>NC_092521.1:98842897-100337897 GCF_037038585.1 Patagioenas fasciata | reverse complement strand
CCAGCTCTGGTCATCCTGCCTCCAGGTAGAGGCAACAACTATTCTTCCCTGTTTTCTGTCACCATATCCCTGACAGTTGCCTGTTGCAGTATGAACAGTTTTGCCAATACATTAAATGCTTCAGGTTCATAAAACCTGTCATTTTTGCCTGACTTCTTTTTCATGAGGTCACAATTTGCTTTAACTTAAGACTATTTTTAAATTGGAAAAGTGTTACTGATATTACTAGCTGAGGGCAAAATTAGGCCTTCAACAAAGCTCTGAAATTTTCGGAACAAAAAAATGGAATTAGTTTCCCTTTTCCTAGGGAGCACAGAGATCTGCAGTATTATAAGCAATCAGAAAAATATTACTTGATTAGAAAATGACACTTTGATTGAAGAGTTTCCAGTGGCTTGCAAAACCCAGCAATGATATTGATGACACACCCATGTGCTGAGGACAACATTTATCCTCAAGGGTAAAAAGTTTTCGTAAAACCTAAAAAGTGCGTAAGTCATGGAAGACCAAGGAAAGGGAATATATGGCACGTTCCTGGGAAAAATCTCTTATAGTGTAGGCTTATGCTTTTTAAACAGATTCTAGGAAGATTTTTATTGTAATTTATTATTGAGAGTGGAAAGAGAAAGGTCTTTGAGGCTTCTCAGCTGCAAACATGTGACTAGGGGTTGTCGAGAAAAGCTCGCTCATTCAAGCGCAGTAATGGTGTGAGAGGAATAAACAAAAGAGTTGTCACACTGTAAGAATACTAGATCAGTTTTATAATAAATGTTCAATGTTTTGTACTGATTAAATGTATTATTCCTAATGTCATTTTATACAAAAATAATTAACTGGAGTCAGCCCTATTTTAAATAAATTCAACTACAGAGGCAAAGTGAAACAAAATTTCATGTAATCATTTTATAAAATATAAAAGGAATAAAAAGGACTCCAGCCACTTCTTCAATATAGATAGGAGAAGTCACATTTGATTGATCCAAGACACTTACAATTTAATGAATTTAAGAGCACAATAGATTGTAAAGAACAGATTGTTGTTCAGTTTGTTGGCAGTTCTGAAAAACAGAAAAAAAAAATTTCAGAAATGAACATTTTAAGTGCACTTCTTTGATCTAACATGAATTTTTGGATAGTGGTTCTTTTCAGTACTTTAAAAAAAAAGTGAGCTGTTTGATGTGAAGAAACTGTTATTGTTGATCACTTTTTTAAAGTATGCATGATTGAACAGAATGCTTGAGCTGTTCAGCTTGCTCTATTAAAATGTATACTCTGCTTGCTTACTTCTTGAAGGAAAAAAATGAAGTAGAAGTGAAAGTGTTATACTGGTGCTTCATAGGAAAAGTTTGTGGAGGACTAAGTTCTCTGCTGGCTGTGTAAAAAACAAAACAAAAAAATACCAAGCAAACAAACAAAAAACCCCACACATCCCCTTCCTCCAGAATTCCTTCACCCCCTCCCCTGAAGCAAAAACCAAAACCAAACAAATACCCAAACAAACAAAACCACGAAACAACAACAACGAAAACAGAGAAAAATCTTCTTGTTAGATTTTATTATGTACATGAGGGCTGCTAAACAGCATTATGTTAGAATATATGGAAATTATCAAAGTAAGGTAAGATGGAAAAAAGTGAAGGGCACTGAGAATGCCAGAGGGGAATCCTCTCAATAGGGCAGTGGTTGCTAATGTTTGATTTGGAGGCGCACTCAGTGCTTAGGAACTGAGGAGTTTGGGGTTTGCTCCTAAAATCATTTGGGATAGCAGCTTTTTATCAGTGAGTGGAACTACAATGGTCATGTTTGCATAGCAAATCAGCCTATTTATAGTGCTTCAGTTTTATTAATGCTTTAAAAACAGGCAAACAAAACAAGACAAAACAAAAACCCCAAACCACTTAATTTTCTTGGCTTAAAACCCTATTTGCTTGATGTCATGGTTCTCAGATATGCTGCCCAGGCTAGCAGTTTCAGAGGTAGGAGTGCCATGTGTGCACTTGTAGCACATGTACTTTAGAGCTAGAAGGGTACACAACATAGTGTCAGTAACACTTACTCAGCAACCTGTAACCTTTTGGAAACAGGTTTTCTGCAGTTTGTAAGACACAAAATGCATTCCTGCACGATATGCTGAGAAGGGCGTGATGACAACTGCTTTGTGTGACTTGCCTCATTTGCTAATGACTTGTGACTTATTAAGAGACGGTGAGTCATCCAGCTTAAATATGAACAGCTGTATGACACTTTCATAGAGCCTACCACAGAAGCAAAACCAGTCAGATTTAACCAAGAGTTCGCAGAAATCACGTTAAAAAAAAAAAAAAAAAAAAAGTGTGGGGTTTGGTTGAAACTTTGTTAAGTCTATGTGGTCTTAATTTCACTTGATGTATCCATCTGGATAGACTTCACTACATCTCTCCACATCACTCCGGCTTCTCAAGAGGGGAAAGTGAGCACCCAGCATGTCTGCTCAATAGAGGAGGAGGAGAAATAGTCCAAAACCAGGACAGTTTGTGGTGGTCTTGTCCCAAAAGAGATGCTCATATTGAACCAGTGAGCCTGCATATATGTAGTTATACACACACTCACAATCCATCTCTCTCTATATATTTTAAAACAGACCTCTGTTTATTTATACTTTTTAAAAATAAACCATTTTGGTAATATAATTTCAAACCGATGGATTAGTACTATGTGCATATTTCACAGTACTCAGAGTGTCAAATGGAAAGTAATGAAAGTCTTCTTATATGTCAATGTTACTAATAGTAAATTTTTTCTTCAGAGGGTTTGTGATTTCAGGGGAAGCTGGGGTTGGAGAAGAGGAATATCTTTTGCTGGAATTGTAGCAACAATTTTACAGCTTTTTTAGGAAAGTGGGAAAAAAATCCCCCCACTATCCTATCTCTAAATGTACCTGCAGTTGCTTAATCATTGTTATGTATTTTTTAAAACAATATATAATTCCTGTGCTGAAGGCTGTTTTTTCTCAACTATGTTCCGTGACATTTAATTTAAAAACAATTTGAGTATAATTATTACAGATGTTTAAAATATATCCCTCATAAAATTGAGAACAGATACAAGAAAATGAAGTTAAGTGCTGCTATTGCATTTTCCATTTGGTTGAAACTTTGCTGTGTGCATTACTCCTGTGGGAGCACACTAAATGGAGTGGAATTTTCATTTTACTTGTTATGACAGACAGTTCCTCAGATACTTCTCAGTCTATAATATTGTTGCTTTACCAGTTGGCGCTACTGCATTGCTAGAGATAGTGTATTCTATTTGAACTAGATAATAAAAAAATCATACTTGAGGTCAAAACCACTACTGATGAAATGATTCTTCTCTCAAAGCCCATTGTCAGTAATGAATCTTCTTTTTCCCTCAGGGCATTAACCAAAGGCTTGAAGACCTCTGTGCCCTGGAAACTGAGAAATTCCCCTATGTGGCTTCTGCAGTGACAGCCTCAATTCCGAAGGTGACTCTGTCTTAGCAGGATGAGCATTTGTCTGTCTTCCTTGGTTGGTTACTAGAAAATTCAAGTTTTATGGTTGCAGATAGGCATCATGGAGGCACCCCGGGAATCAATTTAGGCAGGCTTTATTCTAATCACAACTGTTTAGTGGAAAACCAACTAAGACCAGGGTTTATCCAAAATTATTTATCACTGACAACATTCTAAAACACAAATTCAGACACCAGTTAGGAGTTCAGTTACTACACAGCCGATCAAAGCTCAAGGGATCAGATCCCAAAACTCTAGTTTGATGATTCAAAAGGCATGTCTTCCCATTCATAAAAAGAGAGGACTCTCAAGTGTACCCAGAAGATCGCTTATTAAATAGGCTTGGTTTCTCAGTCCTTGTGGAATGCTCCTCAGATGGCAAGTCTAAGGAGGAGAGTCTTCAACTGCAGATCATCTGCTCTGAGGACAACCAACTCAATGTTGGTCTCCAACAGGCTCCATTTATACCCTAGTTGAATCTGAGCTGTGGTCATTCATGGTACTGGTCCAGAAATCTCTCAAACAAGGCATTACATTGGTCAGAGGCCCTGTCTGTTGACCAAGGCGCATAGTGGTCTTTTGGTCTGGCAGTTTCTGGCACTTTGGAGTGGGGTGGAGGGGTGGGGATTGTATCTGTCACAATAAGTTTTAAATTTCCATTTTTAAGTTAAACGAGTGTCTTGTTGCATTTGGAAGAAATGCTGGTAGTTACAACATTTATTACCTTCATTATTTTGAAGTGGTGCATATCCTCTATAAAATGGATTCCTTCTCTAGCTACCTCTGTGTACTGTAATAGCTCAGACAAAGAGGCATTGTATACGTGCTGTACCATTGCATGAACAAAGTGCTTTCCCGAGACAATATTATCATTCTGTAGTAATGGAAAAGTTTTTAAATATTCACTGGCAAACCTTTATGAAATGTTATTTTGTAACCATCCTTTTAACTGAACAGAGGATTTTATCTCTTCTGTGAAGTGGCTCCAAAGATCTTGTAAAAGGAATTAATTTTGCATAAAATTCTTTGAAGATTGTCTAATTCTTTTATCCCTGTGGAACTTTATTGTCTTCAGTGGAGTTATCCAAATTTATGTTGTGATGATAGGGATAACATCTTCAGAAATCTTTCATTTCTATAGAAGGTGATTAGTTATCTCCTTGTCAAACTCTGCAGGACTTGTCCCTGAGGTGTGGGGAGAGGGAGAGAGAGAGGACATTAGTAACTCTGTCTTACACTTCTGGTATTTAGATATTAAGATAGGATCCTCTGGAGAGTGTCAAAGAGCTATGTTCTGCATGTGTTCTCTGTCTCAGAAAAAGAGAGCTGCTTCTGCTTGGCTGATTGTGACCTGTTAGATACCTGCTTGGGTCATCAATAGCAAGAAAGGACTGGTGGGCCTGGATAGACAGACAGACTGGTCATGATGTTGGCACTTTGCTTTGAAATATAGACATTTTATTTTCAATCTGTATTGAGACTCACTAGACACAATATGAAAAAAAATTTTGGCTGGTGCCTCTTTGGTGTACTGACACATCAGATGTATAATCAATGGGCTTGGTTTTTAACGTGAGAGAAAGGAAACCTCTGAGTATAGGAAATAAAAGACTGTCTCAGCTTGACACAGTTCCCACACTGTGTCCATCTGACAGGACAGTGAAGGTTTGGTTCTGATCAGTCCCTAACATCTCTTGTGTGTGTGAGTTGTTTAACCTGTGAATTATTATTTAGTGAGCAGGAACCAGTGGGAGTGAAGGGAGGAAATTGGCTGGAAGGCTGGTTGCACCTCAGTGACTCCTATGTAGGACTGCTGAATTAAAAAAATCCTTCCAAAATATGTGCTTTTAAAGCATCTCTTACATTCTTCATTTACTCTCTTTCCTATGCTTTAACCTTGCTGGAATTCCACAAGCTGGGCAAAGTGCCAAATCTTATTGCAAAGAGTGGTCTTATTCTGGATTATGATAGAGAGATGATGATTGAGTGCACTCCCTGACTATCCTGGGAGCTACCTGCTGTCTGATATTTTTGTACAGTCTCTCATTTCTTCCCTCAGCTTGCCTTTTATCCTTAGAGTTTGGAAAGGATCCTTCATAAGCTATTGCTCTGTGTTCTGCTGACCACTAAGTACGCTGCAGGGATGGGGAAAGGAAAGTAGATGTGGGCATTTGCACCTGCAAGTGAAGAAACTAGAGGAAGCACAAGTGGCAGAACTACTGTGGACTGGGTATTGCAGTTATTATTGATGATGGTGGGTATGCTTCTTGTTATGAGTCCACAAAGTAGCATGCTTCTTACTGAGAAACAGCACTTGAGATGGAGGCAATTAAGTATGGAAGCGTTGCTTAATGTGAATACCTCAAGCAAGATGACTTTTGAAGAGGGCCTTCTGAAGCCTGAACCCAGACTCTTGCTACTGTAAACATCTTTCTGTGCTTTGTTGCAAAGACTAATTGCAGCATGCTCTGAATGTAAATCTTCTTATTTTTTAATAATTTCACAATGTTTTGTTCTAATGTGGTAACTGAGGAAAAGCTAACAAGAACAGTAGGATGTTTAGAAACCTGGCCTGAGAGGAAAGATGAAAAGAGAATGGAGCTTGTTAGCTAACATGTCCTTAGCTGTTTCTTTTATAGACTGTCCAACATACAGAGAATATTGAGATGCAATGCTCATTTTTTCTGCCTATGAGAGGGAGAAATTAGCTTAATTTATTTTTATAGACTAGCAAATAGTACACTTTGATTTAGTTCTAACAGTAAGAGAAAAACCTTTCTACTTGTTAGCCTGGTAAAACACTGAAAAAGGCTACTTGGGGACTGTGTGGAGGATGCTTCACTGAAGAAATTCAGGATCAGGTCACATAGGTATTTTCTGTATATACTGGATGCTTCCTCAGAGCAGTGGGGTGGCTTGGATCATGCTTGGGGGCTTTTCCATTTCTCTAAGTATTTGCCATCTTCTGTACTAGCTAAAGCAGTTATATCATATTCATTTGGTAGCTGTGGCTTTTATTTTCCATAACACTTTGGTGGAAGGTGGAACGGGCTGTGTAGAGTCTTCTAGAGAAGACATATTAAATGAATTCAAACCATAAAATCTGATTAATCAAACAGAGGTTCAAGATCAAACTTCTCTGTCTGAACTGTTCTTTTGTTTGCAATATACTGCTACCAGGTAAAACCTTATTTGTGATATTTTTATACCCAAGTGAAGTGAAAAACAGGGTCTGCATAGCATTTCTTTTCTTCCACCAAATGTAGATGAAATTTGGATAACTATCTTTGTTGCTAAGGTATCTCCCTGTAACCAACCAATTGGGCTATCTGACTTGCTTACCAGATGGTGAAAAAGAGGCAGATTGTGTACATAAACTCATCCATTAAAAACAAAACAAAACAAAACAGGTAAGAAGAGAGAGAGAGGACACATTATCTGGGCTCTTAAGAAGAGAAAGTAATGTAAAAAATGTCGCTGCCTGTTAGATTGGAAAGGCAAGTGCCCCACACGTTCCCAACAGCTAAAGCTTGGTAATGATTTGCATCTAAGGTACCTTTGGCAAGGCTGGCATGGAAAGATTATCACTGTGTATCAGATGCTCCACACGTTCAGGATTGCACAGATCTCTGGAGCACAGAGTCAGGTGCCTGGGAGGGCACAGCAGCATGTGCATTGCTAACAGTGAGAGAAGAAAGGGTGGGAGAGGAGGTAGAGAGAAAAATGGTGAAAATAAGGGCATAATAGGTCCATATAGAGGCTTTAGATAACTCAGAATTCTGAGTTTGGATAAAAACTAAATGAAGAAAATTGCTAGTTCTCTGGAAGAAAAATAACACTTTGAAGAGGCAGACTATCTGCTGCTGGGTTACAGCCTGACATGAGTAAATTGCAAGCTGAGATAAATATGCCTAGAAGTATCAAAAAGAGAGATGTACAACATGTACAAGGTATGATTAACCATCAAGTACAATTCATGCCAGTCCTGATTGTGTAAGTGCTGCAGCGGTGAGAAGGGTGTGCTGCTTTTGGAGTCAGTCTGTTTATGGGGAGCAAAACAGTAGTGAATGTTTGGTTAGTAACTTAGCCTCTGTGTATGTTAAAAATTACAAGGCCAATACTTATTCAGAAAGAGACAAGTGGCTTTTGTTCCATAGTATTGATAACAGCAAGAGAAAATAGGCTATGCCTTGGTTGAAAATGTCTGTGCCCTGACAGGACACTCGTAAACAGCACATAATGCTTGTACTGTTTACATAAATTGTGACAATTTATTGTAGTGAGTATTGGTTAGCTTAGGTATCTGGGAAATGATCTGGGTTGTGAAGTGAAGATTTCCACAAGTTTGTAATCAAAAGCAAAAAGCCTCACAAAAGCTTCCTGCAGAAAAGGGAAATCTTTTGTTATGAGCATATATGCCTGAAAAAGAGCATGGCCCACTCTTCACTGCAGTGTGGATTGTGGTAGAAAAAAATCTTGGGAACTGATGCTGCAAAAAAGAGTGCTGGAAGAAATTAATGGAGTAGAAAATATGTCAACTGTCCTCTTAAGGGAAACTGAACAATTTTTTCAACCTGAAATACATTTTTTCCCAGACAGGATGCCAAGGAGACTGAATGAACCATGGCCAATTGCAGTGTTTTATTTAAACAAACAATCCCTCAGATTCGTATCAGTACAAAATACCCCAAATCCCACAGCACAGCAATGTTGAGAGCAGGTCTTGTGTGCCCTTGGCAGGGGAGCTGGAAGACACTTTAACTCCATTGCTCTGCAAAAGTCTCTCTTGCTTACTATTGCTTTTAAGTACCCAAATATGTGCATCAGACAGGAACTTCAGTTGCTGTGAGCAGTCAAAAGAAATAATTTTCTTTGCTGGGAATACGAGCAACTCTGATAGTGGATAGCAGGCCAAATCCAAGGTAAGGATCAAAAGTGGTGGAGTCGAATCATATGACTACAGAAAAATGGAACAGAATAGGAGGACACAGATTGCCAAGTTGTTAATGAAAGCATTACATAGAAGTTCAAATGTTTGGCAAATAAATCTCTGTCTAGAAAATCTGATTATTGTGTAACCTTGCTTGTAGAGAATGAAAGGAATCTGGAATAATCTATGCCCAGTGCATTGCATGGGATATAAACTTGCTGCTGCCAGTCAAAAGGAAGGCCTGCCAGATTTCTTCTGTACAGTAATCACACACTTCAATCTCTAGACAGAACAACTCCAGTTTGGTACCAGCAGCCTGGGGTTGTTTTTTGTATTGTATGCAGTAGATAGAGCTGAAGAAAAACAAAGATGACAACTAACCTGGGATGATTATTTTTCTGTTAATTTATGACAAAACAGAATATCTTCATCTTTTGCCATACTGATGCCTACTAATCACAGATTCTGTATTGATTTTGGTGCAGTTGCTTTTCTTTTGCTGACCCTCTGTGATTTGGAAAATACTGCTTGGAGGAAACATTTAGAATTCAAACTTTTCTTACACTAGAAGAATGGTATCTTGGCAGCTATGGATAAAAAACCACCTGGTTTCCAAAGGCTTAATGGATTCTCAGGTTTTTAGAGACACTCCACTATTGGAACATTTAACCGTCAGTGAAGTAGTAATCACTCCAATTCATGCAGGTGCAAATGAGATGCGAGTACTTGCCTCTCAGTAGCTGATATAGGGGGCTATCAACTTTGACAGAACTAATTTTAAATTATCCAGGTGTCTGAGTGCCTAGCTGGGTCTCTCCCATGCTTTAAATGTATGTTTCATAAATCTACTTCAGTCTATTTCATGAGCTAAAATTGGAATAACAGGATAAGTGAAATCCAAATGTAGGCTCTTATTGACCTTTCCAGTACATTTACACGTAGGTACTGGAAAAAGCAGTCAGGACCAACTCCATTCTCTTGCTTTGTCTTATGTCTGTTCTGAGTCATGTTAGCAGTTGGGCATTGTAGGTGTTACTGTAACCTGTTTTAATGTTCTAATCCTGAAACAAGAATTGCTATATGTTGTCTTTCCTTTAAATATCAACCATTCATAAATGTGAGACATATTTTTCTCAGCCTGTTGTTGCCCACAAAATCCAGTGCAGGCTGAGATGATATTCATATCCATAGCCCTTCTGAGAACTGTTGTGTTTATGTTAGGCAGAATTTTGCAACATGAACACATTGAAATTTACATACCAGGGCAGGATTTTGGATTTTTTTTTTTTTTTTCAGTGCCCTATGCTCTGCTTAGTACAACTTTATATCTGGGAGAGCTTAACTATAAAGAATCTCACGTGGTAATTTCACCACAAGCCTGTAACCCATCAAGATGTTAGAGCAATTTTTCTATTTTATAACTCAGGGTCCTGCTTCACCTTTGTGAAATGATGTTGCAAACATTTGAAATGCTGAATCTGTGGACAAGCACCACAGTGATTTCTCATGGAGTGGAGGAATTATCTGGAAAGCAGGGCAGCTGTGTCTAAAGTCTGGAATTGTTTTGTGGCAAGGGCTATGGTACTCAAATTATAAATAAAAAAATCAAGTTTATTCTGTTATAATTCTAGCTAGACAACAGGGCAGTGCTTGTGTGCACACCTGCACTTAAGTCATTAACAGCCTGGGTGGTCCAGGAATCCCCTGGCTTGTCATCTGCACAGATGAGATGATGGAATGGTTTTGGATACTGACCTGATTTGAAACTCAGTGATTGACTGAACTCCTAGACATCTTCACAGGAAAGTATTTTACTGGCATCTGGAGTAATATTTGACCAAGTATTTCATGCAGGAGCTGCCCATGCGGAAATTTCACTGTTCTGAAGATTTTCCCTGGGCAGATTTTCCTTTGCTTAGACTAGTTCATTTATTTAAATACAACGATCAACATGCTGACTGGAGAAGCTGGTGATCTCAGGGGTTCTACTGCAAAACAGGTCAAATTGTGCATAGAAAAGATTCCTGTAAACGGCCAGTAGAAACTGTTCCTACAGATGCAGAAAGAGTCATGTAGTACAGTGTTTTGTATGTAGGTAAGATGATCGGGGGTATTCTATATGCAATTTGAGATAATAGCAATGGATCATGCGTGTACTGGAGTGGTCACGTAGGGCCATGGGCCAGCTGGGTAGAAGGAATCTGCAGAACCAGTTTGTGGAGTCTCACCTGCCCTAGGTGAAGACAAGGACCCTTGCAACAGACTCCAATTGCTATGTGGACAGCGACTGACCAGCCCTTTTGACAGGTTTAATTCCCCAGGTGCGGGTTACCCTATGCCAAAATCCCAATAGCAAACTAGTATTTTTTTTCTTAACAAACACTCTGTGAGTGTCTGAGAAACAGGTTATTTTTTGAATCTCCTTAATTTTCTCAAATTCAGATCAAATCCACAGTTGACTAGTTTGGGATTTCCTTCCCCCTGCTCTTACCTCTCCCCTCCCTCCTGCCTCGACTTGAAGGGAATTATCAGTATAGGTTTCAGAGAGGTTGCTCTGAATTTTCGTGAAGGAGATAATAACCTCCGTTCCACCAGCTTTAAAGTACTAGTGCATTGTTTTAAACTGCAGGTGGTGAGTAACTGAGGAGCAACGTCATGCATGTGTAGAAACAGTCTCAAGCAAGAGAAGATACAATAGTCACTGTTTGTTTATACAAAGATACAGATATACAGGTGGCTTAAGAAAAAGCATGAAGAATATAAATCCACTTCATAAGCAAGATTATTGTGTTTGCTGTTGAGAAGATAGATGTGACAGACTGGAGATAAGAGTGGAATTCCCATATCTCCAATTAATTTTGCATCTAGGCTCTAAGGTGTAAGCTTTACTGTTTTCTATTTAATTTATTGCAATAAAATTTTTTAATTTTAAATACAGCTCTGTTCACTTCTAAGACCTTTTACGTCTTCCTTGTATTTTTAGCATTTGACAAAGCTCTGCATCATTTTAACTAAAGTCTGGCATTCATTTAATGAATTTAATGAAATATAACAAGGGAAAGTGTAGAGTCTTGCATCTGGGTAGGAACAACCCCAGGTTCCAGTATAAGTTGGGGAATGACCTATTATCAGTGCAGGGGAATGAGACCTGGGGGTCCTGATGGACAACAGGATGACCATGAGCCAGCACTGTGCCCTTGTGGCCAGGAAGGCCAATGGCATCCTGGGGTGTATTACAAGGGGGGTGGTCAGTAGGTTGAGAGAGGTTCTCCTCTGCCTCTACTCTGCCCTGGTGAGACCACATCTGGAATATTGTGTCCAGTTCTGGGCTCCTTAGTTCAAGAATGACAGGGAACTGCTGGAGAGAGTCCAGCACAGGGCAACGAAGTTGAGGAAGGGAGTGGAGCATCTCCCTTATGAGGAAAGGCTGAGGGAGCTGGGTCTCTTTAGCTCGGAGGTGACTGAGGGGTGATCTTATTAATGTTTATAAATATATAAAGGGTGAGTGTCATGAGGATGAAGCCAGGCTCTTCTCAGTGACAACCAATGGTAGGACAAGGGTAATGGGTTCAAATTGGAACACAAGAGGTTCCACTTAAATTTGAGAATGAACTTCTTTTCAGTAAGAGTATCAGAACACTGGAACAGGCTGCCCAGGGGGGTTGTGGAGTCTCCTACTCTGGAGACATTCAAAACCCTCCTGGACACATTCCTGTGTAACCTCATCTAAGTGTTCCTGCTCTGGCAGGGGGATTGGACTAGGTGATCTTTTGAGGTCTCTTCCAATCCCTAACATTCTGTGATTCTGTGATTCAATTGAGTACAGTTCAGTATATGTTCTTGTTTCGATTTAAATCTGGTTTCTATTTGTCCTAGATAATGCATTTTAAAAACATAACTGCTAAACATTGATTATTTCTAATGGGTCTAAACATGACAGAATTAGTCATTACATGGGAGCTTGGGAAAGTCATTGTGAGCAACAATGTAGGAAGTTAATCATCCAAGTTTTAGATGGAGAAAGCCTGGAAAATACACAATCCCATGCTTCTACTCTTCCCCTGAGATTCATTTTTCTTGCAGCAAAAAAGGGACCTTTATATTTATGGTTTTTGCTAACCTGAGATGAATTCACAGGGACAGGAAGAAAGGCTTTCAGAGAAAGCTTAGACTGTGTTTTAATTTTCAAAGCTGTAAGCTCTTCAAATGGGCTGCAGTATCTTCAGCCACAGTAGGCAAGGACTTTCTGTAGGGGTGGAGGGTAAGGGCAGGAACGGGCTGGAAACTGTAAACCCTGTTTGTGTGTCTTTCTTTCCTGTCTTTCCTTCAAATAGCCAGTGATTGAGACACTTTCAGTAACACTCAGATAATAATACTTGTTTCCAAATTGTACACTTATCCAACCAAACTCTTGGTAACAACAGCAGTTGAAATAAATTGCAAACAGATTAAGGTATTTTTAGAATGTTTTTCCATGTGAATTGTTTGTAGACAGACTCCCAGCATTCCTGCAAAGCAATTGTGAAGCAGATGTGCACTAGAATGTATAGGGGTAGTCTATCAGGTTTTTTTTTTCATATTTTTAGTCGTTTTTTTACCATCAAATTACTGCTTATGGTTGAAACTTAATCCCTATTTACATAATTCTGTGAGGCAGGTTTTCTCCGTAATGGGAAAATCTAACTTTTGCAACAGGGAGAGAACAAATTGAAAATCAAAACCAAAACCACCCCACAGAGGCTTTTACATAATAAGCAGATATATTGTTTAATTCCTGAATTTATTGCGTAGGCATGTTGTTAACAAAGGACATGTATGTTTTCAACCACATTCATTTTTTTATAGGAAAACACTACCTCTACAGAAATAAAATATTTTCAGAAGTGTTGTGACTGCATCAGTGTTGGTGGCTATCCAAGACAAAAAAAAAAAAATCCCTTTCTTATCTGTCAAAAATGTCATCTTATCAAAGAAACCAGAAACATATCAACATCTGTTCTTTACATTCTTTCATCCTGAGATGGGGATCAAACGTCTACTGTAAGTGCTACCTTTTTCATTACAAGGGGTTTCCTTTCTCCGACCATTTCTATTGAACAATTTATGTCAGTGTAAGCTACACCATTTGGTGTTCAAACTAGCCAGGCATTGGCTCAGGGATAAGCCAAAAATGATCAAATCTGTTAAGCTGATTTCTTACATGGGACATAATAGTTGCAACTTTTCAAATACAGGAATCTTTATTGAGTGCTGTCTCTTCTGAATAATTCCTCAGAGATTTGCATCCTGTAGTATAGCCTTATCAGCATGCAGTGAAATTGTCTAACTCTGTATAAATTACAAAGACAAGAAAAAAGAAATTCTTTGTAGTTTTTTTGTCTTCTAAAAATGTCTTTCATTCCTATAGTGTGGAATCTCAAACATCTTCATTTTTAATAATCTACAAAGAGCTTATAAATACGAGGGAAAAGGAATTCAGAATAGGAAAATTGTAGTATTGTTTAGACCAAATGTCCATCTAGCAGACTATCCTGTTTCCAATAGAGGTTAATGCTGGATGCGTTGGAAAGAGTGTATGAACTGAATCAGTATATAGTAACAACTCATTGGTATTTTCTCCCCACCCCACTTTCAGATTTATTTCTATTCCTTATATGGTCTATTATCTCTGCTCTGTGATTTGGAGAAGGAACACAACACCAAACCCATTAAAGCTTTTTGGCATAGTCCATTATGACTTTGAGTTCAAGATTTCTTCATCTGTTTCTTTTAGTTTGAGGTGATTTTTTTTTTTTTTGGGGTGGGGGGAGGTGGTGGCGGCAGGGCGGGGGATGGGGAGGTGTCTATTTTCTATCTTTAAGTCTATCTGTTTTCTTTACTCTTGCTTCTTACTACTTTTTTCTCGTAAGTTCTGCACTGTCCCTGGGGATGTTTTGTGAGAAATACTGTGACTGAGGTTACATTTTTAAGATAGTCTTCTCTATTATGTGAGCTCAAAAGGCTGTCTGTCTTAAAGATGCTTGCTGGGAATAAGCAGCCAAAGAGTATGTGTGTATGTGTGTGAGGAACTTTGCAGACTGTCTTGATGTTTGGAGTAATTCACGTGGGTAATAAAATGGAAGGCCTGAAGACAGTGACTGAAACAAGACACCTCTTTACCATGGTAACTCTTGAAGCAAATAAAGAACCAGCATGAGAGGGTCAGCACAATAGACTGATGAAGGTTCAGAGCAGGATTCTAGGTGATTAGTAAGAATTTTGAAATACAGGGAATCCAAGATAAACGTGCTATTAAATATAACAGTGACTACTGGTGGATTCACTGTGTTGTTCCTGTGGTACTGTCTTAAATATTGAGGTGCTTTTTCAGCCTTCGGTTTAACTACATGTTAACCTTGTAGTGTGTTTATTTATTGCCTGCAGCCCTGGGCAAAATAGTCCCCTAAACTTTGTCTTCATTATATTATGCTAGTTCAATTTATTTACTTCTTAAAAAATCATTAAAGTTTGCAAAGTGTTTGAAAGATGACGTGAATGCTGAATGAAGTGCTATGAACTGGAAGGTGAGAGGCAAGCAAAAGCACTGTTGAAGGTGTGTGAGTGCTGAGCACTGCTACATGTGACAGGAGTCCTACCTATTTGTGAAATGGTATGATTTAGCCATGGCAGTAGTTTAGCAGTTGCATGCTGATTTACCTTTGCGTGTTTTCGCACAGCTCAATAAAAGCCTCCTGGAGAGGTGTGAGCCCACCTCCAACTGCAGCCTTCTAACTCCAGCAGTGAAAGACTGCGTAATTCTGAACCATCTGTTTGGGACTTTGTCTAAAATGTGAAATTCCCGCTACTGACAATGCAAATCCCACAGATGGACTATCCCATGGGAAGGCATGTGTGTACTTTCTCATCGGTGGTAACTTTGGTTTGTTGGGTTTTGATGGCAGCTGGAAACACCATAACATGTGCTTTGTGGTTTGGCTTGCTGTATTGTCCAGTGAAAGACATTGGTTGCCACCTAAAGCTGTGGACATGTCTTCTTCCAATAATGTTGACTGTAGAAGCTGTTGCTGCCAGAAATACACCATGCTTGTTTTCCATATGCTACCTCTCCCTCTGTTTTGTTGACTCGGTGGCTGTGCTTAGCCTTGCCTAATCCCACTGCAGTCCAAGCAAGCCATGTTAGCAGAAACCAAGAGTTTGAAACAGTCCCAGTAAATCTGACTCATTTGACTGAAACAAGGTTAAGAAACAGCTCAACAATGTAAGGTTCCTAGGGCCTCTTGATTAGCTTTTCTTTCCATCTTTCTTTCTTGCCTTTTATTTTTTTTTTGTCATCATTAAGAAAGATTAAGATGAATCTACTCTTTCTTTTAGAGCTTATTTATTTACTCTCTACAGAAAATGCATATAGGACTGGAGGAGTTTTTCATCTTTTGAAGGAGATAAATGACTACTTTTTTTTTCCCTTGTTGATTTTTTTTATGTCCGCATCAAAAATTTTGGAAGCAATATTACAACTGTTGAAATGCATCAACATGGCAGTAGCTTTTTCTTGATACAACAGTTGCTTTTGCTTCATTACTTTTTGTAAAGGATTTTGTTAAATAACAATTATAAACCCATTAGTCTCATTATTCTAAATGGAGCAGATAAGTGGATATTTCTTCTGACAAGGATGCGTGTGGTAAGTGACTGATAGATGGAGTTTGGAAGAGGTTTTAGTTGAGATATTTCATAGTAATTAGGCTACTCAAGAAAATAATTTACTCACTCCTATTGATGGGAAATTGGAAGATTCCATTCTACTAATCTATTATGTAATACATTTAGACATGTTGATTGTGAGATTTTGCTTCTAGTATTTTGTCTAAGCATCTATGATTAAATTGTGCAGTAATGAGCTTAATGACAACCATCGAAAGAGATGACCCTTTGCAAGCCAGATAGGGTATGCAGAATGGCTTAACAGTCTCGGTGTTCTGACTCTTGCAAAATTAGCAGAAATTGATTCATACAACGTGTAAAAAATAGGTGGGGAAAAATGTTTCTTGTGAAATGTGAATCTGTCTTTTCCTGAACTTTCCTTGGATTTCAGTGGCTTTGGACAGGTCCAAAACAGAGTCTTCTCATGTTTTGATAATTCTTCATCCTTTTGAAACGTATCAAACGTAGCCTCTGGGAAATGTAAAGCCATGTCTAGTCAAATCATAGAGTAAGCACACAGTAAACATGAGTGATAAAAGATTCTGCAAAATATCTAACCAGTGGAGCCAGTTGTTGACAAGCAGGGAAAATATTTTGTGAGGGTAAAACAGCATAGAAACTCTGTGTAAACAGGGGATACACAGCAGTAGATTTAACCAAGAAGGCTAGCGGGAGCTGTAGCCTCCTATTAGCATTGCCATGTGTGCAATATACATTCTTTTACCACATATTGTGGACATGCCTCTGTAGGTCCTGTATCCAACTGTATTGACTGGTCTCTAAGGATAAGCCTTTTGATTGATAATTTGATTAATTTGAAATTGAACTGTTTATATAGTCTTTGAATGTATTGAACCTTCAGGAGGAGAAACAGGCTTCAAAGAGCTGTTACTTCAATACATATAAAAAGATTCCCATAAGTTAGTGGGACTACTGAAAATGGTTTATACTGGGAATGAAGAACATGAAACTGAGACCAAGTTACGTATTTACACTGAGACGAGGAGTTTTGTGATCTATTAACTGTCTTTCTTGAGTGCATGTG
This sequence comes from Patagioenas fasciata, assembly GCF_037038585.1. Classification (NCBI taxonomy): domain Eukaryota; kingdom Metazoa; phylum Chordata; class Aves; order Columbiformes; family Columbidae; genus Patagioenas; species Patagioenas fasciata. Next base: position 100,320,710 of record NC_092521.1, on the reverse strand, counting down.
GGGGTAGATGTGGAATCTGGACATGGCCTGGAAATATACAGACTTGGTGTTTTGTCCTATAGGTGACCGCCCAAGAGAGGCCCAGCCAGCCCCAGTCTGACTCTCCACTCATGCTGGAGAATGTTGTGGGTGATCCCAGGCAGCCCTTTTGCTTCCTTCGGTGAGACTGTTGTTCATTAGTGTAAGACTGACTGTAGAACTAGGGATGTGCAATGGGCAATTATGCTCTCTGCTTGCAAAATGATTGGAAGGTTGAAAATATTGGTAGATTTTGTAAATTGGGGAAAATGGGTATAAATGATTGTATCCAAAATAAAAGACTGGTTTTGTTCCTGCCAAATTGCTGCATCCTGAAGGAGAGAAAGCCTCATCTTCCATAGGATAGGGCACAGGACAGGATGGTGGGCATCAAAGAATGCTGTGAAAAGGGTTCAAAATCCACATCCTGGGTGCAGAAGGCATGGAAGGAGCTGCATGCCTACCTCTGGAAGCAGGTGATGATGTTTAAAATTCTGATGGCTGAATAACAGGGCCAAGTCCATGCTGATTTCTGTGGTCAAGGAGATTCATGGAGCAAGAAAGCAGCATAAACTCAAGCTGCACAATCTGAATGCAATTTAATAGCACATACTACTAAAGACACAGTCCAAACAAAGGTCCACAAACTCATGACAATTTTTCTTATACGACTTGTTGGATTAGTTTTGCAATATGTGTTTTTAAGTGATGGTGTTATGCCAGATCCCTTTACCATAAGTAAATAAACAACAACCCTTTTCTTAATTTTGTGTATTGCTGACCTTCTCTGTGAGTGCATGTGCTTGTTTAAGAGGATTGTTTTTGCTCTAGTCTTTCCTGTCTTCCCTTTTCAACAACAGCAACATTAGCTATGAAACTGCTTGTTTACATGCACAGTTCTTGACCTGGAACAGACATTTTCAAGCTTTTACCAAAGTGATAGAAAGCTCCCCAAAGCCCTAATGGATTCTGAAAACTAAAAGGAATTACTTCAAATTGGAACTTATAGTTGTGGATGTTTCTCTCTGAAAAGTTACTGAATAATGTTAAATGCTCTTAGGGATATTAAAAACGAACCAAACAAACAAACAAAAAGAAACCCCAGCCGCAAAGAAACACCAACACAAAAAACTGCCACAATCCTGACTCTGCTATAACATGGAAGCAGACTACGTTTCTTTCAATCTGAGAAACTGGGAATTTTTGGGCACTGGGGAAAGAACTCTAAATGAGGAAAAACTCCAAGTTCTTTCTATTCAAAATTACAGAAGTTCTAATACTTTCATCTGTCTGATTACATTTTTTTTTAAATTACTTATGTGAGCTTTTAATCATTTTTTATACAGTTCTGTTTAGATACTTCTAGGGAAAAAACAAACAAATAAACAAGAATAACAGCAACCAAACAAAAAACCCCAAACAAACAAAAAAACCCCCAGCACTTTGCAAATGTGTAAGTTACAGAGGGTCTGTTTGCCAGTGAAAAAACTGGATTCAGCTAATGAATAATCAGTGTGCTGTGCAGGATGCTTAGAGTCACCATATCCTTGATTTGAGAAAATCATATGTGGCAGTAAAAGCGGGGTGACAACAGGTCTTTGAACTCCAGCTCCTGAATTCCCTTTGCTGCCTCTCTCTGCTCTGGGCAGATGAAGGCCCTGTTCTCTGGACTTCCACAGCTCCCAGTCCAGCTGGCACTGGGAATACCACTGGATGGCAGCATTTTCCCATGCAACTCTGCAGAGAGGCAGGGGAGATGATCATTAAGGGGGAAAAAAAGCATTAAAAAAAAAAAAAGTGAGTGAGAAAGGAAGAAGGAACCGTTGACGGTTGCCACTTTGAAGACCAGCATGCATCTTTGCTTCAGTGTAACTTATGCAAATCTCCTTTGCAGTATTTGCCTCTCTTCTTTTAATTCCCTTGCAGATATGATATATAAATTGAAATAAGAAAATCAAAGGCAGGACATGACTTTACTTTTTCAGTGCTTTTCTAATTAGAGGTTCTATTCTGAAGTTGGAAGCTGGCTCCTGTCTCTGGAAAGATGAGCAGTGTTCATGGGTTTTCTCCATTCTCTTTCTTTACCATTATAGCCAACACTTTTTCAGCTGTTTTGGCTTGTGTTTCAGAAAGCAAGTTGACTTGCTTACCTTGTGGCTTGCCTGGGTACTTATATGCATGAGCTTTAACACAAGCAACTTAGTTCTTTTCCATCAGCTATTTGGTTTATTGTGTGAATGACATGATACCTTCTTTCCCACTCTTGGCATATATGGCCATCTTTCTTTTCCTTCCTTCCTTCCTTCCTTCCTTCCTTCCTTCCTTCCTTCCTTCCTTCCTTCCTTCCTTCCTTCCTTCCTTCCTTCCTTCCTTCCTTCCTTCCTTCCTTCCTTCCTTCCTTCCTTCCTTCCTTCCTTCCTCCCTCCCTCCCTCCCTCCCTCCCTCCCTCCCTCCCTCCCTCCCTCCCTCCCTCCTTCCCTCCTTCCCTCCTTCCCTCCTTCCTCCCTCTCTGCAATTTGGGAGCAAAACTCTCTTGCTTCTCTTTGGAGAACTGGAGCTCATGATCTGTTTCACAATTACAGAAGAAGCTCTTATACTGTTTTAAGTCTTCTTGTTTTGCTTTTTTCTTATGTTGTCTTCTCTCACCCCTCATCATGGCCTTCTTATGCTTGAGAATATTTGGTGTCAAACAATGTGGTTTCATTTGGGAAAGGTGAGTGGCTTAAAGGAATGGCACTTTTTAGTTCTTTAAGGGAATATGAATATCAGAGAGGGGAGAAAAATTGTACTTCCTTGCAAAAATTTTGGTTTGATGTTTATTAATTTTTCTGTGTTTCTATAAGATAGCTTTGCCTAAACAATCTCTGACCGTACAAGTGTACACAATTGATAGGTGTCTGACAAGCATTCATTCCTTTGTCATCTCAGAAATGGCCTGTTTCTTCATCATGGATGCTTTTCCTAATTTTAAAGAAAGCTCTGCACATCTTGCTGGTTTCCTGGTTATGCTATTCTGTTTGGTGTGGAAAGTATTACTAACATTATTGCTGAGCATTCAAGACTGTCAATTTATATTCTCAATCTCCTTTTATTTTCTCCTTTCATCCTCTGACATGTAGTTGGTCTCATTTCTTTTCTGCTCTCCTTTGCCATCTCTCCAAAGATACGCGTGTTGAACCGGTCTGAAGTTATTCTGCTCCTGACCTTATCTGAGCAGCTATAGAATCACAAATACCGGAGAGAGACAGCATTACAAATACTGGCAACAGTGTGCCACTTACTTGGTCATTAGGATGAAAGGAGAAATGAGTAACAACAGTATGAATACTGACTTTAAAAGCAAGGAGACTGCAATGTATTTCAGGTCTTTTAGAAGTAAAGAGCAGCCCAGAATTATTTTTTATAGAAATGTCACTTGTGAAAAGAGAAGCCTTTGAATGATGTGTCTGTTGTGCCGCTCAACAACACAACAGAGCACTGGGTGACACCATTGGTGGCCCTCAGTTCCTTAAGCACTGCTGGCCAAATAAATGCCATGAATGAGGGTGTTTCTGTGCCACAATAGGCACTGGCTATCACAGGGCTTGACTTACCTTGTGAGAGACCAGGCAGCTGACTTCTGGGGAAAGCCAAGGGAAGCTGACAAATACTGTGCTTTAAGGCAGCTTAATATATCCTTGGCTGTTGTGCCCTTAGAGAACAGTGGGCTGCTGGAGGGAAAATTAATGATATTATATTTTGACGGAACCTTTTATAGAAGTGCGGTTTGTGGTGAAAATAAAAGACTGAAGTAGTTGTAAGAAATGTAAAACTATGGAGTTAAAGACATCTGCTGTTGTCTGTGTAGTGAAAACCCGGTCTGTGAGGAGAAAAGATACTGATACATTGATACATTCTTGTCTTAAGATTACTGTTGATATTTAGTGATCAAAATGAAAAACTAGTATACTGGGCATTTTTAAAGACAAATAAATTGTGCCCTGTATAGGTAAATTGTTCCTTTCAACTACAATGTGTTGCAAAGCAGAGAAATGTGCACACAGGTGGTTGAAGACTCCTTCTCCTTTCCTCCTCTTCCTCCTGTTGTGTTGGAGAGCTGTATATAGCTGCCTTGCTTGCAAGACCACACAGGGAAATTTTAAATGCAAAAGCAGGTCACCACCAAAAGAAAACAAACAAAACCAAAAAACCCACAAAAACCCCTGTAGACTTCGATTATAGCAATCTAGCTTCAGGTCTCTGAGATAGCTAATGTCTTACCCTGGAAGGATGATCTGTACATACAGTCAATAATGTCTAGACATTGTACATTAAGTACAAGTGTGATATGATCAACAATTTTGAAGTGGACTCCTCTGCTGTTAGTGACCTGCTTTCCGCCACATGATTGAGACAAGGTAACTGGCATGTATTTGCTCACCTCACTGCTCTCTACTGGGTAGGATTAGAATTACGCAACTTGATATCATATTAATAGTCTGCAAGTAATGAATACACCTTTGATTGACAGTATACGGGAGATTTGGAGCAGGACAATACCGGGTCTGTGCCCAGTGTGAGCAGGAGGTACTGAGCAGCCTCAAAGGACCCTGACTGGTGTAATGCCTTGGCAGGGCTAGGTTTATGGTACTGGGTACTGTATAGTTGTGACTCTGGTTTATTAGCTAGGTAATCATGCACGTGGTGATGTTCCTTTTCATAAGGCAGTGTGGGGTAGCTCTCTTGTTTTATCCAAATGACTTGTCAGCCAAGGCCTGGGTGACATGATACTTAGGCAGAGACTGATAAAGCACTTGCATGTGTTTTATTTATGCCTGTTTTCTTTGTTTTGTTTCTTTCAGTTGTGGGCAAATTAGAAGCAGAGGAGGCAAATATTCTTAAATGGTAGAAAAATGTAAGCAAGAAACCTACCCAGTATCACCATACTTGTTCTGCTCATTTGTGTCTCTGCTTTTTACATCTACATGTTTAATTGTCAACATCTAAGCATATATACCTTCTAAAGGTTTTCCAGAGTAGAAATCCTATTTGCTGTTCTTGAACATATCTCCACTCCTCTTTTAATAGATAGTTATGCTATCAAACATCCTAACATGCAGACATTGCAACCAGGAGTCACGCCATTGTTAGCAGAATAAAGACAAGACATATAAAGCCTGAACAGGATGGCAATGTCACAGAATTTACAACTTACTTCCCCTCATCTCCGCTGCCTTTCTAGATAACAACCAAAAAAAAATCCCGAACAAAACTAAAAAAACCTGATGATTTTTATGGGGCTTGACTCATGACTTTGACCAAGTGAAGTGAATTACACTGTAGCAGGGAGGACCTTTCCTCATAGCATCCATGTCCCTGGAGTCCAGGTATCCTTGTCTGCTAAGGACACTGGTCTCCCCTTGCAGCCACCTTGAGCCCAACTCCAGAGCCTGGCAGCTCCCAGAAACATTCACAGTGTACAGCAGAGGTGATGCTACAAAAGAAATTACTTGTATTCCCACTCTTATTGCTAGGTGGTGGTGTTTGCATCTAGCATGTGCTATTCTAGCCCGTTTGAAGGCATAACTCAGCAAGAAAAGTATAAGGACTGAAATGACAGCTGACCTGTGCACTTTTGTGCAAAGGCAGAGAGGTCTCTGCAGCCCCTTTACAGCACAGTTGTAGTCTGTGCCTGAGAGTAAATCAATAAATGCAGTGATATAGTAGCAGGCACAAATTCTATGATTTATTTTCTACCTCTATTTGTAACCTTAGCAAACCCCTGTAATGGTTGATTTTCTTAAGTCCATCGGCCTCCCTCCTTCGCTTCCCTTGTGAAAAATGAAGATAGGGTGTTGGAGCTTGCTGAGAGAGGTTGGTTAGATGGGAATGTGCCTGTGGCCAGTGTCTGGGAAACGGCTACAGATGTAGGCTACACCTTGTACCGCTCTCCATGCAGAAATGCAGCAACCAGCCGCTGTGCAGCTCTTCAGAAGCTGTCCTAGAAGTAGCAGCATATAATGAAATATCTTTTAGCCTCACTTGGACTCCTAAGCCTGTAATAGCTGTTGGTGACTAGTGAGACATAAAGTACAATACATGTTTTTTCAGTGCTGTCCTTTATAACAATTACATCTTAACAGCGGGAGGAAAGAGGATAGTTAAAAGTAGGTTTAATCCCAAAAGAATGGTTCATTTCCTCTAAATACTGCACTTGCCGGTAGCTCTGTTCTTCTTCCCTCAGCCTCCCTCCCTGTGCTCCTCTCTTTCCCCTCACCCCATCCTTCAGCAAAGCTTCCTTTTCAGTCATGGACTGCTCGTGGCAAGGATTAATGGTTTATTGGAATTTGCACACCTTACAGGAGTGTGGCATATATTCTTCAGAATTTTATTGCAATGCACCACAGTATATCATTTCATTAAATTGCATGTCATGGTTATTTGCTGTTATTCCCCAGACCTCTATGTGCAGTTTTATCAGTCTCAAATGGCAATGAAATAAAAAATAAAATAAAATGGAATAATGCCTAAATACATGCAGAGGGGTCAAGGGATCCTATATGCTGACTACAACAACAAGTTTATTGTCTCATTTATGTGTGGGTGGGGGAAGGAAGCAATTTCTCCACTGTATTATAATTGTGTTTCACTGTATGGTAGTAAAGATAATAACCATAACATTAGTGCAACTACTATGCTATCAAATGCTTGTCACAGCCTAGTATTCTCCAACAATGTAGCTTCACAATGGAAACATGCACAATGAAAGAGCAGCTTGTTTTATTAATTTAATAGGGCTCTATGTTGTTGGAAGGCCAGTATGTGTTTCTGAGAGACTGATTAAAATAGGAAGAAGTAAACATGGTAAAAATAATATTTTTACTGGTGTGGGATTCATTTAACAAAAGTGTTCCTTCAGGAAAACAGAACCAAGATGCTAATGTTATACCTCATTTATTGCCAGCATATTCAGTGACATTTCATAATGTACATCTGTCAGCCAGAGATATAAATGAATGAGGTGAACCATGCAATTTACCCTCAGGAAGTTCCATTAGAGCCCCCAAAGTATAATATTTATGAGGTCAGAATCAATTAATCAGATAGCTGTATTTGCTTTTCAGCTCAGCATGCTCTTCTGTACCAAGCTGTTGCACTGAGAAAGTCTTTCCTATTTGGTAAGAGGAGTCAGTTTGTATGTACTGCATGTAGTCTGTTTAGTAAATCAATTGCTTCCTCACACAGCTTATACTCAATATAAATACAAACTGTAAGTTAAGGGAATGCAAAATTAAACCTCTATCAAAATACAAATCAGAATAGAAGACTGTGTATCTCCTGCTTGTCCCTGCAGCCTACCCCCATGCAAATCTGCTGAAAATGAGAAAACAACCTGGCAGAAAACAGTGTACCTCAACCAAAGATAATTCCAGTAAACAGAAAGTCTTGTGGAAGGAAGAAAAAAATAATTAATTTTTAAAAGTTGAAAACTTCTGATTTAGTCAAAGGAGCTCAACTTCATGAAGAAAACCCACAGTACATTTTGAAATGTGTTACCAAAAAGGTTTTCCTTTGCAACTGTGATCTGAATGCTTGTTACTTTAATTTCCCGTTCTCACTTTGGTTGACTGGTTGTCTGCATATGTGAGAATGCTGTGGTATTATATTTGTTGCAAACCGCTGTCTTTTCCTGGGCTGTTCTCAGATGTTGCGGGAACCCTTCCTGACACTCTGACACAGGTCAGGGAACAGGCTCTTGACTCTGCCAGCCAGCTGGGTTGGTTTAGGGTTGGGCTCCTGGGGGGTCCTGGTGCACCCTGAAGCACCAGGGATGGGTGGCTTTAGAAGCGCTCACTGCTGTGCGGCCTGCCAGGCTTCAGCCCTGCCACTGCCTGAGGTTTGGGCTCCTAAGAAGCAGAGCATTTCTTGTGAAGAGATTTTCAAAACTTACTTTGATTTAGATCTGGGAAGGTTCCACCCTGTGTACGGAATGAATATTGATCGTATTGTGATTTTTTCCTTTTTTTTTTTTTTTTTTTTTTTTTTTTTAGTAGACAGCAAATGCAAAAGACAAATTTTGGCTGTAAAATGCATGTCAATATGTTTACACTGTCATAACTGATGCCAAGATATGAGCCAGCATTTCTTTGTTTCTTTGAAAAGGAATTTATTTAAGATGTTTTAAAATTTACATGTTATCTAATAGAATCACTTATCTTTTCCCAGAACATTTTGTGAGTAAGAAAGTGAAAGGAAGGGCATATCTGAAATAATTTATAGTCATCCCAGAACAATGCTTTACCTTCATAGTCTTTGAGTAAAATCCATAACAACTAATGTATTTTGTACTCAGAGTTTCCCATTTTATTGTTGGGAGATTACTATCTCATACTTCTTCAGATTCGATCTTTTGCTCTTGAAGAATGAGGATGGTAAGGATAAAATATCTCCTTATGATGTATATGTATATAGTATAATATAGATATAGATATAAAAGGACATATGTATTGTATTTAACTAGGAAGATAGTTGGGATTTTTTCAGCCAAAACTATTTTCACAAAGTGAAAACTCCAAACCCCAGGGTGGGAATTCTGGGTGAGTGAAAAAGGAGGGCTAAGAGGCCCCCATGTACCACATGGCCCCCTGTTTATAAGTGCTTGCTTCAGAAATGCAGAGCAATGCTCAACACACACCAGAAAGCTACGAGAAAGCCCAGTTTGGAAGAGAAGCTTGAGTCTGAACCTTGTGTACATAGCTTGCATATGTACCTAGGGTAAGTGCATTTGGCAGGCACTTACCAAACAAACTGAAAGGGAGAAGTGTGAAGTTTAGCAGTTTTAGTAGCCAAGTCTATCAGTCATAGAAGTCAGTGGGGTAAATTATTGGGAATATAGATAGGCATGTTTGAGTACTTGCTGTACAGAAGTCAGTGCCAGTGACTTGAATGTTGCTTCTTCCATTCCCAAGTGAGCATCTCGACTATCCCTTTAGGTAGTTTCTCTTTTGTTTTTGGGCTTCTGTGCATCAGAATGAAACAAATGACAAAACGCTGAAGCAAAAATCTGGCCTCTCATGTGGCAGCAAGAAGTAGAGCTAGGTGTTAAGGCCTCCTCCACTGTGGTAGATGTGACTCTATCAAACAGCTAGCTTATCAGCAAATGCAGCATTTTTTAAAGCATAATATGTGCAGAATCTGATTTGTGTATGTCTATTCTCGGTATTCAGTTTTATCGAGACATGGTGAACATCAGTGTGTTTCTGTCTGCTTCCTTTGACTTTCTTTGAGCTAATGAGTGTTATTGATGGGGTATCATTGACCAGCTGGAATTCGATGTTTTTCTGCTTTGTGATTTTGCTACTGAGGCCTTGTAAACAGAGGGCAAACACTTTTGGAACAAGAGTGAATACCCTTGTTTGCATATGAATGAGTATTTGTATGGGCCCTTATTCCCAGCATTTATGCAAATACAAACTCATACATGTGAATGGTGTGGAAAAGGGAACAAAAAACCAGAATCCAAATGAGAAGCTGAATTCAGGAAAATGTTTATTTTCCACTATTTGTCCTGCTTCCTTCATCTCTTATATTGGACAAGGGTTTAAAAAATTGCCCACTCCAAATGTGAGAGTGTTTTTGGCACAAGGGTTTCTGGTGTGACCAACAAGCAGCCAAAGGAAAGAAGAAAGAATAGCTCATCTGCATGAAGGAAATGTCATGAAATTGTCTCCAGTCAATAATCCAAGTTTTCCTGCATAATCTACCTTTGTAGAGCAACTCGAGGTGATTTTAGAACGAGATCAGCAAGTAATTGCTTCCTTGTCAGGAGCATTATTACAGACTACTCTGTGCTAGTAGATAAGGCTGTTTAGATTTTGACCTCTTTTCCTGGAAGTGGCATAGTACATTTCTCATGTGTACAGGTGAACTCTCCTTCTGCAACCAACCAGGACTATCTCATCCTGCTGTCCATTGATACAGTCCCTGTCACATACTACCATGCACCATGTAGCTGGGAACTGTCTGTGAATCTGCCAGCGGGTAGGACTCAGGCTGCATATGGTGCCAGGAGACAATACACTTGATAACAGGTTTTTACTGATAACTGTTCTTCCAAAGAGGAGCAGGAGCAACAGATTCATGAATTAGCAAAGGAGGAAGAGAAGCTACAAATGACTACATCTGGTATTTGCACAGTGCTTTGTGCTTACCTGAGGCAAGTGAGGTAAGGGGTTGCCACTTGATTTAGTACAGATCCTTCATCTCCCCCAGGACCACTTCTTGGAAGCCTCTTTTAGACTAATTTATATGTCTCCCCTCAAGTTTTTATGCACATTTATTATGAAAACATTTATTTTTTCTTTTCTAGGTTTGCCTTTTAGAGTTCTACTTTTGAAATATTATCTAGTTTAAGTTTTCATGTTGGCATGTGCAGCAATTAATTACTGAGATAACATCATGGGGTTCCATCCAGTAAATGAAAATAATGCTTCCCCTGTTTAGATCTATTCCTCTTTAGCATATCAAAATCTCCAGTTTGCAGTTCTGTTCTGCGACTGGAGATCAGATGTCCATTATTCATGTATGCCGTGACCCCTTTTAACACTTAGAATTACTGGTTAGCTTCTTGTGTTACAGCAAAAAACTATAACACGGTCACCTTCTCGAATGTCCTCTAGAATCCCTCTTGCATACTCCAAGTAGTTCCTGGTGGCTCCTGCAGAGCCTCTGAAGCTGCATCTTAAACTAATATTTGGCTTACGAATGACAAAGAGGAGAGGCAAAAATGAAAACTCTGTAGTGAGGGAGAAAGATAGCAAAACCTTATCATGACACATTATTTAAACAAGACATCAAAAAAGTTAAGTGACTGTGTTTTACTTGCCTGTGAAGATTTTTGATCTTTGTGTAGAAGGAAATCTTAAGAAGACCTTGAAAATGAGGTAAGAATAACATGCCTGATCAATTTTCATCCTGAACAAGGACAGCAGTGCTAGAAAGTTTGTGAAGGTAACAAACAAAGAAGAAAGCAACAAAATTATTCCAAATGGACATATTTTTTGCCATCTGGGATAGGGTATGGTATTGCAGAAAAGTAGGATCTGAAGATTGAAAATCAAATAATACATGACAGCAAGCTGAAAAGAGGAGTCAGGGAGTAAAAAAAAATCAAGCAAAACTAGGGAAACAAGTTACTATATGCAGAGAAGGATGCTGAACAAAAACAATATATTACTCAAAGGTTCTTTTAAATGAGAGTAACAAAAAGACCCTTTCTATTTCTAAGGCAGTGCGCAGTGAGAACTAGAGAGAAGAATAGGGAAAACACTTCTATGAATAAATAACAAAGGTGAACTCTAGGACAGAGAGACACACTAGTAATTTTGCGGGGAAGATAGTTCATCTGACTGTTCAAAAACTGAAGGCATTAATACTGTAAGGGAGGATACCACCTCAACCTTAGTCTTACAGAAGATGGTCTAGGGGCTTTAGAGGGACAAACCTCCCCCCTCCAATAAACAAAAACCACAACAACAAACAAATAAAAACCAACCACCCAACAAAACACAAACAAACAGAAAACTAACAAAAAGACCCCCAAACAGCTCTCTGTAGGATAACTCTACAGCTGCAAAACATTGTATTCAAATCAGTATTTACTTATTTCATTAAGGAATCAGCTATGTTTTCTGAGTGCTGTTATCACCAACCATTTTTTCTTGAAATGAAATGAAGCTGATTTAAATTAATATTCTTATTCCAGGACTGGTTTTTTTTGGTTTTGTTTTTGGTTTTGTTTTTTTTTTTTTTATGTTTACACCAGCAGAAACTCCACTGAACTATAACAAGTCACTGTATTTAATCTGATGTAACTAGGATAATAGAACTGAGCTTGATGTCTTGAGGTGTGTACTATCTGAGTCTTATACAACTTGCATTGCTGTGTAATACATCAAAATTTGTCCTGGTAAATAAATCAGGAGAGAGGAGGAAAACATAGTACGTCTAATGTTTCCAATATGCACATCCAAGTGCAGGATCATTGTGCTGGACTAGGTTTATATACCAGAGCTATAGCTGGGTAATTCAGCAGGCTGGTGCACTTCTTTTCTCTCCGAGTATTTTAAAAGAGAAGGTGATATCAGTGCGATGATGCCGTAATGAAAGGCATAGTTAATTATTTTTGAAAAAAGCAGGGGGGTAGGGAATCTTCACTGCAGATGGTTTTTAGCATTTGGGTTCTGCTGAAACAGTAAGCCCTTGCTATGTTTGGTTAACATTCTTGACTAAATATTGCAGCTAGTTAGTATCAACTCCTATTGGCCCCTGAAACTTTTTTTTTAATGTAAAATGCTTGGAAAAATTTGCAGAATAAAGATCTTTTGAGAGTTCTCATATACTATTCATTAACTGGTTCATTCTTGATTGCTCGATTCTTTGCCTGGCATTGTATTTTTAACCATTTCTTAAATACAACGAACATGCCCTGTATTAGCAACTTCCCCTTTGACTTGGCTTGTAGTGTATATTTCTACAGGCTTTTTATATGTATCTATTCCTTTCACAGGTAGAAACAATTCCCTTGGGTTTCTAATAAGAGTAAAATTTTTAAGTAGATGGAGCTTAGAAACTTGTGTTAAGACTCTAGGTGTGGATTGCACCAAGCTGAATCTCAAAAGGTTCGTTTAAAGTGTTTACAAATTACTACTTCGGCTTTAAACTGAGATGTAATGTTCATAGTCCCAGCCTCCAGATCATGGATGGAACCTGGTTCTTTCTCTTTTTACTTACACTGAGGTGTGCCTTCCCTATAGCAATGGCTTCTTCCATTTCCAAGGTGATTATATGCAGAACCAAGAGGGGTTTGAAAAGTCTGAAACCAGTGGAATCAGGCCCTTGGTGATTTGCTTTTTGTGCAGCCTCCAAGCACATCACCTGCCTCCCTCAAGGTCTTCAGCCTGGGATGCTACAGCATTGCACAGCTGAACTGAAAGGGAACAGGAGCAGGTAATTTCATGGGTACTTCAGTGGTACCAGCCACTGTGGATCACTTTGTGGTCTCTGTACATCGCCAGAGCAACACGTTGCCCAATTTGTGTTTAAATTGTGTGAGGAGGAGGGCAACACAGAAGCCAAGATGCAATGGGGCTAGGAAGCATTTCCTGCAAGATTTTTAATCTGGGCTGTATGCTGCAGCCTGAGGAGAAGAGTAAATTGCCAGATGGTACAGTTGTCACCATCTCATCTTCCTTACACATCTGACAGGAAGTCTTTGCAGCTCCTTGCTTCCCTGATGACAGGCTCCTTTGATTTGATCTAGCCTGTTTTAAGGGAATAGGATATCTGGGGGTGGGGTGTGCATGCCTGTGAGCTGGACTTTAATGAACTGTATTCAGCGTTGTAGGATATGTGTGTATGGTGGCTTTACCCTTTGAATAGCAGCTCGTATCTGAGTCAAAACTCTGGGAGCTTCATTGAGCTATCAGTGTTGTAATATCTATTCAGACCGTAGTTTCAGAAGTTTACTTTATGGAAATCTTTTTCCTCTGAGGTTCTCTGATTTTAAGAGGAAAGTTATCTTGAATGGCTCCCTGCTCAAGGGAGTTCTGGAGTCATTTTTGGAGAGGTAAGGGTGTGAAAGTTTTTGTTCAGACTTCATCCTTGCTGCTGATACAAGGCAGATAAAACCTTGTATGAAGGTTGAGGCATGATACCTGTTTCAGAAGATTGTATAGAAAAAAGGCACTTTTTTTTTTTTTTTTTTTTTTAATACAGGCACTGGTTCTGCTGAGGTAAACTGTGTAGGGACATGTGACACTATAAAAACAGTTTTTAAATTTGTAGTCAAGAGGTTGTAGCACTTTACAGAAGCTTGCCAGGTGTTAGGTGAGGCTGAGAGTCTGTTGCTGCCCATATCCCATGGCAGCTGGGGCTGGCTGTCCTCACTGATCCTTCAGCAAACACCTCTGGCAGATTACAAAGTGACCCATCTCCTACTTGCTGCACTCCTGTTTATGGCACTTAGGTTAGGTTGGGCAGGTTCTGCTTTATCAAACATGGAGAAGGAAAGACCTAGAAGCATGCTGAATGGTGATTAAGCCTTGCTGCAGACATTCAAGGAACCTTGCGTTTAAATCATGTGGATGGCATGAGTGGTATCCAGCCTTTCCAAACTTGTAGTAGTAAAGACCTGTGTGTGCAGTGGCTACACAGGGGGTCCTGGTTCATGGCTTAGTCTCCTATAATGCAAACAAGAGATATTAGTCACAGAAAAGCCAGACTGGACATGTTTCAGTCACTCATCTAGCCCATCACTCACTAATCTGTTCATTAAGCTCTCCAGTGATAGGGATTCCACAGGATTTTGTAGTCTGGTCCTGGATGCTCACTTTATTCTTTTCCCTTCCATCTTTTGACATATTTGTTAACTTTTCTATGTCAGTATTTCTGTCAAACATGGTTTATTTTCTCAATCTTTCGCATGGCTCTTTGATCTGTATATGATTAAGGTAGAAGGAAACCCAGTGTACATGTTTTTTTACAGTGAAAACAGCTCACTGCACATCAGTGGTCAAGATCACAGGACGTTTCTCTAAACAGGACTAGGAAAAAAGGAAGAAACAAAATAATTCTGTGTTTCTTTTTAATTTCCTTGAAATGCTCTTTCAGAAAGGGTAATAGTGGTCTCAGCTACTTTACAAAACCACAGAACAACAAACAACCCATCACATTCTTTGTAATCCTTACCTTACCCTTGGATATGGATGATGAGCATTTTGATGTGTGTTCTGTCAAAGCTTTTCTGACAAGCAATGATATTTGCTGTGAATCTTTTAAACTTCAAATGATAGGAGTATTTAGTAAATTAATCCATTGCAAAGGATTAAATTTTAACTGCAGATTTTTTTTTTCTGCCTTATTTCCCTTGAATCTTATAATTGCATCTCTCTCCTGTACCTGCAATATATTAAGAGTCTTCCTTTACTTTCATCACACTCCAGTAGCTTTGGTTTGTTTCTATCAGCTGCTTCTAATCCTTTTGGCTTTCTCTACTTAAATCAGAAATGTAAGCTTCAGTGGCAAGGTAATATAGTAAGTGATAATAATATGTAATGATGCCTTCCTTCCCCTTTTTCCTCACCCCCCTCCTCCACTCTAATGAATATTAATGTGTGACATTCACATGAGCACAAAAGTAAACAAAGAGCACATGTATACCAAAAAGGGAAAAATCTTTATATTCTGCTGATTTTTCTTATTGCTGAAATGATAAATGCCAGATTAATGCACGACCTTCTGTACACGCTCAAGGAGTGAGATAGAAGAGTCTAGAGATCAATACCTGCAAGACAGTGCTCATGGCCTCTATAGTCTGACTTCCAGTATAGCTGAGATTATATTGACATTCTCATGCTACCCCAGAGAAGGCAGTAACTGGGAGTGTGCTTTTTTTTATTCCCGTCCTGGAGAAGCCAGCAGGAGAGGTAAACACCAGCTAAGGTCAGATGTGTTCTGTTGCCAGAGTCAAGATTAAATCTGCCTGTCACAGAAAGAGCAGCAGGACCCTTTGCTAGTGAGCACCTCGTAGGCAACATGGATCCTGCTGGGGCCCTGGGGCTCCAGACCACTCCTGGGACCCAGACAGGTCCTTGTCTTCTCCTTTGGTTTTACTTCCATTTTCTGCAGGTTAACTTTCTGTCCATCTTTTGTGAATTGCCTGGTGCTTTCAGTGGGTGAGTTGTTTTTCCTCAAGGGAAGGCAATTTGCCTTTTCCCAGTTGTTACATTTCTTTGTGACAGAAAATATTTCTCTCATTTCTGAGATGTTGGGAAAGACAAGAACTACTAAGTAGGAACACTAAATAACCTATACATCACAACAATCTGGGACTGTACTAGGCACAGGCAAAGCTGTTATGGCACCTGATCTTGTTTGTGGATGTGATACAACTGTAACTCTTTCCTGTGGCAAAGCACTGACTGATGGTATGGGAAGAGGCATTATGATATGCGGCAAATGAATTATTTCTCAGAGAGGGATGGTCCCTTCCAACCATGTCAGATACTAGAATTGCTCCTCTGAGCAACAAGAGCTGCTTCTGCCTTTTCCTGCTGCCCTTTCTATGTTAGGAGAAGGCTAACCTCGACTCCTTATTTCTCTAGTCATAAAATTTTAATTTTATGTGTGTTGCTGAAAAGCAGTGAACCTATCCTGGCAATAATCATATTCTATGTTTTCACCCCCAATTCCTGGCTGAAAATGAGACACAGTATTCTTGAGAGGTGGAAACTAAGGGAAAATCTTTTTGCTCCTTTAAACTTCATATTGGACTAAAAAGTGTTCATGCCAGGTGATGTGCCTTCTCAAAACCACTAAAACTAAACCTTTGAGAGGTGGAAGTCCTACTATGCTCTAGGATGGTCTTTGTAGCTTTGCTTTGTCAAGAGCTATTCACCTGTCCCAGGAAAGAAAGGAGATTTCTTCCTACGGACAATTCCAACACTATTATTTATAAATGCTGTCATTGATTATTCCTGCTGTTTTTATTACTCTGGTACCCAGAGGCAGAAATCATTAAAATAACAAATGTAAAGAGGAGCAGTTTAACATCTTGTTCCAACCACATTGAAATCACTGTAAAACTGCTAGTGATCTGAATAGGACTTGGACTGGGACATTTTCATCCTCAATCCACACCTAGCTGAGTATGCACATGATTTAGGTACCCAGTGCCCTTCTCAGGTATCTAAAGTTATGGACGTGTGGAACATTTTCAGTTTGGGGACTTCAGTAGAGAATGGAGTTTGCAAATAGCAAGATATTATAATAAATAATTAGCAATGCTCTGACAATGTTTAATTAAAAATCATGGCCAACATAGACTCTAGTTTTTTCTGTTGTTTTTATGGTGGACTGCAGTTCTCTGTCCATGAATGGGTTGTGCTCTTTTGTTTGACCAGGTACACGTGTTTCAACCTGTAGAGAGGTTCAGCTTTTTTCACATGGACAACATCTTGGGTGGTTAATGTCAAGCATTAGTGTAAACTAGATAGTAGATTTCTGGATGGATTTTAACAGCATTTATTAAGGGAATAGTTTCTTACCTAAGAGACAGGATGTGCACTTCTATTGCATTGTTGAAGAGTGGATCGAGAAATAATAAGTCATCTCTCTCGAATAATTTTTGTACTTTTTCTTGAAAGTGGCCTCTCATCCACAGACAACATAGTGATGAAAATAGAGCCCATAAGAAGTGAATGTTTTTTCTTTTTAGTACCGTGCAAGCAGGTCTAAAGCTAAGCAGGCAGTGGGATATTAAATTTTTATGACAATGCTGTTCTCTCAAACGTATTGCAATGACAATAACAAAACTAAGAAAATACGTTGTGGTCATTGCTTTTATTTACATTGCATCTGACTGGACTCAAACAATTCAATTTTCAAGGCTGTGAACAGGAATGTTTCAGAAACACCAGGTTAATTTAAAATTAAAACATATTTCAAAAGGTGAATAAACACATTTGGTCAGATCATCTCATACTGCTGAGGGATTATAGTTTCCTCTGTTCAGAAATCTGGAGCTAGTCAGTAAAAGATACAGTCTGTACATACCATTTGAGCAACCATTGTAGGTACAGGTAGCTGAACTACCTTTGAGGTGTTTGGATGTCTCATCAGTGGGATGGATCTCTCCTGTTGTAGAGGGCTGCAGGTAGGAAAAGGAATAGGCAATGGGTATATTGGCCACTGACCGAAGGTGGTGGTCTACAGTGCTGCAGCACTGTGCTTTGAAAGTCTGGTGCTGTATTGTTTGTAAATGAAGCCTTTTGTTCCTTGAGATTTACAGATGCTTTTGGGCAAATAAAACATGTAATTTGAGTGATCTAATTGCTGACTCTAAAATGTTGTTTTCACATTACAATGTTTAATTACTTCAGTATAGTAGTTCTTTAGCAATGCCTCAGTCTGTTATATCTGCCAGAATTAAGTGGGAAAAAAGGAATTTATGTGGGTATCATTCACTGTGCAACAGTTGCATGAAGCCATAAATGGAGAAGTAATGTTTGTCCATTTTAATATTTTTTGTGACAGTGCCACAATAGCATAAAATAAGGAAAATAATCAGTGGAGTTTCTAAAGTTTTATGGTTCTTGACAGCAGTAATATGTAGTCTGAAAATGCAGTTCATAAAATAAATGCTAACAAAACACAAACTAGTATAGTCTTTTCACTGCTCGAACACAGCTCTTAACATGAAAGGAAATTGTACGTGAGCATGAAGGGAAGAATATATGCAATTAGCCACATTGTGCATTCCAGTCTACTTCAAATTGTGAGAGCACAATTTGTATTTGCCCAATATAACTCATAACTCTCAGGAATCCTACTGCAGTCATGTACATTCTGTACAAGGGATGAAAAAATAAAAAGCCTGGCTATCTTTTCAGGGCATCACACTCACTAGTATATGTGTGCGTGTTTATAATTTGTTGTCCTCTTGGTAATGTCTCTTGAAGAAGTGAGCTGGAGTGGGAATAGAGTCTCTATATAAAGCTGCCCATCTCAATCTTTTTAAATCAAAGACTACCTAATGTTGTGGAGGAAAATACAAATCATTACCACAGTATTTTCCCTTTGACTTCTTAGTTGCTTACAAACTTTGTATGTTCATTTATTGTTTTGATCCTTCCCAATATCAATTGTTTGCACTTGTGGGAACATGTATTTTCTGCAGAAGTTTCAGGGGGCATCACGCAATGTCTCAAAGGTTACTAGGTTTGACTAAGAGGAGAAACACTGATTCTTTAGAGAACGTTTTCTAGAAGAACAGTATCTCACAGAGGCCACACAGCTATGATACGTGACATGCTTGGAGTGTCCCTTTTTTTGTCTTCTCCCATTTAATGTGGTCACCACCCTGGTAGGCACAGAGAGAGACAAAGAGAAGTATTCTTTCTTTGCACTGAGTTGGACCTTGGTGTCACGCTCTTCTCTGTACAACTGGCTCCTGCTGCTGCTGCTTGGGAACTTTGGATATGACATTATAAATTCTGCAGGAACAATGTTTTTTATATTTTTAAGAATGCCATGTGGCATTGTTTTGTTTTAAAAGAGCTGCATGTTTAAAGGAAGCATCTGACCTTTCTGTAATTTCTCAAATCTTGACTCCTTTCCTCCACTCCTTCCAAAACCTAGTCTGTTCACAGCTGAAATCCTAGTCTTTGCTACAAGTCACACTCTGTGTTTGTTTCTGAGGGATCTTTCCTGTGTTGCAAGACAAGAACTAGCAGAAATGAAAGCACTGAAGTATATTCCCTGAAGCTTCTCTAAATTGTTTATGCCAGTGGCAAAGATCCTGTTTGACATTTTAGCACAATGGAGTTGAATGCAAGAGCTGCAGGCAACTGCCACACATGCTGCTGACATTCACTTGCCTGCACTGCTTGGAGAAGCAGAAAGCTCCTATTGCACTTGGTCTCCGCTCCTGACTTGCCAGTCATTAGGCTCCTGTCTTTGTTAGGCTCTGCTCTTAAACTCAAACTACTAGATCACTTGGACTGCACCGCAGGTAACAGACACATAGGCACTCCTGAGATGTCAGGTCATGTGCTGCTCAGTGGCCACATCTCAAGCACACACCAGGGCACTCGGCCACAGCGCTCTAGGTTTGATGTGCTCTTGCTTTCCATGCAAGGAAGTTTGGGAGCACAACGTGGAAGAAGTGTGTGGGATTTTTGACCAGATCTCCCACTGGGGGGACAGGGACCCCCGAACATGCTACTGCATCATGTTGATACAGATGGTGCTTCTAATAGGTCCTTCTCATTTGCGCAGTCTAAAAGCTGGTTTTTTATGCATCTGCAAATAAAAATCTGATGCTGATTCACATTCACATCTTCTGTGAATAAAGTAATCTTCAGTGACCTGCTAGGGGTAACTTCAAAGCATCCACTCTCCTTGGACATAGTAGTTAGCCAAATTCTGACTTGACTGCTGCTGGCCCTTTTTGGGATCTTTTCTGCATACATCTAAATCACTTCTAACTTGCTCCCTGCATCGATCACCTCTTAACCTGTGTTTAAGGAGTACTTTTCAATTTGAGTTGATTGGCTAACCCATAAGAACAAACTAATTCTTGAGTTCTCACCAGCTACCAGTGTGAACACTCCAAGCCATATTTGATCCATGTTCTTCTGAGATTTTTTTGACAGCTGTATCCATTGACCTTGGATCTAAAGGTAAAATATATGCTAGTTATGTTGTCTCCTCATCTCTCCTCTATATAATTGTTGAAAGCTACAGATGTTTTCAATTGGCCATGGACCTAGAAGCTTTTCAGACCTGGAAGTTCTGAAGATGAAAATGTGACTGGAAATAATAGCAATGTCTTGTTTCTGACCATACTGGAGACTTGGAGTCTCTTTGCAATCTTAATTCTGATATAGATGTAAACTTTCTCCGGAGCCGATTTTGGACTTTATTATTTCTCCTGTACTTAAAAAACCAAAGTACCACTAACATGTATCACACTCATCTATTCTTGCTGCTACAGGGAAAGCTCTCTCACTTTCTCCCGTTCTCTGTCCTCTCTCTAAACCAGGGAAGGAATTCTCAGTCGTTTGCATTCTGATCAACCATATTTATTTTTATTGCTGTGTTAGGACTGTCCCAATTGGTTAAACATACGAGAGAAATGCACTGTTGTTCTTTAAACAAGAATTAGTTTCCAAGTCTCCTGCTTTTTATAGCATGCTTTTGCTTTTCTATTGAGCATAATTTAAAAAATATCTTCCAACTCTGTCACTTGGGACTAAAAGTTTTCTACTCTTTCTTTGACTAGGTTAATTTTGAGGTCTCATATCCATTATTAGCAGTTTTCTGTTGCTTTGGCATTGTATAAAGAAAGCAAATATTAGAAGGTCTTCCTTTTAATATGTATTTTAAGAAGTGCCAGTAGTGATGAGTAAAACAGTTTGGACAAAATAGAAACTGTTTTGTCTTTATGATTTATTACAATGTATCTTCTCCCAAAATGTTTTTGAAGATGTGAACGTTGATACTTTTCCCCTTTTATTTTATTTTGTGCTTCTTCTATTCCCTTAGGAATAGAAGTTCTGCATTAGAGTTTCTTTCAGAAACTCACAATTTGGAGATTTGAGGTAAATTCTGAAAACCCTTAGGTGTTTAGTCACATTCACCAAGAGAATTAAAGCAGCACTAGAAAAAGTAGTATTCATAAATATTCATGAATATTTGTGCCATGTCTCAAATGAATCAAGTTTGAGACAATGTTTGCAACTGATTTATGATAAAAAATGTCAGAAATGTTTACCAAAAGAGCAAATTTCATTCCAAATGTTGCAGAAAATTTACAGAAAATCAAGTATTTAATTTTTTCAATTAGACTCTGTGAAAACACATAATGTCTCTTCCATTTCCTATAAATAGTCTGTCTTTCCGATTAAATTATTTGAATAAACAGAGGAGTGGGAGGTGGTACAGGCAGTGATTGATAAAGGACAGTTCACAGATGGAATATGTTTATTTAGTTCATTCATGTAGCAATTTTAACCTACTGATATATTCTTTGAAAATTTTGGTCAGTTTAGTGAGAGTATGTGATAGACCAGATTGAATTCAACAACCACATTGCAAAATAGACAAGGTTAGATTAGGTTTCCATATTAGCCAAAATTATATAGATATATTTTTTAAGGAAACATAGGGTTTGCAATGTATGGGGTGGTGGCTTAGGACTGTCAGATGATAACTTTTTTGGTTTCATAAATTTACAGAATTTGTGGTGTATTGGGTTTTTTTCAATTATTTTTATTAATTTAACTAGCATTATTTGCTACTGAGCAGAAAGGCAGAGTTTGAGATAAATAGAATAACTTTTGAAGGTATTGACTCTGAAATTCAGTTGCATAACTACAATTAAAATAAAAATTGTGTTTCATAAATATGTTTTAAATGTGTAAGGCAAATAGTCCTCAAGAACTGACAGTATGATTCAGAGCAGAATTTGAGTTTAAATCTAATTCTTCTCTGATTTAGGGTTTTGTGGACTGGATCTTGTAGTGTTGAAATCAACTACTTTTCTCTTGGCTTTGTGAAAAGTAGGTCCTAAGTTTTTCTTGGCTCAATTATGAAACATGGATACTTGTCACACACAAAGCAGGTTTTTCTGTGGACAAAGAAACTTGTTACTAGTAATCGGGTATTTCATAGACTATTCCAAATAAACATGTCCAAGACTGAAATGTGTGTAGAAGATTTTGCCTTTGACAACTTGAACTTACAGTCACTGTATGCATTTTAAAATCTGGCAGGGATAAAATTGCAACTCTCACCTCTCAGAGCTTGTCAGTGCTGCTCTCTAATCTACCAGAGATGTGCTGTTGTGAGGAATTTACAGTGAGCTAGAGACTAAACTGGAAATATATTGGTGGTGATGCACATAATATATAATCAGACAGTCAGCACTCACCAGATTTTCCTAATTCTGGAGTTTTCTTAGTGAAAATTTTGTATTTGATAATAAATAAGAAGATGCTTGGAAAAAAAATTACAAATGAACATTTATTTTGGTTGTTTTCAAGGTTTAAACTCTGTCCTGTTGCTTTTTACTGCTGTTCCCAAATAAATGTACAAGCTTGATCTTTAAAGAATTCATTTGATAAATCATGATAATGTTGTTTAGATATTCCTGCTGTCAGTCATGAATATTCATAAGGAGAGGCTGGGCTTATTAGAGGAACTTAAAGAGGACAAGAGACCTGAAAAAAGAGAGCCATCTTGTTTCAATTTTGAAATGAGTAGTTTAAAAGAGAACTATTTCTTCCTTAAAAATACACACATATTTTGAAATTCCTGTATTGAATAATAGTTGATATTTAGAATAGAAATAATAATTTGGGGCCTCAGGAGTGAATTAGACTCTGTAAAAAGGATTTCAGGGAAAGGAAAGAACTATTTATAATATGAAATTAGGAGGGATTTGTTTTACACCAAAAAAATAATGAATTCTGCTCTTTTTAAACTAACAACAGAGAAAAAAAATCCCAGTTGACATCAATCAAAAATTGAAAAATCTGGTGTATGAGAGGAGGTTAAAATGCCTTGTGGACAGGACAAAAATTGTTGATCCAGGCAATACTGTGCTGTTTTTCATTCTAATATATCAAACCCAAATACATAGACCTTACTGTACAGAATTGCAATTACTTGCATATTTCTTACAGTTAAAAAATATGTACTTTACATTCTAAACAAACCTGTAGTATGCACTGCATGCTACTGAAGTTGTGCACTTTATTTTTTTTTTTTCTTTCATGGATTCATTTTAATAAATGACTATTACTGCTTTCTTTTTTTCCCCAGATTTCCCTCTCTTTAAGAGTAAAAACTCAACAGAAATTCGTTATTTCTCATGTCTCTGAAGTCACTGGAAATCTTTCTCCTTTGATAGTGGGAGGCAATCATTCTAGAGTTTGCTTGAAGCTTCGAGAAAATTGAAGCAATTAGGTAGGAGCAGGAAGTTATGAAAAATAAAACACTGCTAGAGAACGTCTGATGTCTTGCAACACGACCCAGTTCTAATTCATTTTGCGTTTCTGGGACACAGTGTTGGAGGGAGAGCGCTGATTCCTGCTGCCATAGGTAAGAGACATCCGTCATCTCTGTAATGAACAAGTGCAAGAGAGAAGCATTTGCCATGCAGACTGCTCATGGTGGTTTCTTGGTTGCTCAGCCCCTGAAGGCCCTGCCTGACCCCCAGCTGTATGTGTGGTTCCTCTTGGAGCTGCTCCTGTTTTGGCTGCTGTGCTCATGCTGCTGCCTGGTGCTGCAGCTTCTTTAATTGTCCTCTCGACTTTCACTTAGTAAAATGTGAGAGCAAGATGGTTTTGACTGTGAGAGCCAAGGTCTTCTGCATCTCCTGGTGACTGAGATGCGTTTTGATGCAGCTGGTTCATATTTGCGGCTGGTCTCACTGCAGAGCTGAGGGAGGGATTCAGCCTCGCTATCTTTAGCCATCCGCAAGTTCACTGAGTCAGGTGCTTCTAAATTAAGTGCAGAGAGAGAAAGGCACTTCTAATCCCGTGCTAACATAAGAGGAACTAATCACCTTTCGATATGCCTGCCTGATGCACAGTCAATGCTGATTGACTAGGTGTTCAGCTTCTGATTGCATTAGGTTTTACAGGATAATTATTTAAAGAAAGCTGTGTCTGTAGAAGTACATGGCAAAGTCAGCCTGCTAGTTAGCTATGATTTTCTCTTTTCTTCTCCACCCAACTGTTTGTATTTGAGGGAAATGAAAACAACATCAAAAAGTACAAGTAAATATTGGCATATGTTTGCCCTCAGGTGACCTAAATGTGTGCCCCCTCATCTTTCATGGCTTGGTACATAAACAGAAAGAGCAGAGTAATTGGTCAAAGTTAACTATTAGTCAAGTATCAATGCTTGCTGATGGGTGATGGTTGGCATTTCAGTGGTATGGCGGTTTTCTTGTGGTGCTGGCAAAGCAGGTGCTTTAAGCCAGTCATAAATATCTGATACAGTTTTAAATAAACTCACCTGTCACTAATATTCATGTTTGAGCAGCAGTTCCCCAGCTGTGCTTAGTCTGTGTCACTGAGCATGTCAGGAGATGGCTAGTGCCACCTTGCATGAACAAGTCCGGGAAAAAATATTCCCCAGAGTGGTTAATATCCTCATCTATGCAAGTCAACAGATGTCTTTTGACAAAGTGGGGGCAGAGGGTGGGGGCAGGTAAATGTTCTCTATGAGCTAATATAAATTCAGGCTGTGCAAAATCCCTGGGGGCTCCAAAGCAGAACCAGCGTTTGAGGAAGTTTGCAGGTGGTCCTGTGGTAATGGGGAATGAGAAGGATCAACATCTGACCAGGTATAAAGGGTTTAGCAGATCAAATGCTTTGCTTCTGTCAAACAAAAAACCAAAAAAGGCTTTTAATTAACAAACTACTTAATGAAGAAGCACAGAGAACAAAACCATTAGCATTGAATCTCTGTCCCCTTGCGAGGGGTTTTGAGTCTGTGTGTTCTTGCTTTATCTCCACAGAACAGACGGAATTCTTTCACAGGAAAAACTCTGGAGATGAGCACTGACTCCATTAAAATGTCATCTCACAAGCAGGGGTATTAAAATGGGATTTTAACAGAGTATTGCCCAGGCAAGCCATGAATAGAAAGCAGAAATGTAATGCAAAAGGAGAGCATCCTACTATAATGAAATAGGTTTCATTACCCAACACATTAATTACAGATAGGCTGAATTTACATGTAAGCTTGTTTTTTCCATTACAGGTTCACACTTCATATGAAGTTTTTTAGAATCACTCTAGGTTTGGATGATTAAGCATTATTGAGGGGGAAATAAAGAGTAGTACTAAAAACAAAATATAGAAATCAAATTATCACGGAAAGTGATAAGTGACATCAAAGTAAATAAACCTGGATCTTCAGTCAAACTTGAATTCATTTAAACAGTCTGCATTTCAGTGATCCAACTCTTGGTACCTCTGGTGTGTTTTTGGTTTTGGTTTTTGCATTTTTACTGTTTATTAGGATTCGATTATTTATGAAATATAGCCTGATGGAGGCCTTAAATTTTGTCTGTTTCATTTTCTGTCCGTGAGAAGATGGTGGTACATTTCCATCCACCTAGTGTGCTCTGAAGATAAATTTAACTGGA
The DNA here is from genome assembly GCF_037038585.1 of Patagioenas fasciata. Taxonomy (NCBI): domain Eukaryota; kingdom Metazoa; phylum Chordata; class Aves; order Columbiformes; family Columbidae; genus Patagioenas; species Patagioenas fasciata. The sequence goes on along the minus strand of NC_092521.1, from coordinate 100,294,990 downwards.
ATCTGTGATCTAGACTAAAAGATAGAAGCCACATAGATACTGAGGAAGCACATAATTGGGCACATGTTGTATCACAGTATGTGGCAATGGACATATAGACCTCTGGCTGGTAATGTCCATATATAAAAACCCCTGCAGTAGCTGCAAAAGCAAATTTCACCTGTGTTGTGCTGATTTCCCAGTTGTTGCCTGGAGAAACTTTTCTTTCTGTGCTATTCTGTTGATTCTGTGCCCTAAATTTATTTGAAGAATCTGTCCTATACTGTACATGTTGCTAGGGATGTGAAAAGGGTGAGAATCCGGGAAAGGAAGAGAATAATTACTTTACAATGCACTGGAAAGTGCACCATGCTGTACAGGTAAAAGTACCCAGCTATGATCAGAAAAAAATTCCCTATGCCAAAGTTTTAAAGTGAAAATCTGAAAAACCGTGCTTTGAACTTACCTGTCAATAGCCCTCCTGTACAGTAATAAGTCTGCTTTTCTTCTAGGTGGGTTTTGTCTTTAGGTTTGTTTCTTTTTTTTTTAAACTGGAAGATTTGATCTATTATCTCCTTTTCACCTATGTATTTAGAAGAAAAACAGACCTATATCTCCAAAATACATCAAATCTGTGACTTTTTAGGTCAGATTGCAATCAGTAAAGGTGTTCCCAGAATTCAAAGCCAAATTTGGTTTAAGGTTGCAAAACATTCCCAGAGTAAAACTCCCTAGGTTTTCAAACATATGCTAATATATTCTTACTAATTTAAATCAGAAGCCCTATTTCTGTCTTGCGGCTGAGAGTCTTAAACCAATAATGTGACTAGGGGATTATTGTTAGTTGAAGAAAAAGAATCAGCAACAGTTACACAGGCAACTGAGAACTGTGAAATCTAGAGGAAAAAGCCCAGTGGAAGTATCATTCAAGGACAAAAAGAAGGGCAGAAAAAAAACCCTTAGCATTCATGTATTCCATGTATAATGCCAGGTATTTTGTTGGCTTCTTAGGGATTTCTCATATTCATCTGCCCTACTGTTTGCTCTTACCCATTTGGGTGAGATGCTCAGATCTTGCCTGACTGAAATTAGCAGTTTTGATTTACTGATGTCACAGGATCTCTGACAGCTGAGAATCTGGCTCAGGTTACCTTTTTCTGAAGGTACTCATGGGTGACTCTGACTTCTGTGGACTTCAGAAGGGATCAGGCATGTATTTGCTTGAAAGGGACGGAAAATGGAAGTCCTAATTCTTATTTTCTGCTGGTGCAAGCAAGAACTAAATCAATCGAATTAGGTGAATTAACCCTTCTCTGAAATTGTAAATTAAACAAGAACCAAAATTAGCTGTTTAGTAATAAGCTAGATAATGGATAATTCAAAGTATGTCAGAGGCCATTAAAGGGTGATTTTTAATTGTGTGATCCCAATAAAATAATAGCCTTTTAAGATAAATGCTCGAGGAAACGACAGTGAAAAAACAGTTGCTCATATGTTTGCTTAGGCAGTAAGATCTGTAACTGAAAGTGCAAACACTGTCTGTCTGTGGATACAGTGCAGTTTGCATAATTGAAACACCACACAAGACAAATGTGGTTCTAAGGAATTGGAAATGATACAAATTGTTCAAACCTCAATGTTCAAAACCTCCTGAAATTTTCTTAAAAATGAGACTTGACAAATAATCATTGTTTCCTTATATTTGCTTTTGGAGATGTTAGATTTAGGTCACATATTGTTTTCTCAGTCATAATCCTAGGACTGTAGTCCTTGCAGCTTGAAAAATACCTGTTATTGTCTGCCTTGCAATGAAACTGTGAGGGCTGGCAATAACCTGAAAGTGACACTGAGTTTTAAAAAGATAGAATCAAATTGTACAGTTTTTCAATCAAAACTGTCATTCAAATCAATGGGACTTCAACAGAGCAGATGATTACAAAGAGAAAAAAAAATCTTTTGGTAGCTTGAAACTAAAATTGATGCTTATAAACAGAGATACAAGTGGAAATGTTGGTTAGCTTTCAGCTGCAGCCTCTCCCCCATCTAATCCAGTTGCTGCTAATTCACTAGGATAACCTCAGAGAGAATTAGCCTGTGCAAGGGCCAGGAGTGGCACTTGGTGCTGTGTTGCTGCCCACCAACAAAGGCAGAGGGATTGCAGCCAGGGCGGGTTTCCAGGGCACTGCCATCCTGGCACAGAGCAGCTTGGGCTTGTCTTTGTCTTCACTGAGGCTGCACACTGCCAGTGTCTCTCCAAGATAAAGAGTCTGATATTGGGACCTTTAAAGAATATGGTGACAGTATAAATGGGTGGGAGGCACATGTCTCCCCACACCTGCTCCCTCCTCTCACAGCCCAGCTCTGCTGAGGACTCGTATCTCCTCTTGTCCTTCTGTTCCCTCACACCTCTGCTTTTTGTCCTTTTAAATTTGATTTAATCCTTTCCCAGCTTTTGGGAGCTTGTGATAAAGGGGAATGAAAAAACTGCTCTCCAATTGTAGCAAAGCTGGTGCAGGCACAGAACAGGCTCCTGGTAATTAACCAGGAGATGTTGTGCGAGCACAGGGCAGGTGGCTGAGAAGCACATGCACAGGCACACACCAAGTCCTGCTGAACAGTATGGAAAATCCAAGGATGTGCATTTTCAATGATAATCTGTTTGCAAGTCCCGGGCCAGATCTTGAGCTTCCTGGGCATATAAGTGGATTTCTTCTGACATGATTAAAATTTGATCCCAACTTCTTCAGACTTTATCCCTTTACCTGTTTGAAGCCACTGCATTTTTCTCTCTCTCCCATGCTCTTTTAGGTGAATGTGTGCTCACTGCATTTCTGAACAATACTTCTGCTGCTTTAATGTGTCAGAAAGGGTGGTGAAGTGGCTGACCCAAAGTCACAGCCACCCAAGGCCAGCATCTGGTGTGTTTCTAGCCATGCTGCTCTTCTGTTCCTGCTGTGCAGGACACCAGGAGGCCTTGCAGATGTGGGTCCCCTTGGGTTAGTGCTTTACCACTGCAGCAGTGCTTTCTTGGCTTCAGTGAAGCCTAGCCAACTGAGGCAAACTGTTCCATCTCATTCAGACTGTTGTTGGCTACTCAGTGTCCCACTGAGAGGCAGAGCACAGAAACATGGATGGGCGACTAAGGCAGGTGGGAATAAAGTTTCAAAAGAGAGGCAGAGAAAGGTAAAAGATGTAGTGGTATTTCTTTGTCAGTGTCAGCTGAAATGCAGCAGGAACACCTGTAAGGAGTACTGAGACCTAAAAGAGAATTCAAGAACATGGTTGTGGCTAGCAGTTGAGACTTGGCAATAAAAAGAGTAGTTGAGTAGAGGCAAATCTGATAAACTGGCTTGTGTTGGTGTCGTGGCCAGTCTACTGTGGGGATGAGGAGCCAGTAGATACTGAGAGGGCAAAACCAGGCAAGGAGCAGCTGATAAATTGTGGGAACAAATGTGAGAAGTGCAGGCTTTGGAGAGCAACTAGACTGATTATTCAATATATTCATCAATGATTTGGATGAGGGAATAGAGTGTACTATCAGCAAGTTTGCTGATGACACTAAGCTGAGAGGAGTGGCTGGCATGCCAAAAGGCTGTGCTGCCATCCAGCGGGACCTGGACAGGCTGGAGAGTTGGGCGGGGAATAACCTGATGAAATTTAACAAGGGAAAGTGTAGAGTCCTGCATCTGGGCAGGAACAACACCAGGTTCCAGTATAGGCTGGGGAATGACCTATTAGAGAGCAGTGTAGGGGAAAGGGACCTGGGGATCCTGGTGGACAACAGGATGACCATGAGCCAGCACTGTGCCCTTGTGGCCAGGAAGGCCAATGGCATCCTGGGGTGTATTACAAGGGGGGTGGTCAGTAGGTCCAGAGAGATCCTCCTTCCCCTCTACTCCGCCCTGGTGAGACCCCACCTGGAATATTGTGTCCAGTTCTGGGCCCCTCAGTTCAAGAAGGACAGGGAACTGCTGGAGAGGGTCCAGCGTAGGGCAACAAAGATGATTAAGGGAGTGAAGCATCTCTCTTATGAGGAAAGGCTGAGGGAGCTGGGTCTCTTTAGTTTGGAGAGGAGGAGACTGAGGGGTGACCTTATCAATGTTTATAAATATATAAAGGGTGAGTGTCATGAGGATGGAGCCAGGCTCTTCTCAGTGGCAACCAATGATAGGACAAGGAGTAATGGGATCAAGCTGGAACACAAGAGGTTCCATGTGCATTTGAGAAAAAACTACTTCTCAGTGAGGGTGACAGAGCACTGGAACAGGCTGCCCAGGGAGGTTGTGGAGTCTCCTTCCCTGGAGACATTCAAAGCCCGCCTGGACACATCCCTGTGCGACCTCACCTAGGCGTTCCTGCTCCAGCAGGGGGATTGGACTAGATGATCTTTCGAGGTCCCTTCCAATCCCAAACATACTGTGATACTGTGAGAAGAAATTTCTTCTCAGTGAGGGTGACAGAGCACTGGAACAGGCTGCCCAGGGAGGTTGTGAAATCTCCTACTCTGGAGACATTCAAAACCTACCTGGACGCCTTCCTGTGTAACCTCATCTAGGTGTTCCTGCTCCGGCAGGAGGATTGGACTAGATGATCTTTCAAGGTCCCTTCCAGTCCCTAACATTCTGTGATTCTGTGATAGTTTTAAAGCTGTTCAAGCTCGGAAGTCTCTTCACAGACATTAACAACCCTTCCAAAACCCAGTCTTCAGCAGGACAGAAGGGACTTCTGTTTTTATCTAGAATGTGTAAGCAGCTGACTAATAATTTATCTCTTCTGTTCTTCTCTATTTTGGGCCTAATATTATTAAAGCTCAAGAGGAAAAGATTTTGATCAAGTTACTGGTCTATTAATTGCAATCAAAGTTTAAGTGCTAGGGGGTAGTGCTGGCTGCATACAATTGCAAAAATTCAGCGTGCTGAGAAGAAAAGTACACTGAGAGGTAGACACCTGACAAACGTGTAACTTTTCCTCTCTTCTGCCGTGCTATGTAACTTATGTATAGCAGCACAACATTGTTCCTGGCAAAATATTCCTGTCAAAATATCGCTCCTTGTAAATCACCAGAGAAGGTGAAAAACAGATGTTTGTGTTGCTAAGGCAGGCTGCACAGGTGCCATGTAAGAAAATGTTGCTCTGAAACATCTTGACATGTTTCAGAAGTTTCAGATTGCTTTGTACCTTGTGCAGTGAAGACATATTTTGGGTATGGTGCATCCTTCTGTTGTATAAAACCATCAGCTTTCTCAGTCCATCCTGATGGGAGTCTGGTGCTAGGATCTGTGTGCTACAGCTGTGCCTTTGGCGTGGCTCTGGCAGGGGTCCCTGGCTCTGCTCAAATTCCTTTCATTCACTGATGCCTTTTTCCCTCCCTGGAGGAGGAGCTGTTTGCAGAAACAAACTTTCCTTCCCTCCCATCCATCCTGTCCCTAGTAGTCTGCACTGTAAAATCCATAAACAAAACATTGCTTGCTGATTTTAAACCTGCTATTCTCAGCACACCAGCAGGCACCCTTAGTGCAAGATGTTTTAGCTTCAGCTGATAATTCTGCTCCATCGATTTTTACATGTGATTTGGGGAGAAGTGCTGGCTGCACAATGTGTATGTGCTAGCTCTCTACCAAGAGCAGGGAGAGTGCTGGTACAGAACAGCAGTGGTTGTCATGCCTGTTCTTTGATACCTTTTCTTAAATAATAATTAATTCATTTTCAGGAAAGAAAACAAACCTGGTAGGGCCCTGTAAATGGTTTTTCAGTGGCCTTATGAGGCAGGGTGTGTGCTGCCTGAATTCTTTCCATTCCAGCTCTTCTCCAGCTCTTGCAGCTAATTATCTAAAGCACATCACTTTCACTGGAGAAGAGCTCCCTCACTTCCCACAGGGATGAAACCCACAGCCCAAGTGTCACAACCACTGCCACAAGGTTGGCCATCCAAGAACAATTGATTTCTAAATGTGCCTGAACCTTGGGTGACCTGAAATATAGCAGCAACTGTTACAAGCTGGGACATCTGGTGGGTAATAAAACTTTTTTTTTTTTTTGTTTTTACATGAAGCGGCTGTACTTGAGCAGATGACCAGGGGCTGTGCAATCAAAGTGTGAATAGCTGAATTAGCAAATTATATTGGGTTTTTTAGGCGCTTATTTAAATGCTACATGCTTGTGGCAGTTGCACATCCCCCTGAGATATGGAGCCTTCAATGGGGCAGTTGATGTCTCTTTTAGCACCTTTTGTGCCCCACTGTGCCTGTCTGCTAGGGTGGTACAAGGTGCTGATAGTCACATCCTCCCCTACCCTGTGGCAGGGTGACTTCACCTCCACCAGCTGGTGGGGCAGGAGTGGGACCCTCGGTCAATTGACAGGGTCGTTAGCAGAGGAAGTGCCCAGAGTAGCTGCGAAGCTTCTGGACCATGTTGTAATGCCCACAGCCAGATCTGACCAGACCTTAAAACGGGGTTCCCGCTGAAGACTCTCTTTGGTGTAGTCTTCTTGAAGCAGCGGGTCTGTGAACAAGAGCCCTCTCCTTAGACTGGGATGCTGTTTAAGGAGGCTTCCCGAGATTAGAGAGCGCCTCACCTCCTCGTTTGGGTGGGTGGTTATTTAGTGGATATATCCTTGAATGAGTCCTTGCCTAACCAGGCAAGCATGAGTCCCGGCCTAACCCAGGGGTAAGTGATTATTTCTTGTGGGTACTCTGGAGTCAGAGGACTCTGGTTTTGTTTCTTGTGAGCGTGTGCATGCACAATGTGGATCCTCATTATTCTTATTTTGCTGTATCCCAATAATCTCCTCAACTGATATCCGAACCTGTATTTTATGTTGTCGGAATGCTAACTTATTGTATAAACCCTGCTTCACACAGAATCACACAGAATTGGCTAGGTTGGAAAAGACCTCAGAGATCATCAAGTCCAACCCTTGGTCCAACTTCAGCCCATTTACTAGATCATGGCACTAAGAGCCATGTCCAATCTCAGTTTAAAAACCTCCAGGGACGGTGAGTCCACCACCTCCCTAGGCAGGCCATTCCAATGCCTGATCACTCTTTCCGTAAAGAACTTCTTCCTAATATCCAGCCTAAACTTCCCCTGGCAGAGTTTAAGCCCATGTCCCCTTGTCCTATTGCTAACTGCCTGGGAGAAGAGACCAGTTCCCACCTGACTATAACTTCCCTTCAGGTAGTTATAGAGAGTGATGAGGTCACCTCTAAGCCTCCTCTTCTCCAGGCTGAACAACCCCAGCTCCCTCAGCCTCTCACCATAGGTCATGTGCTCAAGTCCCTTCACCAGTCTTGTTGCTCTTCTCTGGACCCGCTCCAGCACCTCAATATCTTTCCTGAACTGAGGGGCCCAGAACTGAACACAATACTCCAGGTGTGGCCTCACCAATGCAGAGTACAGGGATCACTTCCCTTGTCCTGCTGACCACACTATTTTTGATACAGGCCAGGATACCATTGGCCTTCTTGGCCACCTGGGCACACTGTTGGCTCATGTTGAGCTTGCTGTCAATCAGTACCCCCAGGTCCCTTTCTGTCTGGCTGCTCTCCAGCCACTCTGTGCCCAGCCTGTAGCGCTGAAGGGGGTTGTTGTGGCCAAAGTGCAGGACCCGGCACTTGGCCTTGTTGAACTTCATCCCATTGGAATCAGCCCATTTTTCCAGTCTATCCAGATCTCTTTGCAGAGCCCTCCTGCCTTCCAGCAGGTCGACACTGCCCCCCAACTTGGTGTCATCAGCTTCTAGTCAGTTTATTGGCTGAACTTTTCCGGCCAGAATAAAGTCTGTTTTGGAACTTGTTGTCCGCCTAGAACTGACTTTGGGGTGCCTCTGTGACAATTCTCCCTTTTAATTTTGCTCTATTAATATTTAGCAAAAACACAGCAGTGTTTGCATTATGGTTATTAGTGACTTATTTGCTTTGTTAAAATTTACAGCACATTTTGCATTCACCATCTGGGACAGCTTGTCCCATGTTTATGGTTAAAATGTAACTTAAAGCTAGGCTTAACAGTCTAAAATAAAAGACTTCATAGATAGAACTCTTTCTTCAGATGCCAATGTTACCTCTTTTCTATAGTGTGCAAACAGAATTCTATTTTGTCCAGTCACTGTGGTATAACCTGGTGCTAGGATACAGACAAATATTTCTGCTTTCAATAAAAGATGTTGTATGTAATGAAAAGGTCGATTGTGCTATTACTTGGAAGGCTGCAGCTTATGGAGTATGCCTGGGGAGGGAAATAGACTACTCAGAGGAACTTGAGACTAAAGGACCTTCTGGGTCACTGAATCTAAACCCCTGTTATTGCAAGTAACTACCTTGGATAATCCCTTTCAAAGGACTGGAGAAAGAATAAGCAGTGCGAGAGAAATGTGAACGTGTTGAAAGGCATCACCATGTGAGCATAGCTCTGAACCAGAGCTGATGAGCTGCCCCATCTTCCGGACTTGAGTTGCCTTGCTCCAAAACATTTCAAAGCATGGGCAGAATATGTTCAAGTATGTCTTTGCCTAACTGCATACATAGCTTTTAAGTAGTCTTTCTTTTTCCCACTTTTCCTTACTGTTGAGTAATGAGAATGGGAAACCCACTTTCTTGTTTATTCAGGCTGGTAATGTAGAAAAGCTGTTGTGTGCTGAGAGTACAAAGTGAAGAGGAGAGGAACGTGTGATATGCTAGTACTAAGACCATGTGCTTTCCCCACCTTTTTGAGTCTGAAAAAAGTAAATTCAAAATTTGAAACAGTGTTCAGTGTTACCCCTTATGATGCCAAACGTTGAAAAAGTAATTCAGTGTTCGACCCATTTTTTTAATTCTCCAAGGGAAATGTCCATTCTCCACAAAACAAAATTTTCAAACAAACAAAACTAATAAAAATTAGAGTCCTTATCAGCTCTGAGAGCACTCGGGTCTTCCTGGGGTTAGCACCTGAAAGTAGATTTCTTATGTGTGCCCTGCAAATGCATTTAGGTACCCCAGGATCTCATGGGTTTACATGTGCATTTATGACTTTTCCTTCATCTCACTTGGTTTTTAGGTGTGTGTGTCATGTGATGGAAGAATGACAATAACCTGGACATTACTGAAAGTCCGTGCCCTTGTATGTTTGTGATTTCATACTGACACCTCATCATGACAAATGTTTGCAGATCCTTTAGATTTCATCATAATCCTGGAAATGTATTTATGTGCGTAGAGTTTTCTGTCTTTGCTCCTACAGGTTTCCCTTGACTTCAATGTGAAGTCCATGCTACCTCTTTTCTAAAGCTGTTATGCCTTCGGATGGATATTTTTTTTTCCTATCTTTGACGTAGATTTCCTATATTACTACCCTTGAAGATTCACATACTGGTAAATTATGGATAAACAAGAATGAAATGTGTAAAATACATGTAATATTAATTCTGCTGTATAAATTCAAATGGGGAGCAGATTTCAAAGGTAAGTTAAACTTCTCTACCTTTTGTGTACATTTAATTCAGTGGGAAAATGGATAGTGAGGTTTTTTGGTTTTCACCTGCATATGTAATTTCATATGCTTAATTTTCTAGTTATATTGCTTGTTTATTCTCACTACCTACAGGTACATGCTAGAGCTGTAATGTTTATTTACTCTAAAATGATTATAAATTCAATATTTTACTCTTATAAACCTTGTTTTTTTCTGAAATAAAGGGCAGTGCTCTTTTGACTTCTTGATGAACACACTTTGTCATCACTTCTCCTCTCTTTAGACTGCTAAAGGTGATTCTTGAGGTCCTAAGAGGACCACAGGGCACTGCCAGTTTTCTTTTCTTAACATGTTGGTACACTTTACAGTTTTTGACATGCATTCCTTGTCTTTGTATTGAAGATTCTGTCACCTGTCAGTTTCAAATATCCTTCTTTCATCACTCTGGTTTAGAGTCCTTTTTATTTTGCCTCTTTCTTTCTATTTTTACCTCTGCCTACACACAGCCTTTTTGCTTATCAGTGACTGGAATTAGAGCATATAGAAGCCATCAGCCTTGTTTTCCTATTTCTGTGTGTGTGTTTTTTTTTTTACACATACTTTAATGCAATGGACTTGGCAAATGAGGGTTGCCTGTTTGTGTGCTGAGTTTATTTCCTCTTTTTCCTTCTTTCTCATACCGTGTTACCCTATGTGCTAGCAATGTGTGGATGTTTGAGCTGCTCAGGAAGCCCAAGGTCTCTGATGAATAATAAAAAATCATCTTTAAAATGCTAGTAAACATCTGAGTTTTGGATGTGCTGGTCCTGAATAATACAGAACAGGTGTGTGAAGATAAATGAAGTTTGTTGGTGTGTGATGTGAAGTACCAGAAGTTGATAGAGATTATCAGACCATTAATTAACTATTTTTTTAATAAAATAATATTATTTGTACTTCTGGACCTTTGAGTTCTAATTGAAAACATAATGCAAGAGCCTGTACTATTAAGTGAAAGTCAAAGCTTAATGTTGATTTATTTCAACTGTGAAGATCAATACTTAGATGCGGTTACAGGCAGAGCTGAATGCTAAATTAAGTGCAGGTTCATGAGGGATATGATGTAGTTGGTCTTGCATTATGGAAATGCAGTTCTAACATGTTTCCCTATCTTCTGAATTTTTAAAGCAATATCGTAAAGGATACTAATTTTTAAAGTCGTTCTTCCTCTGGCCTTGGTAATAATCCTACATCAATCTTATGCCTCATAATTTGGGCCTCTGCTCTCAGTCAGCTAGAACTGAAATACCTCTGACTGCAAGTGAGTTATACAACATGTTATTGCACAATGAAGATGGACAGTTCCCCTATAATCTCTTAAGATCTGAAATTCTGGTTCAAGTGAAGTCAATGGGAAATTTGCAACAAAGATATAAGAATTAAAAATCACCGTCATCATTAGCCAGATTTTTTCTTTGAAGCAGTATTAGATATGCCGACAGTTTATGGTCTGGCACATGTGGAAAATATACTTGCCTGTTACAGAGGTGTATTTTCCATTATCCTCTCCTGTTTTCCTGTTATGTTTTTGGAAGGTTTATGCTCTCCTTCATAAACTGTTGTCTGTAAGTGAGTAAGAGAAGGAAACCACATTTTGCCAACTTTATGCATGACAAACTGTTCCATAGCTAACATTGTCCTGGAGACTCATGCTAGTTTTGACTTTTCATCAACAGATAGTTGTGTTGGATTTTTTTTAATTTTTCTTTAGGGCATTTGAGATATGATGGGGAAAATAAATTGTGAGGTTCTTTGCCATTATTGTAAATGAAATCTTGGAGAGCTTTATGGGGTCTACCAGCAGCTGTTAATGAGGCTTTATTAACCTCAGACACTATAGCATGAAATATTATGGTATAAATAAATGTGGTGCCAGGGCCAAGCTGCCTAATAAATGGCATGATAGAGGGGATTGTGTGCCTAGGGGGTTATGACATAGAGCCTTTCCCCTCTCAGTATTTTAAATTCACTATGGGCTGGCAGTGACTGAAGGCCATTATTATCTGATGTCTCTTAAATAGGCTATGTGAAATAAATTAGAGGTCTCAGTTCATTTCCTTAGGGAAAGAGGTCTGTGTTCCAGCTGGCAGTAATTGTCATCTAAGTTCAAGGCCCAGCGCAGGAACTGCACTTGGAAAGGATGTGGCCACTGAGCAGCTCTTGCATCTCATACCCTGTCCCCTTGCTCAGGACTCCAGAGATTGGCCATGATGTGGTGTGAGAGTTAATACTCTGAGCTCTGGCAGAAGCTCAATCTTTGGATAAGCAAAAAGCTTTGTTTCAGACCATTACGAATAATGTCCTCTAAGGGCTTCTTTCCATACCCTGCTCTGATAAATTAATGGTATATTTAATAGTACTCTTGATACAAATAAATGAGATAAGTTACGAAAATAGGTATAGCTATGGTGAATATAATGAAGAATGTAGTCCTATGTAATTACTAAATTCAGTTATAGGGAATAATGATTTATTATGAAGTCTTCCTTGGTAGTGAGGAAGGAGATAGGCAGTTTGTAAGTTATATTTCTAACTTTTAAGTGGATTCTCATCTTCTAGTCTAATTAAATGGCATGCTATTATTTTTTAATAACCTGGGAAAATGAAATTACGGTTGTATAAACCATTGACTAATGTTTTCTTCAACAATCACACCCCAAGAGAATTAAATATATAAAACTACAAGAAAACTAGTTTAAATTAAAAAAGGAAGTAAACAGCAAGGTAGACATATGAATAGACTGTCTACTCAAGGAATTAGAAGCAAAATTAAAATATTAGAAAAAAAAGGGAGTATCTCTCCTCCCCCCCCGCCTTGTGATTTCTTCATTTTAAATTATGATCACCTTCAGAATTTCATCTTAATTTTCTTTTGTTTCAAGTAGTCTATTGGCAAATGAAACAAATAAGAAGAGTGGGTTTGCTAACATTTTCCTCTTGAAGAAAAGTAAATGAAAACAGTTTTAAAACTTTTAGTTTGAAATTTTATCAAGTATGTAGCTTTTTAAAAAAATACATTTAAAATATTCTCAAATTTGCCTTTGGAGCCTCTTTTCCTTTTTTACAGAGAATAAGGTTTCATTAAAAAATATCAAGGAGCAGAAATTCGTAGATCACTTACTTGAAAAAAAAGAAAAAACCAACAAAATATATGCAGAATTGTTCATGAAATTTACGTACACCACCCTGGGAACAAACAGCCATATGAGGTGCCATGATACTAAGTGCCAGTGTCAGGACTGGGGTATAATAGTGCTTTGTTGAATATTAGGTATCATCAGATGTAGAGCAAGATCGAAGCAGGATTTTTCACGTGCTTACTCTCATTCTTCAGCAAGTCTTGAGTTATAATGTGCAAAGTAAGCCTAAAAGGTACCAAGTCTTGATGGACTTCAGCGTTGGTTTGGTTCTAATGTGTGAATGCTGTAAATTAATTCCAAAGTAGGACAAGCAAACAATTACTAGATAAAATCTGTAAACCAGCCTCCTCAAATAAAAATACCCACAAATCCTTCCAAACTTGGAGAGGAATTAAACTGTTTGCTTTTATTTATTCTACACCCACACCCCCTTCCTTTGAAATTAAGACTATAGACCTGAACAGGAGACCTCAGCTGGGATGTAATTAGAGGAATTTGGACTGGGAAATGACAGTCTCAACACTATTATGCTGCTACACCACAGCCTTTTCTTCTGTTTTTGCTGCATATAATTAATAGCCTTCACCTAGTCTTAAGAGTGACAGTAACTTCAGTACAGAGACTTTATTGCTCTGTGGCCCAAGGAGAACGCTCGTGCATTTCTGGGCTTAGTGTCTTCCATCAGACAGATTTGCCTTGTCTGTGTGAAGGGGAATTATGCAGTCAGTTGAGGTATTTTTTTCCATACATCTTGTGCAAAAGTGATCATTTTTCAGAAATATGTTAGATGCATGGACTCTTTTTTTTCAGTGCTCTATTGCTCTTTCTCTCTCTCCATGCATTAGCTGTTGTACCATTATGGCATTCCTAGTTTCTGCAGAGGCCACAGGGGATCTCTTGTTATGTCTCATAGGCTACATTTTCTTCATCTGGGACTCAAAAGTCAGAATATTTTCTCCCTGATGTGGAGCAGCGGCAGCTGTAGAGCACCTGCCAAGCTACAGTAAATGGCAGTGTAGCAAGGTCTGGGATACAAATAAAAGAGCAGTCTCTGGGAGCTAGTTCGACCTCCTTGGCAGTAAATTAGCCATGAGGCTCTGAGCCTCATTCTCTGATTTGTCGCTCACCAGAAGGACAGGGAGGACGTGTCTGTAACCTTCTCCAGTTTTCCCAGATACAGTGGGAGTAGTTGACTTGTGTTATGGATCTTGCAGCAAGGAGGGACAGCTCACCAGGCCAGCACAGTTGGGTGTGTGGTTGGTTGGGTTTTTGTGAGTTGCAGACAAAGAGGTGACAAGTCTCTGGATTTGGAAATTTTGCAATGTCAAGTAATAGCAGAAGCTACCACTGAAGATGTGAAGAGGCCTGGCAGAAGACTAGAAGCTTTCATTGGCAGTGTGTATGTTTTTGAGGCAACTCCAAAATGAAACCAATTCCTACCATACAAAGGGTGAGTTGTTGTAGCCTGAGGGAGAACAGGAGTTTTTTCAGCTTTAAAGAATATGGTAGGCTGTAGAAGGATTTGGCCTCAGGGAAGTAATGGGTGAGTACTTGGACAGGATGTATCTGCAAAAAATGGAGAGATGTATGGAACATGTTTAGAAGAGAAATGGAAGAAATGGAGGAAATTGAGCACTGTGAACAGAGTGGGCAAACAGAGTGAGACGAGGCAGTTTGCATGGCAGTTCACATTGAAGGACACGCAGGAAGGGAGGAGAAGCTCTGTCAGCTCAAGAGATTAGCTCAATTGGTGGTCATCACCCTTGCAGAAGGAGCCTTACTATGATATCCACCTGATGCAAAGGTATGCCCTCTGCACTTGCCAGGAAGGACCTAGCAACCTAGACTGAGCTGCCATGGAAACATGCAACAATCCAGACCTCAGGCTGCAGAGAGTGCCAGAGCCTTTCACTGGTATGGAATGGCAGGAGAGACAACAGTCACATGAGGTGTGACCAGGTGGATGATCTGCTGGGCCTGGTGGTAGAGCTGAGAGAGGAAGTAGAAAGGTTAAGAAGCATCAGGGAGTCTGAGAAGGATATAGACTGGTGGGATCATGCTCTGGCCTCCCTGAGTCAGGAGTGAAAATAAAACAAGATCAAGGGGGTCCTGTATCCACCCCACCCAGACTGAAGACAATAGCTCAAGGGAAAGGAGTGAATGGAGGCAAGTCCACACTCAGGGTGGCAGGGAACCCCCCTTCCTTGCCCATCTTGGCCTCCCAGGTGCCTCTGTGCAACAGTTATGAGGCTCTGAATATGGAAGGCCAATCAATGGATGAGGAAAATGAAGGTACACGCACACCACAGGTGTTGACAGAATCAGAAAGGCCTACCCCCCGTATTACAACCACCTCCACGAGGAAGAAAAGACAGGTTATAGTTATAGATGACTCCCTTCTGAGGGTTACAGAGGGTCCAACATGCTGGACAGACCCTCCTCTTACGGAAGTCTGATGCCTTCCTGGAACGTGGGTTAAGGACATCACCAGGAAACTCCCTAGCCTGGTATGGCCCTCAGACTACTACCCGTTACTGGTCTTCCATGTGCTTGGCGATGAAGTTATGACCCATAGTCCAAGGGTGATTTAAAGAGACTTCAGGGCCCTGAGGCAGTTGGTAAGGAAATTTGGAGCACAGGCTATTTTGTCCTTTCTCCTTCCAGTTGCGGGCAGTCACATTAGAAGAAACAGACAGAAGCAATCTATTAATATAGGACTCCAGGGCTGGTGTCATTGCCACAGTTTTTGTTTTTTTGATAATAGGATGGCCTACACAGCACCAGGTTTGCTGGCGTTGTATGGAGTTCATCTTTCTTAAAGGGGGAAGAGGGTCTTTGCACATGAGCTAGTAGGGCTCATCGACAGAGCTTTAAAGTAGACGTGATGGAGGAGGGTTGATTATATCAGGCTCGCCCTTGACAAGCTATGGTAGGAGATGCCAAGGATAGAGGGGTGGGCTGCTAGCGAGGACCCTCAGCTGGTGGCCCTGAGACATGCTGGCCACACTGGAGCATGCTTGAAATCTTATGGAGATGAGCCAGGGACTCCTGAAGTAATTGAGGCCAACAGGTAAACACTAGTGAAATACTTCAAAGGAATGAAAGGATGTTCCTTTAAGAAGGTGATGCAGCCAACAGCCCAGCTGAAGTGCCTCTACAACAATGCATGCAGCATGAGCAACAAACAGAAGGAGTTGAAAGCCACTGTGCTGCTAGAGGGCTATGACCAAGTGGCCATTACTGAAACCTGGTGGGATAGACCCCATGACTGGAGTGTGGTGATCAATGGCTACAGGCTGTTCAGAAGTGACAGATGAGGAAGGAAGGGTGGAAGGGCAGTGATAATGCACTTGTGGAGTTTGCAGTCCTGAGGGACATGGGACAGGCAAAACTCAGGATCCTGAATTTTAGGAAAGCCAACTTCCAGCTCTTCAAGGTTTTAGTCAACAGGATCTCCTGGTAAACGGTGCTCAGGGACGAGGGAGCAGAACAGAGCTGGCAGATCTTTAAGGATGTATTTTCAATAGAGCACAAGAGCTCTTGATCCCCAGGTGTAAAAAATCAGGTAAGGAGGGTAAAAGGCTGGCATGACTGATTTGAGACCTTCTGCTCAAACTAAAAGGCAAGAAGGAAATGCATAGGCAGTGGAAGCGGGGACAGGTGTCCTGGGAAGAGTATAGGGATACTATACTACCTGTTGTACAGAGATGGGGTCAGGAAGGCCAAGGTGCAGCTGAAGCTGAACTTGGCAAGGGTCGCAAAGAATAACAAGAAAGGCTTCTACAGGTATATCAACCAGAAAAGGAAGGACCAAGTCCCTCACAGTGTAAGTGAGGATTGATTTGTGACCACTTGGGGAACCTGAACGTACATAAGTCCATGGGACCTGATGAGTTGCATCCCAGAGTCCAGAAGGAATTGGCTAATGCAGTTGCCAAGCCACTCTCCGTGATATTTGAGAAGTCATGTTAGTCAAGTGAAGTTCCTGGTGACTGGAAAAAGGGAAACATTCCACCCATTTTTAAAAAGGGTGGAAAGGAGGACCCCAGGAACTACTGACCTGTCGGCATCACCTCTGTGCCTGGGAAGACTGTGGAACAAATCCTCCTAGAAGCTATGCTAAGACACGTGGAGGACACAAACAGCCAGCACAACTTCATCAAGGGCATGTCCTCTCTGAGCAATCTAGTGGCTTTTTATGATGGAGTAACTTCATCAGTAGACAAAAGAAGGGCTACAGATGTTGTCTATCTGGACTTTGGTAAAGCCTTTGACTTGGTTCCCCAAAAGAGTCTTCTCTCTAGATTGGAGAGATATGGATTTGATGGGTGGACTGTTCAGTGGATGAGGAACTTGCTGGGTGGTCACACCCAGAGATTAGTGGTCAATGGCAAAATGTCTGGATGGACACCTGTAACAAGTAGTGTCCCTCAGGAGTCCATACTGGTACCAGTACTGTTTAATATCTACATCAGTGACACAGACAATGGGGTTGAGTACACCCTCAGCAAGTTTGGAGATGACACAAAGGTGAGTGGTGCAGCTGACATGCCTGAGGAACAGGATGCCATCCAGAGGGACCTGGACAAGCTCAAGAAGTGGGCCTATGCGAAGCTCATGAGGTTCAAAAAGACCAAGTGCAAGATTCTGCACCTGAGCCGGGGCAAACTCAACTGTCAATACAGTCTGACGGATGAAGGGACTGAGAGCAGCCCTGCGGAAAAGGACTTGGGAGTACTGGTGGATGAAAGACTCGACTTGAGCTGGCAATGCGCACTTGCAGCCCAGAAGGCAAATCATAACTTGGGCTGCATCCAAAGGAGTGTGGCCAGCAGGTCAAGGGAGGTGATTCTGCCCCTCTGCTCTGCTCTGGAGAGACCCCACCTGGAATCCTGTATCCAGATCGGGTGTCCACAGGACAGGAAAGACCTGGACATGTTGGAGAGGGGCCAGAGGAGGTCACCAAAATGATGAGAGGGCTGGAACACCTCTTCTCTGAGGACAGGCTGAGAGCTGGGGTTGTTCAGCCTGGAGAAGAGAAGACTCTGGGGAGACCTTATTGCAGCCTTTCAGTACTTCCAAGTGGCCTATAGGAAAGATAAGGACATACTTTTTAGCAGGGTCTGTTGCGATGTGACTAAGAGTAGTGGTTTTAAACTAAATGAGGAGAGATTCTGGCTAGATATGAAGAAGAAATGTTTTACAATAAGGGTGGTGAAATACTGGAACAGGTTGCCCAGAGAGGTGTTAGATGCTGCATCCCTGGCAACATTCAAGGCCAGGCTGGATAGGGCTCTGAGCAATCTGATCCAGTTGAAGATGTCCCTGCTCATTGCAGGGGGGGTTGGACTAGATGACCTTTGAAGGTCCCTTCCAACCCAGACTATTCTATGCTTCTAAGAAACTCTCTTTATTTACCTTGCTTTCTATTTGTACCCCTTTTCTGCTCCTCCCACTGTCCAAATTCTCACAGAGCACAGGATCAGCATGTAACCTGAAATTTTTCTGGCTAAAATGAGGTATAGTTGTGGACAACCACCTTCTCCCCAGCTACCCTCATAGCCCAGGCTTGAAGGACT
Source organism: Patagioenas fasciata (assembly GCF_037038585.1). Classification (NCBI taxonomy): domain Eukaryota; kingdom Metazoa; phylum Chordata; class Aves; order Columbiformes; family Columbidae; genus Patagioenas; species Patagioenas fasciata. The sequence continues at coordinate 100,276,803 of NC_092521.1, read as the reverse complement.
GGTGAAAAGAAGATAGATGCCCATGCATGCAGAAGGTAAAAGCTGTGGCAGTGCTTCTGCCTCACTTTAATAGAAAGACACTTGCTGGCTCACATTATAAAATTCCAGTTCATATATTGTGCATGAAATTACAACATTTGTATGCAAAGTTGTGAGAACATCATGGACATATGGCTGGAATAACTGCCAAGATATCCTGGTGATAAGCTTGATGCATGTACCTAAACAGAAGCTGGTTGAAGTCGATAGGCAAACTAATATGTTGCTTCTCTCTCAACCTCAGACAGGACAACCTCAAAATGCTTTCCCATGTATTTCTTCTATGCTGTTGCACTGAAGCCTAGTCCTGAAAATAGCTTGGATTTTTGGTAAAAATAGATGGTCTACATATAAAACAAACAAAAAAGTCTAATTTCTCATGCTAATTAAATAATTTTTCTTCTCTTACAGGTTTGCTTTTCTGTGAGTCTTGAAATACCTTGGAAGTAGGAATGGCCTTTGAACTTTCTTATGTGGTGAGGCAATACTTTCTTTTTCTGCTAATTTTTTAGGCAGTTTCTAGTGGACTCATGCAAGCATATGGCACTTAGCTCATCAGAGAAGCATTGATCAATTCCTAGGGCATATGTGCTATATATGTTATTTTAATGCTCTATTGCTACAAACTATTGGCAACCAAAATAATTAGCTTTCTTTTGAATAAACACTGTATAACACCAACTTATGTTGCTCTTGCTCTCAGTTAATTTGAACATATAGAACCTGAATTTTATTTTTGGACTGTGGCATATACTTCTTACCCAAACCCAAGACATGATGAGGGACCCAAAGGCCGTGTTTTCAAGGCTGATAGTTAAGAAACCAAAGTACAAGGTGTTTCAAAAAAATGGACCCGATTTGAAATAATTTTGCTTTGAAAGTGGGTCCACCTTTTTGAAACACCCTGTAGCTTCTCCATCTCTTTTAACTAGAAGCAAGCTGTGGTTTCTGCACATCCATAGCACAATGATATACCCAAGTGTTCACAAGCCAAGGAGGTGATACTTCCACCACGTAATCAAATTTGAAACTGAGATAGTCTTGTAGGATTTTACTCACTAGGTTCTGAAAGGTACATTTGATGGAGGTAAGGGTGAATTTATAGTATGTTTCTTTGTCACTGTATATCCCCTTCGACACATACATGTAAACTGTATTAAAAAGCTGTCTCCGTGTTCTCATATTTAAATGTGTATGTTGTATATTTGCACTGCTAATTCATTTTTAAAATTGCTTGATCTGCTCATGTTGATCCATATTTATGTTTATTAGTCATTTTCTTTACATGTCCTGCATTGTCTATTCTCTAACAGTACTTGGACTAAACTAACCTGGAAAATTTCTTTTGAGATGAATGGGAAAAAATGGCCTGTATATCAGTCTTCTGCCATCTCTGGTCAAAACAGAGTCTTGCTGAATGACTTTGAAAAAAAATCTGGGCATGGCAGGGACCTTGACAAATAAGCTTTCTGAGGCAGTGCAGATGTAATGCCTCTTCTATTCCATTAATAATTTTTCTAGAGTATTTAATAATGTGTTTTTCCTGTTATAATAGCACAATTTCTTTCAGCCTCCTGTTAGATCTGACTCAAAGTAGATTGTCAGAAAATGGTTAAATTATTATCTTTCATGTCTAGCAACATTTAGCTGAAAAGATGTCAGACTGCTGGTTTTGTGCTTTAGCATAGTCCAGGAAAGAATAAGGTGTTGTGTGGTTTTTTTTTTTTTTTTTTTTTTCTCTTTTTCTCAGCTGTAGCACAAGATTGCAGAGGTCTTGTCAAGGCTGCTCACTTTTGAATGTTGTTGCCACCAGGTTTATGTCATCAGTGTCATACCTGATGAATTGCATGTTAGAATTGTGGTTATAGTGCTGATGACCTGAAATAGCATCCACTGCTAACCAGTCTTTTTCTTTGGATGAATATATCGAAGTCATAAATCACCATTAATTTAGATAGGAATAACCATAATGGTTGTTCATAGCTTATGTTCCTCCTATAGCTTACATCCTACCTTGCATTCCTTGTGTGTTTTGGGAAAAGCATATTTGCACCAGAATTTGCTGAATCAAATACATCCAGCCTGCTTAATTAGCTATTAAATGGAATACATGCTGCCTTTTGTAAGCTGGCTTCTCTGCTCTATTTTTATTTAAATGAAACATCAATTTAGATTAACAAAATTAGCAGGCACACTGCATGCAGATTCACAGGTTATTATGAAACCTTTTCAGATTCCAAATATGTGTAATATTCATGCACTGCTGTGATAACAGTACTTATATATGTTGGCCATATAAATACTATAAAATCAACCTTCTCTTGAAGTGATTGGCCATGAAGCATGCTTTAGACTTTTGTCTCCCTGCTACTAGTGGTGAATTAAGCAGATTCCCATCTGGACATTCTTTGTGCTAATAGAGGGAGTTTGTTTTAATTTAGAAGGTGTAATCATTAGTCAATAAGAGTTTTATAACCATGTTGTTGTTTCCGTGCTCAGCTTTTCACCTTGGAAGGAGGACATATTTTCTGTGCTAAATGAGAATGGAAGTACTGCATCATTTCAGATTAAACAATACTTGCACATGAGACAAGACTGTAGTGTCAGAGAGTACAGTTTCAACATAGCGAGCAGAGAGCTGCTGGAAACCTACTGATTGGATGGAGACAGAAATATAGCCAGCAACAAGGAAGGTTCCACTGAGCCTTATGGAGTCTGTATATTGCTGCCCCTATAGATAACATGTCTCTGGCCTGTCTCTATAATTGGGAGGAACATCTCTTCACCAAAATGATAGGTGTACAGCTCCCCCTGCAGCCCAGCACCTTTTCTTCAAAAAGCACTGGGATCACAAGAAAGCATGCTCTTGATGAATTCGTCATTGGAAAAGCCATTTTGCATCTGAGTCTTTGTCTTCAGCAGGACTTGTTCTTGTCTGAAATGAACTTGAGGATTGACATCATTGCTCTCAAGTGCATTAGAGATTCTGATCTCAGTTGAGGGCTTACTTTTATTTTCTCTCTCTCTTTTTTCCCCCTTTTCAGTAAGTGTCTCAAGCCGAAGCTGGCTTTGTGCCTGCTGCTTACTGGAGCTCTTCCCAGGTCAAATCATGTTTTTCATAAAGAAGTATATTTGTTAACTTGAAAAATAAGCACCTATGGAGAGAATGAATGTTTCTCTTCTATCTCCTGTCTTCCCTCATCACGTTGTACCCCCTGTTTAGTTTAGTGCTAACTAAAATAATGCAGAGAGGATCCTCCTGTTTTTGCTTTCTATTGAAATGACAGATCATTCCTTTTACCGGTGTCTACCTTCTGGCTGCATTCCACTCCTTTAGTTTGTGCCAACTTTCTCCCCTCATTTCTGAAGCTCATTCATTTTGATTTCCAGGAGAAGAGAGTCTCAGAAGGTGGATGTCGAAGACAGGCACGTGGAATTTGCAAAATGAGTGCCCAGTACAGCTGTACAGAGGGTCCATGAAGCATCTTGTGGATGGAAAATTGAGAATGGTACTTTTTGCTGCTCTGATTTGTTTCATCAAGCCAACCACCCTGTTCCTGAACTGTCTTGTGTAGTAAAGCTGTCTTGGACACTACTTCTTGGATTGTAAAGGTTTGACTGTGCAGGCCAACAGGAGTACAAACTTAAAGTACCTTACGTAAGCCATATTACAGTCCTGTGAATGAAGCCTAATTGAATTTTGATTAATTTATTTCTGCAACAAATTAAACTAAACTAAACTCAGTTTGCAATTATCCTAGGCTTTTAATGTGGTTCAACTAATCCATTTGAAAGGATAATTTAGATGAATTTTCCTGAGTGTGCCATGTGGACAAGTTGTGACGCACAGCACCATGCTGTTAAGTTAACAGGAGACCAAAAAATAGAGTTAGTTTTCTCTCAGGAGACTAAAACATATAGTTATGGTAATGAACAAGTGACCTCATACAGAAAAAAGATCAGGTAATCAACAGCAGGAGTATTGGGTTGAAATCAGAATCAGAAGAGGCAGCAGAAGAGTGGTGGTGTATATTTTGCTGGGCAAATCTTTCACATTGTGGCCTTCCTCACAATTAGCAAGCCCGCCATAGAGACTGAAGACTGACAAGCTATTTCCTTTCTGGAAGGTGGCTCCACTGAGAGAAAGAGCTAAGAAATAAGGGCTTGGGGATAAATGCTGGAATCTTTCTTGTGATCAGGGGAAATTGCCTTGCACAGGAGAAGTAAACAGAATTTAGAGGCTGATCTGGAGTCTGGGTGTGGTGTTGGCACTTACTGGAGGAATAAGGTAGTTTGCAGAGTGTTTAATTGAGTATTTCAGATATCTCCAGTCCTTTTCATCCTATCAGACTGGCGTGTAAAGAAAACCTCAGCTGCACCAATTTTTGAAATGCAGTCCTTGTACTTTCAGTTAAAGGTACTGAAAATAAATATCCAATTTGTGGATTATAAAAATATATTTTGATATTCATTACATGAAGAAATTGAAAATTATGCATTTCTAGACTGAAGATTTGCTTCAGTTTTAACCTTACCTCTTCCCTAAACTACTGTTTTACTAATTACTACAACAGGATCTATTTAAGTACAGGTAGCCAATCCTAGAAGAGGTAGCTGCCCTTTTGTGAAAAGCTACCAATATGGCCTATCAGAAGTATGAAATTCATATTGTTATTTTTTTTCTTATCTTTTTTTTTTTTACTGATAAGTTTCCCCTCACCTGCCATTTGAGATACCCTAACAGGAAAAGGGGAAGGTTTATGGTGTTTTAGTATCAGAGAAACAGCAGGAGAGGTACCTGCAGTCAATCTTACAGAGGTGACTGATCAGAATATCTTGCCTTGTATGCTTTGTTTATACTAAGTGAACCTTTGAACAGCAATCTACATGATAGATGAAAAAACAGATTTTTTTTTTTTTTTGTCTTTGCATGTAATGTATTAATTTTATATTTCTTCTAGATATTTTGGTTTTCTAACAAAGGACAAACAACAGAGAATTAGGAGGTTTGCCAAACATGTTGTGACAGCATCCCTGGAAGCTGCCTGCTGGGGAGAATCAGGGGTATGGAAGACACATCTGACTCTGGGATCTTTTATTGTATAATAGGTCAGCAGAAGGCCATTTCTTGCAGTAGAAGTCCACTTACCCATCATGTTTGATGGATTGAAATGACTTTTAGTTTGCACAGGTTTTCTGAGTGGATGTTAGGGTCTACTTTCTAATAACTCATGGCAATAGATAAAATAGATAGAAAATCAAGAGTTAAGCCTGCTTGCAAATAATGTGTAGCTCTGGGTATATCTTAGCAGCTGGATAATAAGCTGAGTATGCTTTCCCTGGAGCCATATGCATAACAATGTAAGAAGACAAGACAAAGATACATGCATGTGTAATGCTAAAAATACCAAGTTAAAGTCCTCCAGCTTTAGGTCAGTTGTTCAATAGCAGTTACAAGGAAATCCCTCCCCATTCCCTGCCCTTTATTTTGTACGGATGGGTTCTTATATACATACAGAACAATGGGATGCCATGCCTTTTAGTTAGGGCTTATAAATCAAAGTTAATTGCCTTTCTCCAAGTAGGTAAACTATTTTCAGTAAAGAATCTACTCAAAGAGGAAGCAATATAGCCCACCCTCTGTAATTAAATAGCAAAAAGAGCAACAATAAATGAAATGGAGTTACAATGTCCTCCTCTTTGTTGTGAACACTTTTTTTTTTTTTCAGAACAATAAGAATAAATTCAAAGAGGAGGAAAAACCTCAAAAACTAAGCTAATATTATTAGCCCCCCAGATTTTTCACTTTTTTTTTTTTTTTTTAAATACAAAAACACCCCTCTTTTCTCTTCACTGGAGTAAATAGCTGAATTTTTTTTCCTCTATGTGCTGGAGATGGTGAATTGAAACAGCCGTAATGAGAGTGGCAGCCAAAACTAAGGGCATTTACAAAGGATAATTATTGGTTAGATTATGAATATCAACTTTCTATTGACATGAAAAAATTACATCTTACATAGATATTACGAGCATTGTCATTCACAATGAAGCATGACAGAAAAGATTTTACTCTCAGCTGTCTGTAGAATCAAATAATGTGAGTCGTTCTTCAGAGAAATGTAAAGCTGAAAGTTAGAAGGATGCAGATTTCCATGCAAAAATAGCATCGTTTTCCTCCCTCAGATGTGGTGCAACACTAGCTTGGAGTACTGCAACACAGGAACCAGAGGTGGGAAATATAAAGTTCTCTGGGCACTGAAAGAATTTCCAATTCCCGCAAACTTGTCATCTGTCAGCCTCAATTCATTAAGAATGTCCCTGCCAGGTAAGTGGCTTAGAAACTTCCAAAATACTTCCTCCAACACGGGACTGGGATCCTAGATCTGAAATAGCATTTGTATTTCAAATGACACCAGTGGTAACCTCAAAGTCCTAAGGACTGAGGAGGAACATGATACACAAGCATAACCTTACAGTTCTGTTGAAAATAACAAAAGTATAATTCATATACTTCATCATGTATATATGATATTCTGATATTTTTTTTGTGTGGAAAGTAAAAATAATGTATTTCCCCTCTCCTAGTTTTGCTAAAGTCTTGTTGTTACTGCTTACATAAACATCAAACTTATTCTATCTATATATACATTTTTAAAGGTTGTTATTAAGAAAAAATAATGCTGAATGTTGTCAACCATAGCAATCACACACAAAATTTGTCATAAAGTTTATGGCCTCTCTGTCTGAGGCAGCATCCTTTGTGTGCTGTGGTCCGTAAGGCATTATAACTTGACTACAATGTCAAGAAAGTCTCCCATGAAATTTATAGGGTCATATGTAAAGACAGGTTAAAAATAGGGAAAGTAATAATTGAACATACAAAGCAAGCTTAGAAATCAGAAGCAACATTATAATGCTACTTAAGATGGTCTATGGTTTATTTCAAAAGATGAGGTGGTCCTCCAAATCAAAGTTGTGAAATTCTGGATTTAGTTCACTGTTATTTACCACTTGTATTTACTACTTCTAGTGCAGCACATCTTAGCATTTTAATGTTCTCACTGCTGGCATTTTGAGATATTGCAGATCTGGGAATGGATATGCAGATATTTCTCTCCATTTTGTTCTGTTCCACGATGCCACACTTCTTGTGCACTACTCTGAAGCCTCTGGAGGACTTTGGGGTCTTCAGATACCTAAGGAACAGAAACAGCCAAGGATATTTTTGCTCTTTGTGTTTGATGTGGTCCTGATCTTTAGGTTTAGTGTATTTATCTTAACTAAGTAGGACATGTCTTTGCTGCCTCAAAACTATTTCAGCTCAACTGCTACCTATAAAATTTACCTAAGTTCATCAGGGGGCTCCACGTAAGTCTATGTCCAAATGTGAGCAAGACTATTCTCCCTGCAACTTGCCTGTGCAGTGGGAGTTACTCATGTCCTGATGGAGGCTACTGGGATCCCCACCATGGGTTATTTCTTTATTGGTATAAGGTTTTATAGTGCTGAGGTGCAGTCCTGGGAGAACAATGGAGTGGAACTATACTTTTCCTCCTAAATGCTGTTTCTTGCAAGTCTGTTTAGTGAATGAAGTTTCCTTCTGATAAGTTTATGTGGCCAATTCTGTGATGTGAATTTCTGTAAAGACTGGCAAATATTTTTTTTCTGTCCTATAAATGGAACAAATTTAAATTTTCTGGACTTCATGGCTGTTAGCTGTAACTTCACACAATGTGATGTTTGAGATGTGGGACAAAGAGGATCTGCTTTATTTGCCAGATAGTTTATGTCTCCTTCCCTCTTCATCATATGTATCCTTCAGTAAATTTGTCCTTCTAACTTTGTCTTCTTTCTTACCTGCCTGAAGTCTTTGGGAAGCAATTGCTGTTCATCTGTGAATTTCTTGTGGTGAATATGTCTCTTCCATTTTGCATTTCCATCATCACTTTTTTAACTAAAGTATGCTAGACTGTGTCTATTCCACATTTTGCATTCCTTAGGATTTTTACTGTCTTTGTTTTCTCTTAATTTTTTTGTAATAAAAACTGAAACAATATATTTCTAATGAAACATCATGGTATTTGGAATTGTTTTTCATATTACTGTGCTGTTTGGGTTTTTTAGCACAATTGAACATTGAGGGAATAGATATTTACTGAGTTACTGGAAGTAACATGTGAATAATAGCATAAATTACCTGCTTGAGAAACATCACTGAGACAAGGTGATTAGAGTGAGTGAAAATGCCTGTTTTGATAAATTAAAGTTGAACAATATCAGAAAATAATTGTTTGTCTAATTCTATTTCAGCTGTATGTGTAAATCTAGAGTGCATCAGTAATGTTAGTGATATTTATCCACATTTCTGATGCATACTGAAAATACCCAAGGGCACTGCACAATTAAATACAACAGCAACTGAACCCATGGGAGGTGGCCTCTCTACCATTCTGTGACTTTGGTATTTTCTTGGGTGGTATTAGAAATACTGAAGATCTGAAAACAGATTTTTCCTACTAAGCTGGATAGTTTCGATCATAGAAGAACTGAAGTCAAGTTAAAGAAAATAATTTAAGGCTGGAAATAGTTCTAGTGAATTTCCCACATTACTTTTAACTATGTATTGACAGATGTTTTTCTATCATAAAACTGATATACTGGAGTTCTTGGAGAATGGGTATAAAGATTATTTAAAATGATCAAAGCACTAAAAATATGATTTGCTAATTTCAATTATTTAAAGTTTTTGAAGTTAAACTTGAAATACATATGCTCTTGGATGATTCTAAAAACAGATGTTGTACATACACAAATCCATAAATATTAAAACGAAATTAAGGGCAAGGCTTCCATTACCGGCAAATGAAATAGTTTAACCATTAGGGGTAAAATTATCTTTTTTTCTCCTCTTTCTACTGCTAGTTAAAATAATGTTCCCTGCTGTTTCCTCACATATTTTCCTTATGTTATCTAATGTAAAAAGCATCTCATACACTTCGTGACAAGGGCCTCCCAGATTAAATTCCTTGCTGGTAATGTACATATTGTGACCTTGTTGTACATAATCAGGCCTCTTTGCTTCTCACTTAGTGAAACTCAAGATTCAAACAGATTGGGGCACTTATGCCCTATAGCAATTTGGCTCATAATATCTGCCTAGTTTCAACTACATCAGCCTCACTGAAAAAGCATTTTAGCTTGGGTTGAGCTATGTCTCCAGCAGATTATGAAGATGCTGAAGTGGTAGACTACTCACAACCTACTACGTACAGGTCTCCCTTCCAATGAGGGAAGGAGGCTGAGATAGAGTTAATTGTCTTCCTAGTAGTTGGTATAGTGTTGTGTTTTGGATTTAGAACAAGAATAATGTTGTTAATACACTGATGTTTTATTTGTTGCTAAGTAGCAGTCAAAGACTTTTCACCTTCTCATGCTGTGCCAGGTGCACAAGAAGCTGGGAGGGGGCACAGCCAGCACAGCTGACCCAAACTGGCCAAAGGGATATGCGATACCACATGACATCATGCTCAGTATATATTTTGGGGAAAGAAGGAGGAAGGGAGGGACATTCAGAGTCATGGCATTTGTCTTCCCACCTAACGGCTATGTGTGATAAAGCCCGGCTTTCCTGGAGATGGCTGAACACCTGCCTGCCGATGGGAAGTAGTGAATGAATTCCCTGTTTTCCTTTGCTTGCATGCACATATTTTCCTTTACCTATTAAATTGTCTTTATCTAAGCCTATGATTTTTCTTGCTTTTCTGATACTCTCCTCCATTCAAGCAAGCAGCTGTGTAGTGCTTAGTTGCTGACTGGGACTAAACCATGACAAACAGCTATAATGGAAAGATAACAACAATACTAAGAAGCCATTGGAATATATAAGCATGTTCAGCACTGAAAAATGTTGCCCTGAAAGGCTTTAACATTAATGTTTGACAATAAGAATGAATAAGTGAATTAATATTTTTTTCTTTTTCCCCAAAACACTATTGAAAGAGGAAGTTAATGTATGAAAATTTGGCATGCTTTCCAAGTTTATTTGTGAGTCAATGCAAGCCTTACGTTTATAATAGTCCAACTTGATGCATAAAGAATATTCTATAAGATAATTAAGCCGCCATTGATTTTTGTGGACTGTGGATGAGGCTCTTTTTTGCTCTCTTTTTATATGTGTTACTTCTGTCAAAGGAATTGTCTCATCTGATGCAATCTGCTGTTTGTCCTCAAAGCTTTCTGTAGAGCCTTGGCTGGAGCCTCTCCTGCTCCATGCTGTGTGCAACCAGTTGTGCCTGGCTGGAAGGTAATCAAGATTTTTTTTTTTTTTTTTTAGTATTTATTTTAACTCACACTTTAAGAATCATGACTCTAAGGCACACTAGGCATTTGAATCTGGAGTCAGAAATGCAGCTAGCAACAAGAAATGTATGTAAATCAGAATCCTCATTTTGATGTACCACATTGTAGATTGCTGTTCATTAGCTCCAATGCTCAGCATACTTTCTCCTTTGATTCATATTTGAGTAATCACTTCAAAACACAACTTTGCAGCAGCAGAACAAAAACTTAAAAGGCAAAGTTTTGCTTCTGTTTCTTTCATGTGAATGTGAAATACCCTCATTGCATTGTAGCTTGTCATTACAAAACACACCAGTGAATAATACAACATATGACAGATTCTTGAAATGAAGGCCATCCCAAACTGAACTTGCAGCTTTCAGATCTGTATCAAATGTTTTTGAGAGGAGAAAACGAGATGCTGAGGAGCAGCCTGTGGTACCCTTTATTCCTGCTGTAGAGAGATTCGCTATTTCTAACAGTTCATCTGTGGTTTCTGGAGAGGTGTAAGAAGAAATGGGTTTTAACACAGCAAGTGAGCTTTTCCTCAGTCAGAACTCAATGTGTAGCACTTCTGTGACTTCAGTTGGGCACTTGTTGAACAGCATCTTTGTAACTTCTTGAAAAAAAATGACTTTAACTACCACTACAGAAACTACTATCACTACTACTACTGTCACTTTCAGTTTCCCTGCTGAAACACATATCTGAGTCTCAAAAGGTTTATGTCTAAGGAAGTGGACAAGTGGGACTGACATAGTGCACCTGCTGCCAACGCAGTATGAAGAGTGTTGGTCTCCCAAGCAGCAAGTGAGAGGATCAAAGCAAATGGTCTCAAGTTGCACCATAGGAGGTGTTTAGGAAACATTTCTTCACTCAAAGTGTCGTCAAGCACTGGAACAGGCTGCCCAGGGAAGAGGTTGTCACCATTTCTGGAGGTGTTTAAAAGACATGTAGATACGGTGCTTAGGGACATGGTTTAATGGTGAACTTAACAGTGTTAAGTTTACAGTTGGACTTGATGATCTTAAAGGTCTTTTCCAAGATAAATGAGCCTATGAATTAGTTGTAATTTAAAAAAATAGAAAATTTTACTTGGTTTTACATAGTATGATTAAGCCAATACCTTAAATGTAGAAACACTGGAAAACATTTAATGTAAACATTTTGAACCATCTATTACTTATTTCTACTATCTAAATTTCAGGAATGCAAATATTTGATCTAGTTTTTAACCTACTGCTGTAATAAAGTGAAATTATAAAAACTGGCAACTAGTATGGTAAGAGATATCACTCTTTTATGTTCTTTAATATCACTGAGTTAAATAGTTAGAAAAGTTCTTTTGGCAAGAATCCTGTTATTTAGAAACAGTCCTAATAATCTACTAGAGAATATAACTTTGAAAAAATATTGGGAATAACTACTGTTACTTTTATCCTTTCTTCAAAGTTCTTTGTAAATACTGTTATATAATTCCCATTAGAGTCCTGTGGGGTAAGGATTTCTTATTGCCAGTTTATAGATGGAAACCATGAAAGATTAAAGGAAGAAAAAAATAATCTTACTGGTTTTAGTGTCCTTTTTATTTTTTTTCTCCAAAATGAGAATGGAGCAGAATATCTGAGAGAGAGAGTCCCTCTCAGATATGTTCTGTGTTTAAGTCAGGAACATAACTGCTCAAGAATGTTTCTCAATAAGAAACCTTTTAATTGGGATTGAAAAAAACACCTTAATTGTTATTTTTCATAGAATCTGCATTAACTTTAAAATAATCCTTAATGTTGGAAATGTATATGTTGTAATTTGTTGCAAATTTGGATTTACATAAATTGAAGCATATTTGTAGCTATTCCCTCTTTCCCTCTTTTCCCTGTCTCCCTTTCTTCCTTTCTATCCTCAATTAAAACAATTTCACAAAAATTATATATCTTTAAAATCCATAAAAACAGAACTGTGTTAAGATTGTTACTGTAAAGTTTTTCATCTGTGTCTCATAAAGGATGATACTGGATGTTCACAGTTCTGAACTGTTCAATTCTTTCTGAGAAAAGTAAAAACACTTCTAGGTCATGCTGCTGCTTTACACAGAGCGACAATGAAGATTGCTGTGGTGCTCATTGTTCCCATTGCTATGCACCGCCACAGCTGATATTCAGAAATTATATGGGCTCTGATCCATAACTCTTCTTGATTGTTATTAATCCCAGTTGCTTCACTGTGCCTTTTCAGCGTGTAAAAATAAGCACTTAGGTTTTTGCAGATTGTGTGTCTTAATATGTAGCTGCGTATGACCAAGTCTTGCCCTGGCCTTGTGAAGGAAAATAAACCACACGTAGGCACAGAGCTCATTAATATTTTCTTGAGTCCTTTCACCCTGCTTCAGTCACTGTCAATTTGTTATGATTGCAGTAACATTTCAAGAGTTTGCATATTTTTATTTTGTCTGAATTACTCCATAGGGTCTTGGTTGTTTTATATTACCTTGACAGTCACAAGCGGAATCAGACCCAGATAGAATTATGTAAATGTAAATGTCAATAAAAAAAATTATTCTATTTTTGCAGATGTTCTTCATCTGGATTGAATTTGATTGTGGATGCTTGTCTCCATGCATAATTATCCAGAGCTAAAGGATGAAAGTGTTCTTGGAGCAAAGAAAACACATTCTGAATCTTTACTGTAAATTATACACTATACAAAATCAGTCCAAATTGTTCAAACCCTTGGACAATTACAGTGTTATTCTACTCACCATGCTGAGTACTGTGTAATTATCATGGTTAACAGCAGTTTGCTTGCTCTCTGTCCTGAAGGGATGTGCAGGCTTTACTGAACAAAAATAAATGCAGATGTTAGACCTTATTTTGTTTTCTGACTCAGCAACTGAAAATACTCACAAAATGTGAAGATTTTTTTTCCTCCTTATTTAGTTGATATAGCATTAACAGAAACACTGCTATTGATCAAATATGCACTGCACTATACATAATGGGTAGTGTGGTTACTTCCATGATTAAGGAATTTGCTAGGTGGTAACTCCAAGCTTCATTTGTAAAAAGAAAAAAAAAATCAGTGAGATTGTTCCCAAAGCAGAAAAATCCATTTATTAAGAACCATTCCTTTTTCTTAATAGTTTTCTTGTTTATAGGCTTATCCTTCTCCTATTAAGACAATGAAAATTTGCTTGCATAGTTCATCATGTGTAAAACATACTTCACATGTGAGCCCATTCATTTTGTAGGGTTAATATCAGTTTTCTTCATAAAGATGATCAGTCTTCCTGACTAAAAACTTTCAAAAGAATTATATTCCAAGAACTTGTTTGTCTTATGGGCCAAGCTTTTGTGTGGACCTGCCTTCCACTTGATATCCAAACTTGGAACAAATGGCTCAGGAACTCACTAGCAGAAGGCAGCTTCAGCTTGACCATTTAGACCAGGGGACATTTATATGATTCTAAAATTACATTTGGCCTTTTGAAGGCAACCCCAAGGCTGATGCAGCCCCGGTGAACATGAGTTTGAGACCCCTGATTTAGAGGATACATGCAGGATTCTGGTTGGCATCAGGTTGTTTTGAATATAAAATAATGTTAACATATTTTTATGGCTTCATACTAAGTTCTATCTAATAAAATCTAAGAAGTATTTATAATTTGCCCACAAATATGCTCTCAAAATAGTAAGGAATGGTCTGAAAGATAGCGGCATCTGTCCTGCTTAGTTGACCTGTTTGATATTATAAAGTCTTTCTTCCCTCAGAAAGTTGATCCCTGAGATGGGAACTCCTCAGTGTGTAGCATTTGCTAAATTTAGTAGTAGTGGAAGATTAAGGTCACTGTGCACACGCCCTTGTCTGAAGGCTGGCAGCTGAAGAAGGTAGAAATTAGGATGAGCTGTAGACTTTCCTCTCCTTTTCTTTGTGCAGTACAACACGTGTATTGAAGGAACTTGCAGAAGCTTAATGTGTGCCTTGAAACTGCCTTTTACTCTAGGCTTCTCCTCAAAGGTGTGTGAGATTGACAGTGGAACTGTTTGGTCTCAGTATTTAGACAGCCATGATGCCTCTTGGAAATGTTTTCTTCTGGTTAATGCACTCACAGCTCTGCCTCTGTATTCATACAGGTATGCTCACTTTCCCACCTTGCCTATGTCTTTCTACATTTGTTTTCAGTATCTCTTAGCATTGGCTGCATGTCCCGCAGTTGAAAGATCTTTTTTCTCTGGAAGCTTTATTAATTCCAGGGATCAGATTCCTTGGCTTCTACATCTGTCTTCCTAACTTCTAAAAGTGTTGTGCAGAAGTCTTTCATTCTAATGGAAATTGTATGTTCTGTATACCAATATTTTTAGTAATATTTTATCTTCTCACCTAGGGTGGGAAGAAAAGGTAAAGTTTCCCATTAATTTCAGTGGTATTTGACCAGGTTTTTCATTCTGTATCCTTTCAATGTTACATGTAAATGGGATTGGGTCATTCAGTTGTTTAGGTTCACTTGGGTTCTCAGTGGGATTAATTTGGGCAATTCTGCTGTGTGTTGTGAGCAATCAAGAGCCAAATTAGGCTTTATGGATCATCTTTTTATTTAAGTGTGATTAAGAGGGTGAGGACCACTTTTTAAAAGTGTTTTATAAGCAATCTTTGTGTGTTTTGTAACTCTCCAACAACACTTAAAAGCATTTGTTATAAACAGCCTTGAGATCTAACAGCAAAAAACACTGCAGAAGAGTGCAGCATTATTATTGTAAGAGACTGTTTTCATGAAGCCGAGTATTGTTTGATTCTTGGTACTTAATTGCAGTTTTCAAAAACGGAGCTTTTCCTACCTTTGATATATCCTTTTGCCAAGCCAGTGAATAGGGTTTACTTTGTACTCTGTACTGTTCTATTCTTTTACTCTTTTCTTTTTAATCTTTTTTTTTTTTTAACTGAGATTGTATTTTCCTTCAGCTTAAACTTCATTTTCTTTCACTGCAACATAATCTGTAAGTGCCAAAAAGACCTCAGTGCAAGGATGTTTACTCACTAATGTATTTTGTTTCAGTGAATGTTCAGGATCTGAGAGAACAAATGTATTTTCTAGAGGAAAAAAAATGTGTTAGTTGGTACCTTGGTGATATATCCACTGTGCCCTGTTTTCAACTTTGACTTGCTTATAACAGAATGATCTAACTTCTAAATAGATTTGTTTTTACAAAAAGTCTGGGCTAATGTTCCCATGTATATGTATATTTTAGAAAGAAAGAAACTGGATGCACACCACCACACACATTGAGTGACTGGCTGTTGTAGGATGTTTACTTCAGAGTGCTGCAATTAATCATGCAGAACTGAAATATTAACCTATTAAGTGCATGTGAATAATGAACTCTTTTCAGAGTTGGACAGAAGAAAAAAATAAAAGATGATGTTAGCAAGTAGCTTTATTGCAAGGCTTCACATGTGCTATGAACAAAATCAATCATAAATGCCACAGTTTAATACCCATCTCTTACCCAAAACTGTTAGCAGGAAACAACTCTAAGCCTTTTTTTTAGGCGAAGGCTCTAAACGGAACTTGAAAACTAGTCAAGGACTTTCTGTGGGAGAAGCCTGACCCACAGAAAATCATGAGGAGCTCAGGTGGAAGATGTTGCTCCTATGAGGACCCCGGTGGATGATGTCTGCTAGGGAAGCGAAGCAGCTCCTGTTAGCCAGGTGGGGGCATTCTGTGGTCCATGAGTGGTGAAGGTCCTGGAGTCACAGCTCCTTCTATGTGCAGCTGGCAGACACCATCACTCATTGTGAGCAGTGCTTCTCTCTCACTTCTAGCAAAAATTACTTGTTCAGTCAAAAGAGAGAAAGGTAGAGAGTGCCTTGCACATATGGGGAAGATCTCCCCCAGGCTCTTAGCTCCTGCCAAGTACAACAGCCTAGAGCTGAGGGGCACCTTGTACTGCAAGGAAAACACACAACACCTTGGCTACCACTGGTCTTGGAGCTCATCTTCACCTTTTTCAGCCCACAGTAATGTTGCTAAGGAGCACACAGTACTGCAGAATGTCCTGTAATGTAGGATGTAAAATTGCACTCCTGCTGCATATTCTGTTTTTCTCTAGACGTGTGACTAGTCGGTTGTTTTTCATATGGATTTGGAGGAGTCCTGTGAAAGGCTCAGCTGAGTGAAAGCACCCACAGCTGTGTAATCATGGAGGTGGCTGCAGAACTGATCAAGCTCCTCAGATACAGCGACTTTCATTTCTTCTGGTTTGGCAGCTTTTTTTCATCTCTGAAATCAGAACTCTGTGAATGGAGCAACTGGTATGTGTTTCTACTTTTCTACCAGAAAACTCGTTGCTGTTCACTGGAGCTCAGTTCACCACGTGGAATCTGGCACTGGCGGAATCTGGCACTGGTTTGTCATCCCAAAAACTTGGTGTTAGTTTTACTCACTTTTAGTCACCTTTAACAACCTCACCCAAACTCTACCTCCTGAGATTTGCCCAGGGTATAGTACAACAACTCCTGTTTAGCAAACACGTTTCCTGAGCTAGTTGTGTCTGAGCTTGCTTACAGCATCCAGGACCAGAAATTTCAAACTGACAAAGCTGCTTGTGCTTGGGCAACAATCCCTAAACTCACACAGACAAGTCCTTTCCCCAACTAGTAGTCATCTTCTCAAGTAGTCTACCTCAAGTAAACAAGGTCCTGCGATGATATGGTTCTAAATCCAACAATCTGGTCTGCAGCCACACCAAGAGCTTTCTGTAATCACATCAAAGTAGATTCTGTATTGAAACACTGGAAAGCTGACATTTGAACATCTGTTATTACTAAGTAAATATTATTAATGAATAAGTAGTTCCTCAAAGACTTGTCAGTGCTTATGCTTTGTACTTTTACCAATCTTCTGTATATTTGTTTTTTGTTCTTTCCTCCTGTAAAAAGGAAATAACTTCCTTCCCTGAACTCTGGATAAGAGAAGAGCTCTGAGGAATCACATCAATAAACTTGCACCCTGCATTGAACGGACAAGAACGTCTCTGTGGCCCACAGTTTTCCCAAGATAAATTTTGTTTGTTTTCCACAGTACTGTCTGGTGAATAAACATGACTGTTCTCCGCTTCCCATTTCTCACAGCTTGCTGTAGGTGACCAGTCAGCTAGTTCGTGCCAGATTAATGACAGAAAACATATTTTATTGTCCAAGTCAGCTGTGGATGATGGGGCTCTCTGCTAATTCCCATGATAGCTAACTAATCTGCCAATTGAAATACTGCATTTACAATCCAGGCTGTCACTGGGAGTAGATTTTTTTAAAGAGCAAAATAAACCACACACAAAATCTTTTTATTGTTTGGGGGGTGAGGAGGAAGCAATTTCACCTATTTTTCTAAATTCTATACAGCTGAGACCACTTCTCTTTTATCCCAGTGGAAACTGGTGAATGCTGGATTAGTCTTTCTTTTCATGAGCATGCAACAGTTTCTGCTGTCTCCTTGCCATCTCCAACAAGAGCAAATTTGAGACAGGGAAGTTTGTTTGTTTTATTTCTGAAAGACTGTGCAAAACTTACTCAAATGTACTCAAAGTTGGAATTAAGTATTATATTCCTGGCAAAAAATATTGCAGAATAAACTGTACATATTATTCTAAAACTGACCAAACCATTAACTTTAGTGAGCTGCTATTATTTATCTTGGAATTATTTATTTTATGACTCATCTGTGACAAAGTTATAGATAGCTATGTATATACAAATATACCTTTAGGAATATTATCCTGTTTCAAGTGTGAAGTTTTGAAAGAAATAAAATACTGTCCCTCTACTAATGCAGTTCAGAGTGAAGGTAAATACTATCCTTTTAATTCAGTATTGTTCCTGTCTTCTTTGGAGGTCTTAGTTCAATTTAAAGCAAAACAAAATTCTTCTTATTGTCTCCGATAGGTATTGGAGAGGAAACAAGGGAAACTGTGGCACAATTTTTTGCCTTTTTTTTTTTTTAAACTTTTTGTGGGGAACTAAAAATCTTGTATGATCTGTTAAGCAAAAATATAAAGATTACTGACAGCAGGGTATATTTCCCTTTCATCGGAATGGTTCTAGCCACAAAACTATAGTGGATTCAAGCTTTAAGCAAGCCTGTCCTTTCCCATGTGTAGAGAAATAGGTACTATGTTTGAAGGAGCAACTTTTGTATGTATGTGCCACGTACATTTATCAGCAGCAGACTGTTCAGACATGTCTTTTCAATACAATCCTGGACAAAGAGACAGTTCTGGCAAAGAGGAAGAAGAATTGCATGGAAACCTGTTTTTAAAAAAAAAACCCAAACAAACATTAAGGATTATTAAGGATTGGCTGTGTACTTGTGACACATCAAGTAGCCTGCCAACTTGCAGTGAGAACTAGGACCCTAGTGCAGTGGCCCTGCAGAGCTGAAGTGTAATTTGGGTTAGAAGGACTAGACTCCCATTTTGCTTTGTCAGCAAACAGAAGAGTTACCAGTAGGACCTCAGGAGTGACCTTCGTATCACGCTCGGCCTCACAGATACTCCAACCATGTACTGGACAATGCTACTCATTATTTTTTGCTGTTCAAGTATCTAAGCAGCTCTGGGAGGAATCAAAGTACATGCTGTTTAATCTGATCTACACCAATTTCTTATTTTTTTCCTGACCTGAGGACTGGACAATTCTTTACCTGACAAAGTCATTAGTTGGGATGAGTGCCACAGGTTTTGTCTCCTAACCAGTTCTCTGTGCCTTACTTCATAACTATTCTGCCTTGCATATTTGTTTTAAAGGCAAAATGCAACAAAATCAAACAGAAGCAAAAAGCTTTGACTATTGCAAGTTGCAGCAGTGCTGAAGGTAGCAGGCTGCCTGCTTTACCCATGCTGGAAAACGGAGTTTAAGCTTTCTGAACAGCCCTTCCCTGCCATATTCCTGGGCAGACCCCCTGCTTCCATTGCGTGAGTATGTGCGGGAGGATGCACTTTTGGGAGGGTGGCAGCATTTGTGGTTGCTCTATGACCTGGCTTTCCCTTATGTATGTTGGGTGAGGGCCCTGTCCAGCTGTTTTCTGTGAACCCATCCATCAACAGCACAGGAAGGTGAAGAAGGAAAATGGGCACAGCCTGGGAGGAGAGGATGAGCAGCCGGGGGAGGGATGACTGCTTGCAGTGGACAATAAGAATTGGTGAAGACTGATTGAGGAACAGAAGCATGTGTCTGTGGCTCCCAGCAAAGATGAAGGTTATGTTCAACAGAAGACTCAGGTGCTACAGAAGACATCAGCAGAATACAAAAGCATCTTCTAACAAGCTGAATTAGTTCATTGGGTTAATATATGCAATAAATATATTTTCTATGTAATTAACTCAAAGTGCATTATTGATAAAATTTTAATTACTATTAATGGCTGAAACTTTTGTAGAACACTTAAGTATTTAACAAGCTACAGATAACTAGCTTATAGAGATATAGACATATATAGATAATTATATATTAATCATTCAAAGCATGAACTATAATTTAGGAAGCCTGTTAATTGTCATGTAACTTTGTAAGCTATCATTTTTACTGCCAATGACATTCATTTACACTTCTCAGCACTTCCTTACATATATTCTATTAAACTAACTATAGGGGAATTAGTTCATAAATAAATGCAATACAGTGATCCTTTTATATTTAGGTTACAACTTGCTGATCCAAACCCAACTCAGTAGTGACTAAAATTTATTGCTACAGAACAATACTGGTAGAAGAACAAATGGATCCCATGAATAAATTCAGGCTGATAATTAGAAGACAGTTTCTAACCATCTGGAATAGTAAGCAGCCTGCAAAAGATTGTGAAACAGCCTTCAGAAGGACATTGAAATGAGATGGTTGTGTGTTTTTTTTTTTTTTTTTTTTTTTAAGATGAAACTGGATAAACTCCTGCACGGGATTATTCAGGATGATTGCCTGCAACAACAGCGGGCTGAAAGTTCATGCTGTTGCGTTCAGTCCTTTGGGCAATGGAAGAGAATGCAATGTCAGTCCGTAAGGATGAACATCTGTGTTATGGATTCAGGCTGGTGAACACGGAGGCCGAGAATGAGATGAACATGGATCAGTTCTCATCACCAGGCAGAGCTGAGTTACTGCTCACCACAGGCCTGTTCTGTTGCAAATAACAAGGGATTTCCACTGACAGCAGTGCAAACAGGGAGCCGTTCTCAGCTGGAAATTGGCTTCTAAGAGCACCTTTAGAGAGGATTTTGCGAGACCTTTCCAGCTCTTAGACTGCTGACTCCTAGATGCAAATGACAACTTCATGAAGATTAACAGAGGAAATATGAGTCTGTGTTATCACTTCAGCTGGAAGAAAGGCTGCATTTCTCAGGGTTGTGGCACCTGGTGATTTTTCCCAAAGTTGATAGATTTCTGCCAATGAAAGATGGCAAAGGTAGTCTCAATACAGAAGTGTTACTGACAGGGCAGGGACACCTCATCTCCACCTTCTGTCTTAGAGCTGGTTGAACTGAAAAAAAATAAATGTCCGGTGGGAGACTGGAGGGCTGTACTGAATTCAGTGAAGTTGTGATGATTGACATTTGCTGGTGGTCTGTCCCAAAATATATACTCATTGCTTATTGTTTTTGTTGCATGAATCCTCCCTCAAAATGGAATAAAATAGAGGACAGACAAATTAATTGAGACTTGCATTGGTATCTGCTGATCATTTCCCTGAAGATCCAACTTTTGCCTCAGGAACTCTTAAGCTGCTGACTAGCAAAATTTAGAGGACAGGTAGGCATAAACATGCTTACTAGACATGTTCCATTTCTTATACTTTTCTCTAAACATTCACTACTATCAGTTATCAGAAACAGGGCTCTGAAGTAGTCTACAAGTCTCACTCACTATGAAGACCCCCCTGCTGTTCAAATAGCACTTCTTCTCTGACTTTTTTTTGTTCTGAAAGAAATACATGTGAACAATTTTGTAACTTCAAAGTACCAATTTATGTTTTCAAAACCCTACTTTGTCTTACCAAATTAAATAAAGCATTATAGATGATTATTCATCTTCCCAAGTGTAATTGTATGAAATTTCTTCTGAATAAAAGAAATCCAATGGAAAGATCTATTAATATTTTGCTGCATATAGGATTCATTTGCCACATGGAATGTGTTGTTAGGAATTTCTGGTGTGAACTTTTCTTCTGGTAAGCTTGCCGTGTAAAATGGACAAGTCCATCATAATCTTAGGATCAGTTTAGTTAGGTACTTAACTCTCACTGATGTTGGCAACATCAGCATAATGTAACCAGAACTTCAAAAGCTTGTGGTAGGCCAGAATGTTTTTATTTCTTCTCCCCCTCCATACTGCTTGAAGCCACTTAGGTGGTAGAAAATGGTATAATATTTTCTTATGCCCTGAGCTATTATTTGTTTCTGTTTTCTCCTAGTTTCCAGGGCCATTTCCCCAAACTTATGTTGCTTTTCCAAGGTAAGGGATATATTAAAAATAACCTGTGAATTTGAAGAGGGTGCTGTTTTATAAAGGTCTTCATGTGGAGGGGAACTGCGGTAGGGGGCTAGATGCTTTTTTTACAAGCTGAATAAACTTGGAGGGGGAAGCCTGAGAGCAGTCATTTGTTTTCTCTGGGTTAATGGCTTTCAGCTGGATGTCTGTCTGCTGAATAATGACTGAGCTGCTACATCAGCCCATCTTTTCCACTGCAAAACATGTGTTCAGTTAATGGCATTGACATATTGGAAGCTGGAATGAGCCTCCACACTTGAGTTGCTCAAGCACGATACGGTCTACCAGAGCAAAATTAAATAAGAAGATGTGACAAAAGAGAAGGATTTAAGGAAGATCATAGTGTGTTCTGAATGTGCAGCATCAAAAGAGACTTTGGCATCCCTTGTGCCACTCGTTATTTAATCATTCTCATCCTGAGTATTTATTTTCTGAAGGGAAAAATTGGTTTTCAGATTTTAAGCCCTATGGTTTTGATCTTTAGTATATACTTGTACTACTGAGTGATGTGGAAAAATAATAAACAGTAGAAAGCTTGGAGTACATTCTCTAGAATTGCTGAGAGCAAAATTTGAAAAGTACTTAAGCAGCATGTAAAATTTTCAGGTCCCTCACTCATTTAGTCATGCAATTAAGTTATCTAAGTCACAATAACACTTTTAGAAAGTATCCTGGTGATTCTACAGCAGGGATCAGTGTCTGGACACATGGTTACAAGATAAGTATCTTGGCTGTACCACAAGGCATACTGATTTGTGAAATTGGTTTTTTTTAGTGATTACAGTTGGGAAAATGCATTGTTAGCAACTAACAAGGAAGCAAACAGCCTGTAACAATACAAGGATTTATCTGGGTTTGCCTCAACACTGTTTTTGTAAGATGAAGTAGTCTGCCTCCCTCCATGTGCCTTGCCCATCATTGCCGCTAACCTGCATGATGAAGGCTGATCGTACTGTGAAGCCAGAAGCTGGTTATTATTGGTGTGATCGATTTCCATTTAGTCAGGCTAGCTTTTGCTAGGCCCCTTCTGTTTCACACTCAAAGGCTTCTCCCCCATCTGTCAACCTCCTAGGTGGGCAGAGGTATTCTAGATAATGTGTGCTATGGCATTAAGCTCATCACAAGTGTGAGTGGGAATTCGTGAGGTCCCATGTGAAAGTTCATTGGCCACCCAGAACTGCATTCCAGGAACGACAAAAGCTATCAGTCTTGTGGGTGCAGACCTTTTTGATTCACTGACACTAATAATTCCACCCCTAACTCTTTGGTAATGCATTAGCATTAACTGTAATTTTTGCCTTGAGACAGGCTCTGCAGTACAGCATGACGGTTCCTACCCTGTAATTGTAGGATCCTCATTAATCAAAAAGAATATTATGACATTGTGAGCTCACAAGAAAGACAATTCATGACTGACACAATAAAGGCTTAAATTATGCTGCTTTGATGATTAGAGGTGCAAAATTGCCTTTTTTTTCCTCTCTCTTGTGAAAATAGTATTTAACAGCTGTAAGAAAAAACTGCATAATGCAAGTAGGGAGTGTTCAGGGGCAAGCAACACCAACTCTATATAGAAGAGACCTTTATTTCAAAAGGAAATTAAAATTTCAAAGCTGTTTTGATAGTGCTTTTTATTGATAAGCCTGAATTTAAATCAGGATCTTGAGGAAGAAATATATGAGAAGCACATTGCTGTAGCACTGTTTAGTAGTTCACTGCTGTTACCCCTTAAAATTACAGAAATTTATGTATGGTTTTGGACAGCTTCCAGAATATGTTTTGACATATATTAAATGATCAATACTCAAACACGTCTCATAAATTGAATGCAGTTATATATATTCTCCTTTATTTGTAAGGAGCTAGAGATTCTGAATGATAAATGAGGAAGAGAGGAAAAAGAATGTTATAGCCAAATTTCTTCCACTGAAGGTACATAGGCAAACCCATAGAGTTTCTAGAGTAAACCTGAAGGCTGTTCCAATAAGCACTGGTTTAAGTGAAGCCAGTCCAGCAGGAACTGTTAGGAAGACCCAACATCCCATAAAGACAGAGGACTGCAAATTGAAGGGGTGCTGAGTAGGTGGTGTTCTCCCAAAGGAAGACCTTGTCCCTATTTAGTTGAGTATCACAGGCCTCATGCATTCTAAAAAGCCGTGACTAATGGGGAATCAGTCAAAACAGTGTTTTCTCTCCAGGGATTCCTTCCTCCAGAACAGATGGACTGCAGCACTCGTGATCCAAGTAACCAATAACTTAAATGAGTGTTGAAGACTCTGGCAGAGTCCCCAAAAGTGCCTCCCGAGTTGTGCTCCTCACATACACAGGAGTTAAGAGACTTATTCCAGGCACGCTTGTCTATCCATAGGTATTTCCATATGTTTTAAGTATAGCCCTAACTGCTAAGACAGCCAGATTTCTTCTAAGTCTGTTAGAAATGAATCCCCTCTCTTTTCTGGAAAAAAATATAATTGAAGAAATGAGGGATAAAAATACTCTTTGAATATTACTTAAATCTCCTTCTCTTTTCCAGAAAAAGCATTTTGCATGCTGGCCCCATGTCCATTGTTTTTGTTTGCTTGAGATTTTGACGTGTAGAATGGTGAAAATTAGGCATTAGGCATAACTGACGAGGAAAACATTAGCTTAAAAAAACCCAAAAACAAACCCGTATATTACTTCTGTGCATGTGTGTGTTACACAAATTATTTTAAAAAATGTATTTATACAGTTTATTTCAGGACTAACCCCATGGCATTTCACTAGATCCTTGTTTTCTTTACGTTTCATGCCATGACCTATATAATATATGCACACTCTAGCATTACCAAGGAAGTAATCTAAGAGGTTACTTATAATTTTACTTTTCCTTTGATTTCAGAAAGGCTGGACTGAGTTTCAGGGATGAATTCACAAAGCCATTTGCCTTCTTGTGGTCACAGACAAGTGATCAAGTAGGAGCTATTGAAGTGCCAGAGAAAGTTAGGTGTGTCTACATCAAGAGTTTCTTGCTTTGCCCCAGCTGTGCTTTTGAAGTGAATTTCCCTGCTGCCCACCTTGCTATGCTTGGGTTTGCATTGGGCAGCAGCCTGAACCTTTCGATGAGCTTCTTCCAGAAGCTGAACTTCAAAGGGTTTTCAATACTCAAGGCCAGACTGGAGTTAATTTGACATAAACTTCACCTAAAATTGATGTAGTGTGGATGTCAGGTCTTCAGCATCAAAGGTTTTGGCCTGTAAATCTCTTCCTAATGGGGTTTACACTACTTGTTAATAAAGATGCTGCCTTAGTTGTTCCTTTCCAGTTGAAATCCAGTGGCACTCAGTATCTCAAATCCTGCTAGGTGTCTTTGTAAACACCATTAAGAAAATATCCTCAATATCTGAATGCTTTTTACACATAACTATCATTTATTCTTGTCTCAGATTCTTGTAGCTGAGTTCTTGCTGTCTTCAGGACTGGACCATTGAGTCATTTCAGCCATTTCTTTATCTCAAGCAGTAGCTGATTCTTTCAGAAGGGCTCCAGAAGTGCACATGATCACATACAGATGGTCTGACAACACAGGGATCCAGATGGTTCCCACAGTATAAAGACAAAACTACATAGAGCAGGACTAACCCCATGGCAATTCACTAGATCCTTGTTTTCTTTACGTTTCATGCCATGACCTATATAATATATGCACACTCTAGCATTACCAAGGAAGTAATCTAAGAGGTTACTTATGACGGATTAAAAAAGGAAGATGTTTCTCCTAAAATCTGAGTCTCTGATTTTTTTGTTATATTGGACCTGTCCTAGTGATACCTGAGTGAGACTCCTGTGACAGGTGGCCACTGTTGCTTTCTCCAAGTTCTCTCCTTAGAGGTCATCTTAGTCTGCTTCATCTTGAAGAGTCCCTTGACAAAGGCCTTTTATTCAACTGTTCATTTAGAAAGGTGGATTTACTGAAGTACCTTTAAGCAGTGAAATCTAATCTGAAGATACCTGTAAAACCAAGCCTGAGGTAAAGATCCATAGAAATGTTTATTAGTTTAAAAATTATTTAGAGTTAAACATGAATGGAGATTTAAAATATTAAAACTCAAAAATTAAAAATTATTTATGTTATTGGAAATTATTATTTTTTTCTATTGTCCAGCTATGCAGATTTGAATATCACTAAGATATGATAGCCCACATGAAGGCTTACAGTGGTTGATACAGTTGTTTGTGTTTATTTTGCTCTGTTACTGGACACTGGTCTTCCCTGATCTTCTTAACTGAATTGTATGCCGCTTAATAAGCAGTGTTACTGATGCCAGAGAGGGATTCACCGAAGTGTTCAAACCACGGAAAGGGCATAAGAATTCAAAAAGGACTGATTTATACTGGGTGGTGGTGGTTGCAGCTGTACAGATATCTGTTCTTCTCACTTGCCCTTCCAGACGTTGAAATTCAAGATATATGACAAACTTGTTGTTGGTGGTGGTTGCTTTGTTGCTGTTGTTTTTAGGGATTATACCTCTTTCTAATCATGTTTTAGTAAATGATTATTTAATTTTATCCAAATATTGTAATGTATAGAATTGATTTATTAAATAATATTGTGTACTAATAAACATGCTGACAAAATAATATACTTAACATAATAGCTACAACAGCAACAACAACAAAAGCAATAATAATAAACAACAGAAAGACAGCCGAACTGTTTTTATCATCAGCTGGACAAGTTTTCTTCTTCTAGGTCTTATCAGCAGTAAAGAGAAGTTAATGAAAACCTTTGGAGACATACTGGTTTCAGGGAAGAAATTACTTCTATTATACACTGCAGAATGAAATCCATTTAATCTGTTTTGACTCCTGACTGCTCAGCAGCTTGGATGGATTGAAGATTTCAATCTACATGCACAGTGCAAGTACTGTTCTTGGTTTCATTAAATGTTTCTTCTTTTCAAAAGACTGTGTCTACCTTGCCTAAAATTTAAAATTGGCTTTATGAAAACCACTACCCTGGTAGATATGCATCTGACAGGAAAGGGCATCATTTAAACACAATTTACAGTGACGTAAATATGGAAATACTAATGGAGATAATGACTTGGCAATAGTCCTTATTAAAGCTTTAGTATATTAATCTCCATAATTAGTCACCCTGTGTGATGACAGCATCTGGCTCTTCAAATGTCTTCCTGAGAGGCACTGAGCCGGAAGTCCAGGTATGTGCAGGCTCAAATTTTTATAGTGTATATGTACTTTTTTGAAACTGTACTAGGACAAGTTTTTCCTCATTATTATTTAGATTTTCAGGTTTATATGAATCTCCAGATCTATTAATTAAACTACGATATACAAGATACCCCAGCTTATTCTTATCGTTGTCTTTATGTCCCAGTTATTACTAGTCCGCTGTCACAGCAGGCTCAAGTCTAATTCTGCTTTATGACATGAATCCCAATTACAGATAATCGTATTAAAAGCTCCAGTTATTCGAAAACATGTTCATTGGCAAGGAGTCTAAAATGTTGAACATCCTATGAGGACTTCATGAAGACTTTGCAGAGATTTTTATTTTACTCATATGTATATAATTAAAAAAAGATTAAATTTTAACACATTTTTGCAAGTAGGTTCTCCCCCCCACCGCCCTCTGATTATTTTAAAAATTATTATTTTTTTAGTTCTATGAGGGCTGATATCTGGCAACAGTAACTGAA
This sequence comes from Patagioenas fasciata, assembly GCF_037038585.1. Classification (NCBI taxonomy): domain Eukaryota; kingdom Metazoa; phylum Chordata; class Aves; order Columbiformes; family Columbidae; genus Patagioenas; species Patagioenas fasciata. The sequence goes on along the minus strand of NC_092521.1, from coordinate 100,249,201 downwards.
TGAATGGATCTAGCTCGACTTACCTGTTCATCAGAATAAAGCAATACAGAAATATTCAAACTCTGCTGCTTTCAGCACAAAGTTCCTATATTTTTATGACTCAGCAGTCATGATGAGTTAGTTTGCAAATCCAGATTCCTCCGTTGTGTGTTTTATCTTTCCACAGCATAGCTAAGGACAAAAATATTATTAATTCTGAGAAGGGTAAGAGGTAGAGTCAGCAGTGAATTTAACACAGAACATTGCAATACGGATCTCACTTGCAGAGACCTGCCTTGGAAGCCCTCTGTGACAATCACAGCCTTTTAGCCACATAATTACTGTTCCAGAAGCTTCATCATCTCATCAGCAATTTCTATTGTCCTTCTATTGTAAATAGATACTTTTTGCTACAATAAATGTATTTTATGAAATTTCATAATGAAGATAGCACTTCATTATGCAATAAAAGATTTGCTAATGTCAAGTCTTGCTGAAATAGCTAATTGAGTTGCATTATCATATTATATTAATAGAATTTGAGAATTTAAATAAGGAACTCTTGTCCATACAAGAGTGGTTGTTATTTAGAATTAGTGTGATGTCAGCTGGAATGCTCATTTAAATAGTTAAGCATAAATAATTCTAGCATTTTGCTTTGCTTCTTTCCCCTTCTCTGATGTCACTTGGGTAGTGTCAGGAAAGAAGGAATTTAAGAGATCTGTCCTTCAACTGCAGTTTGAAAAAGGTGTAAGACAGAAGTGTTTTTCCAGGTTTCAGTTTAGTTTTTACTTCTAGCTTGTCCTTCTGAAAGCACATCATATTCACTGATGTAGTTTTATCTAAAAGGTAAGATTTAAATCAAACTGCTCCCAAATTGTCTTCCTTTCATTCCCTATTTTAAGTGTAAAGTGTTTTAAATGAGAGATGTTTTGCAACCCTCTGTTTATTTATTTAAATCCATTTTGGGACAACAGTATGTAGAAAAAAAACCTTAGATAATGACATCCAAGCTTGGTGATAGTGACAGAAATATAGTCATTTTGAACTTCTGAAACTCATAAAATTGCCACATCTAGTTTATTCTGCACTCCCCAGAGCATTAAGCTGTTTAGCACAAATCTAATTTCCCACGAAACAGCTCAAGGCAGTTAGTGCTCAGTTTGGTTCCAAAGAATTAAACACACTGTTTTAAATTGTGATAGTCTGTGTGACTCTGTAGATAAACCCGTTTTCCAATATATGTGTACCAAGCATGATAAAACAAGAGGCTGCTGTTGTACAAGGTGTGATTACAATGGAAAGAAAGGTGAAATTAAAAGAACATTTGCTTCAAGGCTTATTAATAATGATTAATAAGAGAGAAAGCACTTGTAAAGCTCAGTGAGCGAAGGATAAAGTGAAGGATTTCATAGGCAAAGAATATTCAATATCCTGTCCATCATGAGATGTAAATCTTACCATGTATATGCAGCAGACTACCTCTTTGAGCCTGAATTTCTCATGTCACAGTGATGTGGAATGACACGAATTTTCTAGACTACCTAATCTGCCACTATCTAAAGTCATGAAAGGAACTGTTGCAGTTGTGATTTCAGTTTATTAATCTGGACAAAAGAGGATAGATTAGCTGAGAAACTCAGTTCTGTAGTTCTACCCTATATGTAGCATAAAAAAGTACCAGGGTCTCTGAAGTCTGTCTCAAATCATACAAGGTGTGTGGAGAGAGAAATAAAGATTTCAGTTTTCTAAATTCAGAGCCAAAATGACTCCAGGTGACCAGCATGGCAGCAATATGAAAATTGAAATGGAAGTTTTGTCTCTAAATTACAAACCCTGTGATCTTTGGGAGGCAGAGAAGTAGTGAGGGTACCTCACTATTATATAGTAACAAATTACTGTATGTATTATATAGTACACAAGTAATTGTGGCCTTTACACTGACATAGAAAAATCTAATGTTTTCAAACCTACACGACAGAAGGACAAGTTCAAAAAAATTCAGAAACTTAAAAAAATATCTGCAACAGAAATGCCTTTGGGAAGCTGAGAGGAGTTTCACCACTGACTTCAGCAAGGGTTAAAAACAGGATTTTACTCCTATTGTTTATAATGAAAATGCTCTTTTACATTTCTGAGTTCTCTCTCTGGGAAGAAGAAGCAGAGGGATTTTGGTTGTGGGACTCAGGGATCTCCAAAAGTCAAATGATTGCTCACTGTCAGGATGCCCTTTTAAAAGGTTACCTAAGTGGGAGCTTTTTTATTTTTTTTCCTGTCCCTCAGTTAGGGATGCCTCTGGTAAGCTCTGCTGGAAGAAATTGTCTCAAGATATTCTGTAACACACCTGCTTCCTCTGAATGACAGACTGATATTTCTGGATTTGCTGAAGGTGTATTTTCTGCCCAAAGGAAATGCATGTTTCATAGCAATAAGGATCCAGATCAATATACTGCTTGTCTGAGAGGAGAAGTCATCCTAACTTCAAGAGCTTTGGAGTTTGCCCTACAGAGTGATGGTATGTACCTACATTTTTGTTATTTATATCGCACCAGTCCCTTGATATCAGAGCTGCACTGTGCTAGGCATGGGAGGAGACAATCTTCCTTTGAAAAACTGCTGCTCCTAAATCAGGAAGGACAGACAAGAAGGGAGGATGTCCCTGGGGTGATGTTACATGCCAGTGATGGAGCCGACAACTGAGCCTTCTACTGTAAACCTCCAGGTTTAGTTCTTGTATTCACCGCTATGCCTGCAGTGAAACTGTGCATGCCTCTTTTACTTCTTGGAAGTTTAAACTAATTTTCAGCAGGTCCTGTGATACTGGGTGCATGGTTAAAATTCACTGGTGTTCTGAAACTCGAGACTGAAAGACCATGGAAGTCCCACTGTTTGAATGTATAAGTAGGATGACTGCATGTCGGACACTTTGCGAAAGGGGGAGTTTTGCAAATCCTGTGGATCAGGCTAAATTATTTGAATATTATCTTGTACTTCAATTGTTTTTTCCCCTGAGATGCTTCCTGCTTTGCACTGTTCTTCCTTAACTAACCTGCAATGCCTAGTGTCACTTTGTAATGTTTATTAGCCTTACAGCCAGAGTACACAGAGTTCTATTTTGTACTATACATTTTGAGTTTCTAATGAATCCAGTGAGTTTCAGCTGAATGCAGCTGAATTGTTAATATTCACAACAGTAAGAAGCACTACTAACACACTTAATTACTGCTTCTGCTCCAGTGTCAAACTCCTGCCAGGTCAAATGGCCACTATGCATACAGTCCTGCACCACACTGAGTAGCCTGATAGATACCTCTCTTTGGGGTGTACAAAATAGAAGGTCACTGAAAACAGGTCTTTGGACTCTATTTCAATTCGTACAGGTGTTTTCAATGGCACTTTTCTAGATTTTTCATCACAAGTAGTCTGTCACAGAGGAGAATGTAAGAGAAAGTCGAGATTTTGATGGGCTCAGCATGAAACTTATAATTAGTTTCTTGTGCCTTAATGTTTTTCTCTTCACTTTCTTCTAGAGGTTTTTCTCATAAGCAGAATCTTCATAGCAGGAAGCCTGATGTTGTAATGGAATATATGCTGTCAAATGTCAAATAAAATACACATAAATTCCATTTTAAAGCTAACCCAGGATGTCATCTGAAGTATTTACAGTATAGATTGTCATTGTTGATGTCTTTGTATTTCTTCTCAATCTTACCCTTTAGTAGGCACAAAGAAACTGGGTGAAGGCTGAGTTTTGCTCTTTGCTGGTATATTGTCTGTGAAGCTAGAGAAGTGGAGAATCTTGCACTGAAAAGAAACAGCTTTACTTGCTTGGTGATGCGTTTCCTACATTATTTTTGAGGATAGTTATGTTGAAAGGTCGATGTCTAATCCATACTTCTACTGTACAGCGGGAACAACAAAAAAATAGTACCAGACTGTCTCATCTCCAAATACTCTGCCTTATGGCCAGAATTGAAGAGGCTAATTTCTGCTCATATTCTTGAACTTCTGGCTTTTTAACAGTCAAGTGCTTTTGGTGTCTTGAAACAGCAAGGAAACTTAGGTCATATTTAGGCAGTCTTAACATTGCCACAATTACATTCAAATGAGCAGCAGGTTCTTTGAAGCACTTCGCCACCCTTTACTCGAGCCCTTAGAGTGAAGTTTTCAAAAACTCAGTTCCCAACTTCGGACTATCTAGCCTGTAAAAATCAGATTTGGGAGATGAAGTATGATTTTTTTCAGAAGATACATGGAATGACAGGAAGACACAGAAGCTGAGGTGGACAGACTGGCTGTGCACCAGGGAGGAACTGTGCTGGGCTGGAGGACATGTGCGCTCAGGGTGGATCTGTGCAGCCAGATCCAACCAGGCACAGTCAATGGAAAATGTTTGAGTCTGAAGGGAACACTGCTGCCTTTGGCATGTTATTATTATTAGAATAATGGATCGACCACCAGGGACCTGGGAAGATGTGACTTAGGAATGCTTAGAACTGATCTCTCTCCTGTGCATTACAGCTCAGGTTTTTCAAACTGAGCTCACTGCTGGTAGTGCTGGCTGCCTGCGGGTAAATTGCATTTGCATTTTGCTACCTGCAGCCTAGATAGAAGGTCTTGTCTTCAAATGCCTGGTTGTTTGACTGAAGGTAGCCTTGTTTCTGCAAAGAACTGTGACTGTAGAGGAATGTCAGAGGACATTTATTTTAAATGCAATATTGTGGATGAAAGACCATAAAGTAATATGAAAGGAGACTCAGTTCAAAATCTGGAGTCTATAGTTTTATGGTGTTATAGTTAAAAGAGACACTTTGTCTCTTTCTTTCTGGAATGTGAAGACCTGCTGAAATGTAATTGTACAGAGTGGAAAGTGAGAAGAGGAGGTGTTTCGGGGCACTGATGTTCTCTGAATACATAGAGTGCTCTGTGGAAAATAAAACCATCAGGTTAGCATGCAATCAGCTCTTTGACCTTTCTATTCAAAGATCAAGCATAACAGAATAATAATAATAAAGGCTTTCAGAAACTCTTGAATTGCAAACTTTTATTAACCATACTTAGGTCTAAGTAGTTTAAATCTCCCTCAGGGACCACTGCTTTATTCTACTTGATTAAGCACACTTTGTGCTTGCCTCCAAACCATTCTTTTTTGAGAAGATATTACACAGTTCTGCTTAATAATATGCCATGTGCTTCTTTACAGTAGAAGGCACTAACAGGCTCCAGCGCTAGCGAAGTCTCTTAACAGCCCCCCTCCTGTATTGGCTCTCTTTCCCTAGCAGGTATATTTATCATTTCTACCACTCTGACATTTCCAGCTCTGCTTCCCAGGACTGGCTCCTTTCTCTTCTTTCAGTAGATTAGTTTGCATTCTTCAGGATTAAAAAGGTTTAGAAAGCAACAGGGAGTTTGGCAGGAAGAGCACGAATTGTTTAGAAATGTCAAAAAGTGTCAAACTGGCAGCCATGTGGGGGACAGCAGCACTTTTCAATCAGCCTGTGCCAGAAATAGCATCCCTAAGAAAGGGCCAGGCTGCACCACGGAGATGGTAATAAAACTTCGTTCTGTTCTGAGCTGAGAAGGGAGAGAGATTTTCTCACTCCTTGAGGCAACCAAGGCCAAATAAATCAAGGGGCAGAGCTTTCAGTATAATAAATAGCCAGCCTTACTAAAATAGCTCCATAAGGGTGTCTGGAGGGGAGGACAGATAAAGCAGGATAAGATTGTTCTTAGCTGCCTTGTTTCTTCCTTTCATTTGGTTTATTCTTTTCACTGTCCCACCTTTCTCTTTCCCTCTGCCGTTTTTGGCTCTCCTTTTAGAAAGCATGCAAGACTTGCTCATAATGTTATAAACTATAATACTTTCCTCCCATGCCAAAGATTAACAACAGTGATATGGCTTAGTGTGGCACAATGAACAGCAGCAGTATCTTGACAGGCCTCAGAGTTAATCTCTTGGCACTTAAGCTTCAGGTATAAATTCTTCATAGTGATGAATTAAATCCTCTGCTTCTCCTGTGTGACATGTTCGATGTGGTTCTTCTATAGGCAATAAACTTGGTGCAGAATAGCTTGTGGTTCAACACGAGCATGGCTTGGTAGGAAGGGGAGAGAAAGGAAGAAAACCAGTGAAGGAACTGTGGAGGTCCCTAGAAAGCCAATTGTGTGTCTTGTTTTATCTTCCCACTGAGGCTTAACCAGATTCTTTGCTTTGGCAGACCCGATTCTTCACAGCGCTGATGGAAATAGATAATTTCTGTCTGAGGGTCTCATCCTACTCCAGCACTCCACCAGTTCAACCTCAGACTCATGGCAATTATGCTACAGGAGAGGGTGATGGAACCTTCATATTTATTTTGAGGACAATTTATTGTCTAATTTGTAATTTGGGGTCACCTGTTTCAGGGATCTGGCAGAAAAGCTGCCTCAACATTTTGCTCTGAAAGCTATTTCCCTTTCTTACTTTTTAACAAAATCACAACTCAGTCCAGGTTTTAGAGGTTGTTTTATTCCCCTTTGGGTGAATGCCATCTGTACTCAGCATATAATTTTTAGCCTGATAAGGGTTAGTAAGTAGTTTGCTTTAAGTGCTTAGCACCTATAGTTTGCTATTCAGGGAGAGAGATGAATTTCTGTGTCCTGTTGGATAGAATAGGGACTGTTGTTTGATTGATTTAGGAGAAGCTTGAATATTAAACTATGAATTTTTATTATGTCTTTCCTGAGGAAAAGACTGATAAGTTTTCCTGAAGAAAAGGTTGATAAATGTGAAAATATCACTATTTGCAGACACTTTCCTTGGCTAGAAGCTAGTCAGCAAAATGCAGTACTCTCAGATATTTTTCTGTGTTATCATAGAATCACTGTCTTAGATCCCCAACTTAGAAAATGCAGTCCCAAGTCCTGAAAAGATCTACATATCTGCTTAATTTTGCCATCAAGTTAAAGTGTACTAGGCTAAAGGCATGAAGCTGAACCTTGTAAGCTGTTGCAGGACCAGAACACAAGAGTGAATCCATATATTTAAAAAACCCAAAACTTTTACAGTGTAAGAACACTCTTATTCCCAGAATCTAGATGAACCTGAGGAAAAATAATAGAAAAGAATGAAACAGAAAAAGAAGACCCATTATCCTAGTACAAACCAAAAGACATGCATCTATAAAAAAGGCATTTCTACATGGTTCAGACCTATAAGCAATAAAGTTAGTTGGTGGAGAATCCATAAAGCAAGAATAGAAGCAAAGACTGCCGAATGGCTTAACTTTGATCCATGTTACATAAGGTCCTGAAAAGCTGGCATTTTAAGTCTCCAAGATGATGAGCCATGGCTAATAACTAAGAAACCTTTATTTTTCCATCACTTATCAGACATTTTAGGAAACTAGATTTTACAGTATGATCTTTAGGTCTTTCAACATATTTAGGAAAATATGCTAAATGTCTGTACTGCAAGATAGCTCTGTGTGGAGGAACTACTTTCATGTGCCAGGGGTTCAAGAAGAACTCCCGAGCAGGCACTTCAAATGCCCATGCCTCTTGCTTACCTCTGGAGCTTTAATTTAGTAGCTTTAAAAGTAACCCCCTTCCTAACTTAACACACTGCTGTCATTCATTCCTTATCTTTCCCACATGATTGTATTTGGACTTATTTCTACACTCTCCTGCCTGTCCCTGAAGTGCAATATGAGTCCAGGAGGCATCTTGGGGAAGAGGAGATGAGCCAGAAGGGAGTGGTGTAGGTGGAGTAGCTTTGCAAGATTATAGCCTCCTTATGTGATATGACATGGAACCCCTCCAAGACTGGTGTCTCTGTTCAGGGATGCTCTGTCCTGCCTGTGCTGGGATAAGACATACAAATTGCATGGCTTTTTCCACGTAAAGATGGTAGTTCTGTGCACTTCGTATTTTATTGTCTCAGGTCCTGCTTTTTACTCCTGTCTAATGCAGAGTGATCTACTCCTGTCTAATGCAGAGTGATCTTAATATCTAGGAATTGGCTACAGGTTGGGAAAGAGAGCTGTTTTATGGGTGGAAAAGATGCCTATCTCCTGTGGAGGTGCTTGGGGGTGGGAAGCTGCATTTCATTGCTCCCACTGTCAGATCACAGACTGCACTTCCAGGTGTTGGGATCTCCCACGATGATTCATGTGCAGTCCACAAATAATTATCGTGTTCATTATTTGATTGCTGGCATGGCCTAGACTGGTGGCTTCATATACATCCTCTAATTTGTATATTGAGTATTTTCTTTAAAGTGATAATATTCAGGCATTAGCAGCTTCTGTTACAGCCTCTCTGAACCATCCTATAAACTGCTTTCATACAGGCTGTTATCTGACTGCACTGCAGGCTTCACTACGGGAAACAAGCACTTTTGCTACAATACCATGTAGGAGGGCTGAACTTTAAAACTGCCCATTTGATTTCCGAGGGGCACGACGCTCTGTGTGTTTCCTGGAAAAAGCAAACATTCCCTCACCCAGCCCCGGACTGAAAGCCTGCAGAGGCCTCTCGTTAACCTCTTTTTATTTTGTTTCGGGGCAGGCGGCCAAGACCTGCCTTTCCCAACCTCGCTCTTGCTGGTGAGGGTCCCCGTTGGAGTGAGCCGGTGTCTCCCCCGGCATCTCCGGCTTCCCCGGTCGGGGAGCACCGGCGGCGGCGGTCGGTGTTCCGTGTCCTCCGGCGAAGGCACCTCACTAGATGGCAGCAGCACCACGGCTTTATGAAGTAGCCTCTGGGCATCCTTCCCCTCCCCCAGACCACTCCTGTCTACAACGACAAGGTTAAAAAAAAAAAAAAAATCCCATAAAATCCTTCTGCTATACATGGCTCTAACAGAAAAGCTGTGATATGCTGAATTCTGCACAGCTTTGTCATATCTCTCTGGTGCTTATGTGTGCATGCATATATGTATGTAGCCATGTGTGAATATAAATATACATATATGTGTGTGTGTACATATATGTTTATGCTTAGGTTTTTCTTACAGTTAGGAAGCAGAATGCCAATAGCAGAATCTGATTCACCGAGAGTCACATAGAAGGGAGAGTCAGAGCTGGGATGGGCCACCTTTCAGCTTGCAGGCTCCCCAGTGTCCGTCCCCAGTGGTGGCCCCCAGTGTCCTTTGTCACAAGCTTCTGCACTGCAGTGCAAGAATGGCTGATTCTCTCCTCCCCCACACATCTGTAGGAACCAGTCAGCCAGGAATGGGCCACGTTGCCTGCTCTGCTGGTGACACTTTGTGGTAGGAATACTTGGTAAAGGAAGACAACTGTTTATTTGGAAGATGCTAATATTTGGTGGTGATGTCCTTTCACAGAAAACCATCGGCCAGTTTCCTGGACCAGTTCACAGTCTGTCTCAGCTGCAGCCAATTTCTGCTGTGGTAGGATGGCTCAGCTAGTTAATAAATAGCATGCCATACATTTCGTTGAGCTCAGGATTAAATACCACATCAGTGTAAGAGAATGTCACTTTTCCTGCCAGCTGCTGGCCATGTCCTTATCCCCACCATGGCCAATAGCATATGGTGAGTGTGATGCCCTAAACCTTTTGCAGCAGACAGGGACAGGAGTGCATGCATCAGAAGGAACACAGAGGTTTAAAAGAAAAATGTTCTTGATTTGCTTGGCTGTGGTACTCATTCTTGTGGGAAAGTGCAAGGGCTGGAGGTTGAGCATGGGAGGAAGAAAGCCAGAAAAATAATTTATCTTAATGAGGCTGTCAGCCTCTCTGAGCCAATATAGAGTAAAAAAATGTAACTTGGGACAGGGACTGTGAAAAATAACTTCAGTTCTCAAGGCCATATGTACACCGTTACTCATGTGTGCCTGTGAGGCTACTGGGTTTGGATGAGATCTACCATGTTTTTGAAAAAGCTCAAGTGTGAAAACAGAGACTTGAAGTGACCATAGTTGTTACCTATGTGTTGTGAAGGCTATTTGAAGCTAAGAAGGGGAGATATAGTACTGGGCCAATGAATCTGGGTTATTTCCTATCTGTATTTTATTACCAAGCTGTCCAAGATCTGCTAATCCTGCTTGGGTAAAGCATGAGAGGAGCAAGAAAAGGGCAACAGCCTGATGGATATGGCTCTTAACATACAGCTCCCATACGGGCAGAAACAAAAGACGAAATTGTGGAGGCTTTGTAGCACAGCATGGCCTCTTTGAGAGCAAAGAACCTTTGGGACACTCAGGCTCGGAGGGGTTCCTCATCTGGATGAAGCTGAGGATGCTGTGCTGAGGGTCCAGGCTCCCCTCGCTACCCTTGGTGCCCCTGCCCATACTGACCTACCTGCTTGGCAGCAGCACGGAGGAGCTGCATCAGGCACTTGTGTGCCCCTGGTGGGAACCTCAAAGCTGGGGAGGTTTATATTTGGCTGGGGTGAATTCTTTGGGAAAAAATCCCAGACAATTCTTGTCTTTTAACTTGGTAGCTACAGTAGTGACAGTGTGCTTTTATTTGGCTGGGTACAGGCATAGAGAAGTATAAAGCCCTTTTTCATAATGTAAGGGTGTTGTACGTATGGCTGTTATATGAGTACATGTGTGTGAGGAGTTCTTGCACTCACAGCTAATTGCCAAGTCCTCCATTAGACTGTTAAACTGAACAAAAATTATGGCCTCAGAAGTCTAGGTGCATGATACTCACTTGTATGGGTGCTGGTTTAGAGATCAGAACTAAAGAATCATCTTCACGCTTGTTCATCATGCATTAGAAAATAAAATATACTTTACATACCACTCTCAGTCCCTGAGCTCTGTCTCTACTGCAAGTGTAACTAGTAAGGAAACAGCAGTGGTATTATAGCTAAAATTGTGCATGCATTTCTATGTCATTACATTTTAGCTGAGGTGAAGAAGGTCGAGTTGCTGGAAACATCGGTATTATTTTTTAAAGATCAATCCCAAATGCTTAACATAGTTTCTGAGTTGTTGCAATATCTGTGTTAACATATGGTTCACAAATACTATAGTATTGGTTATGACTTAAAATTCATCTTTGACTAAAATTTCTGTAATATCTGATATATTTTCAGATTATCTGACAGTGAGATTGAATGTGTGCGATTCTTTGGTGTAAGCAGGTTGTACAAGTGTTTGTTTAAAGCATATTAGTTGTATAAATACTTGTTTAAAATTGGGAAAAATTCCTGTCTCTGATACGGTGCAAAAGCAGTTCAGGACTGTTGTTATGATGCAAGGTAAAATGTCTCTATCCAGGATAGTAATTAGCTTAAGAACTGTGCTGATAATTATGTCACACTTTATCATGACTTTATGACTCAGTGTCTAGCTGATGTGCTGGTTATTATCAACAGATGCACTTGTATCATACAACGAAGACCTTTGTTCTCTTACAGGAAGCAGAGCCTAGAAAAGTCAGTTAATACATTTGCACTTAACAAAAGATCATGCTTATAGAGGATAGTTAAACACTTGCTAAAATGGACACAAATCTGAGAAAAATACAGATCACTTAATCTTGGAGCCATATTTTTCCCCACCCAGCTCTTCGTTAACTAGCATTGTCCTGAATGTTTGTAGAAGTTTATGGGTTATCTAGTGCCATTTACTTAATCCCCATGACATTTTGCCAGCTGAGACAGTGTTTCATGTCATGCTTACACAAAACAGTCCATGGAGTATAAGACTGAGTGATTACACTCACAATTTCACATGGCAAAGGAGCTGGGACACATGTTGTGTGTTGATAGGCACTGGAAAAAGCAGACAAGTCTCTCCTGGCAACTCGTGTGGGTGATATGGAAGTGGCAAGGAATCCTGGAACCTTTCCCAAAACTTCTTGTTTACAGTTTGTGACAACACGGGGATTCCTACAGTCCTGGACTGTGTCTCTGTCACTTGCCCCCTGCCAGAAGGCACTGGTTAGTGTCTCACTGGAATGACTCTTTCCATGTCTTGGCCCTTGATGCTTTTACCTTCAAAGGACTTTAGCAGGTTGGGAAACACATCCCAGCTGCTAAGGCACTCTGAATTTGTCTTGGTTTCTAGGCACCATAGATTTCTCAGTAACAGTGCATTATTAAGATTTTTTTTTGAGGTTTCTGGGAAAGAAATGTGCCTTGTGCTCACAGCAGTACCTGAAATCTTCCTTAATATCTGAAATAGTGTTTAAAAAAAAAAAGGTGCATCAAATGCATCAAAGGAGCAAGCTCCAGATTACAAGTTTAGAAACACGGTTATAAGAGAACACTATTAAAAGCAGGGAGATGAAGACTCAGCAAGTACCTGATGTGAATCTCCTGTTCCTGGTGACTCTGAGAATCCCTCTGCGGGATCTCTCAGCTTCAGGAGCTGAAGGGCCACCATAGCACTGCTGGTCTCCCAGGGCTCCCTGTCAGAACATGCCTCTTTGAGGCACAGCCCTGCTGTAGGGTTTTGAGGACACTCATGCTCCAAATGTGCTCTCTCAGATGCGCGATCCTACCTTGCAAGCCGAAAGCCAACTTTCCCTAGAATCAGGCTTCTTAGATTTGAGAGATTGCTGGAGATGCATTTTCTTCAAGATGGTCTGTGTTTCTCCACCTTTGTGTCCCTCAGCGCCATGAAGGATGTCACTCTCAGTATATACCAAACATGTCTCAGCTTTACTCTCATGCATTCTTCAGGACGGGGATAAAAGGCAATAATAGAAAACAAGATGCTTTTCTTAATTTATATATACCTATATTAAGTATCCAGGCTGATGCAGCTTGTGAAGGGGTGTCTTTGCAAGTCCGTGCTGCTGAAGGATGCTGCTTCGCCCTGGTCTCTGCCTGGGGCTGCCAGAGGCACTGTTAAGCATAGGAGTGGGGTTCACCCCTCAGAGCAGAACTGGGATGACTTTAGCCTGAGACCTGCTAATCTCACAAGGAGGAGAACATGAAAGTGGGGCTCAGTGGTGGAGGTGGCATCACAAGCTCACAGGAAGCCATCGGCATTTTGAGAAAAAAAACAGAGAACCCCAAAGTCCCAGTATACAGTGTAAAAACAAACACAACTGAGCATTAAAATGGAAGGTCAGAGTTTGTTTAGGAAGGACTGACTGGCAGGAAAGATGAAAATGAGATGTGAATGAAAGGATACCTACACCAAAATAGTCCAAGATGTGAGAAAAATATTCCTCCTGGTAGCCTCAAGGTTACAGAAAAAAAGAGGAAAAGCATGGATGTTTTCATGGGTAGTTGTCTACCATAAATCTGTAATAAAACAAGGCAATTTCAGTCACACCAGAAGGATCAGATGGATGTGGATTTAACCCAGCAAAATTATCTAACGTCGAACTGTCAACAAAGATTTTTAACTACCTGTCAGGGACAGACTGCAGATGGATGGCAGTGATTGCTCAAAATATTATCAGACTGTGTCAGGATAAACTTTTTTGTATGGATGGGGAACAAAGGAATTAATATGGGGAGACCTACCACATTTGATTCTGACTAGAAAGTCTTGCAGAGAATGTGATGCAGAAAGGCGGCAGTTAGGAAAGGATGGTTAGAGAAAATCAATTGCAAGAAAGCAGACTTCAATAAGTTGAGGAGTTTGATTTATGTTAGATCTCTTTAATAGTGGAGGTGGTTAAGTAAAGAGGTAGAGTGTCAAGGAGGAGTGTGGAATGTCCATTGCTGGAAGATTTGAGTGGATGAGAAAGCTGGGTTAGGGGGCTGGTGCCTGTGCTGGTGCAGAGACTGCCCACTTCTGGCACATCTTATGCCTATTTTTGATAATCTGATGATAAAGAGATGGTTATTGAGTTTAGCAGGTAAGTCACATCCCTACTTATGCCTAATTACGTATAATAATATTCGGTATTCCTGTGAATATAACTAATGGCTTTGAAAACCACTTTGAAACCTCAGATTACATGAAAAATCCATTAGAATGTAAGTTGCTCCCTCACAATAAACACCATTAAAAGAAGTAGTAAAGTTGCCAATATTTTGTCTGATATTCCTAAACTCTTCTTTCTCATTTTTTTCCCTCCCACTGTACCCACCAACTGTTGTTTTTCAGACCGCATTTGATGGAGAAGTCACTATTAAAATATATATTTAAGGAAAGGATAAATCCATATTAAAACAGTTGAAGAAAAATGCATAGCACATTAAGAGAACACCATAAAAATGGCCTGGAATAGTATGGAAATGCCTGACAAATGTGAGTCTGCCAACATGGAAGGACACTTTAATGCATTATTTATAGATATTGCTTTACCACCAGAAGCCATTGCGATCAAGGTCACCAAGTGGACTTCTGGGCAATGGGTCAAGTCTTGAGAGGCAATGTTGATAACAGCAGCTGACAGTTTCTTGGATACAGCTGGTATTTTTCTAAGCAGCAGCAGCATTTTCTAACTCCTAATGAACAATGGAAATCTGTTTGCTGTGAAACTGCTTGTGTCTGTCTTGGTCACAACTCATTGACTGTGGTCAGTCCCAGACTTGGTATAACTGTTCTCCCTGTTCCCTGCATCTTCCTGCAAATCAACTAAGTAAATACATCTGATGAATACAATGATTCTAGGTGTTTTTTGTTCATTTGTTTGTTTTAAGTTCCTCAGTCCCCGGTCTTCCCCTCTTTCAGTTTTCTACCAGTCATATTTTCTAATATTTTGAAGTCCCAAAGCTGAACAGTTTCAGTGTGCTGGGATCAATTATAATAAAATGTAAGTTGTGACTGATGAAAACATAAATAGTCTCTGTGACTGCCAGCACCATGATTTCTCTGCCTGGCTTTGAAAGTTGCCACTCTGTTTATAACCTGTGCTTCTTATTGATTTTCATGACTTGTGCAGTCTTTTCTTTTCTTTTTTCTTTTCTTTTCTTTTCTTTTCTTTTCTTTTCTTTTCTTTTCTTTTCTTTTCTTTTCTTTTCTTTTCTTTTCTTTTCTTTTCTTTTCTTTTCTTTTCTTTTCTTTTCTTTTCTTTTCTTTTCTTTTCTTTTCTTTTCTTTTCTTTTCTTTTCTTTTCTCTTATTTTCTTTTCTCTTATTTTCTTTTCTTCTCTTCTTTTCTTTTCTTTTCTTTTCTTTTCTTTTCTTTTCTTTTCTTTTCTTTTCTTTTCTTTTCTTTTCTTTTCTTTTCTTTTCTTTTCTTTTCTTTTCTTTTCTTTTCTTTTCTTTTCTTTTCTTTTCTTTTCTTTTCTCTTATTTTCTTTTCTCTTATTTTCTTTTCTTCTCTTCTTTTCTTTTCTTTTCTTTTCTTTTCTTTTCTTTTCTTTTCTTTTCTTTTCTTTTCTTTTCTTTTCTTTTCTTTTCTTTTCTTTTCTTTTCTTTTCTTTTCTTTTCTTTTCTTTTCTTTTCTTTTCTTTTCTTTTCTTCTCTTCTCTTCTCTTCTCTTCTCTTCTCCTCTTCTCTTCTCTTTTCTTCTCTTCTCTTTTCTTCTCTTTTCTTCTCTTCTCTTTTCTTCTCTTTTCTTCTCTTTTCCTTTCTTTTCCTTTCTTTTCCTTTCTTTTCTTTTCCTCTTCTTTTCCCTTCTTTTCCTTTCTTTTTCTTTTCTTTTCTTTTCTTTTCTTTTCTTTTCTTTTCTTTTCTTTTCTTTTCTTTTCTTTTCTTTTCTTTTCTTTTCTTTTCTTTTCTTTTCTTTTCTTTTCTTTTCTTTTCTTTTCTTTTCTTTTCTTTTCTTTTCTTTTCTTTTTTTTCTTTTCTTTTCTTTTCTTTTCTTTTCTTTTCGTTTCGTTTCTTTTCGTTTCGTTTCGTTTCGTTTCGTTTCGTTTCTTTTCGTTTCTTTTCGTTTCTTTTCGTTTCTTTTCGTTTCTTTTCGTTTCTTTTCGTTTCTTTTCGTTTCTTTTCTTTCCGTTTCTTTTCTTTCCGTTTCTTTTCTTTCCGTTTCGTTTCGTTTCTTTCCGTTTCGTTTCTTTCCATTTCTTTCCGTTTCTTTCTTTTCTTTTTGTTTCTTTTCTTTTTGTTTCTTTTATTTTCTTTTAGTTTCTTTTCTTTTCATTTCTTTTCGTTTTTTTTCTTTTCATTTGTTTGTTTGTTGTTCATTTTTGTTGTTGTGGTGGTGGTGTTTTTTTAATTTATGCTATTTAACATAATTTCTTCTTCAGGGAAGATGGAAGAAAAAGCCATTTTGATCTCTTTAGACAAATCACATTCTTATTTAGCAACCCAAGTAATATCTCACAAGGTGCGTTGTGAGATTTTTTTCCCCAAAACGCTTTTGTCTGGCAAGGTCTCCTGACCACATAGAAGCTTTACTCAGGCTTCTTGCCTCAAGACTTTCAACTTTTTCCTGACCTGTTCCTGTTCAAGGATCAGTTCTTGCTGCTTGCCTAGTACACTGATTTACAGTCTAAACTAGTTAATAAACTGCTGATAGAAGGCTTGATCAACATTTTATTAAATTCCATTTTTTTAAAATTCTTTTTCTTTGTTTCTCTTTCTGTTACATTTTCAGTGGCATTAAACTAACCATGTTTACAAGTTTATCTTGCATTGGATGGTGCACCCTCCTTTCCAGAAGAATCCACCAGCTTTTGTAAAATAAATAATGATTTTCATTGAGAAAACAACCAGCAAAACCACGTAACTTCTTTTGAAGAAGAGACTAATGTATATAGTATTAACTTTCTTATGAGTGACTGGACTGCAAACTAACTCAACGTCTAATTTTAAGAAAGAAAAAAATCTTGAAAATAAATTACATCTTATAATCACCATATTTCTTTAAGAGACTTTGGAAGAACTTCATTCAAAGTAAGTATTAATCCCCAGAGTAACCGGAGTGAGGTGAAGATTGATGGATTCTCTCTGTACTTGCTTTAATCATGGGGAAAAAACTACAAGATTATACAAAGCAAGCTGAAATCTGGGCACTGCATCTGCCAGAGCTACTGAGTTTCCATTAGCTGCCAGACACTGTGGCATATTTTGCTCCTAGTAATAGTGGTGTAAATTATTCTTATTGAAATTGAAGGAGTTACACTGAAACTAATCTGGTATAATGTAGTGCAGACTTCCTCTCCTTCCTTTTCTGAAGCAATTTGGTTCACATAATGTATACGCAATAATTAATTTAAACTAACATGAAATAGCACATTTATTCTTGAAAGGATTTGGGATTAGAATATTTTTAGTCCAATTTTCAGGATTGCTGTTTATATGGTAAAACCTCTTGCAAAAATAAGACAGCAGAAAAAAGGAAGAAACTCCACCAACTGGACTTCGAATATCTGTTTTGTGAAAGTTTAGCATATGAGGTTTTTTATTATTTTATGTTGAATTATTTCCCTGTATTAGTTAAATATGTTTGTTTCTCTGTGATGGAGGACATGGATCTAGCAGTCAAAAATGCCATGTCTGCAGTCTGCAGGCAGTGGTAGTTGTTGTGCTACTCATCAATCAGTGATTTTGTGATGGTGCAGATAAGATCAAAATTTGTCACTTGTAAACTGTGGCTTCTAATACAATATTTACATCAATTTTAATGGTTAATTATTATGTGCATGTCTACAGCAGAGGGCTCTCTCTTTGCTGGACCAGTGAGGATTGGAGATTGCCTAGCAGGAGCAAGTATCAGTTATGCTGATGCCACTAGGCTTCATCAGGGATTTAATGTAAGGATGCTTCGGCGTCTCTGTGAAGAGACAGGGTGGGTGCAGCCATACATGTTGGGTCCAGGTCCTGGCTCTGGTCATGAAAGGCCAGGGCTGGTCTTTTCTATAGATCCCCTCAGGTGTGTCTGCAGCAAATCCCAGCTTTTGGTGGTGGGGAGGTCTCATTTGATTTGGCACGATGCAAATGCATGGAACTCACCCTGCCTGGGCATGGTAGCAAGGCAAACAGGTTGAGCAAAAATGCTGCATGCTGGGGTATGTAGACAGTGCTCCTGGTGGCGTTAGTGTGGTTCCTACATGCCCAGCTGGGTTTACATCCAGCTACACACCCAGTGCATCTTTTCACTGTTCCCTTTGCTTTTGGGATGCAAGGCAGAGACACCAGCCCTGGCTAAGTGTGAGCATCACTGACATTGAACAGCATTTATATATTCTGGTTTCATTCTGCTGTGTCCTCTGCAGAGCTGAGCTGGCCCAGGAACAGCTTGACAGCACTCACATGTGCAAACCTGAACTAGGTGAAGGTGCCCCTGCAGCTGGGACTTAAGAATCCATCCCTGGGTAAGCAGGAGTGTTAATTGCAGGTCCTCATGTGCTAAGGAATAAAATGTCTGATCCAGGAACTGTTAAACAAAATGTGTTTTAAGTGGCAAGTGAGAGGTAATGATGAGTGACAGCTACATCATCATGGTCCTACCACTGACTGCGTACGGTCTCGGAGCTGAATTTTGCCTTTCCCAACCACCTGTGTCAGGAAATTGCATCATCTGACATCGAGGATTGTTCCTGCAGTATTTCTTTCTTATATAATATAAAAATCAAGGCACTGTGAAATGGAGGGCACCTACCCAAATATTTATCCCTCTTTATCTTTCACACGTGATTTCCATCCTAAAAGTCTGACGATTCAAAGCTTGTGGGCAAATGAAAGGTGAAGCTTTCCAGCTGCCTGTTTACAACACCAAACAGGAACACATCCCTTTGCACTGTGTTTAATTAACCTTGCTCTATTTAGTTATTGTTTTTAATTTTCCTCCAACATTTGTATGACTTTTTTCAATGTAATTTGGAAGATCTGGCGATCAGTCTCTGCAGTGAATTTACTGTTTTTTTGGCGTAGAACTATCAAATGTTCCTTCATCATTTGGAAGGTGATGCTCTGTTCTTCGTAGTCCTGCACACCATGAACATGCCAAGTATCTGCTAACCACTACAAGGCAAAAATGTTTGGGATAATTTTCAGCTTGCTTTGCTTTAATTGATTTTATACAGTTTTCTGTGTATAATTACTTTTTCATAATCAAGTCTTTTTTAAACAAAATCATATATAGAAATACATCCAAGTTGTCTACTAAAACCTGATGTCCGAATTAATCTATCTAAAATGAAGGTATAAGGCTGATTTTCCAAACTGTCTGGAGCTGTGCTCAACTATATGTCACTGTAGGGAAGAAGGCTTTGCTTTATACTGCTTTTATGCCTCTCTCTTCCCAGGGCCATCTGGGAACCATGTTGGTCCCTGGCCTTCTTGCAGTAACCTCAGAGCTCTGGTTTATGCCTCGTTACCCATGCCTCCCAGGAGGCTGATGTCCTGGAAAGGAGTTTAGCATTACAAAGCTTTGGGCTCTTTCTGGCTACTGTTCTTTCCTCTTGGCTGTGCCTCTTGCAATACAGGCTAAAAGAAGATTTTGTTTCGCTGGGAGTCATGCACATCCATGGCAAAGTGTTTTCCAGCTGAGCTGGCTGCTCTGTGCTGGTAGCAAAGCACAGAACATCTGGGACAGGACAGGGGGAGGAGGTTAACCCTCTACAGCACAGCTAGGTGTGTTAATTGAACATGCACAGTGTTGCTGGCCCCATGTGTTGCATGCGAGACCTCAGCAAGAATTCTTAGTAGGACCTAGGTTTTGCACAAAGTTGAAGTGAACGCTACCAGAAAAAGTGGCACAGTCTGGTGGATGCTGAAGTGGTCAGTAAAATATGCAGAAAGAGAGTGATTGCAGTTCTTGTAGATTATATTAAGTGCAGGCTATCATTTGAACATGCAATGCTGTGGAGTCATTCCTTTTTTTGCCTTTTTTTAGATCTACCTTCAACCATCTTTGTTTCAAATACTCTTGCTAGACCAAAATATTTAAAGGAAGTGAAAGTTATAGAAATTAGGAAGTGAAAAGGGTTGTTAAGTCTAGTCTGAGTGTTGAATCAGAAAACAGAGCTCAGGTTTTTAGTCTGTATTTTAATGTTGCATCACTGGTCTTTCCATAATAAGACCACATGATTCATTCCTATGCCAAGGAAGATTTATTCTTGCTGTACTATACATTCTAGTGTGCTTTGTCCTGTCTCTATGCAAATACCTTGAATAACGATATATCCATCCACACCCTCCAGAGATTTTTCTGTGAGCTGATACATTGTATTGTTAATGCCTATTTTTTCCTAACAAATAATTCTGCATGAGGTTTATTTCCTTTCTTTTTGTTTTTCATTGTACCTATCTTAACATCTTTTCCTCTCTTTGTGGTTATTCTTGGACATTTTATCACTTACATTTGCTATAGCAGGAAAAAGATCACTTTGAGAGTGTGTTTCCTATAATAACAGAGTGGACATATATTTCCTATGCTTGTAGCGAAACAGTTAGTGACCCAGTAGCCGATAAAATGTGCTCTATTCAGTATGTTTATTTTTAAAACCTTTGATGTCTTTCCCACCAACCATGTTGCTTTTGCAGTTCTTGTAATTCTTGGGGATTCTGAAAGAAGACATGCCAGTTGTAATACAACGGCAGGACAAGATGAAGGTCTTGTTCCCTACCATGCTCTGAGGCAGGAGACCTCTGATGCAAGCGGCAAGGGGCATGCAAGAAAAATTATCTATGCCTTTCACTTACTGAGTCTGAGCTCTGATGTTTAGCACCATAATTTTGGGTTCAAACCTTTTATGTTATTGCACACTGAAGGTGTGACACGTGGTGATACTATTGCATTAACTGTGAGCTGCTTCTCTCTGCTGTAAGCTACTGACAGATCTGGGTGGTGTGCCTTTGAACACCAAAAAGATGGGAATTAGATGAAAACATACAGAGAACTTTAAAACAGCAAGAAAATAAAAGTCTGTGTCGCTGTTGAGGCATGGTTTAAATTGGTATGAGACTGGCAGAGGGTTTAACTCACAATCTGTTTGTGTGTTAGGCTTGGATTGAGGGGAGGGGAAGGTCCTTTGCAAGCGACTGGACTCCCTGCAAGGGACAGGCATTGTGGCTGAAGTAATTTTAGTGCTGGAGCTTTAGGTGAACACAACAGGGAGCGAGAGACACTCCTGGAGGTGTGAGACACTCCTGGGTGTGTGTTCTGTAAACGTTTTCAGGTGGAGAATAATGGATCAAACCAGAGACCAAGGACTAGACTACAGCTATTATAAAGACAGCTGGAACTTCTAGCTTGGATTATTTTGTTAAAAATTAAGTTTAAGCCAGCTAACGAGGGATGTTTGACATGACTGGCAGTGTGATTGTAAAGTCAGGAATATCTGAAAGTGAAAATAAGCTGTCCATGTTGGATATGGAAGAGGAAGGGAGCACATGAAGGGTGTAAAGGGTCTGGGGCCAAAGCAGCTTCAGAGTGCAGTGTTTGCAGCAGCATTTTGGAGAGACCTCAGCTGTGCCAGATTATGTTGTTTAAGGTCAGGCATTTTTCAAGGAGAGTGCAGGAACTAGATGTGGTGTGGGGGGCATTCCACCTCTGCAGCTGCATGGGAGGAGAAAAAGATCCAGATGTTAGCACAGGGACTCAGACTATAACAAACACTGTGAGGCTGAACAGGCTGTAGTTGAAAGGGACATCCCACTGCACAATTCCATTAGTTTTCATGGAACCATGCTGCCAGCAGGGTTGGGGAGCTGATCCAACTCAATCCTATTCCAGGAAAATTGAGTTATGCTTTTTGTGGCAGCTCACACCTAGGCTGGCTTAAAATGATGGAAACTACCACCTCCGTCTGCTCTCTGAAGACGATACCCATGCTGCAAGTCTGAGTGACAAGCAGAATAATGGCATTGCCTACAGAGACTGAGAAACCAAGTGGGGGAGGAGGAATCGCAGCTCTATTTTAAACACCCTGAACTTCAGCTGACAGCTAAACACCTGTGAGGAGATTCCAGAGAGACAGGACCAGATTTTAGTCTGTAAAGAAGGAGACAAGTCTGGAGCAGTGAGAGAGGTCTATAGGTCATCAGGATAGAATGAGCAGATGAATTTGGATTGGTAGATAAAATTACTTGCTTTTTTTTCCTTGCTTTTATCAGAATCTAATATGTCAGTTGATACATTTTTGTTAGAGAATTGTTTCACACTCAGCATATTGCAGCAGATTGATCTTCATCAAGATCATGACATTAAGTCCTGTATGTAGAGATCTAAACTGTGCTGACCCCTCCTCTGAATCTGGGGTATTGCAAATTCATACTCCGTTTGCTCTTTTCCATGCTTCTACTCTATGTTTCTATATTTTGTATTACTCTCTTTCTAAGAGATTAACTGATAATTTTCCAGATTGTATTTTTAAAATTTCCCTAGGGGCTCTGAATTATTTCTTGGTATCCTTGCAGCGATGTATGCAGCACTTCTTGTCATGTGAGTGAAATGCATAACCTCACGGTACATACACCTCACAGCACAACGCTTGTGAGACAACCACATAAACTGAATGGACATAGAAGATAAGATGTTCCTTTTCAGCAATATTGATAGTCTAAGTATTTCAGATTATATAATGTTTAACCTGTCTGGCCTCTTCTAGTCTCCGTTCCCTTCCCACATATATACCTTGTGACATTGTAAGTGTTTAGTTCCCATTTCCTTGGTGGTAACACATTTTATGGATTTTGTATAAAAGTTATGAGGAGTTAATGGCATGTTTAAAACCATGCTGTCAGTATTATACAGTGACTTAAACGTCTTACAAGTGATTTACAATGCATTTACAGGACATGACAGTTATATTATCAAACATCACAGATTACTGCAAACATAGACTGTATACTATATTATAAAAACAGTCCTCTTTCATAAATTGCTTAAACATGCTCTGGAAACACATTTAATAAAATGAGTAGCCTTTATCATTGAATAAAGGTAATTTTGCTGACAAGTTATAACTATTTTAAAAGCCATTTAAAATAAATGACACTATTTGGGGATGCACAATAAACAATCTAGTGGAATATTAGTAAAACGCTGTACATTAGAGGATATTTTTATAATAAAATCTGAAATGGTATTTGTATTACAAAATTTCCAACAACCTTTAAAAA
Source organism: Patagioenas fasciata (assembly GCF_037038585.1). Lineage (NCBI taxonomy): Eukaryota > Metazoa > Chordata > Aves > Columbiformes > Columbidae > Patagioenas > Patagioenas fasciata. Next base: position 100,226,346 of record NC_092521.1, on the reverse strand, counting down.
CTATTTGGAATAAAAACTACTTTGCAATTTGTAGGTTGCTTTGATCATATTTGAATGTGTTACAAACAGAGTCACTTGGAAATGGTATATGTGTTTGCAAACACTTCTGTATGAAAATTTAAAAAGCATATGATACGCTAGGGAATAAAATATTTAATAAAATATTCCCAAGTTTCCCAAGAAAAGTTTTCAGCAGGGAAAGCTACTACATTTTGCTCCACTAGGATAAGATAGTGTTATTTTATGGAATAAAATCAACTGAAATTTTATAGAATAAAATACTCTCTGGAATAAAATTGTGCAAATAAATAAATTGTTTTTCTAATACAATGGAAGAAAGGTTAAAATTCAATGAATTGAAGGCCTTCTTCCTGGACAAAGTAAGGAGTGAAAACACTAGGGGGGAGAAGTGTGAAAGCAAGACAGAACTTTTCATCTTCATTGCAGAAAGTTTACATTTTGATTTAACTTATTTTCCAGTCCAGATTATTTTTCTAGGCGGAATTTTAACTATAGTTGCAAGGGATGGATAGCCACCTTACCTGAATATCATACTACTCTTATGCTGTTTATTACTAGATGGAATTGAAAAATGACAAATCAGCTGTTTTTTTTTTTTTTTTCTTGGTTTAAATGTATCTATTAAAGGCATTTATCAGTGTTTCCAGGAAGAAATCAGAGGTGGGCTGCGTTTGGTTTAATTGTTTTGTGTAGGCTGATGCAAAAGGGTGTTCCAGTTGGAATAGGAGTGGTAATTTGTGTGGTGAAAGGGTCATCTCCAGCCACACAGGGGACCACAGAGTCACAAGGGCAGGTGGGGAAAGCTGGGTAACCCCTGCGCCCTCTGCTCTTAGGGGCATCCCAGGGGAGCCTTCAGCCCCATGGCAAAGACGAATAGGTGAACAGGCTCTCTGGAGCACACTCTCTGGAGCACGCCACAGGTTGCCCTAGGGAAATGGGGCTCACTGTGGGATGCAGGGAAGAACCTTTTGGGATGACATGAGAGATATTGTGGGATTTTTAGGGGATGCAGCAAAGGTGGGGAAAGGAAGGGATCAAAAAGGAGGGGTATGGGAATAGCCTGGCCAGCGAGAGGGCAGTGGGAAGTGGCTGTCAGTGCTGAGTGTACTTGTGTGAGCACTGCGTGTGTCTGTGCTGGTCTGTGTGGCTGAACGCATGCATGTATACCTAGTATACGGGCATTTATTTGCCTGGGCAGCTCTTGGGCATATGTGCTCAGCCTTGCTGCTGGCTGGACCTAGGAGCATGTAGCTGTGGCAGCCTTGTCTCGATTGATCTAATGGGTTTGGTAAACCCTGCAATGCTGAGTACCCTGAAGAAATCACCAAACACATTTCAGATGGTGCTCTCTGTCAAACGTCTAAGGTTCATTTATTATTGGATAGACCATAGCACTTTCTGGGCATGTGTGCACTGACAGTGGAAGAGTCCTAGTGTGCTAGCTTAGCTGAAGAAGCTGGTTGATTTCCTACTATGAGCTTTATATTAGTATTATCCAATATATTGTGCTGATACGTGTATGTATAGTATTGATATATTGTATATATTAATATTCTTTGATTTATTGTACAGTAGTTCTTTCCATGTTTCCAAAATGTGTCAAAGTTAATATCCTGCCACCTAACTATAGGTTTATCCTCTCTCCCATTCTTTTTGGTGTGGTCTGGAGACAACACACAGCAATGGTAACCAGGTGAGAGCTGTGCTGTTTTAGGGGTCTGAAAGCGAGTGCTTCCTCTGTAGAAAAAATGCTGCTCTTTTATTCTCTTGACATACAAATAAAGTGCATATTTGCAAGCAGGGCAGACTGGGTCATAAAACCCTTCATTAAATTAATTAATACTCTCTCATAGGAGCACACCTTTGCAGAACACTGGGGTAGACTGAGGCAACCTCCATGCCTTGGGAACATTCTGAGGTTCTCTGGGCAAATTGTAGTATGATGGTGTGTAGCAGCCAGCATCCAGTTATTGTCAGCTCCTCATGCCTATGTTTTTGGGCCCTACAGTACTAAAGTGCCCCAGGAGCACTCAGAAACTCTGTTTCTGGTTGTATGATATTTTTGGCCAATACAACCAAATCTGTGGAAAAAATACAGGATGAGCAGAAGGCTGCAGCATAATAGTTTGCCTGCCCGCTGCTGACCCTGCCTGCGCACACCTCAGCTAATCTGTCCCTCCATGTATTTTACAATACAAATTATATAGTCTAAGTACTCCTATATTGGGAAGGACCCTCACCTTCTGCAGCGTATCTCATCAAGAGTTGCAGAGGTGATTTTGTACTGTCCTGTGTATATAAACATGAATTTTATATGCATAAAAGAATGATGATACCTTAGAACTTACTGCAGGAGTTGCTTTTTTTGTTTTGTTTTGTTCTACTTGGTTTTTATTCTGTACAGGTTCTGAGAGACAAAGCCAGCTCTTTGTTTTTAATTACTCTCAGTAGCTTGTAAGTAGCTGGAACAGCTTTTTAAGCAACCTGATTTTAATATATTCCAGGCTGCAGATAGACACCTATTTTAAAGGCACAGCATGCTCATCGTGGCTTTCTGCCAATCAAACAGTTGTCACTTGCTAGACAGTCCTAAACAACTTCTGCTCCTTTCTCAATTTGCTGTCTGTCTGACTGATGGAAGTAGTAGGGTTTTTCCCCTTCCCCCTCCCCTTTCTTTTCCTCTGAACTAGAGTCACCACATGGCAAGAGAATTCATCCACTGCTGCTGAGAACAAGGAGCTGTTTGTGTTGCTGGCCCCAGGGCTTGGATGAGGACCCCTGAAACTGAGCTGAGCAGATTATCAGTGTAACTCCCCAAGAATCCTCCACTTTCCATGGCTCCTTGGAATGAATATGGAGGTGAAGAAGGTTTAGTTGGTTTTCTTTTGTGTTTTAAACTTTTGAAGCTCTCTCAAGACTGACAAAAACGAAATCCAGATCTGCTTCTTCTTAACTCTGGGCAAGGAGATTATGTACAGATTGTGTGAATGTTGTGGTCTGGCCCTGTAACAATAACACTCAGAGACCTAATCTGAAGCAAAGCTAATATGATAAGTGTATGGAAATATTTATTTTTCTGTTTTTTCTTGATGGCACAGTTATGTGAAAGCTTTGTTACTACATCAGATCAACAGCGAAGTGGCCACGGTAACTCATCTGAACCTCAATATCTTTTGCTCCATCCCCTCCCTTACCTCTTCTTGGATTCCTTGCTTGCTTGCTGGGCTATACACACGAGGAATTTTGAAGAAACGCCTAGAAATATTCTAACTTCTGGTTCCTGATTTTGAGACTTTGACCCTCCTGGATCCTGTATGAGTTTATGGACATTTTTAAAGAAGCGATTCTGTCTTAATTCAGTCAAAATTTGGCTGATGGCCACTTGAGGCAAAAACACATAGTGGTATCAATCTTGCAGTTCATTAATATGGTTCATTAATGCTTGTGGTTTCTAGATTTTTTCCACTTAAAATTTCAGGCAAGTTTTGCACAGCCATATTTGCTAAACTTCTGACCCTCTGGTGAAGAACAAAGGTATTTTAATGCAGGAAAGCAGCACAGACTGCACCTCCTCTGAAATATTTTTTCCGATTGCTTGGATTCTTAATTAAATCCTTGATATTACTAAATGTATTTGTTTTCCCTTAGAAGCAAAAGTTATTACTGATTATCCATTATTAGTGATGATGTCTTCCTTAGCCAACCATCACTCCAGAGACTTTGGGTGAAGATACTTTTTCTTGTCTCTTGGTTCTTTTTTTGCTTGACTTAAGTGAAATGCAAGACTCCTACTGACTAATGAGGAGAAAATGAAGGGAAAAGAAAGGTTTTCTTCCCTGTACATCTTGTTTCTGACTGAACCTTTGGAACAGTTCAAGCTGCTGAAGGAGACTGGCCGTGGCACAAAGTTTTGTTTTCTCCCCCATTTGCTTTCTTATTTATTTTGGTTAGTTTTAGCTATTACCTATGTCTTTTCCTAGGACTTCATTTGAAGGATGAAATGGTTTTTATTTAAATTCTTATATCCAAAGATAACTCACTACCTGCCAACAATGCCTGTTATAATACTTCTGTGTGTCTATGATGTCTCTCGTGCTGTATTCGGGTTCCTTATACTCTGGACAGTTATACAATTGAAGAATCAGAAAATGCCCTGTTAGGTTGTTCAGTACATCTCCTTGTCAATGTGGATATTAGATATTCAATAGTATTTCCTGTATAATATCAACCATGGTTTTCAGTATTTCCATTTGTTTAGTTTATGTTCTTCTTCCCTCTCTAAGTCCCAAACACTCAGGTAGCACACTTTTGACCTTTTCCATTTTTCTACTACTGTTAGTAAAATAGATGACATCCATAAAAATCTACTCTGACTTGCTGTCTTGTGAGGCCACCCCGTGATTATGAGTTTCCTTAATCTATTCTATGACAGCATGTGTCTAAGTACATAAATTCTCTCTATGCTTGATGTTTGTTCTGTTCAAATATGTTTAAACATCTATTTGTCTTTCCATCTTTGTCAAATGTTTGCCCTCAGCTTTTTAAATTTTTCCTTGCAAGGAAAGTTTTCCAGGCCCTATGTCTTTGTGTTCGTTTTTGGCTTTTTCTCAGAAGTCACAATCTGTCTATGCTAGAGCTAGTTGGGAATTTTCCAATGAAAAGCTTCTTTGGTTTGTTTTTTAATCAAAAAGTAGTTTTCATAAAATTGGAGACAATTCTGTTTCAGAAGGTATTTACTGCCCCTGCCCCCAGATATGTCTTATGTTGGTATTATGTGATTGGAATAGAAACATTAAATTTTGTGAAAGCAAATGGAAGCTTCTTTCTTATGGGTAACTGGCAATAATATCTAAACTATTCTTAAATAGTTTTTTGTGGAAGAATTCAGACACCTAATCACATGGTAGCCCTTCTTCTGGTTGAAACACTGTGTTGAAATTCACAAAATAATGGAAGATCACAGGAGTTATAAGTTGGCCAAGGTTTCCTTCTGCAGGAAAAAAATCTGCAAATATTATGTAGGTGTTGCCTGGTTTCAAATTCAGAAATGTTCTGAATGGCTTCTCACTGCTGCAGGTCAGCAACAGGTTCATTCATTACTATTATTACTGATTTCCCAGAATGATGCGCTTAATTAAGCTGGCTGCTACAATCACATGAATTTCAAGGCAAACCGATAATGTGAGCTATTTATTCCATGCACAATTGAACACACTGCCAGTACTGCCTATAATAATACAAAAATGTTGTTATGATTACTAAGAGTGTGTGCTAAAAGACTGAAGACATTTTGTCACTTGGCACTCATAAGGTTTAAAATATGTTGGCTAAGGTTTAGCATTAAAAAAAAAGCCTAAAAAAAAAAAAAAAAGTAAAAGAATAATTATCACTCAAATATTTCACCCATTCTAAATACATTGTATTGTAGCAGGCAACTGATTGATGTTTTTCCCTGCTTGTAACACCTCTGTCTATGAACTGTGTTTTCTATATTGCCCTGTTTTGCCTGTATTGGACTCAATTATATGTAATTACTGCAACACAGGGCATGCTGGGATGATCCAGAGGAAAAAAAAAACTTGGGGGGCAGAAGTTCAAAGCCTTTAGGATTAGCAGTAACAAATTCTCAATTATATTATGATGTGTTTCTTCAGAAATCCCTTTGCATACACAAGGCTCCTTGAGTGAGCACATTATCTCCTGGTATGCAGAAGTGTATTTCGCCATTGCTCAGCCAACACTAATGTATTTATTATTCATCTGATACTAGACCAGGCTTTAAGCTGTGTAATGCTTTCTTTACCATTTCATTGTTTATTTGTTTTAATGAACATCCATGAGCCAGACTCTGAATGCAGACCTGTTGTTTTACTCATGCTTGTCAGGAAAGATTTTGAAATAAAATGTCTTTTATTTTTTTTTCCAAGGTGCTAAACTCCTAACTGGAGGTTATTCAAATGATAGCATTATTTCTTCTCCTTTACCAGATATGCAGGTGCAAATATATTGGAGCCCTTAGCACTTTGCAAAATGAATCTTTTTAAATGTTATTTTATATCACGGTGGTAACACAAAAGCAGGCACTTCGAAAATCTTATTTCATCGCTGCTTCAGTTCGCTCCAGAAAACAAATGCACATGATCATTGCTAGCATTGTTTCTGAATTACAAAATATGAAATTAATTAATATCTCTGAAAAAGATGCCTCTGAGGTCTTTTAAAAAAGAAACCAAACAATTGAACAGGATGTTGATATACAATACTGGAGTTATAAGAGCAAATTCGACCATTAGAAACCAAAACAGAGAATACCAAAAGTGAGAACAAAGTTATTTTTCCTCTAGCTGATTCTAATGAGACCTAACATGGAGTATTCTACATAACATTCCATACACATTTAGTAAAAAAAAAAATGCAAGACAGATAACATAATCCCACATGTTATACCTTAGGAAATTTAACCAGTGACTTTGTACAAGAAAATAAAAAGGAACTAAAAGAAAATATTTAATCATACTCAAAAATACCAAAAAGGGAACGATATTATTGAGAAACAGAAGGTCTAAGCAATAGATTATGGTATAGCACAGTACAAAGCTAAAGCAAAGGTGTGACACCATAAAAAAAAACCAAACAAACCAGAAGGCACAGGATTGTGACAGTTAACAAAGTCAGCCACTTGGATGCGTGACTTAGTGATGCTGCTGAATTCAGTCTTCCACCTGACCTGCTCTCTAGCCATAGGCAGGAGAAGAGACCAGGCCATCCAAATGGCCTCTTTCTACCAAGACAATCCTTAAATCTGCCTTTGGGTGATGGCTGGGCCAGGCATCATCTCCCCCCTAAGGCTGAGCCTCCCTGCCAGGCTCAGCTGGAGCTGGGCAGGCTCCCGGCAGAAGGGACCCTGGTCCCGGAGCAGTAACCTGGCAAGGGAAAGTTGTGCTCTCACTGAGGCTCTCACTGAAAAAATAGACAACCACTTTCGTTTTCCATTTCTTGTGCAGTTTGACTGGCTGGGCTTGCAGTTGGGACTGAGTAGATTGTTTCTGTGTGAGCAGTTCAAGTATCCAAGTTTGGCCTATATTCAGCTACAAAGAGTTTAAAATAAAATATTGAGAGAAAACAGCAGGGGAATGGAAAAATCATGCTGTACAAGTCAGAACTTGTTCACCCTCTGCGAAGTTAGGGTAATGATAATAGACTTGCACATTGGTAAAAACAATAGGGTTTATTTACAGTGTGTTAAGTTTCTGTTATTGTAATACTAGAGCATACACAGGCGTGTAAGTGTGGTAAAATGACATGAGCCAGGCCAAACCATGATAGGCATGTGAATTCTGCCAAAATACTTCAGTATGACAACTGGAAAATATAGAGGATGAGATTGAACTGAGGGAGAAATAAACAGTGGTGAAAGCAGTACTGGAGCTGCACTATGTGCTCTGTAAAACAATAGCAGCTTGTGCAGAAGCTCTCACATCAATGTTCCTGTTGGGTTAAATTCCACCTACTTTGTTTTTGCAAAAAGTCTGGTCGAAGTCAGTCCTCTATTAAGGCAAGTAACAGGTAATAACAGTAACTAATAATAAAGGATGCTGAGGCCAACTGGGGTGTCTTAGGACAATGGTTTCTCTGGCTACATTTTTACTAGTAAATAAAATAGATCAGGGGTTGTTCTGTGGCCCTGAGGCCACAGCATGGCTCCAGAGAGCTTAATGTTTGTTCCTAAAATAGGCTGGCTGAATCTGGGCTGCCTGTTGACATCAGCTTTGAACCTGGGCTAACCTGTGAGCTCTGACCAAGCACAACTTTCACACAGGACCTCAACAAGTCTTCTGGGTCACTCAGGATTTTTGAGGAGCCAGCAGGACAGAGGAACTTCTCCAGCTGTCCTTGGCTGGGCTTCAGATGAAAGGTAAAGCAGCTATGTACACTTTTCCAAAAGGATCATAGTGTTTTTTTTTTTTTTTTTCAAATATGTTTTTCTCAACAATAAAAAGGGAAAGTCTGCAATATCAGATACAATGTGAAATCACTACACTTTACTGCAAATGAATTTTGAGGAAAAATTGGATTATTGAGAAAAAAATATTTTTTTTTCCCACAAAACAAAATTCATTCTTCTTGAGTCTCTGTACCCAAACGGAAGTGGGGTGAATGGGAGCCTTATTGTGTGCTACTCAGCTATTTGGTACTTTTTCAGTGACTCTCCAATGCAAAAATGTGTAAGTAAATTCTTCTTCTTGGACCAGAAACCAAACATCCTCTCAAACCAGAGGCTCTACTGTTAGCTAGACCACAGAGTTAAGCTCTGCCTTTCTTCATCTCTGACTCTCACTTGCCTGTTGGGATATGGGAACAATCACATCAAGCTTTCTCAGGCTGAAAGAACCCTCAAAACTGTTTCCAGCTCCCTGTGTGAATGATGTACTTAAGAAAATATTTCATAGAATTATAGAATTATTTAGGTTGGAAAAGAACTTTAAGATCATGAAGTCCAACCATTAACCTAGGGCTACCATGTCCACCACTAAATCATGTTCTTAAAAACCTCATCTATGCATCCTTTAACTATGTCCAGGGCCGGGGACACAACCACTTCCCTGGGCATTCTCTTCCAACGCCTGACAACCCTTTCCATGGATAATTTTTTCCTAATAACCAATCTAAACCTCGCCTGGCACAACTTGAGGGCATTTCCTCTTGTCCTGTCGCTTGCTACTTGAGACAAGAGACCAACACCCTCCATGCTACAACCTCCTTTCAGGTAGTTGTAGAAAGTGATAGGGTCTCCTGTCAGCCTCCTTTCCTCATGGCTAAACAACCTCAGCTCCTTCAGCTGCTCCTCACAGAACTTCTTGTCTAGATCCCTCACCAGTTTTGTTGCTCTTCTTCAGAATTGCTCCAGCTCCTCAATGTCTGTCTTGTAGTGAAGGGCCCAAAACTGAACACAGTATTCAAGGCGTGGCCTCACACGTGCTGAGTACAGTGGCACAATCACTTCCATGATCCTGCTGGCCACAGTGTTTCTGATACAAGCCAGGATGCAGTTGGGCATAGGGGTGTCAAACACCACCCCCAGGTCCTTTTCCACCAAGCAGCTTTCCAGTCGCTTTTCCCTGAGCCTGTAGTGTTGCATGGGGTTGTTGTGATCCAAGCACAGGACTCGACACTTGGCCTTGTTAAACCTCATACGACTGGCCTCAGCCCAGCCAGCCAGCCAGTCCAGATCCCTCTGTAAAGCCTACCTACCCTTCAGCAGATAGGCACTCCCACCCAGCTTGGTGTCATCTGCAAATTTACTGAGGGTACACTGAATCCCCTCATCCAGGTCACAGATAAGGAGATTAAACAAAACTGACCCCAGTACTGAGCCCTGGGGAACACCACTCATGACTGATTGCCAACTGGATTTGACTCCATTCACCACAATTTTTTGGGTCCAGCCATCCAGCAAGTTTTTTATGCCCATCCAAGCCATGAGCTACTAGTTTCTCCAGAAGAATACTGGACTCACAAAGGTGGAGAACAGCAGAGTATGCCCATCATGATGGGCTTTGGGATTGAAATGTCTGAGTGAATCAATGGAAAATCCAAATGCACTAGGCCAATCTGGGCTCTGAAGTGGCATTTGAGAGTCTCTGCTCAGGTGCCTAGACAGCTTACTAGTCAAAGTGGAGAAATGAATTACTTTCAGGTACCTGCAAGGCTGAGGATATGTCTGAGAATAACTTCTCAGAAATCCTCTCCAAAAATGAGGCTACTCTAAGCTCATATTCAGAAAGAATTTAAAGGAGAGCAATAAATTATTTTTTTTTCTTCTGTCTATTCTTATGTTCTGCCCTCCAAAAAGAATAATTTGTAATATATGAAAAACAATGCAAGTTTTTGTGTTTTTTTTTGTTTTTTTTTTTTTTTTCCCCCAGTATCTTAAGGGAAATTTAAAGACCTGACTATGGCCAGCAGATGTCTCCGTGATGTTCCCAAGGTTTGTCCTGGCCATAAGAACAACAAATTGCCAGTGCAGGACACCTTGTGTGAGATTGTCAAACCTGTTGTCACCCTTTAATAATGGATAAGAGGATTGGCATTGCACCAAGCCCTGTAGATTTCTATTTGCAGCCCAGGAAGGTCTCCACCAGTGCAGCTGCTGCAGCAGGTAACACCACAGTGTCTTTCTCAGGCTCTCCTACTCACCTCCCCAGCATGCTGGCACTGTGGCCTACCTTGGTGACATACATCCAGTTCAGGGAAGGTGGTCTTGACTACTGTCTCTGAGTACCGGTGTAATAAAAAACTATGAGAACGACGGTGGCTTTGCATGTGTCCAACAAACCTCAGTAAATAGGCTTCATGAAAATTGATGTATTTAAAAGGCTTGTGCAGTTTTTTGAAATAGTCAAGATATTTCTTGTGACATGAGGACAAATGGTTATTTATCCACAGCTTAAATGGAGGTTTCAGAAAAATGAAAGGGACACCTTTAAATGAGTGCTAGCCATTTAATACTGACCTTTGGATATTTCAGTACTACTTTGTAAAAATAATAATAATTATTTTTTATGATTTCCTTCTCTAGTGGCTTTTTATTTAAACAGATGCTTTCATTTGTAAGATGGAAACCATTTTTTTTTATTTATTTTTGATAAAATGCCAGGCTTTAGTGAAGAGAAAATGCAAATTTAAAATCACTCATCTCCTCTGTCTTGCAAATACAAAAATCTTTTGTTCCTAAACAGAAATTAAGTGAGAGAGAAAAAAAATCCCAACCCCATGACTTGAAAGAAAATGTAGCAATGCTTATCAAGCTCTCCCTCTCTTTCTTTAGTATTTAGAAGGCTCAATTATATTTTTTTGTAGGCATTAAGATTCCTAATTACGCAGTTGTCTGTTTATTTTGAATAACTGAAAGACTATGCCAGAAAAAGGAGCAGAGAGGGAAAGAGAGAGAGGGAGAAGGAAAAGATAGAAACTCATTACCTCTTGCCAACTGCTAATCATTGTAAATGGCCACAGAGGCCAGAGGAGACTGCAGAAAATTACTATCAAGCATGAAGGAATAAAAATACCCTAGACTATATTACCTAAAAAAAAAGAAAAAAAAAAAAAGAAATCTTCTTGGTCCTAAAGCAACTAGACTGGAAAGAGTAATGGAAATGAAAAACAGTAAGGGGTCCTGGCAAGTCCTGTAAGAAAAAATAAATAAATAAAAGGAGGTAGGAAATGGGGAAAGAAATTGATTTTATCATTATGTGCTGAATATATTGCAGAACCCATCTCTGTATCAGAGGGTGCTCTTGGTCTTATATTAACAGAGCTTTGTGAAGCCTCATTGTTATTCAGTTTTTCATGTAATCTCTCTGTCTGTTCCCCCTTTCCTTCCTTTGCTGGCTGTGAGCTGCAGTGGGGGAGCAGCTTTGCTTCCCAAACCTGCTGGCACCGGGTCCCTCCACTTAGTCAAATGGCCCAAAACCACCAGCCCTGCTGCCTTGGAGCTGGGCAGCAGCAACTCTCAGCTCTGGTTTTGACCTCCAGCTCAAAATCTTTGCCCACGGCTGTGCTCTTGAGGATGGATCAATGTCAGGATTTACAAGAGACACTCGGCCGGATGCAGATGGAAAACTCCAGGCATTGAAAGCAATGTCAAGGGAGCAGCCTTTGCAAGCCCTGCTTCATGAATTCTTCACAGCGCTGGCCCCAGTGGTCCCTGAGACATTTAAGAGTTTTATTGCTTGCTCGGCATCCCAGGCTAAAGCTGTATTGCTACCAAGTGAATTCTGTGCTAAGTATTAGCACTGTAGTTAAGAAATCTTTTCCTCTCTGGTTTTACCTCTATCAATATTAAAGGAGATAAAAGTGAGTCACTGGATGGGAATAGTGCTCCTAGACTTCAATGGAGAGACCTGCTGAATCAGAAGAGCATAATTTAACAACTTAAATATCAGAAGAAAATAAAAAGAAGTATCTGTGCAAACAAAAGAAAAATTAGCTTAATTTTGCTGAACAACAGTTTAAAGAAGAAGGCTCAGATTGCAGAAAAATTGTGTCCTGCAGCCTGGGATACTTCTACTGGTTGTGTTCATGTATTTTGTATTTAGAATTAACTTACATTCAGGACTTTCTATTGTTTGGATTCAGTTTTTGAAAATGGTGAGCTGATATAAAATCATGCAAATAATACCCAATATCCTCAAAAACATGCAAAAATATTGACTAAAATACCTGAAAAGGTATATTAACATTTATGTTAATATTTAGCTAAGTTTCTGAAGGGAGTTCCGTAAGTTCTATATCCAAATGCTTGTATGAACAGATAATGCTTATGCATACAAAAACTAGAAATAGTCAGTTGTCTGGGCACGGTGGAAAAATATGGTGATTTTTCCTTCTTTTTTGATAATTTATTTGATCACTTTTGTATTTTACACAGGAATTTGTTCATTCCAAAACAGCATTACCTGTTTTGACACAAAGTTTCAGCCCAACGAGTGTCTGACTTTCACTCTGCTTAAGGCAATAATGGGGTACACAAGACTCTTAGCTCAGCCTCTGCTTAAGGTCCATAGTACCCTCCTGATGGTGCCGAACCACGTTGGTTCTGGATAATTGTCTATCCTAAATCTTGGATGTGCAAACCACTACTCTGGCAAAACTAAAAGTCTCTTTAATTCCTTCCTCCTGCCATCATGAAAGCAGCTCTGTTACTGTGCTCCTCGTGGTTGCTGGGATTGACACGTGGAGCCTGGGAGGGAAGGGTGAGTGATTTCCTGTGGGGGGTGTGGTTAATTCTCCAGGGTATCACTTTGAATGGGTGTGTGGGTGGGTGTCTTACATGAGACAAATTTCTTCCGTGAGGAAAGAGTTTTTTGATGAATTTTTTATTCTACAGGCGTTAGTTATATAGGAAATATACTTCTCAATTTAGCATAGAAAACTAGGGTTTCTAAGTTATAGGGTAGCAGAAGAATTTTCTCCTAAAGTTCTGACTTTTCCCCCTATACTCTCTGCAGTGCTGCACTTGCTCTCTGCACTTTCCACCACTTGCACCATGTTCAGCAGCTCACTGCAGTGAATTTTCTTCAGTGAGAACATGAAAGTTGGATGCTTGCAGGTAGTATGCATGAAGAGCATACTTTTTGTACCTGTGGCAAGCCAAAGTCAAGTAAGCATAACATTATGCCGAAGTCTTAGATTACCATTTTATAAAATAAAATGTTGCTTGCTTACTTATTAGCAAATGTGTGTTCCTGGATGTAGCACCAACATTACGATCTTGCCCACTTTTCTTGTGTGAAATAAATTCTTTTGTGATATTCAACCCAATTCTCTTGTGAGTACCTGGGTGAGAAATGTATTGTGTGAACACTTCATTCTGTATCATCTGATTTAGCATAGTGCTAATTATTATTTTGAAATCTCTTGAGAAAGTGGCGAAGAGATCTAAATGGAGGCATCATTAGTATGGAGTAAGGGGAGAACAAAATTTAGATTTGCTGTAATTCTTGAGTTTCTGTTTATGGGAAAAACACCGATAGCCAAGACAGATGGGCATGTGTGTGATTTGATGTTATGTTTTATACCAGTGGCCAGTTGTACGTTATTCTTTTAGGAGGCAGTTGATATATTTTTATAATGAGAAGGAACAGGAAATGAGGCCATTCTGGGGAAGCCTTTGCTGATCAGGCTGGTTTCAGCACTCTTCCTCTGGGGACTCCCTTCTACGACTTGGGAGAAGTGCTTCGATATCAGTTTACGTATATGTTGATCTAATGAAAACCATAAGAGGTTCATTCCTCAAATGAAGGAGCTTAGACCAAGTTTAACAAATGCTGGACGTGCAACTTTTGCAACTTTGGCTTTTTCCTAACCCAAACCTACTGTGTGTTCTGCTTTTCAAAACAATAGCACATCAGAAAGATCCTTAGACACATACCCCTTTCAGGAGTGCTGTTAATAATAGCATACTTACTTGACTCTGTAGTGCATTTTCTAACCTACATGTCTTTCCCTTTCCTTCACTTTTACTCCTACCTTCTCACCTTGTTGTCCATATTATGTTCTGTGGTTCATTTCAAAAATGTGTCTAAAATGGAACACATTTTTCTCGTCCCAAAAAGATTATGAAAATGGAAAAAGTACAAATTCATTGAAATTTTCTGGTTGTTCAACACTGACTGCAGTCCTACAGCCTGACATCCTCTTTTGTGGGGAAAGGAAAAAAAATTAAAACTAGAACATGAGTATCTGCCATCAATCCACTGCAAAGGTACAGCCTGCTGCTTTGTTCTGATTTCTGCAGTCTCTTTTTTTTTTTTTTTCTTTTCAGTCTGACCTAACATTGCTATTTTCTTGTTTATTGCTGGTACAGATTTGCTTTTATATCTTGAAACCTCTCCTGTTTCTGTTCTAATATACCCCACGCGCTGGTTCTTAAGTGCTGAGCACAGCGTACCGACCAACGGAGAAAGACAATGCTACGTGGCAGCAGTGAGCGAGCAAATAGCTCTTGGCAAAATCCCTTGCTCTCCCTAGCAGGAATACGTCAGGTAACTGTAGCCCCATTGGCAATGATGAATGCATTGTTTTCCAGTGCGCTGCAAGTAAAGTATCATGGCTTTGTTTTGGAGAGGTGAGACACAGGTCCTCTGCAGCTGATCATCTCAGAGTCACCATGCGCATTTAATAGATGATGTATTAAGACATAGACAATAAAAGGAGGACTGAGTAGCTCAGATTTACTCTTTAATTTTAATCATCACACAGCTCATTACAGATCACCTCGGATATGACTGATGCTTTCCATGAACCAGTTAGTTGACAGTAATCTTTCTTTATTTTGCATATCTCAAGTTTCAAGACATTTTTCTAAAATCCTGTTTCCCAAGAGAGGACTTGCTGAAAAGGTGTGCAGCCTTGCCAGAGATCTGCTTTATATAAATCTTAAACTGACAATCCAGCCTCAACATTTCAGATGTGACACATAATTTCCTTAAAAAAAAAAAAAAAAAAGAGCGTAGGTGGCCTTCAAGTATTTTCCATTCTGATATGCTGCAGAGTACTACAAAGAAGCAGTGTGACCTTCTTTTAACCTTTCAAGAAAGCCAATCTTTTCTATCCAGTTTGGAAGCTTTCCCCCAGTAGTAGTAATCTGCTCTATGTTTGTGTTAGGCCATGCAGGAGCAGAACAAGAATATTATGATAGCAGAAGAGCAGTAGTGTGTTCGTTGGCACAGATACTCAGCGATTTATTTGAAGAGCTTAAGGTAGTGTTAGATGCCTGGTCTATATTTCAGGAGACCATGCCCACAGCGTGGATATGGGGGTGACATAAGTCACAGTGCTGTCAGGTTGGTCCCAGTGGTATTGTGAGATACAGCGTGATAGTGCAAGAGCTGGTGAAGTGCTGTGCTTTGAGCACAGGGCCTTTTAACTGAGCTTGTATCACCAACTGGAAAACTAAATCTTTTTCTTTCTCTCTCCAGAGGATCCCCTGAATGCATCCCAGTCAGAGCCTTATGCCATCCTTGTTACTTCCCCCTTTAACTTCACACACAGCCACCCTTGTGGGCAGCATTATTCTGGACAAGGCGGACTAATCTTCCTTTTCTGCATAGTGAAAGTCAGTTTCTCTCGGTTGTCTGGAGAAAGTGAGCAATGCCCAAGCTCTCCCACTCTCTCTGGCACATAGAGAAAGGGAAATTGTGGTCAGCTATCAAACTACCTTCTGCCAAATGGCAGTTCAGCACAGCACCGTGAGTTTGCCAGGCGATTTGCACATGCCTCAGTGGGAAAGGCAAAATATGAACTTGTTCAATTTCCAGGACTCTCTGGGAACCCGTTGAATGAGCTGTAAGAGCTCCAGTAGATCTGAATTATTGTTTGATCTAATTATTCTGATAAACAATGGAGGATGCAGGGTCCAATGGCAACAGAAGAGATATATCCGTCCCAAAAAGATAAAGTAAAACATGGATAAAATAATGTAGTCATAAAACTACATAATATTACCCTGCTATATTTAGATTTTTTTTTTTTTTTCAGCAGCTGGCCAAAGACAAAATGTGGTCTTGATAGACTGAATCCATAGCTTAAAATGAGAGGGACTTTACAGAAAATATTTATTGCAGGGACGATAAGAAGGCTAGATTTTTTTCCTAATGACATTTTAGGTAACTGGTATTTTGACTACTCACTGAAAAACAGCTTATGAAAATAACAGAACAAGAAATTAAAGAGTTTATATACTTCAGTGAAACTCCACTAAGCCTTAATTCTGACAGTTTCACTAGGGAACTGAATGACTGTCACTTCTGTAAAAAGATAAAGCCATTTTCTTAGTTCAACAGGATCTGTTGGTACTATCTGTTGTTATTCTGCTCCATTTTAAAAACAAATATGCATCAGTCCACTTTACAATAGCACCTTCTTTCAAAGATGGTTTCTTCCACACAAGGCAGCTGTTTTCAAACACTGACTTCAAGTCAGTGTAGAGAGTTTGTGGTGTGTTCAGGTGATTTTTAGGAGCATGTATTTGTTTGCAGGGGAATAGCATAGTCCATAGTGGAGTTATTCCAATTGTTTATAACATCTGTGTTGTAGGAGGTATGATTATACATATGCAACTCTGAGTGCAATGTGCTGTGCTTCAATGTGATATGTATCAGAAGGGTGGAGCATTACAGACTATCTTCTTCCCCTTCACTTGATGCCTCTTTTACACTATAGGACTTTCTATTCTTCTTCCATTTCACTCTGCTTCACTAGTCTAGCAAGCAACCAGAGAAGAATGGAGACAATCTGATTCAGAAGGCCAGATTGGACATACAGAGAAAAACAGTTCGGGACTGGAAAGGAGAGAACAGAGTTGTGGAAAACTACCTCTTCTGAGTTGGTGAAAAACAAATACTGGAAGCTTCTGTCCTTCTATGCCTAAATTCCGGGACAAAAGCTTCCCAGGATAAATTAAATTATAATTCCAGGATTTCGTTGTTGTAATCTGTAAAATTTTGATATATGTCTTCTTATTCTGGAAAGACAGATTGTTTACTGCACCTTTAGGAAATTCCTACCTACCATACCAAGCATATTTATGACCCAAATGGAATTGATTGGTATGTAATGCCATTTTATACTTTAGGAACAGCAGGAAAAAAATACGATGCAAGGCACAGGTATTATCTCCATCAGCATACTGGAAGTGTCGGTGAGGGCTTTTTGAAACAAAAATAACACAAATTCAATATTGTACTTTGGAAAGACAGTGTCTGTGATGGAAAGCGAACAGTGCGTCAAAGACATGGATCAAAGTCTTTTCTTGCAATAAAAATAATGCTCATATAACTTTGTGGGAGATGAGTGACCCAAACCTGTTGGATTTACTATTTTTATTTTATATTCTTGCTCTGCTTTTACACTCCAGAAATCCTGGGGATTTTCAGGAATTCCAGGCTCTACAGTATGCCATTGAAACACAATGTGTGAATTGTTCAGCTGTGATTTCTTTATATAACCTGGAATGATACAAATAAATCATGTTTGTGTGTGACAAACATGCCTTGATCTGTCTTTTACCATGCAATGGCATCTGAAGAGGGCCAGAATTTGTGAAGTACTCATCAGCATGCCTAAAGGAGTTACAGAGTTGGCTGAGCACGTAGGAACACTCATCGATATTCTTTTAGGAAAATGTCACTTTAGCTACTGTGTCACAATTCACAGTGGCTAAAACTGACCTCCTGTGCAGTGAGATTTATCTATTAGTTACATCTCATTTATAGATTTAAACATGTTTTGAATTAGTTATAAGCTAAGTATGTGCTTGTCCACTCCCTCTTATAAGAATATGCTGGACATTTTGGTAATCTTGTAACCTACAGTGTTACAGATTTTCTCATATCTTTCTTTAGGAATGAGGTACAGGGATAGAAATTTTACCATAGACGTATAATTAGATAAATTGTTCTATTTAGGAAAAATTATAGAATAGAGCTGAATGCAGTAAATTGATGTGCCGTAGACAGATGATCCTTCATGTTCACTAAGAAATTACTTTATTTGAAATTATTTTGAACCTCTAAAGCCACATTTTCAGACAGTACCCATGAAAAATCAAGTTCGTAGGGTACATCTCAACCCTAGCTGTAGAAGAGATACTCTGGATACTAACATAAATTTTCAGCCCCTGTAAAATTACAAACATCAACAAAATTTAAAAAAAAAATAGACAAGAATAATATGAGATATTTATTTTCCCTCCATTTGCTAAAAAGCAGTAGGAACCTAGGAAGTTAACCTCAGTTTAATAGCTACCAATGAACTGTTGGGTTTTATTAAATGTTTTTCCCTCTCTCCCTTTTTTTTTTTTTCCCACTCAGTTAATCATTTAGACTAGACATAGCAGACATAGCTAGTAACAGAGTTTAACAAGTTGATGCTAAGCCAATCTGATAATCTGCATGTCAGCTCATCAGTTTTGCTCACAGGTGTCCACCTAACATGATGGTGACCTTTCATACTTTATTTCTACCCAGGTAGAACAGTATCATAGACTTGTCTCTGAGCATATCCAAAGACTGATTTCTCAGAATTCACCCAGTACAATCTCACTTGACAATCTACCAACTTAATCAATAGGGTAACACATTGGTAGTCACTCATTAGAAAAGCTCCATCTGCATTGAGATTCGCACATATCAATTTATCGTATCATTTTCATACATGCCAAGAGAAATACATTTACCTTTCTGAAGCACCATTTTCATGGGCAAGGTTAATACTAATTTAATTCTCTTTAACAGTAACCTAAATTAAACATCTCCAAGAAAATGAAGAAGCAGAGAGGACTGTGATGAAATTCAAACAGATTCCTGCTGTTTCAGTAGTACAGCTCTATCAAATGATGGGGCAATATTGCTTTCTTTGACCATATTGTTAGTTTGGGGAGAAGGTTGCTTTCCTTAACTGGGCTAAAATTATTGTAGCAACCAGCAAATATTTGAAGTACAAGACTTGGTTCCAGGATCTACACCCAGCTGGTTGGGAATCGATATACATCTATAGATATAGACACAAATTGATAAGAATATAGATGCAGATTGTCTATCTGTCTAGATCTATATCTATCTACCTAGATAGACATCTACACATAAATGTCTAGGTGAATATTTATAGCTCTAGCTACCTTTATCTACTTAGAGATATAGTTAAATATAAATAACTATATAGAATTAGTTAGCTATGTATCTAACTATCTATTTGGATATAGATAGGATATATGGATATCTATATCAATTTTCATATATACTTAGATATAATAGAGTTATCTAGATATCTCAACATCTACATCTCTAGCTAAGTCTATCTGTATCTGTGTAGATATCTAGATGTCTATGTGCATGTATCTTGCAGAAATTGGTATCTCTCCCCATTACGAAGGAGCGGTTGATATCAGAAAGCTCTTCAGATACAAGTGCTTTTTAGGAGTGTGGCAGGGAACAGATTGCTCCAGCTTGCTCTGAATCTAGGTTCAGGGCCATGGCTTTGTTCATTTGGGCAAGAAGAAGATCAGGATGGCCATCAACTGCTTTGCCTGGAAAAGGAATTCCTGATGACAAAAGGACTGAATTTTTTATTTTCTGATCCCCCACTCTTGGGATGACATCAGTGACTGTACTACCTTTCTGCAAGGAAGGTAAGCTGGGTGAAATCCAGGTCCCTTTCTTTGGAAGTCCAACTTGGAAACAAGGGCCTCCAGTGGTGATTCAGGCTGCCAATGAATGTGATGTAAACTAACCAAGAAGTCAATCAGCCTTAGAAAGCTAGCAAGACAAGTGGAAACAATCATATTGCAGCAATCTTTTAAGCATGATGGGTTTAATGAAAATGGCACAAAGGTGAAGGTAAAACTGAAGATCAGGAGTCTATGCTCTAGCTTGAAGATTACCTCAGCCCCTGATAAAGAACTTTTCATGGTATTGTCTCTTCTTCTCAGTTTCTCCTTCCCCTTGAGCAGCCTATCCCAATTGATAGCATGAACCCTGTGGGACTCCAGGGTTCTGAATAACAGTTCATAACTGTAATGTGCCAGTCTAATAATGATATGAGATCCTCTTCAGGGACTGTTAAATAGCATCTCTGGATTGTGCAGCATGAAGTTATTAAACCTGAACAAACAAACCCAACTGATTGAGTCAGGCTGCAAAAATTAGATGCTTTTCTGTTCTTCATGTGTGAACATAACACCATCATCAGTGCTAATTGGAGATGTGCATGCAGATGTGACCGTGGAAGTGACTGCTTTCTGTATGTCTCTGTTAATTTATTTGTAATGCTGGAAAATGGAAATCATTGCAGCTTCTACTGACAGCATATAGTTTTCATTCTCCTTTAAAAAAAGCATTAAAGCAGTGAATTATTTATTTAATATGGTTTCATCAAAAAAATGGTAGGCTCCAGTACACTGAAGGGAGAGACTTTCAGTATAAAACCAGAATAATTTTTAAAGAATTATTAGTGCAAAACAACCCTAAAACATATCTAAAATATTATGCACAGCTGGCTTAGCAAATGTACACATAGATACGATTTATGATGACTTCTGTGGTTTACTGCATGTTTTGCAGACATGCGCTGTTTCCTTGTCTCCTCTGCTAATTTGCTTGACTGTCCTCTGTGTAGAAAAATATTTGATCATCATAATCTTAGCACTAGCTTTGTAGTTGAAACCCTCGGGCTTCAGATAGCAGCTTTCCTGTCCATCCTGGCTACAGTTTCTTCTTGTCACTATAGTGCTGCAGTGCTTCTTTCTTACTGCTGTGGTCCTACAGTCTTTCGAGGAGTAATGGTAAAAATATCGGGTGCTTGTGACTGGAATGCAAATGGCCTTTTGAGCCTGTTCTCTTCCAAGTCAGAATGGCTCCAGTCCATAAATAGCTTATGTAAAATTTATACTACCATTTCTTGAACATTGCCACGTTGTAAGATGCATCTATCAGATGGCGAGCAGGGTGGGAGTTGAGGGCTAGCAAGGTTGGCAGGGCTCCCCATCAGGGCACAACCCCTCTGTACCCAAGAGAGGTGAACTTGGGCAGCCACACATCAGACAGCTCCCAGGAGGCTGGGGAATCTCCTCCTGGCCCTGACCTTGCCTTTCAGGGAAGCCACACAGAGTCACATGTGGTGGGTTTAGAAAGCCCTTAGGGTGGAGAGCCTGAACCCTCAGTGACAGGTGACAATCCTGCAATTGCACACCCTCCAGGAAAAATTCCCTTGATGTCTGGATCTCATGCTGTGTGCTGTATGCTGCAGATATGTAATAATATCCCCTGCTTATATGCCTTCTCTTGAAATGTACCACCCTTCTTTCAACAGAGCTGCTAAAGGGAGAAAACTGTAAACAGTTCTATTACATTTTTATAATTAATCCTTCCTCTTTCTTAATTTTTATGTCACTGTGCAGCTGAAGCAGGCTCCTCCCAAACCTCAGCCAGATGCACTCGGTTCATGTTCCTACCCTGCAATCTGGGTGACTGGGCTCTCCTTTCCAGTCTTTACCTCTCAAATTTATTAATATTAGGTCTCCTTTCTTTGAAAATCGCTGTGGATTGGCCTTGTTTAGATACCAAAAATAGCATTGCCTGACTGGATGACCTTGAGTGAAGCTGGCTGGGTTCTTACCAAGATAGAGTCTACTACCTTCCATGACTTGCATGGTATGGAAAGTCAGAGACAATTTTAATTTTGAACCGGTCACAATGATGAGTCCATTATTGCTGCTTGGAGAAAAGTTGGTTTTGCAAGGTCATTCTTCAGGAGAAAAATGAAATTGTTTATTCTGTGAGTGTATTTGCACCCATCTCATATTCAACTCAACTAAACATTTGTTTTTTGTAGGCATACTATTGAACAACTGTGTTATTTTGAGTTCTCCTTTAGTCGATCAAGATGTGGCTTTTGTAAAGAGATTGAAGAATAAACATTCTGAGATAAGTATTAATTGGATATTTTAAAATGAATAAGAACAAAAGCTTTTGAAGACTTTTTGTGAGGCCCAGCTGCAATTTCTAATTGTTCTCATGAAACACTGTGTATGTGGGAGTTTTATGCTAAGAATATTTACTACATTAGATGACATTTAATAATTAATTAACTACATGTGATCTATGTAGTGTTACTTACAAAACTCATCTCTCTTCGGTAATCTTTTTCATTGACCTGTGAAAAAATATTTTTCAACGAACTAAAGCAAGCAAAATTTTGCAGGTGCGGTACATGACAGTTAGCAAGAGAGGATGCCTATACATGCAGGGCAAAGCTGGGCAGTCCGAGAAACAAGAGTAATATGAAAGCATTCATGCCCGTGTTTGTAAGCAAGGCAGTGCACCCATCCTCTAAGACTAACTGGAAATGAGCTCTACCCATTTGTTTAATGAAGCCTCAAGAACAAAGAAACTTAAATGCATCTAATTAATTTAAACCCCCTATAATTAAAACTGTGATAACAGTGATCTAATTTGGGAGGGCAGTAATCAATACATAAGGAGATCAGTGAAAGCTCAGCCAAAGATACCATCAAAACCTACTGAAGATATGAAAACCCCCTGGAATATCTCCAACAGAGTTTGGATAATGCCTTGTGGTGTTGAAATTAGTGACGTTGTATTGTTTGTCTGTAATTTAGGAAATATTATCATGTGGTTATCAACAAATTAGGCTTTTAATAATAAATAATACTTGGAATAATAAATTCTGGTCTTGACCACTATGTTGTTTCCCTATGGGATACAGGGAAAGAGGAGGGTGAAAAACATCTTGTAACAGGAATGGACTACTGAAAAATTAACCTGGAAGCTATATTTTTCCCCCAAAACTTACACAGTTTTTAAAGCAGAATATATATGATGGATTGAGGTTAAGTGAATGTGGTATAAATATTTATACCACACATTTATATTATAAATTTATTGTGTAGTACATGAGGAAAATGCTACGGTATAAAACATTTTGCTATAAGGTACGTTGATAGATGAAAAGGTCCAACCTTTTTTAAAGTTTAAATGTTATTATACCTCAGTCAAATGCAAACAATGCATCCTCTAATAGTTGTGGTATTATTCGGAGGGCTTGCTTTAGGAGTGATATAAAGCTACATGAGACAAAGGTAGAAAACCACTTAATTCTGCATTGAATCTTCTACACAAAGATTTACCTATGGCCACTCTAGGCAGATCTTAATTTTTATTGTCTGACTGTCTACAGCTAAATAATATCCCCAGGTTATCTTAACTATCTGCAGTTAAATTAATCAAATATTGATGACGATAAGTTTGGGCTTGAAAATATGGTGGATGAACTTTGGCAAGGAGAGAAGCAGATTGCATGTGAATAGAGAAATACATCATAATGTCACTGAATACCTGGGGAGTGGAGTTCAAGCTGATTTATTACTACATTGTTTTTCATTTTTACTGGACACTAATTTGGCTTAGGCTAAAGCAATCTCATAGTGATTTCCAGTCAAGCGATGAGAGTGACACTGCTACTTTATAGACACATTTTTATGGATTTTCTGCTGCTCCTACGTAACACACAGCTTCTCAAGGCTGTCAGCTCTTGTTGGTATATATCTTACAGCATCCAGAGCTGTGAGACTGCAACGGAAGCCACAGCAGAGAGATGTCCTAAGAATTTCAGCATCAGGAAGCATGTGTCTGCTTATAGGCTGCATCATGAGCAGATTGGGCCATGCATTTAGAAGTCCTAAGGCAGATACCTTCTGATGATGAGCTGCACTCTAGAAATGCGAGATTTTCAACAACCATAAACAAGAATCTTTCTCAGCTGCAAAATACCCAGAAGTCACAAAACTGGGAACAAATGCAATAAACGGGCAAAACTGCAGATATGTACAACTTGTTCTTTCCGGTCAGCTATGCTGGGAAATGCTGAAGTAAATGTCAAATATGGTGCAAAAGGGTTCCAGTCTTCAGGCTAGGAGTCATGGTGTAACCTCTGTGCTCCCCCTTCTCAATCCTTGTTCAAGTCATTTGCTCTAGAGTTGATGCAAGTGAAGAGATCAACAGAGGAAGCTGAAGTTAATGTACTGGATTATGAACTTCAGTAGCTGAGGACTGAACTCCTGATGCTTCCAATACCCCTACCATGGCAGAAAAGTGGATAAAAAGCTGTAATCTCTTAAACTGCTGCTGTTTTTTGTATAGTAGCTTGCCTGCCAAAATCTCATGGCATGGAGTCTTCCACCCCTTGCTGCTTGCACGACTGTGTGCATGTTTGGAGTGCTGCTGCCAGGACATGATGCTGAGACAGGAGCATGTTTGCAATGTGAGAGGCTGAAGTCCACGTAACAACGCAACAGGAGAGCATGCGGCACATGACTGGCCTAGAGTGGTGCTCAGGCTGTCTGCTCCCTGTGCCTGTGTATGCAACCAGCTCCTGTGGTTCCATCACTGCCTTCCCTGTTTGAAAGCACTGTCTCTGTTACAGGTTTTGGCTGAGCTTCTTTACTATCCACTGTAAATGCCTCTTCCTCTCCTGTGACGGTTTACAGAGGAATTAATACATCTCTGTGTGCTACTGTGGCTCTAGTGCAGCAGACAGAGGTTACCCAAAGAGGCTGAGGATGCACATACAGACCTCTCTGTTTTTGGCAGCTCACTTGTATGGTGAGTTCTCTCCAGTGCCTCTCTGGCCCCATCTGAGGTTCTGGGTTTTTGCTGCACGGAGAGGAGCCCCGCTCTTCATCTGTCCCCTTGAGCAGGGACCTGGCTGCTGGGTATGCAGGGGCAAGGGGAAGGCAGCCAGAAGCAACTGCCAGGCAGAGGTGCTGTGGATGGAACCAGGAGCAGTTGAGATGTGCTTCTGACTCATACGTATTGCCTGAGCATGGTGGTCACATATTGGCTGATTTTTCTTTGGGAGCAAGAAATCAGTATGGAATGATGGTGACCCTTCAATTTGGGGCTTACAAAATAAATGAAGAAGAAATTTAAAAAATACAGCAGAGGAGGAACAGGAATGGAAGGTACATTTCCAGTAGTGTTTGCTAAGAAAATTAAGGGACTGAGACCCCAAGAGTACCATAAATGTTTGTTCCTCATGGCTGAAAACAAACAATTCTGTTTTACTTTATTTTACTTTTTAAATATGTAGCAAAGACAGGTGGTGGGAACTGAGTGAGAAAGGGCTGTGTCCACCCTGTGCCTCTGTGCAAGACTCCAGAGGGCAACTCCAGCCAGCAGCAGGTGATGGTCCATTCTCCAGCTGAAGTGAGTAGAAACAAAACTCTTCTGCTCGACTTTGTGATATTTCCCTCACACAGAGGCCCTTTCTTATTAGAATCTGCAGTTATTGTTTTTCTTTTTGATTAAAACATACTCTTGGGAATACAGGCTATTTATGCTGTGTTCTTAATAATCATTCTCCTGCATGGGGCTGTGAAATGTTAAGACATAAATACCAAGAAGTGAACCCCTGAAAGACAGGCTTGGATACTGCATTATTTTTTTCACCAACCAGGGTAGCTGGGCCAATCTGTTAGAGTATCGATTCATATAACTTTACCATAACCTATGTATGTGTGTATGAATGTTTGTCCAGAGTCAGATTCATTTCTTTGGAAATTTAGAACATCATATGCTCCTTCTCTTAAATTAGGTGTATTTGTAAGAACTCAAAAATATAAGGATTTTTCAGTATGATTAGGTTTTTTTTCTTGCTGCCACTGAAAGGATAATATTTTCTCAATAACTGACTAGTTTTTCTCAGCACTTTAGTTTCCAAATGAAAGTGGAGGGTAGATTTTTTCTAGTAGCAGAGGGAACTTTATTATTAAGTGCTATCATTTGGCATTTTACTGCTTTTATTGGGAAAAATGGAGAAGGTAAAAGATATGGAACACCGAGAAAAATTGATGGGTAAAGGATAAACAATAGAGTGGGAAAGAAAAACAAGTAACATGACTTAATTAGGACTACATTTCTATAAGACAACCTCTTATAGAAACACGGGGGGCTGTATATACAACATGAGAAACCTGGTTGGAATGATGGGTTCATATTATGCTACTAATTGCATTTTAACTGTAAGGCTGTAACACATCTGAGGTTTATTTTGGTTTTGTTTGCTTAGCGATGAAATTAAGTGGGTGTGATCACTTATTGGAGATTACTTCCCTTTTTTTTTACTTACTTAGCAAATAAAAATAATTTTCAGCAAGAACCACAGCTTTGGGAAACTTGCATCATTTACCCATCTCCCGGATGTGAATAAAACACTGAGAATAACACTTATGAAGATTAGACATTGTTGTTTAATGCAACAGTCTGTTTTGAAAGTCTTCAGGAGTAACTACAGACTGTTAAGTCAGATCAGATAGTATGGTCCATAAAATAATAAAAGCATTGAGAACATGGTCTATCAGGAAAGGTGCATAGCTTCTTCAAAGTGAAGTCCTATCCCAGTAGCCTGCTCAAACTTTTGAAGGGTGTCAGTCAGCATGTCAGTAAGCACACAGATAAAGGATTTCCCTGTGAACATAGTATGAAGTTTCCAAAAGTTGTTGAGGTTCCACACCAGAGATTATTATGGAAACTAAGTTTCCACGGGTTTGTAGGAAAGAGTAATTTATGGTTTGAAACCTGGTAAAAGCATAGAAAGCGAACAGCTGTCCTGAAAGCTGACTTTCTGGATAGATATGAGTCAGTAGTTTGTTCCCCTCAATATCAGTGTTAAAACTAGTTTTATTCAGCACCTTCATCAACAATGTGGTGATGGGAATTCGCAGTGCAATCTCCAAGGCTGCAGCTGGCCCTAAGATCTCTTAGGCAGCCAAGCTCCATGCTAAAGGCAAGTGACTTCAGAAGGACCTCAGAAAACTTAAGTGTGAGGATGAAAATGTGGCAGAGGAATACCAATGTAAATAGACATGAAAGAATGCGTCTGGAAATAAAATAATCTGAATGGGTCTGCTGCACAGTGTCAAACATAGAGATGGTGGTTACAGCTCAGGAAAGAGATCTTATTGCAGAAATAATCTGCTCAGCATGAAGCAGCAGCCAAAAAATGTTGGACATTGTCAGGAAGAAAGAATGAAGGAATTATGTAAAAGCTTGATGAACTCATGTCTTGAATATGGTGTAGACTTCTGATCTCCACATCTCAAGAAGGATATTGTGCAGCTGGTGTGGAGGAGGACAACAAAGTGTTCAAGGGGTTGGAGCAGTTACTTTGCCAGGAGACACTAAAAAGTTTGGAAATGTTCAGCTTGAAGAGATGCCTGGGTTAGGGGACACGTGATCAAGGTTTATGAAATTATAAAATCCAGTAGACAAGGCAAACACAGAACTGTCTTTGACACACTCCACACCTGAGAGCAATTGAAGCTAGTGGGAGATTGGTTTAAAACAGGTGAAAGGGTGTCTTTATCAGGGGGTTGTGAGCTTTTACAACCTGTTGCCATCTGAAACTGCAGAGGCAGAGAATACCACTAGGTCCAGCAAAAAGTTAGAGGAATTTATAGGTGTCAGATCTGTATTAAGAGCAGCTATGAATATGCCCTAGAACATCCTTAAAACAGTCTTTCTGGATGCTCAGGGAGTGCAAGAAGAACAGATCACAAAAAATAAGCAAGCTCACGTTTTCCCTAAATTACACTGTCCTTTTGATGGTGTCAGGCATCATTATCTTTACCCAGCAACCATTTTTATGTTTTTAGAAATAAAAATAACAAGATATGATTGTGATGCAAAGAACTTTTCAAATTTCCTCTGTTCTTCTTCTGGACTAATGGTCCACATTTTTAGTGTCAGTATGGCAATGATTTTAGAAAAATTGTACATTAACTTTATAAAGCTGTGCTTTCTCAAGAAACAATACTTCCATGTTTTTTCTATCAGCAAAACTCTTCCCAGATGTTTCTGGGAGATTTATGCTATCCCAGACTACATCAAATTTCATTTGGAAAAACAAGCCCCTTCTGGTTTTGAATGCAGCCCAGGATCAAAACCCAAGGAGATTTGAAGCTTGAACTTTTCCTTCAGCCTTGAATTTCAGGGACAAGAGGTGTTCAGTTTTAAGGTTATGATACAGACTAGTTTCCACTGAACTGCTTCCAGTCATTCTTAAAACCGAATTTCACATAGTTTAGCAACCCCCGCCCCCCTCGTTCAAAACAGCTTTTACACTTTTTTTTTTCTTTTTCCATTAAACAAGAAACAGTATGCAACCAAACACACTGATGACATGGCAACCACAACATCAGCTAAGGTTTATAACACTATCCCAGCTTTTCATAACAGAGTTTTTGTCTTGCTCCTGTTCGTGCTTCCAGCAAAACTCCCAAGGGCATCTGCAAGTACAGAACTGGGTCTTGGGTTGTTAGTAAAGTTGAGGCAATGGGAAAACAGATGTGAGGGAAGATACCAAGGGGACTTTGGGAACATTTATTCAGGAGATCACGACAATGCATGAAGAAAGCTCAAATACAAAATGAGCATGAAAAGCTAGCATCAGGGGCTAAATGGATCATAAAAGGTTTCAAGGTTGGGATGAGTTGTGGAGGACCTTGGAAGAAAAAAAACGAGGGTGTCAAAGAGAGAAGGAAGCCACTGGAAGAAGGTGAAGAGAGGTTTGATACAGTCAACTCAGCAAGCTGGGAGAAAAGACAGCAGCTTTCTAGAGAGGTGAGGCTGCTTTTATTAAGGGCAAGGGAAGGAACACAGCAGTACTCAGGATGAGGAACGACAGTTTTGCTCTGAAGGAAGGGCTCTAAGATATTTTAAGCAGAAAATATTAACAACGTGCATCGAGGCAGAGGTTAGATGTGGTACCTCAGCACAAAGCTTGAATGGAAGATGTGAAGATGTCCTCCAGCTAGAGCATTCAACAGCAGGCCAATGATAATGATAGTTTCTGTAGTGACCAAGGAAGGTGATCTAAGAAAGGCTGTAAGGGGAAAATAGGTCTTTTGCAGTAATGCTCAACTTGGGCTGATGTAGCGTATCCACAAGGCAATATTAAGGACATCAGCTGAGACGTAAGCTAGCAGATTTGAGGTATTTCCTGTTTAAATATATGTTTGCTTTTGCCGGATTAAGCTATGATAACATAATAGTGTGGGCAATGTTTTGTACAGCTCCTTAATTTCCCATCTTCCTATCACTCTTAACTCTTAGCTGAGGTACTATTTACAGTCCCAGCTCTTCAGGGGTTTCTCAAAGCTTCACACCTCAAGCAATAGGGGTTGCAGCTCAGAAAAACAGGTGTCAATAGTTTCCAGACAACTTTTAAGTCCCACACAGTTCCTTAATAAAATAAATGTTTAAAGTATGCAGAAAATATTGTAAATTGAAACACTGTAAGTTGTATTTTGAATGCCCTCAATAAATTTTAAACAAAACTTACTAGAGAATCTCTGTTTGTATTCCTCATATGGTCTACCCCACTTCATTGCTGTTGTATATCCAAACATGAGATTTTGAGCACTTTTTATTGCATACAAAGGCACTCCCTTCTCATCTTGTTCCCAAGACAGTTCTTAAAATTTCTGGCATGAGCACGGTATGTGTGTGCAAATGTCATCCATGCTCAGAGTTTGAGAAGACTGTACCCATCACAGAATTTCCTCGCTGTTCACTGGCTCTCTTAAGCCTGTCAGAAACTTTCTGGGGTGTCTGACTCTTCTCCCAGGAGTTCTTGACTGAACTGAAACTGATAAAGGTCTGGGACTTGGCCCTGCAGCAGACATATTTTTTGGTTCTTCATCAGTCAGGCTCAGGACAGTCCTTAAATTTCACATTTATAAACAATTTCTCATCGAGTAACTGTGGGTGACCTGCCAGATGGCTTTCCCACAATGGAAAGTTTTCCAAAGCTTCAGAAACTGTTACCAAACACCCGAGCATATTTAGTAAGTGCCATATCCTATGTCTACACATTTCTGTGTAATCTAGCTGAGTTACTCTATCCCACAGTTTTCAAATGTTTGGAGATCAAATTAGATTCCATATACTCTTCTCTGGCTTGCTTCCCTTTTCTTCAGCCAGAAAGAACAAATGCCACAATACAGGATATGTCTCTTTTCCTCCATTTTAGCATGTCCATAGTTGCCATCCTCTCTGGTAGATGTAGGTCTTCCACCATCATATGAGTATTCGTGGATCTGAAGACTCATTTTACTGAAGAAGGCAACGGTCATTTTCCTTTGCATTCACAGTTGGAATATATCCACCCTTGGGTGAGAAGTAATGTGTAACTTCACGTTCTCCAGAGTTTTTGGTTTCTCAATTTAGGCTGTCTCAGTGTGTGAAGAAATGGAAAAGTTGCATTACACCAGTGAACTCTCAGTGTTCTGTTTAACTATCATCTTATGTGGTCCAGAATGTAATTTATACTCATTCGAACCATTGAGTCAATAGGGACTGTCTTAGGTAACTGTACTCTTTTATATAGGTACAGGGGATGCTGTAAAAGGCATATGTATTTGAGAATACAGCTTCTTCATGGGGAACTGTGATAGAGCATTGTTATAATCCCCTTGATCATTATATGCAGGCAGTGTATACATAGCAGTCTGACATATGGGCATGGAATAAGCACTTGTCTTAGAATATTTTAAAATATTATTGTAATAAAATATAACCAAGCAGGAAATCTGATAATGTTCTTCAGGTATTGAATCTCTGATTAATAATTCACTGTAATTCAACCTCCCTTAGCCCCTTCTTGATTTTGGGGTAAAAACAAAAAGAGAGCCCTTGTTAAAGTGGTTTTAAAAGCACATAACCTTGAAATGGCAGGATGAAATTGTCTTTTCTCCAGTGTTTCGGATTTTGCAGTGAGGATGGATGGTGCAAGATGTGTGATGGGAGGAAGGAGTGAATTGCAGAGGAGATGATGAGGTTTTATCTGCTTGTCACCTGACTGTTATTCCATTCTTCCCTTTAGTCCTTCAAGTCAGAATGCAGCTGGCAATCCATGCTTGAGTAGAGATCAGTGCTGAAGATGGTCTTAGATTAAGCTTCATGTCTTCTAGAGAAGCCATCAGTAGTGGCTCAGAAAGACTGACCTTCCTATTAAAGCTCACTCAACAACTTAGTCCATTTCTTTGCTTCCCATCACCGATGACTGCTGCTTATAATTTGTTTAGGTCTGTCCAGGCTTCCATCCGTTGGGTCACACTGCATCCATTTGAACTGACGTTTGTCAGACAACATATTTTTGCTTATTTAAGAGAATAGAGAGGGCATAGAATTGGGGTGACAGGCAGTGAGATGGAGGCTTTATAAGTCTTGGACAAATGGTGAGAGAACAATTAGTTTGAAGAGATGCTCAGGATGAAATGTGGAAAGATAGGTTGTGCAGGATCATGAGCAGTTATATGGCAAACGTGAAACAGCATTGCCAGGAAGGGAACTGGGGCACAAGTTATGTGACAGTATGATACCAAATAGTCATCTGAACCTTAGACTTGTCACAATTGAGTTTAGCAATTTTGACTTAAAAAGAGAGGCACTTTTTTCCAGCAGCCTTGCCTAATGATGTGTCAAAGTTGAAAGCCTAAAAAAGGCTGTGCACCCAGAAGTCCTAAAACACAGCAAGCTGATAATTTGTTAAATGATCTGAGCACTTGAGCATAAGAAGTGGATGTTCAGGTAAAAGGATGAGCAGCTGTTTATATGCAGTCATAAATCAAACTCACCTGTGCAGCTACATGCCCATTTAATTGGTCAGAGATACCCAGAGATCCTTGGGACACTTATCCCCTAAAGAGTGGGAAGGCATGTGTTTCTGACGGACAAATTTACATTGACTCTCAGGCCCTGAGATTGTCAGCAAGAAGACAATGCCTTTAAAAAACATGATCTTTTAGAAAGTAGCCAACATAAGTGACCCTGTATCATTTAAGAAAGATGGTCTGTGGTGTTTCTCTTTCTAAATGTCTAGAAGGTGTATTTATCACAGACTGAGAAGACTTGTATGCACACACCATCAGGTTAATATTGGCCAGGGGATTGTATGTGAGTACCACATGCAACGTAAGAAATGACCAGCAGAAAAATATTCCCAGTTCTAGAAATTTTAAAGAGCCTCTCCAGTATCAGTGGTGTTCCCTATAACCTGTACTTCATAGTGTCAGGTTTCACCATTTTTCCTGAGAGCTGTGGTGTTGGACAATGCCCTTTGAAAGTCCAAATACAGGTTGTACCCCTGTTTGTCTTCCATGTTTTGCATGACAAACCCTCCAACTCCTGCATCATGCCAAACACATTCTGTGTGTGCACAAAGCTCATGTTGAAGGTGTTTGCCAGGAATGAACTGAAGTATGTGGGCTGGTAAGTCAATTCCTCAGAAAGCCAAGAGCTCCACAGACTCGAGTGGTGCTCAGCCTTGCTGTTCAGCAAGGCCTACCCTGGCCATCTGTAGGGTGGAATTTACCCTTTGCATGGTAAAAGTTCACACTTGCCCAACACCCTGTTTTAAAGGCTTAAACTGAGTGTGTGTGGCATGGGGATATCCTCCTGAATTTGTCAGCCATGATGACTTTAATTCATAATAAGGCAGTTTTGGTCTTGATGACTGCTTCATTCACTACATGAATCAGCTTTATTCTTTCTTCAGCATTTTAAAATATGAAATTTGTAACTACACTGAGAGAGAACCTGGTGCTTTTTACCTAAGAAGATGAGGGAATTCCACCATTAGATGCATGATGCAAAGTGAGCAACTTCAGAAAAGATGCTTAATCGGCCTCCAATAACTATCATCCCAGGCGGTTAATGGTGTATATGAGTATAATTAGCTTTTGAGACTAAAAAGGCAAAGTGTGTGCTTCTAATTTCCGGTCCTGACCAGGAATGACAGCTATAGTTAGTTATGCAAAATCCTGAATGATTCACTAGTGTTAAGAGGAAGCACAAACCTTCACACTTTCTTGACTGTAGGCCCAAAGGTGCACGTAAAGTTAAATTTGCAAAACATGACTGGTTCTTGGTTTCCCAAACTAAGACATCTTTATTTTCCCTGCAGTCTAAGGAAGAGTCTGGATGGCGGTTGAGGTATCTGTCTGCAAGTGAAAAAAAAATGATGCAGTTGTTTTCCTACAAGGAAAAACCCCCACATTTTTTCATATAATACTAAAATGACTTGTGATAGTCTATGTTCTTTAGACTAACAATGATATACCAGAGACATCAAAGCATTGCAGTACATTTTATCAACTTGCCTGTATTCTGAATCTATGAAATTGTATTTTCTCTTGTTCTTATTCTATTTATGATTTATTTTTCTCTCAGTATAAATCAGTTTCTGTTCTATGGATTCATGGCAGGTATTCCATCTTGTTTTTCAATATGCTATGTCTAGAACAAATATCTAGTCAGTCATGGGCATATAAAATATTAATCATATGTGTTTGAAGGTATGTTGCTATAGCAATTCCTTCAGTGCAAGGAAAATTCAGCATTTAACAGGCCAGAGATATGAGAGCAGTAGGAATTACAAAGCTATAACGGCACTATTAACACATTACTGCATTGTAATGGTATTATTTCCTAACTATTCTAGTCCCCAGCTGGCTAATTTTCAAGATAGAATTCTTCAGCAGGGATTTCATAAATGACTCTGACACAAAATACGAATGCAATATGAAGAAGACATTAAGCAATCTGAAGAAAATATTTCTAAAAAGAGAAAGTTGGCAAACTTGCAAAATAGCTTCTGTTCATGACTTACCCTATCCCCTATCTTCCCTGTTCCAACGTGATCTACCCTGAGGGGCTGAACATGACACAGCTGAATGGAGGAGATTAGCAAAACCCGGCTTAAAGAAAATACTGTGAGTTTAGCATGTAAAGCTGCAGAGCAGGAAAGCTGGGTGAGACAGCAGTAGAAGATACAGAAATGTAATTTCATCCTGTATTACAAATCTAACTGTAAAGTTTTAAAATCAAAGCAGAAAAGACATTGTCTCTGAGAGGATTGTAATTATCTGGGGGAGAAAGGAGGCTGTAAGTTACAGTCCAGTTCATGTCTGAAAAAAACGATGCAATGGTAAATTGAACTGATTAGTTATCTGGACTAAAGCATAGTTTAAAAGAGGAGCTAGTCAGACATGGATACACTTAGCATTTATTAAGGCTGCTAATCCTCTGGGTGTATTAGTATTGCCTTCACTGGGGGGAAGGTAGGGTCAGCTTCAAGTAATCCCACTTTTAGTATTTAACTCTTTGAGTTTGATGCTTTCCTAATGTAGATGATTGCATTGCGTTGCAAAACATGCTGAATTGCCTAGAACAGATCTTACCTTGCTAAGCTCTGTTTTAAATATTAAAGTCTTGAGACGGAACTACCCTAATATCACTTTTTCAACACATTCTTTACAGAAAATAAAGCAATAATCCCGTTAAAAAAAAAAACCGAACACTGCAGTAGACTTTTGGATTTGTTGCATTGATTTAATGTCTGAATGAACAAGAAAAAACATTTATAGCCGAATTGATGGGATCAAACAGTAAAGATCAGAAGGAGCTGGCTATGCATCATGTACATCCTTTCTTTTTAATTAAAGACAAACATGAGACTTCAAGAAAAAAAAGTAGCAGTTCAAATAGATATTAAGTTTAATAATAAACAACCTTTACAGAGATGGATTGTTTTCTCACCATTTTGTTGTACAGCAAAATGACAGTAAAAAGCAAGAAAAGGAAAATGGTAAAAATTTAACCTGCTAAAGAAAAAAGAAAGTAGAAAGAGACTGCTTTTGCTGAACGTGTTTTCCAAGGTTGAGAAAATTTTCAAAAGGAGGGGGAGAAGGAAGAAGATAGATTTAAAAACAAATAAAAGTGGGTTTAAAAGGACATACTTCCTATTTTGGTCTCCTTGGGAAATGTGTGAAAAGAAGCTTAAGAGACTGCTTAATTTAAATTGTGATGGAAATAAATACATCAGAAAAATATAAGTATCTAGGCATTTGGAAATGAACAGTTGCACTTCACCACTGAACCCTTCTGGTAAGCTGCAACTTGCACCCAAATTTCTCTTTCCAGTTACCTAAAAGCCAAAACTCAAATACTTGACAAATTAATTAGATCTACCAGCAGCATCTAACATTTGTATGGCACAAAACCAGGCTGCACTGCAGAGAAAAACTTTTCAGCGCTGTATAGTGCCAAGGTTGTGGCAAGAAACTGTGATACCGCAAATGTATGGCCTTTCTGTAAAGGAAAACCTCTCAGTATGAGGAAGGTATCAGTTTCTTGATCAAGGTTGTGTAAGTGCAAGCATAATTACTAATAAACTGGTTGATATTAAGAATTGTACTTTTGCAAGAAGTATTGGCTGGTGAAATGCCTGTGATCAGGGTCTGCAATATTTGGGAAGTGATTGCGTAGGGCATATGTGCATTCATGTTAGAACGATATGAGTGACAACATACATTATGGGTCTCATTACTGTGGTGTGTATATATACACATTCATATTCCTATATTAATTTATATTCAGTATCTATGAGTACATTCTCCACATATGCGTATATATACTTAAGATGTGAACTGAATTTTTTCCAAAACTTTGGAATATATTAATATTTTGCAAATTTAAAAATATTAAATTCTTAGATGAATCTTGTATAGAAAGCAAAGCCTGTACAAGAGGCTATTCCTACCTCCCTCTCTGTTACCTCACTCTCTCAAAGTCAGTTCTAAATGTCTTGAGAATGTATCTTTTCCATTTTTATTAGGGGGCCACTTTCATTCACCAAGAAAATGATTTTAACTGATGTCCTGGATGCTCCTTTAAATCAGGTTTCCTCTACCATACTAATCTAATACAGTATCATTTTGAAGTAATATACAGATACAAACAGAATACAGGGTGAAAAATGCAGAACACTGAGGAAGGTGTCTAACTGAAGCATATATTTACTATGTGTTGTTGCTCTATTGGGTTTATGTTTTGCGATGACCTATATTGGACTCTTATGGATCAGCTGTTTACATTTCGCTTTCATGGGCTCCACCCTGCAGGAGACCTCTGGAACTAACTGAGAGAAAAATCTGATCTCATTGAAAGTTGAGGAATTTTGCCACTGACTTCACTAAAGCCAGGATTTCACCTTATATGTTTGTTCAAGAAAGAAGTGAGCCTTTTATCTGCAATACACCCATTCCTGTCCCTCCACCACCACTGTGGGCACCCACAAACGCTTGTGCTCAGTGTGGGGTGGAGCGGATGCTGCTTATTTACTTCTATTCCAAGCTCGGCTGAGCATGCTAAGTGAGAGATGCACCAGCCGGCCTCATTGCAAATGGCCTTTTAATGAACTAGTCAAGGATTTAAATTATCCAAGAACCTGGGAAAAAGCATTTTAAATTTAAGACCCTTTTAGGCAATTAAAACCTGACATGTTGCCATTGAAAACAGGCCAGGGAAAAAGCGATTCCACCTCTTGAGATTCACCACTTACTGGGAGAGATAATGGCATTTCAGGCACCCCAGGTACCGTAGCCTTCAGAGGGTGCTCGGATGTCAGCTTCTTGAATTAATTCTGGCTCTGCGGCACCTCGAGTTGATCTTTCGGGCGTGAGAGAGTGTTTGGGCACTGAACAAACTGGATTACTGTCTCTATCTTGGGCCAGTGCCATTTCAAAACATCAGGGAGGAGGGGAGTGAGGGAGAAAGATTTCCATGGCTGAAGAGATTTGTTTCACTAGAGTAAATAGGTTTATTTCTGTTTCTTTTTTTCTTTTTCTTTTTGGGGGGGTGGGAGGGTGGGGTGAGGCAGTATTTTTTTTTTTTTTTAAATGATGTGATGTGATTTACTTCTATTTCAGAGAACATCAAGTTGAATATCTTAATACTCGATATATGAAGTGTTTGCAAACTAGCAAGTAATCTGCCATTCAGAATTTGCTAAATAACCTATCAATAATATACTTTTTAAAAAGTGTTTGCTGAGCTGCACTGCTCTGCAGTAATGGAAAATTTCTACGGCCTTTTCACTTACCTCTTGTGTGGCGCTGAACGGCTGAAGCATTAAATAACTACATATATCATACTGAAAACCTACATATTGAGGTCCTGAAAAAATACCTTGGCAAAAAAATTGCCTGGTAGTTAAAAAAGTCGTAAAGTCAACACCTAACCACAAACATATCACTCACATGCTCAGCTCTCACGTGCTGAGTAACGGGCAGGATTGTGTTGTAGGAGCCGTTCCCAGGCAGACACAGGGAAACTCATCTGTCCTTGCCCTTCAGCAGTGACAGTCTCAGCACCCTTACACTGGAGATTACAATTCAGTATGTTCTTCACCTTATCTCTATTTGTTTGTTACCGATGTTTTCAGTTTTTATAAGCTTAAATAAAGCATACGTTGGATGCATGGCAGAATCAGTCCTCCACTTTACCAAGTGCCTCACTTTGCACTTGATCTGGATGCACAGGTTGAGCTGGTCACATCATGAAATCTTGCAGGTGGCTCAGGTGCAAAGTGTTGGAGACAACTGCCCAGCTTCCTGGAGAGCAGGACTGGAGGAGCTCCAAAACTCTGGAACTGGCTACACAAGTGCTGCTGGGACTGTTTTGTGAAAGCTTGTGATGTTTCAGAAGGGAGACCTGTTCTTCATCAAACCAGCTGT
The DNA here is from genome assembly GCF_037038585.1 of Patagioenas fasciata. Classification (NCBI taxonomy): domain Eukaryota; kingdom Metazoa; phylum Chordata; class Aves; order Columbiformes; family Columbidae; genus Patagioenas; species Patagioenas fasciata. The sequence goes on along the minus strand of NC_092521.1, from coordinate 100,188,671 downwards.
TGCTGAGTTGGAGACCTTCTTACAGTCTATTCGCCTTATCTTTTATAACCAAATCCACATGTGTAGTTAGGATTAGTTAATGGAAAAACATGAAGTGCTGTGTGTTAGCCAGCACAGTAACTTTTAGGGAGGTAAAACAATTCTGCTTTGGAGTGATCTGAGGGAGAAATGCCCAGCTGTCCAGTGCCATGAGTCCCCAAAATGCACCTTCCTTCACAGCCATGTAAAAGACATTTCACGAAAAAATTGCAATAATTGCAGAGAAAAGAAAACCCATGAAAAATAATTTTTTTCCATCATTTTCCTGAAAAAATAGTTATTTATGGCACATTCACAGATACAGATGCAAGATGGTGAACGAGGCATCAAACTGGCTTGTGAAGGGGTTAATGAGGAGCTTGGGAAGCTGGTGGGAAGGGAGGAGACATGATGCTGGTGGCTTGATGTGACTCATAGTGGATGCTCAAATGGAGAATCATTTGCCTCCAGGTGATTAGACACATACTTGTTTTTAACCGCCTTTATTTCTTAAGTGGAAGTCCGACAAATGCATTTTTTACACAGCACTAAACTCACATGCATGATAGTCCTTTTGTGCACTAAATGACCAGTAAGAGTTGGAAAGAGCAGTCTTGTCTGAAATAATGATAAGGGTTTAAATAATTAGATTTTTTTATGCCATCTTGTTTTTGGGCCAAAAGTGTAAACTGACCTCATTATTTCTGAAGACTTTCCTACAGAATACTGGAAAATTACTTTTTTTTTTTTTTCAAAGCAACTATTAAAATCACTTGGCACGCTATCTCTGAGCCTTGAGCCTTGAAAAATACCACTATCACAGAATCACAGCAAAGGGGGAGAAGTGTAGGCCTCTACATAGATTAACATTAATTTCTGCATTACATAATTTTATTTATTAAATTTTCTATATCTACTGATTTTTCTATTCCTTTCTATAGGAAAAAAATATATTCAATATTTCTTCTATGCACTGAAACATTTGTAAATCTAGAGAGTCTAGTGTTGCATTTCACCTTGGTGTTACGTCATTTTTGCTACGGGTACAGAAATGGAAGATGTGAAACTGATCAAAATACCTATATATATTTTGACTCAGGCCGAAAAAAGCAAACTGATGACATTCAGGGCATCTTTGACAAAGGGTCCCTGTTCCCAAAAGCCATTTCTCTACTCTTTAGCTTGTTCACAGATGTGACCCTAAATTTTGGCATTTATAAATATATGAAGGATATTTCATCTGGGTTCTGTTTCATGCCATACCTGAATATCCACATCCTAAGAAGAATTTGAAAGCTAAATAATTAAAAATAGTAATTGATCTAAAACACTGACTTCAGTTTTTTGGTATGATATAAAAAATAAACTGCTTCCAGTGGAAGATTCCTCAGAGTTTCTGTTGCTGTTATCATTTTTATTCTCATGCAATGTTTCTAGGCAAGTCTCACTGCTCTGAGACCTACTTATTCCAAATAGCAATGGTAACACTTTATGAATCTGAAAACAAGTTAGTTTGAACTGAGTTAAATTTTCAGTGATGCCAGCACTCAGTCTCTGAATGTTAGCTCATGGGGAAGAATGAACTTATCTTATTGCACTTCAAAATTAAATAATTAAAAAACAATCCTTCTCTCTTCCCCCACCCTCCCTCTATTTCTTTACGGTTAATAATTATAATAACATACTCAGATGCAGGCTGTGTTATTATCTGATAATGCCTGAAATTTGAAATGGGCCTATTAGCCACCCGAGGCGAAACATAATTGCCCAGTTTCTGTGCACCATCAGATGGCAGATGATGTTACTGAATGTTATTACTTAAGTATTTCAATTTTTCATATGGTGGAGAAATTAAATATCAACTGTGTACTGCAACAAAACACTCTGGTTTGAAGGGTGTTACTATTTGTGAAAGGTTGCGATGCTGGTACTGTTACCCCTGTAGCCTTTGGTGAAATTGGTGCTTTGACAGTATAAATAAAGCTGAAGAATGTTGTTGCTGAGAACTTTAATGTGATATATATTGTGGTGCATATTTACACTTCCAAAAAGTAATACTCTTCTGTCAGCTTTCCTAAGTATGTGAAGCCTGAGTCCATTTAATTTCTGGGTTATTTATTCTTTGACATAGAGTGTTTACACACCTCTAGAATTAGTTACTGCAAGTGAAATTCCCCCTGGGTTGGTGGAAGCCAATGATTTTACTGGAGCAAGGGCTCCTCCTTGTCTGTGCCCCAAAGCATGAACACATTAATGGAAGAGGAAGAGTAGTTTAACTTCTTCTCACTCATTGCTACTATGAAAAAACATGCACGTTCATTCATTACTAAATCCTGAGGCTGCAGACACCAGCCACATGACCTTCAGCTAGGCGATGGCTTAGCTGCTATATACTGAAGGGTGCTTGATTTTGATAATGTGAGAAATTTTTCTTCAGCTTTTTCAGTTTCTTCAGGAGAAATTTAGTTTGTTCCCAAGTCTGAGTTCTTCTTCATGCTACATATTTTAAATGCTCAAATGAAATTCTCCGCTGCTGCTGCTTTCTTTGCCCCAAGTAGGTTTGCACAGATCTGCTTTAAAGTTTTGGGGACCTCAGAAGAAGAAAAGCCAGCTCCTGGTCCCTTAGCTGGGAGATGTTGAGGGGCTATGGGAATAAAAACCAGCAAAACTGATGTTACTAATAAGGCCTGCTAGTGTGACTCAGAATGAAAGTGTTACTTGCAAAAAAAGGAGGTGCAGCTTGAATAACTCCATGTCACACTGGAACCTTTGGGACTCCCTCCCAGTGGAACAAGTCTAGTAATACCTGCTGGGTAGAACAGACTTTGGGGCTTAATATATCAGTCTCACCTACAACAGCAAGAAGAAACCATGCTTTATAATATTCAGGATGTACTGGTACTTAGCATCCTTGCACTACTGCCTAAGGCATGTATGAAACAGTAGTTTTTCCACTCTGTCATAAGAATGCTGTGCTTTTGTAGCACAACTGAGAGTTAAGCTCTTTACAGAGCTGGCTTTTTAAGAATTTTCTGGCTTTTAACTAAGGTTATGGTCAGTTCATCCATATAAATCTTCCAGATGCTGTGATTCCCTCTGCAATGTCCCAGTTACACAATACTCATTCACAGGTGAAGGGCTAAGTGTTGAGTTGGAGTCTAGTCTCCTGTAAAGGTAACTCTATCTTCAGGTCCTCTGCCTTCCCTTCCCTTGAAGAAAAAAAACAACACACAACACCCTAAAAAGCTGTTTGAATTTATTTCTTTTGTAGAAACTCATAATGCTTCATTTTAATAACAAAATGCTAACTTAGAAAAATAATTTATTGTTGAATACTAAAATATTTCAGTTTCTTCCTCTCTTCCCAGATGCTTTGATGAACTGTTCTTCATTCAGACAGGTGTATTAATTACTCTTTCTTATGAATATACAAATCAAAGGTTTGAATAAGCCAGTGATTTTGAGCACCTGTTAATAAAGAAAGCCCTGTGCTGACCTAAAATTGTGTCGTATTTAATCATAGAGCTGCAGGACTTGGCAAGTCCAGCAGTATTTCAAGAGAGCTCAGTGAGGAGGCCATAAACACAAGCATCCTTTGGTCTCTGTGAGTGCTGCTTGTAGTGGTGGAGAGGTTCATTCCAGGGAACTCAATACAGTAGTGGTGTTTGTCAAAAGTGGGTTGAAACGAAGATAGAATCATAAGAATCATGGAATCATTTTGGTTGCAAGACACCCTCAAGATCATCAAGTCCAACCGTAACCTAACTCTGGCACTAAACCGTGTCCCTAAGAACCTCTTCTATACATATTTAAACACCTCCAGGGATGATGACTCAATCACTTTCCTGGGCAGCTTGTTCCAATGCTTCACAATGCTTTCCATGAATAAATTTTTCCTAATATCCAATCTGAACCTCCCCTTATGCAACTTGAGACCATTTCCTCTCGTCCTATCACTTGTTACTTGGGAGAAGAGACCAAAACCCTCCATGATACAACTTCCTTTTCAGGCAGTTGTAGAGAACAATAAAGTCTCCCCTCAGGTCCCCCTTTTCTTCAGGCTAAACCCCCACAGTTCCCTCAACTGCTCCTCATAAGACGTGTTCTCTGGACTCCTCACAAGACGTGTTCTCTGGACTCCTCACCAGCTTTATTGCCCGTTTCTGAACTTGCTCCAGGTCCTCGATGTCTCTCTTGTAATGAGAGGCCAGTATTCAAGGTGTGGCCTCACTAGTCCTGAGTACAGAGGGACAATCACTTCCCTAGTCCTGCTGGTCACAGTATTTCTCATACAAGCCAGGATGCTGTTGGCCTTCTTGGCCATCTGGGCAGAATGCTGGCTCATGTTCAGCTGTCTGTTAGTCAACACCTCCATGTCCTTTTCCTCCAGGCAGCTTTCCAGTCACTCTTGCCCGAGCCTCTACCACTGCCTGGAGCTGTTGCAACCCAAGTTCAGAAGACGGTACTTGGCCTTGTTGAACCTTGTACAATTGGCCTCAGCCCAATGATCCATCTGGTCTAGATCCCTCTGTAGAGCCTTCCTACCCTCCAGCAGATCAACAGTCCCATCCAGCTATGTGTCATCTGCAAATTTACTGAGGGTGCATTGAATCTCGTCATCCAGATCATTGATAAAGAGATTAAAGAGAACCAGTACAGTAGTAAGCTCTGGGGAACACCACTCATCACCAGCCACCAGCTGGATTCGACTCCATTCACCACAACTCTTACGGCCCTGCCATCCAGCCAGTTCTTTATCCATCTGAGACTACACCTGTCCAAGCCATGAACTGCCAATTTCTCCAGGAGAATGCTGTGGGAAACAGTGTCAAAGGCTTTATTGAAGTCTAAATACACAAGATCCACAGTCTTCCCCTAATCCACTAAGTGGGTCACCTTGTCATATTAATAGAAGGAGATCAGGTTGGTCAAGCAGGACTTGCCTTTCATAAACCCATGCTGAGTAGGCCTGACTGCTTGGCTGTCTTGTATGTGTCATGTGACGGCACTCAGAATGATCCATTCCATGACCTTTCCTGGCACCAAGGTCAGACTGACAGGCCTGTAATTCCCTGGATCCTCCTACCAGCCCTTCTTGCAGATGTGCATCACATTTGCCAACTTCCAGTCAACTGAGACCTCCACAGTTAGCTAGAACTGCTGATAAATAAATGAAACCATCTTGGTGAGCACCTCCACCAGCTACCTCAGTACCCTTGGATGGATCCCATCTGGTCCCTTGATGGGAAGATGAACATCCTGGCTCTGCTTTCTGCTTTTTTTTTTTTTTTTTAATTGCAAAGACTAATTAGTAAAACCATCATTTGGTAATCCTGAGAAGAGGAATTCAAAACCAGCCTATAGAACAATAGGACTGAATTGCAAAGTGGAAAGAACCAACTGCCTTCTTGCTTTTCCCTTGTGACAGCGGCTGATGTACAGGGCCCTTGACTCCTACAGAACAGTAAGTGGGGATGCAGTAGGGGGTTACATTACTAGTTCACTATGCTGAAAGGATGTTGGGATGTGTGTTTTCCTAACAATTCCACAAATAATGTAATTTGGCTACATGAAAATGAAGTATTCACTTTATAATGCGGGGAGAAATGATGTTACTATACTTCTGCATAATGAAATTATACTCATAAACTCTTTTAAAATAAGGACTTACATTTGGAAGGATAGGGATAGGACATGAAGGAGTACAGAACCACACTATACTTTATTGCTTTTTAGCATTAATGGATTTGAGTTGAAACCCCTTTGAATTATGCAGGATAAGACGAATTTTGGATCTGAACTATGTTTCAGGTTTTAAGAAAAATGCAATGTCTCTAGCAGGTCATGAGCAAATATAGTCTCTTCTTCCTTCTTCGTGATTCTTTGTCCCATACTTAGGATGAGTTTTAACAGCCTGAGCAGGTAAGTTGCATTCTTGATGATGTTTTTGACTATACACATACTCTGGACATTGGGAAAATAAGTATAGCAGTTTCCAGTCTCTGTAAACATAAGGACGTCACTCCCAAATACAGGATATACAGGAAATAAGGAACTTTATTTGCCCTTCAGATCACTAGCAATTGATATAATGCTGGGTAAAATCCATCCTTCAGGCCATAATTCTTCTCTCAGGGCATCAATACAGACATTAAGAATTTCACTGGAAAGCGATTATTCCAGAAGACGTGGGGGGCAGCCTGGATGCTGAGTGTACAGGTCTGCATAGTTCATAGCTCCTGCTAGCCTCGCTCCCTTGGACCTTTTTCCTAGTCTGTGCAAAATGGGGAAGACTGGTACTCCTGAGTACCAGTCTTAAGCTCACATCATCTTAAAAGGAGAACTTTAAAAGTGGAAGAGCAGAATAACTTACAAGTTGTGAGCAAATGAACAATTAGTAACCCACATTCATTTTTAATATTCATCTCCCAATTGTTCTGAAAAGGAGGTTAACAAGACTACTCAAAACTTCTGTCTGAACACAGCATAATTGACTGTGCTTTGGCAAGGTTATTGCCAAGCCGCCCAGAAGCCCTTCACAGCACATCAAGCTCCCAGAATGGTAAAGCTTCCTCTTGGCAAGGGCATTTGATAGTCTACAGACTTCAGTGCCAGAATAGAAAACAACAAAATAAACCATAATCTATAAAGAAAAAAAAAAGAAGAAAAAAAGTAAAATTATACTAATTGTAATTGAGTCAGCTTGTTGAGGGACATAAAAATCTAATCAATTGTTTTTGCATAACAATCAGTTATCATGTTGGGCTCTAATTGAGCAGCCAGATGGAGCCTTGTAGTTGTAGACTGTAGTAGTAGTATTCCTGGGACACACAAAACCACATGAGGCGATGAACATTAGGTTCATCTTTCTATTAACATGTAAGAAGAGCTCCACTTAACAGGCAAAACCAGATTTCCCAAACCAAACATATTCAGCTCAATGTGCTTCTCTCCCATACACAGCAGATAGAAAACTTTCTTTTAATGGATCCTTTTTGGGCTTATAGATATTGCTGACTGCTCTGAAGCTGGGGCATGAGTGGCTTCCAAATGCCCAGATGACATGGAGGATCTATAAGAACTTAATTTCCTTTCTAATATTATTGTATATGCTCCATATGCATCATGCAGCTAAAAGGACACTGACGAGAGATTTTTCATAAACATTCCCTTTCTTAATGTTTATTAAAGCTTCTTGGGAAAACTGAAGCTGAAATCCATCTCTTGAGTGAATTGTTTTTCTCCTCCATCTGGATACTTTGATTTACTTGGCTGTGGGCTTTCTATTAGAAGCAGAAACAAATGATAATAAGAATTGAGGGTATTTAACAATTTATCCATAAAATTAACAATACTTGGTACAAGGCATTACTAGAATCTTAACAAACAAACAAACAAACAAACAAACAAACAAATACCCCACAAGTCCCATTTTGAGTCTGCAAAGTTTGGCAGCATTACAACAAAGAGGATATTTAATCAAATATAGTCAAGAAATAAAAACAACTAACCAAACCCCTTTGACCTAAATACACACTGAGTTTCTTTCCCAGTCTGTGCTCCCTAGGATCTTCTCAGTTCAACAAACTTTGTTGCCTTTGGAAAGGGCTCAACAAAACCACACCAATGCCTGTTTTTATTTAATTATTTCTGCTTGTTGACAGGTGGACAAATAGGCAAGAGTTTTGACTCAGAGATCTGGAGAAGAAATTGAACTTGCTGATTCTGCTCCTAGCTTCCTGTAGTAATTAAAGCAATAATAATAATTCCTCTAAGATTTAATGACCCCTCTCTTCAGTGGTGTACAACTGCAAGGGGCAGCTACCACCCCCACAGTGGATGACTTCAGCACAGTGCCTGTTGGGACATGATGTTCGGTTGTGACTTCGCAGTGGCTGTAGGTGGTGTACATCTGCTATGGGCAGCCACCCTTCTGCTGGAGCTTTGGTCAGCCTGCCACATCAACCTCTTATTGGTAGCTATCAAACTCTGGTTTGTTTTAGTGAATTATTTGGTTGCAATGTAGACCTATTCATTGTGAAAGCATTTTTTTAATAATCTCTCAAATGGTCTTTAGACAGCATTTTTTCCTGCCTTTCTCTTATTTTCATGTATCTTTCTCATTTCTTCTCCCTTTGTCTTCTACTCTGACTCCTAGTTTCACGATTGTGCCGCCTTCTTGTAACTGAAGATCTCGGCTACAAATGCATCCTTTCTAGGCTGTGAAGGCTGGTGCTGGGGGCTACACAACAGTTAGTAAGGATCAGACCATGAGTTGCTTTCATCACTGTAAAACATAACTACATAGAAAACTGAAGATTCATCTCTTACCAGAAACCACCTTCATTTCACTTCTTTGGAATTTGTCTACATTCCCTTTCACTGTCATTTGAATTCTTATAATTCTGTTTGATCCACCACTGACAGTAAGGTGTCCTACTAGGAAATTCTAAAAAAGAATTCATTTGAATTGTTTTCTATTTTATATTTATGACTGTATTGAAGTAACGTATATATTATTGTTTTGTAGTAACTTTAATATCATACCACATTAAAACAATGCATTGCTATCAGAAAATAATACTTAGCACATTTTCAATTAATAGCCTGTCTGAAAATGGATTAATTGTCAAAGAGATGGAACCTTATTATTATCTAGTCATTTCTTAATGATTGAGCTAAAATGAATGAGTCAGTGCTTTGTTCCTCTGAGAAATCATCAAAAAAGCTCTTTCCTCACATCTCAGACAAGGACTTCGAAACTTCCACATATCTGCAGGAAGGCTGCCTCCTTTTCACGAATTCTTATCCAAATGCATCTCTGAAACATCTGAAAAATTATTTTTTCTTCTACCCTGAATAGACATATGTAGCCACATGTGCCAAGAAACCAACAATTTTTTGTCATTTGTTTTTTTTTCTTTTGGCCAACACTTTCCAAATGTGAGATGCTACAGTTTGGGTAAAGTGCACCCAGCGATTATGAGAGGAAAAAAAAATACTTTCTTTCAGAGTGCTGCTGAATTGTTTCATTAATATTAAAATGCTCAAAAAGATTTACTTTCTGCTTGTGAGCTGGGACAGCCTTTCAAAGTAAAAATGCCGGTCCACTACTATTATGCTGTCATGTTAAAAAAAAAAAAGAAAATAAAAAGAAAAAAGTATTTTCCATTTTAACAACTTCTTGGCTTTTTACCTTACAATTATAGATTTATTATGGCTTCTAATCTCACTTTTTTAATGTGCTTTTCATTGTTAAGAATGATAGATCCAAGGGGGTTTTCAGATTTGAGATGATTGTGTGTAAGCCTTTGGGAGTGACCTGCATGAGAACTGCTATATTCTGCAGATAAATTTAAAATATCTGGGGAGCAATCTGTGTGCGGCTCTTGATCGGATGTGTCATTGGTGGTTCTAAACACCACCCAGGAATAGAGTGAGCTCAGAGTTTGCTTCATGTTCTTGACTGTCACCTGGTAGTGTGTTTCTATTTGATTTCTTGCTGAAACAGTGAGCAAAGATGCTGATGAGTGATCCTCTTGCATGAGCTTAAAATTCCTTGGCCAGATCTGTCACTGAAAGAATATTATGAAGCAAACTCCCAAGTGTTATCCCATCCTACAAGTTGGTCAGTGTTTTTATGCTTGTATATGAAGACACACAAACAGGAACCCCTGCTAACATTTTGCCTTGCACTGGTCATATCCAAGCAAGATGGTTCTGCTGTGGCTGTCCTTTTCATCCTAGGGTTACCAGAGTGAAATGTTACTGATGTGCATAGAGGATCTAGTCTTTCTAAAGTGACACCCCTGTAACACCACCGACCTCCTGTTATGATGACAGGCTGGAGAGGTATCTGGAAATACATACAGTCTGTGAGGTGCCTGGTATCCATATCTGGGCTCTTGGGGCTGTTCCTTTGGTATGCTTACACAGCCTTTTGCTAGAGAAGCAGTAATTTTGTCCTAATGAAGATCCTTTCTGGAGGAGTCTGAGGTCATGTGTAAGGAGTGTGTGCCGGTCCCATGCTCTTGTGTGGTCTCTGGGCCCACAACGTCAGTCTTGGAGTATCTCAGCATTCATTAATTGTCTGCTCTAATGAGATATCAAACCTAGAGTGCAGGTCTATGGGTCATGGGATTTGTTCTGTCATATTGGAAACAGTTTTCCAGGTGTGTTGGTTGCAAATTGTTCTCGTGGTTTAACCTGAGCTAGCAATACAACCACAATAGCCACTCACCCACGCCCTGCCTGCCCTCCCCTCTTCCAACATGTGAGAGAATCAAAACAGAAGGGAGAAACTTGGATTGAGATAAACACAGTTTAATAAAATAACAAAATGCTAATACACTACTAGTAAATATATATATATAAAATAGAAATAAAAGATACTCAAGGCAATTCCTCATGAACACATTAAGCAGCCAGTCCCAGCAACTGGCACCTGGTCCCACAGCTGATCCCAGAGGGAGAAAAGAGAGGAAAAAAGCAGAAAGGCTCAGAGATCTCTTTAAAATTGTAAAAACTTGAACTAAACATCCCAACCAAAACTCCCCTGCAGCACCCCAGAGAGAGAGAGCGAGAGAGAGAGGAAGAGCCAACCGGAAGGTCTGAACTCCCAACTCTCTTTAAATAATTAGCATGATGCTAATGGGATGGAATACTCTTAACGATCAGTCTGGGCATCAGTCAAGCTCTGCCCATCCATGTCCCCCTTCCTTGATACCTCATACCTGTCGGTAGAGCGCTCAGAGTGTCCTTGGTTCTCAGACCAGAGCAATTAAAAACATTAACTCTATGTTGGGGTGTTATCTTCTTGTTCTCAAACTAAGTCAAAATAATGAGTGTGCTAGCTATGAAAAAGAAAGATTTCTAACTGCATGAAGAAAATTAATCTGTTTTCAGTCAAATCAGCACAGTTGTCTATGGGCCTGGGAATCAGTTTAAAATTTTTGTTTTATCTATATGCATTCATTACATGAGTAACAAAAACATCCAAAGGTGCCTCAGTTTTTGGTGTTGCCTTGGCTTACAGAATGCCGTAAGAATAAAAATTGTTAATATGCACCAGGCCTTACACCTTATATTCAACCTAATCAGCCTGCCTGAGCCTTGCAACAGCTTGCGACAATCTCACCTCACCAAGTTCAGTATTGGCAGCTGGAGAGAATGCATAGAAAAATACCAGTTATGAAGGCTTCTCAGGCTATGGTTAAAGATACATTCATACAAATGTCTTGAGCTGTCTGGAGCTGGAAATTTTCCATTGACATGATTTTTCCCAGGGAAATATACAATTTTATAAAAAAACTTTCTCATGGCAAAATTTTTATTTGCAGTTTCTCATTTCCTGGATGACAGCCACAGAGAACAGAAATGGAGTTCTGCCTTTGAACTAAGGAAGAATGTTGTATATGTGGCCACCCAGCTGCTGATCTGCATCTGTTGGATTTAATATATTTTGCTAGTCAGTAGTGGAAGTGGCAAACCTGAAACATCAAAATAATATACATGCCCAGATTGCAAAGTAGACTCTTTGCCAAATGTCTGATAACAATTTCCCCGGTCCATTCAGTTTAATGCTTTAAGCATATAACAAATTAAGCAAAACTTCCATCTTCTGTCACTGAAGACCACAAACTGTATCCTACCACTATCTGAAAACGGAAATTGTGCGTGCCTGCGTGTGGCCTACCCCATGTTCATCAATTTCTCTTCTATGAAGCTCCTTTTTTTGATGAGGTTTTCATTAAAAAATCTACTACAAATCACAGATTTAAACTGAAAGAAAAAACTTGTTGTTTGGCATTGACAGTTTTACTGCTCAAGGAATAATGACTTGTGGGCATTGATTTACCTGAACTTCAGCTCCTGGACATTTTCTAGGAACCTGTATAACAGAGAAAAAGACCCACCACAATGACATGTTGATGTCTATTGCTGTGTCCATCAATGCTTTTTTAGAGTCCTCTGTCCTTATCTGTTGTCTACTCCTCAGTCTTGGCTTTAGCATCTAACTTTATTTTGTGAGCTGAAATTGAAAAAAAAGGTGCCCTTAGGTAAATCAGAAGCATTCACATTTCTTTCATTGTAATATTACCCTAAAACTACTTTATCCATAGTGTAACTTTCCCAGAAAGTGTTTCTTACCTAAATAATCCATATTGCAACAAATACAGATGTGCCAGGCAAAAGAAAGAAAAGCAATAGTTACAGGTAAATTTGCATGCCTAGAATATTTGTCATGTAAAATGAAGGTTGTGCAACACACACACACATACAAAGCAGTAAAAAAAAAAAAAACAAAAAACTAGTGATTCAAATTCTTTTTCCAATTAAGATGTTGTATACCCAGAGCAATTCCACAGATTGCTGCATTATTACTTTTGATTTATTCCAGTATAATTAAGGAAAACTTATGTCATCAACTCTAATGGAAGCCATAGTCTAAAATTTAAACTAGAGATATAGTTTAAGGCAGTTTCTAACTGAATGAATTGCAATATAATTTAGTATCTAAAAGTCAGAGATTTAATACTAGTAAATTTTAATTGTCTTACCTAACTTGGTCTTAGAGGTATGCATTCCAGTTATGAAAAAATCCCGTAAGTGCTGAGACTCAAACAAAAGTATTTTAAATTTTATTTTTGTATTACATATAATGTTGGCCTGTCAGTCACTGAACACTTGAAGTAGGGTATCAAGCCAGATTTCTAGCAGAACAGACTCGGAGCAGAATGAGTAAATTATTCCCCGTTAAACTTGTTAGAAGTAAAAATTAATGACGTTGTATTGACTTTCTCCTCATCCTGTTACTTTAATTTCCTGATACTTTTCTCAATATGCATTTGTTCTGTGACTTATACTTCCTTACGCCTGCTTAGATCATCACTTTGTTGCCTATATACACCAAGTTGCACTCCTCTATCCCTCATATCCCAAGTTGCACTCATCTATCCCTCATTCTGCTAACAGCCTTGCAAGGATTACTGCAAATTTGAAGTACACAACTTTTTGTCATTAATCATTACCTATTTGAGTCAGTCAAGCCTTACTCTGAATTATTTCAAACACTCTAATGCTTGCTGAGTGATTATTAAAAACTCTGTCCTGTCATAGGCAACTTTAGATGGCAGTATAAGCATGACCTGGCATGAGATTTTTTTGGGTAGTCCCAAAATCTGCATTGTCACTGATCCTTGCTGATGTGAAGTGGCTTACTGACAACTCAGAAGCCACATTAAATGTTGCCGGCCACTTAGTCAAGCACACATCCTGCTACAAAATCTAGTAATAAATTAGCCAGAAAAGGCTATAGTTCTGTATCCAATTTATTTTTATGCAGAGGAGAGGGGATAGATGTCAAATTCATAGAGAGAGACTGCTGTTTCACTGCAGAAATAATTAGGTAGACCTTTCTTGACTTCTGGACTGCAGAGTAAAATGCTCCTTCTAGGTAATAGCGCCCTTTGTGCTGTTTTCAAGAGTCAGTGACTGATGTCCTCTCTTGCAAAGGCACACTTCCCTCTGTGATTAAATATTTATCACAGTGAGAGGCCAGTAGAAGGACTAAGTGCCTCCAATTAACTATTGCAGAGGTTCATAAGGGACCATAGTACATGTATAAATATTTTAGAAGATCAGGTCAGAGCAATGTCCATATCAGGCTGTCTCCCTGTAGATCAGGGTGTGCTGTTTGTTGGTAGGCAGATGCACATCTACTTACCAACAAACAAAACCTCCACTTTATTTGCTGTGCCTTAGCTATAAATCAGTTGGTAAATTATCACATTAATCATGCATCTGAGGAGCTCTGCTTTTCCTGATCATTATGAAGGGCAAGCAAAACATAATTAAAGGTGCTGCAATCTGTTTTGTTTGCCCTGGGTATGGCAATTTTTTCCACGGTTCACTCACAGGAAAGCAATTCATATTTAATTCTTTGGACCAAAAAGTGTCTGAATTTACGAAGACCTTAGCTATACAGGAGCTCCCTGTGTCTGCTTCCATCAAAACATAAAAGACAAGATATCTTGCCCCAGGTCTGCTATCAAGAGCATTTTTAGGGGGTGGAAGGGAATGAAGAATGTTCTCTCAGGCTGGCTGCTGTTCCAGGGCATAAGATCATGCTCCAAGGGGAATGTTGGCCAGTCCTTGGCTTATATCTTAGTGAAATGGATGATCATTGACTGGGCTTTGGAGTTCATGGTCACTTGCAGTTTTTTCACTTCTCTGTGAAGAACAGCTCTAATTTGGGGTCTGCCAAAAATCTACGGGTTTGGAATACATCTGGTCTGCCAGTACCCTGGGGAATAGTCCCCACAGCTTGCAGTCTCCTGTCCACAGTTCTCATCCTTCTGGCCACATCTTGTTTGTGGCAGTAGAACGAGCTGTGAGGGAAAAAAATAAGAAGAAAAAAAAAAGACAAAACCTGAAGCAGTGACTGTTGCAACAGATTTGGAGAATCAGAATATTTTTTTTTTTATATATACTGAACAGTAGTGATGTAAACAAATACAGTTCTGGAGGTGATCAGGAAAATAATCAATGGTTTATCATACAGATGCCTTAAGTGAAAGTATGAAATAAAAAGATTGTTATGCAATCCTGTGAGATTTGGGTACACGTTTTTATAAGGTGTAACAAAATTTCATGGCAGTTTAGAGTATGTGTGAAATAGATAGATCGCTACTAAGACTTGGCCAATGACAGGAGTACATTTCAGGCAAGGGTTATACATTGGTGGGATTTGAATGCATTTGTTTCAATGACAGTTCAGTTTCTCCATCCTAGTCACACAGGTATGAGTCTAATTCAAGCTTAAACTCTGTATACAGGATCTCCCCAAGCAGACTTGTGTTCTGGCATACATCATAATGAGTTTGGGGCAGTATTGGTCCCCTCAGCCACTCCATAGCCTGAATTCACGGTGCTCCAAAGTCCATATGGGAATTGCGTGATGTTGTGAAAAGATCCCTGTGGGGCACCCCACTCTCTGGGGGAGCTGGACCCAGGAGGAGAGCAGCTAAGCTGCAACAGAGCATCTAAGCCATTAGCTGCATTAATGGGCAATGCCCTGGAAGCAGCAGGGGCTCATTAGCCTTCCTGAGAACCCATGTGCATAAAGGAGGAGAGTCAACTGCTGTGGACTCCTGGGACTCCCTGGCTGTCAGGGTATGAAAGGGCTGTTTATGCTCATGGGGCCTTCCTGCATGAACTTGCTTTGCAGTCAAGTGCTGAAAGATGTTTCGCAATGTCGGTTATTTCTGGTGGGCAACAGGCCGCTCATCTCAGTAGTTTTTCCTGCAGAAGTGGACTGTTGTAGCTTTTTTTTTTTTTTAGGTTTTTTTTTTTTTTTTTTTTTTGGGTGGTTTTTTGTTGTTGTTTTCAGACTAAACGAAGTGGAATTTATGGGAATGTGGATACTCTGAAGCTTAATGAAAAGTTTGAATGAAAAGAAAAGGTCAATAACACTCTTAGCACGGAGAAGCATGTTCAGGGTGGGATCTCCTGAAGCAGGGAGGAGGTAACCTGGTGCAAAAAATTCTGTGGAGCTTACCTCAAAGCTCAGACACACACACGTTTTAGTCAATGTATGCAAATTAGGGCATACCCTCTTTCTAGGCAGTGCATGCAAAGGGCAACTTCATCTTTGGCTCACACTAAAGAAAACAGGACAAGTGGGTTACTTGAAAACTTCTAAATAACTTTTTCTATAAAATTCTTGTAATTGTGGTGATATTTGTTTTCAATAAACCTGACTGAACTGGGATATATGAATATACATTTCAGGCAACATCTAATTTTACAGACTTAATAACTACATACCTACATGAAACACCTTAGCAGGTTCATTTCTAGTGAAATGAATAACTGTAACACACATCAAACAGGCCATCAAGCCACCTGTGATTAGCTTGGCCAACAAAAAGAAAGACTTTCCTTTGGATTGTAGCCATAATAATAATAAAAATATCAGAATAATACTTATAATATCAGAATAATAATTCTCTTTTTCTCCACTACAACATGTACCTAACACTGTAGGAAACCCACTTTTTAACATAATGGTCATCTCAAAGGAATCATAATTTACTATTTCAACCTCATTAAACTCTCCGGACAGTATGTGGCTGCTAGAACCTGAGCATGTTCATTCTCATTTAAAACTGTTTTGACTTCGGTAGTATCCAGAGATCTTATGCATGGCTGGGATGATAAACATACTCCAAGACGTGGCCAAACAACTGTTTTTTTGATACTTCACGCTCTTGCTTTGTGAGGGGATCTTTAATAAAGCTATATCTCCCAGGATGTACTACAGTCTTGCAAGCTACAAGAATTAACCAGACTGAGGAACCCTGGAAAGGGGATTTTTTGTTTGCTTTTTGTGTGTGTGATTAGTTTGTTTGTGTCTGGTGTTTGATTTTGTTTGGTTGTTGTTGGAAAGGTAAATATTCTGTAAAATGTTCTTTTATTAAACAAAAAGGATTAAAATTTCTCCTCCACGCCTTTCTTATTCTAGAAATAATGTTAATGAGAAATTTTACAAATATGCCTACATAGGTTAAAAAAGTGAGAAAGGAAGAGAGATAAAGAAAGAGGATGAATGCAGATCATGGAATTATAGAACGTCCTGAGTTGGAAGGGATCCACAAGGATCATGGAGTCCAACTCCTATCCCTGCACGGGACAACCCCACAGTTCACACCATGTGTCTGAGGGCGTTGTCCAGTCTCTTCTAGAACACTGTCAGGCTTGGGGCCGTGACACCTCCCTGGGGAGCCTGTTCCAGTGCTCCATCACCCTCTGGGGGAAGAACCTTTTCCTAATGTCCAACCTAAACCTTCCCTGGCACATCTTCCTGCTATTCCCTTGGGTTCTGTCATTGGTCACTAAAGAGAAGAGTTCAGCGCCCACCCTTCCTCTTTCCCCCATGGGGAAGCTGTAGACCTTGATGAGGTCTCCTCTTTCTCTCCTCTTCTCCAGGCTGAACAAATCCAGTGACTTTGGCTGCTACTCATACGGCTTCCCCTCTAAACCCTTCACCAGCTTAATGGCTCTCTTCTGGACATTCTCCAGTAGCTTTATATCCTTTTTATCCTGTGGTACCCAGAACTGCATACAGTGCTCCAGGTGAGGCCACACCAGTGCGGAGCAGAGTGGGACAATCACCTCCCTCACCCAGCTGGCAATGCTGTGCTGGATGCACCCAGGACACAGTTGGTCCTCTTGGCTGCCAGGGCACACTGTTGGCTCGTGTTCAACTTGCCGCTGACCAGACCCCCCAGATCCCTCTTTGCGGAGTTGCTTCTCAGCATCTCATCCCCCAGTCTGTATGTACAGCCAGGGTTGCTGTGTCCCAGGTGCAAAATCCAGCACTTGACCTTGTTGAACTTCATGTGGTTGGTTCCCTAATTTGTCCAGATCCCTCTGCAGGGCCTCTCTGCACTCAAGAGTGTCAACAGCTCCTCCCAAAATAGTGGCAGGGAACCTGGATTGAAAGGTAAATAGGGTCAGCTATGGAAACCAAGTGAGGAAGACTGTGAGCAGCAAGCAGAATGAGATTTTAAGGATCACTGTCTTACTTGGAAAATATGAGACAAATGTGCCTGTAAGAAATATGTTTCTCCAGTCTACATACCCTGTTTTCAACCATAATTATTCCTATCTGTCTCATGTGCTACAAACACATTCCTTAAATAAAAATCAGAAAGGAGAAAGAGCTGCAAAACAATGAATGATATCCTTTAAAAATTCAGAAGAGTGAGCCTTGTAATTTACCATGAGAAAGGGACTGCGCAGAGTTTTTAATCTTTATGCGTTTACAGAGAAGAATAAAAGGAAATGCTTGCACTTGCTGGTGAAACTTAGAGGATGCAGAAGTCAAATCCTCCAGCAAATTATGTACGTTGCCAGAACTACAGAGAATTCCCCTAGGTCTTACCTAGGTCTTTCATCTGGAGATGTCAAAGCACTTTTTAAGACTTCAAGAACTGCTTTCATGCTGACATCTGGGACAGTTATTTCTTAAAATTACCTTCTAGAAATATTTGGGCACAAAGCATCACAGAAGTTAGGTGTTGTAACACTGGAGGTGGTGGTGTTTTAGTTAGAAGAATGGTAACTTTCTACATTAAAAAAAAAAAAAAAAGACCAAACTTAATTGTCTGAAAAATGAAACTGTGTATGACTAAAACTATTCACAAATTTAGGATATATTCTGAAAACTCTTTTTGCACAAGGCTTTAATAATAATACACTGGGGACAATATAGCTGAGGAAACGGGTGCAGAAAATACCAGTTATTCCATCAAACAGCTTGAAAATGTGGAACAAATTCAGACAATGAATACCTACTTCCTAGCAAAAAGGGGAGGATGAATGCCTGCATGCCTCAAGTGAGGGGAAAGGCAAAGCAGAGAGCTGAGCGAATATTTAATGCCTGTAACTTCAAACCCAAGCATCTAAAGCTGACAACTCAGAAGGGAACAGATGCATCTGCTGTGGTATGAAATACTGTGAGGATCTTGCACATGTACAAGGTGCTTAAACTGTTTTTCTGATTAATGAAGAGAATTTAAGAACTGTTTACAAGTTTTAACTAAATGGGACCTATAAATGGACAGCTGTCTGTTTTAATTGCTGTGTAAAATGTGATTGGGTCAAAGAAATTAGGCATACAAACTAAAGACATAATATGCTTTGCATTTGATTTTTGTCTGTTAGAGTTTCAAATGGATTTCAAAGTAGCCATAGATCATGTCATTCATGAGAGGATTTTGGAGAAGCGTGGTGACTGTGCTGCGGAAGCACAATTACAGCAGCCTTCCTCTTGGAACAAGATTAAGGATTACTTCTGAAGTTTTAACTAGTAAACATAGATCTATTTCACTAGGGTTTTTTTCCACATGTATCAGAGATTCTTCGACTGACAGATTGAGAGGAGGTACTCTGAGTAATCTACCTTGACTTAGAACCAAGACTTAGAACAAGTGTCAATATTTCATTTGGACATTATAAAAGCATAGGGCGCTGTACAATATTTGGAATAAGTTTGAGGGAGAACAATGAGGGATGTAGCACAAATAAGACGATGGTGTTATATACCATTTCTTACATTTTTTGAAGGCATGTGATGGTGCTGGTGGAGGAAGGACAGGTGAAGTACCTTCAGTTGATTGAACCTTCTGTAGTATTGTGCCAGCTTTGGAGCAGAACTGGGCGGGGGGGAAATTACTACTGAAGGAGAGGCATACAAATATACAGGATGACCCAAAGGTACTACCTATATTGCTTACAGTTTGTGGGATAAAACCAGAAATTTTTCCTATTTTGATGATGGACACCCTAATGAACACTCCTTGCAGTTTCTTCAGAAACAGTGAAACTTTCACCTCAGTGAGGTTATTGTCTTGGAAAGACTAAAAATTGACATTAAAATGTAACTAAAACCCAAAATTTTCTAAAGTAACACAAGGCTTCAGGCCTCAGAGCTCCTCTGGGGGAATACACCAGGATTTTGTCACTTCTTTGTGGGCAACCCAGAATTTTTTAAAGTAACACAAGGCTTCAGGCCTCAGAGCTCCTCTGGGGGAATACACCAGGATTTTGTCACTTCTTTGTGGGCTGGAGTGCTGGCCTAAAAACATTTCCAGCAACTAAAATGAACTGTTATCCTTGCTAACACTCACAGTGGCAACTGGAGACATCTGAGCATTAACTTGAAGCAGACACAAGTACCCTGAGTGTGTGTTGCACAGAGTTTGTGTGGTATATACATAGCATGATTGCCAGCCTGGCACAGAGGTTAAAGAAAAGGGAATAAGAGAACTTTCCTAAAATTCACAGATGTCAGTGATAGGGACAATGAGAATAAATTGAAATGAGAGAAGTTCAGATTGTTTGTGAGGAAAATTTCTTTCCCTATGAGGGCAGCCAAGCAAGGGCATGGAGATATTGTGCAGTCTTTAAGCAGGGTGTAGGGCTTGATGTCCCCCTGAGACTCCTTCCATACTGAGTTCTCCTATGATCCTAAATGTGGATACGTCAAATTCATAGAGGTTACTAAAAAAAAAAGACAAAAAACAAAAAACCACACACAAAACAAAAAACCCAACCAAACAAAAAAAAAACCCAACGAAAACTAGCAGCATGAGAAGGCTTTTATTTCATACTACAAAGATCTTCTGAAAACTAGAAAGACTGTGGTGTGGAAAACACAGACAAACATTAGTACAACAGCCTTTATACACTGTGTATGAAAGATAACCGAGGTAAGTTAAATTGTTCTCTCAGCAAGAGAACAGAGATCAAAAGAGATTCGGATCAAAAACAAGCTCTGAACTTACATTGATGAAAAATTCACGGATTTAGTCAGGATGAACTAACATTTTGAAAAGTCACCTTGGTCAAGTGAAATGAGTAAGTGGAAACATTTTTAGAATGGGTAAAACTCTTGCTAAAAGAATATGACAATCTGACAGAAAATAAGCAGCTGGTAGCAGATTGAAGTGAAAGCAGCTACACAAAATAAAAAAAAAAAAGGAATATTTTAGTTTGGTTTCGATACAAGAGATCAATCACAGAGTCTGGGAACTTAAATTAATGTTTTTACAACTGTCCTGGTTTTGTTTGAAAGAAGACCAGTTCTCTTTCAGTGAATTTTCCTTTCAGCTAAGTTCTTCTAAGTCACTGCACTTTTCTGAACTTGACTGCATGTTTTTTGGACACTGTTTACTCTGGAGCTGATAACGGTAGCAATGGTATGCAGAAGAGGCCCAGGTTTATACTTATTGCTATGGCAGCCAAGGTTTCTGATACATTTTACCGTCCCTTAAGTGAGAAGGATGTACTTGCAAGAAGAGGCAGACAGAACAAGTGACCAAAACTGACAAACTAAGTATTTAATCCCATATATATCATATACCATATAAACGTGGTAGATCATGAGAGTGACAAAAACTCTTTGGGAACTTTAGGATTTCATCATTTTATTAAAAAAGACATGGTTTTCATAAAATGGAAATTTTCTCTACCTGAATCAAAAGATGATGCATGAGGTTTGTTCACTTGATTGAACTTGAGGGGCATATTTTAAGTCAGATGGGCACAGGACATCATCATACTTGCTGTAGGGATGGGATCCCATCCACCAAGGACAACGTGGACCTGCGGATGTAGACTGTGGTTCCCAGAGTTGTTCATCACTGATGGAGAACATGGATCTATGCTGAACATACCCACATGCCTCCCAAAAGTTCTTATACTGTCCAGTGAAATGGAAAAAGTTTGCAAACGACAATATATTTTGACTCACTTGGCAATGTCAAAATTAATTATGACATTTCTGAGGCATTTCTATGAAACCGAACCACTTTGTGAATCTTTTGAAAGTGTAGATTTTTCATTTTAATTCTGGATGCAAACAAACACTGAAATATCTGAAATATCCATGGGATGTCAACTGATTTTGGCCAACTCTATTCTGTCATCAGTTTAGGCACTGAATGGGTTTTAATGTTTCACATGATTTCCCAAGATATGTCATATATTTTTGCTGTCTCAGTTGTACCTTGAGTAAAGTGAAATTGATGGATTTCTCTGATTTTAGCCTGACATGCAATGATCCTGTATAATACCAGTACTTTTTGCTTTCTTTCCCCTATGTAAGTGTATTAGATTTTGCTTAGTAAGAACTGTGAAGTACAGTTGTTTATTAAAAGTAGTTTGTAGAGTGGAGATTATGATTTATGTAACGTTAAGAGAACTTCAGTGTGAAGCTGTGATTAGGATGCCTGAGCTGTCAGTTGACAGTTTGTTGCCCCAGATGATAATCCATTGCATGGAATGGAGGGCAGGTCTTCTTCTAACTATCAAAAATGCAACAATTTATTGATTGTGCAGAAGCACATGATAGACTCACCAATATTTGCTTGTGTCATACGGTCCTCTAGTGGATCTACCAGCAGGCTTGTGTATAGTCTGTCTTGCCTGTTGCTAAGGCAAGTACATTTAGATACCTGAAGCCCAATAAAAAATGTATCCACTCTTCACTTTTCTTGGTTTCAGCCCCCTTCCTAAAGATATTCCTTCCCTTGCTGAAGGCCTAGGCCTCCTTTAGGGGCAAGGGAGGAACCCTGGATGAAATGATCAGGTTTAATTACCATTTTTCCACCTGTTAGACTTTGTCCTCTTCATTATCAGCATTAAAACATCAGGGAGCATATGATGAAACTTTTCCTTGGTTGTCAGTAACACATCCCCTTAGACAACTGATCAGCAGTTGCTATAATCCTCACTGGTTATAATGCAAGTGTGTGTCCAGGCTAAGTTTCCTTAGCATAAATAACATCATTAAGCAACACTCTTTCTTGGAAATTCACATCAATCTTGAAAGTCACCTGTTACTGGTATACAACTTCAGTGAACTCTGGAAAGTGAAGCTAAGGATCTTGCTGTGAATGATAACAAGCCTAAACATGATCAATAGCCATGTTCCAAAAAGGCTGTGCACAGCTGGTGTCAAAACAGGCACATTTAACTTCCTCATATCTCTGTTTGCTTTCAAACCATGATGTGTATCCATGAACAGATCAGATTCTGAATTTCATACTGCATATGGTGGTTACAGATGATCTTCAGAGTGGATCTTGGAAAAAGAATAAGGAATAAGAAAGTTATTCAGAGGGCTTAGGATTTTTGTCTTCGTCTCCTGCAGTGGTAAAACTTAGATTGTTCAATGTCTTCCAATAGATGCTGTAAAGGAGGTACTTGGTTATTTGGCTCTGACCTTCTACAACACATCAAAGGTCAGCAGAAAATTCACATCTGTTTCCAATAGGCCACTCTGGAGCTTACTTCCGTTGGTGAATATCAGAAGCAATCATTCAAAACTGGTCTAACACCATGCAAGTGCAAAAGCAAAGTGCAAGATCAGAATGAGAGCCAGAGCAAAGCTTTGATAAACATTTCTGTCTTTGTAGAATGGTTTCTTACATTTTTATCACATTCTTGAAATGTACATGTAAACTTTAGTGAGAAAAATGACCTTATGGCAGAATGAGATTGAAAATAGATCTTGGGAGAAAACTGCAAAAATAGATCGAAAATAGATCTTGCAAGAAAAATGCAAAAAATCTTGCTGGTATTTTTACAGAATGGGAATGTGTGCAATCATCTCTTTTTGCAGAATGGCTCGAAGATGAGGATGAACTATGGCTGTATCAAAGAAACTATGCTCAAAATAATGGCTTGTAACACCGTAAGCTGTTAAGGATTTTTTTAAGGATAAACTCTAATAGAAGAAGTCCCAAAGACAAGTGATAGTTGACCAAAGTCATGCTAATGTTCAAAGATCAATGATCTGAGGACACTCATCTATCATCTTGAACACGTGTTCATGGTAATCAATGGTCATCTGTCTTTTTCCTGTAGATGAATTAATCTTTTACATTTTGTAGGCTTGCTCCCCCAGTACAGCACTTTCCATAATACCTGCACAAGTTTTTGTTTGCTTGTTTTTAGTATATATCAAAGAAGCATATAGATTAATCTAAAGTGAATATGATACGGTTCTTCAAAGTCTAAAGCGAATAACTGCTTGAGGTGTGAAATCAACTGACAGCCACTTCTTCCTCATGTTTTGAGGCCACAGTCTTTTAAATGTCTTTACCTGTGATGATTGTAAACTCAGTTAAATAGCAACATTTTAGAACTGGGTTTTTAGTTTATGAAGCTGAACAAATAAATCTTGTAGAACGGCACAAAGAGCCAACGCTGTCAGATGAGGCCAGTGCAGTCTTGAACTTGCAGTGAGATCCATATCTTACCAGGGAAGAAACATTATCTACAATCTGTCTGTAATAGGAAAGGAGATACATTAAATCTATGTACCTCTGAACATTTAACTTAGCAATAAAAATGACCATCCTCCCGGTAATGTTAGATCTCCATCTTAATCAGATGGACCTAATCAAATGCCCTTCAAGACAGACCTTCAACTAGGTGGAATAAACGACCACCTGACAGTTTTTAAGCTATCTTGACAAGAAAAGAACAAGACTTGTACTTGGAATATAGCCCAGTGTACAAACTACTTAGAGAAAGGTAGTGTCTTGCTGATAACACAACTTATGCAGCCTTAATTGAAAAGACTTTTCACATGGAAAAGAAGTAGAAAATACTTAGCTAAATTATCATCTTACATAAGGTAAGCAATGCTTTCTACCTTTCTCTCTTTGTTTCATGCATTGCATTAAAAATGCAGTGAAAGCTGCATTATCAGCAGGAAATTCTAAAATTAGATAACTAATTAACCTTCATTAATAGTCTCATTTTGTCCATTTTATCTTTGATATACCTTGATCTGTTCTAGTGCATAAGATTTTTGTGAGAACAGTATGTCCTTATTGAGTTCCATTTTTATAAGTACTTAATGTACAATGGAGAGGAATGTAATAAGACATTCTATGTGGATAAGAAAAAAGGCTGAAATCACACTTTACTAAGTGGTTTACATATGTCTAGAATTCTTACAGTAATATACTATTTATTTATTATACATTGATTTTTATTTTTAAAAAGTTAATTCCTTCAAGAGGAAAATTATGGCACGTTATCCAAGGCAGATTGACTGGAGTTGTCTGAATTCTGTTATGACAAAATTGTGTCAAACTTGAAGAGAAAAAATCCATGTTGAAAATATGTGGACAGATATTTTTTTTAAGATTTTTTTTTTCAGAGGACCTCTTGCTCTTGAACAAGAAAACACTGGATCTTTCCTGGAGGCATGTTGCTACTTCTTTAGTACCTAAACTCAGCAGCATTCCAGAGTGATTAGTATGGTTGCAAAATGTAGACAGCAGGCTGATGCTATTCATCTGACAATTTTTTATCACTTTCTGAACTAAATTCCTCACATAACTGAGGAATAGGCTAATGTATAACTAAAAAAAACCCCTCTCGTATCTTGGTTAGTATTTCACAGGAAGACTGGCAAAACAAAGAACCCAAATGTTCCAGGTCTTGGTTCTGTTCCATAATCTTCACAGAAGACAAGTGTCACTGTGCAACTGCCATTCAAGTTAAGCGGAGTCTGCATTTCATTTTGACTCTGAGGTGTCAATATGCTGATTAGTTTTCTGATGCAGCTTGGTTGTCAACATTTAAAACATTTCTTGGAAGAAGAAAAATAATTTTGAACAGAAGGCATTCTGTTATACCTATATTTATACATATTTCCCTATACCCTCAAAACCCAGTTTTAAAGTGGCTTATTGGAAGAGCTGTCAGCATCACCTTGGAAACTGGTCGCTTGACAGCATATATCAATCAGTCGTCTCACAAGTATATAGCTTGTATATAGCTTTGCCTTTTTTTTTTTTTTTTAAGCATGTTTGAATAGTTTCATGCTTTCCCTGAATAAGGCAAAATAGGCTAAATTCAGCATGGACATCTCTCATCAACCACACTAACTGTTTTTTGTTTGTTTATTTGCTTGTTTAATTGCAAGTGATGTAGGTCACAAACTTGTAATTGGAGTGGTTGGATGGGAGGCAGAAGTTCCAGTCTGTGCTCCACAGGCTGATTCTGTTTCATATTAAACAGTCTTTGGTGGTTAACCTGTCTACCTGGTATCTACTTGTCAAGGTGATTTACTGTCTCCTTTTTAGCTTCTGGAGGGGAGAATACCTTTTCTTCTAGAATAGTTAGCAGCTTTAACATGCTCTTGGGAGAGGGGTAGCTGTGTTAGAATTTCCATTCCAGGACTTTGGCCCCTCAAGCTGATCACTTCAGTGCTCATCTTCACAAACTAAACTCAATTTTGGAATTGGCCATTAACCAATCAATACTTGTGAATAAGAGTCTTGATCTCAGATGGGACCTGCAAATACATGTTACAAGGGGTTTTTGTTTCTTTCTTGATAAGAATAATGAAGATATTTCCCTACATTAGAAGGGCATCCAGAAGAAAAATACATACAGACCACATCTTTCTTGCTAAAGTATCCAAACATTTTATGTGGAAACAGTACTGAATGAAAATGGTTATGGGTCTGTCATGAGCTAAGTGTATGTTCTGCATATTTTTCCAGGGATTTCACCAATACAAGTGATTTCTTATTCTTGTATTGCTTGTTGTTTTAAGTAGCACCTAAAATGCCTTGCAGAAAGAGGATTAAAGGAAAGAAATGTGTTTGTCTTTTTTTGGTTTAACTATGCTCTCTGGCAGTGCTTTGTGCATGGTCAGATTTGTTTTCCCTGTGACTTAATCTGTCCTTTTGTGTGCTGGTCTTTCACAAAGCAATAGGAGACAGGAGTGTTTTAAAATGTGATTTTCAAGCCAGATAGAGTGGGGAGGGGACTCAGCAGTAGGTAAAATCTTCCTCAACTGCTTTTATTTGTTTCAGATCAAGCTCATTTTCAACTTAATGGCATCTGTGGATGTCCTCATTGAGATGACAAGGAGGAATCCTCCTAGAGCGGTGGAAGGGCTGGAAGAGAGTGAGATGCACTTGTTCTGCTCAGGGATCCCAAGAGAGGGAGAAGTTCACAACCTCACACACTTTCCCCCTCAATCTGTGAAGGACTTCATCCTTCAAAGCCTCAATGGACCATGCAGCAAAACAAGAATTAGCAAACAACAAGTTTCCTCCACCTCCAAAGTGGACAGTCCCTCCAGATACAGTACTCCTTCAAGAGTTTTACTAAATCTGCGCGAGAGCGCAATCTGCCCATAGAAGAATTTCCATTTGTGCAGATGGTATAATTTGGCAGATAGCTCTGATGTTGGCAGCATTGCAGGGGTCATATTTGTGCACAGATGGACTGTTCTTCATCTGTTTCTTTATTGTAATAGACCCAAATAGGTTTTCCCACAATAGTACATATGTGCATCACAACTCTCCTTGTTCCCTGTCAGACAATGTATTTAGCAAAAGCACCAAAAATTACTGTCTTTCTCTCTCTCTCTCTCTTTCTCTTTGTTCACATATCAAGTCTTATTTGTAGCTTTGTTTTGGGGATGCAGGGTGAGGACTAAGTAGGGCTATTGAGGATCTCAGTATTCCTGAGCCATAAAGTCTAATTGCATAGAAATCATCACCAAGATGATATTCATAGCACTACTGTGAGTGGGTTCTTGTGGCAAATGTTTTCTTGTGGCAAATATTTTTTGGATGTTGTACATATAAATCACAGCTCCCTTGTAAACAAAAAGCACTTACAGCTGACATGTGAATGGACATTTGGAGGGACTGGAGAGGGTGGGGAATTGATATTTCAAAACTGGAGATTTTCAGTCAAGAGCAATGATTCAGCTCCAGCAGTAATGACCAAAAGCTGTTATCATTTGACAGCTGTTTGGAGAGTTATGTTAAATGTACTCATTATTTAGTTATGAGATATTCATATTTTTTTGAAGCATCTATTGTCACTCTCACTTGCAATCTCAGTGTGGCAGCAACGAACTGAGTAGATAGCTTTAGAAGTTGCCATGCCAGGACTGGTTTATGGCACAGCAAAATGACATTTTGGAAATGTTGCACTGCTTCTATTTAGCTTTACACAAGCACCTGCTTTGTTGATAGAAAAGTTTATCTCTCCATGCCTTACATTTTATTAATGATAAACCCATCTTTTGTGAGGAAACTGAGACTTTTTCAGTCTCCAGGTTGATAGCAACTTTGGCTTTTCCTTCTTGCTTGCTAATCTAATCGATGTAGTCTAAACTTGTCTACTCAGATGTCACAGGTAGTGTAAAAATGTCAGTATGGGTATTGTTTGTTGTATACAGCCATGAAAGAAGTTTGCACTGCGTGTAAATGAGATCAAAATATCTAGGGAGCTTGGACAGTGCATTTCTTCACATTTATATAGCCAGAATCCTAAATATAATATCTCAGTAATGTAACTTTTCTGGACATGTGAGACATAACATAAAGTACCCATTGTTTTTCCCAAAAAAGTACTGTTCGAAAGACAATTGTTTGTTTGTAATGTAAATATTGCTAAAAAGGCAATTCCTTCTTCAGCTGCTTCTGAATGAAAAATACTCCTGCATATCTACTGATTTTTTTTAACCTTTTGACAACCTAGTGAACAAAGGGTATGAACTGGGTACCAGCTGAAGAAAATTAGAAAGTGTAAGTGAAAATCCAGCATCAACTGTTTAGTAACTTCTTGGCTGTATGGGGTAACAGAGAGAATAAAATTGCTGATGGCAGCTAAATAATTGTTACTTGGGAAACACATAAAAACCCCAAACCAACAAAAAAACCAAACTTTAATTTCATATCCATCTGGTAAGTCTTTGTAATCAGTCCTTAATTATCTACTTGTTAATATATTTCTGGTTACTCTGACACCTTAGGAATTTTTCTATGCATAGATTTCTTGCCCAAGGCTATGGAAAATTATACATTCTGCTATACATGCTTGGATACAGCTGGTTTCTGTTTTGGGGTTTCTTTTTTTTTTTTTTTCCATCACAGTTACTGAACATTTTACACAAATAGCTGTACTGAATTTTATTATTTCAGTAGGAGTCTGGAGCTTGAAAAGCAGTTTAAACAGAAATGTTTCTAGCAGAACCATAGCTACAGGGAGGAAAATATTGTGGAGAAGGGGACAGGGGATGCAATTTGCAATGTAGCTCTGTAGCATGTTATATTCTATCATATGATGATATGTTAATGGAGCGATACAGACCAAGACAAGCTTGTTTTGTGGGCATTTAGTCTTTTCTTGTAGAACAAGGGACAAGTGTTTCCTCCTGATTTTGAAGGACATACTACAGGTTGTTTCATTTGCTAGAAGGTTTGTCCTCTCCTTAGCTCTGACTGATGCAATACAGTGGGCATTTCAGTCAGCTCTCCTGCTGACTGGTTTCCCCAAATTAGTCTCTAACAGCTGGACTTCTTTTCCACACTTTTTGAAGGTTTTAACAGTTTGTGAAGCCATATAGAAGAGGACTTCCCCAAAGAGACTTATTACAGATTTATTGTACAGGTTCAAGTCAACAAGCCAAGAATATAATTTTAATTGAAACAATATATTTTGCAGGATGTGGGTTCTAGAGAAGATTTTCTTTCTCTTTTTCTCTAAACCTAGCTGTTCTCTAGTCATGCTATCTGCCCTATTTTGTATCATCTTAATGACAATAGGAACAGTTCTATAGCTGTGTCTGTAATGATTGCTGCTCAGTCAAGACTGTGACTTAGTTTGACTGAGGCTAATAGTAGAGATACTTGGAGTAAGTGAAAAAAATGAAACCAAATGGCAAGTAAAGGTGGAAGTGTCTTTCAGTTCTGAAGGAAAAAAGGGTATTTACTTTGACTCCACCTCTAAAAAATATTTGAACAATACAAGATTAAACAAAAATTGGAGTGAGGACTGAATAATAATGCATTGCAGGCCTAATTCTAAGTGTAGGAAATACAGAAAATGTGTGCAAGGTTTTGTGGAAAGCTGGTGCCGTGGTTTAACCCCAGCTGGCAACTAAGCACCACACAGCCACTCACTCATCCCGCCCCTGTGGGATGGGGAGAGAATCAGAAGTGTAAAAGTGAGAAAACTCAGGAGTTGAGATAAAAATAGTTTAATAGGTAATCAAAAGCTGCACGTGCAAGCAAAACCAAATAAGGAATTAATTCGGTACTTTCAATCAGCAGGGAGGTGTTTAGCCATCTGTAGGAAAGCAAGGCTTCCCAAGACACTTGGGAAGACAAAGCACCATTATTCCTCCTTCTTCCCCCAGCTTTTTGTTGCTGAGCATGATGTCATATGATCTGGAATATCCCTCTAGTCAGTTGGAGTCAGCTGTCCCTGCTGTGCCCCCTCCCAACTTCTTGGGCACCCCCAGCCTACTCACTGGTGGAACGGTGTGAGAAACAAACAAGGCTTTGACTCTGTGTAAACACTGCTTAACAATAATGAAAACATCTCTGTGTTATCAACACTATTTTCAGCACAAATCCAAAACATATTCCCATACAAGCTGCTATGGAGACAACTCTATCCCAGTCAAAATGAGCACAGCTGGAAAACCTGAGGTTGTCTGCCTTCAGCTGCATGCACCTACCCTTGTAAATTATTGAGGCAGCCAGAGCAATGGCAAAAAATATTCCACTGACATTAAAACAAGAAAAAATAAGTGATAAGGTATCTGTGCGCCAGGAAGTACCCAGAGCCACAGAGATGGCTGAATTTAGTGTACCACATTGGGTCACTGTCTGCTTTGCTCAGACTGATAAGCCTGAACAGTGTACCCAGAAGGCTTCATAAGAGTGATAACCTGTGCAATCTGCTGAAACTGGATTCTGGGACCCTACCACATGCTGTCTGTGGCCATTTGAGTACCTCCCACAGGGGACTGGCCCAGCCTGGGAGGTTCCAAGGATTCATTTGCACTGTAGGACAGCTGAACAGATCCATATATGACCCTTGTACATCATGGCTTGATTGCACAGTCCTCTCATGTAGACACACATTCTCTTGTCACCAGTTGGTTATTAAAAGAGGTGCCTGAGCTCCTCCTCCTTTGGACAAGGTAGGTGAGAAACATGCCAGGATGATCTGGTATGTCTATCTACAGCAAATGTGTAGCCCCAAGCAGAGATCAAGAAGAGCTGGGAAAGGCGAAAGGACAGGGGGGAAGGAAATATGTTGAAGAAAGCCTACCACAATGGCCCATGATCTCTCATAGACAGGTGTTCCTGCTTTGGCTGTAAGCTACTTCTGGAGATTCTTGGCACCATGGCTTTGCATAACACTGGGGTTCCCCACGTGGCATAGGTAGTTTCTCACAGGGCAGCTGGTTGCTCTGAGGATAGTGGAGGAGATCCAGAAGTTTTGGCAATGGGGCAAGACTTGTGCAACAGCTAATGTGGCAGTTGGCCCATGTCTGGTCTGCATGGTCTGATCAGGCTTTATACCTGATGTGTGTCCCTAAGTAGCCAAAAAATGGTGGGAAGGACAGGAGCAAAAGACATTGACTGCAATGTGTAGGGCTAGAAACAGAGTGCTCAGAATACTGAGAGAAAGCACTCAAGTGAGGTGCATGGAAGCTGTAGGGCATATGAAACTCCTCTCTTGGGTGCCATGGCTGATGAGCCTGTTTCCACAGTCCCTACGGCACTGAGGAAAACTACTGAAGTTTGTCAGCCATAGTTGTACTGCTTCTCCACCATCTCACTCTTCCCATAAAACAAAGAAAGGGACTTCGTGTATCCTGAAAACAGCCTCCCCAGTGGGCACTCACAGCATGGATTCAGAAGAACCTAGATACACCTCTGTTTGTCTCCAGCTTCTTGTCTATACTATCAACATGGCACTTAGGGAGTCATGTACGGGCTCTGAAAGGCAGTGGAAGAGAAACCTCCTGCTTTACAGAGGCAGTATGAGACACGAAAGCCAGTCAGAACAAGCAGAAGAGCTCTTTTTGAATTCTGCAGTCTTCATGGAAACAGCTTTCAGCATAGAAGTGACACTGCATACAGTTTATGTTCTCTGGGAGTACCCAAAGGGCTTTCCAAGGGGGCTTGGGCAGGCACCCTGCTTCAGGGAATGTAGAAGCACTGCATTCACATGGGAATAGTCAATCTTGTGTTTAATTTTTACCAACATGTGTTATTTTCTAAAAGGCTTCAAAATTGAATACAGGCCTAATACAAGTTGAATTTTTACACACCAAGGTAAAGCCAAGTTGAAGTAAATGAGAAATCATTCTGGTTTTTATATTGCAAAGGTCTGAGACGTTCTAATAGGCACCCAAGATAAGGATTTTAGTCAGCTGTGGATATTTGTGTCTCAGAGAGGGGTGAGAATGGAAAAAATTAGGAGATAAAGGCAATGAGCATCGTAATGGTGAGATTTGTCAGAATTCCTGTCATCAGAGTCTGTTTACAGGTTGTAAATATTCCCTCTGGGCTATGACTTAAAATTCAAGGTCATACACAGGAAATGATATTTATCTTCGCTAAATTAAAACATTGGTTCAGCAGCATAAAAAAAATTGTAATCATAAGAAAATCCTCTGGAGCACAAGAAGGTCAGGTACTTCTGACTTTTTTTTTTTTTTTCCAATCTACATTTTCCTTCTGCCTAATAAACATGGCATATGCTGAATATTTTAAAGCCTTGACCTGTTACTCTGACATTAGTAGTAAAAATATATTGAAAAGTAACATACTGAAAGTCTTTCACCCGTGAATGCACCTTTTCTTGATGACGTTTTCTATTATTTTGTTTGTCAAGCCCTGTACTGTTCAGTGTTCCTTCTCTATATTTATATGAGGATTTTATTACAAATAAGTCTTATCACTATGCAAATAGTCATTATTTGGTTCATATTAACATTGTCTTCTCTATAAATATTAAATATATCTTTAAAATTCTCTATTTTTTAAGGTAGTGTAGCAGTTAAAATGCACTTAAAGATGCCTTATTTGCATGGAAATTATCAGGATGAAGGAGAATGTGAGGATATGCAAATTACAATTACATACATCAATCTTTTATTATTATGAATGTCTTCCAAAAATGTTTGACTTCTGATAACATGTCATCATTCTTCTTGTGATTTAGAATATATTTCCTTATAAGGATTACTAAGGAATAGAGAATTTTAGAGCCTCCAGTATCTTTTCCCCTCTAACTCCAAGTTTAGTGTGATAGAATTCACCTGTACAGGGCCAGTCAAATTGTCTGTGAATAATTTTCTGTTAAATAGCATTCTGGCAAAAGTTCTTCATTTCCTAAAGTATTTTAACTGGTGTTTACTGGAACTGATTGAATACTGTCCATTTACTATCTTAACACATTTTAATGGTGTGACTGAATACTTTATTCAATTATCATCTCTGTAATATTAGACCACCTCTAGTTTTTGCTCAGAGTAATAGACCTGATGTGAATTCACTTATCTAGGAGGTGTCTGTCGTTTGATAAAACTTCTTCCCTCACTTATTCTGATCAGAATAGTAGACATTATGTTGTTGTTCAAAACAGATTGTTTGATTTGGGACTTTGCTCCCTTTCTACTGTGTGCTTAAGAAGTTCCTATTTTATTATGGGTCTCTAAAAGCTTGTTCTGGGTAAATTCTAGAGCTTTCTTATTTGAGCTAGGGGTAGAGACACTAGTACCTGACTCAACTCTTCCTTTTCATGGAAGTATTTCCATTAATTTCATGGATAATATGTCCTTTATAGCCTATTGACTGAACAGGACCTGTAAAGCCTGACCAAACTATATTTATATTTTTTTTTCCTCCAAAGTGTATTAAAAAACAAAGAGAGAGAGTTATGTTTAAATTTAAACATAGCCTGCCTTCTTTCTCAACTCCTTGCTTTCTGAATGTCCACTATACCCACCCGCAGGCTGCTTGTACAGGTTGGTGACAGACAACTTTGTCTACCTCAACCATTGTCCAAAAGGTGCATAGAAATATATTGTGGTCCTGAGGGATTTCAGCAATATGCAGTTTCACATGGAAAGGCAGTGTATCTTGGCTCATCCGTCAGGATTTCTCGAGTAAATTGTCACTGGTAGCTTATTGTGGATGGAGAAGTTTACACACAGAAGACAGAATGTCATGATAGAAGCTGATAAATTAGGCCATGAATCAGAGGGCCATCAAGATCCTGGGCACAGCTTATCACAGTGGTGATTAAGAATGATGCAACAAGTCAGTTTTGAAAGGCAAATACTAGACTTAAAGCAGGAGGTTGCAATCTGATCATCACTTTACACTGGTGTTGTAAGTATGTGTTGTCCAAATGTTGTCACACAAGTCTGTTTGGGGGGATGTGTCATTTTTCACGATATACACCAGAAGTGGCATTGGGACAAGAAGAAGAAGGACTGAGAGTAGGGGGAATTTGAAGAGTCTGGGAAACTATTCTATAACATTTTATGTGATGAATTCTGCTCTCACTCTTTAATGTAGAGTGAAGAAAGTCTTTAAAGTACACGCTAAAATTATAGATGCTGCATAGCCAAGTGCTGGATTTGAACGATGCCTTTCATGTCTTGAAGACAGTTCAGAGGTGTTACCTTCCCACCGGTTCTTTGGCAACTGTTGCCTACAAGACCTCTTTAGGCTGCGGAGCTGTGGTGTCTCTTGCCTTCAGCAGCTGGATGATTTTTGCTAAAATGTTATTTGCTCACCTGTGACTATAGGTGAAAAAAAGTTAGGTGCCTTTAAAATTTCAGGTGGTGGTGTTTTTTTAGCAATATACTTTTTATGTCTATAAATGCTTTTGACTTCATATATGTTTGTGTTCACTTCAGTGAACATAACTGCTGACCTACCCGAGTTATCATTAAAGCACCATACATCTTTCATACAG
The DNA here is from genome assembly GCF_037038585.1 of Patagioenas fasciata. Taxonomy (NCBI): domain Eukaryota; kingdom Metazoa; phylum Chordata; class Aves; order Columbiformes; family Columbidae; genus Patagioenas; species Patagioenas fasciata. The sequence continues at coordinate 100,154,303 of NC_092521.1, read as the reverse complement.
GTTATACAACAATAACTAGTTTAAAATTAACTCTAATTTGACTTGCAAGCTCTACAGTATAGTAGCCTTTTTGTCAGTAAGGTGATTCTGGTTGGAGACAGTGAAGACATGATATTCAGACTGCCAGGTACAGACATCCAATTTATATGCCTTAGGAGGTCAGTTGTCTCAGTGCTCATGATACAATCAATATAGAGAGGGAAAAGCTCCTTAAAGGGCAGTTTTGTTCTCTCAAATTAAGCTTCTGCTCTGAATTATTATTTAGAGGAGATTACTTCTCTAAAATGGTTGCCTACAGAAACTAGCTGACTAACATATAGGCATGGAGGTGGATTCTTGAATTTAGGAAATACTCCCTCTGACAGCTGTAAGAATCCATCATAATGCAAAGGCAAGGGCCCATCGCAGGACAGTGGGTACCAGACTTCTTATGTACTAGGCTAAAACTTCATAAATATGAAAGTTGTTGTCTAAAGATGGTGACTACTCATGTATTACTAGAATTTTGAAGGTAAAGACAAGGAGAACTTAACATGCCTTCTTGTTCTTTTACAACAAAAAAAGTTCCAGGGATTTCGCCTTTAAATTTCTGCTATTATTGCTGTTACCCTGTAATACATACTTAAAAATGTGTACTCGGGAGGAGTGAAGATATATGCAAATAAATTATTAAAGAGCAGGGAAAAATTGTTTCAGAATTGCATAACACAAACAGTGTGTGGAATTCAGGTCAACTTAAGCTACATCAGGCCTTCAGGTTCTTGTTTCAAATCAAAATCAATTTCAGATTAAACCAAATGAAATCATGCTGAGAGAAAGGCCACAGTAATATTTCAACACCCCATCATATTGAAACAATAAATTATTATCTGATCTTTCATATAGCAAAAGATATTCAGTTAGGCTACTTGGATATTTTAGTAATATTTAATATTTCCAATCAGTGGACTACAATAAGGAAAATCAGTTAATTTTAATTAAAAATAGTCCGTGCTAAGTCAATATTTCATGTTTTCAAGTCAGTTCTTTACAAAAGTAATTAAAATCTCTGGACATCTTTTAGTGAGCTGTGGATTTAGGTATTTTCTCTTTCCTTCTAATTTTCTCCCTTCTTAAGAGTGAGAGAAATATCTTTTTTTTTGCATTTTTTGGTAACAGATCCTTCTTTGGCTGTTTGCGTGGATACCATACAAAGACCGCTCAACACAGATGTACAATGTAAGGAAAGGTAACGATTTCTTCAGCAGCAACTTCCAAAGGGATATTAGGGGAATTCAAGGTGAAATGAAATACTTCAGGAAAATCCACTTCAAAGTTCCCATTTAACTCCCCTAAGGCCAAGATTTCACACTTTTGCCAAGTCATGTCCTTGGCCTGATCAGCTTTGAAATGAAGTTCAGTTTGCAAAGCTCTTTTTCTGTTCTTGGAACGTTTGACATATTCTATAGAAATGCAAGAATTAGTAAAATAAAGCTCAGGACAAACAAACTAACAAAATTACCCAAACTAGTAAATTCTCTCCAGCAGCCAAAATTGTACTGTGTGTTTTTTAAAAAATAATTATTATACATACATAGGCAAATTGGCCAAGTGAATACACTGCAAAACTGGTAATGATGAATCTTAGCCCAGGCTCAAATCCTGCTGTAGTTTAACAATTAGTGTACGAAATGACTGGTATGGGGATTCTCCTGCTCGGAAGGAGGCAGTTTTTTGGCCAAGTATTATTAGGTAATGTCAAAGCAAACACTTTTACGGAAAAAACAGTGTGGTTGCAATAGACCATCTGTGCTACCTGTTCCTCACGGTTGTGTTGGGACAGTCTCACTCATACTTCCCTCAGACAGAGAAGGTCCCTATGGATCAGAGGCACATTTTCTTCTCCTTCCAGTATCTCAGTTAAAGAGCCAGTGACTTCTGCAGATCATTCTCAGATAAACAGCCCATCTTCAGCAATTCATCATAAAATGTTTCTGGCAAAAATAGAGGTTCTATTTTAAAGTTATTAACAGATTTTTCAATTCTACTGGCAGATATCAGTTATTCTGGGAAAGCACTGTGGACATTCTGTAGATAGGCTAATGTGAGGACTCATTATTCCACATGATTTTAACTGTGATAGGTGCAACTCTCTCAGAACAAGGGCTTGGATCAAGTAAACCTGAGGAAAGAAAATTTATGAGCAGTTAAACCTGGAGAGATTTGAGCTGATCTTTATTGCTTTCCTGCTTCCCCCTCATTGTTAATAAACTCACATCTCAGGAGAAGAGAGAGTTTGGGCTTTACTACAATAAGAATTATATTTCTGAGCAGGCCAGGAAGGATACCTGTTTATATTATTTTAAAAACAGCCTTGGGTGAAGAATGACCAGATAGTCAGCTGATGCACACTGTTATAGTTCCAGACAGCTGAGGATCTGTATTGCGAGTTGTGAAACTGGATCACTGACTTATAAAGGGTTTGAGAGTCTTACATGGAAAAAGCAGGCATTCAACAGATGAAAGAATGGTATTATAGCATAAATAAGTGTTAAAAACAAAGACAGGAAAGAATTTGGCAAAGAGAAGTAATTTTATACTGTTATGAGAGTTTCCACCACCGCCCTTTTTTCCTCATTTAATTTTTCAACATAGGTTTGTAACGCTGGTGTAGTCTGATCTGGTATGTAGGCATCTGAATGTTGGTCCTCACTTGCTGTACTGATACTGACCATGAAACTATGCAATAGTAAACACACAAGCCTGACAAAAAAATATGTTAGTGTCAGGAATTATGTCTGTGGCCCCTGGAGTCCCAGGTGAGGAAAGTTCAACTCTTCCCAGCTGAACCAAATTAAGAGGGTAGGGCAGCATATGGAAGCAATGAAGGAAGAAGAAGCTGGAAAAGGTGGTGAGAGAGTTGTGGGAGGTCCAGTGGAAGGGCTGAGGGAGTGGAAGAAGTATTTTGGCTCCTGACTGAGGCCAGGGAGAAGAGGGACTTATCAGCTGACTTCTCTGAACAAGGATGGGAACTTGGACAAAGCAAAAAAAGTTGAAGGCCAGGGAGATAAAAAACTGTCTTAACTCCTCACCTCTCCAATTGAGACCTAGTGAACAAATAGACAAGTGGAAATGCAGGCAGCTGATGTTTAAAAGTGGTGGTGGACTGTGCTGCCAGGAGAAGGAGCTGTTGGTGGATGAGGCCCTGGTGCTCTTGCTTAACGGGCTGTATGGCTGTGTGCTGTGCAATGTCCCACACAAGAGCCCTGGAATTGGGAGGGTGCCAGGAACTGCTCCTGGCATGTTCCTTGCTACTCCAGGAGAGTGGTTTGTCCCTGAGATATATTTCATTTGTGGTGGCCTTTAGGCTTTTAACATAATGACAACTCCTAGGTGTTTGTTGTTTGTGTTACGGGAGGACATGTGTGAAGGGGATGTTTTGTAGGCTTTCCTGAGCTAAATGTTTTTTATGTGTTTGCAAAGAGTTGAAAATTGTGACAAGGTGGTTATTTCCAGTCCTGTCACTCTTCCAGGATTCTGAAGGGTTATACATGTGTTATATATATGTATTATATATATATCCTGTGACACTGAGGAAGGAAGAAAATGCCTAGTAAGCTGTTAATAGATAGAGAAATCCTTGGAGAGGATAAGTGAATCTACAAAGAATACTTAGCTAGATTATAGGCAAGTTATATGTAACAGTTGTAAGTGAAACCTTCACAAACTAAGAAAGGGCGGTTTCAGGACACTTGCAAATTTACAGTAGAAGTTGTTCCTGTGGCTTCATTGTGCAATGAAATACAGTCTCCTAGCATACTTTCCATTTTTATTCTCTTCTCATTTACCTCATCATTTATACTTGCCTAATAACAAAAAACACCTATGTCCCACATAGTCATCTTCAGCTTGGTTATGGACAAACTCGGAACGAAACTGGAGTCTCTGTCCCAGACAGGTTACAGTCTAACTGTAGACAATAATAAATGTGTTTTCTTCTGCATCTCCATCTTTTAAATGTGAAGAAACAAGAGCATTCAGTACCATAGGCAGTTGTTGGAGGCTGCCAGAAGACTTTTGTAGATTTTACTGCAAAACAAGAATCTGTATTATTCTTGAGGAAGTAAAGGTCAGCTGTTCCACACCCTCAAACAATTAAAAAAAAAAAAAAAGGCAAAAAACTAAAAAAGCACTGTAACACAAAGAGTATGACAAATCAGTATAGGAAAAAAACCTATTTGCATATTCTACCTACCTTGAGGAAAAGAAACTCACAACAAGCATATTTGCTTTATCTTGCCTGTATTTTCCCAATTGCTTCTGCTTATTATTGTCTGTTATTATTTGTATTTATCCTCGTGCATGTGCAGTGCCTGTAGGCAAACCCACTGATGCCAGCAGAACTCTGCGTGTATCCCATGATCAGTTTGGAGAACTGGAGTCTAACATTGGCAAGAGAAGCACTCTGTTGCAGGGAAATTAAGACCAAGTGGGTGAAAGTTCAAATTTTCCATCAGATTTCATTGTTCATTTTGAAACCTTGCCTAATGAAATGAGGAAATAATGTTGAATCCTGTGATGACATTTCTTTTGCAGTGGACACGAGACTGCTTGAAGGGGAAAACCCTCCTGCTCTTAACAGAAATTCCCATATAGTACTCGAGACTCTCCTCTAGCAGGAGGGAAAAGCAACAAACAGTTGACTTTGACACTGATTCTCAAAAGCTTCAGGAGCAAGAAGGTAGGTAGGTCTTGTCTAGCATGTGAGCACAGGCTTTGGCTCTCACCCTACCATGAGTGTCAGGCATGAAGAAGAGTTAGCTCATCAGTTGTTCAGTCACAGTAAGAGGTTGGTTAGCAAGGTGTTTCTCACTCAGTAGCTTATTACACGGCATTGCAGCTGTCTTCACATAACATGATATTACAAAGAAACTCTGCATTTCTACTGTCATTGTTCTGCTTCATTGCATGTACTGCATCGGTGTTTGGGTGTTAGTGGGTAGAACTGCTGAGGGTTACAATAGCATTTGAGCAAGCAGCTTGAAAGGTGACAATCTGAGGTTTTCCTTGTTTGTTTTCCATTATCTATCATCTCCTTGCACTCCTACCTCCCAGCACTGCAAGCCTGAACTGCCTGGTACTTCTGAAGCATTTTTGCTGAGGACTTCAAGCTCCCCTTCAGTGCAGCACTTTCTTGCTGTGATTTTGGCCACTCTGTGTGATTTGGAAATGCCTGCTTTTAATAGTCACAGAATACAAATAAATAACACACATGAAAGTGTGTGTGAGTAACTGTGCATTGAAGAGTTTAATATTCTTCAGCCTGCTGCTGAGAGGAAAGCCAGTCAGAATATATCAAAACCAAACATAGCATTGGCAAGATTAAACAGCAGTGGATTTGCACATGTAATAGAACTGCTACATTGAGTTTAATCCATGTGTAATTGGGAATAGATAAGACTGGAATTGAATGACTGCACAGGATCTGCCTCAGATGGAGGAAGGGAGGGGGATGCAGCCTAGGGAAGAGAGTCAGGGAGGCTCTGCAGCCTCTAGTGTGGCACACAGCTGCTGGAATAAGGGGTGTTTTTGTGCTCTTTTATTGTGAGAGACATTAGGAAGGTGATATGATGTTGATGAGCTACATGTACAGTAAAGGGCTTGGCTATTCAAGAACTTCAAGCATAAACAGGTTGTTTTCTTCCCTTGGCTATGGGAGGTACAGTTCTAACTGGGCTTAGTGTCAAGAAGTGTTGCTGATGTTTTCAGGTTGTCTTTGCCCAGTTTGACTGTAATACAGTAAAAGTGAACAGTAAGTATAAAATGGTTGTTACTCTATTGTTCTGCCCTTTCCCCATCATCTCTGTTTTCCCACTTAGAAAGCAAGGACTCATGAATGATCCAAACCCCTCCCATCCCACTTCAAAAATCATAGCACCTTTCCCAGCCAGTATCTATACGTGTTGGCTTTAACTCTACTCCCTGCTAACCACTTGGAAAAGGAGTGTGATGTTTGCCTCCCTTTCAGCTTCCTTCACAAACCTGATGGTATTTGTTTGGTTTGGATTTTGCTCCTGTAAAATGCATGAATGTGTAACGTTTCTTGTGTTTTGAAACAGATTAAAAGATGAAAACATTTAAAAAATATTATCTTCATTCTATGTGATGCAATTTCTATTATGTAGTTTCTCCCTCTTAAGAGTGTATAATTCCCTCCATAATTCCCATTTTCAGCTGTTCCTCTTCATTGGCTCTTGCTAGTGCATCACCACTGCTTTTGATAACTCTGTCAGTGTTGGACTTCATGTCATCTTGTCTCTTAGAAAGCTCCCTGGGCTGTGTTTTCTGTCTCTATCCCTGTTGTCTGACTCCTCTACTCATCCTCTCCCTGCAACCCTCTGTATCCTAAATAACTGATCCCTCTTCTGTCTCCATGCTTCCTCTTCTGTGGTTACCCACATAACTACCACAAGCACACAGCATCTCAAGATAGGCATTAAATGCATGCACAGCCAGTCTGTTCCACTCATGCTTAATAGACCCAGCAGGCCTGTAAGAATATTCTTAGGCGGTAACAGAAAGTTTTAACAGATCCTTTAATATGTTTAGATCAAATCCAGACTCACCCTAATTCCCAGCCTTTACAGAAACTGAGAGATCAAAGGGCCACCACTTGCATGCAAACTGTAATTGGTAGCGGTGCAGCTTTTGTCCCTTGTTTTACTTCAGAGGTCAAGCTGGTGTGAAAGTTTCAGGATGGTGAGACTAGACCGATGCTCTCCTGACCTCTCCAGCACATCTGCCTCTCAAGCTAAGCAACTGTATTGCAAGGACCATGCAAAATATTTGAAGTTTTATTAGACATTTTTTTTCAGCTGGAACTGTAGGGTGGGGTTTTTAAAAGCTATTCTGTTCTTCTATGGTCTATGTGTTTACTAAAGTTTTGGGTACTAGAACTGTACAATAATTTTGCGAATAGGTTGTGCTTAGTCACAATTACAATAAAGTGTAATCCAGAGCCTCTGGTTATGGCATTTTATGCCTCTTGCTTTATTAATTTCAGAGCCCTGTAATTTGTACATTTTAGTTTGAGTGATGTTGGCTGTATGTTTTTGCCACAGGACTAAATGAGAAGCTTAATAAATGAATATGGGTTTTACATGATTAAATTATAATAATTTCTTATTTCAGTGCTGCTTGCTCCCCCCACACATAATATAGTTTAAATTTCTTCCTCAATTTTATTTTAAAATTGTTAGTATTGCATAAATCTCCTATCCATGTCACAGCATGATGGTGATTCAGCTGCTGGCAATTATATGGGAATTGTGGACAAACAGGGTGGGAGGATAACTAAAAATTAAAGGAAAGTTTTGAGCAAAGGAAGATTTAGGAAAAGGTAATTGTAGATGTACCGTGTCTGTGGAAAAAAAAAAAAAGTCAGCTTTCCACATGAGACTGTCTCTCACTAATGCTTGTGCCAGGGAGTGTAACAGAGTAGCCTATGCATTTCTTGTAGCTATCTCTAACTAGGCTGGGGAAGAACAATAGTAGACTAGTCTCAAGGTCCTTGACTTGACTGTTGCTGTGACCACAACCTCTACTTATGCAGCATGATCCATTATTCAGTGTTAAATTCTCTGTCCATATTTCTGCTCTAGGCACTGCTACTCAATGTGCAACATTTGTTGAATGGTTAATAGGGTAACAACACAATAGAAAGGGCTGGGTTAAGCAGGAGAAAAAGTGCATGTGCCAAAAGCATTGTGACCGCAATTAGGTAGTTAGTACTTCTTAATGTATTATGGAGAAAATATAATCTGCAAACAAATCTTGATGGTTGTTTTAAGATGACATAGGAATGAACCTGGAATGGATTCCCTTGGTTTTGGAAGGTGGTTACTAGATGAGAAGTGCTCTCCTGCTTTCCCCTTGCCATGCGCTAGCTCAGGACACTCAGTGGCAATTGTGTGAAACCTAGTTTGGATTTGTCATCTCTGCAACCCATGTTTCTTTTCAGGAATTTCTTATTCATGAGGGGGTTCTGGTGTTGAGATGACAGCTAGGAATGTTTGCTCCATTATGTATTGGTAATGAGATATCGTGGAGTAAGGACTCCAGACTGGAGTATCATTCTATGTGTCACATTAGCCATAGTTTATATTTTACACACACCAAAACCATTTCATACTCACTTACCCCTTTCTCCATTTGCTTCTCCCAAGGAGGCCAAAAGCAAAGTTATGGGCTGGTACTTTCATAAGAGGTGGTTTAATATCCCTGGTCTGAACAGGGCATAGGTCAAATCACCAGCTGATGCACATGTAGAGGAGAGATTTACTTCATGGGTTAGTTTATAATATACAAAGCTTATAATATACAAAGGCAACTATTTTAGGAAAAGTCGGTGCCTTTGTGACTTCTAATTGGTTTGATTTTGGCTTATAGGGATTTCCCCCCTCTAATACAGCTGTTGTGGTCTTATCTTTTCAATTTTACACTTCAAAAGCAAGTATTTTGTATTTGGTTTCTCTTTGCAGCATTCAGTCTTTCACTCTGTAAGCATCTGCTGTTTTCTGCTTGACAAAATGCACTTCTTGACCAATACAGCCTGGTAAAGATGGGCTACCAAACTAGACTGATATAGCTCAATAGTTCCTATTTGATTGCTTAGAGGGTTTCTTCTGTGTTTTTTCCTTACTGTAATTGCAGTACTGTAAACAGTATAGAGGTGTTCCTGATCGAGACTTCTTGACCTTCCAACATAAATCAGAACTTCTAGGAAGTAAATTGTCTGCATTATTGCTATGCATTCTCTGCATTTTGGGTGGAGTCCCAGTGTACCCATCTTGCAATGGAGGAAACCAACAAGTCCTAGATCTAAAGCTTGATTTCGTCCCAAGCTTCTTTGTGGAACTGTCCAAGAAACAGAATCATAGGGAAAAATGGGTAGGTGTGAATACAGGAAATTACATATAGTAATTATTTATTTGCACTTTTTTTTTTCCTTCAAAAATATGTGGTTCTGGTTCTTTAATATCCTTTGCAAGAAGGGATGAATGCATTTGCCTAAGTAGAGGACTTAGAAGGCTGGAAACAGGTTAAAGGTGTTTATCTTATGGTCTGTATAATTCATAAGACACTACAGCTAGTAAGACATTGTACTAATAAGACACTGCAAATTTTCAGCTCCCTGCTGGTGCGTGTTTAGTTTTCATTGGTTTTGTCAGCAAAACTTCTGCCACTGACTTGTGGGTAGAAGGTACAAAATTTGTGTTTGCAAAAGAGGATATTTATTTACTGCTTGTATGGATATGGTTTATAAGTTGCTTCTGAGACCAAATGTAAAAGATATTTTTCTGTGTGGTGTTTTGCATTCATGATAAGTGAAGGGTTTTTTTTAAACACTTGTCAGTATAGTTCAAAATTATCACATACCAGTAATTACTATGGATGATTAAAAATGCTGAGGCAAAACCTCCTTAGCATATCCACACTTCATGTGCATATAGATCTCTAAGACGGTGAGTTGTGTAGTGCATTTTAATCACATTGTAGTGGTTTTTTATAATGTAAAACTCTTTCCATTGAAGACTGAAATGAGTCTGGCATGACCCAGAGTCAGCATGATAATATATTCTTTGTATCCTTTACATGCTGCTAACAGTTCAGCTGCAATAGAGGGTTTTGTCAAGTTATGTTCATTTTCCATAGGTGTTAATATATTTGTCAATTACAGTTCAAGTTGTTATTCTTAAACTAGCATTGAATTCGGGTTGGTGAGAACTCTAAATTGAGCAATTTCACCAACTGTTGCAGGATGCTGTAGCAAACCTTTGAGCTAAACTGTGCTCTTGTGTGTAGAGAGTTTTTACTTTAATAAAAGGCAGGCAGACTGTAACTACTTGTGTTCCTCCTGGGAAAAGATGGAAATATGTTAGCTTGATACTGCTATAACTTTAAAAGCTGAAGTAGAGAGAGGGCAGCCTAAAGGGATTGGTTTGTCTCCTGCTTCCTTCCCCTTGACTGTTAGGTTAAATCCTTATCATTATTTTTCTTGGCCTGCTTTCATGTGGTTTAGCATAAATTCAGTTTTCCTGAGTAACTTCGTAGTTTAAAGACAACTGTGAAGCAGCAGTTGTGTGTCATGGAGAGATGTTCCTCTGGCTCCATGTTAAAAGAGACAGCAGTCATCACATTGGATGGGATGTTCTCACACAAATAAATCATTATTTATTTTATGTTGCTAGCTTGAGAGGAAGTGGTGTTTGGTTGAAGAGCCAATGGCTGGATAAGCCCTTGTAGGAACATTCGCTTGTTTTTGACATCTCAGTCTTCGATCTTTAAGATGCATCTGAGCCCCAGAATTTGCTTTTCTATTTGCTTCAATGTGCAAGTCAAATGATGAGATCTCCACTGAAGAGCAGGGAGAGAGCTGCCTTTTTTTTTTAATTTCTTCTTCACGTAGACCATAATTTTTTTTTCATTTTCAGAGCCTCACAGTACCAAACTTCAGGATCACCATGATGCATGTTTGTTTAGTACAACAGTCTTCCTTTAAACTTCTTTCATTAAATACCATTTATAACCCACTTCTGTAATCATATTTAATATGAAGCGTGTAAGAATGACAGACAGTACCCTGTGGCGATCTGTGCACAAGGTTATGCTGAAGACTGGCCAGTAGTGTTTGAAACTTTATTGAAACTTTTTGCCACAATAGCTGCTTTCATTCAGATCATATGATGGACAAACAAATGTCTTCCAGTTTCATGATCAGCAGTCCAAAAGAAAGACAGTAAGTGAGGATCAGATTATGCATAACACAGACTAGAGGTAATGCAGCTAGGAAACCAAGCCTAGGAGTAAAACATTGCCACAGTCTTTAAGAAAAGTCCCTAGCAAGATTTTAGGAAGGACAGTGTTTGAAAAAGCTCCTGGAAGTGGAAGGAAAAAGACTATTTCCTGCTGTCTGCCTTCCTGCTGTGCATGTATTCAGGGTTTTATGTTAATAGATGTGACTACAGAACAGGCATTCCTGGTTCAACCCCTGATTTCTACTTCTAATAGAAGCAGTTTCTAGAATCACACAAAATGCTGAGGGTGGGGATGGCAGGATAAAAGCAATCTGCTCCATCCTCTCAGATGTGTTCTGACACAGATGTTTTGGTCAATGTTAATGTTGTGATGGGAGTTCCCATGACAAACACTATCACCAAACCCTGAACAGTAGGGTTAATCCCAGCCCTTCAGGGTTAAATAAGAAGTAATTGCATGGGCCTCAATTAATCCCTGTTTAACTCAGTTGCATCTGATGGAAGGGCACTAGAGATTAATTTGGCCTAGCACTTCGTCAAATTCATTAATTTCATTAAATGCAAAAAAAAAAAAAATCTAAGTGTGAGGTAACAGCTGTGACTCTTCTGGCCTATAACGGGGTCTAGCAGCACCAGGCAAGACCTTAAATGCTTGTCATAAGGCTATATATACCAGTATGTTGGCTGAGTTAGAGAACGGTTGCCCTTTCCTCTCAGTGGCTACAGAAAATCTTATAAGCCATTGAATTGCAAAGTAGTAAGGACTTGGTCTGATGGAGGAGTCAGGACTTCTTGAACCCTTGGTGATTTTAATGAGAATGGCAAATGCTTGCTCTCCCTCTCTGAATCGGGCCCTTGACTATTCACACAAGAGAGTGCATTTGCAGGGTGATATGTCACACAACATACCCTCCTTAGTCTTAATTAAGGTTATGACTGAGAGGGTGCCAAAATGTTTCGTCATTGTTCTGCAGATTAATGAAATCTTACTAATGAGATTTGACTCTAGCATCTGCTGTAAGAGTAAATTTAGAGCTAGATGAAGAATTCATATGCATTAAATGCCTCAGCACTGAAAGCATGGCTAGAGCGACCCAGTGTCAGTCTCTGTAGATCATAATTCAACACTCAGAAGTAAATACCTGGCTGAGGGTGACTAGAGGGCTCTGATGGGAGGCAGGTTACTATATTTTCACTATTTGCTTTGGTCTCCAAATCACAAAATCTGTGTGCGCTCTAGCTACAGTATATACTCAGTATGAAAGCTGACTCAACTTCTGCTGCAGTACACTGTACCAGGCAGCTCTCAAGTGAAGCTGCTGCAATTTATCACCATAAACTGTTTCATATTGGAACAAACAATACTCATGAGGCAATCTGGATTCAAATTAATTCAAAAGCACCATAACTGAAAAGTGAGCAGTCTCTTTGTGTTGTTTCTTTTAACAAGATTTTATGATATGACTAGACTACAAATAGCTCTATTCATAATAAACTGGCAACTTTGCAAATTGTATATGCTAAAAGCTATTTGTTGTACAAGCTGTTCTGGAGAAAAATCTTAAATGAAATCTTCTTTGCCGGGGGATGTGAGGCACCAATTGCATGGGTGCTGCCATGGGTGTCCCATTTCAGGAGCCCCACGGCTATGAGGACAGCTGCAACAAAAGACCGTCTGGTCTAAAAACTTGTAATTGCTCAAAGTCAATGACTGAAGGGCACTGGAGAAGAAGGGGGCTGGTCCTTTTGGAGACAATTTACTGGTCTGTTGAGAAAACATGTAAGGGTGAACAAAAACTGAGAGGTGGAATAATTGTTTTTGGTGCCAAATATTTGCATCTGACTATATGAAACTGCTGCTGTCTGCTTTCTCTTTGAAGGTATAGCAGTATTATCTTCCTCCAAAATAACCTAGTAATGCCTCCTCTTTAATGTCCACTAAGACTGCTGTCATTATCTTTCAGAGATGTGTTTTCAGCATGAGCCCAGGCCATAGTTACGGCTGGACTTCCTTTTTAAGTATGAGCGAACTAGTGGAAGAGACTGAAAATGTTTTTGTTCACATCTGTAAATACCTCAATCAATGTAATTGATGGTGTGGTTTGGAACAAGCTATTAATTCATCTTCCCTGTAGACATTATTACAGGAAATTACACCTGTATTTGGACATGTTTATTTCTTGAATGTTTGTATAGACAACTCAAATACCAAATAACACATCCTACCATGCAATCAAATGCTTTTGCCATCAGAGAGGGAGCCTAAATTATGTATCAAGAATATCTTCTACAGGATACATAAGGATGCCAACTGTGACCTGTTGATAAAGTTTTAATACTAGGTACAGGGGTATCTTCAAAGCCAAGGAAATGAATTGCAGTCATGTTCTAATGCAGTTACTAAATCATTCCAGTTTCTAACTCTAAATAAAATTATCCCTCTTGCAAAACCATTTACTCTATGCCTTTCTTTTCAAATTATTTATACTTTAATAATAATTGTACGTACATTGGAAGATAAAAGCTACCTGCAGAGCAATCAGAAGTTCTTGAAAGGTCCTGAAAAAATTTAAATTTGAATGTGAAGTTATTCATGGGTTAAAAATGCACATATGAGATACACCCACAAAATAACAGTATATGTGAAGGCATAATATAAGACACGAAACCAGAAACCACAATGTAGTTGGAGTCAGGCAAGGGTTAGGCATCTGAAGTTGAACCCTCAACGTTTCTCAGTTGCCAGCTAGCTCCGGAATGACCTAGATCAGGAGGCAGATTGTGTCAATGAAGGTTTGCGGCACATTACATTCTCCGAGTAACCACAGAAGTTTCTTGTTCTTGGTAGGCATAAACATAATTCAGGATTCTTCCCTGCAGGAATCCACAAAATGGGCCTTTTTGTGAGAGCAGCTTGGTATAATGAGCATTTTCTGGATGCCTCTACTTCAGTAAGCTCTAAGTCAGATACCAAGGGGATATCTGTCTTGTTTTCAAATCCTGATGTGGAAGAATTGGTATTGCTGCCTTCTCCACTTATCTAACAAATCAGTGTTTAGAGCATGTGTCCAGAACATGGGAGCTGAAATTTTGTCACTTATGCAGCAGGGGGTCAAATCTGTATTTCTTATAAGAAATGGCCTAATTATTGGGATAAACAGTTAAGTGAAATTGAGAGACTTTCTGTCCCTGCTGTTATGTACTTCTATGCGTGAAAGATTTGAGAAGCCCAGGGTCCTTGTCCTTAGGCTTAATTAACTCTTTCACAGAAGGATTGATTCCTGTAAGGGAAGCAGTCCCTGGCAGAGGAATTGAAGTGCAGGCATATCCCTCCAGCCTCCAGGCAAATTGGTCATTGTTCTTGCTCAGGGCTGTCTCTCTGCACTAGCAAGCCTCCAAATGCATTGTGCAACATGGAACATCTTCAGCAGCATGGTGGCATCTGCCAGCAGTGGGGTAGGTGATTGTTTTCCCACTCTGGAATGGAAATTTAGCCTGGGTTTGCTGCCTCCTGTGTGTGTGCTGTGGTCACTGAGCTGCTGGATAAAATACTTGTAATCTGAAAAAAGGAAACCAGTCCTGCTCTACTTCTGTTTCCTTTTAAGGTGCCGTCCATGTAACAGAGCAGGCCTCCAGCTATGATACCCAAGTGTAATTCCGGAAGAAGATCCATTCAGCTTTCAGAAAGCTGGCTGCAGTCTTAGATTAAAAGTATGAGGAAGGATGAAGCCGCCTTCAAAACACAGAATAGGTGCTGGTGAGGGAGACCTGGTGTAGGATAGATCTTGTACTGCACATTCACATATACAGTTATTTGATATGAGCAGAAAGATGGGCACCTTACAGCCATACATTCTCTTCTCTTCCCTTCCAGCCTGAAGTCAATAGAGTCTCACAAATGGCGAGATGAGGTGGGGTGCAGAGGTGTTTGGGCTGCAGATGGCAGAGTGAGGAGAGTCAAAGGTGTAGCAAGAGCTTGTAGGATGACTGGTATGTCTCATGGAAACTGGACAGCCAGTAAGTGTCCTGAGCAGTACGCACCTTTTCAGTCTGTGTTGTAGGCAGCTGTGTGGCTGTGAATGGAGGATAACATATGAATTTCAGTGGAACAGAAGAACATAGGCCTTACCCAGAAATTTTGTGTACAGCTTGCTTAGATGCATTTGGAAATCTCTGTCTAAATTTGTACTTTCTGTATGCATTACAATAAAGAAAAAAAGGGTATTCATTAAAGACTAAAATTGAAACAACTTAGCTGGAATTGAATTCAATTCCTCAACTTAGTTTAACAGTATATGCAGTACACTTCATCTGTATGTAGTATGATTGTAATTATGATATCTTTGTTAGTCTAACTCCCAAGAACAAAAAAGTGCTTAGACATTAGCTGGCTATCTTCCTGATTTTTAAAGCCAAATATCTAATTAGAGCACTTCTGTTTCTTACATTTATTTTCAGTTCTAGAGAGTGAAAGACAAGAAATCTCAACACAGCTGTGGCTCTTTTATAAACTTCAGCTTATTAGAGCTTTTGGGTCAAATTCTCTGGTAGTGTAATTCCATGGACTTACATTTCTGCTGGTGTAACTTCAGATATTTATATGATTCTCTGTACATCTGTCCCCATGTGTGTTCCTACGTATACACCAAACCCATAGCTGATATAAATCACTGTAGCTCTTTTGGCTTCTGTGAAACTATACTGATTTCTTACCAGCTGGGTATCCGGTCCACAGCATCTGGTTTTCCTTTTCCCTTCCTTAATAGCACTGATGAATCAGAATTCCTTAAGGAGGATAATACAAAACATAATTAGACAGGATATGTTCAAGAAGAAAATCTAATTTGAAGAGGTTTGCACAGAATTTTTATTGGCCTCAGGTGGGATGCTGGGACTTTATCTTAATGAATCCTATCTACAGATCCATTTCAAAAACTGCATCATGCTGTTATATGGTGGAGTGTACTCTAATGATGAATTGCCCATACATTTATTCTATTGGATTTTAAAATTCTGTAGATTGGTATAATTACTCTGGGCCCCAAAAAAGAAGTGTAATAACATAACCTGAGATTTTAAAATATCTACACACACAGAAGCTTATTTAATCTTTGGCATCTACTTACATTTAAGAAAGTCCTGTTGGTAAACAAATATGGGATTGTGGATTGGAGATATCCTCAGAATTGACTTGCCTGTTAAGCCATAAGCCTTTTATTCACTATGTGCCTCAGTTGTTCATAATTCAAATACTGATATTTTATTATTGTATAATATTTTGTGGTTTTAGAATCATAGCTGGGTGTTGCCTTTTTAATGTATGGTATAAGCACAACACTTTCTGGGATTATTTAGATAAATGCCATTAGATTTTACAAAAGTGTTCAAGCCACTGGGTGAATTATCTTCCACTCTGCCTGATTTCATATCAATTTGCCTTTTTCTTTGGAAAAACTTGCTAGTGTTTACTGTCAATAATAACAGACCACATCTAGCTGTCATTTGCCATGGTGTAATTGTATTCTAATTAGGATGAAATGTTTGGGGGACTTGTGTCAGCAATGGTTGCAGAAAAAAATCACTTGATGTGTAGTACTGCAAGCTCTCTGTTAAAGACATTAAGAAGAGCAAGCGGAAAGAGGTGGAGAAAGGCAAACTGATAAATCATTAAGTAGTGCTCTGTCTGGTGGAGTGTTTCTGAGAAAAATGGGATGAAGCATTTCTGCTCACTGCTCTGCCCCCCATCTTGCTCCACGTGGCACACAGGGAATTGTGCAAAGGATCGGGAGGATTGTCTTTGAGGCCAGCATCAAGGGGAAAAGGCAAATAAAATACAAATTGCTTCTAAATATCCAGAAGGGGGAGAAGAATTAGTAGAGCTGCAGGGTCTGTTTCTCTTCTTCTGTAATTGCATTCAAAACGATGGAGCCTGAACAAGGAAATATCAGAACTGTTGTACAAAAGCAAGCTACAAGCTTCCTCTGTCCTGGCAGTGCAAAATGAGATTTACAAGGTGAGAAAGTCATATGGAAATGCAATGTCTTCCATGTCTCTGGTATTTGTTTGCTGACTAATTACTCCTAGTTTAGGGGTTGTTGATGTTTTTGTAGTTTCTGTGTTAACACTTCTTGAATAAAATTGTAAATCTTCATTTTCTTCTCTGTGTGCATAAGATACCTCATCTAGCTGGTGACGGAGTTCTTGATGAATCTAGTATTACAGTGAAAAAATATTTTGCAGCCATTAGGTATTCAGAACATGCAATCAGACGTCAAAATATAAATGTTCGAAACAGTTAATGAAGCTTGCAGAGCCCTGCTGAACACTGCAGGCAAATAAAGCAGTAACCTATACTGCTGCCTGTAGATTTGTGCTTGTGCTTCTTTTTTGTTCTTGTTTTTATGACAAAATGATAAGGGTATGCTGTATTTGAGAAATTATTTTTTTTAGTAGGTCTCCTAAGGAAGGTCTAGGACAGGATTTGAAGCTCCAGCAGACGATTGCTGCTGCTCCAGAATCAGTGCTCTGAAAACACCTGTCAAAGTTGTGAGATGGGAGAAAATTCCCCATTTTCAAGACGTTTTATAACAACTCAGAGCACCTTTTCCATGAGTTGGAGTGATGAATGAGTTCACTGCATACTCTGATTCCACGTGTTCTCTTTAACCTAGTTAATGACTGATTTTCTAGCTCAGGTCCAACCGCAGTACAATCTGATCATGATGATGAGAGAGGCTCTAGGCCTGTAGAGATAAGTAGTTCACCCAGCAGATGTTGCTTTGTGTCGCAAGGTGATTCCTTAATTTACATACATGTGAAAGATCTAATCTCCGTTCATCTTCTTTTCCAGGTGTTTTGCACCTTTGCAGATTTGGAAATGTATAAGTTTTAAAACCAGGAAGGAGCTTGGACCACTAGTGTTTGGGAAGGAGTCTTAGTATGAGTGGGAAGAGGAGAATCATAGACTTGGAGAATCATAGACTCGTTCAGGTTGGAAAAGACCTTTTAGATCATGAAGTCCAACCGTTTATCTGGCACTGCCAAGTCCACCACTAAATCATGTCCCTAAATAATACCTCTAGGGACAGTGACTCAACCACTTCCCTGGGCAGCCTGTTCCAGTGTTTGACGACTCTTTTGGTGAAGAAATTTTTCCTAACATCCAGTTTAAACTTCCTGTGAAGCAACTTGAGTGTGCTTCCTCTTGTCCTATCACTTGTTACCTGGGAAAAGAGACTAACGCCCTCTTCACGATAACCTCCTTTCAGGTGGTTGTAGAGAGCTGCAAGAAAAAACACTGAATCCAGAAACAGTTGATTTGGTACTTCTCAGACTACCTTTTTCCCATAACTTTGAGCACTTCCTAAAGACTATCTGGTATCAGTGAGGCAAATTCAGTGCTAAACTGAATATCCTACCTTCCTTCTGCATTTAGTACTCTTCAGAATGGGAATGGAGGGAATTTCCTTCAGTAAAATTAAAATAAAAACTCTGAAATGGTCTGTGGCAATACGTAAATCCATATTGTTACCATTCTTATCATACTTTGCAAAGATGATGAACATACTGGCCCAGAAACAGTATGTCAGGCAACAGAAATGTCCTATGTGTCTGTGTCAAATCTGTTACTAAAAAGCATCTACCCAGAAGCTGGAAAGCTTGAGTTTTGTAAAGGTGTAAGCACAATCTAGGCAAGGAGTTGGCTTCTTACTACAATGAGAAATTTCTATGTATCCTTATTTTCTTTTGTCCCATTAGAACAGCAAGTACTGTAATGGTTATAGTGTGTTTAGCAGGGGGCTGGGAGAGTAGGGAGTAATTCCCGGCGGTGACTACTGTGGAGCTACACTGTGGATATTCCGAGCCTTGAACTGCAGAAGTATAATATGATTTTAAGTAACTGTATTGGGGGTGGGGCTATGGATTCTGCAGTAACTGATTTAAGAACATATCTCTTCTCTGTAATGATAAGGAGGTCAGGAGATGGGGACTTGTGAACAGCTTAGGCCCCCAAATTGAGTTGTATGCATCTTAATCTCTTTCCTCTCTCCTGCTCTTTCCATAAGAAACTGAAAGTTTAATGTAAATGGCACCTTCTTTTCTTTCTTTTCTACCCCAATCAAGCTTCAGCTTTTAATAACCTGACATTTCTACATTCTACAGCTACCTGAAAGGAGGTTGTAGCATGGAGGGTGTTGGTTTCTTCTTCCAAGTAGCAAGTGATAGGATGAGAGGAAATGGCCTCAAGTTGTGCCAAGGAAGGCTCAGATTGGATATTAGGAAAAATTTCTTCATGGAAAGGGTTGTGAAACAGTGGAACAGGCTGCCCATGGAAGTGGTTGAGTCATCATCCCTGGAGGTGTTTAAAAGATGTGCCTAATAAGTTCTTAGGGACATGGTTTAGTGTTAGAGTTAGGTTATGGTTAGACTCTACGATCTTGGAGGTCTCTTCCAACCAAAACAATTCTATCATTTCCCAGTGAAGCAGCTGTCAGAAAGGGTGCAGCATATCCAGCGGCATCATTTTGTGCTAAACTGAGGAAACTTTGTGTTAATCCTTAAGGCTAATTGATCCAGCATTACAGGAGTTAAGCACCATTTTTAGGAAATACATTTAAATCAAAAGTCATGGATTGAAACAGACCCTGTTCTCTGTATAGTTTCTGTCTAAAACACTCTAGACTTTATAAGGAATTCCTGCTGGCAAGGGGATTGTAATCAGAAATGCTAGAAATATAAATAAGGCGGCATCTTCTGGAAAGCAGAGGTGTCTGTAAATTGCTCCTGACTGGAGCAGAATTCTAAAAAAAATATGGTCCTCCATTAACTTTGGTTAATGACATTCCTGTCACCTGAGTAGCATGAGTTGTCTTTAGGAAGCATGTGAAGTTTACCTAGTAGCACCAACATAGGGCTAGGGTAAACTTAGCCATCTGGCAGGACTAAGGGGATTTTGACTTACCATATTTGCCCTGAGTGTTTAAGGTGTCTTGTTTGTATTTCCTTTTCTTTCAGATGTTTTTTTGTTGTTGCTGTTGTTGACAAATCATAAAAAGATTTCTCAGTATATTTCCAGTTAGTAGCCTGGACTACAAAAAAAATTGACTTTCCATGCCTCATAAAACACACTGGTCTGGTTATCTTCTTAAAACAAAAATTACTTAACAAAGCATTCACTAGTGTTATTTGTTGCAATTATGTCCTGAAATAGGATTCTTAATGAGAGTCAAGTCCACCTGCTGGGACAGTGATTTGTGGGGTTTTTTTGTGTGGTGTTTTTTTTTGTGTATGTTTTTGTTGTTTTTGTTGGTTTTTTTTTTGTGGTGGTGGTTGTTGGGTTTTTTTCTTGTTTGGGCGGACCAGGTCAGCTTCTAATGCTCCTATTTATAGCCACCAGTGTGACTATTTACATGAAAAAATATCCCACCTTTTTTAGTATATATTGTAAGTTCAGTTTCTTAGCAAATAACTTTGTTGTAGTGTGAGCTGTAATAGACATGAAACCCCAAACAAAATGGGTTAAGATTACATTTTTCTTAGGAAATGCTAATCCACCAAAACTGAACGTGTTATCATAACCTGCTGGTATCTGTTAAAATTTTTATTTTGAAAGTTCTGAGTTTTAGCTGCTAGGTCAGAGTCACTTGCTACAATAAGTGTCCTGTTGTAGCTTTCAGCTCAGGCAGGTAGGACTGAAATAGATATACACTTCCTATGATGCGTCCATTAGATTTGATTTTTTTACAGTGAAAAGCCTTGTCCACCAAGGTGACTAGCTGTATTTCTTTTGTGTATCTGATAAAAATGTTGGAAGAGTTTGTTTATATGTTAACACAGAAAAGGCATACTTCATCATGATCAAGTTGCAAGAGGAAGACTTTTTCTCCCACCCAGATTTACTGACGAAAGACAATATTTACTGTCCAGTCTGTATAATGACGCAATCTATACACACAAATGTAGAAGGAAAACCAGATAATTTTCATTAGAATAGTTATTCTGAAAGGATTTACTAGGAAAACCAGCCTTCAGGACAGCAGTGATTTTTTAAAAAAATATTGTTTCACTTAGATTCAAATTAAGAACATAAAGGGAACACCCACACCAGGAAACTGGTGCACTTAATTAGATCTAGAATTTGCATTCAGTTTAAGAATGGATCGAGGTAACTTTTCTCTCTTTTGTGTGCACTGTTGCAGAGTGTAATGGTGGGGGGACAACTGAGTTTTTAATTTATCTTCCCAGATACCAGCAAACAAGCGTTTCATTTAAAATATTGTAGAAAAGTTGGGTTCAATCCTGTTGCATCTGGTATGCAGATGGGATGCTACTTTTTGTTCAAATAAACAGAAGAAGCAATTAAGCCCCTTTTGGAGTAAGATGTCTGAAACAATAGGAGGCACCATCTGAAGCACAATCTCAATCAGATGCTGAAGGATGTGGATAGCAGAGTTTCATAAAAGGTTGAATGCAATAATAGATTGGCTAAGTGTGGTTTTTCTTTGCTTTTTTTTTTTTTTCCTTGTTTTTGGAGTTATCTGTGTATGAACAAACATACGGCCAGAAGAAGAGATGGTGACAAGAAAGAATAGAGTAAAAAGTTCTCAAGTCCCCAGTTTGTTATCCAGTGTCCCGGACTACCCAGAGGAAGCAAAGATGTGGTGGGAGGCTTTGCCTTCTTGTCTGTGGCCCCACAGTTTGTCACTGCTGCCAAATGATTGCACGGCACTACCTCTCTCTATGTAAAAACAACTGGTACCCAAAGATCTGATTTCAGGTACCCCATCAGCTCAGCCACACAGAAGAACACAGTACGTTTGCATCTCTGATAGTGATTACCCTTTTTATTTCTGATTATTTTATTTCTGATATTTTTTTTTTTTCTTTCTGATTGCTGCTGACTGCTTTTGGCAGTGGGGACATCAGTGTCAATAGAAGAGCAGACAGGCAATGCACAGGAATATACATATAGCACAGGAATATACCAAGTTCTCTTGGAAAACAAATTGATTTTAAAGGATACATTGGTTCTCAACAAGAATGTTATACTGGCACATGATGTGACAAACATATGCACCCACAGTTCATGTAATTTGATATATCTTCTTTCAAAATAACACTCTGCGTGTGTCCCATAAGTTCTACCTCAGTAACACAGACAGAATAGTCTTCATCCTGCCATTTTTTTCTCTTTTTTCCTTCTTTTTTCTTCTTTCTTTTTTCTTTTTTCTTTTTTTATCCTTCTTTTTTATTTTTTTTTCTTTTTAAATTTTTTTTTCTTTTCTTTTTTCTTTTTTTCCCACGGAGATGCAAACACCCTTCCCCACCAGTTTCCTGTTAATGGACCAATACCTGGTTACACTCTTCTTTTTAAGAATGTGAAATATTTAATGTGACAGTACAACGTCTCATGTTTTCAAATGAAATGTGAAAGTAAGATTTCTCTCCAAAGACACCATCTGACAACCTGGGAAGAGCTGTTCCATTTAATGTGAGCCAAAAATATTTGGTGGCTGAGACATTAACACCCATCCCCCAAATTCTATGCTCATGTCAATGGCAGCACAAAAGATTGGCCATTTCTTTTAAAGGTCAACTAGATGCAAACAGTTCACCTTGAAATAAAATATTATTGTTTTATTATTGTTAACATTATGGTATTGAAAGAAAAATAAGAATAATAAAACATGCTTCCTGAAGGTGGAAATAGAACACAGTTTCACAATGTTTATATAAAAGTTATCAAAATATTTTACATCTACAACTGCCATGTACAAATGCAAAGGAAGCTGGAGATAGGAGGCAAAAAATATTTGTGTAATTTAGCTTCAGCATACAAACAGTTTTGGTGGACCTAAGATTGTGTTACGGAAGCAGAAGATTATCACAGCTCTATTTCATTTCTTACACTGCCATAGGTGTGTCCTGTAACGCAAAATCATGAGATCTCTTTGGACCTCAGTTTCCCATCTGCAGAATGGAATTAGTATTGCTTCCTGAACCTGTGAGTTCACTATAATAACCACATCAGTAATAACACAGTTGACACCATCCTGCAAATGCTGTGGGCAGGAAATGATAAATTCCTGGGATCCCAGTGTCTACAGATTTGAAAAATGAGGAATTTGATGTATGTATTTTTGCTCTATTAATGCAGCTTACCAGAGTATCAGTGCAATAGGGAAAAGACTAGAGAAAGCAAAGCACAGTAAAGAAAAATGTGGATTATTTGAAAGAAGACATCTCAGAAATTCAGCCCCCAAATTTAATTTTCTGAAGTCCTACTATATATGACAATTTGTGGTTGTAATGTTGTTGAAGTTGGGATTATCAAAAGAAATAAGAAGCAAAGAGTTTTATTATGTAATAAAATATCTTTCATTAAACCAGATGGCACACATTGGGGAAAAAAATAGATGAGATTTCTGACCCACCTCATGCCTGAAATATGGTCTCAGGAAGATCTTGGGCTTATATCAACTTGTCAATCAGTCTAATAAGAGGCACTACATTTATTTACAAACTTTTTCATGTACAGTATAGTACACAGTTACAATAGATAAATCAAAATCCTCACACATAGAGCTGAATAAATAATAGAACAAAAAATTTCAAGAAAATATTGTAGTTAAGGTCAAACAAAACCAGAACTTTTGGAGCATTTTGAATGAAATTAAAAATACAAGTTCACATGAATTCAAATTCTTCCTGGATAGAAACAAAATATTTATTTCAACTTTCAGTAACCTTTTGCTTAATCATGTTTCTCCAGGTCCTTTTAAAATGAGTTATTTGTTTTAAATTAAAAATCAAGGTTTTTACAAATAAGTCATATTTCTGGCATGAAACTTTTTGCTTAAAATGTCAAAGAGAAATGTTTGAGCTCCTTTAATGGATGTTACCCTACCATACTCCAAATTTGACACATTTGCAAGTAAGATTTGCTCTCTCCATCAAAACTCTATTTAGCGAAGTTGATATTCAACTCCCTTCCCCTTAAAGCCAGTTTTATTAAAGTTCAAACCGCACAGGGCTCCGTACTCTTAAACTATGCATAAAATACAGTGATGCTGACATGCCTTTGGGTTCCTATCTGTGTTAGTTTGCATTACATTCTTACCTACATGTTGGCACACTTACTCCTGCTTTTGTTAATCTTATGATACATGGCTGACATTTTGTGACTTTTGCAAGCTGTGGTGAAAATTCCTGTAGAAAAATATTATATTTAACCAGTTTAATGAAGCCTGTGTTTTATTCTCCTGAGATTTGCCTTCTTTAAATCTTGGTGGCATATCTTTCATGACGAAGAGGAGAAAAAAGACAAATGGACTCAAGAGACTGATACAAAGCCATGGAGCTGAGAATGTTTAGGCAAAAAACAGATGTTATGAAAACATGTTCAGAATCAATTCCATTGATCAATAGTCCACTGGGGGGGGGGGGGGGGGGCAAAAAAAAAAAAAAAAAAAAAAAAAAGATGGGAAATCCATCTTTAATCCAACAGGTTGTTTACTGAAACATTCTTTGTTACTGTAGCAAGTACCTCATCTCCTGTGGTAGATTTTCTGGGGCCAGCCAAATGCAATATTCTTCCAGATCACAGAATCACAGAATGGTTGGTGTTGGAAGGGACCCCTGGAGATCATCCAGTCCAACCCACCTGCTAAAGAAGGTTCACCAGAGCAGATTGCACAAGAATGTGTCCAGGTGGGTTTTGAATGTCTCCAGAGGAGGAGACTCTACAACCTTCCTGGGCAGCCTGTTCCAGTGCTCTGTCACCTTCAAAGTAAAGAAGTTTCTCCTTGTATTCAGTTGGAACTGCCTATGCTTCAACCTGTGCCTGTTGACCCTGATCCTATCAGGAGGCACCACTGAAAGGAGTCTGCTCCCATCTTCTTGCCACCCAACCTTGAGATATTCATAAACATTGCTGAGATCCCCTCTCAGCCTTCTCTTCTACAGGTTGAAAAGACCCAGCTCTCTCAGTCTCTTCTCACAAAAAGGTGCTCTAGGCCCCTCATCATCTTTGTAGCCTGCTGCTGGACTCCCTCCAGTAATTCCTTGTCCTTCTTAAGCTGGGGAATGCAGAACTGGACACAGTACTCCAGATGCAGCCTCATCAGGGCAGAGTAGAGGGAGAGGATCACCTCCTTCAACCTGTTGGTCACGTTTTTCTCAATGCACCCCAGGATACCATTGGCCTTCTTGGCCACAAGGGCACATTGTTGACTCATGGTCAAACTGTTGTAAAACAGAACTCACAAGTCCTTCTCTGCAGTGCTGCTTTCCAGCAGGTCAACTGCTAATCTGTACTCATGCCTGGAGTTATTCCTCCCCAGGTGTAGGACCCTACACTTGACCTTGTTGAGTTTCTTCAGGTTCTCATCTGAGCAGTCCTCCAGCCTGTCCAGGTCTAGCTGGATGGCAGCACAGCTTTCTGGTGTGTCAACCCTTCCTCCCAATCTGGTTATCTGAAGAGAACTCACAAAAAGGGCAAGCCTCGACTCCTGTTGTGTACTGCTTAGCTGATGTCTGTCTAAGAGCAACATTTAGAGCTTTCAGGATGAGGTCCAATGATTCAATGCCTCTCGTTCAAAGCTAGATCAACTTTGTAGTCTCTTTCAATGAGATACACTTGTACCAAGTGACTACACCACAGTGTTGCATGAATGCTGCTTGGATTTCTCTCTGGTTAAAGAGGAGTTTGACTAATTATTCCAGATCACACCAGTCTGGTAGCCTTTATCAGATGAAAGAGCTATGAAAAATCCTGGTGGCAACTTACTTTATCCCACTAGAGCAAGGATGTCGAACTCATTTTCATCAGGGGCCACATCAACCTCACAATTGCCTTCAAAGGGACAAATGTAATTCCTTTGAAGGTAACCATGAGGCTGATGTGGCCCCTGGTGAAAAAGAATTTGACATGCCTGCTCTTGATGGTATACATGAGGGGTACCACTTGGGCTTGATAAATAAAAATAAATGAAGAATATCTGTAAGGAAAACCAGCAACAAACGTGAATGTAATGAAAACAGAAAATGAGTTAGCTGTTATTTAATGCTTTCATATCGTAATTGTAGGTAATTGCATGTCCAAGCTTTTCTAGCCTGTTGAGATGCAATATTTAATTGTCTTAAACCTTTTAGTTTTAATCTCAACACTGTTCTTCTGCTAAATACTAAATCAAGACTGACTGTGTATGTTATATCTTATTAGAGAAAGAAACATAAGTTAGAGATATTTGGGTGGAGTGAGGAGGGCTACTACGGCAAAGACAAAGCAGTACTCAACCACTGACTTATTAAAGAAGTTCTGGTTGGCTGGTTTTTGAATATGAATTTTTTCCCCTCTTAGAAAAGAATTAAAACTTTTTCCAGAGACATCGCTACTGTTCCTTGCTGTATGAAAACAGTGTCTTCTAGATATCACACTGTAGAAAACAAAGCCATGTTGCAATTGAATATCAAGCAAAAGTGGCTTGTCCTGTGTGGGGATAACACTTAACTTTGAGATCTATGTGCTGTTTTCATTATTAAATACTGCCCACCATAGGGGAGGATCAGGTTCGAGACCATCTAGGGAACTCGAATGTATACAAGTCCATGGGACCTGATCAGATGCATCCATGGGTCCTGAGGAAACTAGCAAATGAAGTTCTCAAGCTACTCTATAATATTTGAAAAGTTGTAGCAGACTGGTGAAGTTCCCCGTGACTTGAAAAGGGGAAACAGAAGTCCATTTTTAAAAAAGGAGAAAAGGAAGACATGGGGAACTACAGACTGGTGAGTCTTACCTTTGTGCCCAGCAAGATCATGGAAGACATCCTCCTGGAAACTATGATAAGGCACATGGAAAACAGAAAGGTGATTGGTGACAGCCAACATGGCTTCACTAAGGGCAAATCATGGCTGACAAATTACGTGGCCTTCTATGACAGGTTTTCAGAGTTGGTAAATGAGGGCAGAGCAACTGACTTAATCTACCTGTATTTGATACTGTTCTGCACAACATCCTTGTGTCTAAAATGGAGGGACATGTATTTGACGAGTGGGCCACTCAGTGGATAAGGAATTGGCTGGATGGTTGCACTCAAAGAGTCGTGGTCAATGGCTTGATGTCCAGGTGGAGACCAGTGATAAGTGGCGTCTCTCAGGGGTCTATATTGGGGGCAGTATTATTTAACATCTATGTCGGTGACATGGACAGTGAGATTGAGGGCACGCTCTGCAAGTTTGTGCATGACACTGAGCTGTGCAGTGTGATTGACGCTCTAGAGGGAAGAGTTGTCATTCAGAAGGACCTTGACAGGCTAGACAGGTGAGGCCATGTGAACCTTATGAAGTTCAACAAGGCCAAGTGTAAGGTACTGCATCTGGATCAGGGTAATCCCAAACATGGATACAGGCTGAGGGATGAAGGGATTGAGAGCAGCCCTGCAGAGAAGGACTTGGTGGATGAAAGACTCGACTTGAGCCAGCAATACGTTCTTGCAGCCCAGAAGGCCAACCGTATCCTGGGCTGCATCAAAAGAAGCGTGGCCAGCAGGTTGAGGGAGATGATTCTGCTCCTCTACTCTGTTCTTGTGAGACCCCACCTGGAGTGCTGTGTTCAGCTCTGGGACTCCTGGCATAAAGAAGACACGGACCTGTTCAAGTGGGTCCAGAGGAGGGCCATGAAGATGGTCAGAGGGCTGGAGCACCTCTCCTGTGAAGACAGGCTGAGAGAGTTGAAGTTGTGCAGCCTGGAGAAGAGAAGGCTCCAGGGAGACATTATAGCATCCTTTCAGTACTTAAAAGGGCCCTACAGGAAATATAGGGAAGGATTCTATTGCAGCATGGTGATAAAATGAGGGGTAAGAGTTTTAAAGTGAAAGAGGGTATATTTAAAGTAGATATTAGGAATAAATTCTTTACTGTGAGGGTGGTGAGACACTGGAACAGGCTGCCTAGAGAATTTGTGGATGCCCCATCCATGGAAGTGTTCAAGGCCAGGTTGGATGGGGCTTTGAGCAACCTGGTCTAGTGGAAGGTGTCCCTGCCCATGGCAGAGGGGTTGGAACTAGATGATCTTAAAGGTTCTTTCCAACCCAAACCATTCTATGATACTATGGTTCTGTGATTCACCTTAATAACAAGATTCTGTGCAAGAAAATGAGTTTTTATAAAGGTTTTTCTTCCTTTAAATGAAAGAACTGAGATCAACTTGAAATTACCTCCCATGAAGTCAGCAGACTTTTGGAGTAACTACTAATGAAGAGAAGTTGTCACCTCTTTTGTTTTCTAAGAAATTTTGTCATATTGCAATCCCTGCAGAAATATGCAGATTAAATGGCAGACCTAATAGCTAAAGAGTCCTACAAGCTGTAACTTCATCCTCCTAAGCACAACAGTTGGAAGAGGATATTTCGGTTTTTAAAAGCTCGTATAAATTTATAAAGGAAATAGTGCAAGAACCATTGGCTGTCAGTTCTGGCAGCTGTCAAAACTTGTTTAATAGTGGCAGCTTTATAGAAATTATTTTTGCACCTAAAATGAAGCATTTTCTCTCTTTCAGCGTTTTCAGTGAAATAATGCCCAAGTTTTTTATATATTTTTTAAAATTCAATTGTATTATATACATGCATATATACATATTTAAACTGAATATTCTAAGTAAGATCTACTGTCCCTCTCAAAACCTAGAACCAATTAGGGAGCATCAGCAAGGTTTAGGAAGCATGGGATACTCTCATGCTGTTTCTAACATCTTCTCTGTAACTGTAGTTGCAGCTGGAATTGTCACTACTGCACTGCCCTTTCAACATGCACTATTGCTTCATGCCACTTTGAGTGGGCAGATGTGTTAGTACCTGTTGGCTGTTTATTTTGGACAAGTCTGGGAGGTGCAGAGTTTCTGGGGAGCAGCTTGTCACTCTCCAGACTTGCTAAGATGTTGCACTGGGTCACAGTGAACATGGGGTTTGAATGGAAGGATACAGCAAATCATGCCCAAACACAGAACAGCTAATGCTGGCTTGCTGACTTTCTTCCCATTCTGAAACAACAACAAAAAAACCCACACAAACCACAGCACAGTGATTACAACCTCTTCTGAAAACAACTCTTACAGTAACAGAGGAAATGTCTTCCACTGTGCGAAGGACCCAGCCCCCAGACAGGCTGCACTGAGGATACCACTGTGAGACAGCCCATTCACGAATGCAGTCCTGGGAAATTACTCAAATGCTGGACCAAAATGACTATGTTTCCAAAATATTGGTCAGCAGGCACAATTGAGTCCAACATGGAATCAGAAGCATTTAATATCAGCTCCTAAGGTCATTCTGTCATATCCAACCAAAGTTGAGTAACTTACTCAGCTGAAGGAAGTTCACAGATTGTGGGCAGATGACTCCACGGGTGGGGGTACCCATGTCCTCTCAATGAACGTAGCTGATTCCCCACAGGAGTGGTGGTCTTAGGTAAATAGGGTGGTACTTGGCAAATAGGGACCTGGCTTTGCTCTCTGCAGATTTCAGCTGATAGCTTTAAGAGTTTCTTAGAGTGGGGAAAATGTAGGCAAACCTCAGCACAGGGGAAGACGGATCACAGTATTTTTCTTATAGGGTAGTGCATCTGTGTACTTCATTTCACTTTACACCACTGTAAGGAAGGACTAAATGTAATTCAAATAGTAATAAGTACATGTTTTGGCACTTTTCTGCCCTGCTTTAAATGTGTCTTCTGGCATTTCTTTGAAATAGAGTAATCTTGATAGTGGTCACTGACTGCTTTCTGTCCTTTACAAAAGACTGAGCAATATCAGCAATTGTGAAAGATTGTAGTCTAGAGTATTTTCCTTCTTGAAAAACAACTACAATTTCAAACCACTTTCAAGGCACTGTAGGGCTAGCACACGACAGCTGAGAAAAGTCTTTGAGTAATTAGATCTCAACCACAAATAAAGAAGGGTGTTTTTCTTCCACCTTCTCTTTCAGCGTTTTCAGTGAAATAATGCCCAAGTTTTTTGTATATTTTTTAAAATTCAATTGTATTATATACATGCATATATACATATTTAAACTGAATATTCTAAGTAAGATCTACTGTCCCTCTCAAAACCTAGACCGCTATCCATCATTTTTGCCAAGTCTTGGGAAACGGGAGAGGTGCCCGAGGATTGGAGGAAAGCAAATGTCACTCCAGTCTTTAAAAAGGGCAAGAAGGAGGACCCGGGTAATTATAGACCGGTCAGCCTCACCTCTGTCCCTGGGAAAGTAATGGAACAGCTTATCCTTGGTGTCATCTCAAGGCACATCAGGGATAAGAGGGTCATTAGGGGCAGTCAGCATGGCTTTACCAAGGGTAAGTCATGCTTGACCAACCTCATAGCCTTTTATGAGAATGTAACAAGGTGGATGGATGATGGCAGAGCGGTGGATGTGGTCTACCTTGACTTCAGTAAAGCCTTTGACACAGTCCCTCACAGCTAAATTGAGGAGGTGTGGTCTAGACAATAGAGTAGTGAGGTGGGTTGCAAACTGGCTTAAAGAGAGAAGCCAGAGAGTGGTGGTCAATGGTGCGGAGTCCAGTTGGAGGCCAGTATCTAGTGGAGTGCCTCAGGGGTCAGTACTGGGGCCAATATTATTCAATATACTCATTGATGATTTAGACGAGGGAATTGAGTGTACTATCGGCAAGTTTGCTGATGACACTAAGCTGGAAGGGGTGGCTGACACGCCAGAGGGCTGTGCTGCCATCCAGCGGGACCTGGACAGGCTGGAGAGTTGGGCGGGGGATAACCTGATGGAATTTAACAAGGGAAAGTGTAGAGTCCTGCATCTGGGCAGGAACAATCCCAAGTTCCAGTATAGGTTGGGGCATGACCTATTAGAGAGCAGTGTAGGGGAAAGGGACCTGGGGGTCCTGGTGGACAGCAGGATGACCATGAGCCAGCACTGTGCCCTTGTGGCCAGGAAGGCTAATGGCATCCTTGGGTGTATTACAAGGGGGGTGGTCAGTAGATCGAGAGAGGTCCTCCTTCCCCTCTACTCCGCCCTGGTGAGACCCCATCTGGAATATTGTATCCAGTTCTGGGCCTCTCAGTTCAAGAAGGACAGGGAACTGCTGGAGAGGGTCCAGCATAGGGCAACAAAGATGATTAAGGGAGTGGAGCATCTCCCGTATGAGGAAAGGCTGAGGGAGCTGGGGCTCTTTAGTTTGGAGAAGAGGAGACTGAGGGGTGACCTTATTAATGTTTATAAATATATAAAGGGTGAGTGCCACGAGGATGGAATCAGGCTCTTCTCAGTGGCAAACAATGATAGGACAAGGGGCAATGGGATCAAGCTGGAACACAAGAGGTTCCACTTAAATTTGAGAAAGAACTTCTTCTCAGTGAGGGTAACAGAGCACTGGAACAGGCTGCCCAGGGAGGTTGTGGAGTCTCCTTCCCTGGAGACATTCAAAGCCCGCCTGGACACCTTCCTGTGCGACCTCACCTAGGCGTTCCTGCTCCAGCAGGGGGATTGGACTAGATGATCTTTTGAGGTCCCTTCCAATCCCAAACATACTGTGATACTGTGATACACCATTACTTTGACATTTTCTATTCAGTTAAAGTGGATAAAAGTTTACATTTCAGCTATCCAAGTGAAAAATAAAAATCATTCCAAACTGAACTGTTAGTTTTAGTCTGAAGTTTAAAACTGCAGCCCTGCCATCACTTCAGCAAGGACTTTGCAGATACTCTGGTGCCTCAGTCAGGCAGCAGACCAGAAAGTAGACAGCAGTAGAGCTGCCCCAGGGACCATGTCTGCAAACACACTGCAGGCACAAGTAGAGAGTGGAGGAGTGAGAAACTTCTGGTAAACCACCCTTGCAAAATGCATCATCAGAAAGAGATGCTCTGATTTCAAGAAAATTGGGAGATTCAACATGGACAAATGACTCAGCAAGATGTCCTCGTGAGGGTGGAGCCAGGATGCACTGGTTCCTCAGGATAAGATAGTTAAACAGAGAAGCTATTTCTGGCTCGGATGACGAAGGTGAGGTGGGTATCAAGGTACACTCCATTCTTGAACTTAAACTGTTTTAAAAAAAATCAAAAAGAGAAGGGGGAAATTAAAAAAAAAAAAAAAACAAAACAAACAAAAAAAAAAACCAACAAGAAAATTAAAAAAACACTCCAGGCCAGTCAGATAATACTAGACAGAAAATTTTGAGGAAGGCTTTACGATATTTTTTTAGTTGTTGGGGAAAAAGTCTTTGTAACAGAGAATGCTGAGCAATATTACTAATGACTGGGCATCTCAGCTTATTGTGTAGTGATGAATTTGTGCCTACTCTCAGATGTTCTCAGTCCATATGTGGCGTGAAGACTTTTTTCCCTTCCTGTTTTTTTTGTTGTTTTCTGTTGCCAGACAGCTTGCTGAGAATTTCAGTTTACTCCTCCCACACCTCCCATCCCATGAGAGCTCAGTGTGCACCAGGTGTCTTCAAATAGCAGCCTGAGGGCAATGCATGTCTGGGAAAGGGCAGCTGAGAGACACACTGACAGTCTGCAACTCTACTGCCCCTGGGGCAAATGCTCACTGTTTTGGGAAAAGGTCATGCAGTGGCTGGAGCCAGTCCCACAACACCAGGGAAACACAATATGTGCAGTTCGGGATGTCTTCTTCTCAGCAGCATCACCATCCAGGTGCTCTCCAAGGGCCTCTGCTCTGCTCACTCCTACCTTCCTTGTGACACCCTAAAAATGATCAGAAGGCTCCTGAGTAATAAGGTGTTTTTTTGAAAACTCACTGAGCAGAAAACAGTGAAAAACCCAGAAAACACTTTTCTTCTTCATCAAAACAATCTCAGAGTGCTCTCTACGCATACATTTATTTACAAGGCCAAATGACATGATGACTCAGGCTGATGAATCAGCAGAATCTTTTTAACTTTTCCCACCTAGATCAATTTTATCTAATACAGTTGGATGCTTTGGGTTAATGCAGCCAGTTTCCTACCTTGGGTTACACTGATTAATTTTTAGAAGTCAAATTGCAACAGTTTCTTCTTCCATGTCTTTCACATGAGACAGACATGTACAAGGACAGGTGAGTATCTACCTGTTCCTGGGTGGTACCATGCTCTCTCCAAAACCTGCATATGCACAGGGCTAAGACTTAAAGTTTGGTAACCTGCACGTAGAGAAAATACATTGAGTATGGCTCTGGCGTTACTTCTTTTTTCTTCCTTCCTTTTCTCTAAGTATTAGAGTATTTTCCGTTAAGTCTGTCTTTCCTAGACTGGCCTTTAAAAGAGGCAAAGAGCTCCTGGGGGTGAGCATGATCATGATTACAGGTGGCCCTCCTGGCCTGGGGAAAGAGAAAAAAGAAGCAGATTAAGAGGAGAAGGTGAGATCAACAGTCTTCATTGAAGGAGGTAGGTGATGTCTCCGTGTTTACAGGCTGCTTTGAAAAAAAAGAAAAATCTGTAACATGTCAGTAGTTTGAGGGAGAAGTGCCAGAGTGCCTAGAAAGGTAGAATCCTATGTATTGCATTTACATATATGCAGTTCCAGGAATTTTCTCATTTGCTGTGTGTTTTTTATCTGTTTAACAAAAGAAGTTTTGTGCACAGGAGAAGAATTCTCCCTTTTAATCAACACTGAAAACAGTCTTTAGTGAGTAGTTATTCTACTTATTAGAGATCTTATTTATGTCACTTGCTTATTATTTTAATTTTTTTTAAGGCTGGATTTTTTAGTGTGTGTGGCAAATACACCTGGAAGGCAGAGTAATACAGCATGATTACGGAAATTAATACTAAAATCCTAGAAGAAGTTGTTCTGATTTACTTTTTCTTCCATATTTCTGAAAAGGCTCTCTCTTCCTTCACCCCCAGCCTAATTGTGATCTGGAGCCTAAATTATTTAAGTAATGACCCAAACACACACAAAAAACAAGTCAGTATTGATACCATGTCACGTCTGGCAAAAGCCAAAATTAAACAGCAAGTCATTTACCCCATGGTGGCATGAAGATATCAGGTTCAGATAGATTTAATTTATCAATAGGGTCAGGCTACACTGAATATAAAATCAAATTACACTGAAGCAGATGTTGAAGTCCAAGAGGAGAAGGTGTAGATTGATTGGAAAAAGGCAGCCCATCAAAGGGGCTTTTGTCTGGGTTTGACTGGGTGAAGCAGCTGACAAGTGGCCATCAGATACTGCAGCCAGGCAGCTGCATGACGGGGGTTTGACAGCTGACTTCATTAGGGCCCCTAGGACATGCGAGGGGATGAATTTGCCCCTTAATTGAGCTGGGCCAGGAAATAGCACTGAGAGGGCAAACAGGAGTGAAAAGGGCTGAAATGAACTCAGAGGCCAGATAGGTGAATTTAACTCTCTTACCATATTTGACATGTATATTTGTATGTACAACATGTGTGCGTTTATCACCAATCTTAAAAATCTTCAGCAGTAAACTGCTCTCTGACAAAATAGATACACAGTAGAGAAGTCATCAGGAAAACTTCTGCCCAGGTGTGGTGGAGGGTAAAAATGCACATCAATCTGTGAGTCTCACAGGTGACAACTCTGTATGAATAGCCTTCTACAGTCCATCATTCTGGGAAGAAATCCTGCCTTTTTGTTTGTGTTAATAACGTAACTTCCTGCTTACTTAACAGATAAAGCCTGTTGAGCAAATTGTGAGATGTGTGTACAGTTTTTCTGCTTACAACGTGGTGCTTTCTCCTGGTGTAGCACTTCAGGAACATGTCTTGGAGCATTCACCATTGTAAAAACCTGGATTATTGGGTCAAAATGTTAATACATACTCTGTATTAGTCTGCCTAGTCTGGCTTTTTATCTTATGTTGTCAAGAGTCGGGGTTGACTTTAAACACAAAGTGTAGATGATGGATGCTTGGGGTTGGGGCCAGGGTAAAGTTCTTCAGTCCATCCTCAGGCAAAATGTTGACAGAAGGCAGGGCTCCCATGGAAGGAGACAGGAGTTGGGTTGTAATATAGACTGCACTCTTTTAAGAATTCCTGTCAAAGTAGCCTTATGCAATGCTCAAGCTAATTACTATACAAAAAGGATTGTGGTGCAAACCTGTAACTAGTAATCTGAGTCCTCTAACATCAATGACACTTAGATATGTATATCAAATGGAGAATAGACTCCTTTATGCTCTCTCAAAGCATAAATATGTGATCAAAGAAATAACATGCACTAAAGCTGCCCTTAAGCAATGACCCTAACCTTATGCCTCTCTTCCCATTGCCAGTATCCCCAAAGCACGCAACAGATGTCAAATATAGTTAAAGTGGAACATATCCATGCATCTAATTTGGAGGCAGAATAACTGCTGGCAAAATTTGCCACAGTGTAATGTGCTTATTCAAAAGCTACCTTGATTTGGACACTTCTGAGCCACAGAGATTTTTACAGATCATTAATATTGAGTAATAACTACTAAATTTTGAATAATGACACATCAGTGACCAGATTTGGTATTAAAATGTGTAGAAGCATAGACTGGGTTACCTCAGTCCAGGAAGTTTGTTGATTTTGGGTCTATACAGCTCTTAATTTCATTGCCACCACTACGACCTGTTGCTGTTCATGCAATGTAAAATGACAGCAAAATGGTCCAAACTCTGCCTTAAGATAAGGCTCTGTTAAAAAGTACATATCTGCCTCATTCAGCATATTTACAGTGTATAAGAAAAAAGAAAAAACCACAACAATTTATGTATTAATGCTTTTGAGATTGCCATGGTCACTTTGTGGAGCTTTCTGTCTTCCACTCAAGCAGTTTGCTCCTGATAACTTGGGACAAATAAACCAGTTGTCAATTTTATTACCTTCCCGGTA
The DNA here is from genome assembly GCF_037038585.1 of Patagioenas fasciata. Taxonomy (NCBI): domain Eukaryota; kingdom Metazoa; phylum Chordata; class Aves; order Columbiformes; family Columbidae; genus Patagioenas; species Patagioenas fasciata. The sequence continues at coordinate 100,118,648 of NC_092521.1, read as the reverse complement.
TGCTCCAGCAGTCTTTTCTACAAGGTTCTACATGATTTTCATTCAAAGGAATGAACTCCCTGAAGTAGACCAGGAGATACTGCTTCTCCCTTAGGGCACAAAAAGATATTTAGGCAGCCAGCGTCCATGGAAACTCTGCAGGAGCTGGAGATGACTCCAGAAGTCTCCCTCTTTGTTTTATAAGTTTCTCAAAAAGAGAATGGGGAGGGAACCAGGAGACAGGGAAATGGTCATAACTTTCTGCTTATAGAGGTGGTTTTTTTCCTCACTGTGGTGTGTTGGAGGTCTCAGTTCCCAGAGAGATGTTCATGGGTTAAGAGCCTGTTTTCCAGAGAAAGTGGATCTGATCCTGTATTACTTTTCTAGTGCCATTTTTAGTTTGTGCTACAAGAGAAGGCACTGACAAATCCCCTGCATGCTGAAACTCATTGTTACCCAGAGAACTCTCCCTGATATGCTGGCCACACATTCGACAAATTAACGACTAACTTTTAGCCAGAGACCTAGAGTAACCTCCAAAAACTGTGGGCCAGGAAATTTTGTTTCAGTTCTGGTCTCTGTGATGATTAAGTAGAGCTCCCTCCATGAGACTGCTCAGGTCCAAACTTTTATATAAATTACTTTTGCGATCTGGTTAGGCCTTGTGCCAGCCATGCTTCCCCATGTGAAGCATGTTTACAGCTGGAGTAAGACCTGGAGGAGGAGAGAAGGAGGATGATTTATCTAAAATCTGGTTTGATGCCTGGAAAATAGGCACATTATGTATAAAGAAAATTACATCCCCTTAGATTGCTCCGAAGTGCTTTACTTTCTTTTCCCCTTATCTATAGAAACACTGAGCCAGGATACACACATCTGAGAAAGATTTGGGGAATATGCCTTCTCTTTGGCTTCTTAGAGCAGGAAGCCTTGCCCCATGTATAAAAGACTGGAGAATAAAACTGAAAGGCAAATCTACAGAACAGCTAAAACTGACAAAGTCAAGATATGCCAAGGGCTTTTTGAGCAGGGGTAAATGTTTCTCCTTAACATGCATATCAGCATTTCTTTAATCTATACCATGAGGGAATTTCAATCAGCCAGCACAGCTGTGCCTTGCAGGCCTGCTGCAATCATGGCTTGAGCCCCCATGGCTGGGCTGATGCAGCCTGTCTCTTGGTGGGGCTCTGCCCCTTCTCCAGCCGGTGCAACCAGGGCACCATGGACCAGGGTGGCCCCATGCATGGCTGACCTCTACTCATGAGAAATCCGCTGCTATAGACAGCACGTTAGTGGCTTGGCTGTAATAAATGAAGTCTCTTAGAAGTGACTATAATCTGTCCCTGTGTTTCCCCAGAGACTGACAATTCTGGTGTGAGCCACGTCTAATGTGTTATTCTAACTCTGGAATAATTACTAGTATTTTTTATTTTTCTTCTAATTTTTGGCCCTGCCCCATGCTCTCTTCTCCTGCCTTTTCCTTCTGTGAGTCATACACTTTTTTTTTTCTATTATTTGCACTTTTGATTGCTACATTTTTATGCATGAGACCCAGAGGCAAGGAGATACAAAACACCTTTATGAAGAAGACTGTTTTTATTGTATTTAACATTTTTACTCCTGGGCAAGAAATACAAATGCTGCCTTGAAGTGGTGAGCAAAATCTCAGTTCTAGTTTCTCCTAGCGTTTGCAATGGGCGTATTTTACTGTGGTTCAGCATAGATTCTACCAAGAAAGCACATTCAGACCTGCCAACTGCTCTAACAGGTGGAAAATTGTGGTTTGCCTCTATGAGCCTTCTTGGCAGTTTTTGTAAAACACTTTTATCCTCTTTTTTGTGTTATATTGTAGGTTTCTTAGTGTGATCTATACTTTTTTTTTTTTTTTTGCATACAAGCAAATTACTGAGTTTGATACAGAAGCTTTTAGATAGAAAAATGATACCCTTTTAAAAAAGCTTGTATTTAGCTAACCTGTACCTGGGTCTGGTATAAGTGTTGAGACAGCTGGTTCATTGATTAACAGAATCACTGTTAAAACCTAATATAAAAAAACATTTGCTCAGTATTGTCTGATTCAGTAATCCTTTGCAATGGCATACAGAAAGTCAATATTTTCCAAGTAATGACATTGCTATACAACAGATTCATAGTGTAGAGATCCCAATAGTAAATTCACACCAAAATCAATTGGTTTGTTCTATTTTGTCTGGTGGAATGAAGCAAAAAAACACAAAAAGAAAATAAAGGGTGATAAACTAAGATTACAGATTTCCCAGTCTGGGTTTACACTGCAATGCTAATAAGCATTTTGAAAGCCCAAAACCTCAGATCCTGCTATCAGTTTTCCTGGTGCAAATGCCAGTGACAGGAAATAGTCACTTTTTTTGTTAGCCTAGTATCTTGGTGAAGAAATTCAAGCTGCCTATCTCCAAAATAAAAGATTGAGGAAATTGGATTCTAATTGCATTTTGGAGGTAGATATAGGATCCAGCAAATGATATCAGCAAGGCAAATTAATTCCTAGTGTAATTATATTGACGTCAGTGGAGCTAATCCAGGGACAAATTTGGCCCAATGTCTTCAAGCATTGGTTGCACAGGAAAAATCTAAAGAACAACAAAACCCATGCACTGAATCATAAAGCCACCACGCCTGTTGAAGCTCTTTCTGTTGTAATGGCCAAAAATTAAAAAAAAAAGAGGTGGGTCAAAACTTCACAATATTTGTATTTGAAGAGCAAGTATGGAGTTACTTTTTTTTTTTCTGAACTTTTAAATTCCACTCTATTTTTTTTAATAGAAATTTCTTAAAATACTCTGCAAAAGAACAATTTCGTTCTATGCAGGGAGATCCTGTAAGTTTTGCTCAATGAATTCAGTAACAGAGTTGGAAGCAGGAGACATGTTGCCATCCCTGAGACCAGACTTCCTATTCACTGCCTGCATTAAGCTCTTTGAGGACCAACTCGTGAGTTTCAGACTAAGAAGTCTAACTAGGGGGTTTCTAAAAGTGGCTGATAGTGACACAGTGGCTACACTTGTGTCACCTATGATTATGTACCTTAACACATAAGTTTACACTACACCAAACCAAAATCACCAGCCACCCAGGGTTAAAGGCAAGATTTGGAGTAAGCCAGTGGCAAAAAACAGACCCTACCCTCCACTTTAGAGCAGATCCAGGTGCACTGGTCTGGTTGTCCAACTGTTTCCCTGCTGCCTTACCAGTAAAGTCCTGTGGCCTTTGTTGGGTGGACAAAGTGTCACGAAGTGTTTCCTTGGCCCTGTCCACAAAAGCAGCAGATGTTTGCAAGGTTATGCAGCTTCATTAGAGGCAATGTAGATGCATGTAGCCAGCTCAGGGCTATATGCAAGCTTTAATTTTTTCCAGTCTGGCCAGTTCAAATACATCAGAGAAATGCTTTACATTTGCAGGTTTAACTTTGTCAAGCCTGAGTGCTTTGGTACAGTTTACAGGAGAGGTCTGTATATTCTATCTGGCTCTTGGTAACACTTTAAGAGGGGGGAAAAGGTTTCCTCAAATGGAGAAAATATTTGGTTCCTCATTACAGTTTTATTTATTACCCATATATGATTACTATGATAATATAAGCCTGCTGTGTAAACTGCGTGCCACCTTTACATGTAGACACTGATTTATGTCTCATCTACCGAAGATAAAGCAGGGAATAGTCCAGCCAAAAAAGATAGCCAGCTATCCCATTAGCTAGTAAAGCACATCTTTTGTTTGGTTGATGTGCTGTTTGGCTCAAAAACGAGAAAAGATATGCTGATAAAAAGGTTTATCACGTAAATTTCTTCAAGTTGGTATAACTGAATGCAGCGCTGGAGCCGGCAGTTCCTAAATTAAATTCACCCTTCTGTGATGGAGTCAGTAGATTAGTCACAAAACCTTCATCTTTCCAAGTTCTAAGTTAAACTATTATAGTAATACAAAAGGGGTTTTTGGAAAGACTTGCTTTTCACTTGCTAATTTATCCTTCTGAAGTGTAAGGAGTTTGGTTTGGTTTCTTTCCAGTGAGGTATGTGTCCTAATGCACCTAACATTTATTAGAGAGCAGAATTTTTATATGAAACTTGGAAGGCAGATGGTTAAAGGAAAAACCCTGCAGGCTTTCCATTCTAGTGTATAAACAATAGGATCTTTATGTTTTCCCTGTTTAACATTTCTTGAAGGTTTTTCTTCAGAAAATTGCAGCACCTGCAGTAACCAGAGGCAGCTCACTTTCACTCGCTTCTCTTGTATACAGTCAAGGTTCATAAGGTGCTGAGTGCCTAGTTTCTACCATCCTCACTCGCTTTCTATGTCTCTTACTTTTAGAGAAATTAACAGGTGTTTGACAGGCTCTCCTGACATAACAAAATGTAAGTGCTGTGTTTGGTAGCAAGACAATGAATATGAATGTGTGCTTTAGTCTTATTGAAAAATAAGCATCAGCTGAGCCTTGGAAAGCAAAGGGCTCAGCAAAGGTATTGAACTCTTTGTGAGATACCGCCTGTTGCAAACTCACAACTGGCTTATAATTTATAAACCCGTTTTACAATACATGGGAAAAAACTGTGTCTTAAGCTTGCAGGCATAGGGCAAAGTAAGTGGGTAAAACGTTCTGCATAAATCACAGACTGAGCATGTTAACACACAGTGAACAGTCCCATTTCTATTTAACTGGAAAGGCAAAATTTTGAAGCGAGGCAGTAAAACATGGAGTACCTGTTTAAGTACCGAGTCACAGGGGCCACCTTTGTTAGCTGACTTCTGCTTGAATATACTTAAAGCAATTAGCTTGTTAAAACACTGCTCCTACTGCTATTGTTGTACACTCAAATATTTTTTCTTCCTGTAAACTTGTAAACTTACTAATCAGCGTTTTGCTGTGACTAGCAAGAAAAAAAAAAAAAAAGAGGTATTCTGCCAGTAAGTCCCATCTGAGCTTTATTCCCTGAGTGTCAAATGTCTATCACAAATACTGTGTCCCTTGGAATAATAATAATTGAGCCAGGCAGCTGAGTCTTGCTGTGGGTATCTACAGGGAAGGAGGGCCCTGATAAAAGACTCATCAGTTTCAGCTTAGTTCAGTAGACATCTGTGCAGCAGAGGACCTCGTGATGATCCTGGCAGCAGCTCTTTTCATTTGGGTTTGGCTTTTTGTGCTGAATGCTTTTTGTACTGAGTCCCCGTACCAGTCTGTCTCAGCACTTTCAGAGCCAAAGCTTTTTCTCTTCGTAAGCTCTAGCTTTTTTTCACAGGCCACTGGGTATGACTGGAGCTGTATCCAGAATTACAGAAACCAGCAACCACCTGTCACCAGGACATTGTGCATATTGGAGGGGGAGAGGAGTGGGCTCAGGGAAGCATGGGGAGATGGAGAGAGCCAGCTGATTGCAGGGGATTTCTGAGAAAAAGGGCTCTTTGCCTATCCGTTTGCAAACATGGGAAATGATGGCAGTGGCTGGAAGCTTTAGAGGGACTGGGGGAAGGGGAGATGGAGAAACCAGAAAGAAAAAGATTAGAGGCTAAAAGGAACCATGCCCAGAAAAGTTGATAAATTTATCTTTTCACATTCCTTTATCACTGGTAGGATTTGTTCTGCTTACGATCCCCTCTTAGCTCATGCAGAATCTACATGCACTCCACGTGTTTCTTGAGTTAGCATAATTTGGCAATAAATTAAGAACTGTCTCTTCTGACTCAGTGAAGAGTACTAGGATGAGTATCAGGAAAAAAATATTCAATTGTGTATGTCTCCTGATTCAGTCACATCCATTGCACTTCAGACTTTATTGCGATGCTTTATGGTGAGGCCTCTCTGTTCTCACTTCTTTCACTTGGACAGTATTTACAATGGCTGGTCAGTTTATCTGAAATATTACTTTGAATGGTGTAAGCTGTTTTAATAAACCAGAGCATACTTAAAGTGTTGGGCCATTTCTGTAGAGAATAATTTTATTTTCTAGTAAATAACAAAAAATGCATGAAAGTTTACTTTGATATTTCTTTTTTTAAAAGTATTTTTAATAAAAACTGTATCATTCATGAAGATATCAAGTCCTTTTTGGTAAGAATAATGTTATATTCTGTAAAGTATGAAGAACATTATTGTCCCATGGCATTACAGAAGTATGTATTAACAACATTTGGACAAGTTTTTTGCCTGAAAAAGCTGATACCACTGAAGAAGGTTTTTACTGATCTGAAATTTAACCATCTGCACTACACGACCTATTTCACCTTCTCTGGTATCTAATGCAGATAGTGTTATTCCAGAGGTTAATCCTGAGATCAGGTATCTTGAAAGGGGACAAATGGCCTTCCGGAGAACAGAGTTGCTTTTGGATATGCTGGGTGTTCTAAAACTGAGATCTAGTTAGGTGCTTGACTTTCAGATTATTGAAGTTAAATGTGGTGAATCCCAACCCAAAACATCCACTTCTGTCCCAGTGTTACTAAAAGAAAAGCATGCCAGAACATTAGGCTGATATTTACTCTGTGTCATATTTTTTTTTTTTTTAGCCTTTACTTTATCCTGTGTATTGTGTAAAGCTTCCTGGAGTATTTCTTTCAAGCACTGTAACGCTGAGGCATTCTCTGAAGTTATTCATTAGGGGCCACTGCCAGTCCCAGGGACCAGAGCAGAAGGCAGGAGGCTCAGCCAGAGCAACTCTGCTACTTGTCAAAGGTATGTGTCCTTACAGTCCTGGGCTTGGTCTCATTCCTGATAAACTCAGTGAGAAACCTGGGACCTTTTGACCTTAAAATGGAGGCATTAACAAGAATGTAAAACAGCGTGATGAGATTAATTTGCTCCTCTGTAACTCAGTAATCTTGTGAATGGTATAAGTGAAAGGATATCCTCTGCTTAGCAAAAACTTTTTTTTGCTTTCCCGATTGTCCTACTTTAGATTTCTTATTTTCATTCTTTAACTCAATAGAAGACCTGAAGAATGTGGGACAATAAGTGATAGAAATACACTCAGTCTTCAAAGTTTCGATGTGGTGGTGAGTGCTCCTTAATTAGGACAGTATAACATCTTTTGGGTACTCAAAGGAATATAGATCCACACTAATGAAAAATTAGGCCTGTACAAATTTATTCCTTTTTGTGGAAATATGTACAATGTATATATAATGAATGTATATCCTTATGATTCTTTCATTAAGATATAAAAGGTATGATCTATTTTTAATAGATGAGTTTATGTGTGTCATCATTGAGGGCTTTAAGATGCAAATCATTAGTTCTTGCCTTCAACGATAAGAGGCAACTGCTGTAGTTGTCATAAGGCTGGAGTATTATTTTGTTTTTTCTTCAATGGGATACTTAACACCAAGATGTAAAAGATGCAATGTAATATGTAATGACTGCTTCAATTTCAATTCCTATTTTTATCTTTGGGTTTATAAAAGATTCTAGAGGCACAGAATTGCAGATAAATTCTAACAAAATCAGAAACCAATAGCTGTATTTCTAGTAACAAAATGCTCTAGTTCTGTTAGTGATCTGTCACTGCATATATATTACAGTTTTTAATTTCCTACAGCTGTGATTGTCATACAGAATAAATACATGCATGTGTTACCTAGTTTTGTTGAAACATAGTCTTTTTGATGGTTTTAGTAACTAGTATGCCTGAGAATCCAGGATGAGCCAGGAATTTAGTTTATTCTCCGCAAAAATAAGAAATTAGTTTTCCAAGAGATAACAGGAACAAGGTATTATTAAGAAGATGTTAGACACATGAACACACTCTTTATGACTTTCCTATCCACTGAAAACAAAACTGTTTCAAGAGGTGATCTCCAAACTGACAGTTTTCTTACAAGAGCTGCGTAAAGCCAGTGAAACACAACTCAATATAGCATCTTCATGCCGGGAACTAATGCAACTAATGTTGCATATTTGACTTCAACTTGCAAGTTAGAGGGCACCAATGCATTCAATCTCTTTCTTCTCTGCTATTTTCCATGGGGGCCACACACAAACTCAGGATTTTGCTCTTGGTTCCGTCTAAATACATGGCAAGTATTATTCAAAATATATAAAGGATTTTACTAAATTCAACTGGAATGTCCCATTTTTACTTTAATTTTTGAAGGATCTCTCCCTGTACATTAAGTTCTTAACAAATACTGAAATCCTTCAAATTATCCTTAAAGCCCAAATGTGCTTCCTTGCTCAGAAATCCTAGTCAACAAGTTAAAACAAGGGGAAAGGGGAGATGTAAGTGAATTGATCATAGCTTATATTGGAAACTCTTCTTCATTGCTGGCACCTGCCCATGGCCAATTTACAGAGACACTGAAGGAAAGAGGTTTCCTCTTCCTTTCTTAAGAAAGTCTTATGGTATTCCTTAAATTATTGGCTTCTATTTAAAACTCAACTGATATAATTTGAATAGCTAAAATTCCTTGAATAAGTTCACTGAATGACAGCAATTGAGATGGGATTATTTACTGATAAATATCTTTTTCCAATTCTTCTCAAACTTTACAGAGGAGTGACATGATAATCATATAGAACTTTATCTCCTGAATGCATTTTTGAGTGTGAAGTATTAGAACAAAATATTGAGGATTTACTCAGTTCTCAGCTCTTTGGGTGTTCTGAAAAAAAAAAAAAAAAAGTTCCTATTTTGTCTTGACAGATACATATATATATATATATTTTTTTTTTTTTTTTTTTTTTTTATAGAGCTGAAATTTTCAGCTTCCCATTGAATTAAAAAACACTTGAGTTTAATATTAAAATGTATATAGTGTGTTATCCTGCCATTAGACCTGGCCTCAACAAATAGAATCTCTTTGGCCTTGCTTTTGGAAAAAAAGAAAATCATATCAGTTCAGATATCTTCAATCAAATACACATTTATAAAACCACTATTTTTCATTCAACCATGAAAACAGCATTCTTCAAAGATGAAGTTTCGTATGTCTGTAAACAATGTACCAATATTGTTGCAAAAATAAACTCTTCCAACCTTCCCCTTTGAGGATGAAGTTCTGTTGAAAGATGGGATTACTGATTCAAGCATGCCACAGTTCTTCACCCACACCCAACAGTAGGCTGAAGGCCTCAAAGGCTTCTTGTAACACATACCTGCTCCTGCCTTGCCAGCCCCGTGGCAATTCCAGTTTGCTGTGTTAAAGCATTTGTCTGTTCTGGTCCCTACTGGAAGAAGGGACCAGTTCAAGAAGGACAGGGAACTGCTGGAGAGGGTCCAGCGTAGGGCTACAAAGATGATTAAGGGAGTGGAGCATCTCCCTTATGAAGAAAGGCTGAGGGAGCTGGGGCTCTTTAGTTTGGAGGAGACTGAGGGGTGACCTTATTAATGTTTATAAATATATAAAGGGTGAGTGCCACGAGGATGGAGCCAGGCTCTTCTCAGTGGCAAACAATGATAGGACAAGGGGCAATGGGATCAAGCTGGAACACAAGAGGTTCCACTTAAATTTGAGAAAGAACTTCTTCTCAGTGAGGGTTACAGAGCACTGTAACAGGCTGCCCAGGGAGGTTGTGGAGTCTCCTTCCCTGGAGACATTCAAAGCCCGCCTGGACACTTTCCTGTGCGACCTCACCTAGGCGTTCCTGCTCCAGCAGGGGGATTGGACTAGATGATCTTTTGAGGTCCCTTCCAATCCCAAACATACTGTGATACTGTGATACTGTGAACAGTACCCTCAGAAATTAACTTATTCATTAGTCTGAAGACTCAGTCACCTAGCAGAAACCAACAATGGTAATTCTGTTTTACAACTCTCATTCAGGCTACACACCCACCTGGCAGAGGACACCTGAGAAGTGTTGGTTCTCCTACACTTCTTCCATTGTGCTTACAATATAATATCTGTTTCTTTTTGTCGAGGCATAGGGAAAATGAAGCTCATCCAGAACAGCAGCAGCAGAAATAGCAGAGTCAATATCCAAACAAACACACACGCTGTCTTTGTCAGAGAGAAGGCATTTTATCAGGGTTTGACTTGGGAGTAGGCTTCCTCCTCATTAATTTCCAAACTAGGCAATTTTACCTCTTAAAAAACATATGGATGTTGTATTTAAAACATAGTCTGATATTTTATCTCCAGGGCGGATATGAAAACAGTAGGAAAGCAGTACTTTGACAGTGGTGTAAGCATAAATAACTTCTGAGTTTTAAACATGGTGAAGATAGGGGAAACAAACTTTGACTTCCTTAGGGTTAATCTGAATTTAAAGTGGGTGGTTCTGAGCCTTTGCAGGTGGCAGTATATGGCTGTGATGAGCTTGTTGAGAGGATGTGCTGGAGCTCAGGAGAAGCCAGCAACTAATGTGGTGGATTTTTACCTGGAAACTTCTGACCAAGAATCAGAGATGATCCTGAAGATGCTGTGGGAGTAGCATAAGGATGTGAAGTTGGAGTAAGATGGCTTAAAACGAAAACCAAACAAACAAAACCAAAACAAACCCAACCAACCAAACAAAATCAACCAAACAACCAAAAAATAAAATAATAATAATAATTAAAGAATCACCCCGCCCCAAAACAACCAACCAACCAATCAACCACAAACAAAAAAACCCATCAAACATAGCAAAGGAAGATTTTTGAACCTGTCTGAGATTCTCTTTCTCATTCTTTGGTGCTAAGCTTGTAAGTGTGATGTCACCTTATGAGCTGTTCTTTGCAATACTGCTAGGCTACAACATGGCATGGTTTCCCTACGGAGCTGTTCCAAATTTTAACCCCTCAGTTTCCGCCTGCAGTAGTCGGAGGTTTGGATAGTATTTGAATGGGCTGAAATGTGACACACAATCAGATGACTGTAAAGATATGTCAAATGACCATACAACACGTGCAAATCAGGCCTTGTGACACCACACTTCAGTACAAAGAATAACTGCTGTACTTGGACCAGTTCAGTGGAATTTATGAATGGGGTGCAGTATGCTCTCTGCATATCTTACAGGACATATCTTTCAGCAGTGTTTATTTGTTTCAGCTATTTCTCTGAACAATAAAATGCAAAATGTATGGGGCAAATAGTGTGTGTTTATTTTTAATTATTATTATTTAATTATTATTATTTTTGTTCTTGACACATATACCTAGAAAGTTCCGCTGTGGCTGAAGACATGGCTCTAGATAAGTCAATATGGAGTTTGAAATAGCTCAGGTTATGGCTCATAGAAGCTAAAGTCTTGGCTGACATACTGAATTATCAACATTTCTTCAAAGCTGTTCCCATTTCACGCATGAAGACTTTGTATCCTAAGAGCTCTTGTAAAGTAATGTTTATGGACATGTAGTTAAATGCATAATCAAACGGCTCTTAAGAAACCCAGGAAAGGATATTTCTCACTGCTTCTTTCTGTTTCCTTTTCCCATTGGCTTAAATCTGTCTCCCTCCCTGGGGAAGAGGCTGTGGTGAGGTGGCTGTGCAGCTGCCAGACGGGGTCTGTATTTCTGCCATGGGAGCGTGGGGGTGCCGGGTCACCCTCCAGCCCACGCTCAGGACACTGATGCCACTCTTGGTCCCCCAATAACTCCAGACTGTGCTGTCCAGTTAGATACTTGTCGATCCTCTGTCGTGTCACATTTGTCCTGCTCCTGTGGCACTTAAAGAGGATCCTTAATGCTCTTGTTCCTTCTTTTGCCGTTGAGTGTGATTTCTAGTGGGGGGTGAAATCCAAGAATTCACAACAAAAACACAGGGGAAAAAGAGCGTCTCCATTGAAGCTAATAATCAGCAGGGTCCAAATTACATCTTATTAGCATTTATTTTACAAAAAAAAGGCAGGGTATAATTTCACGATAGATTCAGATTTGGAGAGGGACTATAATCAGCCTCCTGAAGAGCTCTGCCTGAAGTACATGGCTGCTTATTTCTTTTCCAAATTGCACCGCTCTCTTTCCCCCTCTCTCACTCCCCCCCACCCACCATACTCTCTTTCTTGATCTCTTTGAATAATGCAATTGCTTTGAATAGCCCAGACAGGCTTGAAGATTAGGGAGCCTGTTTGTGGAGCAGGGGGTCCAGCTGAATAGGCGCAGGAGGCCGGCTCCCCAGGAAAACAAGGCGCTGGGAACTAGGCCAACTGTGAAGAGCATGTGCTGGGAGGGACTGAATAGGCAAGCAGCCGGCCAGCCCATATGTCAGGCTGTGCCACAAAGACTTCTCTGCACATCTACCATGACAAACAGGATTACCGAAGACAATTAATCTGGCACGCTTTATCAAAATCAAGCGCTGACCCCCAACCTCTCCCCCCAGCGTGCAGCAGATGCCACGCTCCAATTCAATGGAGCTCAAGTGTTCCCTTTTTCACCGCTGAAAGGCATCCAAAGCCTGAATAAGGCTGACGTGGACTAATTGCAAACACTGTCTGATGGTGACAGTCCTAATCAAATGAGATGAGCTCACCTCTTCTGTAAACTTCTAATGGGAAGGCTGGGGGCAGCTCCCCATCAGCTGCTGGGAGAAAGAGAAACGCATGGGGCTACATGGGTTTTCCCGTCCTTTCTCTCCTTTCCCCTCTTGCTGCCTGATGGAGGAAGGGGGCAGCCACAGACGTCTTTCCCGCTTGAGCCTGTTGGGTGTTGCATCAAGGGAGGGATGGAGGAGGGAGAGCATTGGAGCCACCTCTGCGCAGAAGCAGGTCTCTGCTCGGCAGCTGCCAAAGAGGCACAGAAAGGCAGCATGCCGACGCTTGCTGCCATGCAAGAAACCAAGCTCAACATCCAGGGCTGAGTCCTCAGCTGATGTCTGTGGAGCTCCAAGCACTTCTTCAGTATTTGACCTTGCCTGTGGGGCATTCCTGTCAGCTCTGTAGTACAGAGTATAAACTTACACTCATTAGGACCAGTCATTTCTTTTCATCTCCCTCCTGCTTATTTTATTTTATTTACATTTCAACATACAAGAGTTTCAAAGAGCCTGCCCGGTTGACCTTAATATAAAATGAAATGTACAGTTCAATAAGAAAGGGGGAAAAGCAGGGAAAAACTAACAGCATTTTATCTTATTGCTTTTGTATTTACCTTGCTGCTGTTCAAATAAGCAGCTCAGAGGCTTGCTGCTCAACCTGCTAGGCATAGGCCTTTGTGCTACAGAAATGCCTCACAAGCAGCCTTCATGCAAAAACTGCTCATGCTCTTCGTTTCACTCAGCTTAGAGCCAAGAGCATGTGCTTGTACATTTGCATCCTCTTGCTTGTTAGTATGGATGGAGTGAAGGTTTGCAGAATCACAGATGAATGCTTTTTTCAGGTACTTTTTTTTCCCCCCAAGTTTTCAAGTAAAATTTTATTCATTTCAGATAAAATGTGGTAGAAACTCCTCAATTTTATTAAATGGAAAAACACTGAGAAACAAATAAAAAAAAATTGTAGAGAGCTTTACAACATGAACACATATTTCAGGATATTCTACTGTTTTATAAAATTTTCACAAATGAAAGGGTTAAAATGTTTAGTTTGGGAAATACTGTACAAGCTTCTCATAATGTTTTAATATGCTCTTTCTTTCAGTCAGAGAAAAAAAAATATATCTCAATTCTTCCCATGCATACAAAAGAAAAATTGAAGTTAAAAATATTCTTTATAATTCAAATATTTTTCAAAGTTATATTCTGTTGAATTGGACCGCATTTTACCTTGAATGGTGCTTGCAGTTCTTCATAATCTCATTTTCTGTTAGAAAGTTGACAACTAGATATTACCTCTCTACCTACTTTTGTAGCTTTCCTCTGTATAGCACCTGATGCTTCACCAATTTGAATAATTATAACTTCATTCTTAAAGTAAGGGTAGTAAGGGGCCGATACACTCCACATACAGAGAAGGCACTGAGGAGCAAGGGTTGAGAAACACCTGGGTCACAGTTTGCCCATGAAACCAATGTCCCTCTGCACACAATGCAGTGGTAGCTACAGGAAAGGTTCACACATGTCCATTAACAACTGGGGTCAACGCTGAGTGGTGGTGACTACATAGTCACTTTCTACACAGTGGCTTTAATAGACATTTTTCCTCAGTATCAATTCTCAGCACAATGTGTCCTAATTAAAAAAAAAAAGACCAGACCTGAAATGGTAACTTTGTGGGCTGACACCTGCAAAAGCCATTGCTGCGGGAAGGCAGGTTTCACTGGAGCAGCAGTCTCCCGCCTGTAGCTGTAACAAGCAATGGGTTCTTATTAGCAGTGCACTGCTAATGATGCCCCTCAAATCTGTCAATGTTTCTTCTTCCTGCCTATCGAGAATGGGATGCTTAAATGCAAGATACAGATGGAGGAGCAGCTGCTTTTGATATTGCAATGTTTACACTCCAGCAGCATGTTCTTGCATCTGAGAATTGCAGTACTCAAAGTGGGTCCAAGCAGGAAATCAGAAAACACAGCAAATGCTGCTCAAGGCACCCAGCAAAGGCCAGCTGCAGATCACGCAGCAGCTCATTGCTGTGATCCTCTGACATCCCATAACCAAACACTTTCCAGAAATCAAAAGCCAGGTTGTGGTTTTATTCAGAGCGCTAGGGTTGATTTCTAAGAAGTCTCTTGTAATGAAGTGATATATGGAGTGGAGTGATATACAGAGTCAGGAGACCTAAACTGTAGCTAATGGCTGCTGTGTCAGCAAGAAAAACCTTGTGCAAGGAAGGTGAAGGAATGAACCGCAAATCCTACTTTAAACGAAAAGAAAAAATAAAAGAAGAAAAAGAGCACAACAAACACAGAAAACTCAATTCACTGCAGGCTAAAGCAACAGCAGAAGAATGAAGTGACAAGATATTGATCTGAAATACCTAGGGGAACAGGAGAAGATGTTTGCATCTCTGTGCCGCAAGGGGAGGAGCTGCCTGCAGAATGTGAGCCCCTCTGTGCAGACTTGCTGAGGGGTGATGGGGAAAAGAGTATCCCCAAGGCATCCAAAGACTAGCATCTGAGCTCAAAATGCGCACAAAAGCCTCTCTCTTTGACTTAACCTGATCACTGGGAAGGTAGAGAATAATTTATATCATGATTAGATTAGGAAAGATTGTGATCCTTTTGACTGCAGCTAATTAAAATTTTTCTCTAAAAACCAAGGGTACTTCTTACAGGATTTTTACTCTGTTTTTGGAGCAGTTCCATAGAATTCAGTAGCATACATCATTGCCAGAAGTACCAAGATGGCTAAGAGTCTGGAAGACAGAGCTGATACGATAATACTTACTGACATGGGTGGGAATTTCTCCCAGCCACTAGCAGAAGTAGGAACTTGCTCTTAAAAGAAAGACTCATGTCAAATGACATTTTTAAAATGTCATCTGCTTTGTGGTGGAGTACCCACTGTTTCCTCTAAGATGCACCGTATGTGTAATCAAAGTGTAATTCAGAAATGGCTGAGCCGGATTTCCAGCCTGCGTTTGTGGGTATTGACACAGAAAGGATCTCCCCTTCTCCACTGACCCCCAAGGAATTGCCACTGCCTCCAGACAGCAGGAGAAAGTTTGACCTACTTTATTCTGGCTACACAAGGTGGTTTTTACGTCCATAAAACACTAATCACTGGCTTTTTATTTAGAACACATACATATAGAGTCTAGTGAACTGGATCAGAATAACAGAAGCCCCTACCTTTCCCAGCCCTTATATTAAGACAAAATCAATGTTTTTGAAGGTTAAATAAGTAGTCCTCACCCTTTTTTTTTTTCCCCTTCCCTTTCCCAGGCTCAGGACCCTTCATCTCTGGTAACACAATGTCCTAAAAATCCATCAGAGGATTTTGCTTCTTCCTGCGTTCTCTGTAGCTGCTGTCAGGTGTCCTGTTTGGTTCATGCTGAAAGCTTTCCTCCAGGCCAGAGTATGAAGTCTAATTCAGATGCCTCACATGTAGGAAAATCATTCTGCATTGCACCACTGTAAAACGTGGTGTTTAGGTCACCATGGTGTTCTTGCAATGTGGCTCACAGAAGTCTCACTAATACACGAAATCTTGTCATTTGATTTGTCAATGATATTGTTAATATCTTGCTACATGGGAAAATAAAACCAAACTGACTAGAAGAAAGGATCAAATTCACCCAGTACAATAGTTAAATGAATGATAGTATCACACAGTAGTGTTTATGGGAGAGCAAAGAAAGTGTTTAGTTGCTGGAGGAAAAAAAAATGTGCATGTATGAATGTGTAAAGAAACTCTGGCAAAGTTTGGTGTAATGGCCTTTGTTTCACTCACATGAAATATTTTCCTTCCACACTTTCCAAAATGAAATGAGGCTGAACTTTCTTTGCTTAAATATCAAAGTGATTGGCATCTATATATATATATATTGGCATATATATATATATATATATATATATTTTTCAACCACAAAAGTTTGTTTATCTGCCAGCACTTGATCTTATAAATAAACAGAAATATCTTCTTGTCATCAAAGAAGACTCAAATTTGAGACTGCTCTTGGAAAGGTCTTGACATTGCAACCAGAGGTGAAAAATGTATTCTCCCCTCAACATAAAACTGCAAACAAGTTAGTGAGAATGATGCTTTCTGGGGAGGGGGCTGTGTGTGCCCTGTCACCAGAGCAGTCACACAGCTCTTGATTTCATAGCTTATAAAGTGACTCAGTGAGCAGGACACAGACCTTCCAGAGAGGAAGGTGGAAAACTCAGTAGAGCTTTTCCTTGCTGGCTCCGTTGTGGAGTTCCTGCATTGAAGACAGTACACTAACCATCTCTGAGAAGAATACAACCCATAGCTGGATTTCTGAAGACCTAAGACCTCGACAAGACTGATAAAACCTAGATGTGATCTGCACCTATGTTAATCATCAGCCCATTGGTGTGTTCTGAAATGCATTTGCTAGTAAATACAGAAAGGATTAAAAATTCATAGAAAAAAAATCCAACTTTCTTAGTTTGAACAAAAACAGGTTTTCCTTTTCTTATTTTATTTTTTTATCTCATCTCCCACCTTTTTAATCCTTAAATTGTTATAACACCAAGTGAACATTGAGATAAACTGCTGTTCAGATAATTCACTGTCAAAAATATTGAGCATACTTTAGTTGGATGGCAGTAGTAATGGTTTTTTCAAGTGCCGCTGAACAAAAGCTGAGCCTATCAAGATTTTTTGGCAGGCACTGCGTTTAACTTGTCATGTTATATATTGCAGCAATGCAGTTGAGGATCAGTATAAATCAACTTACAAGTCTGGAGGAAATGGGGGAATGTGCTCTGCAGCTCATTAGCAGTACAAGCGTCTAACAGAAGGTGGCAGCATTTCAACATTGTTCAGTCCAGCAAAAAGAGCGAGAAAATGAACTCAATCAGTATGTCCAGAAAGCTACTCTTTACATTCAGGCAGGGTGCACACACTGCTGACTTGAATGTATGGGTTTGATGAATTTATGCAGTTACAGACAGGCAGGAAGGTGAAGTTTTTATAACTCTTCAGTCTTCTTAATGTAAATGTGGGAAACAGGCAAAGTAGGTACAGGAGGGAAGAAAGTGAAAGATACATTCAAAAATAAGGCTGCTCAAAGGGTCAGAAACAGCCCACCCCAACTAGAGGGCAGTTTTGTGGTAGCTCCATTAGAAATAGTGACTAAGAAAACATGCAGTCCCTGATGAATTACTGGGACTTGATCTCATCCCAGTTTTACAGGGGATAATTCTCTTGTTTCAGAGCTGTCACACCCTGTATTGTCAGCTCTCATGATCTCACCACAAGCTTTTTGGCATTTATTGTTTTTCTTAAAAGCCTCAGTCTTTGAAACTGGGCAATCATGGGAACCCCAGCTTTCACTTCACCAGCACCACAACCAAAACCAGCAAGCTTTGAACCCTTGTGGTTACTGGGAAAAGTAAAAAAACATGAGCGAAATGCTCTCACAGTGTTCAAAAACCAAAAGGCAGAGGGAGAAGAATAACAGAAATTAAACTAAACTAAAACAAACAAACAAACAAACAAAAACAAAAAACCAACCAAACAAAACCAAACCAAACCAAGAAACAGAAACCACAAAAAACCACACAACCAAACAAAAAAAACCTCCGTATCTCATAAGGTTAGCTTAAAGTCACATATTGGAGTGGCCTGATTGACAACGGCATATTACTGATAGGAAGCCTGGACCCAGCACAGAAAGCCAGACATGTCACTGTGTACTCTGATAGGGGTGGAATTAAGTGCCTGGCTTAGTGCACAGCCATGAGCACAAAATGGTGTTGTTCACTTCAGTGAGATTATTTGCTGATTTACAGCTCAAGTCGTTCACTGAACTGAGCTCTTAACTTGCTTAAGAACTAATCCAGTGCCTAGTGCAGTTTGATGGTGAAACTCTCAAAATTGGGTCATCGGTGTTCTTATTTTTTTTTTTTTTTAAGCATGAAACTGCTTCAGCTAGCACTTGATTCACTTTTTAAGATATATATGGGTGGCACTGAGTAATACCATACTAATGGCTACCACAAGGACTCCACATGTTCCCAGTAATTAGCAACCTAATAGTCATTCACACTTTATTTTCAATGTTTCTGTTCCAATGTGGGTTTTTCGGTTGTTGTTTTTAGTTGTTTTTTTTTTTTTTTTTCCCTCTGAAATCAGGTAAAAACTAGCAAATCTCTCTGGAAGTTTCAAAATGGAGTAGATTTAATTTCCAGATTTTGCATATGGAAAAGAAATACTAATTTTGAAGCGACTTCCCACTGTATTCACCTTGGAAGCTTGACTGCAGTGCAATTAAAGCAGCAGGCAGATTACCAGATGGCAAGCAACTATGGGAGGAGTTAAACTACAGGAGATATAAAACCTTGCAGGAACTGCGATTTTGAAGGCTTAGCATAGATAGCTCTGGGCACAGACAAACAGTCACACTGTCAAAATGGTATTCAGTAGATTGAGCCTCAGAAAGACCGAATGCCTTTCTGGGAGTCTCTGTGAACCACCTCAGAGGTGAGAACAGGATCACGGCATCTTTCATTCTCAGATCCAGGAAGAATATTGTCAAACCACAATTTCACATATCATACTGAATACTCAGTTACTGTACTTAGTAGACTAAGCCAAATACACACGGGTCAGGAATAGAGCTGGCAGGCAGAGTATACTGATTTAATTTTATTTGACTTTTCGATGTGCCTTCCTGGAGTTCCTACTTGCCGTGTTGTGGGTTAAATACTCAAACAGGAAATCAGCTCAGAGGACCAGCTGATCATTTCAACCTTGTGGAAACATTTGTCCTTGCCTGCTTTGCGGAACAATTCAAAGAATGCCTTATTTCTCGTACAGACAACCGAAGTAAGAAGTCTATGGAGAATAGTTTGTGGACAACATGATTTGGTAGGGTGACATCACTCACATGACTTAAAGGCCTCGGAGTAAACATCAATACAGATATCTGCACACCGAAAGACAGAAAGATTTGCTTAATTTGTATGTTCTCCTGCAGACAGTCATCTGATTGACTGTTGTTACTGAATAGTTATATGAATCTATTAGCTAATCATCTATTAGAGTGATTCTCTCAAAATTAATCCAGCCTGAATTTGACATAAATGATCTAGAATGACAACAATTATAAAAATCACTTTACAAAAGAATGACCTTTAACAGGAAAAAAGCAAATTTAGGCTAAATTGTTTCAAATTACATACAGACAATCAAAGGGAGATATCTTTCTTCTTGTCATTGTAATAAAATGTCTGCCATGCCATAGCTCTGTCAGGCTTACAAATGCCACGTTTCATATTTTTGTCAAGGGATTTTTATTATTTTTGCTGTTACTTCATGCATAAGGAATAAAACTTCATGCATGACTTCTAATATCATCATTAAGATCTTCACTAAAGTTCATTCCATCATAGCAGATGCATTTTAACTGCCACTTCTTTTAGTTCAGCTCTGCAGCACTGTTTATATTACTTGAAATTAAACTTCTCCTTACTAATGGCAAGATCTGTCAGTCCTCTAAAAAGCAATGTATGCAAAGTATCATTAAGATCTGTGAACTAGATGGAAACAAAAAATGGAACTCAATGGAGACAAATATATTTCATCAGGCTTTGAAGAGGTTGTGTATTTTATGCTGCCTGCATTCGGCAAGGCAAATTTCCTCTCGATTAAGAATTTCTAATGATCTCAAGATAGAGATTTGTCTGAGAAAGGACTGTGTGAACCTTTCAGGTTTTTGTCCTTCCTGAAAATTAACTACCTCAATGAGTGATAGACATTTCTCTCCAAATTTGGATATCAGGAACTTGGTCTATATTGGGATCAATTTGCATTTCAGTTCCTTGCAGGCAGCAATTGTAGCTGTGTATGTGCTCATTTATGGCACAGGAGGATAAGCATTAGATGTGACAACGTTGGTTTCAGATAGAAAGCAGTTCGTCCCATGGACATCATGTTCCTCTGTGTGTTTTTTGAAAGGCTTGCACAATTCTTGCCAGGTATCTACAGTTGGTGCAAAAGAAAATCTCTGTAGGATGAAAGGCCTCAGATAATTTCTACTCAGTGGTCTTACAGTGAGTCTTTATCTTTTGTTTTTATTTTATTTTCCAAATACTTGAAGTTTTCTTCAGAAGCTCTGAGGACTTCACTCATTTTCCTAACTTTACCACTTTCTTTGGGCAGGCAAATTGAGTGTCATGCGTTAAATGAGGTGAGACTTGGGTAGACCTTCGTGACAGGATACACAGAGAGCCATTTCTGTCACTCAGGCAAGAGCACTGAAACTTCATCCTTCTCTTGGAGCAAAGGCCTTTTAGATCCCATATACTCTATTGATACAGAATAGGCAAATTGTTACATTCTACTTGCTTTATGACTCAATATATTTAGCTTTAATTCAAAATAAAATATTTAAAAGTTGTAGACCTATTTTGAAATATGGAGCTCCTTAGACTTGCATAGAAAGCTAGTGTGTGAAGATTGCGATTTTATAACCTGAAGGAGATAAAAGTATAGGCACCGTGTTTTAGTATGAGTCGAGCCATCTGTTAACCAAATTCATGTTCAGTGTATGAATAATGCTGCAGTAAGGGCAAATATTTTTTGGGAACTTTAGTACACATTTTTGAAGTTTGATTCTCACACCTGCCAAAAATTGCAAAGTTTATTGCTAGTCAATCCTGAGAAAAAAAAAGTTGTTTATAAGGTAGTACAGAGAAGTCCCTAGGGAGTGCCCTGAAACCTGCATGTTTTGTTTGTTTGTTTGTTTTCTAATGTATGCATTGTGTGCCTATGGATTTATCACAGGTTGCTTGCTCTTAAATTTAATTCCATAGAGCCTGTGCAAAAGTGGCAGCACACAGGCCTACTTAATGAGCACCATAACACACATAGTATCTTGTTTATGGGCATAAAGGTGAAAGTCTGCATCCCCAAAGGCAGTGGCAAAAGGGTCTGGAAAATGCGGACAAGAAAGTCCTGAATGCAAACCCTGATCCACTGCATTATCTGTGTTCTTTTGTGGTTCACTGAGGTGAAAACAAGCATGGACTTCCTCTAGGGTGCCCAAGTGAGCAGCTTTGAGGAACCTGGCTTTACACAACCTGCCTTAACTGCTGTTGTAGACTCTGCACTTTAAAAGTTTATCTTTTACTCCATTTAGAGTTTGGAAAGAAGGCTTGTGCACACTCTGAAATACAGCCAGAAATTGCAGCACAGTGGGTTTTTCCTCAAGAGTTTGGCCTGTCCTCCAGAAGGGCTGTAGTGGCAAGAGAAGGTTCCTCTTCTGCTGTGCCACTGGCCTGCCAGACAGATCATTTGAAGGCTCATTTCCAATATTGTTACAGGTTGTAACTTTAACAAGTCCTTAATTTTGAATTGATGTATTTGATGGTGACCTTCATTATCGTTTTTCTGTAGATAAAATGTGACTAATGTTTACCAGGATAACTTATTGCCAAAAACCTATTCTTGTTCTCCAAGTATTTATTGTCAAATCTAATTTTGAAGCTATTTTCTGCATGCCTAATCTTGTGAGTCTATTAATATTCTGCCTAATTTGTTGCTTATAAGCAAACAGATCAATTTTTCAGAAGGGCACAAGAGTGGTAAAATTACAAACCAAAGATGACTTTCTAATCTGGACAGTAAGAGTTTTTAAAAATTCCTGAAAGCTTCTTTGCTGC
Source organism: Patagioenas fasciata (assembly GCF_037038585.1). Classification (NCBI taxonomy): domain Eukaryota; kingdom Metazoa; phylum Chordata; class Aves; order Columbiformes; family Columbidae; genus Patagioenas; species Patagioenas fasciata. The sequence goes on along the minus strand of NC_092521.1, from coordinate 100,096,551 downwards.
TGTATCTGATTTTCACTTGGATGAAACTATTTTTGGCAGCGCTATGACTGGAATTAATGAGGACAAGTAAAATGCAGTCAGCACCTACTTATGCCATGTTCCTCTATGGAATCAATAAACAATGGGAAAAAGTTTGGTGAGAAAGGAGTAAGTTTAAGTTTCCTAGGCTGCATGCTTTAGTATAGGAAGTACAGGAGAGACATAAAGTGGCTTCCTTCTACACCTATCTTTGCCATATTTAGGTTGGCTAGTTGGGTAAAATAGTTATGTCCCAGTTCTACCTCTGTAACTAGTATGAGATTAAGTCTCCTTATTTCCATGACAAAGTGCCACTAAATTATAAACTTATTTTAAGTGAGATGGGTTTCCCACTACTGTAGCCTCATCTGCATCGCAAAAGTGAAATGATACATCAGACAAGTTTCAGGTAGGAGTAAGGTTTTGGTAGGTCTAGGTATTCTCTAATTGAAAATGACTGGACAGGGCTGCTGCAAATTCACAAGGCTTTCCGCCTGTGTCAATAGAAATCAGGGGATAAGGGCATTTGCAGCCAAAACGCACCTCCTATGAAGAGTACTGTGAGCTTCAGTACACCATTTCATTTGCATACATTGAGACAGCTGGCAGTTTTGCTATAGTATAGGAGGTGTCAGTGTAAGCACGGGGTTTCTCACCCACTGAGAGAAAGATTATGAAATATAGGGGACTGAAAAGCCAAGAGTCTCTTTACAGAAATTGGAGTCTGTCTGTAACAGTACCAGTGGGATATGCTCTATTTTATTTTTAGAAGTTTGTGGTCAATCAGATCAGTATTTCTACTAGGAGAATACAAAACAGTGTAAATCTGATTTGGTTTTGTCTTTTGACAATAGATCCATACACTCATTATGATTTTATAGGCAGAGCTTTTATTTCCCATATAGATGAGTGGATTACTCACCTCTTTCCCACACTTGGTGTTTTCTGAGTTTTTTCTAGGTAATATAACACTACATGCTGAGAAGCTATCATCAATAACTTGAAGTGGGTAGCAGAAATGTGGTTAGATGTAAAGATATTTCTCTTCCTTTACACAAAAAACCTGGAAGCTTGATCTGTCTCAGAGATGCAGAAGAACCAAGTGTCTGTTACATTGACACGTAAGGGAATGTGATGTATACATATACTATATTTATATTATATATACAGACTGTACTATACTATACTATATGTGTATATACATAGTATATATTAATTGATGCAACTGAGAAAAGCCTGAACCCTAGAGTGGCTTTTCAGTGGCTTGAAGGACGCTAGGTGAAACAAAACATAATTGCAGAGCCTAGTGCCCCACAGGAAATCCTAGGCTGGATGAGGCAAACCTCGATTAAACTACTCTTTGTGAATGATTCTGTGAATCTCTCTGCAGTGGTACAAAAACACCTGGTGACAGAGTTGGTTAACCCATTTGGTTGTCCTGTCACAGCTGCTGTTTAAGTGAGCTGCAAGAGGCAGTGGGGCACATAATTCTGCCAAAGCAAAGGCACATACAGGGTGGCTCAGCACAATGCTCCAAATTTGCCTGGATATTATCTGAGAAAGGACATTGTGTGGATAAACGAAACCACTGGTGTGGGGAATACAACACCCTGGAAGTGGAGAAAAGGGAGCTTTAGTTGTGCCTAAGTAGCAGCAGTTTGGGGGTGCCTAGGGACATCTGGAAGACAGGCTTCAGGCCAAGCCTTAGAGATGTAAACTGTGAATCCTTAGTTCCAGAAAGTAACGACTGAAGACAGTCTTGTAAACACAAAGCAATGGGTAACCATAATGTTGCTGTTATCAATTCACGGCTGGAATAGCTTCCGGAACCAACATTTGGGTTAGGCACTTGGGCCAGTTCTTGTCAGATCTGGTCTGCTCAAAGGAACCCAGAATAGCTGATGAAGCAGGGCATAAAGCCTAAGAAGTTTTTGTCTCTTCATCACCAAGATACAAAGTACAACCCATTGCTGATGCTGTCTGCTTCTGGGCACTGGTTTTGACTTCTCTGAATCACTCACAGGACTGTATGTATTCCTTGTAAATCATCTTTGTCCGTCATGTCTCAGAAATGTTATTTCATACTGGAAAGACTCAGCACGAGATTTCTGGATGACAACTCCCTCACAAGAATTATGCTTTATTTACAACCACTCCTGAGAGTGGGAATGATTTTAACCAGGCTAACTATCCAACAGCAAATACAAGCTTGTTATTTTTTAATGGCAACAAATCAATATCTTAAGAATGGGCATTCAAGCAGTTCCTTGAGGAAGATATTAACAGCTGTCAGAAAGCAGTTTAACCTTTTGAAAGCTAAGATGCAGCTCTAAGTCTGTCCCAGGCATAGAGAAAGGATTTGCTGAGGGGAAACACCAGATCGTCATATGAAGTGTTTTCCTAAATGAAGGCCTGTTTTTTGTGAACTCTGAAACCTCACAACATCATTATAGGTGTCACCAGGTTTGAGTATTTGTGATTTATATCTGGTTCCCTTCACACACACAGATGAACCTGGGGAAAAGGGCTGCAGGAAAAACTGGCCAAAGTGTTTCCTTCTGTCCTCCAGCCTAAAACCACAAGAGAGTAACTTTGATCCTGCAGGTTAAGGTTTTGACTTGCACCTTCTCTCCCGCACATTCTGCTAATGCAACATGGAGTTTTGTATCTCCAGGGTGTCTAAAGCACAGCACACATGAACACCTGATTAGATGTTAAGGTGCCTCATGTGAATAGCACTCAGACAATGAAAGCTTCAGTCTACAGGGATGAAAGTTATTCGCATTGGTTATTTTCTGACTAGAGTTAAGTTCTTACGAGAGATTTGTCAGTGAACGGATCAGAACTTAGACCTTGGAAAGCCTGACACAAATGTTAGAAATAGTGTTTCTCCTCTTTTTACCAGATTCTCCATGAATCACTGATGCTGTAGGTCTCCATACTGCCACTCCATCATGTTGTACTTCTTCACTTTTCAAAGCCACATGCCACTAGTTGTTGCAACTTTGCACACTGAGCAGTGATGTTGATGCAGTGGCATGACTGGCTTTTGTTTAGTTTCTTTGTGGACCTGCTGTGTACATTTCTATTCACGTACTCTTTCTCTGTCAGACTTTACTCTTCATGATAGTATCCAAGCCTCCAAGTCAGCAGGTATTGCACAGCTCTCATTTCAGCAGAGCAGGCTAAATATGATTTTTCTTTTTTCTTCACTTGTCTCTTACTTCAGCAGCAGTAACAGAAGGCTATTCTTCTCTGTGTTTTGTTGTTGCATACCTGACAGTTTCTTTCCCCTTGATTAACTGGAGCAAAAGTCTCAAGTTACTGTAGAATGAACAGTTACTTTTTGTCAGCTGAGCTGTCGTAATGGGCCATATATGCACTTCATGATGACTTAAGCTAATGCATTTTACCTTGCAAAAGGGGAAGATGAACTGTATGGGCTGGACAATTTTGTCAGGTCTGTTGACAGACCAAACCTTGTTAAGCCGCTGTAACTGAGTTATAACTCAGTCATGTGGTGGAGCCCTCAATTCCAGTGCGAGTGTCCAGAGACCTGCGGTTAACAGCAGGTAACTGTTCAAAGAAAGGATCTCTTTGTATATGTGTGTAGATGCCATCATTTTTACAGAGGCCTCTGGGTCTCTAATGGGCACCTTGAAGCAACACTTCTACTTTTCTCAGCCCCAGAATATGTCCTGCATTGGCTGGTACAGTGGAACCACCAAGTCCCAGTTCTTCACATAAAGTTAGCATAAAAAGAAGAGGTTTGAATTTTTATCATTATTATTATTATTATTTTTAACCAGGTTGGGGAGTGGATGAAGGCTGACAGTAAGGAAGGAAAGTAACAAAAGCAGAGGCAGTAAAATAATTATACACCTGCCAGTTCCTTTCTTTCTCGTTAAAGACTCACCCACTTTTTTGTCTGTGAAAAGTTCATTTAAAGATGTCTCTCCTGTGCAATAGGAAAAATAACAGTTCATTCAACAGTATAATACAAATCCCAGAATGTTTTCAAATTTCCCTCTTTTGTGTTTTTTAAGATTGACAACTATATAATTAAGCATAACAAAGAGAGAAAGGATTTAAGAAGATTTAACACAACTTGGCCAACTTGGGATAGCAGGGGAAAGGAAAGTCAAGGGCAGATGCTAAATGAATCCATAGAGTTACTCATCAGAGCTGCACACACTCAGTTTGAAGCAGTATTTTAAGAACAGAAGCAATCACAGAGCTACACACATGAAATATGCTATGGCCTGCAGCCAGGTGCTGCCTGCTGAGGTCCCAGAAGTGACAGTGAGCAGAGAAGTCAGCCTGGTGATCCCCATATGTAGAGGAGATACCCACAGCCATCGCTGCTGCAATGGCAGCGTAAAGCTCCAAAGCGCTTTTGCTTTCAGGGACATTTCAGCAGTGACTTCTTTGTCTTTCCCTAACCGCAGCATCTGAAGTTATGTTCAAACTGTACTCTGCTACATTACAGTCTAGCCTGTGCTCTAAACTATGCCTCCCATCGTTGATGCACAGAGTGTACCTTATCCCATTAGGTCATATCAAGGTCCAGCTTCAAGTAGATCTGATGGAAAACCTAACCTGTGTACTTTGCTTCAGAGAAGTAACGAAAAATAAAGAGAATCTCTGTGTCTTTGAATAAGTCACTTGTCTTCCAGTGACTGTTTCATTGCATTTAGACACTGTTCTTCAATTTATCTAATTTTCTGCATGTCTTTTCTTCAAATACACAGTTTTTTAGATTTTTCTGTGTATACAAATCCCATTTTCCTGATTACTTCGTCAAAACATCTGTGCTTATGCAACTGTTTCAGTCACATTGGTTCTATTTCATAGATATCCACCTAGCATTATAATTGTTAAAGAGAGTTTGAAGAGCCCTCCTGAGAAAGATCTTAGATATTTTATATTTGTGAAGAAGAAAGATTTCTGTGGTCCAGAACGAGATTCTCACAGGTTCACTACAAGCCTCAGTCTGTTGTCTTGAAAAGTTATATGATATCCAAACAGGTGTTCAAACAATTACGAGCCATTTTCAAACATTCTTCCAATTGTCTGAAAATAGAAAGTGGGTGGGTTTGTGGCAAAAAATATAAATATGTAAATAAAAATGAATTTTGTAATTCCATATCAAAATTTCCTTCATAAGGAGGGAGGAAAAAAACTTGATGTTTTCTTACCAGCCTCAGTATTCACTTACAAAGGTGTTCTGTCTATTGAGTGTTTATTGAAATAGAGGAGAGGTGAACCCCAATAAAAATGCCCTTTTTGCTTCTCTGTGGGAGCTCATAAAATGCTACTTCACTATCTGAAAGTCTCATTGATCTAATCCGTTTAGTTAAATCCTGTCTACACACATTTCCATTGCTTAAAATTCCATTTGAGCTTAACTCAGTTTCTAATGAAGTTGAAATACAATAGCAAAAGAACAGATAAAAACACATGGTGTATGCACCACCATGAAAATGTCTGAAGCCCTACAAGCAAGTGGAAATGTTGAGTCTTTAGCTGGGTATCCATGAACGTTGCACAGAGTAAGCAATTTTTATTTCTTGTCTCATTTTCATTATCAGGCACTGACTCCAGCTCAGAATAATTTAATTTAATCTCAGAGGCAAAGAGAACCTGCAGAGCTGCATAATATTTGCTGTATTCCTTTCTCACCCCTTTCACATTGCTGCCCTGCTAACTTCATACCATTATACCTTGTGATGTCATTTCTATGTACACCTATTTAATCCTTCTTACAACTGCTGCTATAAAAATACCTGTGCATGCAACAAATGCATGTGCACTGCCAGGATGAATGGGCTGTAGACACAGACCTGTCATCCCATCTTGTCTGCAGGAGTGGTATGACAGCATGGCTCCTTGCCAACACTTAGCCACTGTTATGAGTCACATTGCTCTCTTTCTTTAGGATATTTTACTCTCACCACTTTTGCCATTCTTCCTGGGACTTAAATAATGATAGGACATATCTGCTCCCTGGTGGTTCCCCCATTCTGAAGCCACAGCTGCTTTGGTCTTTAGTAAGAGAAAGCTGCTGTGCCCATGGCATAGCTTCATTCCTCACCTATCAAAGGAACTGCACTGAAGTGGCTGGAGGAGAAGTTGAGTCTATTGGCTTTATACCAGGAATGATGAATCAAGCAGCTGCAAATGGATTTGGGGATTTTTGCATCTTACACAATGACCCTGTTACTGTGCTTGTTACATATAGCTATTGTAGGCAGACATCTCCTAGGAGGTGCTGGCTTTATCATTTAAACAAGCTGACTTCTTGACTACGACCTTCTAAAACTAGCAGTGTTCAACCATGCTTTATTAAGTTCATTATATCCTCTAACATCCCAGATGTTCCATAAAAAATAACTTTTAAAAATGACCTAATCAATTCCTCAACATAATTAATGTTTCGGTTGAGGCTAGCCCAAAATAATTCTAACACCTAGAGTTTCCATATGTCAAAAAAAAAAAAAAAAGACAAAGGTAAGCTGATCCATGTAGTTACAGCTGCCAAACATAGGACTAATCAGTTCTGTCTACAAGGTTCTTAGCTTCAGGACATTCTTCGGCCATGGTTTGTGAAGAAATAAAGATAGGGAAACTTACAGAATTTCCTGTAGGAAGACCTCACTTGTGGTGAATAAATATCAGTCTCATCGCTTTTTCAATATGATTTTGGCCACAAAGTCTCTTGGGCACATTCAATAAAGTAGTTATGACCTACTCTTCAGCACCCCAGATGTGATAATTTTAGGAGAAAAAGAAGTGGTACTGGAACAAGATATTTGTTACCCCTACTAAAGTTGAGGTCTTTGTATACTTTGAAATGCCAGATTTACTCTAAATGAAACGTGTATTACTTTCTTCAGTTCCAGCTATGAGTTGTAGTCCAGCTGGTTGGGTAATTCAAAATATCATTATTTTATACACAGCTATATTGTTGCAAAGGAATGCACTGCAGTTGCCAGGTCTGACTGTTGGTGATTATATCTGAAATGGTAGAATTGAGCCTCAGTCATAACTGATAATTGATCTAACAGTCAGTTCCTTAATCAAACAGCATGTCTAGACAAAATTCTTGTTGACTCTTCCCATTAAAATCTGCACAATTCTCCTCAAAGCTTAACAGTTCTCTGTATCTGTCATTATAATTATAGCTTTATCATCTTTGTGGAGAAATGGGTAACTAGCTGTCCTTGGCAGAGCAAAAGAGATGTAATGTGTGGCTTTGCAGGTTATGTGTGTACTATGTATAGTAGTATGTATTCTCTGAAGAAAGCTCTAAATACCAAGAGCAACTCATGAAAAAGACCAGTACAAACCTAATTAATGTAGAAGAGAGACCCTTCAGTTTCAGTAGCAGAGAGCATGTTCTTCAATGCCAGTGAAACTATCTCTTCCTGCTGTATTTGAGCCCTGGTGCAGAAACTGTGGCCTGGTGAGGAGGCAGTGGCATAGTTCCTCATGATTCTGAGGGGGCCAGGACAGCATCCCACAGGCTGAAGAATGGGGGACTTGTCAAGAACATTGAAATCTGCAGACCTTTTACATCATTCCATTCCCATATTCGTTGTGATATACAATAGTAAGAGACACGGGTTAACAAAAATAAAGCAAAGTGTGTACAAGGAATGAAAAAAACCCATACTCACAAATACACAATGATCATTGTCCAAGCTGGTAAGCCAAACACTCCCCATGGCAAAACAGTCATTTTTTTGTAACTAACTTTGTCAAATTTTCACTTGTGGGTTGAAATATTCTATGTTCAGTAGATCCAAAAATCTATTATTATCACTTATTATTATTGTTCTAAAAACACTATGTTCGGGCATTTCTCAGAACAAGGCTAGGGTAAAATCCATTGTGTTGCCTGCTTTGCCCATGAGAATTTTGGCATGTGTTCCTTTTAACAATTGTTATGGTATGGAGGAGGGTTTTGAGCTATCTGCCTTTTCACACCTCTGTGTAAAGCCATCCTGAATCTGAGAGTGTCTTTGGAAACTTAGCGGATAAAACTGAAACAGCCTTTTCTGAGTACTCACTGAAAATTATATCTTTTGAAATTTCCACCCACATTAATTGTACTCCAATGATAGTTGTGAGTGACTGGCATTTTCCTTGTGACTGTAGAGCTGAGATACGCTTGAGATACTGGAGTGAGCAGAAGCTGGGAGGTGGGGAGAGAAAAAGGTCTAGCATGGAACAACATTGAGGATTTGGATCTGTGGGATGTAGATCTCCTGGGAAAAGAGCTGGGAACTGAAGCCAGAGGATAAGGGACAAGTGTCTGATGAGAGATGCAGAAGATTGAGAGTGTCTTGGACTATGAGGTAGGAAAAATATACAAAGAAATAAAGTGGAGAAAGGAAAAGAAAGAATACACCATAAATTTTGAGAGGAATAAGAGTAGGGTTAGGACTGGAAAGGATAGCATCTGAAAGGGCTGGAGAAATAGTACTGATAATGGGGGTTAAGAAGAAAAGGAAAGGAACCTGATGAGTGAGAACTGTGGGACTGAGATGTCTGAAGACAATTGTCCTGGTCAGGTTACAGAGGAGTGGAGCAGGGATGAGAAGGCAAGGAGTGGGAAAACCCTCACTCAGACAGAGGCAGAGCACAAGAGACAGTGTGTGGGAGGGAGGGACTCTACCAGCTGGGTAGGAATTGGTGGGGGCCTGAAGAGGGGAGGGAAAGTTGGAAATGTCTGTGGTGCTGTAACACCCTTCCCTTAACACCCCTGTAGGTTAGGAAGTAGATGTATAATTTTTCATTCAAAATGTAACTTCCTCCCCCCGTCCCCCAGTAGAAATAATACATATACTTGCCTCCCAGATAATGGGATTTCTGAGGTGTTACAGTCATCTGGTACTTCACCTGCTCACCTGGCAGAAAAGCTTAAATCAGGTGTTTTGAAAATTAACTTGAATCTGGAATTGCCCAAATTTTGCAGTCTGGTGTTCTTAAATGTTAGTTTCATATAGGTGTATGTGTATGTTTGTGTTCCTAGTCATAAGCCCAAATACATGTCAGAGCATATATCAATTCCACACTGCTATGCATCAGCAGAAGCATACTGATTTGTATCCACATCTCATTTGTACATGGATTTACATTAGAATGAAGTAAGGTCTAGGAATTTTTCTGGTGGAGATAATTTACAGGACACAGGATTTTTCTGTAACGAGTGGTGTGCGATATGGATACTGTACTTAGTTCCTTATATTATCATATGTTTCTTAATCACCAGTCTCTGAACAGACTGAACAATCTTGTTTTGACAATCATCAGATCCGTTATTAGTCTGTGAAAATAGCATTTAAACTTGGAAATTCCTGCAGTTATTATTTCATAAACTGGAAGATGGATTTGTATATTTGTAGACTTTTGAGAAAGTAATGTCTTAGAAGGAACTAATGGCCTTTTAAAATATAGGCTTATACCTGAAGCAGTTCTTATAACAACACCAGAAACAATAGGATTTCTCTAGCCACTGTGGTAAACAGATTGCATGTGAACATGGGAAGGGTGAGTTTTATTACTGTTTCTACATCCAAAATCCTGATTGTAATTGTATCATCTAGATTATTGCTTTCTGGATATTTCTGTAGCTCTTTTATCCAGGATTTTGGCCAACATAGTAGGTTAGACATTAGTCATTTTCCAGTACTCTTGGCTTCAGCAAGATTTGTTTTAGCAGGAGCTTCACTACCATTTTATTTCCAGCCATGGAAACATCTCTCTCCCAGCAACAACTTAACCACACTGAGTCGTGAAAAGCTGAAATACCAAAAGGAAATTAGTTGGGCAAGAATCCACAGGACAGGTGGTGGGATTAAGCTGGGTAACAAATTTGGACATTGCTAAACCTGAAACTGAATTGGATGGTGCCGCCTCAGGAAAAGGGAAGAATCCATTATATCACAGTCTGAGATTGGTCTTTATGAATAACTATATACATACTTAAAGGAGGTGTATTTTCACTCTGCTAGAACATCACTACCAATGCTCTCTTCCTTCCCAAGCCATACTTAACACTGATGACATTTTAGCAGTGTGTTATTTAACTGCCATGGGAAAGGGGAGAGTAAATATTTAAGTGAGATTTGTTGCCTCTCCATGGCTTCCTTGCTATATTGCAAGGAAGTGCAGATTGTGTTTGCAGTGTTGTTTTTTGCAAGACTATTCCTGTAGAAGCTGAGCTGGACTCTTTCTATAGATGCCTGTGAATAGCCATCAAGCATTGCATATTAGGAAGTATATTTGAACAAAGTATGTTAAAAGTAATAAATTAAAATATAATATAATGTGTGGGTAGCAGTAATGTGTCAACTGTAAAATGTACTTTGCATCTTTTTCTTATTACGAATAGTTTGTGAAAATGTCAGTTTTCTTACATTTATTTGAAATCGTTTACAATCAGAACAGATATCTGTGAATCATATTCTTTTTCTGAATGTCCTAGACCGAAATTTTAATTCCCTGGCTTAGTGATGATTTGGTGTACAAGCTAGTTCCTGGACAGAAAAAGTGCCATTCCTAGATTCAAAGCATATTGTACAAATTCTTATGTGAACAAATACAAAATTTGATTTCTTTGAACTGTTGCCAATATTTGTTCAAAATGGATGATATTCATGAACTTTCTTGCCACAAAGCACATTCACTGCAACAGAGGTATATGGCCTGGGATTGATCCATCCTCTCATCCTCCCCCTTTATGGCGTCAGGCTTTCTATAATATGCAGCAGACTGGGAACCACTGTGCTACAGTATTAGTGGAAAATAAACACAAGCTAAGTGAATTCATTCAAAACATTAAACAAACATTTACACAAATTCTTCTGCTGTATTTGCATACCTCTTATTCGAACCACTGACCTAGAAGTAAATGCTCCAAGCCAAATGGGACTTGAAGCCATTTATATAATTGTTCTTGTACTAATAACCTTGTGAATTTCTTACTTCCAGAGCATTTTATTGTTGTTTGCCCACTACCTGAGTCTTTCTGGAGTCATTATGTTTGCCATTATTTTATATTCCTATATGAGAAATTATCATCTTCTTTTCTAGTAATCTTGCAACGTTTCCCATATTTCCCTATATCCTATATTCCATACTTTGCATTAGAAATGAATGATACAATAATAAGCAGTAAACTTTATTGTCATTCGTTTGTGTGATTAACAACTATTCTGCATTTGGAAGTGCACAAAAAATTTTAATAATCACTTGTGAAAACCAGACATTGGGTGCTGTTAGTCTCCTTTGTCACAGAAGACATCCTCATTTGCATTTGTATCTTCCTTCTTTGCTGCCTGCACAAAGAGAAGTGCAGACAGTATGATTACTACAACTTGCAGTGCTACTGGAGGATGGAAGGCTTTTCAGAACCCCTTGTGACAGATGGCTTTTTAAGCAAGGAGGGCACTCTGAGCTCACAAGGAGCAGATACTTGCTGGCTAGCATAGGACTCTTCAGCTTTGCCTTCTTTCTAGGATGTGGTGCTATCCTTGGGCATCACATGAACATGATACCAGCAGCCTGCAGAGCTAAATAACTGAAGGAGAAGCATCCTTGCAGGAAAAAGCAGGCTGAGCTTATGCCAACCTGAAAGCATTACAGGACCAGGTACCAAGCCCTCTGTTAAGGCAGTCTGGCCGGCAGACCCACAGTTGGATGCTTTGGGCCAGATCATCTATTTATGGGAGCAGGAAGGGAATAAGGGAATGGATTTCTCTGCTTCCTTTATGTAAGGAATGTTCCTGCATCCTCTCTATACTGCTATGTAAGGGTTCAGGTATCCATGACTAAAATACCAGCTAAGACACCACTTGATGGGAATGGGCATTTTAATGAGAATGTTAATTTCTCTGTTCTTCTCCACTAGTCTTCTTCGACAAGTCACAACAACCATGGGCAGCAATTTCTTTGGAGAAGTAAACTTGCAGTAGTGTGGCAAGGGTGGACATGAAGGCATAGTAAAGGAAAAAGGGAGAGTGATCAAGTTTTGCTGTAGAAGAGCCTTATGCACACTCTCAGCTGAGATATTATGGAATTTTTATTTTCTTTTTCCCCTCTGTAGAAAATGTTGAGACATTTCTGAGACATTGCATTTATTTTGTTTCTAGAAAACACTCACTTAAGAGCCACTTATTTTCTACAGACTTACATAAAGCTTTCCATAATGGGTAGAAGTTGATACTTGCCCTGGGACACATTAGACACTCTTTCTGCTGGCTTACATTTGGACCCATTTTGTGAATAAGAAAGCAATGCTATTTGCAGAAGGGAGAATTAAAAGGAGAATGTCTTTTACATCAGAAAGAAATATGTTTTTCAGACAGATTCTGTCTTGGACATCCTGCCTCTGGCCTGTGACTGGAAATATTCTGCAATTGTGTCTTTTTCCTTAGTACAGGTTTGGTAACGTTAATAGACATAAAATATGATGATTTTATTGTTGAAGGACAGTTGGTAATGGTAGCAAAGGTGTTATGTATCTCATTGACATCCAAGTATAACACACCAACTTTATCTAACTGCAACTTCAAGTGCCAATGCGGAGAGGTAATGAAGAAAAAAAACTTGTGCACTTAGAGACTTTTACTGGTACTCCAACACTCTTGTGCATAGACAAGCTGGCTTAGCACTATCGTCCTTATTTCAAAGGACAATGTATCACAGCATGGGTGAAGGAGGAAGAGACCACTGGAGATCATATAGTCCAACCCTGCTGCACACAGCAGGGTCAAACAGAGCAGGTTGCTCAGGGCCATATCCAATTGGACTTGAATATCTCCAAGGATGGCAAGTCCACAACTTCTCTGGGAGGCTTCTTCTAGAGTCTGACCACCCTCAAAGGAAAAAAACATCTTAAATGGACTTCTGTATGTTTCAGTTTGTGTCCTTTGCCTCTTGTCTTGTCAATGCTGAGAAGAGACTGGCTCCATCTCTTTTACTGTCCCACTTCCCCTTCAGGTATTTATATACTTTGATAAAATCCCCTCTTGAACCTTCCATTCTCCAGCTTGAACAGTCCCAGCCTCTCAGACTCTCCTCATACGTCAGATGTTCCAACTCCTTAATTATCTTTGTGGTTTTTCACTGGACCCACTCCAACACATCTATGACTCCCTTCCAGCCCAGAACTAACACCCAGTGCTGCAGATATGTCTCACCAGGGCTGAGCAGAGCAGAAGGATCAACTCCCTTGACCTGCTGTCAATGCTTTTTCTAAAGCAGACTATTCTGCTTTTTTATGGAGTACACTTAAAAGCTGTGGACAGCAATGTATAAATCCCTGACGTTATTTGAGGATGCATTTCTGGATGTTTGATTCTTCCTACACAGGGAACTCCTGTTGTCTAGTGCAGTTCCAATGGTATTGGTGCTACTGTGGTGCTTAACATCACTAAGGATTAAGTGCCTGTTCCTGGGGAATAACTGGACAAGAAGCTTATAGGCAGGACTGTCTGCAGTTACTAGAAAAAACTCTACAGAGTGTGGTTTTGAGGAATGTTAGAACAGCTAGGGAGCTAAGGTGTTCATGAAATACTTTGTGGTGGACACCCTGAATATGTTACAGCAGAGGGTACCTGGTAGCACCATTCACAGAAAGAGGAATCTCTGTCCATGTGTCTGTACGTGTGCAAGCACACTCTGGGAAGGGTAAGGAATTATTCCATAAGGGAATTCTTCAGAACGTTAATATTCCACTCATCTCTGGTGGGTTTTCCTCAGAGTGTATACTACAATGCTATTGTCTGACAAAGCCTAAATTCTCATCAGCTGTCTCCATGACTCCAGGCCTGCATGCAGCTTGCGTGATCTCCTTAGCAGGGCACCCTGCTGTTTGTCAGGGCAAAACCCACTGCCAAAATTCCTTCCACCAAGTCTCATACCCTGCATCTGCCTCTTTTTCCCTTTTGCTCCCTATCCCAAAATCTGACTTGCATTAACAGCTGGAAGAGTTCATCTTCTAGGGTAGGATCTGTGTCTTTCCACCAGCAGTTTAATTTACTATGCTGGCAAGCTGAGAGCACTTGCACACAAGGGTTTAGGAAGAACAGGCGTATTCTCCCACAGTCTGCCACAAATGAATTCATAGAGCAGTACACAAAAGCATGCAGCGTGACGAACCATCAGCTAACCTGTTGAAATGCAATCTGGTGTAAGACTAATGCAGCAGGTATTTGCTCTAGTCCCACTTTACCTGGGGCAGGTAAGTCCCAGGTCAATCTACAGTTAAAGTATACTTACAGATAATGATGTGAGGTCACTCCTGGGGACAGGCATCTTGTCTGAGGACTTGGGTTGGCTGTAGCCAAGTATGAGCCTTTCCTCAGCAAAATTCAACCTGTTCATGAATCCTCCATATTCTATTTCCCTTGTGCATCTCAGGGAGGAGATGTCAGCAGTCTGTGCTGGGTTGTTCTGTCATTGTTCCCAGTAGGACAATCCCTTTATTGATGGGGAGAGTGGAAAGCAGTCAGCATCCAAGTATTTCTGCCAGCATCTCCATTGCCAGGTGGATGGTTTTCAGCCTAAGCTAGGGTACAGCCCTGGCCTTTAACCTGTACTGCCATTCCTGCAAGCAAGTGAACAATGAAGCACGTGCTTGCAGTGCTGTGATAAAATTATGGCTAGGGGAATAGCCTGAAGAATGCATTGTGTTCAGTTTTAGACAAGTTTGGATTAATGACAGCTTTCCTCCACCTTAATATAAAGAATATGCAAAGTGTATATTAGCATACAACCTTTATAGCATGAAAGTGTATGGTAGTTAGTCCACAACACACAGCCACACACACGTCTACACTTATCAAAGTATTTATAGCCAAGAGATTCTCTCATTAGCCTTTGTGTACACTAATTAACAGCTTTTCAAAATTCCATACTTGTGAATACTGGGATGAAAAAAATTAAGAACAAAAACCAGTCCTGAGAGTACAGTAGCATCACCAACGTAGATTTGTAAACATGAGTACAACAAATGTTCCCAAATATTTTCTGTGTATTTGTTAGCCAGGATTAATTCAGACAACCTGGATGGGCTTTAAAAGCCTGTTGGCAGCAGATGTGCCATGAATGAAGAACAGAACACTAGCAAAAGATGAACAAATTGCTTCTTTAAACAGCTTTGAGCTGGCAGGTCTTCGCAATCTTCTTAAATCCATTTGCAATTAAATGATTTTTTTTTCTTTTTCTAGAAGGTCAACCCCTTAATTTTAATCTCTGAGGATCTGGCTCAGTGAAGGGTAAGAGGCACTCTAAGTTTTTTCTGATTGCCATGTGGCTTGTGTAGTCCCATGCACAACTTCCATGAACCACTAAGCTATAGCGGGACAACAGAGTCCCACATCTGCTCTCCTCTCTTCATCCCCTTCCTGCCCATGGTGTGGTGGGGTTCAGGTGGGGTGGAATAAAGTTCCATTCAGGAAGTGTTTTCAGCTGCAACTTTAAGTAAACTAACATCATCATGGCTGAGGGTGAGTCCTGACACATTTTTACTCCTTGGTCAGCTGAGTAGAATGCAGTTTACAAGATCTGGCTTGTTAGTGATTTAAAATTGGACATCCTGTTTGCTTAGGGTGGTTGTCGGTCTGTAGTAGCACTTAAAAGCAGAGATTTTTCAAGGGTCCTTGGCCAAACTGTCTTCTTTCCCCTCTACCCATACACTTCATTGCTTTGGGTGGAACTGCGCCACATTACATCAACTGAGAATCAGATCCAGGCTTTCCAGTGAGGAAAAGGGAAGTGAAAATGGTGGTCAGTCCTGTTCAAATGAAGTTAAATATAAATTCAGACTCTTTCTCTCACACACACACAAATCTGCTACAATCACATACAAGAAGTTCCATTCATACCATCTGGTACAGAATAAAAATCACCTGGACCCATTCATTGCCTCTGTTAGCAGATCTCCTTGCTTGGGTAAGTACACCAAGCATGCAACATTTATCCTTCTGCCACCTGTGCCAGAACTGTGCCTGGCAAACAAACATGGCTGTGGAGACTTGCAGTGTGGTGTCCCTCCTGTGTCACTGTTTTGTACATATACTTTTACATGGTTCTTCAGTTTTGAGGGGTCTGATCCTCCGAGTGTTTTTACCTGGCAGAAGCATACTAAAAAACTGTGGGGACACCTGTTTGATATTATCTGCCAATAACCAAAAGAAAGACAAAAGAGATCTTGAAAAACCAGTGGCACTGTCAGAAAACCAAGAATCACTTTGGGACAGAGTGTGATATCCCGAAAATTTGCATTTGAGAAAGTGTAGGGAGACTATCTTTGCCTAGAAAACCACTAAGCAGAATGTAAATCTCATTTATATGCTTCAGAGGTGCAGTATCATTGGATGGTATTTTGTGCAAGCAAACTGGTGGCTCACACTACCACTGCCTGTTCATACTTGTTTGTTAATGCAACCCATGACTCATACAATAAAAGGTCATTAAATAGTCTTGATAAAAATCCATTGCTCAATGAAGTATTTTACATGTTAGCTGCAGCATCTTGTCTGCCTGCTGTCCCAGTCAAAGGTGATCACCCATTGTAATGTCATTTCTGAGGGCCAACTACTAAATGTAAGTAATACCATATTTTTAATCATCACATAAAGGATTTTCAAACTCATGTCACAAAACTAGTGGCTGTTTCTTTCTTTTTGGTCCTTGTCTGTCCTGTTTTCTTCTTTTTCCCTTTTCCCCATACTTTACATTTATTTATTTATTTTCCTGACCACTTATGGTTTCCTATTCTAACCACATCATCATGTTTCACTCTGTCTTGTGGAAAGAAGTTTCTCTTTATCCTCTGCACAGAGCTGGCAAGGGAACAGCCTAATGCAATGAGCTGTCTGGGGTAGAAAATGTCCAACTGCAAGGATCAAAGTTCTTCTTCAAAGAGACTGAAAGTCAGTGTTGTGTAATGTCTGAGTTCCTGTTGATCTCCTCAGCAGTGAAATGAGAAGAAGGATGAGCTCGTGATTATGAGGCTAGTTTGGAGATCTGGTGACCTGGTTCAAATTCCCTCTCTGCTACAAGCTTCCTCTGTAAGTCCCTTACAGCCTGCTGGATTTTTGGAACTCTATGCAGATGTGGGACTTTTCACAAGTATATGACAAATTCTGAATATCTGACAAGGAATCATCTGCCTTCTTTAGAATCAAAATAGTCTTCAACTGATGAACATTTTCCTCTCACAGTGTATCCATTCCTCTCTGTAAAACAGAGCTAACAGTGATTTCTTGCCTTGTAGATGAGACAAAAACACTATTGGTGGTAGAGCTGTGCAGACAGTGCTGCACTATATGGGTGCCATACGGAAAGAGAATGTTCTGCTATATTTGGCTCTAGGGCATGGAGATACTCATGCGTAGCTTATTTAAAGCCCTGTCTCATGAGCCCCCTCTGAAATAAATGATTGGCCCTTATATGTGAAAATTAGCATTATGTATATTTGTTTAAGATGAGTGGATTCTTTTTCAGTGATGGGAAAAGAATCTATATTAAAATACTGAGGCACAAACACTTTTTAATATTTTTTTTGGCACCAGTGGACTCTTTTTCAATTGGTTTTGTCAGCCACGTTTCCTTTCTGAACAGAGGTTACATACAACAATTGGATGAACAATTGCAGAAAACTCTCAGGAGGGCATTTTTGAAGCCAAGCCTGCATGAGATCATGTTATGAGTGTGGCTTGGCTATGTTTTTATTCAGTAGGTGATCTCATTCATTTAAAGTACTAATCATTTTAACAGAATAACTGCAGCTATCCAAAAGTATAGCAAAAAAGTGATCTTGCAAGATTTCCTGTGAGTTTTGCACAGAAATATCAATTTCTGTGCTAGCTGATTGGATACAAACTGGATACTGCTGGTTAGACAAATGAATAAAGTAAGTTTAATACAAATAAATAAGATTATTCACTACAGTTACAGCTTTACAAGGTTGTTTTTATCTAAATATGCATTTTATAGACTGCTATTAAATTGTTAACTTTGGGGAAAGAGACCATGCAAATATCTGCATTTCTACAATTTCTGTCTCACTGGGGGTCTTGCTGTGGCCTCTGGATGCTATCATGATATAAATATTAAATACAATCTAACAGATTAAATACCCTGGGACAGGCTAGCCTATGATTACCCTTGAAATGCCTACAGATCATTTCATCCAATGTTCCTCAATAATGAAGAAATACCTGGCTGAACCAATTATTTGCAAGTTCAAGAGGCAGTTCAGGCTCCTGGCTAGAGAACTGACTTGGGCGCAATCAGCTGAAAACTTCGAACTGTCTCTCAGAGCAAAAAATAAAAACATTTACAGCCAGAAATAACAAGGTTGGGAAGTTAAATTAGAAGCAGGGACATTTGCCTAATTCTGGTTTC
Organism: Patagioenas fasciata; assembly: GCF_037038585.1. Lineage (NCBI taxonomy): Eukaryota > Metazoa > Chordata > Aves > Columbiformes > Columbidae > Patagioenas > Patagioenas fasciata. Next base: position 100,078,110 of record NC_092521.1, on the reverse strand, counting down.
AATCAATGCCTGCAGCAGTCATCAGGAGCAGGCGCTGCTGTGTGTTTGAGAATAATGACTTTATTTTAAGTAGACAGAAGTTGTTGGCTTGACCCAATTGCTGACAACCAGTCTCCCCTAAACACCCCACATGGGGCCACATCCTGAGTCCTCCTGTGGTTTTTATCCAGGCCCATTCTCACTGCAGTCAAAATTTGAGCAGAGACAGCCTCAGTATTTGGCCTACACCTATTGCAGACTCTTTTGTTCTCCTAAAACCACCATAGAAAAATAATTCATTGTGCCCAGTTTTCATTTTCAAGTCTCAGTCTCCTCTGCAGTGTTGGCCTGTTTTTTCTGCAGTGAGTTGAGAGTGGGATATAAATCAAAAGTCTCTCCGCTGTTAGCTTCTTGCATCTCTTGGGCTCAAGTTTCAACAAAATAATAGGTTGCCAGCCTTGACCTTGTACAGCAGGGACAACATGTTGTATATGAACTTGATCCTGCCAGTGCTTGAGTAGCTTGGGAATATACAAAGCCTCCTTCACTGAAAACAGTGAAACTGGATGTTTTTCAGCGTCTTGGAAGAAGAGACCATGTTAGCTTCCCTTGGGCAGTCTTCCCAGTCTGGCTTTCCTGGTGCTCAGCACCAAGGCCTCCAGACAACCACCACAATGTAAATGTTTAAACATATGATTTAAAAAAAAAACAACAGGAAGGTGAACAACTTAAAGGAGAAGCAGCCTCAGAGAAAGGCTAACAAATGCACCCATTCAAGTACAACAGATAGAAAAGCAACAGAAGTTGAAATTGCTACTCTTCATCAAGAGAAGAGATTGTAATGATTGTTATGATTCAGCCTGAGGAGACATAGCATGGAGGAGAGCTCATCTTGTGATCTAGGACATTAGGGTGGAAATTCGGAAGATTTGAGTTGATAAGCTTTTTTTCCCTCACTTTCTGTTTTGTTTTGTTGTTTGTTTTGTTGTTTTCTTTTTTTTTGTTTTGTTTCGTTTTGTTTTCTTCTTTTGTTGTTGTTTTTTTTTTTTTTCCCTGTTAGGGTATCTTATCTCAATATGTCTCAAGATCCCTTTTATTTAGATGCAGTCATGGAGAAACTGTTTCTTACTAGAGGGGCTGGCACTTCCAGATGCTAGTGAAACATGAATAACCTCTGTCACGTGGTGTTTCATGTCGCCAGGTAACTCAATTATTTTTTTTTTTTCTTAAATAATGGCTTCTTAGCAAACACAGAATGAAGCTGAATATCCAATTCCCACCTGATCGATGTACATTATTTCAATAATTTGCATCTGAGCTTCATTAGGTATCTCAGTGTGATATCTGTGGTGAACAGATGTTAAGAAGATCTGAGGTTTGTACAGAAACTGGAAGAATTTTCAGATCAACTTAAATTTGAACCAATTTGACTTCTCTTTCCACCATATTGAATTAGTTCACTTAGAGAAAGTGATAATGTGTTCTTATGTACAGGTTTGTCCTAGAGAAACTTTCTTGCTGCTCTGAAAGTGACCTTCCACGATTTATTTGCCTCTCTAGATACAAGAAAAGCCTTTGTGTGTCCTTAGAAACAAATTTCAGTATTAAAGCTGCTTTTCCTGAGTCTCCCACAGATGGTGTCTGCTGTGTTTTCAACTATATGCCTCTAAAATATTCCATGGATTTAGGAGCCTGAGTGTATGTCACTGTGTTGGGCTGTAGCTGAAGGAGTTTAATAGGAAAATAGACTGAGCTGTTGTAATACGAATTAGATGATCTCTTAAAGGCAGAGCATTATACCAGATGGTTCCAGGATGATTTTCTATGCATGTGCCTTTTCAAAAGACTAATAATTAAAAGCTGTTTGGTTTGTTTCTTTGTTTTGTTCCCCTCCTCCCTATCAGTTTCTCATGGTAAATGTAAATAATGTAGGGCAAATTTTTTTGCTTGCCACAAAAGTATCCAGAACAGCTTTTACTCACTACCACCCAGCCTCTTTGCACCAACCTAATCTACACCTAAGGTTGTGGTGGAGTAGGTTTGGCCCTGTTCAGTAGAACTAGCTTTTAAGATCCCAGGCAACATGCGAATATGCCATTAACTGTGACCTCTGATGAGGCACCCTTCCTCCCGCATGCCAGAACTGCTGGCAGCTGTGGGACTCAGCGGGTGGCACCACCAGCTCCTCTGTGGCTTGCTCAGTACCAGACCAAATGTCCTCCAGAGGAATGGCTGGCACTTGAGGTCTGGACTGCGCTTGCAGGCATGGGGCTCCTGCTTTGGCAGCAGGTTGGATCAGAAGTGCTGCTGCTCGAGCACCGTGCACTCTATGGGTACGGGGTGCCTTCAAAAAGCACCCTAAATAGGAGAGATAGAGAGAGAAGCTCTGCAAGATTTAACTTTTGCTTTGGAACTGTGACCCTGAATTATTTCTGTCACTGCTGACCTCAGAGGATGCCTAATCTTCGCACCTCTATACTACAAAATGAGTAACATCAGTAGAATTGGAAATTGAATTTGAAGTAGAACAGTAAATTAAGGGAAATCAACAAATAGAATGAAAATAGCCACACTCTGACTACTGCACAGTGTGTTCATGCAACTCCTCTGAATGCCTTCTAAACTATTAGCATGAGGAAAAAAAATAATTGAGTAAGCTATTAATAACTGAGGGATATTTGCTGTCTCAAATGTACTTTTATCTTATAAATGTAAGGTCAGAGCTTAAGAGTGAAAAGACTTATTAAAAATGAATGCTACAGAGAACCCCTATCCCTTGCCACTACTCCAGCTGTGTTTGAAAAATAATACTTATTTTCCTTAATAACAGGCTTAAAAAGGAACATAATTAAATAAAAAGCTATAGAAATACATAGAATATTTGGATCTAACTTGAACAATTACCATAACTTTCAGTGAGCTTTCCATCATGCCAAAGGTGATTCTTGCAAAACAAACATTCTTTTAGAGAGAGAAGAAAATTCTGATTCCACTAATAGTAGCTTTAATCATCCAGCCAATGTAAAAAAATATTATTTTTTAACATCCAAGTGTCCTTTTGAGGAGGTCACACAAGCAGGGAAAAAAGGAATCAAGAACTGATTTCCCCTGCCCTTTATTTTAAATGTTTCATCTTGGAGGACTGTTATCGATGGGTGGCGTGGGGGAGGGGTTCTGCCTTCTAAAATATTAATTTTATTTATTCCTCTCTGTGGCTTTGAACTGAACTTTAGAGTCTAGAAAGTAAAACTGACTGTATTACTGATTTGTTTTCCTTTCTACTTTGCATTCACAAGTGTCTTATTCATCTTCTTGCTTAAATACAACTGGTTTCCGCTCACCTAACTTGAGACATTTAATCAAGGTACCTAAGTTTAGAGTATGGTTGGATCACTTGACTTCTGTCAATTGACACAGATAGGCACTTTCTGAGGCTGATCTCAAGCCACTCAATACTTAAGTGCCCTCTGGAGGGGTCCTGTCTCTCTGTCTTAACAACAGAGAGTACCTAGGGAGACATTGTGCCTGAGCTGTGTGTCCCATTTATGCACCTAAAATTGGATAGAATTAATCTAAACCTGAGACGCTTTATAGTCTAATTTGCTATTCCATAGCAGATTGGTTGTTGGCAAGTAAGTATTTTACTTTTTTTCAAAAGAGTGTATTAAAGGTACATATGTTTTTACATATATATAAAATAAAACTGAAGGAGATTAGTATGCAGAAATAGAATTGAGAGGGCAGATGTCCCCCTGAGCCTGCCTCAGTGTAGTAGGATTACTAGAGGGTATGCTGAGATCCCCCTTGACAGTGTAGCCTGCTGCTGTCTTCCTTCAACAACATCATTTTGCCCTATGGCATTTTTTCACCTTCAGTCACTTGTATTTTCTTTTCAAAGGATAAAGCACTTGCCAGCTACACAAACTAATAAAAAGCATTAGTTTCCATTTTCCTTCCACTTCTCTAACACAAAAATTACCAAAAAAATCCTATGAACATCCTAGACAGGAGAAACATTTTTTTCCCCAGTAGCTTAAACTCCTGCAAGAGTTCATCTGCCATCCTTCACACTATGGTCATAGATCACTTACCTAGAAAACGTCAATTTATTGACTAGCCTGTGTTCATTTCCATGTAGAGGAAGTATGGATCAGCTAGTCAAGTCTGTCTCTACACTCTTAGTGATATTGGCACAGCCACTTAAGAGATGTTGCTATTGAGGCATCCCAGCTTTAGGTAGATCACATCCCCTGTGATACTGGCTTTGCTCCTGCCGTGAGAAAGAGGGAGAAACGGTGTCTCATTGCCTTTCACCTTTGAAGAGGAAGGCTTCATCCAGACTAAGAGGCTAATGTGCTGTGTCCTGCCCCTTGGTTGTCCACACAGGAGATCTGGGTGGGGCAACCCATGCACCCTCCTCTTGGGTTACCTCCTGAAGCACCTAAATCATGGAGTGCTGATGCAAACCCCACATTCACCAATAACAGCACAGGCTATGGTTCTGCAAAACATCTAGACACAGAAATGACTGGGTCTACTAGATGTAATCAAAGAGAGAGATTATGAGTGATGTTAGTGTTAGCTAGTTTGTTAGCATGGACAGCATAACTGGTCACTTAAACAGCAACAAGAATGTCCCCATACACTAAGCAGGCTACTTCTGAAATTTTCATATGAGAAAAATGTAGTCGTTTCTATTTGGAAACACTTGGACAGCAGTGCAATATTTGAATAGCAAGTACTCTCCTAACACCTGTATTACTGGTTTTGGGCTTAGCTGTGAGGTGTACATCTGTATAGTAAATAGAAAACTTCCAGAAATAGGTCTCCTTTTCTTGGTTAATTTTTCTGAACCCTTAGAAGTGATCCCCGCAAAGGTAGAAAACTATTGACCTAGATACATGGAAAAATAAGTTCCTTAAAAGTTTACTTAGACCTTTTGCTGTATTCCAATATATTATTATTGGGGTGAGAACAGCTTAGAAATCTAGATAGATTACATTAGATAGCTAAGCACTTTTAAAAAATAATAATTTGCTTTATTTGGTAATGAACAATTAAAAATTACTTCATACTGAATATAGAGTTTTCAAATGTGATTATATAGCTTAGATTTCAAAATAATATATTTAGATTTATACTTGGCAATTAGTAACCTAAATATAGTTTAAATATGATGGCATTTATTTCCTTCATTTCTGTGTCATTTTGCAAGCTGAATGCACTGTACAGATCTTACTCCATCTTGCATCATCATACTCCGTTTTAAACACAGTGGGTCCAGCATTAGAATTTTAGATACCAAAGCTCTCAAGGGCTGGAAAATTTCATATTCTGACTCAGACTCCTTTCCAGCAGTAACGTATATACCAGTGTGAGGTTTTCCTATACATTCAGTACTGACTTCACTCTGCTCCTGCTGGAGCATAATCTTTTCTTAGATAAGTTTTCAGAAATCCCACCCTCAGCTTATCTTATGGTGCATCCAACATGTTGGGGAGGTCTCCTTTGAGACTATTCTAACATTGTTCAAATTATGTAGGAATGGATAGATGACAGGAGACATATCAGGTATAGGCACATACAGGTAATTTTTGCAGTGCTGCTTTGCTGTCATCGCCCAAAGGGCACCACCAGTGCTTACCATCCCTACTCACGTCCCTGGGGGTCTCCTCAGTCTGCCCATTGCCCAGGACTCCATTTCAGCCCTTCAGGTCCATCAGACCCTGCCAAAGCGATGCTGCAGCAATGCTGGTCTTCAGCTCCCCACAGCCCTGCCCAGCCACAGGTCCCATTGATCCAAACCTACCCATGGGCCAACGTCCAACCTCTCCCCATCCCCAGGTTGGTGACTCATGGTCTAGACTCTTGACTGAACCTGGCTATGGTCTCTGTGTATGTCCCACACCTTGCTGGGGTACTTTGAGGCTGTTTCCTTGAAATCAGGTTGGCACGGCATCTGAATTAGCAACAAGCATTTAACGTTCTGCACTTAGTATAGGCTTAGCACCTACATGTGGTCCATCTTCCAGAGCTTGTCTTCTGTACTTCTCATTTGCTTTTATCAAAATGCTCAAAGACCCAGGAAGGTTTAACACCTTTCATGATTTGCCATCTTGTTAAGGCTTAAGTTGTTTGGAGCAGGCTCTTTTCTGCTTATTATTTTTTTGAGATATTTAGTGCAGCTCACAACATATTAGCCTATAGTTTTGGAAAAGTTAGACCACCAGCTAAACTAGAGTAAATCTGATGGACTGGATGAGTGGGCTAAAAAAAAATCCCCAGTGTATTTTTGTTACCTCTTTGGAATAAAATTAAAATAGAATTTGACATGTAGAGACAATTTTCCTGCATTTACAGTAGCAATATTATCCTTTTAGTGAATCAATAATGAAAATACATGCTACTCATGCATGAGTTATCTCCATGGAGACATTTGCCACGTAAGTCTTTACATTAAGATGTCCTAGAAATGTAGTCTATATCAATAATTCATTCTTCACCATACGAGCCATCAGATAATTTTATTCTAACACACTAGTGCATTACCAACATACTCTGCAGAAGTCGCCCTTGTTGACAAGTAAAACTGTTCCATGGCCTCCTTGTTGTATCATGGGTTACCATCACAGCATTGCCAAGAAGCATAGTTTGATCCTTGTGCAAATCAGGCCTTCATTTCAGACAGAAGTGCTCCAAATACTTAATGTCTGAGGTTTCTCTATGTCAGATAAATTGATCGAACATACGAGTTAGTGTGGAATAAATAAAGGCACATGATGAATTTTAGAAATTTAAGGAGATTCCCCGATCTGCTTATTCAGCCCTGAGAAATTAATAGATTATTCCATTGTTTGTTGCAGAGAGTACTTCTTGTGTATTCAGAACATTAGTTCAGAAATTTTATATGGACCTTTTGCGTGATTCTGTTTGGGAAAACACCCCAGAATCTTGATATAAAATACTTGTTTCAGCATCATTTCAGTGTTCTTTATCTGAAATAGTGAAGGAGTGTGAACAGTGTACATGTCATAAACCATGTGTTCATAAGTGTTGTGTAAACCTTTAGCATTACAATGCCCTTGTGGTTCAGATTAATATCTCAAGATGGTCAACTGAACAGAATTTTATTCACATTTTGCAACACTAGTAGGTCTGCTTCAGGGACCTCTTGATATGTGTCTCACTTGATACATTTCATGAGGTTTTTCACGTTGTTGTGGTTTAACCTGAGCTAGCAAGAATCGCCTTCTCACAACCCTCTCTCCCACCCCCGAGCAGGGGAGAGAATTGAAAAGGGAGAATTTTGTGGATTCAGATAAACACAGTTCAATAAAATACAAAATAACACTGAATACTACTACTACTACTACTAATAATAATAATAATATATAAAACATTGACATAGATTATAAATTAAAAGATACTCAGTGCAATTCCTCACAAACTCTGTCTTCACTGAACAGATAAGTCCCAGGCAGCAGCACCTGGTCCCAAACAGCTGATCCTGGAGAGAGAAGAGAGAAAAAGGCAGAAAGGTGCAGAGGCCTCTGCAAAATGGCAGGAGGGCAAAAGGCCAAACTAAAGAAACTCCTGAACAGAACTCTCCCAAACACTTCTCCATCCTGGCTCTGACAAAAGCTAGACAGAAGATCGTGATTCTCCTGGAATATGAAGCATGATGTTAATGGGATGGAATATTCTTATTGATCAGTCTGGATGTCAGTCAAGGTTTACCTCATCTATGCTCCCCTTTCCATTGCCACCTGTGGGCAAAGCACTCAGAAGTCCTTGGTAGACAACAATGATTGAAAATATTAATTCTGTCCAGAGTGTTATTTTCTTGTAAGCCTGAGGCCATAGAAACCACCAGCAGTATACCTGCTTTACCTTAGCGGTCAGGGTAAGAAGAGCAACTCCACCATTGTTAGCAAGTATGACTTTTGTAATCAACAGGTATCAAAATCAGTAGATATCAATACTGATAGGTACTGATACCTTTAGATATTGAAATCAGCGTTGAAACTGGAGAGTATGGGTGCCTAACAATACCAGTCGATATGGATAGATGCCAATACCTATTGATATATATCCATATCATTACAAACATATAGGTGTCAAAACTGATAGGCATTGATTGTCTATTGATAGCTATTGATACAAAAAGGTAACAATATCAGTAGACATTGATGCTTATTGATATCAAAATCAATATAAAAACTGATAGGTATTAGACATTCACCGGTGCTTATCAATATAGGTAAGTATTGATGAAAATAGGTATCAATAATGATAGGTGTAGATACCTAATGACACATGTTAATATTGATCAGTACTGATAGGTATCTGTACTATAGATATTTCTACCTATTAAGAGATATCAAAATAGTTAGGTATTAATATCTATCCATAGTTTACAATATCTGTAGGTGTCAATGGGTATCAATGCCTACTGATGCTTATCAATGCCTGTAGGTATCAGTAGGTATCAATGCTTATAAGTGTTGATACCTATTGATGTCTATTGAAATAAAAAAGTATCAATTCCTGTTAAGGCCTATAAGTCTTGACACATTTCAGTGTCTCTCAATATCTATATGTATTGATATATATAACAGGCATATAAATCAATGTCTATCTGTAGGCTCATATCCTGTTGGTATGGAAAGGTATTGATGCCTACTAATATCATTATTCATGCCTACCAATGAATCTTACTGCCTCTTGATACTAAAATTGGTATCAAAACTGAGAGGTTAATGCCTACTACTAAGTATTAATATCCATATTGATAGGTATCACTACCTCTGGATATTAATAACTCTTGAAAGATATCAAAATTGATAGGTATTGATGGCTATTAACATCAAAAGTTATTGATAGTTTTTGATGCCTGTCTACACCAACAATAGCAGTAAAAAAAAAAAAGCGTATGGATACACAGATGTGTGTAGAGGTGCTGAAATTGTTAGGTAAATATGTCTATTACTATTGATAAGTATCAATGCATATCAATATCAATAGATACAATTGTTGACAGATATTGATAGGCTTCAATAGCTTTATATTTTGAATTTTCTTGATTAGGATTGATATAAAAATGTGTTGATCTCAGTACTTCTTAATGCCTATCAAGATCCAAATCAATACCCAAAACAATAGGCATACATGTCTGTCAATATCAACAGGTGTCAAAATCAGGTATCAATACCTATAAATAGGTATGGATATAAAGAGGTATCAATATGTCTTGATATTAACACCTAGGAATATCTATCCAAACTGATAGGTGTCATTGCCTATGGATACATATTGGTATCTGTATTGGTAAGATTCAATGACTACTGACAGAAAGAACTATCAATGCCTACTGAGATGCTTTAATATTAATTATTATCAGTGACTAGTGATAGACATTAATGTACCAGTATTGGTAGGTATCAGTGCCCATTTATGCAGGTATTTGAAAGTGTTGATATCTATTAATAGTGATAGTTTTTGATTAGTATTAATGCCCATCAATACTGATAGTTAACAACAATCCCCATTGACACCTACTGATATCAATAAATGTCCATACATTTGACAGGGACCAGTACTGATATTGAAGTACTTTGATGTCTAAAATAGGTTTTGAAGAAGGTTTTGATAAGTAATTGTCCTGATTTAATCTGTGATAGTTATTTTTTTTCCTAGTAGATGCTATAGTGCTGTGGTTTGGATTGAGTATGAGAGGAATGTTGATAATACACTGATATTTTAATTGTTGCCGAGTAGTCAAGAACTTTTCACCTTTCCATCCCATGCCATGCCAGATGCACAAAAAGTTGGAGGGGCACAGTCAGGACAGCTGACTCAAAATGATTTGATATCATTTACTTTGGGGGAAGGAGAAGTAAGCAGCAGGTGAGCATTCAGGGTGATGATGTTTGTCTTCCCAAGTCACTGTTACATGTGATGGACCACTCCTTTTCTGGAGATGGCAGAACACCTGCCTGCCGATGGGAAGTAGAGAATTAATTCCTTGTTTTGCTTTACTTGCATGCACAACTTTTGTTTTACTTATTGAACTGTCTTTATCTCAACCAACAAGTTTTCTCGCTTTTACTTTTCTGATTCTCTCCCCATCCCACCAGGGGGAAGTGAGCAAGCAGCTTCATGGTGCATAGTTGCCGGCTGGCATAAAATCGTGAAATGTGTCAATGCCTGTCAACTGTTGGGTATGTATCGATATAGATACTTATCAATAGGTCTAAAAGGGCTCTCAATCTTAAAATTATGAATAGGTATTGATGCCAGCTTGTGTCAATAGGCATTGATACCTGTCAATAGATATTCATATCCACAAGTAGTACTAAGTATCAAGTCAATAAGTATCAATGCCTGCTGACATTAATATGCAGATGAAAAAGGAGCAATTCCTACAAATATCTATATCAGTATCAAGTAGATATCAGTGTCTATGGATACTAATTGGTAATGATACTTATTGTGAGCTATTAATATATAGATATCCATATATATACATACTTAATTTGATATGTATATATATCTGTGTATCTAAATACACTCATATCAATGTAGATATCAATATTGATAGATATAGATACAGAACAATATATATTTATATAGATATATAGATGTATATAGATATATAGATATATATAAGGCAGAGTAGACAGTACTTCCTGACAGCTGTTTCAGTAAGAATTGACTTTAAGGAAAGAAAGAGGCTGTTCTTCTTTGCAATTACCAACAAATGAGTTGCATAAAAAGGCTGTGTGGGGCCTCCATGCAAGTATAGAATATATTATTTTGTATCATCTTTTGTGGCATTGAATTCCTGATGGTCTATCTTGTCCTTCATGTCTGTGGGAAAAATCATAAGCACTTATGTTTCTGAAAGCCATCTTGGATTGTGGAAAGGAAACACAAAATCAAGAACAAAGGACCAAACCTTTCTTTCTTCATTCTCAAAGGTGTAATACAACGAGGACTCCATTGTCAAGTGATAAATCGCTCTATATGGACTGTGATGTTTTGACTGAAAATGGGTTAATTTTCTTCATACAGTTAGAAACATTTCTTTTCCATAGTTAGCACGCTCATTATTTGGACTTAGTTTGAGAACAAGCAGATAACACCCCAGCACAGAACTAATGTTTTTAATTGCTCTGGTCTGAAAGCAAAGGACATTCTGAGCGCTCTGCCCACAGGTGTGAGGCATCAAGGTGGGGGGGGCGGGCAGAGATGGGGCAGAGCTTGACTGACATCCAGACTGATCAATAAGAGTATTCCACGCCATTAACTTCATGCTCCAGATTTAAGAGTGGGGCCTTCTGGTTTCTTGCTCTCCTCTTCTGCTCTCTCTCTCTGGGAGTAGCTGGGGGCATTTTGGTCATGATGTTTAGCCTGGACTTTCGTAATTTTGCAGAGGCCATTGGGTTTTTCTACCTTTTTCCTATCTTTACGATGTTTGGGACTGGGTACTGCTTGCTGGGACTGGCTGCTTAGTTGTGGATGGAGTTCATGAGGAATTTCCTTATCTTTTATTTCTATTTTATATATATATTTACAGGTAGTGTATTAGTATTTTGTTATTTTATTAAACTGTGTTAATCTCAATCCAAGTTTCTCCGTTCCCTTTTGATTCTCTCCCCTATTGGGAGTATGGGGGAGGGAGTGAGTGAGCGCCTATTGTGGTTGTATTGCTAGCTCAGGTTAAACCACAGCAATGGACACAAGTAAACTTAGTAAAGACTTTTCATGATATGTTAGTTACAGAAAATATTTTGGTTTTGTACTTGCAGGACAGAACAAATAAGCTGGATAAACATTCAAAACAAATTTTACAGAAGACATGAATATCTGAAGAGTACAGAATGGCTTGCACCCTGCTATCTCATGGAAATGAAATAAAACTGCAGGCACTGGACACTCACAAATATGAACTTAAAAAACAGACCTGGAGGACTTGCTGTTTTCATCCGAGTTGAGGGCAAAGAGGTGGTGGTGGGGGGAAGCGATCTGGATAATTGTGTATGTGTAGAAGGCCAAATCCTTAGGCCATAAACCAGGCGTGCACCCAATGATGTCAGTATGTTTGGCTTACAGGGGAAATAAAGCAACATTTTATTACATGCTAAGTGAGAATCTTTGCTTGCCCAGAACGACAGAAAAATACAAACAGGTGCTGGCTCAGCAGGAGTGGAAACTCAAGAATAATAGCAGCTTTTTCTTAGGCTCATATGCACCCTGAAAGACTGAACTTCTGTCAGTACCTTAATGAAGAATTATCTATTACTCAATCCACCCATGTCTAGGTTTGTGGCTATCTACAGCAGCTTTTGACTGTGAGCTCCTTACCATCATTTCTCAGTCTCTGCCTTTCACTTGTACACAAGCTGCTGCAAAAGGAACCCCTCTCAGTCAAGGAAGCAGGGGGCCCCACTCTCCTCCAGCTCGCTGAAAGAAAGGAGTCATTATTGACACATGCAAGTGATTTGAGAAGAGACTGTCTACCCCGATAGAAAAAGACAGTTGTCTGGTGAATCAGGAAATGTCAGACTTTCTGAAAGGTTAATGGGAGGCTTTAGAAACACATTAAATCTAATCTTACCACGTAAATGCTGATGAATTTATGTCAAGACGCTAGAAATAAGGAAAGGCAAGAAAGAATAGCTTAGGTGAAAATAAGTTTTGACTGGGAAGCCAGGAGAGTGCTGCTTGAAACATATTGTTGAAATTCTCCTTCCATATAGAGCTGGCAATCTGCCTGGTGCCATATGCTAAAAAAGGACATACCACGAGACCATTTGCACTGAAAGCACTCCTCAGATTTTTTTTTTATACTTACTGAAGTTTAATTAATTGAATGACGTGGTCAACTCTGGAAGTGAATGAAATTAATTTATTTCAGAGTTGTCTACTCTAAAGGGACTGCATAAAACTCTGGTCACTGAAGGGACTGGTAGGGGATTGTATAATGCTGTTAACATAACCTTTCCACTTCACTAAGAATCATCTGTGCCTCTTCTGGTCTAGCTGAAGAATCATTAAATATGGAATTCATAAATAAACACACTTTAAATGCAACCTTTCCCCCTGCCATTTTACAATCTTATAGGAAAGAACAGACGCAGAAGCATAGGACATATGGGAACAAGTAATGAAAGTTTAGTTGGGTTTAGTTGCATAATTGACACAGTTTTGTGCCATTAGCTTTTTAAAAAACGTCTTCTGATGTATCCACAGGTTTGAATTTTCCTTTTAGGTCAGTAGTCTTTTGTTTGTGACTTTCTTCCATTGCCCTGCTGCTTTAGGGATATTTGCCTTTGCTATTCATTAGCAGGTTTTTACAATGTGGGCACAACTGCTTAATCCTGTAATAGAAACCTGCTGTGTGGGGAGGGCTATTTTTACTGTACAAACTGTATCTCATTGCACAAGGCAGTTTTAGAAGGGGATACAGCTGCCATTAAGTCATTGCATCTCAAGGAGGGCTGTGAATAGCTGTTCCCTGTGTAAGGACATGTCCTGCTGTTCTCTTATCATGGCTCAGGCTCTGAGTAACACCGATCTTTAACAAATCAATATCCGTACCTCACCTCTTTTATTCTTTTTTATTTCCCTCACTTGATTCATTGCTCCTAAAAAGAAGCAGAGCCTGTGTCTCCACTGAGCTGTGGGTGCATGTTAGGCTGTGCCAAACCAAGGTGCTGGCAGGAGCACAGCAGTGCTCCCAGCTGATCCCTGTATCTCCACATTTTTCCAGGGAAACCAGGGTGCTAAGGGAACAGGTAAGGTGTAGGGCAGTGGCCCATCCTGCAGCAAAGATGATCCCTGACAACCTTCATGTTAAAATTAGCCCCTGTGACTTAAGGATTTTACTGCTGTCAGAGTAAGCATCCAAGTGCCCTGGATGAGTCTGCATCTTATGGCTGAGCCTCGCACTGCACGCCTTGCCCAGTGGGATATCTGTGTCACAGCCCCCGTCTTCACAGCCTATAGATGTGTCCTGGTTCTCACTCATCCCTTTTTGGTAGCTCCTAGCTTAAGGGGTACATTGGAAACATATTGTGTACACACGTGTGCCCGAAGCATGTGGGGTGTGGGGGGAGAAACGTGCTCAGCAGGTTGAGCATTTGGTATAAATTCATCCACATATCTGTGCCAAATGTCAGGCTTCCTACCTCACATTTTCAGAGATGCTCAGATCTTAGCCCCGCCTAGGTGCTGAGGTATTGCTCCTACTGTTCTCCCAACACAATATAATTGCAATCAGATTAAACCAAACATGAGAAAATGTGCTTATGGACTCCATTTATAAATGCCTGGTCTGTTCCCACGTCAGTTTGATGAATGCTAGGCTTTAGTCCATACGTTACTTTTAAGATTAAAGAGGCAAAACCATACAATAGTGGTCTTGAGCAAGAGCTACATTTGTTAATATAACCTGAAAAATGCACATTTTTTACAGACTGGACATTTATATCAAAGTAGAATCTCTCAGCAGCAAACATCCAGGTATCATTCACCTAGAAAAAACTTGGCACATCTGTGCATTTATCAAGTCATAAAAGAATCCTTAAGGGGGCTGTCAAAATTTCCATGAATCATCCCAACCTACATGCACCTCAACCTGAACCCTGTGGGAGAAGGCTAAGGCGACTGCTGCTGATTTACAGAGGCAGACACCTTGGAGTCTCTGCCAGGGTGTAAGTAAATTGTGGTGATTGTGTGATGAAAAGGATAAAGCACAGACATTTTCAAATGCTCATTCATGCACCCCTTCTTGGAGATCTGCTGGAAGCAACGAGGAAGTTTATTTCATTCCTACTGGCCTACACTTCCATTGGACAATATTCCAAGGTTCCCAAGCACAAAAACCAGCGTGCACAAAGCACAAAATATTTGAAAACCCATTCAGTTCTGGCTGAAGAGGAAACTGAGGGGAGACCATGGCGGCTAGAACTTACAAGGGGAATAGGAGGGGCAGATGCTGATCTCTTCTCTCTTGTGACCAGTGACAGAAGCTGAGGCAATGGCAGGAAGATGTGCCAGGGGAGGTTTAGGTTGGACATTAGGAAAAGGTTCTTCCCCCAGAGGGTGGTGGAGCACTGGAACAGGCTCCCCAGGGAGGTGTCACAGCTCCAAGCCTCACGTTCAAGAAGAGACTGGACAATGCCCTCAGACACTTGGTGTGAACTGTGGGATTGTCACATGCAAGGGCAGGAGTTTGGACTCAATGATCCTTGTGGGTCCCATCCAACTCAGGACATTATATGATTCTGTAACCCCCGGAGATATGCCCAGACCTTCTCTGGGAGTCAGCGCTCCAAGGAAAACAAAGAGGCTCCTACACAAACACACACACATACATTTCTTCGAATTAAAAACTAGAAACTCGGGCAATTTAAATGGAGCAAACCCAAAACAAGTGACAAGGGCTGAAAGTTGATTACTTTTTTGAAGACTTGTCTCTAGTGCTCTCCCTTGGTGACAGGTTGCTGCTTCCAGGTTTGGTAAGGCAGTAGCCATGCAAGCTGCAGCAAAAGCTGGTTGCCCCCTGAAGCTACTCCTGTGTCCTCCCAAGGCATGGCTGATTCAGTTTGCTCAATCTTGTTGCCTCAATAGAGACATCTAACACGGTCTGGAATGTGGTGAGATGTCTCAGGTGTCCGCAGAGAGCTGGCTGCCACAACACAGGAACCTGCATTCTGCAGAAGCAGCTGGAGATGGGTAAGATGCTCTCAGGTGGACCTTCATGACAGATTTAGGCAGCTGAGCTGATCTCTGGGTAAAAAGAGGTTTTGTTGCTCCTTGCTTATGTAGACTTGAGAGTGACAGTACAGCAAGGTACAGAAAGGATGGGTGACCTGAGCTGATGCTCACTTCTCAGTTTTGCAAATGTCTGTAGTAACACAACAGGTATGGGGAGAGCAAAAGCTTAAAAAAAGATGCACAAGAGTTGCACTGAAAAGCAAAAAACCCCAGCCAAATGGTCCGTAAGGAAAGAAGGCTACTATTCACTGGCATATATAAAAAATATTAGAACTGTGCTTTAGCTGTGAGGTTCACATTCCCAGCCTTCCTAAAACTCAAAGGCTGTTTAGGACCATGTAACTATTCTCATTTCAAGAATAATGCACAGATCTCTGCTGTAATAACATGTATTTAATAGAAAAAGTAATACATAAATAAAAATTAATATAGAATTAGTACAAAACCACCATGCAGCAGTAATCACTGGACCTCTAGAAATTGTGGTTTGTGTCTAACTGATTCAATACTTTGCCTTTTTGTGGCATATATATTTTGTAAATGTTCTCTGCATTTTAAAAAAAAAAAGCACAACATTTCTTCTTTTGACTCAGGGTCGTGAGATAATATTCAAAAACTGTCTGCAGAAGAGACTATAGTTAAATTCAGAGATGTAATTGTATCCAATGTGTTGCATGTCCACCACTTAATGCCACTCTCCCACAAGTATATCTATGAGTAAGTGCATTTATGTGTATCTTGTATGTCTTTAAAGACATATGTATGCACATGTGTGTTTGCTTGTGTATGGCAGTTACTGTATATGTAGTAAACAATCTTTGGTATTTATAAGTTGGAGTACTATATGACAACTACAATCCTAAAAGTTGGATTCAATAGATAAAGTTATGCAAATCTTGTAATAAAGACTGCTTTTCAAAGATATAGTAGATGTCTGACACACTGGAAAAGTAGATGATCATGAACACTAAAATTCTCAGTTATACTGAAGACTCCCTATGCCTAATTTAAAAGCCATTATTCTACCATAAAATCATATTTTTGGTAAGGAGGCTTTTAAAACCTAATTCTTCAAAAACAATAATTATGCAATAAAAACTGAGGAGGTTTTCAACACAATAATTATGTCTGCATTTTTTTATATTGATGTATGTGGGGCTTTTCCCAGAAATAAATGTGTTTGCCAGCTGAGTTCTCTCAAATCTCTCCATGTGTAATCTGTGGCCATGGAACATTTTTTCAAGCAGTTGGAGGATAACAAATATAATTATTTAAAACTATAAAAGAAGTCAGTTAGCAAGCAGACCTGGGTCTGTTCCTGTACTCTGAGCTAAGCCACTCTCACTGTGCTTTTTTCTCCATTGCATATCCTGCTTCTGAACTATCCTATCACTCACTCCTTATTTACACATTAAAATCTGATTTAGACAGTATCCCTACTCAAGGAGCTATTGGCTACTCCAAAGGAAAATGGGGTAAAAATATTTCACACTAGCTTTTTGGTGTCATCAACAGATTTTGATTTGGACTCCCCTAATAGTTCCACAAAGTGGTTGTGGGTTTGCTTTTTTTGGGGGGGGTGGTGGTGTGGGATGGGGAAATGGTAATAGGGGAAGGGTGAGAACATTCTCTTCCTTTCCCCCTTTTTTCTGTCATTATTTTCCAGTATCTCCTGCCTGCACACTATTGTTTGAAAGCAAACACTTCATGCAAAGCAGCTGCCTAAAGAAGTTACTTTTACTTTTCATTGCAGGGTGGCCTATTGAAAATGATTAACTTGACTGTGATGCTAAGAGAAAAATAATCTGGAAACATCTGGCAAATTGCAAAGCAATGTCTAAGATTTTCTTCCCTGTAGGATTTAGCTCAGAAACATTATACTTAACGGCTGTCCATTTACTTAAAGCTCCAAAGGTTTTGATGCAGGGTTTTTTTTGGTTTTGGTTTATTTCCCCCTCACACACCTGAGTTTTAGCTCTATAATATTTTATCTTATACACCTGAATCCACAGAAAAAAAATGTGAGAGTACAAAGTGAGCAGTGTTGCATTGAAAAAGTGTTTACTGTTCCAGACTGGCTTGTTGTGTTTTATATGCACATGTTTGGGGCTTGAAAAACGTGGAAATTCATTTCCTGTGTTCCATGTGGCTGAAAAGACAGCTGAAAAGTAATTTAGGGACACAAACAAATAGAAGCTGACAAACACATTTTAAGAAGTCAAAGGAACTTTAATATAAATTTTAGAAGATTTAATTCAGTTAATTCGCTAAGAAATGAATGTGTTTTTGTGGAATTTTGTGTAAGAAGAGACTTTCTGATTTTATATTTTTTTAAATTAAGAGGTAAAGAGACATTGTGTCTCTTTTACATGTATATATTTTATTCAGACATTTTGTCATGTAATCTGTGGAGAGAATATACAAAAAGACATATTTCATATTCACTATTTCTTATGTATCATTTCTCAAGTGGTATTATTGTGTGGAAACAGAACAGAGAAAATTGATGTATTCAGAAAAACAACTGCAAACAAACTTTTTCTTGTAGTTAAGTTTCAGCTCGGCCTCCTTTCTAGAGACTTCTAAAAAATCTCATAACAGACCATATGAAAAGTTTTTTAAAAGCAAATTAAAAGTCTTTCACAGTTTTGTGAAAGACACATTATTTGCTCAGTGGTCAGAAATTCAATCGCTCGAATATAATTTGACCTGACATAATACATTTAAATTTTGGATTATCCAACTTATAACTTTTAGCTTCAAAAAAAAAAGACCACATATTCAAAATGTTAAATGTTTCAAAATGAAAATTCAGTATGATCTGAATATAGTATAATAAAACAGTTAACATTTACCAAGTTTCATTTCATGATACAATATGTTCTAATTTAGCAAGCAGTAAAATAAGCCAATGCACTGAACTTCTTTGGTAAATATGTTTGTGGAAACAAAGTTTTTAGCTCTAATTCCATTAACAGTTCTTGAAAAAGAAGAAATGCATAGATTTCTGGGTTGCTATGATCTACACCGACCCTACAGGCAACTTGTTTTTAAATCATGCTCCTTCTCCTTCACCAACAGATTAAAGGCAGCATCAAGGGCAAGTCCACGGATTTGTGGCACTTGCAATATGCACAAACTCACCTTCTGCAGGTGGAACTGCAGTGTTAAAATTTTCTGATGATATATATGTTTTAGCCACACAGCTTTATTAGAAGTCTTCTACAAATGTACCTTTGTGTATCTAGTTGTCTTCTCACAGGGTTTCATTTGTGTTCTTCTGAATGCCTTGGAGGACTGAACAACAGGTACCATAACAGGACTTCAACAACAGGTACCATAACTACTATTTGCAGTGCTCTGAGCTGTTTGCAGGGACTGGAAGCCCATTTTACATCTCCTCCTCTCCATCTTTTGGCTTTCTATAAATCATTAGCAAGATTACAGGGACGTGATCTACAGTTGCGTTCTTTGGTTGCTCACGCTCTGTATGGTACAAAAGCAAGAATTTCAGCAGCATGAAATGCTAGTAACTATGCATCAACTTCTGATAATGCATTAGAGTGACATGAGAGTGGAACTGATGGTGCAGTCACTCCTATCATTTAGCCTGAAGTTGCTGAAAGACTCTCCCTCACCCTCTAGCCAAACAAAACAGTTGATTTCAAATAATCCTTTTTTGCTTTCTGACTTTGCTTTTCATCTTGACTGAAGTAACAAGTATGCCTTTCTAGATCAAGAATCCTAACTGTAATATTCCTTCCCTAAGGATAGCCATACAACTGATTTTATGGTTGCTTTGAATGAGAGGTCTTTCTGTCTGAATCTGTAAATTCTGTCTCTTTAACAACTTCTTAGAAGCTTTTTTGTTTTAGTTTTGATTAGGATTTTCATTTACAAATATCCTCATTTCATTATTTTATTTGACCATTTTTGGTCTGTTGTATCAGAGATTCAAGCATTTTTAACAGCAGATGCTTTTTGGAGTATTTACATATATATCAGTAAGTTGAAGAAATGCATGCTATACTCTTGCTCTTGAGGTATCCGAATTGCACCTGTCTTCAAACTGTAAACTGCTCATCACCTTCTTAGAGATAAAAATGTGACCCTTCCTATATTTGTCAAATTGTGCCCATCATTAAATTAAGTGGTTATAGGTAACTAAGCAAAGAAATAATGGAATCTATGAATCATGGAATACGTGAATTACATTTGAGAAAGGCTATATGAAGAATTTCTGCCAGGATATACTAGACAACAGTCCATTTTTAAGTATTCAGGTCAAGTGACTGATGGCTGCTAGGGATGTAATAGGAACGGCAATATTCTAAGCCACAGACTCCCTGTTATTTAAGTGCTGACATCTAGCTTGGTGCTGCAGAGGAGGTCCTAGCCTCAAGCAACAGATATCCTTGTATTAGGTAAACAGGTCACTCACACTTCATATCAAATTACTAAGGCTCTCTCAAAGTATAGCTCACACATGATTTTTTTATATAGTCAGTTGTTTATATGTTTATCTAGAGTAAAAAAATACAGAGTACCACTAGCAGCCAGCAGTGGCCATTATAATACAGATGTGGTAACAATTTATGTGACATAGTACTTCTGGCCTGGCCGAGTTTCATTTTCCCCTATTAAGGAAGGGGGCAAATTTAGTCCTGTGCCTGTGTCAGTATTACACTAGGGGTAGAGATAGTGTTGTGCAGCACCACTGTAACAGAATCACACTAACTATAGTAGCATTTTCTAGATTTCCTAGAGACATAACCCAAACCTAGGGACAAACCTTTGCCTTCCCGCCCTTGGGATGTAACTACAGATTTCAGCTTTTCATCTGTGTACTGAATGTGCAGTGCTGGGTATGCTCAGTTTTGCTATAGGAATACATAAACCAACATAAAAGATTTTTTTTGTTGGGTGAATAATAGTAGTTTTAGGAATAGAATGAAATCTTCGCAGTACCGTCTTGGTAGACTTTTAAAACTATCTGTTTACTTATGGTTTTTACTGATGTGCAAAGGGTAAGCAACATTTCCTTCTCAATGTTTTCCCTGTGTCAAATGGCACTGCAACTTAGACAATAACATGCATAGCACATGATTAATGAAGCTGTGCACTGAAGACAGGACATCTGTGGGATCACAAAGAGCTGCTTTATGTGCATGTTACTGCATGTTCAAGAAATTCCACAAATTGATAATTTGTTAAATTAATTTACTTTCTCTGTGTAATGTTAATGTAACCTTCAGTTTGAAAAGTGCACAGATTTTTAGCAAAGAAAAAAGGTAAGTAGTCAAATCTCCAGAGGATGACTTAGGTCTACAGCTCACTGCTTTGTCCTTTACTAAGGAGATTAATATTACCCAGGAGTTCTTAAAATGTAACTCAGAAAAACCCACCAGCCAACAAACAAACAAAATACCGAAAAAGAAAAACAAACAAACAAACAAAAACCCCCAAACAAACACCAAAACCAAACCCACCCCAAAGCCAATCAACCAACTAAACAAAACCAACTGTCCTTTTGTTTTTTAAGGCCATTTACAACTGAACATAGGACAGAAAAATATGCAATGTAAGTGTCACAGCAATAATTATATCTGTTTTGTAAGCAGATACACAGAAATCGGGAATGGTCCAGTCAAGAGTGTTTTCTCTAAGGAAGCCCATTGAGAGGCACAGAAGAAAAAAAAGAGTAATTGCAAATTCAGTGATGCCTATAATAAATTAAAATCTGGATCTCTATTTTTGCTGGTATCTCAAATCCATTGAACTAGGAGTAGAAAAATCATCACAGGCTTGAACTGTCTGGATTGTGATCTTTAGCACTATCTACAGAGTTAGTGGAGAACCTGTCCCAAAACAATGCCAAATAATTTTTTACATACCAGATATGGCAAACGAGGTAAGGCTGACAGGTTACCATGGCTGCAGGGCTGCTACCTTTTCCACACCAGAAGGAAGGGTGTTGCTTTGCAGGCTCAGAAGAAAAAGAAAGAGATGGATCTCTCTAATGGAGGAAAACTACTCCAAAGTGATCCAGAAGGGTTGGTAGTGCCACCTGATTCAGTCCCCTCTTCCAAAACTCATCAGGGTCAGAGCTCTTATCTTGTTGGCACAGTATCTAACTGGGATCTTTAAGTTAGTGCATCTACAGTGTCCTAAAGCCACATGAAATAGTAAAATATGTTCTTATATTTGAATCAGAGAGTGAAATTATGGCATTCAGCAGTGCTATTGACCGCTCATCTTTGATAATTGAGATTCCAATGACATATATATCTATTTTAATTCAAATATGAGTGCATTTTTAGTAAAGTAATGGAAAGAAAACTGCACGAGCTTTCAGACTTCCTTTGCTTGAGACTTGTGGTCGGAGTCACAAATACGACACTGGGAATCAGAATTGTGTTGGTTCTAAGCAACTTAGAGTACTTCTGTTATTGCAGACTGACAACTACCTATCTCTCTTTTTCGGACATTTGGTCAGGGAGATACGTAACTTCACTTGAGTGTTTTATATATAGCTGATTAATGTAACAGTAGAATTTAAGAAACAAGGATTAGTATCAGTTTCTTTTAAAGGGTGATACATGCTGGTTACTCACTCGAGGACAAATCAATGAAAAGTAATTTTCCTTGCAGTAGATGCAGTCCTCTTCTTGCCTCCATTAAAAAAAAAAGAAATGAGTAAATTTGGAAGGTAAACATCCCAATGGTGAGTTGTAAAATCTTCAAAGATTAATCCCTGCTGCTACTGTTCAGTGCCAGGAGTACATCATTAGCTCTCCCTGTGACACCAGTTACCACTCATACAGATCTGGTGTTATGGCGATAGTCCTGCTTAGAATGGCGAGTTGCAAACATGCTGCCATGTTGGAGGTAATGGAAATAGCACATTCAAATATACAGATATACAGTGAGTCTGAAAATTCCTAATGGGAAGAATCTATTAATTGTGTATTGGCCTATTAATAAGAATAAAATAAAAAGTGTGGCTGCTTCTGTTTTACAGCCCTGGATGAGCTTCATCTAGGAGAGATCTCTTTAATGAGTGACTAGGTCTGAATTGTAATGGGTGTCATCAACGTACTTGATATTTTCAAAGATGGTAGATGCCTGAAAATGCTAGGACTCTTGGGTAATTGATAAAAAACATTCATTTGATCAAGGCTCATTTGATTTTAGCAAGGTATAAAACTTCAGTGAACGTAATTAGTATCATGCCTGACCTTGACACTTAATCTGAGCAACCATTGCAGGCCCACAGATCAAGATCCTACACACAGCCATACAAAGCCATCAGGAAATACATCTGGTTTCCATAAGAATCTCAATATTTAGTAAGCTCTTACACTGTGTATGGAAACATATGCGTGATATAATAGAATCTGGAAACTGCTACAGTAGAAGAATCATGAGGCAAAACTGATACACTGTACTCAGAAAAAAAAAGGTTACCTAATGAAAATGTGCACTTCATATAAAAACATGAGAACATACTGAAATATTTATATAGCCACCACATATTTGGTGTATTGTATTCTGTAACACACTATGTACCTGATTATGAAAAGTCTTTGTCAAAATAGTTCAATATACAAGTAATAAGATGTAATATAGCTGGCTTCCTCTACTGTATAGAGAAGCCTGTGTATGGTGGAGTGGTAAGAGTTAGTCGTCAATTTTCATTCCAAATCTGTCTTCCTCTGCCTCTTCTGCTGACAGACATTGCAGGTTACTTGACAACTTTTCAGAGTATCATTGTTTTTTATCTCAGCCTATTGGTCATACT
Source organism: Patagioenas fasciata (assembly GCF_037038585.1). Lineage (NCBI taxonomy): Eukaryota > Metazoa > Chordata > Aves > Columbiformes > Columbidae > Patagioenas > Patagioenas fasciata. The sequence goes on along the minus strand of NC_092521.1, from coordinate 100,054,547 downwards.
TTAAGAATTAAAATTACCACAAATAAGACCAAGTGGAGGTAGTTATTTGTTACTGTTGCACCAACAGCTTACCAAGAGATTTCTTTCACTTCTGAAAGAGTTTCATAGATTTTAAGATGCCCAAGACAAAGATGAGGCTTTTTGCTTCATGCTATAAACAGAGTCAAGCAGATGAAATTAAATAAACAATAACACCAGAAGGTCAGCAGTTTTAAAACACTGGGGTAATTAGATAACTAAAAAGTTACAAAGAGGTAACTTTGTGGTTAGATTGTGTCCAAGTTAGGTCCTACTAAACTGCCTCCTGATGAGAAGCTAGGGTCAATAACCACTTTTGAACATCTTGGTTAAATATCTTGGGGCAAATCAGAAAACACCAGGACAAAACTGTAATTATCCGTGACTCAACTAATGTAATGAGAAACAACTGAAGTGAAGACATTTCACTGATGTTGAAATAGTGTCCCAAATTGTTTTGGAAAAAGAGTAAACCCAGTTTTCGAAGCGCTTAATTAGAAATTCTGCATTAGCAATGTAATGACAGCAATTGCAGAAAAATAATAAAAAAAAAAAGCTTCTCTGAAAAATAAACATTGAAAATCTATCATGGTGTCAACTTGTGGAGACCTAGTGCATTGCCAAAGAAATAATTAAAACTGAATGTGTATGTGTGTGTTCAGATCATGTACAATGGAATTCTAAGGTACCTGCATTTTTTTTATATATTTCTACCATAAAAATGACTTAATTTTATAATGACTTTTAGATATGCAGGAGCTCTCTCTTTTCTCACTTAAAGAAGGACTTCATATAATGGTGGTTTTACATACAAAAGACCCACTTCTCTTTTCATTCAGTGAAATAACTAAGCATTTTTTTGCATAAATTAGGAAAAGAATTATTGTCATTTACCAATAATGTGGTGGCTAAGAGCTATTTAAACATTTTATCTTGGTTTGATATGCTTTCATTGTTAACTAGTACGATGTTTTTTTTTTTTTTTTTAGTGAACTGAATGGAAGAGAAAAGAAAAATCTTCATTGCTTGTCAGGAAACTCAGACAGTAAGCACTATTGTCAGAAGAAAAAGCACTTTTGGCAACATTTCTTCATGTGTGATGGCAAAAGTAGCTTTCATAGACAGGCACAGGATGAACCTTGTTTCACAGACCTTTTTCTTGGAGATCAGCACATGTGTCTGGGCAACTGAGGAAGGTGCAGAATACCTGGGATGGACTGAAATGAGAATAACAGACCATGGATGGCATGAGTAAGCTGATTGATACAGCGCATTTTGGTGGAAGCTGGTAAAGTTCAGAACAGAATGAGTGCATTTAAATATGTTATATTCTGCAGAATACAATGTAGAGAATTCAGGGAAATGTTATTAATATTGCAGTGCACATCTTTTTCTATGAAATATACATCTTGTATATGCAAAGTACATTTTCAGGAGTTTGCTGAATTCTGAGGCTTAGATACAAGTGTCTCAGCATTAAGCCTGAATATTTCATTACATCATAAATATCATATGTTTCAGTATATTATGGAAGACACATAACTAAATATTTGATTTTATGCCAGGCATAACGACTCCTCATATGAAGAACTGTTTTCATCATCATGACCCAATTACAAGTGCACTGAAAAATTTGACAATAATTTTGGAATCCAGCAAAATGTGGCTACATTATTGTTCAATGTTGTAGCAATGTGGCAATAGCTTTATTGCAGTCTATGTCCAGCCTTTATTATCATCAAAAATACTCTGCTGCTTCCAAAGTAACAGACAGGGGTTCTCTGAAATCTTTCCAGGTTGAGGTTTACTTATTAAATTGAGGTGCCCTTCCACCACAGATTACTGAAGTTGCTGTTCTGTGCACATCTAGCTCTTCATTTCATTTATTCCCACTCTGTAAATGGAAAATGCCCTGCCTTCCCCTAGCAAGCAGCTACGTAAGTCACTAAGTATCTTAAGACCAATTGGTATTCAGAGGCCAGTGTTCACTCCTGTTCAAAACACAGCTAGCTTTGTATTTATGGCACTCCAGCACATGCAGCCTGTACAATACAAAATAGCTTCTGACTGCAATGTTCATAGGGCTACTTATATTTTGTTCAGGTGTAGAGGTATTTATATCCAGGCCATTAGTCCAGCTACAGTAGAAATAAAGACAATGGTTTAGTTTATTTACCCTGTCTGTCTACAGCAATTTAATCACTGTTGTATTATTTGACTCTATCCCCTCCTCACTCTGATTACTGTGCAAGGTGTGGTGGGTTCACCTTGGCTGGACACCAGGTGCCCACCAAAGCTGCTCTATCACTCCCATCCTCAACTGGACAGGGCAGAGAAAATTCATGGGTTGAGATACAAACAGGGAAAGATCGCTCACCAATTACCATTATGGGCGAAAAAGACTCAATGTGGGGAGACTAGTTTAATTTCTTACCAATCTAATTAGAGGAGGATAATGAGAAATAAAACCAAATCTTAAAAACACCTTCCCCCCATGCTTCTCTTCTTCCTGAGCTTAACTTTACTCTTGATTTTTTCTAACTCCTCCCTCCCAGCAGCCCAGAGGGATGGGGAATAGGGGTTGCAGTCAGTTCCTCACATATTGTTTCTGCCAGTCCTTTCTCCTCATGGGGAGGATTCCTCACACTCTTTCCCTGCTCCAGCATGGGGACCCTCCCACAGTAGACAGTCTTGCACAAGCTGCTCCAGTGTGGGTCCCTTACACAGGGTACAGCCCTTCAGGAACAGACTGCTCCAGCATGGGTTTCCCCAAGGTCACAGTCCTGCCAGTAAACCTGCTCCATCCTGGGCTCCTCTTCATGGAGCCACAGGTCCTGTTAGGAGCCTACCCCAGTGTGGGGTCTCCAGGTGGGTACAACCTCCTTTGGGCATCCACCTGCTCCTGTGTGGTGTTCTCCACAGGCTACAGGTGGGTATCTGCTCAACCATGGTCCTCCATGGGCTGTAGGGGAACAACCTGCCTCACCATGGTCTACACCATGGGCTGCAGGGGAATCTCTGCTCTGGCACCTGGGGCACCTCCTGTCCCTCCTTCTTCACTGACCTTGGTGCCTGCACAGTTGTTTTTCTCCCATAATCTCACTGCCTTCTCCAGCTGCAATTGCTGTTGTGAAAGTTTTTTTTTTTTTTTCCCATTCTTAAATATTATATGTTGTTACAGAGGCGCTACTACCATTGCTGATGGCCTTGGCCTTGGCCACCAGTGGGTCCATCTTGGAGCTGGCTGGCATCACAGTTGGATATAGGGGAAGTTTCTAGCAGCTTCTCACAGAAGCCACTCCTTTAGTCCCTCCACTACCAAAGTAGAAAGATCAAACCAGAAGGATATTAGACACAACCAGTGGAGTAAAATAACACCTTGTCTGCTGTTAGGTCCTCATCATTGTGCACAATTTTAAGGGATGACTGACAGAGAACAATCTTTCTTCAGTAGCTTGGGCTGAGGCGGCGTATTTCTCCCTAATGTCCTTATGACCGAATGTAAGTGTAAACAAGTTGAACCTCAGTATTTGTCATATGTATACCTGTCTCTTTGGTTCCCTTTCTCCTCTTTTTCTCTTCCTTTTCTTTTTCTTCATCCCTTCTTCCCTTCTTCTTGACCATACACGTCCTCCCCTGATTGCTGTGTACACTGAGCTTAACTTTACTCTTGATTTTTTCTACCTCCTCCCTCCCAGCAGCCCAGAGGGATGGGGAATAGGGGTTGCAGTCAGTTCCTCACGTATTATTTCTGCCACTCCTTTCTCCTCATGGGGAGGATTCCTCACACTCTTTCCCTGCTCCAGCATGGGGACCCTCCCACAGTAGACAGTCTTGCACAAGCTTGTGAACACTGCCTTCTTAATTTTTTTTTCCATGCCCTTACAGCACCAGACTGAGGAAAAACACTTTAAGCCATAATACTCTGGCTTGGCAGGGCACTATAGCAGCCCTAGCCCTTGAGAGGTTAGAGCACAGGAGCAAATGTCCCATTTTGCAGAGGAACACATGCTTCAGCTCAGGCCTTGCTGATGTGGGTCTCATGAGAATGTCCTGCAGTGAGAAACTGCTGCACCGGAGATTCTGATCTTGGCTGATCAGAGATTACTTGTGATTTATGAAATCTGATGTTAGGAGAAAAAGTCAAATTGCTCCATCATGCCAAATGGGTACAGCTGAAAGCCAACAGCAGCAAAACCACTAAATTGCAGAACGTGTGCCTCATGGAAGTCCAGAGGATGCCTGGAGAAGGCTAATTCTCTTGGCTCAACAGCACAAAGTTATTATAAACCCAGGCTCATAACTAGGCTGTATTAATTGTCCTTCAAGCTGGAAGTGGTGTGTGAAAAGAGCTTCTGTGGCTCAGGATTTCCTCTTGTGTGTTAGTTTACACATCTGTAAGGGCCAGAGATGAGAAAGCGTGTTTAAATTTGAGAGGAGCTTTAAGCATCCTTCCTGAATGAGAGCAGCTTTCCTGAGTAGGCAGGCATAGGCAGGGACATTAATGTGCCTGCATAACTATATGTTGTGAGTCTGATCTGATGAGTGTTTATAGAATGAGGTTGCACTTCCTCTACACCAGTGCAAAGCTGAATTATTTACAGTGTGTCTTAGAGGCATCAAGTTCAATCTTCACTCAGGAAAGTTAGTTTAGTAGAAGTTCTGCTGGAGAAGATAGTACAGTGCATGAATCCACATCCTCAAAAGTTACAGCCCAGGCAATATCATGCATGCTCTGTGCACACTTCAGTGAGAACATATGTGTTGTCCTCCATGAAGCTATTTACCTGGGGAAAATTAGAGAAGGCTTAGGTAGATGTTGCTATTATTGTCTGGTGGTATTTTAGAGATGAAAAGCATGAACCACTAAATACAATATGACATAAAACACAGGAAAACAATAGAAAAAGAAACTGTGCAAAGAATAATTAAACATCAGTCCAGAAAGGAAAAAAGGCCACAGCAAATGCAGGCCTGCCTTAAAGGTATAGAAAAATATTTCAAGGAGGGGTAAGCACTTGTCTTATCTGCCACTGTGTGTGGGGATGAAAGGAGGGCAAGATTCTTCACATCAGGCCCCAGAAATCCTACATTTAAAGGGAAAAATACTTAGCATTGACTGTACCTTATACTTTTCTTAGACAAGACATGAAGAAACGAGGGGAAGCTGCAGACAAAGAACTTTTAAAATACATTGTGCTCTGTTCACAGGGGTTTAAAAGCAAACATTTTGGACATGATTGTTTCAGTAGGATTAGCATAATGTAAATTTGTGCTAAGTGGTTTTGCTCAAATTGATTTTGTACTACTTTGGTCATTCAGTACCAGCTACATACACCGATTACAAAACTCACTGTAGCTCCCAGCAATGTGTGGCAGACAATTAAAACACCAAGCAGAAATTTGTGGGCTTGTAATTTTCCTGTGGAAGCTGCTGTTAAAGGAAATGTAGTCAGACAGAAGTTCAACATCATGGCAGGCTGGAGTGTTTAACCTATATCCATGAACAGATCCACGGACTCTAGCCTGTACTGGCACTTCACCCCTCAGCAGGAAGGGAGAAACACAGACCCTGCTCCCCGTGACATGGGTCTCCACTGTCACAAAGAAGGATGAGCATGAGCTTCTATCTCATCCACATTTGGGCAGCTGACTATAGCATGAAATTTTGAGGTCAAGTTGAAAAAAACAAGACAGATCTGATAGAGGCTTAGCACAATTTCCTAAAGCACTATATATTTATTTATGTCTGAGTACAAATACACACGTCTAACTTTAGTTCCTGTTTTTGAAAATGTTGTCCTAATCTACATAGACCATCATTTATTCCCTGCCCTGCCCCCTCCACTCCCTCCTGTTTTTAACAGATGGAAATATCATTTTCCAGAGCTAATTTTTTCCAGGTGGAATGCCTCCAAACTATAAAAGTGAATTTCTCACAATCATATATGGACAGAATTAAAACCAGAACTATAAATTAATTGGAATTTATTGTCAAAAAATTCCAGCTAGGAGAGTGACAGACAGTAGCAAGCCTGCAAGGGCTGGGGAAGGATTTGGCTTTTTATTTGTTGTTGCTTTGGTTATTCAGAAAGATCAGTGGAAAACTGGAGAAACAGTGGCCTCACTCCAGCTTTACCTCTTTTGTGTGTGAAGTTAGGTCATAATTATAATGTAGGGCAGAGGATACAGCTCCAGAAGTTCAGCTACCCATTTAAATCATTTTCAAGCTGAAATCATGTTCAGAAGCAAAGTTGCTTAAGCGTAACCCTGCAATTCATTCTACTGGCTACAGACACCTGCAGAGTCACCAGAAGATTACTCCTAATGCAAATAATCCATCCCGTGGCATGGAGCACATCACAGAGATTTAGTTACCACTGTCAGTGGGGAAACCAGAGATCTGTGGCCAGAAATATCACACAGATGGGCTTGTTTGAAAATCCGCTGCATCCTGGGCTTTCAAACCTTAAAAACAGATGAAGTGATTCCAGCATGACCCCTGCTGTGATATAATGGATCCTGTCTGTGCATGCAGTGTTTGCCATGATTTACCTCTTGCAATTCCTGGCTTGTGTAACAGACAGCAATTCTGAAAATGAATTACTATTGATTAGACATCCTGTGCTATTGAGTTTTGGGCAATTTTATGAATTTATTTATTTGAATAAAAGCTTTTAATGACCCCACTAATTTCAAATGGCTCTGGCAAAACAGCAATTCTTCTTTCTTTTTTTTCCTGTTTGCCAACAGCAGATACATACTTCTAGGCTCTCTTTATACCAGCTATGACTTGTTGTCACCCTTAAATGGACAGAGCTACCCGATTAAAATTACAGTCTGGGTTTTGGGAGGAACAGGTAAAATCCTCTCAGGGGGATACAGTCCGCACTCTGAGCGCAGGGGGAGCTCTTGCCTTTCTGTGGCAGGTGGAAGAGGTCAAGCCCCAGCCCCAGAGCATCCCTCTGGCAGAGCACCCCTCCGACAGAACATCCTTCCTTCCGCTGAGTTCCAGCAGTGGGTTGCAAATAAAGGACTGTGGACAATACAGCCAGGGGCTGGGCCCCTTAATTACCCCTCACACCCTCCTGCCAAAAAGAATCCTCTGCTGTGAAAGGAGAGTGTTAGGTGCTGCTCCACTAAAGATGGGATTGTACAGAAAGGAGGGAAGACCCTAAACAGGCAACCTAGCATTTGGAACAGACTATGTTTTAAAGTCTAAATCTTGGCAATGACTTATTAGACATATCTCCTTACTGTAGAAATAAACACTGAGGCAAGATGTAATCTGGCACTGAGCTGTGCTCTGGTGGAATGGTTGACAAAATGTTCATTGGAGTCAGGCTCCCATTGCTCCCTTTAAAAGCCTAGGAGACTTCTGCAAAGGTGTTTCCAGTGCATATATATTAATGATCTTTTCATGAGAATTTTTACTGGATAACCTAATGTGTGAGAATAGTGTGTGCATTTCAAAAATCACCAGCCCACTTCCCCCCATCAGAGGAAATGGATTAAGCAGTATTTTCAGTAGTACAATGGACTTGAATGAAGGAATGACATGGCTTTTGATATATGATATTTTCAGGAGACTGACACAAAAATATGTTGAAGAAAGTCCTCTAAGGCACCTATACAGAACATTTTCAAGGCCTTGAAATAGCTTGTATAAAGAACATCCTCTTCATTAGGCCAAACCGAATGTGCTTACATGGTAGAAAGGACAAGGGGTGGGAGCTGTGCATGGCTTCCCACCCTTATTTCCAACCATATTCAACACAGTATTAACATGTTGAAGTATCAGTTCTGCAAACAGCCTTGAGTATCCTGGTTACAGAATAATGCAATTTTAAAAAGAGGGAGAGCGAGACAGAGAAGGAGCCAAAGAAGGAGCTCAAGAGGGGCTACTCTATTACAATCAGAAAAACAGGATTGTGAAAGATAGATCTGGACTCAGGCAGGCATTTAAAGCCTTTAAATAAGCTCTGCAGGGAATTAAATTCTCTAACTTACTGTAAAAACATGTGGTGATAAAATGGGCTGTTTATGACACAGACTATGTATGGGTTTAATTGAAATTTGTCAGAAACATCTACCTACGTGAGTGGATGCTGAATTTAAGTGCTCAAAGTGAAAACAAGCAAACAAAAAAAACAAACCAAAACAACAAACAAACAAACAAACAAACAAACCAACAACAACCAAGAAAAAACAAACAAAACAAAAAACCCAGAAAACAACAAAACCAACCAACCAAACAAACAAACAAACAAAAACCCAAACAAGCAAAAGGGTACAATGCAGTTGGTCTTCCTGAAGTTTGTGAAAATGTAGCCTTTTTCATTTACTTTTTAGGTGAGTATTTCATACCCTAAAGACAGATCATTTCCACAAGAATCAGAATACATTTTGACTGTAAGAATGGATTTGAATGTGGGCTCCTGTAGTGGCTCCCTTAATCCCTGAATGAGCATAAACAAGGCAAGTGAGAAACCAGCGGCTGTTCTGGTACTGTAACAAGCTGGTTTTGTCTCTGTGATGTTGGGTGCTGTCACCACCACAAGGTGACGGTCCAGTCCCTCCTACTTCCTTCCCTCCTCCCCTCTTCTCCCATTTCCCCCTCTATCCCCCAGCATTCAGTCTGGCATTCAAATCAAAGGTTTTCTTTGAAGTTATAACCTAAACTGGGAAGGTGATAACTATTTTCCTCCCAGTGCTTTAGTGATGATGAATTGCTGATCACGAAAAGGAAATGACTTTTTTTTTTATTTCTTTTTTTTTTTTTTCATTTACATGCAGGCAGTAAAAGTCAAGGCTCCACACTGCAAATATGTGCAAATTCATCCACTGGCTGTGTGTGCTACAGCAAATCCTACGGAGATAAGGAGCTAAAGCAGTGGGGGTGCAGCAACATAAGCTCCAAAGCTAGACATGCAATTTAATAGGCAACAAACTTAACAAAGGGCAAAGGGGTATTTAACAGGGAGGTGAAATATTCCAACCATTAAAAACAGTAAATTGCTGTGAAGGTCACAGGCTTAGCACTGCACCTCAATATAGAATGTATATGTGGGAAGAAATACAGTGGTTTGCCCAGGAATTAGTTTAGCTTATAATTATTTTTTTCAATCAGAGATGTTCTGAGGAACGTTGATTGTTGCTGTTGTTTTGAACAGAATTAAGTAAAAAAATGTGGGGGGAGTGAGGGAGGGCTTAGTAATTGGTGATGAATTCTCAAGGTAATCATCCTGTTCATCATAAATGATGGTGTTTAACCATAAGCAAATTAGACCATGTCAATCTTTTACTAGGCAATTAAAGCACTAGATTTTCTGTGGCCTGTTTTTAACATGCATGGGGCCTGATTCAGCTCCAATCCACCTCTCCTGAGTACAAGAATATCTCTTATCTTCAACATAACTGTGGCTGACTTATACCACTATCAGTGACAACTAGGCCAAGGCCACAATACAGGGCAGAAATGTTCTTCAAAAAGAAAAACAACAATGTCATCTAAACAGATATCAGTCCTTATTAAAACAACAATTCCAGTAAAGATCTGATTCTGATCCTGATGCTTAACGCTTAATGGAGAGGCTGGAAGGTATTTAAGTTTGCTGAGCACTTGCAGTAATAGCAGTGGATTGGCCTTTTTCTACCCAGCCACCTGGATCTTCAGATGTTAAAAGGCTGTACCTACATTGCAAACTCTCCTTTTTCTTCCATTTTCTGCAGTTCATTTGTATCCAATCAGGCTGCATCAGGATTCATTGCATTTAATTGGAAATGCATTCTTCTGGATCAGATACCTGTTTTCAATTTGGAGAGTATCTGATTCCAAAGGCAGAGGTGACAGGAATAAAGAGGAAAGGAGAAGCAAGTGCCCATAGTATAGATTTCTGCCACACTAACAGAGCTTCCAGTTTCTGAATCACTGGGAGCTTAGATTTTACTTACATTTTCCAAATTATGATGGTGAAATAAGAAGTGAAAAATATACTATGTCTTTATTTGAGTTTATTTGAAAATTAACTATTGTCTTTCTTTAAGAATAATAACTTGTTTTTGACATAAAAGTGCCCATACCACAGTGTCTCCCCAGAGTCGCAGCCTTCTACGAGGCCTGCTACTCTGCAATTATGGTCTGCAGAAATATTCCTGACATACAGTCTAAGCCAGCATCAGGCTCACTACTGGTTAGAGTGGGATGAAGTTCAGGCTCATTATCACCTGCTGTATCTTTCAAGTGTCACCTTGAGGGTTAAAAGTGGGGAGGAACGATGGACAATGTAGCTGTGAGGACATTTTTTAATTAAAAAGGATCTGACTCCATTTTTTTTTTTCTTTGAAATCATGTCATCGAGACAATATATTTTCTGTATCAAGCTTTGATGTAATTTGTATTAGGAAGAACACCTGCATAGATTTATTTGTGTCAGAAACATCAGTTTACCATTTCCCTCAGAAACAGAAAGAAAAATTGTGTGGTATCACAACACTGATAGTATAGACCTCTGCTTCAGTTCAAAAACAGTCTGCCCAGATTTATTCAACTATTTGGAATTGAGAAAAGCTAGATGTGTGCAGATTACCATTTCCAACTTGTTTACAGGCATTTGGAAGATGTCAGTTCCTATATAGAATTAAAATGATAAATAAAATTTGGGATCAGTTTTGCCTCCTTTGTATCTCATCATTGCAGGAATCCAACATGCTTACCTTGAAGGTCTAACAGAAACCACATGTGGAGAAGAGAACCAGGGGGACAGGAAGGAAAGTACTGTGAAAGAGTAAGTCAAGAGAAGCTTCTTATTAACCTCTAAAGAAAATACTGAATCCTTCCCCAGATTGCTCTAGACCCTGACAAAATGCTTCATCAGACTTGGATGGCTGTGGCAAATAACCAAGTTGAACACCAGACAAACCACTAAGGGGGTCACTTCTACTTTGCAAACAAGATCATGCATATTCAGGAAACTTTCAAAGTGGTACAGACCTCGTCCTTCTCACCCACTAACAAACAGCCCAAATATATTCCTTGAATTTATCACTATTATTCATCTCATCAGGAGGTAACAGACACCCTCAAGGAGCTGCAACCTGAGCCCTGAGAAGCAGACTGTGCTCCTCCTCAGTCTGGGAAACTAACTCAACAGCCAGTGCCACTCTTGAGGGCAGCTGCTAGTATGACATTTGAACAAAGGGCCCTTCTCCCTCTGACCACGTATTAGTCCAGTGCTGAGAAATTCTATGTTGTAAACCTCATTTCTAGCCAGCTGGCACCCAGTCTCATAGCTCTGAGATTGTCAAAAGGCTAGCAAAAGCCAACTCCAAGGCTAATGGAGGTAGCATTACAGAAGTGGTCAGGCCAAGATAGAGACGGATGAACATACTTAAAATAAAGCTGTACTTCATTAGAAAACACTCTATAACTAAACCAGTGATATTCTGTGAAAAGAGACCAAGTTGGTCCAACTTTTGTGTGAAAGGTCAGTGGGCTTGCAAGGAACTACACTTGGTGGGTTGCACTGGGTGCTAAAAAGTTCACATTTCCAGCCCTACCTAAGTATGTTTCCTAAACTCTGTCACCTAAAATCCAGAGGAGCTGCCTGGAGCCCAACAGCTTCAGGATCTGGATCTCTCAGTTTCCATGAGTGAGCCTGTAAGCTCTAAAAGGCTGTGATACTGCTGCTGCTGCTGCTGAGGTTCATGGCCCTACAACCCTGCATCCCATGTAGAGACTGGCAATCCCACTGCTCTTGAGGTACTGGAAGTGGTTGGCCTCAGTTTGCTTGGAGGCCAGGTGAAGGCCAGTGGCAGGGTGATCGGAAGAAAGGCAAGCCCGGCCATTGCTGGGGATGGCAGGTTTCTATTGGTACCAAAGTTAATTCAGCCACGCTGCCTGCACTGCCTGTGCCAGTCCTGAGGGAAGGCAAAGTTGCTGCTGGAGAACAAGATCAAAACTGGCAGTGGTTGCTCCCTGCCCAGATGGTAGCGGTGGCAGGAGACAGGCCAGCCCTCTGTGGCTTACCTTGCTTCCACTTTGCAGATCTGCTCTCCTTGCCTTCTCCCATAGCCGGAGCGTTCCAGTTCCAACACCACCACCCTGGGAGACCATCATGCGATTTCATGTGCACTGCCATGGAGGCTTGAGTCAGCCCTGCCCGTAGCAAACTCCCTGGGAGAGCAGTGGCCATTGTCACTTCACCACCACGGCTGGTAGTACAAGGTTCGCTTTCACCTTTGCCTGCCTTCTCAAACACAAATACCTGGAAGCACATGTGTTCGCAAAAATCATATCAAAACAACACTCCTTCCCTGGGGAGACAACGAAGACACAAACAGCCTGTGACAGATGTTAGTTGTGTCGCTGAAGGCTTTACTTTATGGCACTTGCAAACCAGGGGTATTGTCACGGTACAAAAACCTATGTAAAAGAGAAGAATTCATGATTTCACCAGAAAATGCACCAAAAAAACCCCCCAAAACCAAAAAACAAACAACAACGACAACAACACAAAAAGAAAAACAACAACAACAAAAAAGTAAACAGAGTTATTGTCTCAACATGTCCAGTTCAGCAGCATTTGCAAGCTGACATAGCTGAGAGAAGTAAGGAAAAGTGAGGAAGAAAGGCCTTTCGGTTAAGGCACTAGAATCAGGGACTAAGGAGATCTAGATCTGAAAGACAGCTTCAATACACCTTCCTGACTCTGCCTCAAGTTTCGTACATTTCCTTAGGCCAAGCATTTAGTCTCTGCACTTGAGTTCCTCATCTGTAAAATAAGGGTAATACTTCCTTCCTCTGTCTCATCTAATTAGTCATCCAGGGCCAAAGCCATAAAAGAACTTAGGTACCTAAAGTGAAATTCAAGTGACTGAACTAAAATATGGATCCTCAGCATGTTCTTGCAGCTGTTGCCTAGCGCCAGAGACATTAGAAATCTGTAAATATATACATTAAGAAATGGCATGTACCTCCATATTCCCACCTAGCCACTAGAATATTAAACCTTACGGATACCTGAATGGTCATGTAGATTTAGCCTTCATCTCTTTGAGATTATAATTGCAGACTTTTTTTTTTGAGGACCAAGCACTTCACCTGATAAGAAGACATGTCAAAGTGAGAAGGTTTAGTGTAATTCACTACTGAAAGATACTGTATAACAAGGACTGTGATCACAAAGGCTTTGAAAGAGTAGGGAGCTTGCTTACCCTGTTTGACAGCATCACCAAGCATGTGTCATTATAGATATTGGTGATTATAGAGCTAGAATTAAAGTGTTGTGCTTAAATAGCTAAATGCAGAAAGAAGTGTCAGATCATTAACACAATTTTAAGTTAAATAATCTACTTTATACCTTGCTTTGCAGCCCACACATAAGAGCTGAGGCAAATATTTGAGGTTCCTTGCTTAAAAGAATTACTATGTCTAATCGTCGAAGCAAAACTGCTTGCCAAAAGAACACATACCTAATAGGTTTTGCAAGAAAATTATGTCACCTTCAAATCAATGTTGATAATACAGGTGGCATTTATAAAAAGTAAAGTCATTCATATTAACACAGTCTATCTCCAGTCACTGTCAGAATAGATTATGAACCCACTGTCCAGAAAGACATTTTGCCAAAGCAGGGTTTTGTTAGAATAAGTCAGGCTGACAAATCAGAGTGACTATTTTTTTTCCTGACAATTAATTCATTTGGACTTAAGAGTGACATATGGATGCTTTGTTTCATGCAAATTATCAGGATCATTCAAGCATCTACTGGTGTTATTCACATACTTTTTTTTGTGATGCTCACATGATCAGCATTGATTTGGTGCATGAATGCAGGAACGGACTTCATAAAACTTGCAGGCAAAAAGTAGTATTTCATCATAACATTTGCTACGAAAGGCAAAAGAAAAACTCTAGGAAAACATTTTCAACAAGTCTGTAAGTTCAGGTGACAGTATTGTTTAGCATAATAATAAAATTACCTAATAATGTTATTATAAAAAGTCAACTACTTTTGAAAAAAACATTACATGTGAGAAGGTGCAAAAATCATGAGCAGAAAAATACATAATAAAACTTATTAAAAAAAAAAAGAGGAAAAAAGCAAAAAGTAGAGGTCTCTGCAAATGCTTTACATTTGAAAAAAAAAAAAAAGAAAAATGGGTTTAACTATTACTTTATTTTAATAGATAAACACTTATTTGAATGCTCCATAGTCCATTTCCTTAAATCTTTTTCTAAAACCTAACTGAGATATTTTTACACAGAAAAGTCTAATGTGTATTAAAAGCTGTAAAAGACAATCAGTGAAGAATAACAATGACTAGCAAGATAAATAGTTAAAATCCTGCATGACACCACTGGACATAGAGAAAGACCCTATCCATGAAAATTATGTGTTTCTACTGTGATTTACAAATATGAATGATTTTGTACTATAGAACTGAGTACAGAAAAACAGCATAAATTACGATACGTTACAAACATGAACATACATAATAAAATGAAACTGAATAATGAAATAAATGATCTGATGGACACAAGAAAATACAATTCTAAACACAGAAGTAAAAGAACTGAGGATCGATGCTAATGACAGAGACTCTTTGGTGAACATAGGCAGTGAAATTAGTCATGCACTTCAAGTACAAGCTGTCATGAGTGAAATAAAACCCCCTCAACAGTCAATGTCTTGTAGAAGCAGGGGAAACATTTTATGCATCAAGGTTGTATGAGAACCACCATCTGGAATATTGCATCACTATAGCAAATACACTGTATATGGGAAAGGTGTCCAGGGGGGATCAGCATAGTTCAGGAAGGACCTGAACTAAAAAATAATAAATTAAAAAAATAGTACAAAGTAATCACAATAAAACTCAGTCTGGCTAAACAATGATAAAGACAAGAGATTGTGACATTCTACCAACATTTGGGAAACAGAGATGAATTTTTTAGTGTAACTAATAATCAAAATTTAGCATAGCGTAGTACATATAACCTTGAGTAAATGAAAGGAAATTAGGAGTGAAAATTTAAGAGGAATTTCAAGTAAAACTTCTTGACAGTGGAATATATTAGATTGTTGAGTAGTCTCCCCAGGGAAATAATGAAAGCACTGCCATTTGGGACTTTTAAAATTACATTGAAAAAAATCCACAATAGAGTATCTAGTAGAGAGAACAGTCTTTGAATTGGCCTCAGGGAGTTGAACTGAATGACTTAATTGGTCTTCCCAGTCTCTAATTTCTGCAGGACAGACCATGCCCTGTGTGCTTTTCACAGGGAAAAATGAAGCTCAGGCAGTCTCCAGTTGGGGTATTCAATTTCCCATTGCCTGTGCTGAGGTGGGAAGAGAACTGAGCTCCCCAGCCTAGCCCTGCCTGCACCATCCTCCCATGTGCCCACTAGCCTCTCCTTGCTTCCCCTGTCACTTCCCCATAGCTCGGTGAAGAGCAGCTGTGAGCCTCTGATTAATTTATTCCAGCATGTTGCAGCCTCTCATCTGGGGGAGTTGGTGGCGGGATTTTTTTTTTTCTAAGCGACACTTCTGCCCACACTCTTAAATTTAGATAATTCATCTGTATCTGGACACTTGCTCTGGAGAAGTAATAAACAAATGTGGCTGTCACTCTTGGGTCCTGCCTTTCTGTCTACTTGATCAGAAGATCCTTCTCTTTGTTCAAGCCCAGCAGCTGATTTTCTTTGTCTCTCAGCATGACTTTTCTAGTTGTTTGATCATCTAGAAAAAGGTTCAGTTTATGTTTCAAGTTTCTGCATTCCTTTTTTTCTCAACAGAAACAGCATAAAGAAAAAAAGGAAATAAGAAAAACACTGTCACTCAGACCAATAAAGCTGTAACCATGGAAAAGTTTTTGTAGTGTGAAACCGGTAACCTCAATTCTCTGCTATAACATGACTGTTTTCTGTGATGTACTAGCATGGTAAGGGAGGTTCTGCATGTGACTTGGGATTTGATGTAGGAGAAGAGGAAGTGTGACTGGAGCACAAGATACTAGGATACTTGATACTATATGTGTGTATAATGTTTTGTTAAATTCAATCAGTCTTAAGTTCATAGGCATAAATTAGAGCAGTCTTAAGGTACACTGGATTTGTACCAAGGCCACAGACAGGGAAGTGGGATGACAACCAGATGCAACTTTTGTCTCAGTTCATTTTGTATACAATAGCGATTCAGCAAACAACAGGTAGAAAATTTCAGGCATGTGAGAGTCCCTATCAAAAGCATTCTGCCTCAGCAAGTGCTTAATTAGTCTTCATTTACAGAATGGAGACCAGCAGATCAACATAATCTGGCATTACGAAAAATACTAGTGGTTCTTCTGAATCAGAAAGGCTGTCTGCTACTCAGAGAAATTTGTTGGTTTTCTTTTGGTTTGGTTTGTTTTTTTTTGTGACTGAGGGCCACCAGATGAAACCAACCAGCAGATGCACAGCAACCATGCTGTCCACCTGAACTCCCTCATTGTACACAACAGAGGGTGATCTTTCTGATGAGACCTCCCAGCCGAAGCCAGGCTCTTGTCTTTTTGCTGTCCCTGTTATGTTTCTTCCTGATCACCTGTTACAGGTCTTATTCTGAGTCATCCCTCTTTCTCCTTTTACTGATGTAAAGCAGAAGTGCTAAGCCTAGGTCTGGATCCCACAGGAGGAGTAAGGAGTTGAGATGCTGCAGGACTAACCATTAAGATCTTAAGTATGAACTTTGGGGATCTTCTTCAAATAACAGTAAGGGCATGGACTTGTTTGGCCTGAATTGCTCCTGGCTTGGGAATTGCCTCTGACTTTGTGCGTCTCCTACCTGGAATTTATCTACTACAGACCAGCATTCGGTTATCTTGGTGGAACAGGCTCTCCCGGTCATGTTAATGGTGTTTGACATCAAAAGGAGTCATTCCTTGGTTTCAGTGATCTAAAAATGATGTGAACAAAGTATTTTTTGCAGTCAAGACACCTGGTTCCATTATCTTCTTCAACTTCAAACATGTTTTAAATAGTTCATTTATACTCAGTTTACATTTTCCCTTTCCTGTCTCTCATACTGAAGGACATTTTTACAGTAAAGTGCTTGAACTTACTGCTGAATTTGTGGACACAGATAGTAATGTTATGAGGCTTTAATGAGCTTTTTTTTTGGTGCATAAAACTGTCCAAAGGAGGCAAATGCTGCTTGCCCTATTTTACAGGTGGGAAATTGTGGTACTTGCATTGTGAAATGACTGAGCTGGGAAGAGAACCAATGTCCCTGGCAGGTATATTGTATTTTCAGTGATTTCACTGAGCATACTCACGTGCTGATAGTTAAGTAAAAGCTTTACAACTTCCCTTGATCTGAAGCAATCTCCTTTTCTCCTTCCCTCCTTCCTAAATCCCAAATCAGAAAAACTTCCTCCAGATCATTTGCTGAAAATCGACTAAAAAAATAAATTAATAAAATTAATGAATGAGCATGTGAAAGGTGCTGTAGAGTATTAGCAGAGCCTGTCTTTATAGGTCTGAAAAACCCATGATAATGAGTCCCTCCACTGGGGGTGGAGAGAGGTACACACGCAAAAGAGGGTCTTGGGTTTCATGTTTCATTAAAGAAAGGTTTCAGCCTTTTTCCTTGGAACAAAAAACAAAAAAACCAAAAACAAAATCAAACCAAACCAAAAAAAAAAAAAAAAAAGAGCTTTGAAAATGGAAAGTAATAAAGTAATGCAAACTGATCATTATGGTTGAAAGCTCCATCATTAAAAATCTCTTGTCATTCACAAGCTCCTGACAGCTGGTGGCTGGAACCTGAATAAACACAGCTGGCATCGTGCGGATTTTGGGGAAGACACTTCATATTTCTCTGGATGTTGGGGGCTGTGACTCCTGAGTCACCTTGGGCCCCCCAGGTTACCTTCCAGCTGGCCACCTCTGGGGGAAGCAGCCCTTTCCCCCACCACCAGAAGGACCCCCACCAGGGGACAATGTCCCACTGAGGTGTTTAAGATGCTGTGAATACCCACCACCCCGCTTTGTCCTGCTCCCCTTCTCTGCCTTCTTCTCTCCTCTCCCCCCTCTTCAACCTCTCCCTTTTCTCTGACAGAATATTTCCCAACCCAAAAGTCTTTTGCTGCAGTCAAACCTCCCGTCCTGCCATCACGCCTGGCTGAGCCCGCTGTCCTGCCAGTGGGCCTGCCCCACAGAGACCGAGTTGAGATTCTGAGCTTTATTCATTGTGGCACAAAATAAGACCAGCAGCTTCCCAGCCACACACCCAAATGCTAAACAGGCTTTTAAAACCAGAATGCAGGTCTGTCTCCTGTAATCCACCTGTTTTGGGGGTAGGTTTCTGGGCAGGGGCACCTAAATTTCCTTTCTGTATGTCGCTGGCTTCTCTCCAAAGCAATTTTAACTCTCCTGTCAGCTGTGTAACCCTATCTATTCCCTGCTGAGCCAGACTATGTGTCACTGTTATTCCAAGGCGTCTGCAGACACTTCAATTGCCAACAAAGTGAATATTGCAAACACTTTGTAGAGAAAAAAGTGGAAGGGAATGAGAAAGAGCAGAGGGAGTGAGAGTGGAATGGAAATCAGCATTGGACTGGCTTTGCTTGCACATTGCTTGCTAGTAAGCAGAGAGGCTGGAAGTCAGGAAGGAAGGGAGACATGGGGGAAAGAGGGAAAATGAAGGGGGGAGGAAGCCAGTCCTACAGGCAACACCGAATGGAGCCTATAAACAAACATCTGCTTTGAGACAGCTAAGGAGAGAGAAGGCTTTGAGCAGTTTAGAAAAAAAAAAGTCTGTCTTACAAGTATTTACTGTTTTAGGCACACCGGGTCTGAGAAAAATTACTGAGAATTTAATTTTTTATGGAAACAGCTAAGGACAGGAGTTGTAACTGCTGAGCTTTTGCATCCTTTAAAAAAAAAAAAAAAAGTCAAAGGCTCTGGTTTCCCTTTAAATTGCTTTTCCAAATAAAAGTTATTAATCATTAAGGAACAAAAGTATACTTCTCAGTGTGTAAAACAGATTTTTCTGGAGATACCTGCATGGCTATAGTCACTATCCAGTGGGCTTACTGCTACTGTGAAATGACTGTCAAGATGACATAATGGTAACATTAATGCGACACCGTTGGCGTGCAGAATAGAAACAGAGAGGCGGGTTCACACTGCAAGGTTACAATAATCTCAACCTCCCATTAAAAGTCTGTGAAATATTGCAAGTTTGAAACAAGGGAAACTGAGATTGGGTGCAGGGCACAGGCTGCTCTGCAAATCGAGTTCTCACGTTGCTTTTGTGCCTTATGAAACTACAACTTCTCTGAAATGGTTCCTCTTTTATTTTTTTTTCTTCTTCCTGTATGTTGATCGGTGGTTTAGAGTTGTTCTGCTTAATATTCATACTACAAAACTAAGAGTTTCTCACAGCACATTCTTCATTTTAAAAATTCTTTCCTATTTAGAATATTTCTTTTGATCTGAGAGAGATGATTAAAATGGAATATTTCATTATTTATTTAGCATTTCATAATGGCAGGAGCATGATCGCAAGTTCCCAGTGTCACCCTGAGTCTCTTTCACAGTAGCAAGCTATGAGCAATCTACATAAGTGCACTCCTCCTCAGACCAGGGTGTTTCTCAGAAGACTCATTATTCTACAGTGGGAAAGAGGTTTATTTTGAAAACTGAAAAACATTAACTTATTTTCAAGCAGTTACACTGCTTGCTTATTATCTGTATTTAAGAATAAATGCACTCTTCTCTTGGGATAAAAGACCACACATAAATACTTTGATTGTTCTTAGATTCTGCAGAAACTTGTCTTCTAAAACTTCAATTTTCAGGCTAAATCTGACTCAACAGACCCATTTACAATAGTGTACAACTCAAGTCACAAAATAGTGCCGGAATTAAATTTAAATAATCAGTTCTAAAAATAAATGTTGGCCAATGGATCAAATTCATTACTAAACATATGCATGGCAGTTCTATGCAGTAGGTCTGGGGACCACCCCAACAATTTCCAGTACAGAAAGGAAGAACTACTTATCATAACATTAATTTGTATTTACCTACAAACTCAGTGGGTTTTACCTCTCAGGACTTGCTCACACTTCAGTTTCATGTAAGTAACCATTACTGGTGGCTCTATAGAACTGTCATATAACTTGTATTTTCCAAGTCAGTAACATATACACAGACAAAGCAAGTCCTCTCATTCTGCCCAGAAGTAATGTGAGCAGAACAAGAAAACACCCAGTAGTGGCAAAAACCCCAGCACCTGCAAAATGAGGACCATATGCTTATGTTACAATTACAATGAGGACTGGATTTTAGAAAAATAAGGAGAACAATTGCCTTAAAAAAAAAAAAAAATTAAACCACACTGGTTATGCAGTGTCCCATCAAGACACAAGCATATTTTGCCATCTGGTAGCCAGGTAGGGAGTTTTGGGATCAGTATCCACCGATGCAGTGAAATGTGTAGCACTAAAAAGTGATGTCAGAAAAGCACATAACTGAAGCACCACCAGAGACAGGCAACAGGGTGAGATTTCCACCTACTGATAAATCACTATGTCTGCTCTTAACACTATGACATACCCTACAAAAATACTTCCAAATTTTTTCTCAATAGCAATACATACATAGTATAACCAGCTATAGCCAGTTCTCCAGTTACTCTGCCATGAACCCTCTATGACCCTTTCATCTTGTTCCTTTTACTTGCCCACCACTAATAACCAAGGTGTAGGTTTTTTCTCTTTGGTCGCAAGTTTACCAATTTTTGTGGAAATCACTGAAGTATTCAAACTCCTTCCTGAGTCTGT
This sequence comes from Patagioenas fasciata, assembly GCF_037038585.1. Lineage (NCBI taxonomy): Eukaryota > Metazoa > Chordata > Aves > Columbiformes > Columbidae > Patagioenas > Patagioenas fasciata. The sequence continues at coordinate 100,033,697 of NC_092521.1, read as the reverse complement.
GCTCATTTCTCAGTACCCTTACTGCTACTCATAAACAAGCAAGTAATACCACAGCTTTAGGGAGGGCCTGTTGAAGCCAATCACAGAATACTGATGGAGCTGACTTCACATTCAGATACCATGTAAAACCCAGGCTCTTCTTCTGTGGTGGCAATGATTCCCCTGAGAATGCAGAATCTCTGATTGGCAAATGTTTTTGTGGCTTTGAATGTAAAGATGTAGCAAGAGTAACATTTGCTGTCAAATTCATCCTAGCAGCCTGGTACAACATGTGAACGGCCACTACTGACTTTTTTCCTGATCCCACAGTATCACTCAGGTGAAGTGCTGCAACTCTTCACCAGCTTTGCATTGCTCATGCCTGTCCCAGCACCATGGGAGGAGACCACACTTCTGCTGTGGGCACAGGCTCATTGGCTTCCCCAAGACAAGTTTCTCTTCAAACTGGACTTCACCCAGTGTTCAGCACACATCATACACCTAGCTTAAATACGGGAGGGGTGTCTGTCACTCAAGCAGGCGGAGGAAAGGGAAATGAAAACTTTTTGTGATCTGCTGACTCCTGTGCTTTGCTCTGTTACTGCCTGTCAGGAGAAACCCTGTGCTCAGAGACTTGGAGTTGTGTGGAGGGAGATTGCTTGGCAGGGCCCCTTGGCACGGCTCTTCCAGCTGCCAGTGACTCCAGAAGAGCAGAGCTGTTTCTCGAAGACTATTCCTGCTGCTGACCTGCTGACAAAACACTTGCAGCCTGGCAATAATATTGCATTATTAAAGCTTCACTATGAGAGGCTTTATGTAAGGGAGGGAGTACAGAGGCTTGCTCCCTTCAGCCAGTGCGCAGAAGTTTGCTGGTGCCATCACCTTGGTCATGGGGCAGAGACAACAGCAGCCACTGTTTGATCTGTGCTCACACTGAGCTCAGCTGCTTAGCTCCAGCCTGCACAGCTTAACGCTCAAGCAGAATGTTACCAAACAAACGAAAACCCCAACAACAAGGAGAAAAGGCAAAAAGAATGCCTCAGTGGCCAACAGCCAATCCAGGACTGCAGCAAAGTTGCTCATTTTGGATGCAATGTGCTTTCCTGCTGTTGTACAATTATTCACTCAGGCCTGGGGCTTACTCTACCTTATGATACTTCTGTGTTTAATTATACCTAAGGTGGAGATGTGGGTTAATTTGATAGACACAAACAAAGAAACTTTTGTTTCAGGTCTGCAGACCTGTGAGAACATGTGTTGGGAGAGGGATGTCAGTAGGAGTGAATGCATGTACAACCTGGCTGTCTGAAGATGGGGCTCTGAAAGATGGTCCTTTCTGCCAGGGTTTCTGTCCTGCCCATTTCTGTAACAACTGCATGCAACCTCTGCAGCTGGTAACATAGCAGAAGCTCTGCTTGCTGCACCTCAGAGCCAGGAGGGAGTGCTGGCAGTGCCTGAGCATCCTGATGAGTCATCCAAACCTGCTCAGGACATCGCACTGAAGTCAGGGTGGTGCAGATACCATTTGGTGACTGCCAGTGTCCAACCAGTTCCAAGTCACCTCTTGTTTCTGCCAGGACTGAAGCTAAACTCGTAAGGTTTAGCTTCTGCATTCGTAAGGAGGAGGTGGTATGAGAAGTACGATGAAGCTCAGCGATTGTTTGTAAAGCACTTCAAAGCACCGAGAAAAATCCTCCTATCTAAAACTCACTTGTCAAATGTCAGGCTGTCAGTGTCAGTCAAGCATGTGCCACCTTTCTTCTGCTACTCAGCCACACTACAGCCTCCTGTGCATTAGCTGACAGTGACATGACATTTCTCTGACTTCAGGTACAACAGTCTGGAGTATGGGTAGTAGGGGAAGAAACAGCCCCCGATGCAGGATGGCATATGCCATATATAAACCTTCTCACCTCAGGATGCATCCTTCTTGAAAGGCCCTGTGTTTTCCCCCAGAATAAGTCAGTAATTTCCCATACAGAGTGCTAGATTGCTCCATTATCTACCCTGAAACACTCAGGTTAGCTGAGAGGTTGCTAATCACCAATACAACTGCCTTGCCATCCAGCTAGGATGCATAGTAGAGCTTCAACTCCTTACTGTGGTATGGAGGAACCTCCAGGGGCAAGTCATCTGCTCCATCGCTGCTTCTTAATGAAACAGTGGAGAAGCCACTCCATGGGACCTCTCTGAAAGCAGGCTCGGAAACACCTTTCAAGTGCCAGTCACAGGTGAAGGCAGCATTGTCTTGGCCCTAGGACAGTCATCTGGTACATACCTCTTCCATCCAGGCCATGCAAAAGAAGTTCTCAATGGAAATACATTAGTATCACTTGCCAGATAATCCTGTAGCATCCTAGACCATCTAGTACTTCCCCGCTCTAAGGAAGGATTAATGATATATGTTTTTCTTCTTGATCGATGTTTGCTTAATGTGTCATCAAAGTCCTCCAATGCTGGCAACCCGCTGAAAGTCCATGGAACAGGGTGCCTGCTGCTAGAAAATACTTTTAACCTCCTTGCTGATATTTTGTTGTTGTCATTTAATTATTATTATCCTCCTCTCTCTCCTACCCTATCCCTCTCTGCTGCAGGCTTTCACCTGTCCAGAGGCTGTTTTCACTCTATGCCTCCAATTTTCTCTTTAGGTTGAATAACACCAATTTACTAAATTTTTTCTTCACAGTCATATTTTCTAGGCTACTGAATAATTTGGGCTCTGCTCAATTGACCCACATCTTTCTTGAAGTAGCAGAGCTCTCAGCTGAGGCTGTAGGATTGCTGAGCAGAGTAAAAAGGGTTGTTTCATGTGTTCTGTAGGCATGACTTCACTACTTGCCTTACCATGACTTTTTTCTTATCCACAACTACATCCCAGCATAATCAACTTTGAGACATGACTAGTCCAGACACCCTCTGCAGAACAACTACCCAGCCAGCTGCTCCTCACCCTGTACTTGTGTAACTGGCTATTTCTGTCTGAGGGTGGGATCCTTGACACAGGAAATCATGGCCCAGGACACTTGCCAAAGCAAAGCTGCATGCACGCTATACTCATTTGTATATCATTATCTAGAACAGGTTGTTTCACAGACACATTTAATTCTGAGCTCTGGAAATAATCCAAATCTTGGCTGGCTTTGGCTTGTGTGTCAAAGGGATCTTTTCCATCTGTGTTCAAGCAGGAACTACCTTGAACAGTGCTTTTGAGAGGGCTGGTTCTCTGTAAAGTTATATTGAAAATTATGCAATTCTTTTGTACTTTCATCTGTTAATGAGACTGCATAGATTTTACCAGTGGGATCAAAGAAAATAAAATAGTCTGTAGATTCTGTCAAGAAGAAATAGTCATCTATAAAGTCAGCATTTTCTTGCAGTAAAATAAGGAAAATAAGGAAAATAAAACATAAGTTTCCTGAAACTTCTGGCAGTAGTTTTCTTTCCTTAGGAAAAAAACCAAACAAACAAACCAACAAACAAAAACCTGCCGTGGATATGCTAAATGACAGATTCCTGATCTTCTGAGTAGGCACGGGAGCGCGCATGAGATCCCTTTCCATAGCATCTTCCAGTTGTCAATATTTCTGGGTTTGATGACTAAAGGCAGCCAAAGAAATGATTTGTGGGTGGGTTCCATTGCAATGGCTTCATTCACCATTTGTGTCTTTTAATAAGAAAATTGATTGCCTCAGGAGAATAGAAATGATGCTGGTATAAAGGTTACTAGAGCAAACAAAATGGAAAATAAAAGAATGAAAGGGATCTACTTTATTTTATCTCTTTTTGTTGCCTGAAGCTGCTCTTTTTTATTGGGGGTGGGGAGAAAGATATCAGTAGCTTTTCATTCAGATATTTTCTTACCATTGCTTTGAAAACACTGTAACAGGATAATGGGAAACTCTGACCTTTGACTGAGAGCAGGATTGTCATAAAAAGCATGAAAAAACAATATTCATATGACATATTGTCTCCACCTTTCAGCCCCTAGACAGGTTTCCTCTTCTCCCTCTTCTCTCTGGTCCAAAGCTCTTTTCCCAGAGCATCAAATGCAACGTGAAAGGCAGTAATGATGCCTTTGCCCCAGAGGACAAAAGCCCCAGTTGACACAGGACATAATGAAGGACATTGTGTAATGTCACTCTCTTCATCTTGGGGTGGTCAAAGACTGTTAAGGACAGGGGGGACTTGATGGTAACCACATGCTACTCATTCTTACTTGGGCAGGTGGAAGGGCATATCTATCTCTGTGTTGCTGGGATGCATCTCTCCAGCAGGCACATCCCATGAAACGAGCTTTTCACTCGCTCTACAAGTAGTGAGCATGTTTTTCTAAGAGAAGTCCTTTTCTTTCTCACAGACAGAGGGGGTGGGGAGAGAGAGGACATTACATCCTTCCTGTTCTTCCCCTGTGAATTTTTTTTTTGTTCCATGGGTTGTACTAAATTTGTAGTTATTTCCCACGTGAGTAATACCTGGATAAGTTATGGCTTACATAGGCTCGACTCTTGAAATGAAAAGCAGATTGCCGTGCAGATTTGAATTATCCTTCAATATTTCATGATATATATTCCATCTTCATGGGTTAGTATTGTTATATATTTCAAAGTTATGATTTCCATAGTATCAAACTCCTCGTTATCTGCCAGTACTATCCAGCTATAAATGCCAAAGCTCTCCAGCAGCCAGTGTGTCCTTTTTCAGACTTATAGTTCTGTGTTCTGTGGATATTCAGCATTTAATGGTGCTGAATAAAACAGAACTGTCATCATGCTCTCACAGAAACCCCAGCTAGGCTATTGAGAGTGTAAGTTTTATTTAATTCCTTGATTCAACAGCCATTTCTAGATGTTTCCTGAGCAATGCAATAAACACAAAATGCAGTGCTTAAATTGAATATTTAAAAGTCAATCAGGCTTGAAATTTAATTTTATCTAATTGGTTTGCTACATTCACACACAACAGAATGACATTTAGAAAAATCTAACCATCCTATATAATTTCATGTTTACTCCAATCAAAAGATGACAATTTTTTTAAACTTCTTTTAATCTCATTTTTGTGCTTTGGTTAATTGACCACCGCCTCGGTCATAGGTTTAATATAGTGTTTTGGAATCCATCTTTGTTCTCCTGATACACAGCCATCCTAAGTCTTATTTAGCTTCCAGTGCTGGATGCCTAACAGAAAATCATACATGCTTTTGTGGATCATATTTTGCAAAGTGGAGAAGGGGTTTGGTAATTCTATAACATCGGTGTTGAGTAAGGAGTTACACACAAGACAATGTTAAATTTCATCGGTCCTATAGAAAACCAAGGACTGATACCTCACATTCTTGTTTCCACAAACAAGATACTGAACAAAGCAAACAGCAGTCTGGATCCCATAAATAATTTATTCTATCCCTTAAAACATTACCAATTTTTGTGGACATCGTACATGATATCACTCTAATCTCAGGCAAGATTCCATCTCAGTGAGTATCAGTTTTTCATTTCTTGAAGGAAAACCTGAGAAGCTGGCATCATGGAAATATTTTCTTTTTATTTGAGCATTATTTTTCTTGATTCCCCTTTCCTTCATACTAACAGCTACAAAAAGAGATTAATCCCTGCTGAAAACACACCTTGGGCACAGACACTGCTGAACATAAGTATTATTTTTTGGCATATAACATCAGAGCAGATATTAGTTTACCTTTAAACTTAGTGAGAACTATAATCTCACCTTGATATGTGAAGCTTTATATATTTAACTCCCAATATAATGGGGTGAGAGTACAGCCCTCTGTTCCTGGGAGCTTTCTTAATTTGCCATATTATATAGAGATGGACAGTGCCTCTTTCTTTAAGAAATAACATATGGATAGCAAAGTGATTGTGTAAGAATACAATTATGCACAAAATACTTACAGAGTACCTGAAAATTAAGTGTATTTATAAAATCTGTATAGTATTTGCACTGATAATTTTTAAATTTAATTTCAGTGGGGACTAACTCATACCTGATCAGTTTATGATTAAACAGGACACATTCAATCCAAACAGCATGTCAGATTTTTTCTTGTGTTGTCTTCATTTTTTGGAAAATTTATGCTTTCATTTTTCTGAAGCAGAAGATTTCTAAACAGTAAAATTGCCAAGAGAACCCTCAGAGAGGGAAGAGAGGCGGTGGTGTTTGACAGAGTCAGCCGGCAGTCAGGAGCAACACTTTCCAGAGAAGTGTGAACAACTTCATCTTAGAAGAGCATTGGCTCTGACATCTAATGATGACAATTTAAATATCACCATTAACTGTTCCAGGCTAAGTAATTTGAACAGAAGCATCCAACTTTGCCTTTAATCCAGTGTTGATGGTTATAATAACGATTAAAGATGGCAAATACGTAGAGCATCATCTTTTCCATTTCCTGAAAGGCCAGCCTAGGTGATTTCCTAATGCACTTACACTTCAAATGTTGCCACATCTACATTTTATTCAAAGCTGACTCTTCCACAGGTTCTCCCACAGCACAACTCCTGCCAAAAAAAAAAGAAAAAAAAAAAAAATTTCAAAGCTGTACTGGGACAGCAGTATCACTTTGAGTTCGGCAGGTGCAGGCTGCACCCCCCTCTTTTGGGACAGATCCAGCCCACCCAGGATGGGGCTTTGTGAGTGGAGAAGCTGTGGTTAAGGAAAAGAAGAGGAACAGTGTGACCCTAAACACAGATGGCTCTTGTCTGGGTGCTTTGTGTGATTAGCCTAAGCATAAGCAGCATGGAAGAAAAGACCAGCCGGACCCACAAGGCAGCACTTCCCCCACCTCCCCCGGCTGCTCTCAGCCAGTCCTGCCTCTGGGGCATGGTGCCTATCAAATATCTCGTCGAGGTACAGCAGCATTTGATGTACTTTGAAATGCACTCCAAAGTCAGTCTCTCAGAAACCTGATATGCTTTTAAACTCCTTGGGTCTCCCATTAGTAAACTCAAGAGATATAAGTAATGACTTTCCTTAATCAATTAGCTTGTCTGGAGAATGTTTTGAGTCTACACACCTGCACTACGTGTTGAACCCATGATCCATTGGCTTGTTTAAAACTGACTTTTTTTTTTTGTTTTTAATGCTTTTGGTGTGTTCAGTTGCCAGATCCTGGGGGTAAAATGGTTTTCTTGACACCGCTTCTGTGTTGTCTCACATCTGCGTATCTGGCTCTCTGACACCTAATAAAGCAAAAAACCTTGCCTCGGCTTCTCATGTGTAATTCCAAATGTCAGTCAATTATGGCTCTGGCTGTTTGAGCATCTGCACTTGGGTGGGTATTGCTTTTTGCTTATTGACTCCATACCTTGAGTCTAGCCTGAAAGAACCGAAGCAAAGTTTCCAGACAGAGCGGTTTTCTACAGTCTCTGAGGAATAAGCACCCATATTTGATTTAGACATGGACAACTTAGAAGGAAAGGTAATCCAGAGAAACTGTAAGAGCACCTTATACTTTCAGTCAAATTCCATTAGGGCATGCCATGCATATTTTTCACGAACACTTGTCAGTAAAAAGTCCACATTCTGCAGTAATTACCATGAGAGAAATTAATGTGTTCCTAAGAATGCAAGTTTCTTCTATGAGTTTTTTGTGGGTGGTGCTTGCGGGTTCTGTGTCCACTTTCTCAGAGGGAATGGACAACACAGCCTTCCATGGATGGACCTGCTCTTTTTTCCTTTTGAAGGACCTGTGACCTGAAGCCTGTCTTGGCTGACCTGGCAAAATCAAAGCTGTTCAGCAGCAGAAATATCCACTGTGTTCTCAGGCTGAAAATGTGCTCCCAAGGCAGCGCAAACAAGGAGCCCTTCCAGCCAAGGCAAGGAGCATGCTGAGGGGAAGTAACCCACATCTGACAGGATTAATTTTATTTAAGAGTATCTAGATAAAACACTAATAAATAAAAGTGAAGACTGATTTAATCATCCAGAAATGACTGAAAAAAATAAAAATGAGCTAAGAACACATACTAAGAGATCAGAAGATACAGGGTTAAAATGGAAGGTCCTGTGAGCCCTTAAACTGCTATACCTTTTCTCAGCTGAGTCCAAAATCACATATTATTTGCTTGAGTGATTTAATCGGACTAGGTTTAGGATGAGAACAGACATTTAGATCCTATGAGTATTTTCACCCTATAGATAAAATTGCCGTTCATCAGACAGATCAATCAACTCTAATGATGACTCTGCAGTGTTGGAGAGTCTACATTCTCTGTTAACTAGACACCCCTTTACATTTCATCCTGTATAAAGTGAAAGTATAACTATTCCTCCCAGAGACAACCTCTTAATTGGACCTAATTATGTGTTGTATTAATTTGACAATAGATCCTGCTTGCTCCAAGATTTATTTTCAGTTATGACCTCAGATCAGTAAAATTGTGTTACAAGCAGCAATATATTTGCTATGTATATATTGCCTGTCTTACTCTTCTTAACAAAATCCATAAAAAGTTCACAGAATAGGTTTATTCCATTAAGCAGCAGCACGGCTCATGAACTTTGAAGGCACAAATATCCTTAGGTTAGAAATCTTCAAGGTATTGGATTCTGCTTCCAAATTAATATCAAGGTCCTTCACAGAATGTTAAAGCCCTTTATGACATAGCTATCACTCAGCCATTTGATGGTTTATGGATCTGGGAAACTAATCTAGTGGTTTGTGACAGAATCCTCAAAGTTTAATGTGAGATTTTTTTTTTCTTCCTTAACACAAGCAAATCAGAAGCACTCAGATTCCCTTGATTTTGATACACAAACGATCTGGAGAAAAACATTGGGAAGGAAAAAAAAAAAAAAAAGCATATGAGAAAAAATCATGGGTCTGAATTTAAAATGCTAGCCCTCTGGATCTTCCCAGCAGCTAGGATCCTCCTGTGGTGTGGCAGAAGATTGTTCTTGCTGATTGTTACTTCATAAGAAGAAGATACTTTAGGGTTACAGAATGAAAAAGAAGGTCAAAATAGAAGAGGCACTTTAAGAAACCAGTTTATCCAGATCCTCGCTGAGTTCATTCTTAGGTTGTTCTCTGTTCTTTCAGCTCTGAGCAATGCTTTGGAAGAATTGGGGAGTGGTGAGGGATAAAGGAGCTGACCAGAGAAGCACAGTGTAAAAGAAATGGCTAGTGAGTGCAAAAACAAGAGTAGATACTAGAAAGTTCAGATATGGTTTAAATTTGGACCTTGTTAATCATATTGAAGGACTGAATTGTTTCCTTCATACTGTATGGAAAACCTAATACGTTTCTCTGATACCTGATCTTCCCCTCTTTCTTCATCTTCATATTTTTGTACCTTTGTGATCTACTTTGAACTGCAGTATAAAGTACTACCTTCACAAACTATGATTCAAATCATTTCATGAGGCACATTGTGACTAGAGATCACTTAATAAATAGCAAGTGATCTGCTTAGTTCTAACTCCAGATCAAGCAGGCAGTGGTTAACAATACAGAAGAGTTTCACAGCTTTCTAACCAATCTTTTCATCTCAGAAGTTCAACCCCTACTGACTCAATTCTGTATAATATACAGTATGTGTTGCATGAAATATGTAGTACAATAGAGAGCTCATAATTATGGATTATAATGATAAGCTCCGGGAATTAATATTTATATACCAGCTTTACTACAATTCCGTTTTGGCTCAAGTAAGTCTGTGTGCTGTAGGAGAAGATGCTCCTTAACAGTCAAAAAAAAAAGTGAAGAGGTGATGTAGCTATCTGCTGTTTGTGTTAATGGTTTGAGATTTAAAGAGTAGATCACCACACCTCCAGGACAAATTCCATAACATTTCCACCCCTTACACCTAGTCCTTCATTTTCATCATTACACTCTACACATTTAGAGGCAACACGTTCATAATGCTAGTTAAGAACAGAAATAGGATAAAAAGACAGCATCAGTAACAAAAAAGGTAAAAATAGTATCCACAACTGCAGTACAAACCCGTCTGGAAGTACGTGTTCAGTTTTTTTTCCTCTATCCACAATAATCCAGGAGGATGATAATGTAGGAAAGGAATTTTAGTATTTGATACAAAGAAGCATATGAAGCCAGCTGTGGGTGGTATGGCTCAGTAGTTTGTGTTATCCCCAGCCCGCTTCCCTGTGAAGACATTGCTTCCAATGAAGTCATAGATACAGTCTCATTCCTTGAATTTGGCCATAATTCAAAACACTCTTGCACTCTCATGTGCAGACTCTCGGTTTGTATGACCGATGGCTTTTTTGCATGTTGGATCTTGTCGCATTGATTCATTTTTTGGCTCACGTGTACGTTGCATCTTACTGTCTTGTCATGCTGTGCAATGAATAATTGTGGGAAGCAATGCAACAGATGTAACACAAAACAATAACCAAAAAAGACAAGTAATTTTCTGATCAATAAGCCAATCCATTTGATGAGATATAAGGGATCAGCTTGGAGGCATGATTTATTTTTCCTTTAGGCAATGCATGGAGGCCCTTTCAATTATTAGTCTCGTGTGTCTGACTTACCAGAAATCTCCTGTGTAAGTGCATCCACGTAGGTTATGAAGTACAGCTGATTTATGGCTGATGGTTTTCCACAGGGCTCTCTGTGGACATGATCTGCAGAATGTAAGGGGTCTGCAGAGATGGTAGTTTCCCAGATGCTGGAAGTGTCTTCTTTTTCTCTTTTTACTGCAGAGGCTTGGTTTCCATCTGCAGAGGAGCTGGACCAGTCAACGTGATCCTGCTTATTTGATGTCACCCTGTGCTTAGGGAGCCCTGGGCTGCACAATAGGGCCAATACATCAGCTATTGGTCACTAATTCAACTTCTGACCAGCAACAAATTAAATATGGGAGATCTAACCTACAGGCAGTAGTCAGCGCTGCTCAACTAAAATCTAGTGGTTCCAAGTAAAACATTAGGGTCAAAAGGACCAAAAGAGCTCTGCTCACCTTAATGTCCTTTCCTGTTCCCATTTTATGGTGATAGTCCTTTTTACGATCTGCATGTGCAGCATTATCTCTGAGGGACAGCACTGTCCATCAGCTTGTACAGCCAGAGGACCTCATCCTGCCTAGAGTACAAGGTGCTCTTCTGTACAATACCTAGGATGGTCCCTGGCTGTCCTTGGCAATATCACTGGTCCCTGGACACTCACCAGTACTTCCAGGGCACTCCTGTGCTTGAGAAATGGTTTAACTCAGGGTAGGCAAATAGTTTTCAATAAACATCAAGGAACTGTAGCTCACTGCATATGTCAATGACACTTGTGCTTACTTTTATGCAATGGGTGAAGGGAGGTGTGTAGTAGGAGAAAAACTCCCTCCTTCCCCCTCTCTTTTCACTCTCCAGGAGCTTGAGTGCATTCTGTATATTCCTACAAACATTTAGTGACATTCATTAAATAAAAAAGAGGCAGGTTCTCTAAAGTCTTTTGAGGAGCTTCTGAGACTATACCTGATGGGAGAAGTGATTAACACCAGAAATGGAGAATTCACCTCGAGTTTTCACTCACATTTGCTGGCAGAGTATTACCAGGACCTCTGAGGACTCCATGTTAGCACAACACCAGTTTTACAGCTGTCAAGTGGGAATCCCAGTCTGATTATTGGTCTGGGAGAATTTCAGTTCCTTATTTCAAATTTCAAAACCATGGGCAGTAATTTGTTTCAGTGCCTTTGTTCTTTCTTCTTCACAGTCACATGCTAAAACCCAGATGTTTTATTATCAGTTGTTAGTACTTGGTGTAAGATTCTTCAGCCCATCTTTTCCTCTTCCACTCTCTTCTGCTTTGTCTGGGATTGTAGAGCTGACATAAAACAAGGATAGTTCAGTGCCTCAAAGAAAATCTAGACATCACTGTCATCAGACACAGCCTGACGGCCTATTAGCAAATACTTAAGCAGTTTGCAAATCTCCTAAATCTGATCCTCTTTGTGTTTTCTAATGGTTTAACAAGTCAAGATTTAAAAAGAGAAATGAACAATTAAAAAAAAAAAAAAAAGGTAGAGAACAAAATCTACCCTCATAAACATTTGGTAATGACTTACCCTGAGGGCTGGATGCTAACTGTTGCCTTTAGGTTCCTACACACAAACTTTAATCTCTTCTCTTCTGTAAGTTGCTGTGACCCTTCCTGGTATCCAGATGTTCCTTCTCACATCTTTCTTCACTGGCTTATCACTTTCTGAGGCATTCGCCTTTCAAAAGGGATTTTTTCAGTGTTGTTCCCTGCCTGCAGCTGATCTTTTTTTTTTTTTTTGCTACGTTGTTAAAAATGTCATTAAAAAGTGTAGTTAAGAAAAATGTATTTTCCCTAGTGAGAAAAAAAGTAATAATCCAGGTTACATTTTAATAATTACACAATCCCAAGGGGATAATGGAAATACTCAATTTTGAAATAACCCAGAGGAAAATGTGCTATTGAATCTTCTGTTGAAAAGTCTCAACGAGTAGAACATTTATCAAAAAAAGTGATAAAGGTGTGAACAGTTATGGTATGCAGCTAATGTGTTTGTGAATGACAAAATTCAACATGGGATGGACAACAGCTGTAAAGGTGAGCTTTATTGTTTCACTATATTATCAGTAAAGTCAAAGCTTCCCCAATTCCTCTGTAGGCTTAGAGTTGCAAGGCAGGGACTTGTTTCTGTGCACCCTTTGTCAGCTGACACATAGCAGTGATTATCAACTGGTTTAGAGAAAGAATCTTTCTGTCACTGTCTCCTCTTCTCACTTGCACACACACTCTTGCCTCAAGCTTGCCAGCCCTCTTGCTCTTCTGCAACCCACAACTGCAGCATCTCTTGCCCTCCATGCTTCTGGATACCTCCTCCCTCACTGGGCTTTGTCTGCCCACACGTTCTCTCCTTTCCAAGTCCTCACTAAATGAAAGTGCTTCCACCACTCTTCTGGAGAGCAAGGGAGAAAAATAAATCGATGTTTTGGGCTCCTGTACCTTGCGTCAAATGTTGAAGTGTCATAGACATGGACGTCACCCATTGGGAGTCCGAGGGAATAGCGTACTCTAGAGACACCTCCTCAAAGTGGGGGAATAATGCCACACACAGGAGCTATTGTTGTTATTTCCAGTATTAAGAAATCACATTAAAAAAAATGCTGGAGTGAGAGGCATTAAAAGTCAGGTAGTTAGAAAGCTTTATTTGAAAATCATATCCCCTTCCCTTGGACAGAGACATTTTACTTCATTGTTTGTCATATCCCTGTTTACAAATAATGCTGTATCACACATTTTTTAGAAATCTCATTATGATTAATAGACAGCTAGATGATAGATCAACAGACAGACAGACACAGATACAATAACCAAACAGGAAGATTTAGCTCTTCCTCTGATAGGGCATGTTGCTTATTCAAAACAAAGAACAATACTGCCCGGTTGCTGTCAAAGATTGGCCCAGTCTGTTCATGCCTTAGGCTGGGTTTTATGTTAAGGTAAATCCTGATCATAAGAAATCCCTTGTTTACAGGCAGGCTTGATGACACCCCTAGTAATGTCCATAGGGCTGGAGGGGTCACTGCTCAACTTGGGCTCCAGGACATCTGGCAAGCGTATCCTGGTCTCAATATTAGACCTATAGAAGGCTTTTTAGTTAGTTAATTAATAATGGATGCTTGAAAGCAGAAGTTTAAAATTGGTGAGTGTTGGCCTCACTTGCAACAAAGTCTGTTTTCTTAGAGAAAAGACTGAAAGACAATGGATGATAAAGGCAATTAAAAAATTTACAGATACTACAGCAAAAATAATTACTCAACACATTGTTATATATTTATTAAAAAGAGTAAACGATAGCTTGGGCTGTTTCTGTTATTGATCCCACGACTTCTGCTTTAGCAATAAATTTTTTATCATAAGAACTGCTGCATGATTTTACCACTTGGCAGCAGCACTAATGAAACTAATCGATCCTTATATTAATAATATGTAACTACATATAACCATCACTACCCACGTACAGAAGACAGATAGCAGAGTCTAAAGGATTGGAATATATTTTGCAACAAAAGACCCTTTACAGAGAGATGTGTATAGGTCAGGTAGAATTTTCAGCTCCAGTTTCTGAAGGTACTTGGTCACATTACTCTGTGTTGCCATCATTTGGTCCCACATTGAACAGTAATTCCTCTACTGAGTATGTTGAATTAGAACTGCTTGTTAGACTGAGAGAAGAAGTCAATTTTGATAGCAGCCATTATTCCTGGTGAAAAAAAAAAACACAAAGCATAGCAAACATGTCAGGATGAGCTTCTCACAGGTGTATTTGTCCAAGGGAAAGAGGCATCAACAGTGGTGAGTCATTTTTCATTCCCTACATCTCCACTATCTTCCTCTTTGAAGAACTTATTGCTGCTTTCACTGGGGCTTTTAACAAGCTGCTACTAGAGGTATAACAGCTCCCGTGGCTTTGCCTCCTTTGTGGGAAACCAAAGTACAGGGGCATAGCCAAGACTTGTGTTGTGGCAGTGAGCTAGCTATAGCCAGAAAACCCTTGCAGTCCATTACCTTCACTTTTCAGCTTTCAACACTGACATCAGATAGTGGTTGAAGCAACTGATTATCTGCCTCACCCTTCAGCGCATCGCCTGTTTTAACAAGGATGGCTTGGAAAATAGCTCAGATCCCATAAACATTTTAATAGAAATATACCACATCACTGTAATCTCTTTAATTTCTTCAGCTGTTCCTGGATGTTTCTCTGCCTATCTCCCCCACCCTGTTCTCTCAGTATCACTGAACAGAAGAGGGCTGGTGTGGTTTTTCTTCACAAAGGTCACACGTATGGGTACTTCAGAGAGTTTGCAGGACAGAAGCCTCTGAAACAAGGATAATCTGTTTAAAGGAGCCAGAACTCTGCTTAGGTGGGATTTGTTCTGCACCTTGCCATATGGTTAAGTGCCACACATTACCTGCTTAGGACAGGGCCCTTTGGGAAAGCATGAAGTGTATGAAGGAAGCCACTGATAGCATACAAGAATAACAGGTGCAGCACTTGTACAGTAACAATGCCATCATAAGTAGTCTCTCCTGGCACACATGTTCTTTAACTCTTCACAGAGTGCTGATATGTAAAAAGCAGATTGCACTCATTTTCTTCTTGCTGGAGAGGTGCAAGCCACAATCCCCTTGTCTGTGGAGTGAGAAACCTACATGGACCATGATGCTGCATTCAGGCTCATATGAGATGCACTGCAGGTCTTGCTGAGGGGAGGAATGAAATGGTGCTGTTCAAAGTAATTGGTGTTTGGTGGAAGATCCACAGAGAAATGAAAGAGAAGAAAGGGCAGGAACGCAGCCATACTGCTGAGGTTGTGGAATAGTAAAGCAGTGACTGGATCACACAAGTACGCTGAAAGGAGCTGAAACCTGAGGGAGGGCATGGATGAGAAATCCATATCGCAGTCCAGTGTGACCATCTGGGATAGATACACTACCCAGTCAAAACAGCATGGAATAAAACAGAGAGCAGAAATCCTTTTCATAGAGGAGATCTGCAGACCTGCTACCCTTCTGCTTGCTGGTATTTCTGGTGGATAAGTGCATACTAAGTGTCAGTGAGGCCACTAAGTCCAATATTAAATGAATGCTGTAAAGTGGGTTTTTGACAACTTATTAGTATAATTCCAAGCCCTCGGGTTAGTTGATTTTATAGTTAACATTTCTCTGTTGGAATAGCAACACATAATGTCTGCCAGCAAGCCAGCCACAATAGCCCTAGGCTGATTTTTCAGAAATAAAATAGTAGTCTATATCTGTCAGGACTGTGACAGTGTCATGTTCTATGTGGGCACTTCTTTAACCTCATAATTCACACAGCTGAAGCATGTCTAAGAGTAGGCTGAAGTGTTCTTGCAATCTGAAAGAAACTCTGTTCTCTTCTCCACTGTGGCATAACTGGAGTAGCTACTGGCAAGAGACTGCCAAAACAGTCCACAGGTTATGTCAGAAGAGCATTGAAAAATCACAACTTAGCAAAGTTAGACAGGTATATTAGAAAAACCAAAAAAAAAAAAAAAAAAAAAAGGTAGGTTTATTTTTAAATGAAAAGAGTTATGAAGTAAGATCAAGGAAATTAATTATTTGGTATTTGAAAGATGGCACAAATGCAGCCTGGCTGGGTTTGATTTGTCCATTTATAAAAAAGGTAGTAACATCGTGACTTCAGTTCTTGTTTCCAATTACAGTTGTGTGTGTACAACCACCCATAAATATTTGCATAAGATGCAAATAGGCTTACTGAAAATTAAGAAGGTCAATTTTTCACTTTGTTTTAATATAGACCACACCACTCCAGAGAACCTAACAGATTAGGAGGCTAACAAGGGGCCCATACACAAGTCCCAGTGTTGACTGACTTGCAGTGACAACTTGTGCCTTCTTCTTCCTAAACTGATATCTTAAGCAAACAGACAGGGACTGAAGCTTTCTTTGGAAACTAGTTTTTACAAGAGGAGATAGCTTT
The DNA here is from genome assembly GCF_037038585.1 of Patagioenas fasciata. NCBI lineage: Eukaryota > Metazoa > Chordata > Aves > Columbiformes > Columbidae > Patagioenas > Patagioenas fasciata. The sequence goes on along the minus strand of NC_092521.1, from coordinate 100,017,246 downwards.
ATCTGGTAAGATTGGTAACTGGAGGAACAGAAGAAGCACGGGTTCAGATGCAGGTACAGATGGGCTTAGCATGGGACCCAGGTGCATATCTTGACTGTCCTGCAGTAATGGAGCATGCAACATTTTCCTCAGTAATAAATGCTACCCTGACCATGAGAAATGTTTGCGAAAGCACCTTTGGTGACTCCAACATTTGCTCCTTATAATTTTATTATCTGGGTAAGCTTACATGTTCTTTCCCTCTCTTCCAGTCAAAACTTGCCCAAACAGTACACACATGTGTGCAGTATTGGAATATTTCATAATGTGCCTATCTCTCTGTACATATTTTAGCACACACGTGCGACTTTCAATCAGAGTAGGACTGATAACTGGACTGGGGCATTTTCTTTGGAAAAGAGAGCAGAACTAAGTAGCATTTACTTTACTAGTTCTTCCAGTTTTGTCCATTTGGAGGCCTTTTTAATCACCCATGATGTAAGTCTATGTACTTATATTTGAGTATTATCAGGGCATCACAGGAAGGTATTAATTTATAGTTTCTTTTTCTATTTATAACCGTAATGAATTGTGACAAAGTTATAGACCTATTGTAGTTTGAACATGAGAAATGATGTGGAATATTCCCATTTCACTGCAAAAGTGATTGTTTAATGCTCTGATTTTCCTTACAGAATGGAGATCTATAATGACACCACTGTCTGCTTTTCAACTAAAATAACATATAAAAACCTAAAGCATAAGGCCATGGAATACAGCCCCTTTTTAGAGATGATGAAGTGACAGTTCATTTTGTCATTTCCTCAAATGCAGCTGATCATTGATGTAAATGGATCCTCTGTCTACAGTGGTCACATTCCAAAATCAATCCTTTCACTGTATCACACTGTTAATAAGGTTTATACATGCTGTGAAAAGCAAGGCATTCCCATCAAAACTGATCAAAATTAATGTAATAAAAGTTACACTTTTTGCTCAAATTTGTTTAATAAGATTCTGATCTAGAAGTTCATTTCTTGGATGAGACTTTTGTTTTCAGTTTCAACCCTGAATTAATTCACAGGCAGTCTGTGTTTACTTGTTTTTGTGCCACTGTTACACGTGTTCACTCAGCTCTCATTTTGCTAGGCCAAAACAAGCCAAGCTGGTTAGGATTTCTAACTACCACTCCAATCTTACTGTCAGCTCTTTTTCTGCACATCCTTTTTTATTTCAGTACATCTTTCCCCATCATGGACCATCAAAATTGTACACAATATCTCATGTGGAGTCTTCCAATGTTGTCTAGGCGGCCATTAACGGGACTCTGGGAAATATTTTCAATTCGACAACACTTGATTTTCTAAGGAAATTTGCTTTTCTTCTCAACAGCCCCTTATCTTACTGAGCCTAAGGTTCTGGGCCTTTGTGGCGTCTCCGTTAAGTCAGGTCTGAGAGTCAGCAAGACTATTATTACTGCACAATACATGTTACAATAATTGCAAATGGATTTATTGGATGGAAAAAAAAAAAAAAGACATACAAAACTGTATCTAAAAGAGAAGAGACAAGGAAAAAAAAAGGAAGTGGGCATCAAATATTTCTCATATATTTTAGGGAAGTGCTAAAGTATTTTACTTCTTGCTATATCACACAGAAGTTACATGTGTCATTGCCCAGTTTATGAGTGTAACTATCATAACCATTGTGGTCATTATGCATCTTGCTTTCCAAAAAAAAAGGTGTTTTAAGGTTTAGTTCAATCTTCTCTAAGACGCATTTGCTTTACTAAAGAGGATCGTATTGCTGCTCAATGATGTATGCTGGATGCACTTTAGAACCAGCTTCAAAAGTTATTAAAGATATGGAAGCATGGGAAAATATTTCAATTACATGGAATGGACAGAAAACAGTTTTTTCTCCCTTTCCTTCTCCCTCGCTACTGAATTAATCAATAGCACTTGTCTTTATGCTATTGGTTCCACTGTGGAAAGGTCACGATTTGTTCATAGGCTTAAGTTATTTTAAGCACAAGCATAGTAACCTATATTGAGCAAAATTAATTGCACTCTGTTCCTGAAAGTACATACTGAGGAGCAAGGGGTGAGTGCATTATGGAAAAGAAGAAATACATTAAGAGAGATAGTCTTAAATTTTGTCCTTCACTGTGCAATACTGTATAATATAATAAATTTCACACTTATTTCCATGTCCACTTTGTAGATAGAGAATAGAGAATTGTTTGAGGAATTGGATAGCAGCACTCACTCCTTTAGATTATTTTACTCCAATTTGTCCTGTTCATCACTAACATGTATAACAGGGGAACAGAGGACTAGTAGGGGTCACCTGGTCAAAAGCTGGATGCCAAACTAGGTCAGCATCCCTGTCAAAATTTCTTTCAATTCACAAACAAGTTTCTCCAGACAGAAGTCCTGTTTTAAACATTGGTTGGGCTACTCTGCCTTCACTGCAGTTGTACTTTGCTGTATCATACTATCACTGATATGAAAATGCCATGTAACTACAGCAATAATAAGGAGACGAAACTGCCGTGATAATTTATTTTTGTATAAACTACTGATTCTCTGTAGATTGACTAACATATCCAGGCACTTTGGTTTTCATTCCCAGTGAAAATTTCCCTAGAGACACTAGACTTAGAGAGATTTAATAGAAGGACATATCTATATCCCAGGAATATATTTGTGGGAAGTTTAAAATGCATTTGTTTCTTCTTTCTAATAGTCCAGTCATTTGACTTAAGTGATTTCATTTTCAATAAAATCTTTTCCTCTCACAAATCCAGGCCTTTGCTCTTCTGCAGCAATGTTATAGAATTCCTTCCTTCCTTCCTTCCTTCCTTCCTTCCTTCCTTCCTTCCTTCCTTCCTTCCTTCCTTCCTTCCTCCCTTCCTCCCTTCCTCCCTTCCTCCCTTCCTCCCTTCCCTCCTTCCCTCCTTCCCTCCTTCCCTCCTTCCCTCCTTCCCTCCTTCCCTCCTTCCCTCCCTCCTTCCTTCCCTCCCTCCTTCCTTCCCTCCTTCCTTCCCTCCTTCCTTCCCTCCTTCCTTCCCTCCTTCCTTCCCTCCTTCCTTCCTTCCTTCCTTCCTTCCTCCCTTCCTTCCTCCCTTCCTCCCTCCCTTCCTCCCTCCCTTCCTCCCTCCCTTCCTCCCTTCCTCCCTTCCTTCCTCCCTTCCTCCCTTCCTCCCTCCCTCCCTTCCTTCCTCCCTTCCTTCCTCCCTTCCTTCCCTCCCTCCCTCCCTCCTTCCCTCCTTCCCTCCTTCCCTCCTTCCTTCCCTCCTTCCTTCTCTCCTTCCTTCCCTCCTTCCTTCCCTCCTTCCTTCCTTCCTTCCTTCCTTCCTCCCTTCCTTCCTCCCTTCCTCCCTCCCTTCCTCCCTCCCTTCCTCCCTCCCTTCCTCCCTTCCTCCCTTCCTTCCTCCCTTCCTCCCTTCCTCCCTCCCTCCCTTCCTTCCTCCCTTCCTCCCTCCCTCCTTCCCTCCCTCCCTCCCTCCTTCCCTCCTTCCCTCCTTCCCTCCTTCCCTCCTTCCTTCCCTCCTTCCTTCCCTCCTTCCTTCCCTCCTTCCTTCCCTCCTTTGTTTCCAAAGACCTCAGATTGGCCTGGGAGAGTCCTTGGGTTATATGCAGAGGTGTTCAATGAGTTCAAGAAAATCTGACACTTGGCTGCAAGGTTGTCAGGCACTTGCTCATAACAGCTCATACAATGAATTAAAAATTGAGAGGTAGATATGATACCAAGCCTCTTCTGGGCCCAATTACAGGGAAACAAACAAACACCATCACCACCCTCCCCCCAGCACCCCCCCCCCCCCCAACAACAACAACAACAACCAAACAAAAAACCCCAAACAAACAACAAAAACAAACCAAATTAAAAAAAACCCCCAGACATTAGTGGAACAATGTCAGTGATTTACCTTGGGACTGTACTGAGCTCCCAGTATGCCCAGTCATATCTTGCAGCACAGAGAGAATAGTCTCATACAGAAAACAGAGGGAAAAGTCAAGTGTGTGGAAAAGGAAAAAAAAAGATAGATAGATAGATGTCCTTGCAATATTTGGACTCAGAATTTCTCTGGCATCTCATCTGCACCTTTCAACCCCTTTAGGCTGATAATTGTCTGGAATGGCAAGGAAACCTCTAAAAACACTACACTGATTCCAGCTGATTTCAGATTTCAACAGAAAGTATGACTATGTATCATAGTATTGTTCACCCATATATCCTGGTCTTTAGTGGACAGGCTTGATTTATCAGAGTTCTGGAGAGATCCCACTTTGAAGTATTTGTCTTGCACATTCATGTCAAATTCACTATGTCATATGTCCATGCCTCTGATCTTATGTGCCAGATATATCCCTTGGAAATATCATAAGAGAGCCAAATGAGAACTAACTGATTTTCTGGTCTAGATTGGACAGTTCGAAGCTGCAAATGAGCCAGTACATCTCAAGCAATTTAGCTCTGCAGGATGGAAGAGAACATATTTAAAGCTGTTTAGCATGTCCCATAACAGCACATAAGTCTATTGGGTTCTGTCTGGTGGCAGTAATCCAGAAATCATGTTTCATTAATTATGCTTGACAACGTTGGCTCCTTGAAAATGTCGTTTTAGTTAGAAAATATGAAAAAAGGTGTAAAGCACCTAGGCTAAACTACAGGTTCAAATGCAAAATGTATAGATACAGACAATTTGGTTAAGGGTTAGATGAAACAACATAACTGTCATCCACAATGAATGCTTTCAATCTTTCAAATGTTGTGCAAGCAATAAACCTATTAGTTTTCATTTACCTTTATTGAGTTGCTTTGCCTCTCTGCTGTTATTCTTCAAGCATGGAGAAGCCTTTGTGTGACAACACGGGACATTTCCAAAATGACATTCAAAGGTTTCAGAGGCTTTTGTTATTTTTCTAGAGATGGCAGAAATTCCAGCTTACTTCAGGGCAGAGCAGACTTCAGACCCAACACCTGACAATGCAATGGGACTGCTGTGTTAAGTCACACAGCTGAGTTCAGGATGTAGGTAGCCAAACACGCTTATGACAAGGAACGAAATCTTGGCCCCACTGGAATTAGCACAGACTCGGGCATTGATCTCAACATGACTGTGGTTTTAACAGTTATTTTAGAAATGTCAGGCATGGTTCATGAGCCTAATTGATGGAAACATTTTCATGAATGCCAAATTTAAAATGCCATTTTTACCTCAAGCACGTAGCTTGCTTCTATACTGATCCCAGGTGAAGGCTTTTACAACAAAGTATAGAGCATAATATACTTCAATTTTTATGCATACAACTCTGACAGTGGAATCCTTGACAGCTGGAGTTATTCCTAGGATGGGTAACAGCATTAAGGCGTTCCAGTTTTGTGCCTGCACAGGTATACTATTAATGATACTGAGCTGTGCAACAATAATTTCAAATAGTTTACTGGGAAAACAAAAAAAATCTTTCATGATTGAGACTTCTCCTTGAATACTCAGCATTTCTGCAGCGCATATACAGCAGCTCAGGCAAAGCAAACTAAAATCAGCTCTTATACTGCATCTACATTTCCTTCCACTATTTCCGTAGAGGTCCCACAAAACCAGCTGCAAGTAAAGTACTCAGACTGGAGAGCAATGTAAATTATTCTTCTTCCTCTATCTCCATCATGTGCTTTGCAATCAAACAATGCTAAAACCAGAATATAACTGAGGCTAGAAAACATCTATATAAAATATACATAAATGTGTATACACAGGCTGTATACACTAGTCCAGGTGCATATATTAATAGCATACTGAACTGCTGAACAGCTCTCTGCATGGGCTTCACAGAAACAGAGACCCTGTTATGAACTACTCTCTTCCATTTTTTTCCCCATACACTTGGGCTATTGTAACATCTTCTCTCCCAGCAGTGCTTCCTTTCTCTTGACCTTTTACCCTCTCTGCTTCAGCCCTTCTATGAATGGCAGTGAAACAAAAGGGGATAAATATCAAGAGAAGAGTAATTAACAAGACCACAACTGTTCCAGCTCCTCAGAGGTATCCATACAGAGTGATTCTCTGAGATCATCAGTGCAACAGAAGATACCAGTGTCACAGATGAACAGGCAGAACTGGAAAAAGAAAAAATAATAAAAAAAGTTAGAGACTGCCTCAGTTATTTTTGAGACCCATCTTGTTAGAAGAAAATACCATGAGTGAAATTAAGAGATTTTGCAGTTCGGGTTGGCATTTTTTTTTAAGCTATAGTTTTTCAAGTGGACTGGATGGTTATAACCATACTTCAGTTTCTTGAAATCTTATGTCATGTGTGTTTGGACAGAATCAAAAGAGTAATATTGGGAGAAAGGTCTGTTAGTATTCATTCAATATGGTATTGCCAAATTACCTGAAAAGATGCTGTAGATAGTCCCTTGAATGTTAAACAGCTACTGAGCCCTATCCATTTCATCTAGCTGTACCTTGAGTAACACAAGAGCTAATATAGATCAGGGAATTTCAAAAGTATGCCCCAAGCATGCACAAATATTACAGCCATAAAACCCAATGGTGAACCTGTTCCTTAGGCATTATTAATAGGATTTGGATAATCACAGAAAAAGCCCTTGGTGCTGAAATGATTTTTTTTTTGCTCACAATACGTTACCTAATGAGTCTGTGTGAAGTTGAAAATACTCTCATTGATGTGAATATTACAGCAGAAAAAACAGCAGCTTCAGTGAAGCTTCCTTGCAAGTTAATAATTTGTTTTACTTTATACTCCCTTTCTTGTCTCAAGGAATAATTTCAAATGAAAATCACATCTCCATGCCCTCTAGCCAGAGTTAAGTACTAAGCAGGTTTTATAATGTCCATTGTGGGGATTAAAAGACCTCCTACCAGGAAGCCATGCCTGGTGCACACTTCACACCGGGGTCACTGGGAGGCTCTGCTCAGAGAACCCTTCTTCTTGCTTGTTTTCTTCATCACAAAACCCATCAGTGACATTTCACATGTCCTTTGTGACTGGAAGCTGTCTAATCTTGACCACTTGGACAATGAGGTGAAATTTTATATTCCATACAGTTACTGAATATTGCATTTCTGGTTCCAGCATCCATAAATATGATTGCTCTTGCCTGGTGAGGAAAAATGGACCAGATTAAGCAAAGAGAAGCTCCAGCCAAAGTGGAACAGTCAATTATTAACTGGGAAGTTTGAAAGAGTGATGCCTCACAGGGGCAGGCTGTCCCTTGGCTGTACAACATGACCATCTCCCCATCATCCCTCGGCTTGTCCTTACATGCAGTCACAATCATTCTTCCATGCAATGAGGTGAAAGGAGAAGCGGCTTTTTCCCTTTGTTCCTGGTTTCTGTTTTTCACCAGCCAGTACACAGTCCAAGTAAAAGGACGAGAGAAAAGTGAGCACAAGTAGACGTCACTTTTAAATGGCATTTTACAGGTGCCAGACTACTATGCCAGGAGCGGTTGTTAGTTACTCACTACAAACTTTTATTTTCCTGCTTCTTGGCTACTTGTTACCAAAACTCCCTGCTGGCCACAGAAGGCAGGTGCCCACAAACAAAGGAAAAAGGAGGTTGCAAGACTTTTGGGGCTATTACATGGCCATTTTCCTAAGAAATCATTGGCTACTGGAGCTCTGTACCCTCTCATAGCAAGTGCCACGTGATGGGGATAGAGGCAGGGGGTTGATTCCTTATTTCTATGATTTGTAAAAAGGTAAATGTTTATCTCAGTTTTGGCACTGAGAGAAAGAGCCAAGAGGGTTTTAAAGGCACTTTGCGTGTAAGTACTTATGAAACAATAATGTATTCTCACCCAGCAGGTGGTAAGCAGCAGAAACAGAGACACGACAAATTAACAATTCAAAATGAGCTCCAGGCACCTGGTACTTGTACCTTTTTTTCCTTTTAAAAACCCTTACAACACTGAAATGCATGGGGTCAATCTGACCTGTTCTTGATGCTGTTTGCAGTAGCAGGAAGGCTTTGTGACTCATATTTTCAATCAGAAGAACATTTTAGATTATTCAAGCATGGAGGAGAAAAATACACAGCAACAAACTGTTTATTTGTACCCATTTTATGATCCCAAAGGGCTCTGGTTTTCATTTATCCAAAAGATGTTTTTTCATCATACAGCCCCCAACCCAAATTTATCTAGTTCCATTATATGTGACCTATCTTTCTGACTTTCCTTTCAGACATATAAAATTATGGATCTACAGAAGCATGTGATTCAGAAAAGCAATACGACATGACAAATATTTGAATTTCAAAGATACTGGCAGTTCCCTGGTGCAGGTACTTCAGCATTAGGACAGCCAAGACCCTCCGTAATGAAAGTGGTGGCTCTGCATGATGGCTAGATGGCTCAGACTCAGCTGCTCAGCTCATTCCTCATGCAGCATCTAAAAGCCTCTGCTCCATATCTGGCACTTTTGTGGAAAGGGTGGAGAGAGATGGGCACTTCTGAATCCAAAAGCAAGCATACAGTCAACAGGAATGAGCATCCTTCCTGGCTCTACCAGAGGTCAGTATAGATGGGAAAAAAAGAAACAGAAATGTGCCACTGAAAGCAAGCAGTGACACTGGCCTCCAGGTGTTCCTCTGCTCCATCAGCACTGTGTTGAAGGTGGTGCAACGAGGAGACAGGTCCTGTGTACACCTTTCTGTAATGCCTAGGGATCAGCATTATCTAGCACAGCCCCTTTGCTGGCAAAGTAATGCAGCTCCATTACAGGAGCTACATTGCAAGGGCTGAAGAGCCACAGGCAGTCAGAGTCACAGGCTGACCATTCTCATCTTATGGCTGACCACAGCATGTCGCTGCAGAAGAGGTTTATTAGCACCATCCTAATGGCTGCATGGCTTTCTGGTCAGACCTGGGCTGCCACCACCAGCTGGGAGCACCAACAGAGAAGACCAGGTACCCAGTAAGTCCACTCTCTTCATCTGCCGTCTTTGGGAGTTTTGTATACATAGTGATTTGGTCAAAATTTGGGATCTGAATCTTGCACCCTTCCTCAAGTTGAGGATATGTATTCTTTGTTCATATGACTTAAATGTGCAGGCACCATGCAGTAAGTAAATGCCTTAGGATTCAGCCCAAAAAGTGTTGATGACAAGTGGATGTAAAATAACTGCAGATGTCCATAGAAAAACTTTATCTGTCTATACACCACATTGTACTTAACAATACAAACAATATTAAAAAATGAAAAAAAAAAAAGTTTAGCACATGTCATTAGTTCTGATGCTTACAATAAATTGTAATTCATAAATATCAAGGGATAGTTCATTCCAACTTCATTATATGTTTCAATTGTTAGAAAAAGTAGTATTTTTCTGCCATGCATTAAATTTAATAATAGTTACCATGTTGGAAGGAATAATGGGAAAAACCTTTCCTTGGGTTATCAGAGGGAGAGAGCTAATATCTGCCAGCAAATCCCATTATGATTATTATATATTACTCTAGGTTGGATTCATTCATGGATTGCACAGATATTACTAAATTATGCTTCAGGCAACTATACATGAGTTTTTGTAAATTGTGATCTGGCCTTAGTGCAGTGGCCGCCAGGTAACAGATTAACGAGCTGTCAGTATTAAATTCATTCATTTTACCTTATCATTTACAGAGCAGGTGGCCTCTAACTCTACCAGTCCTCACACACAGCTCTGAAAGACTCATAGCATTTCACAGAGAAATGGAAGGAGATGCAGCAGATTTCATTTGTCAGGAATAACATTTTATTAATGACCTTTCATCTCCAGTACCTAGGCAGACTCATTCTGCTGACACTATTGACCCTCCACATTTTGCGCAGACTGGGATGGAATGATGATAAATATACTGAAATAGGATAGTCTTTCTGTAACTTGAAATAAGGTGAGGCCTTTAAAGAAAAACCTTCAAAGGATTGAAAATATGTGCATGTGTGCGTGTATCTGTTCAAAGAAAGCACACAGTGATGGACTGGACTGTGTTCTGCAGATACACATGTATATTGGTTTCAGTGGAATAGTAAGGTGTATAAATCAGTGCAAAATTTGCCTTACCCTTGTCCAAAGTCAAGTCAGACCTGTCTGCCTCTGTCACATACACAGTGTAAAATCAGATACAATTAAAATGTTAATTATTTGACTGATTTATAATATATATATAAAAAGTAAAACTAAAACTGCTGGAACTGTTTCACAGCTTTTTTTAAATAAGAGGCATAACCCCTAGTGTAGTCAGGATATATTGTCCCTTTTCCCTCCGACACCCCCCCCACACTTTACACTGTACTAAAGCAAATACAATATTTGGCTTGGAAAAATGAAAAAGGGTGGGAAAGAATTCTATTTTGACCTTTAACTCAACAGCTTATCTGATTGAATCTCCATATGCTGAAAAAATGAAGGGGAGCAAGGAAGCAAGCAAGTATACTTACACTAAGCAGGGCCTTAGTCGGGCTGCATTTCCTATGACCTTACTTGTTTACACAGCATGTTTATAACAATTACTGTATCTCCCCATGTATTACTGCAGTATTCCCATTACAAGCTGAAAGAGTACTGAAGGACTCACTGGAAGAAGAATAGTGATCACCAAACAAAGTGAGATACCCATTCAGTTCATACCAGGGGATAGTTTTTCCACAAGTGAAGACAAAGAGGAGTACCGCGAGATTTGCTGAAATGGTTTAGTAATGCTTATCTTGTCTTACTATGGGAGCAAGTGCTGTCAGGGAGTACTTTCACCAAGAAGTCGAATTACAGTCATTGTGAAGAATGAAGCCATGCTATTGCTGGCAAGGTTACTGATGGCATAATACAATGCTGTCCTCAATGAAAATTTGAAAGACAGAATAGATCTGCCATCAAAGGAACATTTTCCTTGTCCGGATAGGGTTTTTCCCCTTGATTTTTGTAAGACTTTTTAATTTAAAACAAAAAAAAATCATGACAGGTAAAGGAATTCTTAAAGTATCCCATAAGAAAAACATCTGTCATCTTTTGGGGGGAGGAACTTGAAGGTATGAATTAGGGCGAGTATCTCCAAAACCATACGAGCCAAATCCTTCCTCAGGGAACTGTGCATACTTGCATTTCTGAGACCTAGATGTGCACTAAAAACACCTCTCTTTTCAGTCCTCAAGCACTACTGCTCTGAACAGTACTCAGCAAGAATTCAGAAATGCAGTACTTGAGCAGGATGGCACTTAGAAGGCAGGCATAATGCAAAATCATTTCATTAAAAACAGGTCGCATCAGGACCCAAACAGAAAGACAGTTTATCCTGGAATGACTGAAAATTGGTATGTATGGTCTGCTTTTCCATCAGCTTCTCCAAAGAATGTGGCCCAACTAGATCTTAAAATACTGTGCTTCAAAAGGGTATTCGGACACCAGTGTTGCTGATGTCCAGTCCTAATTCTCAGGCAGTGATGCCACAGAGAAGTCTACCTTTACAATTTTCTGAATGGTAATAATTTCTTCTTTTATACCTCTATGTGGATGAACATACCCACATGGATCCTCACCTCACTCTATATATAATTGAAATTAGATGTAAGTTCAAGTGGTATTAAAAGAAATAAAAGGACAGCTACTGGTTTTAGAAAGTTACTTACGGTAGACAATAAACCCATTTTCAGCCTTCTGGCACACACATGTCCTTCTTCCTGAAAATATGAAAATTATGCTTTCATAGGATAAATCACTCAATTGTTTCCTCACTGAATCAGAAAGTAGAAGCTTCTCTCATACAAGAAAAAAAATAGCACTTGAAATGGCACACACTCAGACATAATTCTTTCTTTTTGACTTTTTCCATCTCTTATTCCTCATTATTCCATCAGGTTAATGTTATCTAACTTGCAACCCATTGTTTATAATACTTTATGCATAAGTAATTATAAATACAGTATATTTTAAAAAAGCAGTTTTCCCATCCATTGTTTGTTTGTTTGTTGGTTGTCTTTTTTCTTCCATTGGCAGCAATAGACTCTGTCTCCTGCTTCTAAAATAAATGTTTGCTCCAAAACCATGTCAACCATCCAGTGTTTTGTTTGCACTCTATTCAAGAGCTTGCATAAATATTCAAGATATATAGAGAGAGAAGGGAGCAAAATGCCTGATATTCTACTTCACGTTACTGGGATTCCTTGCAATACTGAAACAAACCCTTAGCCGTGATTGTTTCACACACTTTTACGGGCAACTATTGCCAAGCCATGTGAATTCTGGAGGCTGGATCTTTTCTCTACTCATCTGCCCTCTTTCTGTATATGGGTTTTCCTTACTGTACAGCACCTACCTTCGCAGTGCACTGCCCTTCAGCATAGCTTTCACTGTTTACCACACTACTTGTATTCTGGTTTCTCCTTCGCACCGCTCCTCTTTGTCACCCTTCAGCCTGCTTGAAGCATCCACCTGCTCCCTTGCTCCATAGACTCTGCTCGTCTCTCTTCTGTTGCTGGCCTGCTTGTTATACCTTCCTGACTCACTATTCCTCCCCAGTCCTTATGTAAGAAGGGGTAATGTATGTAAAATGCTTTCAGTTTGCCAGCTCAACTCTGTTATGCAAGTGAGAACACTTATTCCATTGCTTATCAGATTAATGAATAATTAGGTAAATAAGACTTTCTCCAGGCGGCCAGCTTCAGTGTGTGCTGGAATGCTAATTGTAAGGTAGGGGAGATAAAGACCCAGTACATTGAGCAACCAAGTAGATACTGAGGAAGGAAGCCAAGCTCTTTGAGCTGACAACCTTCACCGCTCAGTGCTGACAGGGACCCACAAGTCACAGCACATAACAAATTACCTATATTTTGGAACTGTTCACATCAATACACACACACACAAGTTTTCTCTTGGTTTTCTAAGGAAACAAAGCCTACGCAGTCACACTCTCACTGTTTCTACCCACAAGCATCTAACAGCTGCTGTGGTGTTGGTTTCTGATAATGGGTTATCCCCTTTCACATGCTACCAGGTATCAGCTGGGACTCATATTGACAGTTCTGCAAAATGGGGATAGTGCATAGGTTTAAATTCACATAATGTAAGCCATTCCCAGGCACTCTGAGTGAAGAAACAGAAGACACTCTGTACATGTCAGGGAAGAAGTTTGCTGAGGTGTGTGGGAGTCACTTTGTTACCTTTAATAGGCCTTTGCATCAACCCTGTGAGAAGTTCTACAAGTCTCTATCTGTTCTTCCATTTACAATACATCCTACTTCAAAAGAGTACCATAGCTGAGATTTCCAAAGGATAAAAAGGGATTTAGGAACATAAATGTACCTGAAAGTTGATGGCCCTTTTCTACTGCTCTCAAGCTGCTTCTAAAAATCCCTGTTCAACAGCTCTATGAGTTGTTTGGGGGTCTTGTTTTGTTTATTAATTGTACGCCTTTGCCCTTGGTTCCCTTTTGGACAGAAAATCAGAAGGAGCTAATTTTCTACTCACACAACAGCTTGCAGAAAACTTATTCAGCCTAAACTATACCCAAAATTTAGCCACAATTCAGTATGGAATTAAAATACTTCTATAAAAATAATAGAGAGTAATAGTCTATCACTAACATTTAAAAGCATTAGCTTTATCACATTTTTAATATAGGAAATCTTCCAAGATTAGTTAATACAAGTGTATTTTTCCTACACTCAGCCAGAAGTACCTGATTGCCTCTCTAGACACTTTTTCTCAGAAAGCAATTGACAATTTGTAATACTTACTGAATTTAAAAAGTTAATTGCTATCTAACTGAAGTAGCTTATTATACAAGTACTGGGACTATGCCTATCTGCCAGTTGAATACACTAAAGCATTCCATTTAAGCAATTTAAATTAAAATATCATTTTATAAAGTTGTTTTGATTGTGATTGCATATTGAGATTTTAAATAAGTTCAACTTAATTTCAAGGGAGATGGATTCATTTTGTATATTATCAAATTGTAATAATTTCTGTGTGATTAACATTTAGTTTATGTCTACACTCTTAGCACTTCCCTTCCCTATAGCCATAGTTGTATTATACTTAGAAAAAAAAACCCAAACTGAGTGTTCCGTGCAATGCTCTGTGGAGATGAAGAAGCAAAAAGCACACTGGAAAAAAAAACATCTGGAGCTCTACAACCAACCCCCTAGCACAGGGATGTCAAACTCATCTTCACTGGGGCCACATCAGCCTTGTCATTGCCTTCAAAGGGACAAATGTAATTTTAGGACTGTATAGATGTCCCCTGCCCTAGTAGAATGCTATTATCGTGTTTCATCATACAGCCAAAAAGACAGCTATATAATAGTAAGAAGACTTCATAGTAGAGACAACTAAATATACCAGAGTGTTCCATAGTCACTTGCTAATCAAAACCAGGACTACCAAAAGACAGCTCTAGATTAGCCATCAGCTCAAACTCTTTTTATTCAGGAGACAGTAATACAGACAAAATTCCTGTAGTACAGCTACATGCTTTCTCCTCTGTCCTTCTCAGTGTTCACTTCAGGACTAACACACCTGTTTTAAGAAATGACGAAATGATGAAATAGTACATGCTCCACTGCAAATGTATTATTCACAAAAAGTGAAAGTAGTAATTTCTTTTCCATTTTGGTAGCTGTTTTTTGGGGGGTTTGTTTTGTTTTTGTTGTTGTTGTTTGTTTGTTTTGTTTTGTTTTGTTTTCTGAAGGGAGTGTATGCAAAATAGTTAAATTATCAAAAAAGTAAATATTCCAGGCAAACTTTGGTGAATGGCTTTAGCCAAATCAGATAAAGCAGGAAAATAAAATGTCAGAAGCAGAAAGACAAAGCATTCTGACTTTTTTTTTTTTTAAATTAACCTTTCTGAATTTTCAACTGAGGGACAGATTTTTCTAGCATTTGAGATTAATTACCTGGAAATAGTCCAGTTCAAATAACTGTGATTGCTTAAGGAAGGATGTGAGAAAATATATATCTCTGAATATGCTTTCAAAGTTAAAGGACTACACTGAATTCCCTGAGCTGTTAGCAACCTGGTGAGGAACAAGTATGGACTAAGAACTTTGTAACCTCATCTAGGTGTTCCTGATCTGGCAGGGGGATTGGACTAGATGATCTTTCGAGGTCCCTTCCAATCCCTAACATTCTGTGATTCTGTGAAGAATTTAGCTTTTGACTTATGCTGAATTTCACCCAGGCAAATATTCCATAATGTACACAGTAACAGTTGTGGTCAATACCACTTTAAACTGAAGTGTCCTGGGCAATTGCACAACTCCCCATATCCTTTCTGAAGGAAATGCCTTAGCAGCAATCTGATTGAGCTCATCAGAAACAAGTACCAAGCATGAATTTACATCCTGTCTTTGTCTAGGGACTCGATCTTTAGTTTACAGACTTTTTGCCCTGCTAAGGTTTATAAATGAATCGATAAATGGTTTGTCAATGCACACCGTGTATTATTTTTTTCCCATTGTCAGCTCTTTGTAAAGCTGATGTGAAATATTCCTACTACTAGTCCTTTTGAGTGTTCAGGTAATATGTGGTAAACCAAAACATACACACAGAATAGAAAAAGAAAAAAAATCTATAAAGTAACAGCACTAGTACAGCAGCTGAAGGCATTTAGAAAATGACAATCTTTGTAGTGATGCAGTAAAAGTAGGAACAACACAATCCAAAGGACAGATTGTTTTTAAAAAACTGCACATGCAAGTTATAGCAACCATATTTAAAGTATATTCATTCATAAAACCACAATGAGAAAGTTTTGTTTTTTGGTGTTTTGTTTTGTTTTGTTTTGTTTGTTTTACTGGAGGAAAATATGTCCTCAATAAGCAAGGTATAGAAGAGCTAGCTTTAAGGACATTATTTGAGAATATTTTTAAATTTTTAATATCAAAGTCAGGAATATCAAGGAATATCCTGGTAAGCTTACCAAGAATAAAAAGAGATTGGCTTGCTGTGAAGTTAAATAATTTATCTGAGCCTCTCTCAAGTGCACAAGGTTAATCTAACTGTCATTTATACAGTTTTGAACAGATTTTCTCTCCCAGGGAAAGAACAGAGAGTGTAGGTAGTCGTGGGTCCCTTTCCTTCTCAAGGTGGGAAATACTGCAGGAACAGGCTGCAAAGGATGGTGCTGGACCATCTACTGAAGGTGTCTATCCCATCAGTCATCTCAATACCAGCTTCTCCATCAATTTGCCCAATCAGATGATGAACCTCTGTAACTCTAATCCCAGCAGAGGCACACTATTTCTGATCAGAGCACAGACAGAGCTAAAGAGGAGCTAAGGATGGCTGAGGACTTGTCCTGTCTGTTAACTGTACATGGATAACATAATGTTGTACAAGGTGTTGGTCAGGGACTTTTTTGATTATTTTGCTACAATTGTGTTTTCTGATAATTTCCATAGTAAAAGTGTAGCAGAATGCTGCAATGTACAGAATTGGAAATATCTAGATTTTTTTCTTCTTCCAGGGTATAGGACATACCAGTTAAGCTTAAGACTTAGCTTTTTGTTACTCATTTTTAAATTGAGAAGGACCAAAACTAAAAACTTGTATCTCAAGCTCTTTGAATCTTCTGGATAAAGAAGCCTTGATTTTCATCCTTGGACGAATGTTTTCTCCACCAGTTTTTGCAGATCTACATCTGCCAAATCTGCCTCAGACAAAAAATTTGCAAGAAAATAGAAAAAATCTATTCTGAAGTTAACAGGTATCTTTAAGCACACGTTATATCTCACTAGCCTCAAGCTTTGATTTGCACCTAAAAAGGCAAATTCCAAGGATTAGACTCTTCAGCTTTCTCTACCTTCAAACACCTTTTTCTTTAAAATCCTGTCTAGTGATCCAAACCAGCTAGCAGTGATCACCATCTTTTTAATTGACTTTGGGATACTTTCCAATAGAATTCTAATTGCTTAAAGGGTTATGCATTGACAACGAAATGTTAGTTTAACTTATTTCAGTGAATAAGTCTCACCTGAGACTTTTGAGTTTGTCTAAATGTAGACACTTCAATCAACTTGGGCTAGGAGAAGGAAAATCCGCTACTAGAAAACGGAGTTAATGATCTTCCACTGCACAAAATTAAAAAAAAAAAAAAAGGTACAAAACTAAATGGTTGTAAAGGCCCAAATCCCGAGGGACTTTAGGTATCCACAGTGTTGCTAAATTGTCTGAAGATGCTCGCATTTGGCAGTTCTGAGAATTTGCATTTAACAGAAAATCTACCTGTTCTCACATTGCATTTAACCACATGAAATATTGTCATATTCTATGCTTCTCTGCTCCACAGTTTTGCTGTCCCTACTACAGTGAGGATCTTAGTCCAACTCTAGGTCTTCTAGATGTGTCCACATCCAAAATGGACAGAAAAACCTACAGTGCATTTGGTTTTTGTATAGCATCTAGCATTCATTGTATCTACAGAAATTACATACCTGAAACTTCTTAATAAATAACAAATGGAAAACAAACAAACAAACAAAACCCCCTGAACTCATTCTCTTCATTCCTCCATCTTTTTTGCACTAACATATGAAGTACAGTAGAGCTCCTTACAAGGCTGTAATACTTAGGTTTTGCCACGTACGAGGCTGTCATGATAACAAAGTGTAATGTTTGACACGACAAGCTTTTGCCTTGATTTCCAAGTCCTTTATAAGGCTGTCTGAATTACTTAACAGGCAGGACACCTGAAGGCATCGTACATATGTAGGAAGTCATTCTTATCATTCATTTTGTGTATCACCTAAGGGTCTCTGAAGAACTTGCAGTTAGATGGATTCTTGGAAAAGAGCTGGTAGCACAGATATCTGGACCAGTACAGCAAGAAATTAAGCAGAAAATGTTCCACATCTTCTTCCATTAAAGAAAATAGAAAAATCCTGCAGCACTACTCCATGCAGGGTTTTTTTGATTCTTGAACAATGATGTTTGGAACATAGTTGTGTATCAATCTTACAACTTTCTACTTCCATCTCTGCTATTTATTCACCTGTTTATTAAAGGCACTGCACTGTCCCCCACTTTTGTGCAGTCACAGATATTAAAGTCTTATGGAAAGGATTTGGGTCAAAATGAATGCTTTCTTCCTACCTTTGCCTTTTCTTGACCTACTGTTAAGAAAAGCCTCCAAATAAAATATTTTTACAATCTCAACCCCAAAAGCTTTTTAAGTAAATATATACTTTCCTTTCCTTGTAGTTACACATGTTAAGGTTTCCAGAAATCCCTCTAATAGAAATGTGTGTGTGTGTGTGTGTGTGTACACATGCACACCCTTTATTATCTTGGCAAGGAAGCAAGGACAAAGAAGACTTAGTAGCAAATTATTTAGATAAGAACTAAAACTCCATAAAATAATGAAAAGCTATTTTGCCATTGTGTTCTTTTCTCCTCCTTAAAACATCGTTATTCCAGAGAAGCTCAAGAAGAGCAGCTTTGGGAAATGAAGCCTTTCCTACAACCTCAGTACAGGATAAGAGTGGATTATCAGTGTCATTAACATACGTCTCAGTCCTGACCTTTCATCCTTGTGTAAGGAGTTCAGTCCCCTGTGACTTCCCTAACCCACTGCCAGCTAGGTTAGCCAAAGCAGCAACAATTAACATAACACACCCATCTGTCCCTTAGAAATGACAGTAAAGTGTGAGCATGCCCATTTCAGGTAGGCGAAAGAGCAGCTGCCAGATTATCGTCACCTTCAGCCTTTTCAGACTGGGCTCAGGAGTGGCAGAAGGTCTCCTTTTGACAAACGCCCTTGCACAACCAGTGCTGCAAAAAGCAGCAAAGAAGCTGAGGTCTAATAAGCTGACTGTAATTAACTGTGTTATATGAAAGGACTGAGGAATGGAGGGGAAGAAGGAGGAGAAATGAAAGAATAAGTCTGTCTCCTGGATGAAGGTTCCCAAATGCCAGCATACTGGGATCTACCTGGTGGCAGATGCACATACACAGTCTCTGGAAGGAGGGAAGCTCAGAGAGCGTGCCTTGCATCTGGCTTACTGCCCAGGGAGCCTGCAAGACTTTGTCTTTAGTATCGCCTAAAGGTAACTTTCAGGATATGCCCCAGTTGGTGAGCTTGTAATTAGAGCAAGGGCTAATCACTATGGTGGTGGCCCCAAGCTGGCGGACACAGGTGACCGGGCTGGGTAGAGGGCCTGTTCCTCCAATGGGAATCAAGGTCAGCCTCCAAGGCAGTGAGGAAAAACACAGGTGCAAGGAAAAACATCAGGTCTGTAGGTGTGGTGGCCATGCACGCCCTGCCCTCCCTACCTCCAGCTGTGCCACCTGCACCGTCACTGCCCAGCTTCACTTCTGCTTCCCCAAGGAGGGGGAAATATATCAAGTGTCACAATTTTCAAAACACTGTTCTAACAATGAGCTGTTGCTGCACCTGCTTCCTTAGCACTGGGCAAGAGGCTGCAGCTTACCTCCTGCTGCAAAGGCGAGCCTGGCCTGTGATTATTAACTCCAGGAGAACACAATGGTCAACATCTGAACCGCCTGTGTGCCAAGGAGCATGTTTTCCTTGTTTATCTTGTACAGCAAGTTTTTAGCACTGCTTTTTTACAAAGGCCATGCCTACTCCAAATTCCCAGACGGTGAGTCAGCCGCAGTCCCCGGTGAACCTGCAGAGCCATGTGATGGGGAGTGAGGAAATTTCACCCCATGGAGAGGTCAGGCAGGCTTGCCACTGGAGCATGTCCCGATTTTAAAAAACAAACCTGTTTCCTACTGCCATGCTCTAGCCTCAGCCAGCAAGTAAATAGTTCAAGGAGACTGGTGTTCAGTACTAGCTGTGCTTCTGCTTCCTGCCTATCTTTCCAGCCTGAGGGTTGCATCAGCAAAACATCTGCTTTTCACCAATGCTTGGCATTTCATCCTCATGGTATAGAACCATGATTACATTTTTTTTTTTATCAAGGCTGAGTAATATATGTACATTACAGGGCTGTCATCTCCATTCCTAAACCACCTAAGCTCTCAGTCTGAAGTACAGGGTGTGGATGTGCTGTCTCCATCAAACCCCAGCAAGAACAGGCCTTTGGGGTCATTACCAGCTAGTTGGAAATTAGAGCAGCCCTGAGGCTAAGGAAATTCAGGGGCACTAGAAAGTTTCAGCTAAGCAAGAAAAAAGTCCAACACTCTGCCAGCAACATTCATACAAAATGCAGAGGATGTGTTACAATGATGTTCGCATCCCACAGCAGTTGCCATCTCAGCAAGCAGCTAGTTAGAAGTGAAAAGTATGAAAGTGATGGTATTTTGCACCCCCTTTCCCCTTCCCACTATTGTAGCATGTAACAATGACATATACAATTCATTTTTGTTAGCACATTATGAATAATATTCTTTAAGGGTATCACATTGTGCTATGAAGTGGGGAGAGGTTGTCATGAAAAGGACTTTTATTAT
The DNA here is from genome assembly GCF_037038585.1 of Patagioenas fasciata. Classification (NCBI taxonomy): domain Eukaryota; kingdom Metazoa; phylum Chordata; class Aves; order Columbiformes; family Columbidae; genus Patagioenas; species Patagioenas fasciata. The sequence continues at coordinate 99,996,844 of NC_092521.1, read as the reverse complement.
CACTGCTAAAGATGGTCTCAAAGTGCTTAGAATAACCTTTGTAACATGCAAGGTAGATCAGAAAATATTTGTTTTCTGCTTATGCTGTAGAGGGCTTTTGGTCTATCTTTCAGCCTGGGTATGTGTTATCTTCATACCATTGCCATGTTCTGAACATAACTGTAGACAATACCAAGTGAGGGCAAACTTCAATATCAGTGCTATCTCAGCATCTCCGACACTGCAGTAGTGACACTCTGTGAAGCCCAGCTCAGGTCTGCTCAGCACTACTTGGTTTCAGTGTCCTTCTACATTTGTTCTCAGGAACCTTATTTATCATTTCAGAGCTTGTTCTGTGTTACGAGTTGGGGGTGAGGGAAGTGGTGGTGGTGGTGTGGTGTGAACAGGTCCCAGGATTGGGATATGAAGGTCTAGAGGGCCTGGAAGAAGGTTAATGAAAAGGGATTGACCTCCTCAGGCCATTGTGCACTGCATAATCCCAGCATTCATGTTGTCTAACCTACCCTCTCTTACTACCTCTTCCTCCAAGCTCACCAAACTTGCTGCTGGCCTCCACAACAGGACAACCTTGGTTGCTTCTTAGGTCTGGTCCCGGTTTGAATCTCACTGAAATCAAGGTGCCAGAAGGAGAAACATTCTTCCCTTTACTCCTGTGGACCTTGAAGTACAATTTAGAGGAGAGCTGTAGGGACCTAGCTAGCGAACCATTTAAATTGCTGTTTGTTGATTTACCCCTTTTGTAATTCCACATTGGTTTTATTATTACTATGTATTAAAAGCTAAATATAATGAAAGTTTTGTCTTTGAGCTGAGTGATTTTTTTTTTGTTCCTCTACTACAAAGCACCGCGTTCCACCATTTCCTCTCACAGGCAGGGTTAGTCTGAACCTTGGTGAAAGGTGTGAGCTGCAGGCTGGGAATGCCAGGGATTTTCCACACAATGCCCATAAAGTTTCTGAGACTGATTATGTTGTAGCTTGTTCTTAACAAATGTCAAAATGGAAAAAAATCAAGCCTTAGGTCGGTATACTGAGCCCTTCTTTGCAAAACAGAGGACCTTTATGAGGAAGCCAGCACTCACGGTACAGTATTGTAGGTGCCCAGTGACTTCTCTGATGGGCATACCGATTACCCCAAGGTTTCCCCTAGAGAAAAATCATGCTGTAAATCATGATTTCCATCTCCAAGGCTCATTCAATCCAGAAGTTTTTAATTTTAGAAATGAACATGTGGTTTAATTTGAAGTCATGGTATGGAGCCTATCTTGTTGAATAGCCACTTTTAGAAAGCATTGGTAACATATGTAGGATGGTAGAGTTTTGTTTTCGTTAAAAGTTTTGTGGTGGTTTGCTTTCTTTTCTTTTTCTTGACAAGTACAGCAACACAAGTCGGATGGATTGGAGCATCTCAGTTTATATTGGTGTTCAAAAGGATGCAGCAAAATGTTTATGTGGAAAACTAATAATTGTTTTGTGTTTTTTAATGACATTTTGCATGGTATATCCTACAATATTTTGGGAAAGAGGGTGGCTTGTTTTGCTTTAATTGTCTAGTTCTTAGAGCTGGTTTGATCCTTTTCCTGCTGAAACCTTTGGACATTTTACCACCCTTGTGAGCAGGCCTGGAGCCAATATGTCTACAAATGCAGTAACAGAAGCCCCAAGTCTGTGATGATCTTTGAGCAGGAGGAATTCCATGTCCATATATGAGACCTTGATCAGCTGCAAAACATGTCAGCATTAAGCCAGATTTTGTGCAGACCAGCTAAATAAGAGCAAAGCTCCTTTAATTTCGAGATACTGTTTTAATACTACAATGTCAGCTGATGTTTTTCAGTGTCTGGGAAGCACATCTGGACTGTTGGTACAGTTCGTCTTGCTAAACAGTGGCATTAAGCTCTAGCTCCACATCCTTTCCTTGAAGAAAATGAATTTCTACTCTCTGGTCTGTGCATGCAAGAGTCAAGTGCCAGCAGACCTCTGGGCCTATACTGAACCTGAAGAAAATATAAGGCAGGTATATACTTATTCATAACAGTGTCAATACTTTTTTTCTCACATACCAATCTGATTCCAAATTGGATATACTTCATTTTAAAGAAAGGTAATGGGATGTTTTGAAAATACCTTCCACCTCTGGCTCTCCCTCAGCAGTTCCCCAGGCAATGGGGGAGGCTGAATTTTAAATGGAGGTTAAGAGATGCCCTGGAGCATATTTAAGCCTTGTTACTTGTCCTTGTGAAAACCAGTACTTGTAACATTTAAGAGGCAGTGGGCATCTTGTTGACCTCTCTCTTCCCCCATGTCACGCTACATTTAAGGTGATACAGATTCAGAAACATGTCATGTAGCTGTAATTCATTCTACAGAATCCTCTAGTCAAATGACAGCACATTGAAGATCCTAAAGGAAGAGTAATATTTTGTGTCTCCAAGAATGCTTCTGTGCTCACTGCAATAAGTTTGGCAATAACAAAGAAAGGTTTTTGTTTTAGAAATGGTTCCAATACTGGAGAGGTTTGCACAGCATTGAGGAGAATCATGAGGAGATGTAAATCATTCTGTAACATGTGTTCATGAGTTCCTGGGTTACAGTGTTCCTTAATTTGTGTATGTGAGCTCCCCAAAATCAGAGAGACAGTTATCATCTTTCTTGGTGATGTTGGAGTCACAAAAGACAGCTTAAACTTCCAGAGTGCTCTTCTGCCAAAGCACACTACTGAGTATGAACCAAGGATAAACTCCACAGTATACTGTGATATGGTACTGAGTTGTCCTGAATAGAAAGTATTCAGGTGGCTACAGGAGCATCTGCTGCTCAAAAACTTCCACTAGATGAGCGCACTTAGACACGGACTGTGTTTCCCTTTTAATGAACAAAACTGTCAGCAAAGACAGGAACTGAAATTCCACTTCATTCAGGGTAACACCCAATTTGCCTATTATGTTACAGGTCTCTCCCACATTTATGATTCAATTTAGGAGATAATGTCAATGAAATTGAACGTTGTAACTGGATAATAGACGGCTGCTGAAAGATAAATGCGAAAGAGATATATTTTCAAAGAAAAAAACCTATTTTTTTAATGATGAAAGTTTGGTTCCTGTGCAGATATCACTATTATATCAACTGAGATGCTATTATTTGTGCAATATGATAAATGAGTTTCTTCTATCTATGACAAGTGAAAAGAAGATATTTGCTTTTATACTTCACTGTATTTGATTGAAAACCTACATTCTTGTTAGCCAAAAGATGGAGCAAGTCAGTGAGGACTTAGTCTGTATTTCAGCTCCCAGGTATCTCTATAACCATCCTGTTCCGCCTCCTTTCGTAATTAGCTGAACATCAGTCATATACATCAATGTCTTAAGCTATCTGAATATGTGGATCATTCAGAGCTGCAGGTATGTTCAGTTCAGGATCAAGCCAGGACTTCTGCTGGCTAACACTGAATTTATATAGTATAATTGCTACAAAGATTGCATTAAAGGAAGAGTAAGGTTAAACACCAAGCACTGAGATTTCAAAGTGCCAGCATTTAAAACAATAAATAATTGATAGGTCTGGAAAACTTAATTCAAACCCTTTATGCATATGCTTTACACCACAAGTCTGTGTTTTGTTTCAGTTTTTACTACAACAATGTAACCTCACATTGTTATTTGCCATCTCTGCTCCTTTCCCTCTCTCTCCCTCTCTTACCTGCCTTCCACTTTGTTTTTTCCCCTAGTCTAGTTTATCATTCTGTCATTTCCTTTCTTATTCTTCATCCTTCACTGTTCACTGCAGCAGGCACAAGGAAAAGTCTCCAGGGTCTCAGTTCTCATGTCTAGGTACTATGACAGCCAAACAGTGAAATGGCAGATCCACAGTAGCTTCTGCCTCCCTCTTGCGAATGTCCTCGGTCACTTTTTGCTTTAAAAAAAAAAAAAAAAAAAAAATCCAGTCATCAATTAGGAATTTTAAGAGAATACAAGATACTTAGTGTTTTATGTAGGTGAATTTGACAGCCAGACTCTGACATGTCTTGGGGAAGGTAGGAATTTTTTATTTATTTATTTATTTTTAAGGCAGGACAAAGACAAATGGAATCACAATCATTATATGTGAACAGAGGAAACTGTTTTTATGAATGCATATGTACAAGGAAACACACAATGCCATCGCTGAGCTGCAGGTCAGGCTTCCAGTGTGACTGCTTTCCTAGATGTTTTATCATTGTCCTCACAGGCACCACTTGTGTGGCAGGTAACTGTTCGCCTGCAGACATTATCTGATTTGTTGTGAAAGCAATCTTGAAGGCAGTGTGAACAAATTCAGAGCTGCCTAAACTCACCAGGAGTTGACTATAAAGTTGAAGAACATCTTGGATTCATCCTTGAGAGGCCACTTGCAAACAAGCCATACTGACATCAGGGGAGAGGGTTATTTTCAGACTACTGATGTTCAGTTTGTGGGACTGACATGCAGCATGGACCAGGACCCCATGACCATTAGGCATAGACAAAGATGCAATGATATCCTCCGTGACTGCACTAAGGGCAGGGTTCCTCTGAGTGGATGCTGGGCATATTTGTCACAAGGATAAACCCAACACAGTCGAGCATTCTGTTCCTCTGGGCAGCTGCGATGGGCATGGGTTTATCACAAACAGCAGGCAGCCATGACAAAGCAGCAAATGGGCTGTGTCACACCTCCCACAGCAGTGAACTTTCCAGTGCAGAAATTGCTATACCCAGAAGCTGTACAATCCAGCATAGGTGTTGTATCTCTTTGATGTGGTACTTGTTTCTTGTGAAATGCCATTAAACCACACCTGTAAATTAACAGTTCTCTTGTAGCCATCCTTCGACAGCCTGCTCATTAGGCAAAGTCATGACTACCATGATAGAATGAAACTGAACTTGGCAGCAATTTTTCAGAAGATTTCTGACTCACTTTCTGGTATCAGTGAAGGTAGCATGATCTGGAAGATGACTAGGACAGCCTTGCCCATGAGAATTCTTCCTGTTCTTTTACCTTTCTTTCTTGACCTTGCTGGTAAATTCTTGGTTTAGAGAAATGTGTGCAATATGAATTCAATATTTTGTTATATGATGGGTTCTGATGTCAGCACATTGCAGACATTGAAGGAATACTGTGACTGCTAGATATCTCTTGTTAGGACGATCACCAAAAGTTTAAAGGGTAGGTGACACTCCAAAGCCAGTCAGTTTTGCATGCCATATAGATGCACCCAGATGTCCTAGAGATGCCCTAGAGGTCTGAAACATTGACATAGAGGAATTGTTCCAAGCTTGGGACTCTATGACTGAAACAGCACTTGAGAGCGCCCTATGAATCAGGAGAATCCTGAGGCTCAAAAATATAACAGGCAGAGCTGAGCAGAGGTGCTAGCCATTATGCTTCCAGCCCCTAGATATAGACACAGCTTTTTCAAGTATATTTGATGCATGGAATTTCATCAGCAAAAACTAATGGAAATATTACCTAAATTAGACATTTCACACAAGTAGTTACAAAAATATTTGCAGGCATGCCACAAGGTGAAATAACAACTTCACCATTAATGTTTTTTGCAGTAAGTAGTATGAGTACCCTGCAAGATCATCTGTTGCTTTCAGATTCCCCACACAATTGGGAGATTTCTTTCTGGTATGGCCTTGCCTTCACATTAGGCACCATCATACCTCAAAGACCATGTAGATATTTGGTTGCCTTCTCAGCCAGCCAGTTAAACAGGAGCCCTACACAGCAGTTATAGACTTGCTGAAAAGCAAAAAGAAAGACTGCAGATATTTACAACCTTTCATTTATGCTAGGTTTACTTGGCCTCATTGCATTGGTTATTATTTGTTCTTTGTGAATATTTCAATTCAAAAGCAGACTGCAGAAGAAACTGTTTGCTACCAAAACATAATGCAGGCTTTTCAGAACAGTAATGATAATAATAATAATAGTATTATGAAGGTTGTTACACATCTTGGAAAAATACACTTGAATATTGCTCAATATCCAGCAGGGCTTATGGGCAGACTGATAAATTTTCAATTAAAAATATCTTAAAATTCATAAACAAGTAAATCAATGGAAAGAGATATACAGTTTGTTGTTTTCATCAATTTTGAATAAGAAGTCAGCTATAATAAAAATATTTCATTTGTGCCTCTATCCGTGAGGTCTCACATTCTGTGCACAGGACACAAAAGGTAAATTCAGATTTCAAAAAGACACTGTACTTTAACCCATCAATAGGGATTACATGGCATTTGTTTACTCAATGTGTTTACATTCTTTCACCATCTTTAATGGCCATAAAATTTCATATGGATATAATATACTTAAAGCTTTTATGAAAATATTCTGACTCTTCTGAAAAGAAAAATAATGTATAATTTACTAATGAACACCAAAGGGAAGTTGCAATCTATGTCAGAGTTTGAAAATTATTAATAAAAAAGTGTCTTTGGAGATTGAAAGCACCCTTGGTAGTAGGGGGGCTTGATGATTTTGTTTTTTCTTCAGTGCAAAGAAAGCAAATGATTTCTATGGGGAATATTCTTAATTCATCGCTACAGATTCTATTACCTAAACCGATAGTTTGGTTTGGAGTTTTTTGTGTGTGTGTTTTTGTTTTGTTTTGTTTTGTTTTGTTTTAATGCAATGAAGTCAATATATTCATGGGAAATAATGCTTTTCATAAAGTTTTCTACAAAGAAACAAAACAATGAGAAATGCATAATTAATGTGTTTCACAGGAAAAGGGACACATTTTATTTACTTGTAAAAGTGAAAAAAGAATGCATGTTGTAAAGTAGTTTGTGTAATATTGGATCAAATTTAGTGCTATTAAAAGATGGTGTGAATTAAAGACATAAGGTTCAGGGAAGAAAACAACTGAAACTGTACAGAAAAACAAATCAACCAACCAAACAAACCTTTCGAGGTCTGTTGTAGAAAAAGCAGAAGACTGAAGGAGGTGGTTTAGAAGGTTTCATATGAAATATTTTCTGTCAATGAGAACAGTGAGTTCATTTTTATAAACATTTCAATCCATCAAATTAGTTCTATAATTTCAAATATTTTGAAGGGGGGCATTGTATTTCATAACTTACAGAATGTGATTATTTCTATTACTTTAGATTGCAGGTTTAAATACTGAATTTACTGAATTTATAATTCTTTCTTAATATTGTATTGGGTTAACTGCTCAGTGAATAATAGAATAAATGAAGCTGAAAGGGAATTCTGGAGATCACTTAGTCCACCCTCCTACTCCAAGCAGGGCAATCTTCAAAGTTACAGGAGGTTGCTCAGGGCTCTGCTCCGCTGAGCTTTGAAATTCTCCAAGGATGGAGATTTCACAGCCTCTGTGGAAAAAACATAATAATGTCATATTAGTATTCCAAGACATGTCTTTTTTAACAGAAATATGTAGGGTTTGTGTCGGAATTCCAACTTCCAAATCCTGTTTACATGCCACCTAAACCTGTACAAATCCTGAATTTCTTGCCCTCAGGTCAGTATGTTGACTTTATTTCAGGTATTTTCAGCATTTTAATGATGCGTAAGTGAAAGACACATCAAAAGACAAGTAATATAATCACCGTCGGATGCATTCAGTGTGTATAGCGATGTAATGGTGGATTAATTTCTCTAATGCTCAATATGTTTATTCATGCTTGAAAGAGTTTATAATTATTAATATAATAACAATATGGAGCAGCACCTCCTCTGGACTATGTACATTATTTAAAGTCCTTTCCCTCTTTTTTTCTCAGTAGCAATGAAAATCTAATATCAATAAACAATTTACCAGAAAACACTCATTTGCATTGTTTGTGGGTTTTTGTTGTTTGTTTGGTTGGTTTTTTTTCCTAAAAGAAAGTGAAAAATCCTGCTTTTCTCCCAGGTACATAAAGAATCCATAATCACTACATGTCAGGTGCGGATTCTAAGTCCCTCAGTTGACAAAACATTCCTTAAACCCACTTAAATTAACTAACTTTGTCTCACTAATTTTTAAGTGGTGAAGAGTAATCTAGGCTATTCTTTGAGAAATCATATTTTTTATATTTGAAATAATATCTATACTTTTGAAAAATGGCATGCATTATTATAGACGAATTTGGTATTAAGTTTTGTAGGCACTGATGAGAAGCAAAAGTCTATGAAGTGGCACCAAGATTTTTTATATAGGAGCAAAAATTGCACTAGCTAGCATTGCTCACCACTCAAGGAAGAATTTAACTTGATGTTGGTGGGTTTGGTTTTTCTGGTTTGGTTTCGGATTTGTATTTTTTATTTTAAAGCGCCCCTGTTATTGTGAAATCCTAATGGTTTTCCTATCACTCAGCTAGAATATGTGATGTTATCCATTGTGACAATGTTATTAATTCACTGTAACAATAAACCATGACTATCTGTAGCAAGCAAGCTGCATGCTGAAATTCGTATGATTACATTAGTTAATAATGGGGATTTTATCTGCCTTTCTTCATTGGTTTTTCAAACAGCTCTTCATGAAAGTTTCAGGTGTCTCCTACTCAGTAACAAGTCATAACTCCTTGTAGGCTCTTATACATGGCATAAAGAATGATCTGTCCTTTCTCCCTCTCTTTTTTTTTTTTTTTTTTTGTTTATTGAATGTAATTACTACTTAAAATCTCTATTCATCTGCTTTTGATAAAGCACATAAAACTACAAAATCTCTTGAAAATTAAGAACTGTCCATATTAATGAAACAGACCAAGATGGTGTTTAGCTATTGATACTAGCATGATACGTTCTGCTAAATAGAGATCTGGGTTATATATATATTTCTGAATGTATTTAGAAAAACGTTGACCCAACCAAACCCCTTGTTTCAGCTTCTTGAAGGATAGCTTTGTTTTATTTTCACTTCAGTGACTACACAAATTATCAATTTGACCCATATCACAGGAAGAAGTTCCTTTGTGGAGATGCTACAAAAGTGAATTTGAAAGAAGTGGCCTCACAATTGCTCTTATTTGCCCACCATTAATTCCAGGTTGGGGTAACAGAATTCTGTCTGAGATATCATGGACCAAAATTAAGTCCCAAGAGCTCTTCAATTTTCTGGCTTACCTACAACACATGAAACAATATGTTCATTCTTATTAAGTACAGTGCATATCAAGCACACCGGATCTACTGTGCAGATTATTAATTTAGTAAGACGATTTGAGTGCCAGGTTTAGCATAATGCAAATATGAATATTTGCAATCTGAAAAACACAGTAGAGTAGTCCACTTTCACTTAAAGGATCTAAAATGAAATCTCCAAAGTTGGCAAAGAAAGAAGGTGCTTTGTGCCATACATTATCAGCCTCTCTGTGAAGACACCCATAAAGATTTTCCCTGGTTTCAATTTTGGATGACTACACATGCATCTCTTTCCACAAAAGGAACACAAGCATAGTTTCACTACCTAAGCCAGTAGGGGCAACTGAAACATGGTATGTATGTTCCTTCCAATATGATGATATAAGTGTCAAATAATAAAGGCAAAAAACATCTGTCTAGGTATAGGGACCAGTCTTGTCAGCAAAAGTTTGTTATTAATTTTGCTTTGTTTTGTTTGTTTGTTTCCCCTAATGGATGTATTACAATTTTCAACAAAAAGAAAACATACAGAGCAGTGTTTCCTACAGTCCCCCAAAGGACTTCCATAGGGAACCCAAAAGTTTAGAAGAAAATTACCTGGGTAACCTTCACTATTCTGCCCAGTACCTTTACTGTGGCAAACAAGAAATGTCACTATGCACTCCAGCAATAGCATAATACAGTATTGATTATTACAATTCCATGAGCAGGGGAAAACTATATGCTGAATTACATTCTTCACTGTAAATTTCAGGAAGATGTATAGTCCTTTTTCTATAGTTTATCCAAAACAACTGGTGATGACTATACAATGATAAAGACTCAGGCACTAAAAATATTTTAACTGCAGTTTCTACTCCAGTTTAACAATTCAGTAATACCTTCAGCTGTCCTATATATTAATTATGCCACAGCTTCTTCTCCTTCTAAATGTTTGAGAGATGGCACAATAAGAATGCAGCCTGCCAGGCTGCTTTATCCTCACTTTTGGGGTTTGGAGGAAGATGGAAGGTGGGTTTGCTTATTAAAACACACCATCTCCTTGATTTTAAGTAGGGTTTTAAGCCTCTGCCACTCATACAATCCTTTTGAAGAATCCTCTGAAAACAAGGCCCCAAAATCAGGGAGAGAAGGCAGTGGGTGCCTTTTCTGCACAGTGCAGCTGCTCCTGATGCTGCTATTGGTAGAGAATCGCCTCTGTCACTCACTACTCCTCCGCATTGTGTGATCTGCAGGCAGAGATTCATTTGTGAAGCCGGGTAAAGTGAAGAGGAAAGCGATACCTCTCAACTATGCTGTAACTAGGATGACTTATTTCTCTGGGAAAAAAAAAAAAAAACAAACATATATACATACATAAATTTAGCTGGAGCTGGAGTGAAAATGCATCGGGTGGGAGAAAGAATATTCCTTTTTCATTACCTTCCACTACTGGAAAGCCATTCCTTTCACTCTTTAGCACTTAAACACCACAACAAATTCAAGAAATCTCTCTGTAGGCTTCAGAAGATAAATGGCATTTCCACTTGTACTTAAGTTCACTTGACAATTTGATTATTCATTGTGTTTGATTGGGTATATTTAGATTCTTGATCTTCACACAAGTCACGATCAAGTTCAGGACCTCTGTCTATTCACCAGCTTACCTGTGTCTGTTAAGTCATGATTGCTTGTATCTGCATACCGGCAAAGCCATGGCATGTCACTTTGCTTCTGTGTTTTCACTTGCTCAGCGTATCCTCTCCTGATACCTAAATTTAGATTCAGTAGCAATTCATTCTGCAGCTTGTACTGCTGACAGGGTAGACAGTTCTGTGGTGATGTTCTCTCTGATGTGCTGAACACTGCACAAGACAGAGAAGTCATTACTGTATTAAACTTAACAAGATGACAATTAATGGAGAACATGGCTTTCTGGATGTGTTTCAAGCATACATTTAAAATATGAACATAAATTCTTTTGCAATCTGAACTGTTCTCTATCTAAGTTTCTTAATTGGGATTGAGAGCTACTAATGATATTGACCTGATCTCAAGCCACTCATGCCAGGATTTATTTTGTAAAGGGATGAGCACTCTGGACGCAATTCTGCAAGTGCTTCTTATGCACATGCCTAACGTGAAGCCACAGGAATAGTTCAATTTAACACAAAGATTGTTATTGTGCTCTCAGGTTCAACATGTACTCAACTGCTTTGCTGTAGCAAGGCAGGAGTAGGCACCCCTTTCAGTAGTTTTTCTACCACAACAATTTAATTATCTTATCCAATATCTTGTTGGTTGGCTTCCAGGTAAGTCATTTAGATCAAAGAGTCCCATCTAAATCTTCCTTCCCTTTCTGTATGTTTAACTAAAGCTCCATTTCCCAAACTTCTGCAACTGCCACTATGCAAACGATGTGTTTTGGACTACCTTGACATTAGTTAGAACTAACTTCTTTTCAGCAAGTTAGGGGAAACCTAAAGAAGCCATGGTGAAAACTATGTAGAGGTTTTGCCTTAAGCTCAGGTGAGATGTGTATATCCAAACAATCTTCTTGACTTTCCCTATTATCGCACATCACATGAACTGTGTCTGTCCTGATGTGGGATAGCACAAGAAGAAAGGTATCACAAGCCCCTTGTGTCTGTGTTTTTTCTCTTAAGTATGGGGCATAAGTTATGTAATAAACTAAAACCTAAATTTATTTCACTGCAATTTGAGCATAGACAGATTATGTTGAATTTACCATGATAATTAGTGTACGTCTGCCCATTATCATGATCACAATGAAAAAGCTCAAATGTTGTCAATCCACAGCTGCTAAATTACACACCTTATAAAATACTTCTGAGACCCATTTATGCCAAGTTCATGCAAGTTTCTTGTGTACACAAGTCTCTGCTTAGATTAATACATCATGTAATCATGTATCATGCAACAGTAATAGCATCACAAGCAGTAACAGCGTGACAAACAGCAACAGGCAGCCAAACATGGCACAAGCCCAGCTGCAGGGAGCCTCACCTAGTGAAATCTAGTTTATCGGAGGTCTGGTTTATGAACGCTCTTGCAAGACTGTTATCCAGTTCTGCACCTAGAACCACTTGCACCGGTGGCTTTCTGCTTCCTACTGAAAGAAAGAACATAGACCACAGGGTTGAAAATCAGTTCAGAAAAGTTCTTTGAGACAAAAATGCAGTCTTGCTTGACAGCATCTAGCATGCTCTGCCCAACCCAAAACCACAGAGGCAGAGTGACAAATACATCTCTCCCTCTCTAAAGACATAATGAAGAGCTATTTTAACAAGGCAATAAAAAAGCTTGCCATAAATTAGCAGCTTGGTTTTTTTCAGGGAACATAAAAAATTTTCCTCTGTTTCAGCCCATTCCACTCTCTATACTAAAATGCTCCAAGGCTATGGCAGTTTCTTGGTCTTGTGGTGGGAGTCCTGCTCTCCCTGTGGGAGGTTTGGTGAGGATAGTGGCCACCCAGGGCATGAAATGTGCAACATCTGTCCTCTCCACCCATCCACAGTGCTGCATCAAGGAGCCTAGAAATCTTATTTAATGTCTTCCTGTTTCTGTGTAATTTCTATCTGTTTCTACAGAAACAGAATGACAATATCATCCTTGCAAAAATAAGGAAGGATCAGGCTGAAGCATGACCTTTACTTCCACACAGTCATTTTATTGTGTCTATATATTACCGAGCAGCAAGATCCTAAAGAGCAGCATATATGGAGCTCATATTCTCATGTTATTAGTTAGTTGTTTACTATACATCAAATTTAGCAGACTAACACTCTTGCTGGGAAATTTCTTGGTACAAAGGCATGCACATGTGTGTGCACACGCTCGTGTGTGTGTGCACAGACATGTGTGTGTGTGCATGTGTGTATTGAACAGCTTCCTGTGAGAAGTGATGTTTTGACAGTTTTCTGGGGCAAATGATGTTCACACAGTTCAAAAGAAGATGAAAGATATCCACATACTGTGCTTTTTTGTACCTTAAACCAGATTTACTGTGAAAATATGTGCTGTATGTGATGGTAATTTTTAGCTTATCTATTTATCTCTGTTGAGTCTTGTATTTTTCCTTGCTTTACTTGTTTGTGAGCCTCTTGATAGAAGATGAATTAGCATTTACTGAGTTGTAAACAGTTTCTATTCTCCAGTCCTCTTATCATTTTCTATTACGTTTTTTGAATAAATTATTTTTATTAATTGATATCCACCTCGTAAAAACAATTTTGGATAACCAGCACATTAAAATGAAACATCCATTACAAAACATTTGACAAGAAACATCTGTCCCCTGTCCTTTGATGGGTTTTCTTACTATCTTAAGCAAACATTTTCAAACCAAGTGCTTTACCTCTGGACTGTCCAACAGCTAGATACAGATGTACCCATCTATCTGTCTGTCTGTCTGTGTCCTGTCTCCTGTTTCCTTACAGAAACATTTTCCTGACAGTTTATTTTCTCAGCAGAAATTTGCAACATCTGAAACGAAGTGAATAAATGGTTGAATATGCTATTATCCAAAACTCTCCCCAAAAAGGGCAGTCTTTGGGGAGTTTTCTTTAAATGCTCGGATGCTCGGCACTTCATATTCTCTGAGAAAAAAAAAAAAGTGAGTGAAAAATGAACAAGTCATGGATTTTCAGTGCTTTAATGACTTATACTAATGTATTCCTTCATCTAAATACAGATTTCTATTTAAAATTCAGTATGCAGGGGTATTATGAATTCTAGTTTAATAGATTCCAAATAATTGCCCTTTAGAAGTGATGAATAGCTGTTTAAAGCCACTGATAAGAATATACTATTTCTCCCCTAACAATGGGCCTTCCACATTAACTGTATCATATATGCTTGAAATTAGTTTATTAATATTTTTATTGATATGCAAACTACAAGCTGATGGCAGATGGCAAATAATCCCTCACTCTAACACCAAACCCTCCAAAAAAGCCTTGTCTCTGCTACTGTTCTTGTAGGGGGACAAAAAAGAGAGATAAGAAGATAGCTTTTATATTGAATGCAGGCCACTGAAATGCAGATGATGCCATCCTCTCTTGTACTCAGTTTTCAGATTTTGTGACACAAAAAGAATAAGATATAAGGTTGAATTAATGACCAGTTTTTGCACAACTGCAATTCAAGAAGCTTTCTCTGTGCTGTTTATGCTATCTCTGTGACTGGCCTTTAAAACAACCATTCTAGACTTGTTCTTTCATTTAAAAGATGACAATCCAGAAATACTGAAATTAAAAATACATTATTCATATATACAACATAGGAATGACCTGGAAAAAATTTCACCTAACAGAGCTGATGGTTTCTTCGTAGCATATGAAACCCCTTAAAAACACCAAGTAAATTAGATTAAATATATCTAAAGTTGAATTTGCAGTTATGCCTACAACATAACATTGTTTCTGAGGTTGTATGTGTTTTGTGTGCTAAACACACCTGCTGTACCTATATGCAACACTTGGGAAAAGATATGTAAAACATTATTCTATTAGAAAACTAACACTAAAACATTTTTCTTTAAAAAGGCAAGGGGGGGAATTTTGTGAAGTATTATCTCAAATATTTAAAGAGACATACAAAGATATTGGACACCAACACCAGTGATTTTGTCAAATAATATGGTAATGCTGATGTTATAAGAGAGTGTTATATATAGATGTTTTTTCACTACATAATGTTTAGGTTCTACAAAGCTTTTAGATTACAAGCAGAAATAAAACATTTGCTGGGTGAAAAGTACATATATACACGATTAAATTGCATTTAAAAACTTCAGTATTTCCTATTATGCACATATTGCACTATGTAACATCCTTGTACTAGTGCTCACTTGCTCTCTCTGTCCATATGTGACTGCATGTAATTTTATTTGTGTACAGAGACTCCATCTCAGCTAAATGTTGGCTGTTGGAAAAGTATTTGCCAGTGTCCTTATTTGCTAAAGCTAACAGCAAAAAGAAAAGCTCTTAAATCTTTCCTACAGGTAGGAAGTTCCTCTAAGAATTGCCTTACTTTCCTCGTTTTCATCTTCCCTACCTACAAGCAAATTTCCGATTAATTTTCCCTTGGCAAAGTTAGCAACACCACAAGAGATCCTAAAAGTGGATTAAAGCAATTTTATGTCTTAACCATAGCTCCATCTACAATACTTGGCTCTGGTCCCTATAGCTTTTTTTTTTTTTTTTTGCTTTTTTTTTTTTTCCGTAGGAGCAGCACAGTCACTCCCCTCTCAGGGCCTTTTCTTTCTTGCTCTGGGGTAGGCTGCCTTCTCCGCACACTACTGGTACCCAGAAAATAATGGTTCTTCTGTTTGCCTCGCTGCCTGCATATTGCATCCATTGCTCCATTCAGCCTCTCTTTTCAGGTCTGCTAGCTGCTGTACAACTTAGTTTTTGTGCTCTACTGCCAGGGGTTTTCTGAAGCCAGACGCTTTTTGAAAAGGGGGTATATTTGCATAAACAATACCATGTGAGGAGGTCTGCTGGAAACAAAATCAAAATTCAGCTGAGCAAATCTTCCTGAGTAACTCATTTCTTGCAACCAACACCTCCTATCATTACCATCTGTGAACTAAATTATGGGCGAAAATGTGTGCAGTTCTTTCTTTTCACTTGCTCTTGTGTACAGATTCTTCATATTAGCTGAAGAATATTTTGTTTTCAGATTTAGGCTGAACAGAAACCCTTAAACAGAATTTGGTATATCGAATGAGAAAAATGTGGTTGTGTTAAATAAGGAACAGAAGGCCAGCCATGCATCAGCTAGCTTGCAACCCAGATTAGATTTGTACTGAAGGCTCATCAAAATGCATATCAAAAACAAGATCTACCCATCAGCTCACTGAAATTTCAGGTCAAAGATGGCAGGGCAGCTTTATCAGAACAGAGCAGAGAGAGGAAGGCTTACTACTGTGGCTGATAGCCGAAGGAATCATTCTGGAAATGTGTGTGCTTAAAACAAATCCCTAGTGACTTAAAATATTGGATATGCTGAGTGAATGTGTATGTGTACGCACATAAACACAAACATAAAGGGGTCATACATATGTATACATGAATGAATTCATGGATATTTCTATGCACAAGTAAACATACACACATGGTCTGTGCTACATCCTCTATGTGCATTTACAATATCTTACCCATGGGAATAAAGATAATTAGGCTAAGCCTGAAAAAAGACAGGCAGGCAAACTGAAAGTAGCCACATGGGAAAAAGGAAAATGCAGTTTCATAAGCCACTGCTCAAATCTCCCACTTATTTGCATTTTTTATTCAAGTATCTGGCTAGGTAATACATCTCTCGCTATTCCAGCAAATTGCAATCTTAATTTTGCTTTCTTGCTCAGATGCTTTGGATATAATTAATAACTATTCAAAATATGTTTCCCCTACTGCTTTAGGTCTATACATATAGTATCTTTTGTTTTGTACTATATTAAACTACACTCCTCTGTCTGAAATATTGTGCTCATGGATATGTTCGGCATTCAAAAACTACCACACACAGGGCTTCTTCTACTCCACTGCCTTGATCACTGCCCACTCTCCAAGCCCTAGTGCCAAGTGAGTTGGAAGAAGGCAGATTGCCTCCAAGTGTTGAGTCTATCCACAGGGGATTTTTGTGAGCCTCTTTTATTAGTCTGGTTTCTTCCCACACAAAACCCAGCTCAAGGGAGTAGTTTGAACAGAAGGTCTCATATCACATCTTGTCACCTACAGATGGGGGTCATATCAAAGAGCTCCCCAGGCACCTCTGAACTATCTGAAGTAGCCTCTTCCCATAAGTCAGACCTCATTCCTGTCATGGGGCTCCAGTCCAGGTGTGTCTCACTTTGAGGATGTACCCAAACAAACAGTTAGCAGAAAACTAGAAGGAAACACATTCACTCCTTCACATAATTTCCAAATCCTCTATAAGATGGGTGCTTTATTATTCTTACCTGGAATGTAAAGTGATCCACTTCATATAACACTGGAAAATGAAGATCAATTAACGTCTTGTTAAGGAGATGGCCTTAGTAACTGTCTTTACCAGATTTCAGTTTGGTAGAAGCATCTCTTTAAGGTATTTGCCATTTGTTACATGAAAAAAACTGTTACACAAATAACAAAAAACACAGGCATTACAGTTTAATAGGTGCACTAGAGAAGGAATGCCCACTACATAACATTTGTAAATATGACTTTATTATTCTACTGCACTGCCCAGAATAAATCTTTCATTATTGTGAAATTAAATGTATGAGCAGTGTCTGTTATTCAAACCACCCCAATATTAATTTACAACATCAGTGACTATACCAAGCAAAACAGAAAACAATAATAAAAATAACCAGAATTTTGTGCATGACCAATAAAAACCAAAATACCTGTTACAACAATGTCATAAAATTGTGAGTTACATGTCTTAACACTTCTAGGATGAGTGCCTAGCCCACAAGTATTAGTTTCAGTTACACCATAGTTAAGGGATGCTGCTTCTTTAGCCATGACTTTATTAATACGCTCGCTATAATTGCATGTGTCCTTAACAAGTAGAGTAAACAAAAACAACCTGGGAATCTGTAAGACAGTCAGGGTCTGCTCAAAGTAGCTGCTGATGCTCTTTGTCTTCCCAAGTCACCATTACATGTGATGGAGCCCAGCTTTCCTGGCAATGGCTGAACACCTGCCTGCCCATGGGAAGTGGTGAATGAATCCCTTGTTTTGCTTTGCTTGTGTGTGTGGCTATTGCTTTACTTGTTAAACTGTCCTCATCTCAACCCACAAGTTTTCTCCTGTCATTTTCTCCCTCATCCCACCAGGTTGGAGTGAGCGAGTGGCTGTGTTGTGCTTAGTTGCCAAGTGGGGTTAAACCACAACAGTGGTGAAGGAATGAGTCTCTCTCAAGCTCAGTCTTCTCCGCATGTGCCTGTTTAGTCCTACAAGGCCAAGCAAGGTCCTCCACCACTCCAAAACCAGACGTGACCCCATAACTTCATCACCCAGCTCACTTTGTTCCTGGATGTTACTCTCATGCATCTCCTCCTAGTGAGGTCTGAAGCAGGTGTGCCAGTTTCTCTGGTCCTTTCAGCGGGGGTGAAACTGCTACAACCTCATGGAGTCCTCCACTGATGTCAACAGGAAAACATCTATATCAGCATATCAAACCTCAAATCACTGAGGCATGCAGAGGGCAAGCTATATTAGTCTCATGGAAAGCAATTCTTCAACTTGCAGTTATTCATAGCACATAAATAGGCAATTACAGAAGAAACTCACATTTCAACATTAACAACTGTAACCTTCCCAGTCCAAAACATGGTATATACTTCCTTCATGGTGACTGGATTCCTTCTTTAAAATGACCCACAAAGGAAGACAATTTCTAAGACAAAGCTCAGAAATATGTCAGTCTGAAAGCAGAACTTGCACTTGAGTGATTAGTAATTATGCATCCTGCAGTTAATAGGCTCCACATATGTTAGCATATACATTAATCTGTACATTAATCTCCCTGCTTTTCTGAGGATTTTCTCTATATTACCCTCCCCACCCCATGGGGGTAGGAGGTAAGAAAAAATAAAAATTTACAGAAGAAATAATGGTATTTATATGAAAGAGATATTGCCTGATAAGCATTAGCTGTGCACTCATATTGCAAGAAAAATTAGAGAGGAGGGAGAGTTAGAAGTAGGAAAGAAGGAAGAGTGAACTCTGTGGTGTTTGCAGAATGTGTTTTCCGTGGAGTCTACAAAACACTTTGGAGGGAGGTTTGCATGACTGGATTTTGTAATCCTCATAATTTGGAAATCAATAAGATAAATTGTGGAGAACTGAACAGCTAGTGGCCTCAGTCTTGATGATTCCAGGATAAATCCTTTTAATAAACATGAAACTGCAGCAGAGCAGAAAGTCTAAGACCTGCTTTTGATTTGAAGATATTTACCTCTGTATCTGCTACATTTCTCAGGTTTTATTCTCCTTTTATCTTTTCAATTTTATCTCTCTGACTACTCATACAGTTAATTGTTTTTTGCATTTTTTCTTCAATGGTGAAGCATGTGTGTACATACATAACACATTAATATATGCAGACAGTTGGGACACACATATAGTTGTGCTTTCTAGTGTCTCCCAAGCAGACTTAATGGAAACTTACTGACATCGAGTAGTCATTTCATTCATGCTTAAAGCATGTTGTTGTCTGTATGGAAAATTCACATTTGTGAAACATGCAGAAAGAGAGGAAAAGAAGGGAAATGTCGTTTAGAGAAAAGTTACTTACATATAGGTTTTGCTGGTGATGGCCGTGACAAAGGAATTGTTTAAAAAAATGAAACAAACTATAGCATTTTCACATTAGGACTCCTTCACCAGTTAATCCATCAGAATTGGGATTTGACAAGGCTTGGTTTACGTAATAAATGTTTGATTAATTTATACATTTCTACAATATAACAACAAGAATTTGCAAGTTCAAGATTTAATATCCAGGCTTCCCTTGATATACACAGGGGGAAAAATACATTTAGAACTCTCATTTATTTTCCAATTAACTGTTCTTTATCCATGCATTAATATTACAGATGTCACAAGAATAATTAAAACAGATAAGCAATTTATAAAAATCTTCACATTTCATGCTAATTATCATAATGTAATGTTACATTTCTATTAGTAGCTTTTGTTCCCTCCCCCCACCATTCACTTCCAGGAACCCTGGGGCCTTAGCCAGTCAGCATGTTATAAATCTTTGTTAAAAAATGACACAAAGCTAAGAAGCTTGCAACCAAGTAAATTGGACAGTGATGGAGTTCTCCTTTCTTTACCTTCATTTTCCAACAGCCAGCCTGTCATCAAATTTTATGAGGAGCAGCTGAGGGAACTGGGGCTGTTTATCCTGGAGAAAAGGAGGCTGGGGGGAGACCTGATTGCTGTCTACAGCTAGATGAAAGGAGGTTGTAGCATGGAGGGTGTTGGTCTCTTCTCCGAAGTAGCAAGTGATAGGATTAGAGGAAATGGTCTCAAGTTGCATGAGGGAAGGTTCAGATTGGATATTAGGAAAAATTTCTTCATGGAAATGGTTGTGAAGCATTGGAACAGGCTACCCAGAGAAGTGGTGGAGTCACCATCCCTGGAGGTGTTTAAAAGACATTTAGACGAGGTTCTTAGGGACATGGTTTGGTGCTAGAGTTAGGTTATGATTGGACTCAATGATCCTGTGGGTCTCTTCCAACCAAAATGATTCTATGGTTCTGTGAAATATAAAAACAATGATGATTTTTTGCAGCTTCTCACTGTGAAGGCTAAGGGGCTCCCAGGATGAAGGGTTTAAGTATGGACTTCAAAGGATCACAGCCAGGCCATGAGAAAGGCAAAATAGAGCAAACTGATCTTAGGATCCTGACAGAGACATAAATCGTGGGCCCAGGAAGTAACTAGGGTCAACAGAGCTGGTACCATCGTATCATGCAATTATATTCACAAGCAATTAAGTCTCATCTGAAAATTAGTTAGCTTGTTTGTTCACACCATTCCTACACAAGATTATTACAGTGATTTTAAAATAACCATTCTAAAGGGAATTCCAACTGATGTTTAATATTCAAGACATCAAATCAGAGAAGTAATGCCATGTGGTATTATTCGGGCTCTCCCACACCTCCACTCCAGCCACCATTAGAACCAAACACATAGTCAAGCTAAAGAGCACAGTTATTGTGAGCAGCCTGGAATAAGAAATAAAGACAGCTTCAAAATCTGATCTTGTGAACAGTTTACATTGATAAAGAGGTTTCCTTTGCTAAAATACAATAATTCATATCAGTAAAATGATGTGCATGCTGAAGTGTTTGAAGGAATGGGATAAATTTGTCAAATGAATTATCTAGAATGAACAACGTGATCAGCTCCATTGGTAGCAATACAAACAGCCAGCATGTTAGCACGTGCATCTGCACAGGCACACACATGTGCACACCACCTTCTACTCAGGTGCTGCACGGAACAGCAAAGTGTTCAAGTGTGCTGTTAGTTCCATCATTCAGCAGGCTCTTCCACTCAGCCTTTGCACAGTAGTTTGTGTCATAATACAGATAATGTAGATCCATATGTTTCAAAAATATACTCATCTAAGCTTTCAGAAATAATAACGTAGTTTAAGTTTCAATTTGGTTTTTATTCCTGAAATAGGCATTGATACAAGACAGTGGAAATGACATATTAAATACAAATCTTGTTCCAGTGTCTAGTCCTGAAACCTTTCTGTAAGAAGAGTACATATGTGCATCTCCCCAGCTACTACCCCGTCTACTGATTCAAAGCTACAACAGTTTTTTTTATATTACTTAATTTATCTTTATTTATTACAACGTTGATAACATTCAAACTGCTTCAGATAATGTACTAGATAAGATACCTTTTTAAAACCTCTTACTGAGATCCTATTGGGAGTGGCACGTAAGTGAAAATACTTAATGGAATATTTCAGAGCATATTGCCAGAGAATGAACAAGAGAATATAATTTCATTTTAAAATGCCATACAAAAAAAATCACTTAAAATTCTCATAGCGGTGGTTTAATGTAGAAAAGGATGGATATTGTTATTTACATTGACTTTCTCCCTTTTTGAAATTGTTTTCTCTCTTTTATTTTCATTTGAGAATTCACCTGCTGTCTTTTCAGAAATGTCTGACACTTCTTTTAATTAAGAAATGAGAAGCAACAAGCAACACATTTCTAAAAGATTGCTGACTGTGTTAGGTGTGTTTTCAGCCTCCAGGCCAAATCCCTAGTTGGTTCACTCCCTTGGGAAGAAATATCAGTCCTTCAAGTTCTGCCATGACCCACACTATGATGGTACAAATCCAACTTGTAATACTCTCAGTTAGGGCTTAGTTTGCACTATCCATCCTTCTGTTGGGCCATAATAATATTTAGATCTTGGAGGTCTCAAAACTGCCAAGTTCTGAGGTGTCTGACTACAATACAGCAAAATCCAGACAAGACACTTTTTAAGCTGGAGGTCTTATCAAGAATTTTCCTGGGAGCTTGCACAGCCCCAGACAAAAGGTGATGTCCTTCTTCATCTGTTGTAAGTACACTGATGAGCAGAGAGTTTAAGTGGGCTTTCCTGTGATCTTACAACAGACTGCATAGCAAGCTGCGAAGAGCAGCCAACCTGCCTGTCCCCATCATCCTGTAGACTACAGAAGAACCCCTGCAAGCAGCTGACATTCATACATATTCATACTGCAAATTTACCAGTGAAACTCTCCCTCAAGCACTTTTGAACAAGGAAAACCATTTGTGCAAGGAAGAAAATTTTCTACCAAGAATGTCATAGTCAGGAGAAGCACTAAAAGGCATCTTCAGCCGACATAAAAAAATCTCTCAAGTTAAGTGACTAAAAGTAAGAAAACTAATTTCAGAGGTAAATTTTCAAAACAAAACTATCTTTCCACACAGAGTCAAGTATGCAATATTTTGCTGATTCAGGCTCAGTCAACCTCATACTAGGAGCCTATCTTCATACATGTGAAGAATTACAAGGGAAATACATAAATGTTTCATTGTGTCTATGCAACTTTAGCAGCCTTGAGCACTCAAACCCTTTTACCCTGATTTTGTAGACTAATATTGTTTAATTGCTACTGACATTTTAGCTCTAATTAATGCTAAAAGTATCCATGCCACAAGGATGTGTGTCACTCAGCTCCATTGCATTCTAAGAGCAGGCAAAGAATCCACCCGTGACAAATGATTTTGTATTTCAGAGGTAAACAGCACTGGACTGTTTCTATCCTTGCAATGGGCAAGAGGAACAGACCCTTTTTGTGGCCTGGCATTAAGAACTAGTGCTAAATCAAAATAAAAAAAACCAAAAACTTGAATTCAAAATTCCTCCAAACATTGTGTTTTGGCATGCAGCTCCAGATTAGAATGCATTTGAGTCCTGTTTGTAACTAACTCTTCTCAGATTAATCAATTAACATCGGTCAGCTAACGTCTAAAAGGGTATACCTCATCTCTTGTCTATAATCCTGGTCCTGGACCTGGTTTTACATGAGCACAGGGATGTGACCACATATTATCACCATATGTCAATGTAAATTTGCATGCAGGTTTGAGAATCATATTACTAAATAAGCCCTTCATAAATGTGCAATAATGACAATAAAATATAGCAAATATTCTGAGAACTGGCTCATCCTTTCCACTTGTTACTATCTGCAAGAGCCTGTGCTGCTATCACCTAATATTCCCTGCAGGCAGATTTTTCCCATTGGGTGCTCAGAAATGACAAGGTTCACTGGAGCTGTTCTCTCTTCTGTTCCTTTGCATCCATTGGAATGATGACCCTCAATCTGGAAACTGAATGTAGTGAGGAAGTCACAATCACCAAAACTGAGATGGCTTATCAGCTTTGATTCCTGTGGTGCAAAGGTCAGCCCCAAGCATTTGCTGATGCTGAGAGATCTCATCTTACAGAGATAAGTCAAATGTGGAAAGAGCCTGTGGCAAGCAGAAATCTCCATACCAGAATGGAGATTAGAAATCAACACACTCAGATTTTAGCCTATGGAAAGTAAGTTGCTATCAGCATTTGTGGTTTTTCCACCGGAGATATGGGTGATCTACCACCTGCTTGAGCAGCACCAGCCAGTTTATTCAAAATCAAATCATAGTCTTCCTAGCTAATAAAAGCAAAAAGTGTCAGTCACACCATCACTAATTATGAATGCCTCTTTTAGAATACACACAAACGTCTCGAATAAAACAATTGTCTAGATAATATCCTATCTTCCTCTTGCAAAAACCATGCAGTTTCTCACCAAATGCTCCTGCCATTGGCTTCTGAGGCAAAGTGATCAAGACTGAACAATACACAGCATATGCTCACATTTGAAGCATGTCAAAAGCAGGTTTTGAACCAGGGCATAGCACAGAGATGTCTAAAGCAGTAGTGATAAATATCTTCCTCGTGTCTATGATTTAAAGCCCAAGTTTACACTGTTTGACCTCATTTGAGTTTGACAAAGTCACAGATACCAATGACCTATTTCTGCTCATGGTGCCAAGCGCGAGTGGATGTTGCCTTGGAGGACACACTTCATATATCCTCTGGTATCTGAGGTGATGAACACAGGCAGGATATAAAAAATAAGTAATTAGTGTGGTGAACATGCCTTGCAATTCGCATACCCATTGTGGGGGAAGGGGTTTGCAAGGGTATACGTGCAGTGATGCTTGCCAATAGACACAGATTGTTTAACAGTCACCTCCAGGGAGTAAAACTGGTTGCCAATTCAACTTCCAGGTAATTTTATAGGATAATTATTAACCTTACTGAAGTTATTAGAGACTAGCTACTTGGAGACTTGTGAAATGTGAATTATCACTATCTGTCTGATCGAGAAGTACAGCTAATCCCCTCAAACATTTTATGCTGAGCTAAGGATTATCGCTCTTTTTAGGTATTAGAAAAATCTTCAGAAAGGATCGAATTACATACAATTTTTTACAGTTGTGAGAAAGCATTTACAAGATTCTCTTCCATTTCTCTACCACCCACCCACTACACTTCATACCCACCATCCTTTCCAACAATATGTTAGGAAAACACAGTTCTGTCTCAACCCTCTCTGATACTGCCATCTTTTTAGTACACCACAAGCAGTGAAGAAGTGATGTGAATATCATTATATCTTCCATGGAAAACATTTCTAAAGATCATAGCAGAGCTAACACCACGTGCTAAGGCAGTCAGCACAGCTCTTCTAAGGTCCCACAATCTCCCCTCCTCCTCCTTCCAACTCAAAGTAAAACACTTTTTTTTCCTTCCTATCAAGCCACTGGTGAACTACCACTACAAGCCAGTGTGGTTACCTTCCTCTCCTTCCCATCACTTTCACCTAACATTGTCCCTAATGTCAAGCTTTCAGTACCTATCTGAAAGCCAAATGCTACTGTGGAGCATCACAAGGCCACATCCTGTGAAGGAAAGTGTGAGCAAGGAAGCTCTTTTGCATCTATCAGGGCCAACTTACTTAAAAAAAGCCTCACATGAAAAGAAATAGAGGTTAACCAGAGGTGAGGAAATTAAGAAAAGCTGTAGCCCAATTTTTGCAGGGTCTCTTCACTCTCCTTGAAAAGGGAAATTAGATAGAATATCACCACAGCATGGCCTCTTACATGTGGTAGTCCTCAACCTTGGTATCTCAGCCCTGCCCTAACACACATCCATGTGTTTGCAGATCCTTTCTCCCTGGGTGTCTGGCATAGTCATCTGTGAGGAACATGCAGAACTTGACTATTTCTGTAACAATTTCAGAAACATGGTCTCAGTACCCCCAGAAACACTAATGTTTTTGTTCCAAGCTCCAGCTGATGATGCTGCCACCCATTAAGCTCCTGACATGCACCTGTATCCATACATACTGGTGTTAACTGTGCAGATGGAGAGATAGTTTCCTGATGTGAATTACTGCCATTTCTAATCCATGGCTGGTGAGTCTCTGCCACTAGGGAAAGCAGTAAATTTCAAAAGTTTGTCCTTTGTTGATTTGTTACCCGTCTCAGGGTTGCTTCCTCTCCTCCCTTCCACATGTCTCTTTTGAAGTAGCACATTTCCGTTGGCATGCTTTGAAGAGATGTTCCCTTGAGTATTTTGCCCTTTCTTCTCCTATCCCCAGAGCTTTGTAACTATTTTTTTAACCCCAAGAGGAAAAAAAAAAAAAAAAAAAGTACTGTGCTGTTGCCTTCCTCTTCAGGGAATTGTTACATGTTAGTGCACACAGGTTTGCATTCCTCCTACTGTTCGTTTTCTCTCTACCCACCTTATTTCTTGATGCAAAATCAGGAAATGTCATCTTCTGTTGCACAAAAGGGGTAAATCCTTGTGACAGTGAGGCTGCAGAAAATGCAACCACCACAGAGCAACTCCTGTTTTACATGGCCACAACTGATAGAGTGATCCCAGAGCTGCAAGGCACATGAGAGTCCAGCAAACACTTTCAGTCATTCCCCTAGTATCCCACAGGGACTTTTTTTCTCTTATTTTGGTTTGGACTTTTCTGAATGTGACACTAGTTTAAATGTGAATTTTGTATTTCTTATGCTATTGCACTTTGCCTAAGCACTCTCTACTCACACGCTACTTTCATGCGGGTAATAGACATCTTAATTATTCCAGAAAATAAAAGACAGGGACACTTGTACCAATGCCTTCCCTATTGTAGAGCATCTGGTATCTTTGCTTTATTCCCTAGTTTTATTCTGAATATCTCAGAACACTGACTGTTTTTTCTCCTTTTTACACTATATGTTATAAAGGAAAAAGAAGCCTTCTGTTACCTATTTACCTTTTTTATAGAGGTCCTTGTGATATAGTTTGTAAACTAAGAGAATGCTGGGACAGCATAATTTAAGAGAGGGGTTTAAACTACCTTTTTTATATTGATATGGTTATTTAATTTGTTGAACTCTCTGAGCTTCCTACCAGTCGAATGTGAACATTAAAATAAATTTGTAAATTACTGGTATTTCTTTAGATGGAATGGGAAATAAATGGTCGCAATCTCTGTACATATAGGCTGGTAAGGAATCTATGGATGTAGTTACAGTTTCTGCTTAATCACAGTCCAGAGGCCGTTACACATCCAAAGCAAAATTATTCTTTTCATAAAACATCAGGCTTCCTTGGCTCCTTTCCTGGATTTTTTTGATTAATCCAGGGCACGGCTTGAGTAAATAATTAATTTCTTTTGTTTTATTGTACCTATTCTGTCCATCTGGGTTCTTTTAGCTTGTTCACTCTCTGGAGTGAAGTTGTGTGTATTCACACAGCACTTAGTGCACTGTGGCTTTGAGCTCAGGTAAAATCTCTAATTAATTTCTAAGTAAATATCACTCAAAGGAAGAATTCAAGCCATCAGGTTTTGTCCCACAAAAGCTTCTTGGCTGGCTGGTAAACGGTGTGAGACTTACTCCATCTTTAATCTTGGAGGACCCAACCATGTGCTTGCGCTAGTAAGAAAAAAATCAAAGAGTAGCTGTGTTGTGTTGGCTGGGAGGAAGGGGTAAGGAAGGTCAATCTATAGAGGAAAAATGGGTGAGAACAATTGCTTTGCAGGTCTGTGCCCCTGGAATTACTCTGCAATGGGCTGATGCTCTCCTATCAGACAAGGAGACTCTCTCATCCTGAAAGGTACCACCTGCAGGAAAAGCATCTCTTTTTAGCCAACTAATGAAGCATCCTGAAAATATATTACATCGTTAATAATGACTGATACTCAGATTTTATATAACTTGCTGTTGGAACGGAAGTTCTTCAGATAAATTTGTTATATTTAGTTTATATATTGCATCCCATAATCAACATTTAGATTAATTTAAAATCAATTACAATAAATATTTCAGTGTAACAAACCAGGTATATCAATGTTGTTACAATGATAGCAAGTCCCTCTTCAATAAATAAAGCCATTCTGGGTCTTTTAGGTCATTTTACTCCTTGTAGAAGTGTGTTCTAACAAACACACCCTCTGATAGCTAGTCACATTTTTCTGATACGATAGCCTTTTTGAGTCTGCATGTATCCACAATTATGTTCTACTTGTTATTATGTCAATATTGTCTCTAACTTTTAAAACTAATATTGACTGTAGCTGTCTGTTCTCCTAATATATTTGACTAATCACATCACCCCCTCTGCCTTTATTTTGTCCGATTAAAAAATCATGCTTTTTTGTTCAGCTTTGTTCACCATTAGTTCAGCCCATTCTCTAAAAGCCATTTTCCACGCCCATTCCAACCTGGAAAGCTGCAGAGGGTTTCCTCGTGGTACAACAGTTTGCCCTGCTGATGGTACAGCAGCACAGATATTCTTCTTATAGGAAGTTACTTTGGTGAATTATCTGAGTGTCATCTCACTTGGCTTAAAAGGTTTTTTTCTGATCATTCCATAATAAAATTTCTTAGTTTCTTTTTTTTTGTTTGTTTGTTTTTTCCCAGCCCCAACCCTCATTTCCTAACAAACGTATGCACATTATTATTATATTTTTGACAAGAATCAAGTCTTGGAATTGTTATTGTTTTTGAGACTTTCCCATTTTAACATGTGGGAACCACTGCTTTCTGGACCCATTTACTCACTATAAACTTAAAAGCAGCTGCAAACTTGGTAAGATTACCTCATATAGTCTTGATTCCCAGATATTTTCTCTGTATTTTGTGTTACAGAGGCCCAGAAACCTGTCTACCTGTCTTCCATTCTGAGGAAAATGTTTTAAAACACCACAGTCTATGCCACAGCAACGTCCCATTGAGCAATGACACATCCAAAATACTGAGGATGGAGCCAGCCTAGGATCAGCCCACCTAGGATCAGTGGGGTAAGCAGAGGTTTGAGAAGGTGAAAAAGTAAAATAAAGTATTTTTTTTTTATGATCCTTTTCCTTTATACAGCGAGAAATCTGATTGAAGGACTGTGCTCATCTGGGGACTTGGAGAACAAAGGTCCAAGTGCTACACTCAGTCAAACTGTTCGGGTTAATGGACCTTGCTTGAGTAAATAAGGAGTTTCAGAGAATTTAGGATCTAGGCCTATTAATCATTCCACTTTGTACACACCTAGTGTCATGGAGGTCATACATTTTATTCTTACTAAGTCTTAAATGAGACACTGACTCCTCTTGCATCCAGTGTTCAGGAAGGGTTCTTTCACCGGAATAAAAACATATCCATATCTGTTTATTTCAAGGAAATGCATCCATTTTGGTTTCCTCGATTTCATTTCCTGAGATATAAATCTGCTCTGGATGCCCTGTCACAGCTTTTTTCCTTCTCTTTCTTAGTCTTCATTTATTGCTAATCATCTAGTCTCAGGTTCATCAATTTTAAGCCTGGGTGAATTTAAAAAAAAACACTATTGACTTCCTTCTGTTGTGTGTATCTAAATATGGTAGTGTCTTTTTTTTTCATATGAAAAGCTTTGCCAAGAAACTATTAATCTAACCTTGTGTCATTATATCTTTCATGGAAATCCATGATGTGGAGAGGTCTTTACCATCTGCTTCCATCAGGGGGGTTATCTCAGTGTCTAGACACTATAGTGATAGGCTTTTTAGGGATGCTGATAGATAGACGGGGCTTTTGAGAGCTCGCATGTAATCCTCTTCAAATGTGGATGGATGTTTTCTTGCAGTCTGGGATGAAGTTCAGGATTGTATTTCAAACAAATTTGTCCTGGAGTGTAAATAGGACAACTTTGGTTAACAGTAAACTCTAACAGGTCTGACAGAATAAGTAATATGAGAAGCAGAGAGCCTGCATTTTGTTGTAGGATATGTTTATCTCATTTTGATTTTTTAACACAAATAAAATTCTTCAAACAGAGTAAAAAAATTGCTCGTACACTTTTAAGAGTAAGGGTTTCTTTCAAGAAAAACTGTTAGAAATAGAAATATAGAAAGGGAGTGTGTGCCTATATGCACATGAAACTTTTATCACTGACACTTTGAAATATATAAGAAAAATATTTTTAAATCTTGCTAGCTGCTCACCATTTATTTTGGCAAAATTCTGTTCTCAGAAAATGAGAATAAGCAAACAAACATACTCCTGCCCCGTGTAGCATTCTGGTTCTCATGTGAGAGCACAATGTGGCAATGTTTGGGTCTTGAACAGCAGAAAGCAGCATCTGTTCTGAAAACCTGCCCCCGTGGAAACTTTTAAAACTGGCAGACATTCCTGTGCTGTGAGGTGTATGCCCTCCAGCAGTGCTCCTCGTGTTCCCTCAGTCCCCAGCACAAGGAACATTGGTCCATGCCCCCATGATCAAGTGGTTTCAAAGATGCTGAAAGTGCTTTTACCTGACAGGAGGATCCCACTGTCTAGATGCTGGTTCTACATCTGTGCCATTCTCTGGCTGCTCTGGGTGCAGCTCTCAACAACTCCCCCACTTCAACCTCCTGAGACTCCCTGGGCAGACTCACATTGTTCTTGCTCTGGCTCCTACTCTTGCCCCAGCTCCACAGCTGTCTTGCAAATTGAGTTTGATTGCTTTGGGCAGTACAACTGGGATTTGCTCAACCTCCCTCCAGGAGACCTAGTTCATCAAGGGGAGTTCCTCAAGGAGCAAGTCTGGGACTGATCTTATTATTTACCGATACAAAAGTAGGAGTGCGAGTGCTAATTAGCCATTAGTAAGGACAGAAAACACTGTCAAAATGGAAGATGAATGGAAGAAGACCTTACTGCCCTTTCAGATTGAAGAGGCAGAAATATAAAATCATGCATATTAAGAACTAGTAGTATCTTTTATGAGATGGAATCTGGTGAAAAACAGAAAGGATAGGTGTGTCCAGATAAGTCACATACAAGATGGTTGGAGCTAGCACTATAATTCGGGTATGAAAAACATGTCTGACCCTTGGAAATACATGGCAACTATCTTCAGCAGAGGAAAGAAATCATTCATGCCCTTATAAGAAGATGTTGATAGCATACCAATGTGAATGCTACACATAGCATTCTGACAATCCACACTTACAAGGAATTAAATTGGGAATAGAGGAGACATGTAACTGATCACAAGAACAGGAGGATCATCATGCAAGAAAGATTAAAAGACCTAGGCCTGCTTAGCCTAGGTAAATGAAAGCTTTAAGGAAATATGATTGCTGAAGATAAATGCAAAGCTGGATGAGAAATACTGAAGTTATCAGACAATCCTGGCAGCAGAACATAGGGGCAGAAGGGGGCCACAGATACAGCCATGCTGGGAAGCAGGAGAACGTTTCTAAACACCAGTGTCTGGAGATGCAGATCCCAGTATGCAGAACAAGCAGCATAAGCAGCATATTTTTTCAGTATCTTGAAGACAGAACTGGGCATGTTTCTGAAGGAGATCACAGAGCATGGCTTCCTGCAACAGCAGGAGACTGAGCTGGGTGACCTTGCAGATCCATCGCTCTCTACTCAAAGTTGCTTCAAGCAGCTTGTGATGGTCGAGGAGAAAAACAAAGCCAGGCAGCCTTCTTACAGTGTAGGAGTACTTCAGTCTAAATTTAAGCCACGGTATCAAAACGAAGAGACACGGAAACTTTGACATGTTTGTCTTTCCTGCCTGGAATTTAACTGTTCTCCTGAAGAGCTTTTTACAATTCTGACTTCCTCAACTCCCCGGTCCCCAGGATATAACTTTGCTCTTGCTCTCTTCTCTCCCTCATTCAGAGATTTGTCTCATCAAGCTTTCAAACCTTTTCGTCAGCCTGGTTCACCTGTGGGACACAATTCTGCACAGTGCTGGAGAAGAAATTTAAAATTCAACTCTGGAGGCGAGTCGTACGTATTGTCTAAGACACATTTGTCAGTGCATTCTTCAGTGACTGCACAGCAGTAAACCCTACAAACAGGGCTAATGGACAGTTTAATTTGCTGCTTCTTCAGTCACTTACCTGTTGAAAGAGACTGTTACAATGAAACATACATTTCACATCATAGGCTGGATTATGTTCACTAGCACAACCCAACTCAAGCTGCTGACCAGCTATTGAGCCTATGAAGAGTGCTGTTTGCCAGCTTGGCATGCACACATCCCAAATCTTTCATTGCCAAGCCTGTAAACCATTCGAGCCTGTTCCAACACAAGATGGTCCTGCAGTGATACTGCCTTTTATCCACCAAAACTCAGGCATAAGCCAAACATGGGTTCAGGTGCACACTTCTGCACAGAGGAGCACAATTCAGGTGTTCCAATAGAAGTTTTATACCACTCCACCCAGAATGGTTTTCTTGAAAGGTTCCTTTAGTGTTTTACTCTAAAGCACAGCACACCAAGTATTGCTCTAACTGGTCCTGGTAGTCAACAGTGTCAAGATGCCATATTGGCAGGTGAAGATACAAAGCTGAGGGATTTATGGGATACGCTCTTTGATGTCTGGCAGCCTTGCATGGAGAAAGGTTGGGTTCCCTGCTTTTGCAGCACCGCAGAAAGCTGATGCTAGATTGAGCAGCTCTGGGACAGGCTGAGCTATACATTTCCCTTCAGTTGGGATCTAGAAGTCAGAAGAACTGAAAGGACATGGCTTTTTACTTGTGTCTCGCAGCCAGCCAGAAGAATGTCTCTTTTCTGGTCTGAGACACCATGCAGCTATCAGTGTCTGGTTTTCATGACCTCTGCTTGTTATTGTTACCTAACAGAGAATAGCAGGGAAGCTGGAAAAAACAAAACAAAACAAAACATGTTTATTTATCTAAAAAGTTCTTACTTGACAACTGAAAAACTAAAAATCGGATAAACGAGAGAACAATCTACTGTGGAAAAATGTTCTTAGTTGCAACTCAGAAAAACCATCCAAATTGGTGGTCTGCAATATGATCAGAAATAAAGGAAAGCAAACATATGCTATGAATACAGGTATCCATCATGTATGACCTGTGAAAGAAGAGCTTATACAGCTTGTGTGTGTTATAGCTCAGATTTCAAAGCTCCTACTGTAAAAAGTATAGGAACCTGTTAAAAACACAACTGCTTTTAAACAACAGGTGTACCAGAACTTCTCAGATTGTAATTTATCAGCTATTTAAATAGAGATTGACCATGAAAGACCTCACACACCCTGTCCCACTGTCAACATTCAATAATGTTTTAACATACTGAAGAGTTTGTGTTGCCCAGAAGACTGGGGTGCTATGGTTTACTGGCTAGGATTGATCATGTTTCTGGTAGCACAGATGGCTGAAGTGTTGGTTGAGGAAATTTCTCAATATGATGGAATAAATTCTCAGCTGCCAGGGTGTGAGGAGTCTTCCCACTGGGGAGAAGACATCATGCCCCCCATGCGGCATGTTTACGGGTGCGTCTGTCGTATTTGTGACCATACACAGAGCTCTTCCTCTTCTCTCTAAATGCTTTCAGACTATATTGTCCTAAAGAAAGCTTATCAGTTAAAAACAACCAGCGTAATCACAGTTCTCACTGAAATGGCAAGCACAGACAACCAGTTAACTGGTGAAAGAAAGAAAATAGTTGGATCCAGACACTGCTTGACAAGTCTTACTAAAGGTTAAATCCTGGCTAGCCCAGCATGGAAACAACAAAATGAGAAAAGAAAGCATAGACTTGCTTCTTTGTCAGATCAGCATAGAGTTCAAGGACACACTTGCAGTTCCTTGGCATATAGGAGAAGGGGGAGAACAAGAGCAAGAGCAGCACCAAGAGCTATTGCAAATTTCACTTGTCGTCTGTGCTGAAGTGTGGTCCAACCTTTAAGTGGCAGATGGTAGGTGAGTAAAGCTGGTCATTTGTGAAGGAAAATGTGCTCACATACTCTCCCCAGCCTGCGCAGTCGATTCAGTTTTCGTAAGTGTAGCTCTTTGCCAGGTTCAGAATGGGTAGACAAGGGAAAGATCTCCATTCAACACAGAGAGAATCATTGCCACGATCCCACATAGGGCATACACTTTTACAAACCACTAGGGACTTTTGCACCCATTTTCACATCTTAGATTGCCTGCAGTCACAGCTGCAGTGGGATATATTGCCATTTGGGTAACATGGACCACGTTTCTGAGATGCCAGCAATGTTAAGGTTCTTTGTCAGAGACACTAGGAGCTATAAAAGGCTTCCTGGTCCCTGAATACATTGCTCTGTAAAACTAGCTTGCTTTTGCCTTACTTCCTCTGACTTTTTTTTCATGAACAGGTTTTTGCAATATTTTATATCATAGCATGTATGTTATTATCCTTGACTAAATGCGGATATTTATTTACTTGGGGTTTTTTTTCTGAGTGATGTTTCCTTTCTTGTTAAATACTTATTAGCAGAGTTAAAGAATTGAGCAAGTTTTGCTCAAAAGACATTTATTGACAGCAGAGAATATACAGGACTAACAAAGGCAAAATCATGCATATTTTCTTTGACCTCAGCCTGCTACAGACCTCCACTACTGTGCAGATGTTTTCTTAAAAATGTACTTATTTTACAGCTGGAATATAGTTTTTCTGCCCACTGCTGGAAATGGAGAAGCTCCTGCTGGCTCAGAGCAGGGACTCTTTCTCTTGGAGGAGAACTTTCTCTCGTCCCCCACTGGATGTAGCACAGCTCACAAAGCTGAGAGGTCTCACAGACAGCACCTTCCCGTTACCTTTGTTCACCAGACAGTAATTCTCATGTGATGATGGTTAAATGAGCGAGAAATCTCACTGAATCACACCACGAAATTTTCTCCTTGCTGGAATGAGATAGTGTGCTGTAAAAAGCTTCTTGAAAATGAACAAGTCACAGCTGAAATGAGCAAGAGCTGACAAGTTTGGTCCTGCACATTACATTCTTTTGTAAACCAGAGAGATGCTTTCTGTGAAGATTTTCCATGCTCCATTAAAAAAAAAATCTTTTGTCTTGCATACATGTTGTAGACAGAGACCACTTAACTGTAACGGTGGATGGGATTTATGGGGAAAGCTATACTTGTAAAGCAAGAGAGAAGAAAAAATAAAGGCTTTGTGCATTTAAAGGATTACATTTTAGACTGTGGAAGAATAAGAAAAGAAATTTAGCTACACGTTACTGATAAGACAGAAAGCTACCGTCAGAATCTCAAGCACATACTAGGTACAACATTCTAAGTCACAGTGGTGGTTTGAGGGGCTTTAGGGTTCCCTTGCTCTCCATAAAGTTTAATCTATGAATTGAGGGGAAACACTCAGCCTAATATTTGGGCAAGCCTACCTCTATATTCCAGTTTTTCGTTGTCCACAGCAACTCATGGCTTGCACATTGCAGAGGAAGGAATCTCTGAGGAGGAGGAGGAAGGGATGCAGTTGCAGTGGGAGATTTTGGTTAGCCTTTTGGGAAAATCCAACCTCAAACCTCAAACTCTGTGTTGCGGAAGCCGGTTTTCTACCACAAGAATGAAAACTAATTTTTCAAATTTCAAATCTAATAAGTCTGAGGCTTTTTTTTCATATCATAGACAAAGTTATTTTTATTGCTTGAGAAAAATAAAAATAACAATTAAAAATAAAAGCTGCAACTAGAGTACACATAATTTTCTTCTTACAAAAAAATGTAAACAACTATATGTAGGTGGGAAACACACTACCTGATACATTGTCTTTTACCTCTATTTATTGGTAACTTGGGGCCAGATACTGATGACTTTACTCACAGTGAGTCAAGTCTTACTCCTCAAGCAACTCTATTATCGACTAACAGACTTGCAAGAGAAGTGAAGTATTTGAGTATTCTTTAGGGGCATTAGCACCTAGCTCTGGAAACCACATTAATTTAAAATATACTTTTGAAAACAGAGCAATGTTTAGGCATTGCCACTTTTGACTGTTGAATTGCTATGGCAAACTTTGCGAACTGGCCCACACGTACACAAAATAGAACCACAAACGTTTGCATCTAGCACAGAGTAGTTACAACTTAGGCTTTATATGCATGCATGTACACACATATAATTCAGCTTTTTGAAGAAGAACCAACCTGAGCAAGAGACAGTCCAAAAGCTTCTACCATTGAGTTGGAACAGAGGTTTGGGCCACATGGCTCTGCTTTCTGGTGTCTACAAAACAGCACATCCTAGCTGGAAGCATAACTGTGTGACTCCTTTGAGAGTGAGAAAGCATCCAGCTGCTGTCATGGTAAATGGGTCACCAGTGAGGGAGTTGGCAAGACAAGGTGAAGGGTGTTCAGCAGCAACCAGCCTTTTGAGAGATCACTTAGTTAATGGAAAACATGATCCAGAATCTGCAACAAGTCAAAGCATTTCCTTGTTAACCTCTTTCTGGTATTTGCCCTACAAATGCACTCTCCAGTTTAATTTTCTGCCTGATGGACTCTCCTGAAATCAGTGGCACGTATGTCAAATCATAACAATGAAAGACAGTACACATTGAAGGGTCCTCTCAGCTCCTCCAGGCCCCCGTCTCTGTGTCAATAAACACAGAGTTGCATCTGTTAGGACATATCTAATGTTTGCACTATACTTCCTATAAGTTCTCACCAGCAGAACACCAGGAAATTAAAACTCTGAAGGTACCAGAAATTCAGGCAGGAAGACAGGTGATCTGTTCTGTTTCTGAGAATGCCCAAGACCTTCAGAGATCAAGAACACCCAAGCAGACACAACCATATTAAATGTGTCTTTTAAAAAAGAATATAAGTATCATTAATATTTGTGTTTGGAGAAATGATTGTAGTGGTTTGACTTTCTGGCTGACTAATTCCCTAGAAGAAAGGGAGTGCTAGGACTGAAGAGCTCTCACTCAAGGAGAGGTTCACTAAACTTGTCAGAATCCCTTGTTTGCTTCTGTGTCTTATTTGTCTATCTTCTGGTTTCATGTCTGTGAGTCACAAGATCACAGACATGTTCAGGCTGGAAAGGATCTCAGGTGTCTCTAACCCAACTTTCTGCCTAAAACAGAGCCAGCTGCAGGATCGGACCAAGTTGCTCAGGGCTTTATCCAGGTGGGTCTTGAAAACCTCGAAGGATGGAGACTGCACAGTCTCCCTGTGCTTCTGCTCCGCTGATTGACTGTCTTCATGCAAAAACAGTTTATCCTTATGTATTGTCTAAACCTCTCTTGTTTTAAACTTAATGCCCTTGTTGTGTTTAACTTATGGCTTCTTGTCTTCCCACCAAACACAACCATTAAAAGCCTGGCTTCATCTCTTAAGTCTTGTTGAGGAAAAGAAATATATGAGCAGGTATATTCCCCAAACTAATATGATGGGAACTTTTACAAATCAGATTTAGTAGGAGCATATTATCAACCTTATGACTGTAGACTTATTTTCTGAAGGTAGTGTTATATATAAATTAACACAGCTATAGAAAAATTGACCAATTCTGACAGAATATAGGAACATAATCCCTCAAGAAGTAAAAAATTTACCAGAAATTGACCAAACTAGTATTATGTAAAATTAAAATTCACAGAATTATTTTCTGTGTAGGTCATCAGAGATAAAGAAGTACACAGAAACTCTCAAAATGTTTGACATTTGCATGGTTGCTGCTACTGCCTCACCTTCCCACCCCTCTCTACCTCTTCCAGTTGTAGCTCTGTGTTACAGGGCTTATTTGAATGATGCTTTTACAAGGAAGAGTACATCAATATTCTCTACAACCTCTTTTAAAAACAGGCATGAACTAGGTAGAAGTACAGCAGATGGAAAGTCAACATACATGTAAAAAAGGAATGTTATAAAGCAGATGGTGATCAGTTGTTCAAGTCAACTGAAAGAAAGAGACATTTGTTTTCTTTGCCTGAAAGATACTAGCCAAAAATGCCAGTTATGAGGACAGCTGGGGGTGGACCACATGGGGACTCTGTAGAGCCCATTCAGTAGAGCTTTTTATGAACAAGTTACTATCTGTTGGAGGTGAAGGGTCTGTGCTGGGATACTTCTGCTTCAAGGCAAGAATTACATAAAGTTCAATATTTGTCAATTTTCTGTTTTCATGGTATCCACCCTGGTCTCCTGGATCCAGCTTTTCTTTATGACCTTGAAGGATTAGCTCCCAGGCCTTTAATGTGACATGTGAATCTGCAATTCAGGAGAAGTTTTAAAAGCTAAAGATAACTGAATGCTGGAGATAAAGAATAAAAAAATAATGTGATGGTGCACGGACAAAAAGGAGAGCAAACAAGTAAGGAAGACAAAGATCTGAAGGTCAGCAGATAGGAATCCTGAGAGAGGGATAAGGCCTGTCTTGAATTTGCTGAGAAAAGTGGCATACAGTATTGTGGAGTATTATACATGCTTCCCAAGCCATAAGACATGATTCCTGTTGCCGGCAGACTCACAACTTCACAGAAGAGCTGTGGATTGGACAAAACCCCAGAGGAAGAGTAACAGCCTTGGGCTAAGAAAATGCTTTTATAAGTAAAGACTTTGCACCTTTGGGCAATAAATACCATTCACCCACATTACAAATGAGGTAACTGAGAAACAGGAGTGTAGGTTCCAGGGTGTCAGGACCAGTTCCTATCCATATTGAAGCCCTGTTGAAAAATATTTCTTCATTAACTATGAAATTATACAATAGCTCTTAGCCAGATGGTCACATGAAAGAGGGTCCTGCTTCTGTCACAGCTCTTACCCCACAAAACATAATGCTTGAGCTCCAGTTTCAGGATATGTTCAGGTTTGCAGAACAGAATCTGATTTGCGATTTAGAGCAGAATCTGGTAACTTAACTGTATCTGCTACAAACCTTCTGGTTATAATTTTGTATTTGCATTACACGGGAGGAATGGTTGGCAGTTAGATTGCCCAGGTCCTGCAAAACTTCGAGGGGAACAGAAGAAGAGTCATTCATCATATAGCTGCAACAAACTTCAGACTGTTGAGTGACTAAATGAATAATGAATATATATATATTCATCACGAAACAAGACAATTTGAATACAG
The DNA here is from genome assembly GCF_037038585.1 of Patagioenas fasciata. Taxonomy (NCBI): domain Eukaryota; kingdom Metazoa; phylum Chordata; class Aves; order Columbiformes; family Columbidae; genus Patagioenas; species Patagioenas fasciata. The sequence goes on along the minus strand of NC_092521.1, from coordinate 99,958,277 downwards.
AACACTTTTTCAACCATCTACAGGATATTTAATTGGTATTCAATTGGAGCTTGTACAGTGTAAGCAGAACTCTTTAATTCTACCGTGGCAGTCTAACCACAGGAAAAAAGGAAAACCCTAAGTGTCCTTATAAAGTTGAAGCCTGTGGGTTTGGATTAATAAAGTGGCATGAATATTTTTTTTTAGATCAAAAGTTAGGTCTGGTTTCTTTTGCACATTCCCCATACCACTGCCCTTCCAGGCTTTGGCTGAAAGGGACAGCAGAAGTATCAAAACATCTCACATATTCCGGTACTTGCAATATTTCTGGCCCAGCCAAAACCAGGATACTTCTGCTTTCCCTGACCACTGGCTGGCTGAAGTCTGTTCTTCCAGGATGGTTATTTAAGAGATGTGACTGTCAGACTCAGCCAAGCAATGTTTACTTCCTTTGCTGATCCTCCTTCCCAGAGCCTAGTGTCACATGCCCGGAGCAGGGCAGTGCTTCATCAGCCCCTCTGAGCCGTACACAAGGCAGCTATTTTATTGCAGCGCTGCGCAAAGGGTTTCCTTCCACTTCTTTCTGTGCAGCCACACGTTATACAGCCCCTTACGTGGGGAAGAGCTGCAGACATGGATCAAAGCTGCTAATGGAATCATGGAATAAACAAGACTTAATAGGCTAACTACTTCAAATGTGATTAAAGTTACAAGAAACCAATCCTTCTCCTTAACCAGGCCTGGCAGTTCCAGGTTAAAAACTGATTTTGTGAGGTTAGATGCTCTTCTTCCACATTAGTCTAGTTTCTGTATTTTTCCCTTGTTCCCACAAGCTGCAATTTACACATTTCCTGACAGATCCCTGCCAAGCCATCAAACAGACAAGCTGGCAATTTTAGGGACTGAACAGCAGTTTTAAGCAGAAGAGAAGGAGCCAGCCAACTACTCAGCTTCCTTCCCCCTCCCAGCAAGTCTCTATGATAGCTTTGTAGGTCCCAGTATTTTTGTTCACCTGGTATAATCAGTAATTTATCAAGTTTGTCTCTCCCTGTCACTTTTGGGCCTGTATATAGTATGGATTTAAAATACAAAAGAGACATTAAACTTGAGTATTCCTTTGCAGTAGATGCTGCAGGCAATTGCAACTTTCTTCATGTTGATCTTTGAAAGTATTCCATATATTAAAAATAAGAAACAAGATTTTTTTTCATGCTAATTAAGAGTTATTTTAACAGAGGGTGACCTGAATGTAAGAGAATTTGGCTACAGTAGTGACAGATCAGGTGTATGTTCATATTGTCTCATCTCCGCAAAAGATGTCATTTAATTGTTATGTATTTGTAATCAGCCAGCAGTAAGTTAAAGTCAGGAGAAGACTTGCAACTGATGCTACCTGGATTATAACAAGATTAAATCTCTCAAGAAAGAAAAAAAAGACAGTATTTAGGAGGCATGTTGCAACACGTGTCGGATTTTTAAAGCATTCATCATTTTCTGCATCAGTGAAGCTGTGAACATTTGCAAGGCCCATACCACCTTGTAAGGGACAGCTTTCCTAAAAGGAAGAGTTAATAAGTAGAAAGGACATACACACAGGTCTGTCTAATTGAGAACACCACAGAGAAGGTGCACAGAGACTGAGCTTGTCACAAGAGCTAGGGGAATTCAAATGAAATTAACAGGTGGCAGGTTTAAAACAAACAAAAGGAAGTACCTTTTTTTAACCCATTACACTATGGAAATTCATTACCACAGGATGTTGCGGATGCCAAAAGCTTGCACAGCTCCAAGAAGTGATTAGAGCAGATAAGGTGAGAAAAGCCAACCAAAGGCTACCGAGCACAAAGGCACGGTCGCTGTTGCAGGATGTGTCTGAGCCACGGGCAGCAGGAGGTGAGGGAAGGTTACCAGGAGTGCATTGCTATACCCTTGCCTGTTCTTGTTGCCTTCTTGACACATCTGTCCCCTGCTGCTGCCAGAGACAGAATCCTGCTCCACAGGACCCTTTGGTCTGAGCAAGAAGGACATTCTGACACTTCTACATTAACTGCCAGCCAATGTGCCAGATCTGGTTAATAAAGCACTCCTGCCTGGCCTGCTCTCTTTTCCCCGAGGAGTCCGGGAATAGCTGTTCAAGAAGCAAATGCCACCCATATGGCTCAGCTACAGTCACTCGTAACCCAGCACAGAGATGAACGGCAGCTGCTGGGGGTGCAGTTTCTTGACAGACTGAGCCACAGCTCCTCCCACTCCCCCACAGCAGCAGCTGTCGGGCTGGCTGGTCCCTGTCCCAACCTCTGCTCCCGCAGGGAAGCAGGGAGCACCTCGACGGTTTTGCTCAAGACAGGGCTGGGAGGAACATTTATTGTGTGTGAGAAGGGAGAGATGCTGTGGTCAGACCAGCCTGACCAGTTACCTTGTAAGAGAGGGAGATGCATCCTGCCTGTGGCATGGAGGACATGTGCCTCTAGAGCCTCCGATATGGTGAACACTGGGGCATTTTCAGCATCACCTGTCCATTGAAACATGTCATAAACCAAAATATAGTTGTAAACCAAAATATTGACCTAAACCAAAATATAGACCTAAAATCTTTTGCATCTATTTTCTGCTCTCCTAGTATACATCCACTGAAGGCAATGGGAGCTCTGCTGTTATCTTCCAAGGCATAGTATTAGCCAAAAAATGCAAGCCTTGTGGTATGTTTTTTTTTTCCTTCCTATTTATCGTATTTTTCCCTCCTTATGTTCCATGGCAGAATTGCATGGCAAATCATAACATGGTGGATTAATAAAACTTAAAGAAATCTCTACTCCATCCTATCTCCTTCTTCAGCAAAGATTATGATTCTGAGGTCTTTGAATGGCAGAAGACAGAAATACCCTGTAAAACATATGACACATCTAAATACATTTGATTTTGCAAGATGATGTCAGTATTCAAGGAACATAAGAAGCATGAGCTCATCATCATAATTCCAAAGGCTGATCAATGTTGCATGTATAATGTACATATCTCAGTCATAAGTTCATGGGTTACATAGTTGTAAAGAAATCTGTGAAAACTTAAACAAGAAGCTGTCATTCCATCAGCCTTGAAAAGCTGAGACAGCAGAGAAAGGTACTTTGCTAATGGAGCTCTAGTTCTATTTTTGCTTCCTACCTAATGATTTTCTTTCTGCCTTTTAGTTTTTTCAGCTACTTTGAAATTTAAAAATAACTATAACATAGCTGAATAAAATACTTTGTGTTTCTAGAAATCCCTTGAGAAAACTGGATCAGAACATTCCTCAATAACCTGGGTCTAGACAGTATCTCCTTTTTAAAAATGTATTTTTTCTTTTTCCCCTGCTCTGATTTCAGAGTCAAGTATCTCTATTTGTGCAGCAGGAATTAAGTAATTGTGAGTAACTTAATGATGAACAACATACATTTTAGACACATATACATAACTAATGTAACATCTTTACATCAAACACCACACTATCTCATCCAGAAAAACTCATGAAAAAAAGGACACACACTCCTTTTTCTTGAGCAGAAATCCCTTACCACTCTAAAGAATTAAAGACATCAGTTCTTTAAAATACAGCCTGTTATATAAATCACTGAACAATGGAAGGGTTCTTAAAGTACCAGAAAAGCATCAAGATTTACTGCCATGTGTGTATATTCTTTCAATACTCCTTCAACCACTTTTTTTTAATTTTCATTTTCCTTTTTTTTTTTTTTTTTCCCTCCAGTATCTGATGAATAAGATTCCTGGTTCCTGTCCCTGCAGAGGGCAACAAAGAGCTTTGCTGCTGGTCAAATGATTTGATTTGCACCCTAATGAAATACTGTAGCAAACTACACCATGCTTTGGCTACCAGGCTCTGGGGAGGCCCCGAGAGCCAACCTGGAGCTCTGAGCTGACCCATCGCCTCTCTGACCATGGTGCTGCTGGATCTCGCTACCCAGCTGGCTGTGTAGCGGGGCTCCACATCAAAGTCTTTATTGTTCTGGCTTGCTGGTGCAGGTTCCTCTCAGGGAAACATATAAACCCTATAGAAAAAGGAATGCGGACAGGAAAGCTAGATCTCTGATCATTCAAAACATCATATAATGTTCTGAAGTTGTGGGTGGTCTCTGTTTGTTTGTTTATTTTTCCTCCTCCAACGTAGATGTTGAAGTACTGGGCTTTCAAAAATCTTGTTTGGAAGAGTAGAAATGTTGTCTCAGTAAAAGTGCAGGATAATACATAAAGTTACATGTAGAAACCATTTTCAGGTTCTACACTTTGCTTTTTTGCAAGATGTTATTAGAAAGCCTGACATATTTAAGTGCATGGTAGTTCAAGCTGCATTCTACTACATACAGAATATTTATTCTTATCTGTATCTCTTCTCCCCTATCTATAGGGCTAAATACTACTTAATCTAAATGCCTGTGTGTGTATTTGTGTGTATGTGAGTCAGACTGGGAGAGAGCAGCATTCACTATGCTGGTGTGGATGTTTCCAGCATGCCATATGCATTATTGCTTGCAGCACAGCCAGTGCCTGCAGGCTGACAGGTTCCCATTCTGTATCTCTTCATTATCATGAACCCTTGACAGCATGGCGAATTGTTCAGACAGCAGGACAAGCTGCATGAGTCCACATCTCAGCTACATAAACCAGGGCTATCAGTCATCAGGTGAAGGATAATACTGGCAACTTTTAGACACATTGAGGAAAATGCAGCAGAACCTTAAATAGCAGGTGAAGAAAAACCTAACATCATTTTCTGTTGGGTGTGTGAGTAGTGCTCCCTGGTTACATTCAGCTGGATACAGTTGTGAATACATTAATAGATGCCCACCAACATTCACCCCTACACACCCCAAAATACCTACCAGTCCTACCACATCTCTGGAGGCTTGGTGGGGATCAGTCTGTCTTTCTTTCTCTCTCTCTGTAGGTAAGACTATGGAGTTGAAAAACAACATAAGATAGCGCAAGCCAACCCTATACTGCTGTGGCTTGTTACAGAAGGGCAAGCCAAACACTCCTTACTAAACAACTCTTCATCACATCTGCTGCAAAATCTTGCTCAGGTCTTGTAGCTGACATGGTCTAAAGGTATGTGCAGGACAGCAGGTAGGATGGAGCAACATCTATCAACAGAACAACTGACAGAATTGGGTGGGGAAATTCCAGGAAGGCTTTTGGCCACTGCTGTCTTTTTCTGAGTCTGAAACAGTCTGGGAAAGCTCATCCCACATTCACACAGGAAGGAAGGGCTTACTTCCCACAGGTTTAGCACATCATGGATACACTCCCGCAGGTGACTCAGAATTTCACATGTCATACAACCTACACACTTGCAAGTTCAGGGCCTAAAACGTGTTTAGAAACTTAACAGCCTGGGAAAAAAAATAAATCCTGGAAACATATACAGAAAAATTTAGTGTTGGAAGGGTTTTTTTCCTTGGGTCTGGTAGGGAAAACTTGGAGGAAAAAGAAAAAAAAAAAAAGAGGGTTTCATGTGAAATGCTCTGTCTCAGAACGAACAGTGAAAGAATGTTTAAAGTAATATTTACAATGACACTGGAATTTTTCCCTAAATGGATATTTTTTTTTTCTGAACATCTTCCATCCCCTCCCCCTCCATACTTCCCAAGTAAAATATTTGCTTTCCAAACTTGCAACATTTCCAAAATTTTTACATCTCTAGCAAGGTTAAAGCTGGGGATAAGAGCAGAGGAAAGATCTGAGCCAGTAAGGTAGGATAGAACAAGGTAGACATGTTGCAAAATAGGGATTATAAAACAGAAACTTGAGGCCATGTTTCTGACTACTACAGACCTTGGACCCTGACCATGTTTCAGGAACACTGTTAATTCCTGGAAACCCACCGTGAGCCTGACAGCTTTTCCAAGTGTGGATGACCTGACTTGGTTTAATCCTGAAGCTCACAAGCTTTTTCTGTAACAACCAGGTCAGGTCTAACAGTTCCTATCATTCAGAGCAAAAGGATAAATCAAGCTACAGTTTTAAAACTAAGCCAGGATCTGTCAAAAAGTTGCTGGACTCAGCCAAGGATCAGCAAAGGCAGTGCCTGGACTCAGACAGAGAGAAATCCTGTCTAGGGAAACGATACCCACATTCGTCTTCCTCTTTGTTTCTGGAAATGAGTTTTCCTATCTGTTGTTATATAGCTACAACTCCAGTCACCAGGTTTCTCTTTGAAAGCTGCATACACCGGAGTTCTTGTTTGTATAAAAATCAGCACCACTCTTGCTTTCTATTTTCAAGATTTAATTTTTACTTCTTATCTTAAGGATGTGTTGACAGGTAACAAATACACTTGGGAACACTGGTGCGTAGGGAAGCACAATCTTCAGCATTTGATACAGCCATTATTATTCAAAAGTAAAGTACCTGTATGAATTTATTTGTTATACTAGTACTTTCTAAATTACTAAGTATATTTACCAAATCTAAATCTGCAGACCCTTTTGGTCTTAAAGAATTGAAGTTTCATTTTCATAAACACATAATACAGGCAAATATTTTAAACTTTCCCTGAATTTCTGGGTTTTGCTTTCCTCTAAGAAAAAAAAGTCCTCTGACATTTCTCTTTCCCTCAAAAAGACCTGTATATATTCTGCCTTTTCTCACATTCATATTTATACAGCTCAAATTGACCTGTGATAGCTGTCTGTGTGCTCAGTTAATATAAGGTAACTTGCACTCACCATAGTCTCAAAGCATCAGAGAAAGGTACTTTAGCCCAAGATAAGAACCTAAATCGAACTTCTTTCAGCCATGGAGGTGAATTTGTTGGGGGCTCACTTCCTGTCCCTAAATAATGAGAAAGTTAATTACAGTTTACAACCAGGTGTGATTCAGAAAAGCCTTTCCTAATGTAACTCCCTCTAAGGGCCCAGCTGACTTTAAGAAAATGTTTTTAGAAACTTGGTTAAGAGTATGTCTCACCTGTTTTAATAGTGAGGCCAGATCTTGGAAAAAAATGTAGCTAAATTCATGTGTTTTCACACCATCTCAGTTATTTATATAGTGTAACTGTGGTGTTGCTTGTTAAGCTTGTATAAATGATGACCACAGCTGAAAGCAGGTAGGAAAGTTTGACACAGAAGAAAGGTAGAGAGAGTAGGAATTAATCAGTGGCAGTTCTCATTGCAGAAGCATTTATCTGTAGTTTCTCTCATATTAATTCCTCCAGGGGCAAGGTTATACAGCATCCCTCCTTACTGTGCTGCACAAGCCTATCTTCACTTTGCACCATGCATTTTTAATTAATATCAACTTCTCGTACTTTCTCTTACCTACAGGTCCATGACCTCATAGTAGTTAGAAAGATTTGACAGCAATAAGTTAAGTTCTGTTAGAACTCACGTATCCTAAAAAGTTCACTCTAGGAAGCCACACCTTTACATTGAGCTGAGCAGTATCTCAGTTACACCCTCGAGTAACTCAGGGTCAAGGCTAAGAATAACTCCTTGGTCCACACCCAGCTTACAGTACTCACAAATTTCACCGTTATTTGTGTATGTACCACAACTGCACTGTGGGTTAAGTGCTCATAACACCCACGCAAACACACCTCAGTCTTCACCAGGTCTCCTCGGCTCTCCGTTACAGCTCAGGAAATAGCTGGCAGAGGAACATTTGTTTCATCTCTTCATGAAGGTTTCTACAAACCTTCATGCAAATCATACAAATCCTTCCAAACTCAAGCTCCCCAGTGTGAAAATCCATGGAATAAAATTCTTCCTATCTCATTCACCCTCAGCAAATTTCAACTGAGCCGTGGCCCAACTGCAGACGTTAACAATTCAGAGGATTTCATTTCTGCATTTATAACTCACAGTTCTCAGTGGGAATAGTTACATAAATCACACTGTTTTGCTTTTGTTCCTGATTGCACAACATAACAGTGTGACCATACCAGAGTGAAATTTTCATGTTACACCCAGATATGGATTTCCAAATTTCTTCTGTGTTGGCTTATTACTCTGGCCACTGAAAGAGGGAAGGAAACAATATTATATAATTAACAAACACATTGTATATATTTGACTGAAAAAGGAAACTTTAAAAATTGGAATACCCTAAATGTAACAATTGATGGGTTCTACAACAAATGCGCTGTTTCTTTAAGCTATTGTGACTGAATGCTTTAAAATATATACCACAGGCAAGACTTACTGATTTTTCAGTAAAACCTCATCAGCAGAAGGAGGTAGATACAATTGAGGCCAGGGAAATACACACAGATCCCTCTATTGCTAAAGAGCTTGGCAGCAAGCTACAGCTCTGGGTCCATCCAAATATCCTTTTGTCAAACACAGCTTATGTATTTCTACCTAATCCATAGACTATTTGAGCTCCCACTATATTAAACCAGCCTCACAAATACACTCTTGCTCTACGCAAAACAGCTCTGAAATATTACAGGAGCCATCAGGAATGGCATCCTGGTGGGTTTTAGGCAAGATTCATTTTGGCAAAAGATTTCTAGCAGCAGACTGCAGGTTTAAATTCCCCTGGATATCTGCCCTGGGCTTCATGGAGTTGTGCCTAAACATTTAACTACATCCAGGTACAGAGAAAACTGAATTTACTTTCTCTGGCCCAGAAGGCTTGTGCTGTGAAGTGGAGCAGTAGGAAGACGGCAAACCCCAGAGGAAGTTTCAGAAGCAGCCTCTTTTCCAGGGCTAGCCCCACCAGCTTCAGGAACTGAAGTATTTTTGGGATGTGAGTTTAATTTTTATGTTAGTTCACAGAAGAGGTATAAGATGCACAACTGTTTTGTTGGCTTGACAATCTCTTCTCATTCCTCGCATTGCCTTGTGCTGTATGCAGCCGTTGAAACCACAGAAAAAGCAAGTTCATAATTTGCCTTCAGCCAAAAGCTGTAGTTTACTTACAATTTACATTGGTAGTTAATTACTAGACTGGGGAAAGCAGTGGAAAAGTCAGGCCTTTTGTTAAAATAGTTAGTCGATATTTGTAATGCATGTGAAGTGTTTTGAAACTGCTTTCGTCTGCTTGCTTGCAGAAGGATACACAGGTCTACTCCCTTGTTCCAGTAGGCAGCAGTAAACTTCACATAGCATTGACTGAGATTTATGGATGGTATTTATTTTAATAACACTCGTTGAAACCAATCCATGTTTTCACACAGGGTGCAAATACATCTGAGTGAAAAATAAAACCAAACTGTTCTTCTTGGCCAAAAAAACCCACATATCTTAGGAAAGGGTCAATGTAAATAAAGTGAAAACCATTTAAGAATGAGACACTGAGGAACACTGTACAAAACTAGGAGCTTAGATGCCTTGGACTTGAGCACCTCCTCAGCACAGACCCTCATCCTGACAGGCCATGCTATTATTCTTCTCAACAAGTGTTAAGCTCACAGGAAGGGTTTACTGCAGCTGTGATCAAGGAAAATTAATCTTCTTTGGTACTTCACTGTACCACATCACATTCTAACTTTTCCTGTTAGCAAATACAGTCCTGTGCTAATGACAAGGCAGACTTGCACTGTAAACAGGAGACACTTATTTTCTGAGGGAGAATAACACTTTTTTTCCCCCCCTTTTTCTTCTCTCTCACCTCTAACCCCCTGTGTGCTCTACTCTAATGAAAGGTCAGAGGTTAGGACTTTATTTTCTTCCAGACCATGAATGCTAAATAACATCAGCACGAACAGTTCAATGACCCCTGTGTGTTCTGAAGCCACTGAAAAATGAAAACAAATGTTAATCTGGGGTCTGACTCAGACTCCCTTTGCTGATCTACACTTATGGAGCACATTAGGGCCACTTATAAAATCAGACCGAGCAGTGATCTCTGACCTCGCTCCATTTTCAGATGGCTTTGCATCATTTTCTAGAAGCCTGGTGCTGCTTCTGGCCTCACAGCATGGGGGCTCACGCCTAATTCTCCTGTGGTGCCCAGCGCCGCTCACATGCAACATACATAAAGCCAGAGCAATCGCTAGCACGCATCAATGGCAATGCTCCAATTTAAAAGTAGATGGCTGGAGTAGGTGTTATTAGTACCCTGTGTCAAACTGTGATTGCTCACACATGGCTGCAGGATGAATAGGACTTTTAATCCAGGGTGGAGAAAGAAAAAGTTGGTGGTAAGCAAAAAAAAAAAAAAAAAAAAGAGAGAAGATGAAGCAGACTTGATTTTAGCATTTTCTGCTTTGAAATGGCTGGATTAGAAATAACTACAGCCAAAAAGAAATGAAGTTGGATGTCATCGAGATACCTGTATGTTTCATCTTCTGGATTCCTTGGCAGTCCTGATAAATGGAAAGTCCTAGTCCAGTGACGTTAAAATCACATATTCAACAGCAAACCTGTTGTTTGCAAGTGGTTTCTGATGAAGAATACATTTTCCTAGGTAGCATGACAAAAGAAGCAACAGAAATATTTTCTCTATAAGGTTGGTATTAAACAAGAGTACTGTTCTTTTATTTAATCTCATAATTCTGAGATACACTTTTAATTTCTTTCTTTTTTTTTTCTTTTACCTTTTACCCTTTTTCCTGATCAATGTCTCTAAGCAAATAAAATAAACAGAGGTTTAACTGTTGAGATCTGAAGATTGCTATTGATCTATGAATGTGAGCTATGTGAAGACTCTTATAGAATTTGACAATTTCTTTTCTTTGTCTGGAAAAATCTCCTAAAGTAAAAATCATATATGTCACCTTAGTTTCTATTTTCATATTTCTTACTGCAAGACTGCCTAAAAAGCATGTATTGTGCATATACAGTATTGTTCAAGGAAAAAAAAAAAAAAGAGAGACATGATAGACACTATCAAAGCTTGCAAAGATAAATGAACAATTAAATAAAATTCTCTTTTGAAACAGTCAAGTCTCAGAAGAAAATCCAATGAGTACTTCATTCAGGATGGGCTGAACATAGCTGTAGGCTTACAAGTACATAAATTCCTGATATACTAATGTATTGTAATTCCCATGCTTGTGCACTTAAAAGCAATGTGCAATTTTCTCTGCTTCTACAGGGCTCTTCAGGTGAAAAGACTGAGCACTAGGGGTCAGAAATCACTAGACATTTGCTTTCATAAAGCATCAATTGTTCACAAATTTCCTGCATACTTTGGATTCAATTAGTTTCAGTTGGTTTTGAAAAATATGATTTGGTATTTGCTTTTGAGGACATCACCTAGCATTGTATTTGCGACAATAAAGCTAATGTTGGCCCACTTTAGTGTTTGCCATTTTCTTTGTTTCAGGTTTTAGGGTAATTCTAAGTCAATTGATAACATCAGCATGTAGTGGTTAGCAATTTTATTCAGAATAACAAAAAAATACATTGTTATTATTCATATTTTTATGTTATTTAGATGGATCTGGCCTATGCTGACTGAGTTATTCAGAAGGTCAGGTCTTTTATATTGTGATGGATACATATATTGGCTGCTATTACGAAGTCAGCGTTTCCTGTAGGTTCCTAAAGTATTGTCAGCTGACACTCAAGAAAAAACACTACAAGATTTTTAATGGTGACAACCGTAAGTGGGTAGATTAACTGTAGAAGCATATTCACCTCTAAGTAATAAAACTTGGTAAGACTGAGGAAGAAAAAGCTGAGGTAAAGCAAGAGAGGGAAGAAATAAATCAATCTGTTGGAGCTGTAGATCACTAGCATTACTGGAAGCAAGTCCATTTCAATTTAAGGATGTAAAAATTTAATTTAAACATGTCTTCTCCTGAGTTTCTCAACTTACTGTCCTTACTCATGTTATGAAATACCTCAGTAATTTTCATCAGGTATAGCTCGACAATGTCCTATACGAACAACCTTACTCTTGAAAACTCCCTCCCTACCTGACAGCCTGAATCCTGAATGGACTCATGCAGTGGTCCAGGAGCTGACCTGATGGTCAGTAGGCAAATGTGTGCAAGATTCACATTTTTTTTCTGTAAAATCCTGAATATTGAAATATTAATCTTAACATATTTGCCTTGGGCCACAGCATGAGCTAAGTGATCAACTTAGTGATGTAATTTTGAAAGGAGGGTGGGATGTCAAGGGGTATTTTGCAGAATTGTTCAGGAGAAAAAACACTTCCATTGAGTGCTTCTTGGCATTCTTTAAAAACTGTTTCATTTTTACTTCATTCTAATTTTCAGGTTGTCTTGCATGTCTCCTTTTTCTTTTTCCTTTTCATTTCTTTTAGGTATCTATAAAATGAGAATCCTTACAGTGACATAGCCTTGTTCATGTTATCTTGAAAGTCATCTGCAAGTGTTGAGCCTGGGTACTAAATATTCATAATCTGTATAAATTCTCTATATTATATTTATGTAATTTATGTATTTCTGTATTTATGCATGAGGATACATACCATTATAATAACATAAAGTAGCATTAGTACTATATAATAATATCAAATGGTATAAAAGTCTAGAAACTTTTAAGAAGTGCTTTTTTTCCTAAGTGATCTTCCTTAGCGTTGTGGTTTTGGATGGAAGGAAAGTGCACAGGGAGCTGAATGTAAAAGGAACACTCTCCTCCCCAACAAAATTAGTTATCTTTAGTTACTATGGCAGTCTTTCCTCATGCATGGGAAAAAAAAAAAAGAAAAAAAAAAGAAAAAAAAAAGAAAAAAAAAGAAAAGCTTGCATATTTAATATACTGCTCTTCTGTGAAATATTTTCTACTGTTTGATCTAATCTGAACAGAGTTTGGTACTCTTTCCTTGCATAGAACTCTAATGGTCCTTTCTTGAAGAAAAGTTATATAAACACTCAGTTATATATTACTCAGTCTTGCTTTTTTTCAGGACCAAATTTTTTATTTGGATCTAGATAGCCTTTTCACAGGGGCTACTAACTGAAGGGACTCATTCAGATGGCCTCTCTTGTATTGTTCTCCCCCGACTTCCCCATATAAGCAACACACATGCAAGAAATCCTGTAGAGCTGATACACACCAATTCAGGAGCCAAAACCAGAGAACAAACATTACAGTGTAGTAAAAGAAAGTGCTGGAAGCAAGGCCATGTTTCTTATTCCACCTCCAGGCCCATTGTCTGATTAATACAGATTACTTCTTTTCCAAAAAGACCTGACAAAACTGAGAAGACAGAGCTATGAATCCTACACATTGCAGCTCTTGAGTAAGAGGGAGCAGGGTTATCGTCTCAGATGGGACCAAGATTTACTTTTCACTGCTCTGTGTGAAGTGCTTCACCTGTTTTCAGTTTGCATCTCATTTTACACCTATCATAAATACTCTGTCTTCACTCAGAATATAATAGAAAATGTAGGTACAGGTTGAAGCAGTGGGTGGTTATGGAGCAAAGGACATTGGTTTAATGGAAACAGACCATCAGAAATGATGTTCAGAATAAATTAGAAAGACAAGAAAAATTATGAAAAGAAAGAAAATGTGCATATCTTCCCTACCTTTTAAAAATACACATCTTCAGTGCTGAGCATCAACTGCTAGAAAATTATTGATCCTACACAAGCACCAGTATTTTTCTTTAGAAGGATTTCAGAAAGTTTGTTGAATGAGTTAGATCTGTGAAATTTATGTAAGCTATTTGGAGCAGGAGCTATCTTTTATGTATTTATACAATATCTAGCACAAGCTATTTGTAAATGTCTAGCCAGCTAAATGGAGTTATTGGGTAGTGTCACCTAAAATGCAAATAACAATAGCAACAACAAAAATAAATTCCTCTGCACTGAGTAGGAATTTAACTCTGAATTACTTTTTGAAAAGTTATTGCATGTATATCTATCCAGACAAATGAGATCTGGTGGATCTCACAGCTCTTTCTGTTTCTAGAGTTCTAGAGAAGAAGTGCATCACATACTGGAAGACCAGAGAGTAAAACAAACAGGACCAATAGGTCAGCTGTAGCAATGTGAGCCAAGAATCTGCTGTCAGTCACACAGCTGCCTTGTGCAATACTGAGCCTGCCAGTGCAACCTGGACACCTCGCTCAATGTCCAGTCATGCCTGTATCTGTGCCTCCACGTGGACCACTGCCAGGAGTTTACCAGAGTGGAATAAAGCTCAACTAAAGTTCTTTGTCCTAGGAATTATAGAATCCATGACCAAATAAATATAACAAAACAGTATGTGATAATGCCCTATTCAAAAGCAGGAAATGTATATGTGTGTCTATGCATGTATATATACAAATATATTAATGTACTTATACATGCATATTAATGATTATGCATGTATACATGCACACATATGCATATGTGTGTGTGTAAACTCACTGAAGACTGTAAAACAGAGGAGATCCTTTTAAACAACATGAAGTAAAGAAGAAAGCATAGAAATCCAAAAGAACTACCACTGCAGGATCCACATGATAAGAAACCAGTTGCATAAATATCAGAACAGGTATTTCAAGCAATCTTATAGAATCCTGTCTCTTTTGGATTAACCTCTAGAATGAGAACCATACATAAATGTTTTCTAATCTGATTTTCTGATCCTAAAGTGTAATTAATTTATTAGATCAACAGACACTTGGCACACTGGAGGGAGAAAATTTTCATATGCAAAACTGTGAGACCAGATGACGTTTATTCCGCCTTACTTTTTTTTTTTTTTCTCTTCTTCAGTTTACAAGCATAAATTATCTGGGAAAAAAAAAAAAAACAAAACGGGGGGGTGGGAATAGCCTGCCCTACATGCCTCCATCTTTGTCATCACAGACTGACATTGTTGCAGCTAATGTTTTATACAGACAATCCTTGAACATCCAGGTAATAAAATGGACTATGAAAACAATTACAGCAGCAGCTATAGTTGTATGAATACCATAGTTAGCCATATTTTTTCCAAAATGAATAGATATACTAGGAACTCATCAAAAAAAAACCAACAAACAAACAAACCACAAAAAAAAATCCCCAACAAATCAAGGCCTCCAGGCCTTGTCTTCTTCATTTTGTCTCTGGGTACTTGCATTAGCATTGATTTATATTGATTTAATTCCTAGAGTGTCTCATCTGAGATCACTGATAATATTACCATATTTCCTATAATAAAAAAATGTCTTCATTTTGAAGACATTGCACTCTCAAGAAGTGGGAAAATAGGACTGGTTTTATAGGCCCAGTGAATGGCAGAACTGGGTATATAACCTACGTGTGCCAGCTCCTACCCGTGTGCCCTAAAACAGTTCTATGCTGACATTCATCTGAGTCACCAGTGTACCTGCATGGTAAAAATCCTGCCTTAACTATAGGCTGAAAGGAAGGATGACAAACCTCTGTGCTTGCTTTACTGACGGCAATAAATGCCAGATGCCCTTCTAAGGCACTTGTGTAAGTTGACACAGTGAGCACCAGATTAGTATTTGTCCACATTGCCGAGTTAAATGGGTGTTCAGGGAGATCAAAGCAATAATATTGTGACCAAAGAGCTGATGGAAACTCTGGCTCTGGAAAGATGGCGTGTTTTCCAGACTCTTGTACCAGGCAACAGGAACTGGGGCCAACATCCCAAGACTTTGTTGTGGCTAAAGACTGGCAAGTTCTTTAGAAACTGCAAATTTGCCCAAAAATGCAATTGCATGGATATGAATGAAAAGATAATTCCAGATGAAAGAAGAAATCATATAGAGCTGAGTTTGAACACCCCCACCCGCTCCCCCATATTGTAACAGTGTTCATTTCTAAAAGGTTCAAATGACATTTTTTCACATAGCTCTCACTGTAGCATTATGCTGAATCTTCTCCGTGCCGCTTCTGCCTTGGCAGATGCTCAGCAGCTCACTCTCTCTTCTTCTTTCTCTGTCAGCACCATCTGCCTGCAGTGCTTCCACCTCTGCAGCTGTTTCTCAGCTGTGCACACAGACAGGTGGAGCAGGGGTGACACGCAGCCACCAGGAAACGAGGCAAGATGGGGAAATGAAAGCTGGAGAAGAGGTTCCAAGGGGCCCAGAAGTAATTTCCAGCCTGCAGGTTGGAAGGGAAAGGATAAAGATCAGTTTTGGCTGCTGGTGGAGGACACAAAGACAGATGTGTCCACATACTGAGAAGGCTAGAAGACCAGCAGAGGACACGTGAAGAAGGAAGTCATGTCCTCTGCCAAACTACAGAAACCTCTAGACAGGTCTCAGCATGCAGGCACTCCGATCACCAGCGACAATGCATACAGGGTGTTGGGAGACTTCTCTGGCAGCTCTGTTTCAGGTGCCAGTGGTAGGACAAAGAGCTCAGTGTTGCACACATCTGCCTCAGCAATTTACAGCAGAGGATGTGGTGGGCCAGCAAGGTAATGAGAACATCAAGGGCAGTCTCTGAGCCTCTGAACAGTGTTTTCTCTCTTTCTGTGAAACAACTGTTCATAATCCCTTCAAAAAAAAGATCCTGACTGTTGACTGGGAGCAGCTTTAAACTGAAACACCTGTGTGTCATGTACGCACAGTCTTGCCATTATATGCAGGGGTACTGACTCCTCTGTGGCGCATACCAGGTGTTTGACTTCAGGTAAAGCTGGATGTACAGATCCACTTGCTGGATGTACGTGGGATTGTGTGAGATTCTCCTTGTCCCATCACTGGATGGCCTTTCTCTGTTCCTGCTCACATTTCTCTCCCTCCCTCCAGTCTCTTAACACTACACAAAGGTCATGAAGCTGAATCCCAGTGAAAGTGCAGTGCTGGCGAAGGCTTTAAACTGTTCTCAGTCTGGGATGTTCATCTTTCTGCAAAGCACACCAAGGGCTTCACAGATTGCCCTTTATCTAGCAAACAGCTGTCGCTGCCCAGAAAAGGACAGGCAGAAGTTAGCTGCTGCTACTGCTGCTGCTCACTTGGATACCAGGGTTGGTAAAACTT
This sequence comes from Patagioenas fasciata, assembly GCF_037038585.1. NCBI lineage: Eukaryota > Metazoa > Chordata > Aves > Columbiformes > Columbidae > Patagioenas > Patagioenas fasciata. Next base: position 99,941,447 of record NC_092521.1, on the reverse strand, counting down.
CTGTTTTACCAGCCCAGCTTTTTGAGAAATTTCTAACAAGCAAAACCAAGGCAATTTTTTTTTGAGCTGGATTTCTTTCTGCCTTCACGAGGTCAACAAGATGCCCCTCCTTGGCTAGCAATCCTAAAATATACAGTGTTAGGAGCTGTGCCAGTGCCTATTTGTTTACCTTTTAAAACAGGCTTATGATATAAATGTGTTATTAATTCAGACCATTATGAAAGTAGATGAGAGAGGCACATAAGTGAGACTTCCCCTGATCAGAGGAAGTATGGATATCAGAATAAGCCACAGGAGAAAGCTGCTTTAAATGTTCCTGAGCCCAGCAAGGCATCTAGCTGAGTGCGGGAGCACAAGAACAGTCCTTCCATTTCCCTTCCCAGCCCTCTGTTCAGCTGCCTCACAACCTCCAGGAGCCACACCAGTGTCCTTCCCTCTGCTATCCTGGGAGCTGGAGCCATGCCAAGGAGAACAGGAAGGAACCAGCTCCTCATCCCCAGCAGTTCCCCCTGTGTCACTGAAGGAGAGCATGTATCATGTCTAATTACACGTGTCCTGCCTAAATCATAAGCCCTTTTTCGAGATGTGGACCAAACAGGACTACTTCACATTGCCTCCTATTCAGGCTAGTAGCTAAATATCACTCTGGCCTTATGCCTGTTTTTTAAGCTCCAGTTTTCTTCAGCTGTGGTGGGATAGCTGGGGTAGCACTGGAATGCTGACCTGGAAAGAATGAAAATGGTGGAATATGCTTGCCAAGCATATTCCAAGGATGAACGTTGGAAAACCATGTTTTGTTTTTATGTCTATACATTAAATTAATCTCTCCAGTAAGCCACGTTTGCTCAAGAATGTGATTTTGAGAAGGAGTGGCAATTAAAATTCCTTATGCACTTTCCAACCTTAGAGCTGAGGCCAATGCATCTTAAAAAATAAAAGCAAACCACAAACACATGTGCATACTATGAGCATCTGATCACCTGACTTCAATCAACAATATTTATTTATCTGAACCCTCTTTTTCAAAAGTATTCATTGTCACAGGTGATCCCCCTGATATCTTTATGGGGATACCTACCAGACAGACAGACAGAGGGAGAGGGGAACCTGCTGCTGCTCCAATGATTACTATGTAGGTTCCCTTTTTCCCAAGTGAGTCCTGCAGGACGTTTCTAAAAGTCTCCACCAGCTATTCGAAGGAGAGTGATTACTGGAGAGAAAAAGAAACAGACTTTCAGTACTTTTAAAGCAGGGGTTAGAAAAACAAGCATGAACCTTTTCTCCAGCCCTGGTGTCCTATCTATTCCTGTTACTGGCTTTTCAGAGTCTTGGACTATCTATATTCAAAATAACACTTTGAATAGGGCCCCAAGTGGTCCATGATTTTAGTCAAAAACTTAAATCAGACTTAGCTTCCCAAGGACATTCTCTTTTTTTCCCAAGAGCAAAAGATTTCCACATGATTTGCGGTTTACAATAGGATTTTCTTTTTTTTTACAGGAGCTGTCTGCTGAATCTCACTGAGACTCAGCCATCTAACCTTCTTAGCTCCTTTGGAAATCCCACCCTCAGCCATATGAAACACAGTATTTTAGCTGAGGAATGAAGTTAGCATTCACATGGCTGTCTGATCCCAGGTTTTGTTATTAGACGACAGACTTAAAGAACATGGGGACTGAACAGCAGAATAATTAACTGTGGAACTTTCTCACTCTGTTAAACAAAATGATTGTGTCCAATGACAGAGGCAAGGCACTGAAGTCAGAGCAGAGATAAGAAGCTAAAAGCCAGCTGTTTGAATATGAGCTGTTTCCTTCACACATATAAAATGAAAGACCTGAATGTCCTCCTGGATCTCAGTGACGAATGGAAGTAGAATTAAAATGGTGGGGAGTAGAACCATGCAAAAAAACAGAAGGCACAATTCTTTTTGTTTTCTTTTTTCATATTAATGCACTTTAGAAGATGCTCCAAATCTGTTTCAGAAATTATGATCTAGCTTTATGGACTGTTTTGTTCAGCATAGTTTGAAGAGTGCAGCTACAAGGTGAAAAAGTAAGAGGGGAAAAAATGCATTCATGTCTAAAAGTAATTCTAAATATGTAATAAATCTGCAGTCTCAGTTATAGTCTTCAGTTCTACTTAGATAATTACAAACAGGAGTTTGAGGAAACTTATTTGTACGTGAAAAGAAGTATAAATATGCTTATAAAATAAACATAACCTTTAATCTGTTGGGAATCCTACTGAAAGCTATATATGTATGTGTATATATATATATACACACACATCTGTGTATGTGGAGGCAGGGATGATATTCAGACACAGTAACAGAGCAGTATCAGGACTTTATAATACAAGCATCCTATAAATCACAGGCTCTTATCACATACCCAAATACTGTCCTAAACTGAACTTAAAGAACAAGATACAATTGTATCTTTAACTAGGTCCCCCAAAATGTGAAAATCATCTTGAAATGCAAATAAACATAAATAGAGCCTTATTTTTCTGTTTTTTAGTATGAACGGCATGCTTAAATATTGATTCAGTAGGGATCCAGAAGCACAATCTTTTCTTGAAACATTAACGGCCTTTTCTTCACCATCCATACTGTGTCTGAAGTACTCACCCAGACCAATTCTGCTTAAATAGTAAGGTGTAATGAGCTGATTTCTGTCTTTTTTTTTTTTTTTTTTAAATGTGGCCTAGCAGAGTAAAACAAGTTAAAGAGCTTTGGCTTAGTTGAAACCTAAGATTATCAGGCTTTAGCTGCACGCAAACAAATTTAGCAGTGAATACTAACATGGCAGCTTGGTCCAGTCTAGGTCAAGGCTGGGAAAATCTCATTTTGGGAAGAACTGATCCCTACTCTACAGCCTCTGAAAATTGTAGACAAAATTAGATGGTGGCTGCTATCCAGAGAAAGAAGATTTTTCCCCCTGTTTTGCAGTATATTCAGGGAGATTTGGTACTGTTGACTGTGATTTCTGTAAATCTGTCAAGAAAAACACAGATCTTCCCCTTCACCTGTGAATGAAAATTTGACAAGATATTCTGGGTTGGAAGAATATTTAGGAAACAAGTATCATATCATTGCCCCACTAATGTCAGCTTAAGACAAATACATGGCCAAACTTTTCAGGTGTATTTTGGGACATTTAATCTGAACCTCAGATTTCAAAGGCAGTCTGAATTTCAAGAATAATTACTAACCATTCAGTAAAGGTCAAGTCCCTTTCCCCTTTCTCATCCCTTGCGTTAGACCTTCAAGGCCTCAGGTGTCTTCTGAAAACCTTAAATTTTCAAAACCTATACCTGCAGAAAGAGAGACCAAAAATGTACTCCTTGGTGCCCCAGGCAAGTCGCTGTGGCCAAGTGTGAAAGACAAAAGGGTGATCAGAGTTCAGACCCACTGTCTTTGAGGGGCCAGAGCTCTGAGTCATCAAAATGGTGGCTAAAATAGCATATTTGCAGAGTTCCTCTGACGAGAAACCTGAGTGTCAGATGGGGAAAATTTTGATTCTCATAGGAAAAAAATTTGGTAAACATGTTCCACATTGAACAGGGTCCGCCCACACTGAGAAATCCAGTTTGCAGTCTTCTGTTAGTTTTTCCTTATTTAGTAAGAAAACATATATATAAATGTAATATTTTTTTTCATTATTTATTTATTTTTTAATTTTTATTTTCTTGTGGCTGAAGCCCCACTTACGGGCTTCCAAAATGACAGTACTAAGGAGCAGAGCCTAACCTCAACGTTTGGTGAAAAAACACAGGAAAGACAGCATCTCCCCTGAGAAGCAGAGGCAGTGCACAGTATTTCTAAACCAGTGGACAAACAAAAATATACAAAGCAGCCACTACAAAGTCAGTGCACCTCTTCCCATTTCTTCTGGATATTTAAGGTGAATCAAAGCCAAGCTAGAGGCTCCATGCAACTACAGGGAAAGAGTCCAAATGTGTCATTTCATGATGAAAAAGTGTGAAGTGCAACAGTTCTTGCTCTAAGCCCCTCAGTGTTTGTATATAGTTCCGCATAAAACAGACACTGACAGCAGAGATCCAGCTGGGTTTTTTTGCTATTGCTAATTTGAGGAACAGTAAGTCTCCATTAGGGATGGACGAAGAGGGATTTCTTTGAGGAAAAGTGACAGTGGTGAAGCAGAAAAATATTTTCTTTTTTCTCCCCTCTTAATTCACTTTCTCTCTCGAAGGATCTGGGGTTTGTAGTGAGTACCCAGGCTGGAAGCAACATGGCTTTTGAACAATTACTGGTATTACCTAGTATGAGAGAGCCTCCTTGTATTCTCTCAAAGGCTGGCAACAACGAGTACTCATTATAACTTATTCCTATCCTAAAGCTGAAAACCTGTTTTACAGAACTCCTAGGGAATGTACAAGAAGTGCCCATATGCAAAATGATAGGTGTCAGAGAAATCATATTGCACTATCAAAGCTGTATTTATCTTACAATCCTCTTTTTTCTGATAGAAAGGTCATTTTAATTAGCAATTTGGGGCAGGGAGTTATTGTTGGTAGACACAGCCCCATATTGATGGTTCCTCTATACGTTAGTGCACGAAAATTAACATTGCTCAGGTAATCTTGCTGGCAAGCAAAGAAACAGCTATCATGTTACTTGAAAGAACTTAAGCTGTATTGTATAGCAGTCATTAGTCTCCTTGAATCTGCTCATGATGATGAATGCATCATTCTGCCTGACTGCAACTTGTGTAACAAACAGCACAGCCAAGTCTTTTCTAGTTCTGTTATTCTGTTTTAAAAAACACTGACATTTTCTTAAACAGACATAATTTACAATTTTAAGTAACACAACAGTGCCTTGGTGTGTAAGGGCCAGCAAGCAAACAAGACTCCTTTCACAAAGATTAAAAAAAAATAAAAACCACAGTCTCATGCTCTCTGAGGTCACCGTGGCTTAAAGCTGGGGTGAGAGGGGAGGAACTAGGACCTTTCTGTGACATATCTTTGGCGTTGAAATATGTATTATGCTCCCACAGCAGAAACCCCAAGTGCAAGTAGAGGTAAAAGCAATCTGTAATGCCTTCTGGGAACAAACAGCTGCCTGTGCCTACACCATCCTACTAAAGCACCTCAGGCAGCAGTTTTGGGGTTTGAGCATCCATGCTGTTTCGATCCCTGATTTCTATTCCCAGCTTGTCTGAGTTGCCCTGACTGCAACACCACATGGGAAACACCAGGAGCAACCAGTTCTCACAGCACCCACCAAAGTGTCCCCCGCACACCATTTGGCTGAACCTCCTTGTCAGGCATCATTGCCTGGAGCATCTTCCACCTGCAAACACGTACAACATCAGTCTGCACAGGATGCCCCTCACCACTCATACTCCCAGGCAGATATCACTTTCCTTTATGGGATCGGCTGAGCTAGGAGGCATGTTCCGCATACCCATCATCTGTGTGCCACCCATCTATACTGGAAAGCACAAGGTGATTCTCATGAACTGACCAGCAAAGTCCTGGCATATGGTGAAACATTAAATAATGTGAATTCCCTTCTTGTGGGCACCAAACAGAAAACACTGTCCTGCCTATGGCCCTGGCACAGCTGGGCTTCTCCACTGCTGCAGTGCTGCCTGTACAATTCAACTTGTCTCAATCTGGCAGCTGAGGACAGATCACAAGCACATGACATTGCAGACCTCAAGGACAAAAATAATGGTGTACTTGTTGATGCTGAACTGCTGTGGCACAGGTTTAGAGGAGATCAGAGTGGCAGCTAAGAAGTGGATGCGCTTTCCTCTCCAAGCTTTGTGTTGAAGCTACTGTAAAGGGCCATGGAAGTGGCCTTTTATGTCTGGAATTAGCTTCTTGCTCTCTGTTTTTCCACATTTGGAGGACAACATGATTCCTATTGTAGGACACTGTAATATACACAATAAAGTCAAACTGTTTTCTGTCACAGGGTGTTCATTGAGGGTGTTAGTCTTGAATCACAGCCCCTGCATTAATATGACCAATAGGAACCATTTTATCCCTGGATGAGAGGATCAGCATGGCATTGTAGGATGCACATGAAGGGAGGCAGCTCGGTGTCTATAACGTATGTGGGATAGACATTAATTAGGTCTGGGGCTTGTGTCTGGAAGGACTATACCAGAGGGCTTGTGGGGCACAGATGCTTGAAGCAGCCCCTTGTAATAAGAACAAGCTTGCTTGGAGACTCATGAAAATCTTCCAGTGTGGATGGCACACACCCTGCATTGCTCTGTGAGGAAGTTCCTAAGGAACAGCCTGGCAGAGTTAGCAGATATGGACAGAGAATTTTCAGCTGAGCTTGATCGTTTTTCAGCTGATTTACCTTGCACTGGTTTCAAGATACAGGCTCACACATTTAAACTCTGGTTTTCTTCCTTAAGATGCCAGTGTGAAATTTTCTGGAACTGATTTACTTCTATTATTGCTGTTTTCCTATCTCTGTTCTTCCCTCTTAGAGCTTTAGCAGTGTAGAAACTTAGAGCAGACCTACAGTTCTTAGGTTACAACAGTACTATGGTTTTACGTGAACTACTGACTGATGTCACAGCTAAATATTAAACCATCCCATATATAACTGCCTCAGACAAAATAAATAAAGGTCCTTCTTTCCCTGAGGAGAAGTCCTTCAGCGAAAATACTGTCTCTCTATTCCACCAGCCGCCAGGACTGCAGCAGGAAAGAACAGCATCTTGTCGACTTCAGCAACCTATGAAAAGTATATGACTGCTATGTTAAATTTGTGATGAACCAAAAAGCACAGGTGATACATAAACTGCAATGCTGGCATTGCCAAATAAGTGAGAAGAACCACTCTGTGAGGGAAAATCTTCCTCACAGGCTTCCATAACAGCAAGAGTGACAAAGAAGAGAGTATCACAGTATCACAGTATGTTTGGGATTGGAAGGGACCTCAAAAGATCATCTAGTCCAATCCCCCTGCTGGAGCAGGAACGCCTAGGTGAGGTTGCACAGGAATGTGTCCAGGCGGGCTTTGAATGTCTCCAGGGAAGGAGACTCCACAACCTCCCTGGGCAGCCTGTTCCAGTGCTCTGTTACCCTCACTGAGAAGTTCTTTCTCAAATTTAAGTGGAACCTCTTGTGTTCCAGCTTGATCCCATTGCCCCTTGTCCTATCATTGTTTGCCACTGAGAAGAGCCTGACTCCATCCTCGTGGCACTCACCCTTTATATATTTATAAACATTAATAAGGTCACCCCTCAGTCTCCTCTTCTCCAAACTAAAGAGACCCAGCTCCCTCAGCCTTTCCTCATAAGGGAGATGCTCCACTCCCTTAATCATCTTTGTTGCCCTACGCTGGACCCTCTCCAGCAGTTCCCTGTCCTTCTTGAACTGAGGGACCCAGAACTGGACACAATATTCCAGATGGGGTCTCACCAGGGCGGAGTAGAGGGGAAGGAGGACCTCTCTCGATCTACTGACCACCCCCCTTGTAATACACCCAAGGATGCCATTAGCCTTCCTGGCCACAAGGGCACAGTGCTGGCTCATGGTCATCCTGTTGTCCACCAGGACCCCCAGGTCCCTTTCCCCTACACTGCTCTCTAATAGGTCATGCCCCAACCTATACTGGAACTTGGGATTGTTCCTGCCCAGATGCAGGACTCTACACTTTCCCTTGTTAAATTCCATCAGATTATCCCCCGCCCAACTCTCCAGCCTGTCCAGGTCCCGCTGGATGGCAGCACAGCCTTCTGGCGTGTCAGCCACTCCTCCCAGCTTAGTGTCATCAGCAAACTTGCCGATAGTACACTCTATTCCCTCGTCTAAATCATTAATGAATATATTGAATAATATTGGCCCCAGTACTGACCCCTGAGGCACTCCACTAGATACTGGCCTCCAACTGGACTCCGCACCATTGACCACCACTCTCTGGCTTCTCTCTTTAAGCCAGTTTGCAACCCACCTCACACCTCTCTTCCGGCGCTGACCATGGCGGAGAAGGAAGCAAAGAAGGTGCCATCTGTACCGGAAAGCCTGCTGAAAAAGCGGCAGGCTTATGCGGCTATGAAAGCTAAACGTCAGAAGAAGATTCTGGCTATAAAAAAGGCCCGTAAGGCGCAGAGGAAACTCATCTATGCAAGAGCCCAAGCTTACCACAAGGAGTACAGGCACATGTATAGGCAGGAGATCCGTATGGCCAGGATGGCCCGGAAAGCTGGTAATTACTACGTTCCAGCAGAACCAAAACTGGCATTTGTGATCAGGATAAGAGGTACCAATGGTGTCAGCCCTAAGGTCCGCAAGGTGTTGCAGCTTCTCCGCCTGCGTCAGATTTTTAATGGCGCATTTGTAAAACTCAACAAAGCTTCTATCAACATGTTGCGGATTGTTGAACCCTACATTGCATGGGGTTATCCCAATCTGAAGTCTGTGCATGAATTGATCTACAAGCGTGGTTATGGCAAGATCAACAAGCAGCGCATCGCTCTTACTGATAATTCCCTGATTCAGAAACGCCTTGGAAAGCTTGGGATCATCTGCATGGAGGATGTGATCCATGAAATATACACTGTCGGGAAGAACTTCAAAGTTGTGAACAACTTCCTTTGGCCTTTCAAGTTATCCTCTCCTCGGGGCGGAATGAAGAAGAAAACAATCCACTTTGTGGAAGGTGGAGATGCTGGTAACAGAGAAGATCAGATCAACAGACTCAAGAGAGTAACATGGCCTGAACCGCAAGGAGACATGCATTAAATGCTGTCCCAAACATCTGAGCTCTGTGTTCATGGCTCAGACTCATTGCATCACTGTTAAAATTTGTTTAAGTGTTGGGGCTTTTTTTGTTATTGACCTTTAATGGACAGTGAGTAATGGAAATACTCAAAACCAGCACTAATAGAGGGGAAAAACCCAATGTGTTTACATTCTAGGCTCCAAATAAGATCATGAATGTCCTAAGTAATGTGACAAAGGCTACTGTCAGGAGCACAAACAGGAAGCATGGTGACTTACATGTGACAGCCCATACCTGGATATTTCCAGAAATTTTCGCAAAAGTGAGTAGTTCAAATAGCTCAGATAAGGATTAGGTACATATGCAAATATGAGGGCTTTACCTGAAAGAAGTTCGAGCTGTCAACCTTTTCCAAAACCTCTTCATCTGGGGTACACTCCCTGTGTACATCCAGCCTTTTGGTCATGCTTACATTTTGCTGAAGAAGCAAGTTTGATAATATTTTGTTCACTCACTCTTTCCCCATCTTCCAAAACTTCAACCCACATCAGTAAAATAACATGATACATAAGGGAAATTGTTGTATTTTTCCATTGTCTACAGACTAGAGAAAAAAAAGAAATCAAATCTGAAATTAAAAAATTGGCAGATATGAATTGAAGTCTGTATTAACTAGAAATAACAGCAGAAAGTATATTAATCTGATCAAAGCAATATTTTATATCCTGGGGAACCTTTTGAAGACTATTTAGAAGTAAAACAAGTGGGAAAATTCTCTCTGTGCCAAATTTTGGGCTGGTTTTTAAACACACATCAAGGCAAAGCCATAAAACAGCCAATTGCCTGCATCTTCTGCCAAGAGCAGCATTCCCTCTCTCTCTCCCCCTCACTTTCTCCCTTATCCTCCCTTCAAATGAATGAGATCAAGATCAAGATAATTGTATCAGGTCCTTGAAGCACTTTTCAAGTTTGCAGGAATATTGCACTCACATTACTACAAAGATACACACACACACCAAAGTCCTTTTGGATGTTTCTGCTGCTGCCACCACCAAGGAGCAACAATAGGACTGTGGAGGTAGTTAGTGGCATATAGAGGTGACTGAGGGAAGCAGAGAATTTGGTAGCCAGTGGAAAGATAAAAAGCAGAAATGGGGTCACACAGGAAGGGGAGAGAGAGGGTAGCATTTGCTCTGGATGCTAAAAGTGTCTCCCTACAGCTGTGTGCTAATATTATGATTATTATTTTGGCAAAGACCTTTCTGGTTTCTTTCCCAAGCTGATCCTGCTCCTCTCTTGTGCAGATACTGAGCTTGTACTGGGCCAAAAAAGCAAAAGAAACAAGGCCATCAGTTTTACATTTGCTGTGGTCTATCAAAGATATTTAACTCGGGTCAACAGGGGAAAGGAGGAGGAGGGGAGAAAAGGACCATGTTAATGCTCACAACCTTTGTAAGGACCTTTGACTTTTCTAATAGTTTTAGTTCAGGATGAAAAGGTGACATAGATGAAGAGAAAAAATTTTAATTCTGGATTGCCTCTGATGTAAATAACTGATGCAAATAACTCCATGTATCTGATTAGCCTGAAGCTTTCTGAAGACATTAAAAAAGCTTGAGTACTAGAATATTTTCCTGCAGGAGGTTATGGTTAGATCCTTCTACTCCTCTCTCTCATTCTTCCTTCTTCTATCAAACTACAGTATGTATGTCATTAAAGGCTTTTTATAGCTGTCACTAGGTTACATCAGCTCAAGCCCTTTTCACATCACATGTTGAATCAGCAGCCCTCCAAACAGCGCTGTCTGTGACAGGCACCAATGCCCACTGGCAGCAAGGCAGTTTTACTTTCTCAGTAGCCTGAAAAACAGCTTACATATAGTTAAACTTCTGGTGTTGAGCAAAATTATTCCTTAGATAGCCATTCCTTAGAATTATTCCCGCACCCCAATTATTCCTTAGAAAATAAAGCTCTGCACTCTGAGGTGTTTCTGTATCCCTCCTGCAATTGAGAGTCCCTGCAATATGATGCTTCCAAGCACATTTTCTCAAAACTCCCTAAAATAGGGAAGCATGACAAAATATGAGGCAGTATGGGTACAAATAAGAGTAGAAGCTGAATTTGTGAGTATCAGTCAAGCATGTTGTGATTGAAATCATAAACTTAAGGGGGGTTGTTAAGTTTAAAATTAACATTCCAGTAGCCCTTACTTGCACTTTCTATTTCCTTTTTTTTTTTTTTCCCTCATTCTATTATTGTGACATTTGTCTTCATATGTTGCTTCCCTCTTTAAGGCTGTTACTTTCATCATACATCCTTTTCCTTTGTCTACTTAAAAGTCCTTACAGAATGTCACGTACTTTTTCTTCTTTGTAGTGTCTCTTTTCTGCCAGCCTCCATTTTCTTTTGTCTGAAACAGCTACACTCATTTGTCCTCTTTAGGACCTCAAGCCTGAACGCCATCTTAAATCAGGAAACACTTAAACACATGTTTAGCACTGGGGTTAATTTTTACATGAAGTGCACGGTAAGCGTTTACCTGAAGTTGATCAAAGTTCAACTGCTCTGCCAAACAGGTGTAGATTTTATATAGATATATATATATATATGTATATACACACATACATGCATATAAGACAAATGTTTTGGTTTGAAACTGAATAGCTTTTCCGAAGGAGAACCGCTGGCTCATGAAAAGTATTTGGCAAATTATAACCTCTGCCTCAGGTACCTAAGACCCTGCACAAACACATCCCGTCTTCATCCGCGACACGTAAGTGGGGTTTCATTCCAAACTGTTAATTTCTCTGCTGCAGTGGACTTCTGCAGAGCGAAGAAGCCACTGCAGTGGAAGGTCTCCTGGAGGAGGAGCAGGAGGACAGCAGGAGGAAGCAGCACATCCTGTAGTTCTTGTGGTACAAGGGCACAGGTGGTGTATCTAGAATATGTCTTCCAGCTTGGATGATGCCTGGAGCTCTGCAAAGTGGCTGAGCTGACCTGCCTTTGCACAGGCAGAACAGAGCTTCTGGCCAGGAACAGACAGCCACCCAGATTGCTCCTTCAAATTGCAAGGTGAGCACATTTACAGCAAAAGGGGGCTCAAAAGAGCTTTCACAGCATTCCCACCCACTGCTACTCATTGTTTGTACTGAAATTTAGGTGTACCCTCAAATTCTAATTTTTCCATTCAACTGGCTTTGCAGCTTTCTCTGTGGTTGCACACACACACACAGGTCTTCAACAGAGCTTCACTCCACCTTGACCCAGTTCCTTTCACTCTGTTGGCTGGATAGGCTGAAAGATGTGGGTATAAATTTCAGGCACAGGATAGAAATGGTTTTCAAACCAGAGCTGTTTCCTGTGCAGCATTCAAGAATGTGGGCAGAGGAGCTTGTGTCTGCTTGGGCTATTGGTCTCTGCCAGAAGTGGGGCTTGACCCACATGCTCCCTCCGCCTTTCTGCCTGGATGAGTTACTCTGCTCCATGCTTAGGTCTTTGCTTTTGCTGGACCTCTCAGGTGGTCTGTTTTCCCCTGTCATTGTATTGAGACCTTGAACTGTGAATTCTGCTGGGAACAGATTGCCTAAAAAACTGGGCTTTACAAAGTCTGTATCCGTTTGGAGATTCAGTTGTTAAATCCATTTAGACATGCCAAGGATATCAAATGCATTTGGGTTCTTTTCTGAGCAGAGAACATATTAACATTAATAAGAACTACCTCAACAAGAAAGTAATTGTAAAACTGGGAGCCTTTTTGTTTTGTTTTACTTCTAATTTCGGAGCCCGTTCTCAGAGTAAGGCCTTGGGTGAGGAAGTGGAAAGGCAATTACTTCCAATGTACTGGATGAATTTGCCAGAGGAGGGAAACTGAATGTTTGATGCATTCCCCAAGGCCAATGTTCCACAATTATAAAAATATACTACCTCCCCTGTAACTCTGTGAATATAAAATGAAGCAACTTACCTACCATTAATTAGCTATATTTTCTAGGTTTATGGACATTGAACATGGTGTGCTAATTTGCATATATTAGCATGTAATTTGCATCCTTACTTCAAGGTATTCAGTTTTATTGCCATTACCTTTTGTGGCCTATTTCTCTGATGACTGTAATGGAATACAAAAGAGATTTCTCATTGTGTTTACCCTGTTACCTTATACATGAGTCTTGAAATAATGTGTCATGCTGAGAAGTGGGAATTTTCATGCAAAAGGTTTTGCTTTCAAGTCCGAGCCACTTCACGACCACCCACCCTGCTGAATTTTCTAATGCTGCCTATATTTCCTGGCCACTGTTCTTTTTTCACCTGCATAAGGATACACAATATTTTAAAAGTGAGGTACAAGTGTAGAAATTTGCTCTATTGCCTGCACTAAGAAAAAGAGTCAGACACAAAAATTAATGAGTCCTACTCCATCTATCAGCACCTAAAGGCACAGAGAGAGAAAAATAATCTGCAGCTGGAGAAAGCTCAGCAGGGTCAAAGGGCAGTGCCTGCATCTGCATTCACTGAGAGGCAGAGAGGAAAAATAAAGGGTCTCTTTTTGTTGCAGCTCAGCACTATTTTAGAAAGCACAGATACTAACTTAATTACAACAGTTCCCTTTTGCACTAGAGCACTGCAGCAGGCTATAAATCAATACTTAAGGTCACATTGCTAAAAGCACTGAAAAATAGCCTTTTCTCTCACTATAGCATGTTGTTCGCTGCTCCTGCATCAGTGTCACAAGAGTTCAATATCAGATAGGGAGCAGGGCTAAAGCAATGATTACAAAAGAAATCAGAATTGCAAAAAAGTAAAGTGCAAAGCGAGCAAGTCCAGCTCATGGCAGATACCATAACTGCATCAAACCTTCTGTCCCCTCTGAGCTGAGAAACAGGAGACACATCAGCAGGTGCCCAGCAGTATGAAATGTTTCACTCTGAGCTGAATTCTTGTTCTGGAGGCCAAGTTGATGGGAAAAGAGCAGATGTGAAGAAATTACAGTTATTTCTGCTGAATATATCTTTGGCAACTTTACCATACATCTGAAATCAATGATACATGTGCATGCATGACATCTTATTTCAATAAATTGTTGGGAATGAGGCTCAGGAACTGCAAAAATTGATTTTTTTTTTTCCATTTGCTTTTCTATTATACCTGCTGACCCAGATATTTCACAACCTTTGGAAGAGAAAACAATTCATATGAGATTGGGAAGATATGGAAAAAGCCACTTCCAGCTGCAATACAGCTTGGCACAGCATGGAATGGCTTAGCCAGAGGGAGGCCTCTTTTTGTTTGGGTTCACACAGGCAACATGTATCCAACACTAATACTAGATAGATAGAGGGCTTGCATCCAGGTGCCCAGAGTACTACAAGAATGAGACACAGGATCCCATAAATATCTAATTTAGTTACTCATTTGTCTACAGTTTTGCTGTTTATAGACTAAATTACGGAGCTTATAAAAGTGTAATAGAAATTGGGGATGGGAATTAAAGAAGTTAGAAATCTATCCAATATTACAAAAAAAAAAAAAAATTCCAGACATTTTTGTTTTCAAAGCATAAACAGATTTTCACCTAAAATGAAATTTAATTTCCAAAACTTTCATGTTTTCTTACAAGGGAAGCTGCTACGCCCATGTCCCACTACACTGCTAAACAGGGTTATTAGTTCAGGTGTGAAGTGATGGAGATACATTCAATTGGGAGCTACCACTGCTAGATTCTCTGTATTTCAGCCTAAACAGAGACGTTGGAGGTCTGCCATACAAATGGAAGAATGTAGACACCTGTCCAGGAGCTAATGGTCTCAGGCCTGCATCAGGATGTCCTTTGATATAGAAGGAGAGCCTCAGACAATGCATTTTGGACTCCACAAATCATGTTTTCTGATTGCACTTTTTGTGAAAAATCCCTGAGAAGAAGAGCAAGAACACAATGCAATTTTGCGCTGATGGGGGGATTATTTTTTACCCTTTTGCACAAGTACAAATATCTCCAGTAACCTGTGACACCTGTCCTGATAGCAAAAGTCCGTGGAGTACTGAAGACAACCTCGTAATACGTTTGACGAAGAAATGTCCCAGATCCTAGCATGCAGAAGATAAAATTGTCCACATTCATCTTCATGTTTAGATATAAAGACAAAGCTAATCTCTTCCTTTTCATTCTCTGTCAGCAAAGCTCATGCATAGCCAGTGAACACGTGGTGTCTAGGAATAAGAAAAAGACACTATATCTCTTCTTACAAACACTGGTATTCTGGTGATGGGTGTTATACTAGTTTCTAAACAGAGACAAGGCCTCCTTTGAAATTATTCTCTGTTACTAATGCACTTTTGGATATATTTAGGTTGGAAAATTTTGACCAAATGGATAGGTATTTGTGGTAAAATATGATGAAGCTTCTTTATTACAGTAAAAACTAGTAAAATCCCAATATTCAAAGCTATGCCCTAAATAAATTTACTGCTTCCTAATTCATCATGGTGCTGTTGATTTGAAAACATCACGTAAGGTCTGTAAGTCCTCTATGACAAAATAATATCTGATTCAATGTTTTTGAAGGCTTAAGTAGTGCTATAGGAGGAAGGAAACCTCAATGTACTTTAAATCATAAGAGACTAGACAATGCCTATACTTCAGACAGCACAATATTTACAACATTATTTACTACAGTGACAGCTATAAGCACTCAACTATGCATTCAGAGTGTTGCTATATTTATTTAATTTTGTTCGTTTGCCATAGCTCATCCCAGTTGTCAAGCAGCTACATCCCAAGTTTTAAGAAACAGGTACATATGTACAAATGGTAAAGTGGCTGGGGATAAAACATTGTGCCAAAACTCCAGAAAGTAAAATACAGATTTTCAGAAGAGGCCTTCAATATTTTGAATGTAATATTTAAACCATAACTTAGGAAAACCTTAAGTGAGTATTTTCTACATGCCGTATAAAACTAATTTTTTTTTATAATGACTGGTGGTGTTGCATGATACGAATAACATGAAAGTGAAAAAGCTAACCTAGGCCTTGGTTGTTATTGTCATCTGAAATTTGCGCCATTGCATAGGCTGGATTTCTGCCACTGTGGAAGCCTTTTTTTATACAAAGAGGGGTCATACCGATCATTAATCACAGGTATGCTCAAGCAGTGCCGCCATAAATACTGAAAGTGCATAAATTCACAACTGAAGCTATACTGACATTTTTTTCGCTTCTACAGACTATGATATGCAGAAGTGATGTAGAGAATGCCAATAACATACACAGAGTAAACGCATAAAGAGCATTTCCTCATATCCTGCAGATTTTACTTGAGGGATTCATTAAGGCAGTTCATCTTGAAATTCTTGAATACTGTAGTTTTCATCCGTAATGCACATGGATAGTCTTCATGCATATTGAGGTTATGGTTTCAGATTTTAAAGAAAAAAAGTCCTGTAATTATTTCCATATTACTTGCATACTTTTTCTAAATGCATCCTCATAAAAGTACATTTCCTTTACACTCACTGTGTCATATTTACATCTACATCTGCTATCAGGCTAAAGGGAATGCAGACAACTGAAAATCTCTTCATTAATAATGTTGAACATACATATACATAGATAGATACATATTTCTATGTCTGCTATGTATACCACTGGTTTGATCCACTAATGAATAAAGAAGGAGGGAATACTGTTATTTTGAAATATCTGTCTCATGTATTTTCTTTCTGTGCCTTGGTAATCACACAATATGAAATTAACGGAGCTTCTGCTTATGGGTGTTACAGATGCATATAAATGTCTGGATTTTGAGGACTAAAACAACCAACAAAGATGCAAATAGTTTTGTATCCACTCCTGGCTCTTTTATGGATTTTCAGTGTAACCTTGGTCATGTCAGATCATGTCAGAGTTAGGTGATCCATAAAGTGAGATGAGGTTTTTAATCTACATCATAGTGATGTTACGAGACTTAGTTACTGCAGTTAAGGCACTTAAGTGTTTTACATGCTTTTGCAGGATAGTTTCTGTATGGGATACCCCTTCCATCAGTGTATGACGGGATTGCTAAAACAGCACCAGATAAACTACTCACAGGGACCTGGAATCACCAGAAAAGTTATTGATTCTAAAAAGTTCAAAAACTGCAACATATTCTTGGGAACCATCTAATGGTATTGCAAATGGTTGAAAACTTCCATAAAACCATCAACAAATATGTCGGTCTTGAACAAGTTGAAATTGTACATAGAAGCAGATATTCTCTATGTTGTTTTAAGTTATATTGTTCTGGTCTTTTGGTGTTTCGTGATTTGCGTTTGTTTTCCTTTGGAGGTGGGAGACTCGGATGCCTAAAAAAATTGAAATATTTTGGCCAAAATGAAAAATATAATGATTTTAGATGTGCTGCCACAATACCTCCTGACATATGTAGCTGGCTTACTTTGTGCCTCGGGCTTGTCAATTGGTAGAACTCTTTGGCCCGCCTACTTCTCCCACACTCCACCTAGGTCGATTGCAGGAGAAGTAGCCTGAGCAAAAAGCCCTATGATAAAGAGGAATGAGCCATCAGAAATAATGTTGTGAATTAGTTTAGGAAGATAGATAAGACAGGCAGACATGTTTAATCTTTGTGGAAACATTGGCTGTTTAGGTAGAAGGTGCATGTCCAGATATCACCACAATGCCACCCAGGTACCACCCGTTTCAGCTTTGGGAAACCCATGCAGTTCAGGCAAACCTAAAGCCAGATCAGCCTCTGGTGCAGCGGCATTTATAACTAGCGATTATCCTTTAAACAGAATAGCTTGTTTTGCTCCAGACAGCAGTTTCACTGTGCAGGGTAAAGCCCAGCTTTGCTGACACGGATGCATTCGCAGTACGAGTGTTTCGGCATTTCACATACCTGTCAAGTGTGCACAGCACAGAGGCAGCTGGAGGGGAGATGGAAGGCAAAGA
The DNA here is from genome assembly GCF_037038585.1 of Patagioenas fasciata. Lineage (NCBI taxonomy): Eukaryota > Metazoa > Chordata > Aves > Columbiformes > Columbidae > Patagioenas > Patagioenas fasciata. The sequence continues at coordinate 99,923,776 of NC_092521.1, read as the reverse complement.
GTCCTTGTCATTCCTGGAAATGGGATGTGTTTACCAGCTCCTCTGAGGCAGTCAAGTTGTCACTGGGACTGGAGAGAAACTTAAGAAAGCAGGAAAGAACTAGGTGTTGTTACAGATTTATTTCTTAAGAGAAACTATTCCCTTTCTTGTGTTAACTGTAAAAGGTAAAGCAGGATGATTTTTACTCAGTGATGCCTACAGATATTCTGCTTTTAACAAGGGAAACACAGTGGACCTCTGCTTACCCTCTTCTGGCGGTGTTAGGCACTAGACTCTCATGTGTTTACAATGTGCCTTCACAATATTTTGTGGATATAGATTAACTGCTTTCTATGGAGACCACTGGATTAGCCAGTGCCAGAACTTGAATCTATTTAGTAAAGTGCCAGAGGGGAATCAAACAGAAAAGCCAAAAATGAGAACACTAAGACAAGCTAGGCAAGCAGTCAGAAAGGTCTAATTATTTAGGGCATAAGCTAGCTGCGGTTCACATACTATGCAACTAAGGATCTCCAAATATTCAGAGTACTATTATTCCTTTGTATACCAAAAAAAGACCAATTTCAAGCAGCTGCTTTACCACTGCAGGACAATGTATCCAGTCCTTCATAGCTGAAAGTGCAAAAGAGGAAATCGATGGGACCATCCAGGCAAAAATAAGAAATATTTCCAGCCTAGTAAAAAATTACTGCAAGAGTGGAAACTTCCTCTTGCACACTTTACATCAACATAACCACTCCTTATGGCCATATCAAACCTGAAATTCTACTCTTTTCCACACTATATTTTTCTTAAAGACAGAAAAATAAAAATACTGGGAAAGACAGTTGGTTTTCCTTCTTTATAAATCACCTAAAAAAATCCAAGATACAAAGTATTGTATATGTTTAATAATCTCCTAGTAATATATGTATTTTTCCCTAAATGATCTCAATCTCTGCCTGGAAGAAACATTTTGAACATTGTTAAACCATCTAAATATTTCCTGCAATCGTAGCAAATTTAGGCAGGATTACTGCAGCAATATTCAGGCTTTTGATTCTGCTGACAAAGTTTAAATGCCTCCACCTAATATATACCTCCTGTTTCTCCAAGCCACAAAGAACACTTTCCAAGATCAAATCTCCACAGCAATCCCTCCAGATTTTTGGTTTAAAGGAATTTTGGCCCACACCATTGGTTGTGAGGACTGGAGAAATCGGGTTACCTGCCAGAAGTCTGGTAACACATGTTGATCAGATAAGCATCCCAACACCTTGGCTCTTTGTTTCCTCACACCTTGAATCTTTACACAAGGACCAAGCTCTAAGGACCTTGTGGGGAATGTCTGCAACCAGAGTAAGGGCAATTGCTCTCAGTGGTCCAGAGTACCTGGGTGTATATCGTGAGTGCTTCTGTTCAGATACCAAACTGAGGTAAAGCCTGAGCAAAAGAGTCCAGTTCCAGGTGAATGAAGATGTGTTGCTGTAGTTTTCCTCTTTAAAACACAAGAAGCACAGGTTTTAGGCTGCTCTTTAGTTTTTTTTCTCTTTTCCAGTTTGAATACAAAATTAAATATTTAGTTCAAGGAGTTAAGGGTTAGAATCACAAAACTGCTGAGGAGAGGGGCTTTCCTTTTTTTCTTGCTGCTCACTGACTAAGACCACGATCCAGGAAAGGGATCCCAAGTTCAAATCACTTCCTCTGCCTTTCACAAGAGCTTTTGGAGCACATAAGCACATAAGCATCAGTGAATAGTATTCACTAATACTATTTTCTCATAATTCGACATTTCTTTATATCCATTTACATGTTCACTCTTTCTCTGTGGTCTGCTGTCTGTGCACAGTTAGTTTTTTATCCTGCTTTCAACTGTCCATCTGCAGAAGAGTCTTCTTCCCCTCTTCTTTTTTTTTGTGCAAATTTACAAGAGAAATATCATAATTTACATCTATGTAATTAGGTTAAATATTACTGTGATAAAGTTATGTACGTTTTTGCTTACATAGTTTCCAAAAGAGGGAATAGAGACATGAAGGACATGTCCAAGAATAATGACAGAACTGGGAAAATTTTTAAAGAATATTCTGCTATGTTCCTGCAACCATGTCATGCTCATTCATATGAGCAAACGTGATTCATCCACTTTATGCAGCTGCAACTATTTGTGAAATGATCCCTTCTTTTTTTCAGTGTAAAGCTCTTCTTCATTTCATCAGCAGGACAAAGTATGGTCATCGATGTTTTGTTCATTTGTTTAAATTTGCCTTTTTTTCTTTTTTTCCCCAGTGTGTACACCATGTTTTTTTCAATACCACAGGTCTCCTTACAAGATTTTGTTTCAAAAAGGAATTGTGTACTTCATAAAGACAAAACAAGAAACTCACCTAAAGTAACACACACATATACATAGAAAAGCAATGAATGAGAGTAAGTCTTCTGTGACAGCATCATCATCTACTGTCTGTGTTATTAGAGAGTCCAATGCTTTTTACCAAAGACAATTTCTTTCTGTCCCTTTGAGCTTTAAATGAATACTTGTGTTAATTGCAGATAGCAGCAGAATACAACACCAAGTGTTTCAAAACTGGTGGAGTTCCGAAAGGGGATAAACAAGCTATGGTAGGTTAAACACTGTGCAGTGCTGGTTTTCTGTCACTGTCAGAATGTGTAATAGAATCCCATGCTATTTTACTGTTTCTGTCCTTGTAATGCATGCCGGATACCTATAATTTATGACTCAGAGCCATTGCTTCATGAGTTGCACTTCCTTTTAAACTGATGCTGAACTCGTTAGTGGGGGAAATGTGACAGGTTGATAGCGGTTTCTTATCTGCAGGTTAAACATTGTCAGAATAATTCATTGCAAGGCAACTGTTAGAACTGTAATGTTTTTATAATTAGCACTGGAGTGGACTGTTCACTAAGGATTTGAGCTCCAGCAAACAAGCTTCCATCATCATCAGTCTGAAGCTCGCTACCTTCCCATCCATCAGATTTCAGGAAGGAAACATTCTGAGTCTTGATCTGCTGATTGCAAAGGAAATGTCCCCGACACTGAAGCTACCAGCACTCTGAAAGCTAAGGATGATCATATTGCCAGCCACCACCATCCAAAAATAACAAGTCAGGCTCCAGAAATAAGAAGATGTACTTAAAAATCATAGCACTTTTTTAGAGTGCAATATTATTGCTATTTTTGTCCTCTCAACTTCAAATCATTAAGATATATATTTCGAAGCTTTGTGACTGTCAAGGCCAGAATCTCAATTTCCAGTTCCTTGAGCAAAGGCTGCAATTCCTTTGAAATCCTGTGACTCAAAGAGATGGAGATTTAGAAAACATACTGTGAGTCTTGTGAGAAAAAGCACAAAAGCTCGTGCTATCAAGGTCACAATCTAAACGAGGACTAACTACAGGTTTATTTGTTTTGTTGAGCTATATCAACTTACATCAACAGAAAATCTAGTTTTGTTTCTGATTTCAACAGTGCATATATTCTGACAACTATGAAAATTACCTGTAAATGGGTATTTATCTGTGCTACTTAAGAATCAGTCTAGTATTCAGTATAAGGCGGTAAAAGTGTATTCAGGTTTGTACAGTCTGCATGATAGCTCTCTGTATGTTTGGTGACTTGCATCCCAGACAGGTTTAACTCAAAGCTTCACTGTTGGACTGTGCAAATATTCCAAGGGAGCATTTTGTCACAATTGAGCCCAATAGCAATAAGAACAGCTGTTATTTTTAACACTGCCCTGTTGTGTCTGTCCATTCATTGTCATGTACAGTTCTTGTTTATTTTCTTTCACTATTCTATGATTCTATGATTTTTGTGTATTCACAGGACCCAGGTTCTGGGGCCATGCCTTCAAAGAGTGACACCTACCTCTAGCTTCTGTATCATGAAATACAACAGAACTCAAAATTATGAGCTTGTCCACAGCAAGAAACCTGCCTAATATCCTTCCTTCCAACAGATGAATTGATTTTTCTTTCCAAGTTTATAAGGAAAATTTGAAATACACAGGTTTTTTTTAAAAAAAAAGGAGGGAAAAAATCACTGTAAATAAATAAATAAGCAAATATACATGCATTTTTAATAATGCATGAACACTTATTTAAAAAAATATTCATGGAAGAGCTATGATTGTTATATGCCTAAAATTCCCAAATGGCAAAATATGATTAAAGTAAGAACTGTTGAACAAATAAACCTGTTAAATACACAATATTACAAGGCAAAATGGCTATGCATGTATCACTTTGCCACTGTAATTACACTGACTGTTACTCTTCATGCATATATTAATATCTCACTAACATTATGGAGATTTCGACATAAATTACAAAGCACTGACTTACAGGAAGATTTTTTGCCAGGCAGAGTGCAGTGGTAACAAGTATTAATATTACATAGTTTAAAAAAAAAATCTTAACATTGAATCTAAATGCTGGTTTTATTTGGATAGTCGTTTCTTGCAGTTCTGAGAAACCCCATCTCCCTGAAACAGTAATTAATGAAGTGCTGGCTTGGAAAGCCTGGCTAGAGTGGGTTTCAGATACTGCAGATCAAGAGACTCAGCCTGGAATTCTGAAAGTAGCTGAAGTGTGAAACTCACGGAAGATATTCAGTTTATCTTGAGAAAAGAAAGGCAAGAAAAAGAGTATGTAATTTCTGTTTTCTGTGTAAATAACGACTACTATTTTAAGATAGTTCAGATTATTTCAGGAGTTTCTACCTCATCATTGATTGGCTGGATGTGGCTTTGAGTGGGTGTGCTAGCTATTCATAGCAAAAAAGGGTCAGGGAATTCGTTCCCATAGGATGAACTTTTTTAAACCTGGAAATGAGCAGACTTGGAAGTGACTTTTAACCATTTGGATGAATGATGCCAAAGCTGCTTTGAGCAATTCTTCTAATGTATACAGCACTGCCTGTGTTTTGAGACAAGAAGTTGTTAAATACTGTCTTTGGGCCTGAGAAATCCTTGGGAATGTGGTGTTTGGTTGAAGAAAATCAGGGAGATATTCTCACACAGCATGTCACCTTCAGGACCCACTTACAGAGGGCTCATTAAATGTTAACGTTTTACTAATAGCTGTTAAAACCATATTACAGGCATGAGTAATACATGTTTCACAGGGTTATAGGCCTCTCAGAAGAAAATGTCTAGACTGTTACTGTTCCAAAATGTCAAGGGTATTAGAAAATACAGGCCACAAAGTCAAGCCTGTGAGTATTTTAAAGAGCCCACTTGTATGTATTTGGCCAGTCAGTCACATCCGATTTTCTTCATGCTCCCCGCCTCATCCAGAGTGCAGGAAAGAAAATGCCTCCACAGTAGGAATCAATATTCTTTCCATAGTGCCCCATACACTTACCCTGGAGCAGAAGACAGTATATAAATCTTGTTTGACATACAGAGATATCAATTTTTTTCATTGATGCCCAGCATTTTAATATTTTTGTTGCTCCCAAGTATTATTGGTTCGATCTTCCAAACTTCTTTATGGGACAGGAGCACAGGATTTGCCCCATTTAATAAATGAAGTCCTAAGACACATACAGGAGTTCAGAGAGTTCTTCATTCCTGAGTTGAAAAACCTAAGATCTGATTTTACAAGTTCCTTCACTCGTTATGTTATTCTACGCAGACAGCTTCCGAAAAATTAAAATTCACCTGTAAGTACTTAACACCTTGCAAAGCTGTCACTGGGTACCTGAAACTGACCCTGCAGAAGAACAGGACACAGATCAACAGCCACACAAATGCATGTTTCTTTTCATGGATTTCCCAGAATTGTGCAGAAATTGTGTGCTACTAAGGATAGCATCACATCTTGATGGCAAGTTTTATGCTGCTTTTGCCACGAAGTCTTGCAACTTCTTCCTGCCTTCTCGCTTCACTTACTGTACACTTTCCAAATCCTGCTATCAGAGAGGAACAAATGTTCTGGTAAAATCTTTATTCACTAGTCAATGTTGACTCCTTCTTTGAGCAGGTTTATTCAACTTTATTGAATGACATAGAAGCAACGTAAGAAAACTCATGACCACAAGCATAAGCAACATGAACCTGTAAAGGGTCCTAAATTCAAATTGCATTGTCATCTTGATGGCTGATATTCCTGGCTTCTGATCCCCTGATCCTGCAATCTAAATTAAAATCAAACAAAAATACAAGAATGTTATTTTAAAACTGCATCAAGTGGAGCCATATTGGAACCACAATTTCTGCCTCTGCCACATAACCAACAGCAATGGGAAGCAGGAGGCTGTTATCTTTGGTAATTTGCCCTTAGCAATGGGATGAGGACAAACTTGACAACATGTTTCACAACTACTTGCTTCACAACTTGAAGTAATGTTGCAATTCAGGAACCTGATGTGCTTTTCCAAATCAATGGAAATACATTGTGGAAAACTTTTTGCTATTTACTCCCATGACTCTCCATATTCCTGCCTCCCTAACATCTAAACTATCCATAACCCATCTTGCAGACCTGAGTCTGATCTCTGCCCCATCCTACCCTATTATTTTCTTCCTGCTATGGTAGCCTTGAAGATGCAAGGGCAACTGCAGACAATAAACCACCAAAGGTATGTCAAATTTCTGCCAAACTTGATGAAATTACAATTCTTTAGACTGAACATCTCACCAAATTTGGACAAATCTTCACGTTATAAGTGACTACTCCAAAGCATAGAGGTGCCTAATTTCCTTCACATTGGATTTGTTTTTGATTAAGCCAATCTATTTTGATCACTATTAGGTTCCTATGGATTACGGTTTTTATTTAGTTTGAGCAATAGTTGTCTACAGACCAAATGTTTTTGTCACAGAGAATTTAATTATTTCAAGAATGCCTTTGTTAAGACAGTTGGTGACACCTAGGTAATTGAGCAGTTCCATACAAATGAAGATTACAGGTTGGAAAAAGAATAATTTTATTGGTAAATTACGTGTGTGGTTTTAACAATGGTTTTTCTTTATCAGACTCTGAAGTTCATAAAACAAGTTTGGTTTTGGTTTTGGTTTGGAGGTTTCTTTCTTTGTTTTGTTTTAAAAAGCTTACTTATTGCTTTTGAAATAGATTTTAATTTACTTACACTTCCTATTGTCTTACTTCAAGACTGTTCCCACTGAAAGTTGCAAATGAAGATACTGCGTAATAAACTATCAAAATCTAATCCTTTATTCCTGTAGACCATTCTTCAGATATATCAGCATACAGAAGTCACCTTCACAGAATCACAGAATGTCAGGGATTGGAAGAGACCTCAAAAGATCACCTAGTCCAATCCCCCTGCTGGAGCAGGAACACCTGGATGAGGTTACACAGGAAGGTGTCCAGGCAGGTTTTGAATATCTCCAGAGAAGGAGACTCCACAACCTCCCTGGGCAGCCTGTGCCAGTGCTCTGTCACCCTCACTGTGAAGAAGTTTCTTCTCATGTTGAAGTGGAACCTCTTGTGTTTCAGTTTGTACTCATTGCTCCTTGTCTTATCATTGGTTGTCACTGAGAAGAGCCTGACTCCATCCCTGTGACACTCACCTTTCACATATTTATAAACGTTAATCAGGTCACCCCTCAGTCTTTTCCAAGCTAAAGGGACCCAGCTCCCTCAGCCTTTCCTCATAAGGGAGATGCTTCACTCCCTTAATCATCTTCATGGCTCTGCACTGAACTCTCTCAAGCAGTTTCCTCTCCTTCTTGAACTGACCTTTAGTCAATTACAATTTACAATAGGTTTGCCCACTACATAAATTTGACAACAGAGCAAAATTTTTGAAAAAGCAAGAATTTTCAGCTTTTATTTATATAATTGTAGATCAAAAAAACCCTTGCCCTTTCAAATTGAGATCAGATATTACCTTGTAGAACATTCTGAAAACTTCCTTCTTTTCTGCTAAAATAATAAAATTCCTATTCTATGACAGAAAAAAAGAAATCTATCATCTCATATTCCAAGTAATGGAAAAGCAGATTTTCAGCTAGCATAAGCTGCAAGCATTCTCATGAACTCCAAAAAAACTAAATGAATTTACACCACTGTGCTTAAGGAGAGTCTTGTGGTTTAGAGCAATAAAGATTATTAGAAAATACAAAGAAAAATAAATTTTTGTGGATGTGCTCAAAAATGAAATTTAAGGCAAAATTCTCTGGCAGAAATGACACTGTCAGAGAATAACATAGACCACTGGAATAACAACCATGCTGTCAAAACATAGCCAAAGGAACACAGTTTGAAAAGAATTAGAGTATCATTACCAATGACATGAAGAAAAAAAGATAAGAGCAGCTTAACTACTGCCTGTCATTGCATGCACCTAGTTCAGCACCCAGCTTAAATAGCATTCAGGCAGCTGCCTGTGGATATACCCAATATTACATGTTAATGTAAAAGTTAAGACTGCCAAGATAACATTTTTTTCCTTGTTCATTAGAATGGAAACACCAGAGACTATGTTAATTTTTTTTTTTTTTTTTTTTTATGGTGTATACTATGATTGCAAAACTGAATACCAAGATGTTAAGGGTAGCTCCATGACTGACAGCTGCTCCATGCTTTACCACAGGGTCAAAGAAGGAATACACCCATCAGGATGGGACTTCCAAGTTCTTATTAAAAAGACTCTAACCTTTCTCAATGTTAATCTCATCCACATAACTTCACTTTCCACTAGTTCAGATTTCCCACCTCTAGAATGAATAAGAAGAGTGCTTGTCTACTTGGATAGTATTGGAAAGGAATTTAATATCTGCCCATCACAAGGAAATTCTTGTTCAACAGATAAAGGAAAGGCATTCAAAATAATGTGCCTGGGTTCTAGCCCTGATTTTATGGTGAACCAATGAGGCAACAATGGTCAATTCCTTTTTATGTTTTTGTCTCTTTGTTTTCCCTCCCCCATCTTTTATTGGCTACTAGAGTTTACAGAGGCTGTCCCTTATTGTGCACTTTGATCTGTTTCTTTTCTCATGCCTAGTACAGAGGAGTCATTTATTGGTAACACCGTTCAAAACATCTGTCACTGTAATTTGAAGAATTTTTGAACAAATTCATATAACTTCAAATTAATCGTTTTCTTTAATGCACTAAATATATCAGACTGTAAGCCCATAAATCCTGAAAGGAATGATAAAAGAAACACAGTGTAAAATGGAAATAGATGTCAACTTGATAGGCTACCATGGCTCAAGAGAAATTACAGTCTGTCAGTCAAAAAGTCAAATACACAGTGGTCAAATACTAGAAAATATTTATGAGACAAACAGCAGTATTCAGAGTTCAGATAAAGAGACTGTTCTGAGGCATGACACAAAATGGCATTTGTTGAAATATTTCAAGCACAGAGAAATCTGAGATAGCGTTCTTTGTTTCTCAGGTATGGCAGTCTCTATCCATTCCCTCAGTAGAGGGATTAAAATGATGACAGACAAAGATCCATTGCCAAAGTAAATGAAGGATCACATTTGGATATGTAATTACTTGGTTCTGAGCCATTACATAATACAAAAAATGCAAGCTTAGACACCAGCTACAAGACATAGCTTGGTAATATTAAGTTGGTCTCTGACATTTTACCAATTGTCAGAAACTCAAAGAAGTAGTGCACTTCTACCGGTAAAGATCACAATGGTGGTAAGGTGCCGACTCTTTCCCTTAGTTTTTAGTAAATATCTTTGTGCCAACAGCTTTCAGCTATAACAGGCTCATAAAATGATCTTCTTCAAGAAACACTGTCCATTTCATACATGTGCAGATTTTCCAGATCTTCTGCACAATGAAATAGGTAAATCCTGTTTGCAGTATTGAAGAGTTGGCATGAAATCCTAACACCACTGAAATACATGGGATTTATTTCACAAATTTGAGTAGGGCTTGGATTTCACCTCTGGATGAGGGAATAACCACTTGATACTTCATTTGGTTCCTAACCATTCCCTCAAGTCAAATGGGACTTCATGTATTTCTACGATACTCCTCAAAGCCACTGTTCTTGTTTCAGCGTGGTGACAGATGCCAGCCATACTGGAAGCTTTTCAAATTGACTCTAAGTGAGACATTAGTTTTCTGCCCAGAGAATAAACTTTCCTCTTCTGTTTGCTGAGTGCATTTGAGAATGTTTTGCAGGACAACCCTTTTTGTTTTGTTAATAGGGCTCATGTACATACTTCCAGTGGGAAAACATCTGTTTTACAAATCTGTCCTCCTAGATATAGCTGGATTCAAGCTACAGACTTTGGAACCACATCCAAACATTCCCAAAGTTCAGCAGTGTTTGGATCAGGGGGTTGGACTGAAGTCATTAGGCAGAACTAGGTCAGGTTTAAGATTTAGGCTTCCTACACTTTCAGGGACACTTTGGGATTTTGCCATAGGTCCAGCTCTGCTTCTCAGTTATGAGCACAGTAATTTAATGTAGTTTTGGGCAGTCAGCACCTATCCACAATGACATAATACAATCACACATCAGTCAAGGGAACTATACCCATGAAAAACTGAAGTGAGATTAAATGCGACTCTTGAATTACCTTTAGTTCATGCACCAAAAGAATTCACAAACTTCTGCCTCAGTGTACACCTCAGGCAGACAATACAACAATACCCATAATGAAACCAAGTCTTCATTTTTATTTTATAACAGAATGTGCTAGGTAGCATATAAGAGCTGTCATATTGTTGATTTTAATATTTGGCTTAGCTTTAAATTTAATAATAAAATCATAGAATCATAGAATCATTTCAGTTGGAAGAAACCTTCAGGATCATCGAGTCCAACCATAACTTAACCTAACTCTAGCACTAAACCATGTAACTAAGAACGTCATCTAAATGACTTTTAAATACCACCAGGGATGGTGACTCCCCCACTTCCCCGGGCAGCCTGTTCCAACACTTTCTGTGAAGACTTTTTCCTAATTTTCAATCTAAACCTCCCCTGGCGCAACTTGAGGCCATTTCCTCTCTTCCAATCACTTGCTACTTGAGAGAAGAGACCAACACCCTCCATGCTACAACCTCCTTTCAGGTAGTTGTAGAAAGTGATCAGGTCTCCCCTCAGCCTCCTTTTCTCCAGGCTAAACAGCCCCAGTTCCCTCAGCTGCTCCTCATCAGACTTGTGCTCCAGACCCCTCACCATCTTTCTCGCCCTCCTCTGCACTCTCTCTAGTACTTCAATGTCCTTCTTATGATGAGGGGCCCAAAACTGAACGCGGTATTGAAGGTGGGGCCTCACCAGTGCCAAGTACAGTGGGGAGGTAATTATCTTAGGTTTTTTTTAAATCTGTGGGTTTGGTTCCACTCCTTAATAAACTGGTAGATTTATCCCAGTGGAGGGCCCACACTCAAAGTCAGATCTTCGGGTACCTACTTAATTTAAAAAAAAAGCAATGACCAAATGAACTGTCCAACCACAGCCAAACAGTCATAGCGAATTACAATCTACACTCACTGAGCTCCCTAATCAATAACCTAAGAATTAAATATTGTTCTAAATCCTTATTAGGAGAGGCACTAATTACTAATAATCAAAGTAGTGCAAATTATAAAATCAGGCATTGTATCTATGTGTAATACCTGACACAAGAAAAACCACTAAAAGGGAAGCTCAAAGACCACTGGAGCTGATGAAGCCATAGTTAGATCTGTTTCCAACTGAAGCGGTCTCTGTCCTACTCCCTCCTGCTGCTGGTGTCCTTTCACTTCTTCCCTCAGGTCACACACATCAGCACAGCTCTGTAACTGCATGATGAACTCTAGCAGGGAGAAAATTCTGCTAAGAAATACCTTTGTTTTTGCCACCTTGTTGTTCACTCGCAGAGATTGAGAGTGTAGGGAGATGACAGCAAGGAGTAGGTAGTGCCTGGAAGGACACCAAACACACAATGGTAGACAAAAAGTGCTTCTGTAACTGCAGTGAGCACTGGGTTGGGTCTTATCTCTGCTAAAAAAGGGATTTGCCACACAGCTATCACCTCTCCACTTAAAGGAGAGAGCTCAGCCTAGATCCATTCTATACCTCTGCCAGCAGAAAGTAATGCTGGCAATGACCATCCCAATATCTTCTATGGGTTTTCCTTCCCAAATATAGTAGAAACTTATATTATTTTCTGGATGGCATAAAATCCCAGAAGTGGTGCAAATATTCAGGACAATTTATATGCTATACATGTTATCTAGACTGCTGTAGTTCTGAAAAGCTGGAAGAGAGAAGCACCCTGTACATTGCACAAATGAACACTTAGTAAAAGGAAAACAGCTCACCACTGCCATACCATTCTCTTTTAGGAGAGGTATGTGCTTTTGAACAAAAGCTCCCTCCGTAAAAATGCTGCCATTCTAAAATACCCAGTTTATTCTCAAAACTGTGCCTGGTGCAGAGCACAGTTTTCTCTGAGAAGGGCTGGAGCCAACTGCCTCAGAGGCAGGGTATGGGACTAAGTGGCATGTGCTTTTTTTACCAGAGTTACTTTGGTCTAACAAAGAGATTAAAGGAGCCTAGATTTCTTCCAGCCTCCACAGCAGGACTTCAGTGCGATAGTTCGCCATGTCTCAGACTGTGGCACAACGAGGCAAGTGTGTGGAGCAGATGGTTCACCTCACTCATCATGAGCCCAAGACAGATGAGAAGGGAGGCAGAACTTGAGAGATCTTTTGCAGCCTGACAGCAATTGAGTCCATTCCAGTGCTTCTTGCAAAGATCTGGCAGGACCTAAGCTTTTCAAAAACATCTGTCCCCCTGCCCCCCCAAAAAATCCATGAAGTTTCTTTATGTGTGGACTATGCCCTGTAGCTCAAGAGGCTCTGGTGGTTATAACCAGGAGTGAAAGCACAAGGTCATTGCTGGTGGAGTTCATTCTAAGCCAGGACAGTTGGCACATGCACTAGAAAAAAGCACAAAATAAGCACAATTTTAAAGAATTAGCAGTCAGCTTGACTTGTGTATGTTTTACCTAGAAACAAAATTATCATAATGTATTTATCTTCCCTTGAGATTACATGGGGCACTAACGTCCCAGAGAAGCCAAGGGTCACTAAACCATTAGTGTGTAGCACCATCCTCACAGGTCTTTAGAGACAAAATGGGTATTCTCAGTATTCTTTCAATCACTTTTGGACAGAAGTCTTTCAGTATCAGGTCAGCTCTTTTTACATCCCAGTATTTAACTACCTTCTCACTACTGAGAGAAGATCCAAGAAATAGAATAGTAAAAGACATATGAAAGTAATGAAGGTTTCCTCTGTCAATATAAAGGTCCCACTGCTGACCTTGCGTTGGTAAGAACAACAGCTTTCACACCTCTGAATCTTTTGCAATCTTAAAATAAAGGGTGAGTGACCCACTCAACAAAGTGTCTATATAAAGAAATGGGGACTGGTATCATCACGATTAAAACTAATCAGCATTTGTGTTGGCAACGAAGAAGCTAAGGATTTAATGGATACAGAGACAACATTCCAGCCTAAGGGGCTGTACACCAGCTATATTAAGTTAATATATCCTCACCTGAGGAAAAAGGAAGGAGTTTTCCCAGGCAAGACTTGCTCAGTATGTCACACTCAGGAAAACATAGGAGTTTTTGATCTGTTCTTCAAACATAAACTGTGAAAAGACTTTTCTGTTGGTGACCAAAGACCTTCAGCTCCTTCAGTGTTGAGTATTCTAGCAGGACTAAAGGTAAGACACTCCATCCCTTCTCTTTAAAGATTCCCAAGCCAAGGCAAATTGGAAAATTATGAAAGCTCTTGTACCTCAATGAAAAAAATAACTTTTTCTTACCATGCATTCACAATGTGTGGGCTCTTTTCACTTAGAAGAGAGAATAAAAATGGCTCCACCTCAAGTTACAGGTCCCAAACTAAAAAAGAGTTTAGCTTGCCAAAAAAGCAGCGTGGGTAGTACAGAGGCAAAAAAGGTATCTCTTTTTTCTGTGTTCTAGTTTTGATTTGAAAGGCACCAAAATCAATAGACTCTTACATAAATGAAAACTCCCCAGAACTTGCAGCTGTTGAATGAAACTGATGTCCCCTGAGTTTTACAACTGAAAATTATGAAAATTCACAGCAATCACAGGGGAAATTAGAAGTTCTTCAAATCTGCTAATGAAAATGGTAATCTTGATATTGGCAGTGCTTGCAGGGTACTTGTTTCTCAGCCATGTCTACAAGCTATATTAGGATTTAGTGTGAACCAATAGAAGTTTGCAGAAATTGTCAGTGCTGAGAACCCACAGTATACATATTTCAAGGCGATTTTATCTCGTATACTTACTCCTTTTGTGGATTTAACTCCCAGTAGTGATGGAAAGAAGTCTTACGTGTTCATTGAATACATCTTTTGGTTTAGTTTAATCTGAACAGAATCCAGTTACGGAGCCTGAGACCTTTGTGCAATGGAAAGCACAGCCCGAGAAGTGGGTACAGTCCAGAGATTTGCTTCTAGAGGGTACACTTCAGCCAAACAAAAATTTTTATGTAGGTACATCTCAAACAGAGAAGATGACCAATAAAAAAGAAGTAGGGTATCCTGGCTCTGTGGATATATGAAGATGTTCACCTTTCCTGCAATATTTCAGCCTTTTTACGCCCATCCAGGTGAATCTCAAATACATAGTCCTGCTCATCTGGGAAAACCTCAGATCTGCTGGATTCAGGGGAAGGACGGGCTTCACTGATTTACTCAAGTGAGTCTGATCTTCCTTTATCATAAATAATTGTGTAAAGCTAAAAGTAACAAGTTATTTTCCTATACACTCAATTGTATGAGTCTTTGCATTCATTGTAAAATATGACTACAAACACAAGTAGGCAACTGAGGCTGCCCATGTTTTCTGGGTGTTAACTGGGGGTCCTGGAAAAAAAAAAAAAATCCATCATCCTATTTCATCCAGAGTGCCAATATCAATGTAAAATAACCACACAAACAAATTCAGATGAGTCTAGGTATTTGAGTCCAATACAAAGCTTTGCAAAAACTAAGTCAAGACTTTCACGGACCAGGCACATTATGCCCTTCTTCTCCTGCATCAATGGAGGATGAACAATTAAAGATAAGTGGAAAAGTTATGACTTGATTATGAATCGCTTTCTGTCTGACTTTCTCTTCTGAATCATTTTTATTGTAAACAAAACTATTCATGGAACATTGTCATTCATTAATTCTTTGGTAAAACCATTTTTAAGGCTGATCTCTACCCCTGATAACTTGTTATCTGACAAATTAGGGAAGATAAACTTTTTCTCCAGACCGTGAATATCTACAGAAATCATGTTCATCAGTACCTGGACTGATTTGTAAATTGAATATTGTTATAATGTAACAAAGCAATCAAGCAACTCTAGCATAACTGCAAAAATGAAAGGAACTAATAACAGAGCCATCTTATGGCTTCTCAACAACGCAAGGCAAAATGAACTATGTGGCTGCAATACAGGACAAAACTCAGTTCTGAGACACCATCAGGTCTTGGTCTTGGGTTGAAAAGGGAAGGTCTTGGGAGATGTAATGGGAAAACAAGGGCTGTGAAGCAGGATTTGGATCCCACAAGACTGAGGAAAGGAGAAGATAGATGAGAGGGATCACTGGCATATGGAAGCCTGTATTATATTTTGGGAGGACTTTCATACTCACCTTATCCTATAAGCCTGTAGGACTTCACTCTACCTGTTTGCCTGTGGTAGCTGACTCTCGACATCCCATTGACATGGGGATCACAGTTATCACATCAGTGCATGCTCTCAATCCTTCTACCATTGCTCATCCATCTCCCAAGATAGTGGACATGATGAGACAGCCAGTCAGTCTCCTTTTCTGCCTTATTGTCAAGGAAGGATTCACCAAGACATTTCCAAGGCTGGTCTGATCTCAAGGTGGAAGAATGCTATGGCAGGCGTATTTCTCTTGGTAAGGCAGAAGTCAGAGGTTGTTTGGGGAACACCTTCTTTAGAAGACAGTGGGCATCCTCTCTTGGATGCTGAGTGCACTGCTCCTTTTCAATGTGAATGAAGGGGGCAAGACCAGGGAATGGACTCAGATTCTGTTGATGAGACTTGTGTGCTTGTCTCTGTCTTGAAGTTCCCACAATCTGCGTGTTTTAGGCATGGAAAAGGTGGGAGTGCAAAGAGAGCAAATTGCCTTAATGGATGCACAGAGCCAGGCAGAAGGAATTCTACCCAGGCAGAAGGAATTCTGCCAGTCCAAAGATATCCGATTTCATTGCTTTCCAAACTTCCTTGGAAAACAGCAAGAATTTTTACTGAGTTATTTTGTTCTGGCATACAAAGCAGAGCTGCTTAAAAAACAAATAAACAAACATAAAAAATTATATCATAGGGTCACCCAAAATAACAGATTTTGTCTTTGAGAAAGATTCTTTACAAAAGAAAGAAAAAGCTTTTAAATCGTCTCATAAGGTCAAAATGTTCAATCCAACCTCTTCAGAATGGCATGTTTCATTTTTCTCTCTTGAAAATAATTCTTATTGGTAGTTTCGACATTATAAAGCAAAAAAGTAATAGTCTAGTTTTTAAGAAAGTTTGTTGGTTTGTTTTTTTTTTTTGTAATTTGATATGCCATGAAACTCCAAATTAATTGGTTTAAGAATTAAAAAAAAAAAAAAAGTTGGTACTTTTGTTTTTATCCTGTTATAGTATTAACTAAACTCGAGGAATGCAACAAATATGAAAAAAAAAAATCAAAACAAACAAAAAACAAAACAAAAAAATCCCACAAAACCAACCAAACAAAAAAACCAGCTACCACTGAGCTTTCTTGCTTCCTCTGATCAATTCACTATGCTTTTTGCATCTTTTCAGGAATGTAATGTAGATTCTTTCAAGAGATTACCCCACACAGGTCTTAATGATGACCACAGTGCTTGCTCACTTCGGATACTCATTCCCTGCCTTCTACTGCAGCTCATCGCAGTTCGCGGTTGGACTTCTAGGATGCAAACATAAAGCATGGTCATTTTTAGGGTTCCAAAATCAAGGAGTTCTTAATACATGTCACCGAATTATATTCCTCTGTTAAAATAGAAAAGTATTTGTTTTCACTAATTGACTAGAGTCTAGATTCCATCTTCTGCTGAGACATGTAATTATAAAACCGATCCTGCACTGTCCATCAGATATATAACATGTGACTGCAAGCACAAATATGCCCTTGAACTTTCAGCTTTCCACAGCCACTGTCACATTCCAGTTTCCCAGACAGGCAAAGGCCAAACTGCTGTGGAAATGCTACATTTCTTCTTCACTGAAGAATATGCAGAGCCCATACAGGAAGTGTCAAAATACAGTTCCCTGCTGTGTAAGTTGTGACAATTATATAGACAATTTTTTCAACAAGCTGAGAGAGTAAGAAATGTATGTTCAGCATTTTCATAAATTGCAAGGCTCTGCTGACCACAGATTTTCCTGAGAAGGCATACAGCTGTGGGCTAGAGTAGGCACTGAATTCTGGCAATATATATCCTACCAACAAAATTTTCAAAAATGAGAACTACAAATATTAAAAATACTGTGTTGGTGAGTGAGACTTCACACCCCTGAACTATTTAATGGGTAAGATGTCCTATGACAACAGCGATCTGAGGGAAGGATAACCCAGTGCACAGAGTGCTTTAATGGGAGTTTCACACCACTGATCAAGTTGTGACTGCACAACCAGCTGCCACCAGTTACCACTGGCAACTCTGCAGGCAACAGCTCAGCCTGTAACGCTGTGTCATTCACTTTATAGTCTTTCATTAGGGTTTTAATGACCCATAAATTATGTGTCAGTATCCTAAATCGTGTTTCATCCTTCTCTCAATGAAGATTTCCTCTATGACCTTAGACAAGATATTTCATTCTAGCCTTACTGCAGATCCCCGTCTATTAAAAGGGATCATCAACACACTCCTATTTTATAAGAAAGTTCTGTGAAGGTACATACCTGACAGAGTGCACAGCACTCAGAAGTCACCATGCTAACATCTGGACAAACCAGGCATGAAAAGTAGCTGAGCACAAGGTAGATAAACCAGTTCGTGAAATGTTTTGTTGCGCATCAAACTTTTTTCATGAGAGCAGATGTACTAGGAATTTATAAACAGGTGGTACCCTTCTAGAAATTTATAAAACTTGATGTCAATTAAGAGTTTACATTAGGACAGAGAGGCAGGCTCACACACACACACATCCATGCATCTATTTGCATGTGCGAGTTCAGGTGCATGTGAAAAACTCGTTTTTATTTGCAGGTGCAAACTTTTTCCACTGTTGAGGCTTACAAGTCAGGAAATTTCACACATTTCACAAGAGTGGAAAGAAGTTTTGATTTCATGGTAAATAGTTCATGAAACAAAGACCAGATGTTTGCCTTAGCTCCTGTTTTCACTCTGCCTTAATTTCCCAGCTGGAGTTATTAATTATACCTTTTATTCTCCTACTGCAGCTCTTAACTCTAAAAGATTAAATGGCTTGATTAGCACTGTTCAGCTTTTCCTAGGTGGTTTATTGAATGTCACATTTAACATTCTGGCACCTCACAGATGAAGCTAAATTCTTACAGCCTTGAAGAAATATGACTTCTTTTTTTTTTTTTTTTTCCAGAAAGCAAGAGAAGGGCATTTGTTACATATTTATGAACACATCACACTGGACATTTCTATTTATTCTTTAACATACTCTCATAAACACACAGCCTGTCCTAGACTGTATGTTATTTATAAATGTTGATACTTAGTTCTTTTGCAAATGCCTCCTGGAAACTTTTTCATAAAACCAGTGGCTGGGGGGGTTACAGAGATTTGTAGAAACCTTGGACTCAACAGAATATTCTCACATGATTTTTCTAAGTCTTCCGCCTTCTTGGAAGCATATAGAAAAGAACGCAATGAAGTACATAATTCTTTAGTGGATAAAGAGCACTTAATTCTTCATCCTGGTGCAGCTTATACAGCTGTACCTATACTCATGAGAGAGAATCAATAATTCACCATAAGAGATTTTAGACACTGGTCCATTAGAGACTGGTTAAGATAGCGCCAATATTTGTGCTTTAAAATTGCCTAACACCCAAATCATAAAGCTCTCTACTCAATTGAATCTTGAGCCAACCATCAGATGATGGTGATGCAAATGTTTGCATTGGAGCAGCATCTAAAGCCAGAAGGCTGGTGTGGGATTGCTGTGAAATAAAAAGCAGCTTTGGCCTTAACACACAGGCTGTGAGTTAAAGTGCTCACAAACAGCTTTCTCTCTTCTCCCTCCTACCCTTAAAGTCTTGGACTAACATGGGTGACTACCTAGGTAGCTGAAAGTGCTTTCAAAAAAAAACATCACTGTAGATCAATTAAATGTTCTTCAACATCTTTTCAGATTCTAGTAATTTAAGGACTTTTTAGGAAATGTTATAAGATTCCTTTCCATGGTTTTCTACCTCCAGGAAAACACAAAGATGACTGACTAGTTGCTTACTCTGAAGAGATTATGTAGACTCCAACTGTTAATAGTAGAATACAATAAGGGTTAAAGGTTGAACACAGATTTCACCCTATGCCAAGGCAGAGGTCCTACATAACCACTTGAAAGATGTTCCTGTGCAGGCAGAGTCAATGTGAGCTCAGTTTGGTCAATTTTTCTAATAGTATTTTTGAATTCAGAGGTACCTGGTCTTAAAAAATAGATCTTCTATTTCTTCCAATTTGCATTCACATGCACATACAAATGCCCACAGAGGAGGGGCTATATCTGCATCACAACAGAGCACAGCACAGAGGGCACTGCATGGAGCTTGCCGGCTGGAGGAGCTCAAACTACAAAGCTGGGAGCAGCAAGGTCAAACTCTGGTTAAATTAGACAGATCTCCTTTCATTCTTTGCACCATATGCCAAGCATCCTGCATGCTGGGCATGAGGCAATAGCAGCACACCGTGTTTACACACGTATGCCAGGAGCTCTGGCCACTGGCACAAGTGCAGAAGCAATTAAGTTTCAGAGATGTTTCTAAACCCAAAAAGGTTTTTATTTGTCATGGATTACCCCCTCATCCCAGTCCCCCCTGTGGTCTCTCACTCTGGTTCGTTTCCCATCCCATTTATTTCCAAAGTGACCCCCCAAGCCCCAAATAAACAAAACCAGATGTGGGACTAAAATGCTGTTTTGTGCCACTGCAGCAGCCCTTTGTTTTGCTGTGTTTGTTTAGCTCTAGTTTGTAAGAACTTTGGGGCAGAGGCTCTCAATTGCTCTTTGTTTACATCTCATCTGCAAAAGGGCCTCCTCCTTCTTTGTGGGCTCTTGCACTCTACCACAATAAAGATGACTATTAATAATATGACCTTCAGCTAGCTGGAATGTATTCAGCAATTTAAGGCACTGACATTGGAGAAATCCTTATGAATGCCTGAGATCATATAACCCTTCCATTTGTTTTCAGGCCTATCTCCAAGCTGTGGTTAAGTAGCTATCATTTCTAACATTTGCATTCCTCTTACCCCATAGTGTGTGTGGGGGATGGTACTATCATAATTATACCACATTCTTCTGGGTTCCATAACGAGCTATTATTTTGCTAATGGAATATTCAAGCAGTCTGCAGTAATTTATCAAATAGTCCCAAGTCCCATTTTCTCTGTGTGAATCTTTTTGTTCACAGGTAAATTGATGTGTGGGGGGTTATCAAGGCTTTTTTGTAATTCAAATTAACCATTCCACCCCCCTCGCTGAAAAAAAGATCATTAGACACAGAATGTTATTTTTTTTAATAATGATATTTAGAATTAGAATTGTGCAGGCTTCCTGTGAGTGGCAATTTCTGCATTTTAATTCATTCTTACAGTGGTTTTGCATTTTAACACCTAATTTTGAAAATTTGCCTAAACTAAAGGGGAACAAAATGTAATTCCATTTCTCCTTACAACTATTGTCTGCTCCATTGTCAGATTAAACTGCCAACATTGTAGAGTGCCTTTGAATTGGAGATGAGAGAGAAAAAACTCCACCCTCTCAGTTTATTTTACTTACAGTAAAAAAAAAGAAAAAAAAAAAGCTAATACCCAAGATTGGACATACACGTAGACTGCACTGAATACACACACACAAACAGACATCTCTTCCACTGTGTGCATTTCTCTGTTTAAGAGGAAGAGGGAAGGAGTATATGTGTGTGCACATGTGTGCACACATGCATGCATGCAGGGTAGGAGGCAGAACTGGTACCTGATAAATGAACAGTAAGTACAAACGATTTCTGTAAAAGACAATATTTCTTGCCTTCTCAAAAACTGTCCCTGACACAGTTCCTCACTTTTCTCCTGATTACAGTTAGGAAATTATTGACTGGTAATGTCAGTGGAGAGTTTTGATGTAGAATCACAGAATGACTGAGGTTGCTCTGGATGTCGGCTATCCAAGTCACTGCTTTGGCAAAGTTGCAAATGACACAAAACTGAGAGGAGCAGTTGATACATCTGATGGTTGCCAGCAAGAGCAGGTTCACAGAATCACAGAATGGTTGAGGTTGGAAGTGACCTCTGGAGATCATCTAGTCCAACCCACCTGCTAAAGCAGGTACACCGAGAGTAGATTGCACAGGAATGTGTCCAGGCAGGTCTTGAATGTCACCAGAGAAGGAGACTCCACAGCCACTCTGGGCAGCCTGTTCCAGTGCTCTGGCACCCTCAAAGAAGTTTATCCTACCATATTCAGATAGAACCTCCTTTGCTTCAGTCTGTGCCCATTGCCCCTCACCCTATTGCTGGGTACCACTGAAAGGAGTAGAGTCCCATCCTCTTGGCACCCACCCTTGAGATATTTATAAACATTTATGAGATCCCCTCTCAGCCTTCTCTTCTTCAGGCTGAACAGACCCAGCTCTCTCAGTCTCTCCTCATAAAAAGGTGCTCTAGGCCCCTAATCATCTTTATAGCCCACCGCTGGACTCCCTCCAGTAATTCCGTGTCCTTCTTAAATGGGGGAGCCCTGAACTGGACACAGTGCTCCAGATGCAGCCTCACTAGGGCAGAGCAGAGAGGGAGGATCATCTCCCTCGACCTGCTGGTCACACTTTTTTAATGCACCCCAGGATACCATTTGCCTTCTTGGCCACAAGGGCACATTGCTGGCTCATGGTCAACTTGCTGTCGACCAGAACTCCCAGGTCCTTCTCTGCAATGCTGCTTTCCAGCAGGTCAGCCCCTAACCTGTGCTGGTACCTGGGGTTATTCTTCCCCAGGTGCAGGACTCTACACTTGCCCTTGTTGAGTTTCATCAGGTTCTTCTCTGCCCAGTCCTCCAGCCTGTCCAGGTCTCACTGAACGGCAGCACAGCCTTCTGGTATGTTGGCCCTTCCTCCCAGTTTGGTATCATCAGCAAACTTGCTGAGGGTGCACTCAGGATTTTCAGCTGTGTCATTGATGAACAAATTGAACAGGACTGGACCTAATACTGACCACTGGGAAATGCCTCCAACCAGAGTTTGCACCATTGATCATAACCCTCTGAGCTTTACCATCCAGCCAGTTCATGATCCATCTCACCATGCATTCATCCATCCTGCACTTCCTGAGCTTGCCTATGAGGGGGTTGTGAGAGACGATGTCAAAAGCCTTGCTGAAGTCAAGGTAGACAACATCCACTGCTCTTCCCTTGTCTATCCAGTCAGTCATACCATCATAGAAAGCTACCAAGTTGGTCAAACATGATTTCTCTTTGGTGAACCCATGCTGACTACTCCTGATAACCTTCTTTTCCTCCACATGCTTGGAGAGGACAACCAGAATGAGCTGTTCCATCACCTTTCCAGGGATGGAAGTGAGGTTGTCTGGCCTGTAGTTTCCTGGGTGTCCTTCTTGCCCTTTTTGAAGACTGGAATGATGCTGGCTTTCCTCCCATTCTCAGGCACCTCTCCTGTTCTCCAAGACCTTTCAAAGATGATAGAGAGTGGCTTAGTTGTAACATCTGCCAGCTCTATCTCTCCCTGCATACTCTAATAACCTACTTGTATTCCTCCCAGGTGGTCTGTTCCTTTTTCCTCATCACATAAACCTCCTTCTTCCACCTGAGTTTTGACTGGTGTTACTTACTCATCCATGCTGGCCTCTTCCTCCCTTAACTTGATTTTTTGCTCATAGGGATGTGTTAGTCTTGGGCTTGGAGGAAGTGATGCTTGAATATTAGCCAGCTCTCTTGGACCCCCCTGCCTTCTAGAGCCCTTCCCATGTGATTCTTCCAAGCAGGACCTTGAAGATGCCAAAGTTCTCTCCAGCAAGGCTGAAGGTTGCTTAGGACATTGTCTGGTTTTGAATATTGTCATGGACGGAGACTCCAAACCTTTCTGGGCAACCTGTTCCAGTGTTTGACCATCCTCCCTGTTTAAAAGGCTTTTTAAGTGTTTGAATTGAATTTCCTTTACTTCAGTTTATGCTCATTACCCCTTCTCCTGTCACTGGACACCACTATGAAACATCTGTCTTCATTTCTTTAGTCCTCCCAATCAGGTATTTATACCCATGGGTAAGGTCTCCCAGAGCCTTCTCACCTCTGGCTTGAACAGTCCCAGCTATCAGCCTCTTCTTGTATGTCAGATGCTCCAAGCTCTTAATTACACCTTTGTGGCATTAGACTGGACCCACTGCTGAGTGTCCATATCTCTCTTGCACTGGGAAGCCCCGATCTGGACCAAGAACTCCAGATGCAATCTCACCAGGGTGAAACAGATGGGAAGGATCACTTCACTTGACTTGCTGGCAATGTTCTTCTCAATGCAGCCCAGGACACTGCTGGCTTCTTTGATGCAAGAGCACATTGCTAGTTCATTATCAACTTGGTGCCTTCCAAGACCCCCAGGGCCTTTTTTCCAGTCAGTTGGCCCCAGCCTGGCCTGGTGCATGGTGTTATTCCTCCCCAGTGGCACGACTTAATATTTTGCTTTCTTGATCTCTTGATGAAGTTTCTGTCACCCCTTTCTTTGGACTGTTTTTGTCCCTCTGGATGGCAGCACAAGTATCAGGTGTATCAGCCACTCCTCCCAGTTTTTCTGTCATCTGCAATCTTGCTGAGAGTATGCTCTGTCTTATCATCCAGGTCATTAATGAAGATACGAAATATACAGTATAGCTGAAAACAAACAGGTCAGATCCTCTTTTCACCCAAATCACACAAATGATTTTAACTGCACTGTTACTGGCAGAGGAAACTGGGAAGGTGGGCAGGAATTTGCAGCTGAGCTAGGAATTCCTACCAGAAGTACAGACAACAAGGCAATGTGTAATGTGGGAATTTTAACCCTGAAGCAACATTCTGCTATAAACAAGTGAGCAAATCTCTTAGAACTCCCTGCATGCAGGCATTTATTTTTTTTTAGTTTTCATCTTGCAACATATGTTAGATCTTACGCTATTGTAACACATTTTCTTTGAACTGTATCACTCCCATTTATAAATACGTCATCTGAAATGGTGAAATGCCAGAAGACTGCTCTATTGCCACAGCATTCATTGGACATAAATATTCTGAAGTCGAGCGTCACTAGCCAGATTTTTAATTGAAGAAAGTTGTTTTGGTTCATAAATGAATAAGGCATAAATGTCTTAGAACCTAAGCTCCTGCCAACAGCAGCTTGGGTTAAACATAAGCTCTCTGTGTTTCCAGTAGATTCATGGCATTATGGTTAAATCAAAATTCACTTGTTTGCTCAACACATCTTCTAGAGTGAAGGTTGCCATCACTGAAAACCTGCAGTCTTTGCTCAAGACAAAAAACCTGAAAAAGTAGTTTGTTGAGGGTCTTCCCCTGGATTTGTATTTGCTTCTTTAGAAGTGTGGCGGTTGGTATTGGCTTTTCTGGAGCAATGAAACAGAACTAAAGGACTATGTTTTGAAACTGGAAAAATTTTTAAAAAGAGGTATGCTTTGTTGCACCACAGCAACACTCATATGAATACAGTAAGTGCCTTGCCACTGTTTTAAAAAGCTACACAAGCCATTATCTACTCTTTAGCCAAAAAGTTACATTTAATTTATTATTTCTGTAGATGAGGATAGATTTACAGTACATATTTTGCTGGCAAAGATCAGTTGGTCAATAGTTTCTCCTCTTCTTCTTACCAACAAAACTGTACAAGAAAAAGTTTATATGAAGATATGCTATTAAAAGCATGCTTTGGCTCGCACAACTGCATATATTCAGGGGAGTTCTATGGAAGCTTGAGTAAGTCTTGGCAATGCTGCAGCTTTGCCTGTGTAAAAGTACTGCAAACGTAAGGCATTTTCCATCATAACATACTGCTATAGCTATTCAGATCCAGTACAGATTTGTCCTGAAACGGAACTAAACACAAGAGTAGCTTAGCAGGACAGGATATTAGATACATATAGGAGATACTGGGTGATTCATGGGTGCACACAATCTACCCCAGAACTTACCAGGGGTGATCTTTGCAACATGGAAATCTGAGCACTGAAAATGATGCAAGTTGATTTTGCAACAGGCTGATGAACAGGGCAGCAGAAAGCAATGGTTTCCAGCTCTACCAAGTAAAACTGAAATAGAGCAGCCTGCACAGAACTGAGTATCCTGCCTAGAACTGAGCATCCCGTTGCTATTTCTGTGAGTCAGTCTGTTATTTATTTGTAGCATGACAAAACGGAGTAAGGGCATAGGGGGAGGGAGATAAGGCAAGATGATAACTTAACAATAAAATTCTTTTTTTCAATAATTTTAGATGATCTGCAAGAACACTGTGTGGACCCTCATGATACTGCTGTTTCAGCTGACCAGAATCCTCCTTTTCAGTTTTTTTGATGAGGTCACATTGTCCTATCAATGAATCCTATCAATTTTGCTTCTATCCTAAACTGTAAAAGGGCACATACGCACAGAGGAAGTGTGATCCAACAATAAGGGCACTATTGCTTGGAGACCAAGACTACAGCTCCTGCTTCACCACTGACTTCTGATCTCACAAAGGTCACTAAGTGGGTATGGGTGAACAAAAGGAGAACAAAACTTATCCCCCCATACCAGGGGGAGGAAAGGAAAAGTGAAAATTGTCGGTCATACATACAGATAGTTTAAACTGTTAAAGATACACTGCCAGCTTAGTGTGTAATCAATCATAATTCAAGCATAGACATCACAGGCCAGACCCAATACTCTGTACTTCCACCATGGTTGACACAATGGCACTTGTCTCATTCTACCACAGAATGTATTAGTGTTATCTTTACTATAACAACACATGCTTTTGAGGCAAATAGAGTTCTGCTTCCCAGAAGCATGTCATATATACAATGAAATGCATCTCACAGAAGAGCTAGATGCTCAGCTGCAATGCTCCCTTTTTGCCAGACATTTTTGTGCAATTATACATCCAAAAGAAAATTTTCCAGGATAACAACAGTTCCACAATGCTCTTCTATGGAATTCAAAGCCTCTCTATCTTTTTCCAGAAGATTTTCCTAGTTCAGCATGTTCAGTCAAGAGTTACTCTTTCTGTCTACCATGCTGATGTAAAGTGATTTCATTAGTTAATGTGAATGAAAGGCTGAAACTGCTCGCCCTGCTAATACCACTGTTTAGACACAAAACTTTTGAGTGTCCACTTAATCTTTTCAAACTGATCAGTGGTAAAATACAGTCAGAAATTCCTTGTTCTTTGACTACAAGAATGAGTAGAGGCCCTAAAAACTGAAAAGTGCATTTTATAATAATTCAGGAGCCTTTGTGATTAAGAGACCACATACTGGTACGTTTGCTAACTTTAGCTCTGGCTCATTGCTCATGAAAAGATTTAAATGCCACCTTCTAGCAAAAGGGGTGGTGATGGGGAAGAGAGAATCTCAGTCCCTTGAATGTCAGAGGCTTCACTAGCACTTCCACAAAGATATTCTGCACAAACACCCTTGACTTCTCTGACTAGTAGGGGTGTCAATAGGGGAGGCAAATCCTTTCTGAAGAAGGCCATGTCACTCCAATCTTTTTCAGAGGCAGGATCCTACAACACTCAGAGGCTTCTTCCATGGCCTATTTGTGCAGGAAACAGGAGTTCTCCTGTCTCCTGTGAGAGATGATGGGCCAAGATAACAATCTTTGCTAAAACCTACTCAGTTTGAATTAACATTCCCCTGCCTTCATCTCTTGCTCTTGCTATGGTCTGGTTAATGCAAAACTCAACCAAAAACACATGATAGTGAGAAGAATTTAAACACACGCATGTATGCACAGTAACCACAGTTAATGAGAAGGTTTTCCACAAGGTTACTGTCGCCTCAGCAGTACTGTGGGACGGAGGAATTTGTAGCTGGTTCCAGGCACAAAAGTTCACATTGCTACTTTATGTTTTACATCCTAGTAAGCTCAGAAAAGGAGAAAATTTCAGCTCGCCCTTGATCCTGACAAAGAGCTTATGTGAGCCCCACCACTGCAGCTGTTTCAACTGAGAAATCTTAATTTTGCTGAAAATCCTTTTCTGCCCTCTTGCTTTCAAAATCAATATGTCCTAGTGAGTTATTTCATTAAGTACTCCTCATGCTCTGTACACAGCTTGTCTTTGAGGACAACCTTTAGATATACCTGCTGTCTGCAGTGCTGCTAGTAAAGGACTTATGCCATGTGAGCTCTTCCTAGTCTTCTTCATAAATATGTATTATCATTGCTCCCGTTACTTGGGAAAAGAAAATTGTTTTTTGGTCCTTAGTGAGACGTATTTGTTCCTTTCCCCCTTCATTCTCAAGCTGACCTCTCTCTTACAGACAGACATGAAGACAACCTTAAGTGACAATGAGGCAAATTTCATTTTGTTGCGAACTGATTTTTCAATTATTTTTCTCCTCTCTATTTCTCCTAGTTGACCTGCACCAGGCTGTAACTCTGACAGGGGTCACTAACCCTCAGATTAAAATATGCAAATTGTTATCTTTCCTTCCACTTTGACTTGTGTCAAATGCATTGTAATTACAAGGAAACATTTGATTCAGGTTTATATGAAAGAACATGGTTACTTACTTTTGTCATCTTCCTTAATAAAATAAACCAAATCTGACATGTTGCAATCAATGTTCACGTACAATATAGACGACAGAGTATTTTAATATTTACAAAGGGAAGTACTGTTAAAAAAAAACAACTTCAGAAAATCTTTAACACCTACTACCTTTGACCTTTCACC
Organism: Patagioenas fasciata; assembly: GCF_037038585.1. Taxonomy (NCBI): domain Eukaryota; kingdom Metazoa; phylum Chordata; class Aves; order Columbiformes; family Columbidae; genus Patagioenas; species Patagioenas fasciata. Next base: position 99,895,632 of record NC_092521.1, on the reverse strand, counting down.
TCCCACCTTTAAATTAGTATTAAATAAGTTACACTAAAGCAATGGAAAGAAAAGCAGGTGCAACACATCAAGTCTTGCACTTCCTCCGAGTAATTCATACTGAAGTACTTAAACTGATATTAATGACTATTGACTTAAGACTTTACAAAGAATTTATTTCCAAATCTGCAGATATATTCCAGTGTTCAATTCCTGTAAAGCAAAATTTAGCTGGTATTTTTGAATTATAAAATTATACTACACAAAGAATGGCTCTGTGCAGAGAATTCTTTTCCCCTCTTTTTTTTAATCTAATTCTAAGAAAAACCCATTCAGTAGTATCACCATTAATAATGATGATATAACAGAGGTCTCTAGGTACACTGAAATTTAAAAATACAGAGTGTTGAAGGATAACTGTACATGGCAGAGCCTATTCTTTCCAGATTTTCCAGGGAAATTGTGAGACATGTAGGTAAAAACAAATAAATAAATCAGCAAATAAATAAATAAAAAAATAAAATAACTAAATACATACACAATAATAATAATAATAATAATAATAATAATAATAATAATAATAATAATAATAATAATAATAACTATTTCCATAACCATGAATCACTTTCAGTCCCAGATAATGTTACAGCGTAACATAATAGTTGAAAAGCTGGAATTCTGTAAATGCAGGCCTACATAATTGATCCAATTTTACCAACACGTGACATGGAGGATGCACTGCTTGAAACAAAATGCCTGTGTTAAGGGGCACCTGAGTAAGAGAAAGCATAGGGTGTTAGAAGTCATGATAATCTTCCCTAAATACCTGGGGAATTCGGCATTTACAAAAAGGTCTACTTCTAGCATGCAACACCTTACCAGCACCTAGCTAATAAAATACTTTTTTGAAAAATATTAATATATTCATACGATTTACTTATCTTTCAGTTCACCCGCTTGTACATCTACAAATGGAGAAGTTTTTTGTAATTTTGTAATGTGGTAATTTTGGTAAGATATCATTAAATGTTCCTAGCCTTGCCCTAATGTACTGTAAAGACCCCTTCAAGCAGCTGATCTCCAGCATTCTGAGAAATCGTTTCTGCTGACAACTGCATGTTACTACTATTTCAGCTGGGATGTGGGCTGGCACTATCAGTCCAAACCAATGATAAGTAAAAATGCTGCAATGACCTGTCACTAGCTCCTTTCGTTAGACTCTGAATGCACCCATTGTACCAACTTTCTCACTTAAGAATTACTACTATTCAGCAGAAGGTACAATCATTGCTTAAACTACAATAACTTTGTTGGTTGTAATTGTCTAACACAAAATTGTCTAACACAAAAAGATTCATGTGATTTCAGTGGGCTTGGAGATGAATAAGATACAGTAATTATGCCTTTAGGAAGGGATTCAGGTCACTGTGACAGACTCTTTGTGTGACCCTAACCACATCACATAGGGCCACATAAGCAAAATGTACACTTGCTGAAAAAAACCCAATATGTACCAATTTGGTACTGAAGCACAAAAAAGCATTCCCTCAGCAGTCCAGCTGAACACTTGAGATGCTTTTGCACTGCAGCTACCAAAGTAAATCTGTAAAACTCTATGTGTGCCCAGAGGCCATTCTGGCCAAGCTGCCAATCTTACAACGTATTTCCTCCACATGACTGGGACTTCACAATTTAGTCTCATGCTATTGCTGTCCTTACATGCAAAAGAGCATTTTCATTTGTATTTCTTGTTTTTATCAAGCAGGTGAAATGAACTACTCAGTTATCATTAGAGGGAAAAAAAAGTCAATCAGAAACAAATTCAGTAATTCAGTCCAAAAAGCTGTTTCAATCTGAAAATTCCAGCTTCACCAACATGCCTGGTATAGCCCCCACAAGAAAATGTGTAAATCTGAAGAAAATGAACACCTCTATCCTCAGGTGTTCATCTGTCTGGCTGCTTAAGCAGCCTCTCCTTCATGCCAGGCCTAGACACATAACATACTGGCTGCTCACTATACATGGAATCTTGATGCCTGGATTACCATGGGTATTCATGAACAAGGTATTCCAAAACTTTAACCACTTTGGGTCTTTCTTCCTGAAACGCTCCTGTATATCCACAAGCCACATCCATATGTGTAACATATACCTTCAGTTTTGTGCTGCAGGAACATTTCAGTAACTGCCAGCAACAAAGCACTCACAGTTTTTTTAAAATCTTTAAACAGAAAAAAATTACACACAAAAATAATAATGATGTCATGAGAGCAGGAGGGCAGCTTGTGATGCCCGAAAGAGAGACACAACAAAATGCTGTGTAACTCTACAGGCAATTATCCCCAAACAGGGTGTGCACAATCCAGTCTATGCCACCTGGCTTTGTTTTTTATTGAGTAGCTTGGACACAATCTTAGTGATCTTCTTTGCTCTCCTCCTCTTCATTCCTCTCTCTCCCCTGAGTGACCTTTTGGGCAGGCTTGGCATTCCTTCCATGAGCGATCCATGTCAGATAACACCAGCTCTTTCTGCAGCGTGGCCAGCTGCCCAGCTGAACCAATCCAGGACCTAGTAATTTAATGTATCCTAGTAAATAGTCAACAGATTATAAGAGTTATTCATTAAAATCACCAAGAATTACAGTCACAGTGGTAAGGTAAAGAGAAAAGATTTACTATCCTGTTATCAATCCCTCAGCCTGCTACTTCATATAAATAATACTGCCTGGGATTTCTTATTAACTGCGCTTCTACTTAAAATCCTTCCTAAAAGTCTGGAAAACCAATTTGAGAGAAAATTCCAATTTAAACTAGGTTACAATTTACTTGTTAGATTAATCTTGCAAACTTTTAATGGGTATATCAATTAGACATCATTAATAACTCCAGTATCAGCCACGAATTACTGTTGTCCCTTAAACTAAATATGATTAACTTCACACTTTCTCAAGGGCATAATTTTGAAAAAAAAAATAGCAAGCTTAAGAATATAAACTATTATAGTACTCAAGTGTCATTTTGTTTATGATTCAGCCTAAGAAGTACTGAGATTCTCATGTATTTTTACACTGATATCCTTGTGGGACAGAAGACAGCAATCAAATGGAAAATTGCTTAAAATATCAAATTTTCAGCCACATTTCCTATATTCTAAGGCAAGTTATCTGAAAGAAAACTATTCCACCTCAAATTGATCTTTATTAAGTGTAAGAGTGTGCCTTGAGATATTGCAAATGTCCTACTGATGCTCAAATCTCTAATATAAAGGTTTACAAAGTATACAGTCCCTGTTGTGCAGAACGTAATTGTAAAAAATGCCATTAAAGGTTTCCCTTCATTCCTATGACTTCAGCCATTTAATTAACCTTTTGAATTAAGGTGTCATCAAGACCCTGGAAAACAGAGAACTACAGTTTTCCTAGCATCTTTGTCATGTTTTTGCTTCGCTGCTCCATTGAGTCTCTCTTCATATTACCTCAGCAGCTGACAAACCAGGACAGTGCTGGGCACAGCAGAAGGACAGCACTCCAACAAGCCAGCAGAGCTCCCAGGTACCTAGCAGCTAGCCAGCCACATCTGGTTCCTAGCAGTTCCCATCTCTCACTGTCTCCAAACAGTACTACCAAATAGGTTTACAACTCCTGCCTGCTCTTGAAACACTTACATGTCCTCCACGATCTAGCACAAGTTTTATAAATGCTAAGACTACTCAAGACTCACATTTCAAGCATGGTGTAATGACAGATGCCCTTTTTTTTTTTCATGGCATTAGACATTTTAGGTGCAGTTCTTCTTTCACTTGTCCTGGTGGAACCACTTTACATTTCAAGAAGTTAAATGATTTATGGAAATTAGGACAGCAAACTACAAAATACAACATTCCCAGAGCATGAGGCTACTGTGGAGGCTGGTCCTCATTCAAAGGATGGTAACTCACCTATTGCTTCTCCTGCCAGTACTTCCCCCCCAATACACAGAGTACCCTCTCTTTCACACACAGGCATTGTTCAGTTCATGATATTGCCTTAAATCCTTTGTAATCAGATTTAGAGTTAAATATTCAGGCCCATCTGAGACACAGTTGCCCCATGCATCTTATCAACTGTTTACACTCCTGTCTGCTCCTTCCATATGACCTAAGAGTCCTCAGTGCTTAATCAATTAAAGGTGAACACAACAACAAAGCATTTGGTACTCCCTGTCTGTACAGGATAGATGATGAATCAAACTTCTGTCACACAACCACTCCCAAGGGAGAAGTCTTTGGTTGATCAATTGGTGCTTCATCAAATGGACCCCTTGTCCTCGCAACTCCAACTCTTCTGATTGTTTGCTGTTAAACATCTGAGACAAAGAACTGCTGACCTCAACTTTCAAACTTCAGCTTTCAGCACCAATCAAGAGTAAATAATGGATAAGCCCTTGACAATACATTTCCATTCTATATAAATTTTTCTTCAGCTGGTGTATAAAGTCATAAGGATGAAACTCTGTCCCAACAGACCATAGAGGTCTTTGATGATCCTTTAAACTGAGAGCAATCCAGAACTTTATGCATTTAAATAATTTTCCCACTGGTAGGGACACCAGGCAGTTGACAGCCAATGTTTGGGACCTTTTATATAATTTTAGGCAATCCAGAGCACAGCTTTCAAGATTTCAGAAATTTAATTAATTCAAGATAATATAGTAAATTCAGAGCTAAAAAAGGAATCACCATATTTGTTGAGTGTGTTATGATTTCATATTGTATTTATATGGTGAGAAAAACAATACTGCATAGCTTTTTTATTACATTAATTTGCTTGAGTGAAGGATACTGGGGAATCAGTGGTCAAAAAGCTAAAGCTCATTTTGAATGAGGCAATATGTAAAGCAAACGCTTTCATATAAAACAAGTTAGCTAATAACTAGTGTAGCTATTTAGATATTTAAGTCTGGGAATCGAGCTGTGAGCAGAATGAGGGAAAGAGATATCGATATTTTTCTATGTTAAAACTTTTTTTTGTAGGTATTTTTCATATTTCATAGCTTCATCTAGTGACATCCAGCTGATCCATCGTTTTAAAAAGAAATAATGAACTGTCAAAATCAGGTCCCTTCTTTGTTGAGCTCAGTAACACAGGATAGTGGGGGATATTTCCTTGCCTTTTTTTCACAGTGCAGAGCCTCATGTTTTTAGCAAATTCTCATTTTCTAAGTACCAAAACACCAATTTCCTTGGCAGCTTTCCTTCCTGCTATGAGCCTTGTTTTCAGTAGGCAAAAGGTCTGTCCAGTCAGAATTCACTTATTTCTTATGCTAATACTGAACTTCTACAAGCTAACAACAAGGAGCTTTTTTTGTATCTGTTACATTTTGGGGAAACATAGCCTTACTTCATGCACCAGGGCCTCGGGTTTGCTTGTATTATTTTACTTTGTAGAGGAACTTGGCCTAGTAATTCCCAGTGTTGGCTCATCATTGCTGAACTATAAACGGATATTTCCTGCTTGGCTGGGTGCCCAGGCAGCTTTCTTTTAAATTCTTAATCCCACTTAAACAACATGTTCTTAATAGAAACAAGTGGTGGTTTCCATACAGTATCTAAGTAACTAAATAAAGCACAGCTACCACCAATTACCTTCTCTCCAGCATGACTCACCAAAAAGCTGAAGAAGAAAATCTATCCTGTCTTTTCCAGTGAGCTCTTCAGCTTTCTCCCTCAGACAGTCCTTAAGAAAGTCATATTCTGCATCACCCGTTTTGGCAAAATGAACTTAGGTTGACCTCAACTAATCACATTAATCCCACCCTTGTATGTACTCTAATCTGTTTATGACTCTTGAGCATCTCCACACATCTTCCTCAATATTTGGTTTTCCACCATAGATCCTCTACTGCTCACCTGCTTTATGGGCAGGTTTTATTCTCTTTTTTTATGGCTACAAAGAGTCCTGTTGTCACTATAACTAAAAATGTTTTGCATCAGGAAAAAGCAAGTAGTACATAAGCTAAAGTATGCCGTCAGCAAGGAAGAACACAAAAGAAAGGTTCAGTTCTGTAGTGGATAACTATATACACCGGAGAGGCTGAATAACACCTGATGAGAATAGCCAAAGTATCCTCGTTATAAAAGAAATACAGTCCTCTTGTCACAAGTACACTTCCTGCCAGCTTGTTCTTTCACTAATAAAATACATAAATAGATAATGGCATTTCTGATCTATAAAAAAACTGAAAACCTCTTATCCATATACTTTGTAGGCAATAAAATGTGGGCCCATGTTTCCCCATCTATTTTAAGACTTCCTAATGTAGTTCAGACATGGAAGCTGGGGGGAAAGAACGCACATATCAGAAACTTTCATTCTTCTCCACACTACAGCTTTTTGCCACAATGCCCTAACTCATTTATAACTAAGTCTTTGTTTGTATACTAAAACAGCATGGTAAGCCTTGATCACAGTTACGCTGGTGAATTTAGGTGGCCACAGGTAGCTAGTACCTCAACTGCAGGTAAAGAGAGCCTGATCTGGGACACTAATCTTCTTTAGAAAGAATAACCCATCTTTAAACTCAGGAATAAGCTCCATTTACTTCCATGGTTAATGGATTTTGTAAATTCACATCCCAGAGTGATTTCTTTAATCAGGACCTTGTTTTCTTTAGAGAGACACACCAAAGCATTCCCATGCAACCAGTTTGTTTCTTTTTTCTCTCAGCTGTGAATGTGAAGGACTTCCAGGTCTTCTGGCAAAGCACTGCTGGTGTGACCTGGGACACTCTCTGCAGGGACCCAACGGGGAATGTGGCAGGTTCACTACACTGGGAAACTATAAAAGTACCACTGTAGGGGTACAACTCCAACTTTTTCTGTATCTTCTAGTCCAAATAGATTGTCAGAAGCTGATGACCAAACTACAGATATATTTTTGACACAAAGTCTTCTTCCAGTTCAAGCACAGTACCCACTCATTCCCTTCTTTCATACACTAGTCACTACTTATTGAGCATAAGAAGTTGCTTTAAATAATGCAGTTACTTTTCTATTTGCCTGCAAAGAAATAATAAAGAAAAGCTTTCAGACATGTGATTGACTCTAAAGGTCATGATAAAGAAGGGAGAGAATGGACAGAAAGAGATTTCTACCAGAATGTGGGAGAATATGTGTATATGAAGGCTGTAAATATTTTAGTTGAGTGGATTTTATTTTGTATTCTATCTGGTTTCACTTATATCATAATTGAAGGGAAATGGTGAGAGAAAATAAAGCACTTTCCCATACTGTGTCTAAGGCGTTTTTCTTTATTAAATGTCATCATGTCTCAAGAGTACTGAAAATACCATTGAAGGCCATCATAATTTTGAAAAACAAGTATGCATGAGAACTGGTTGTAGCTGGACACAGTTTTGAACTAGAGCAGGTCTGTCATCAGTGTAAGTTTTGTTGTGATGTACCCTCATGAGTTTGCATTAGGATCTTCAGGAGAGAAACAGTAAAATATTTTTAAATCCAGCTGAAACACCACTCTACATGGAAGACTGGCCACATCACTTGTTACCTTCACAAGCAAAAGTGCCACTAGAGGCATAACTTACACCCTGAGAACAGATTAAAACTCTGCTCTCACTTCAACAGATGTAACTTTCATTTATGGGTAAAAACAGAGCTAGCCATTAACAGGAAAAGAAAGGAAGGCAAAAAAATGTTCAGAGAAAAGCAAGCAGGTAAGGAAAGCACAAAAGGGAAAAGTGGGCCACAGAAAAACTTTTTCTCCAGCTGATGGTACTTAATCAGGAACTTTCTCCCATTCCTATTGACGTGGATGTAATTGAATTAAGAATCCATCCCCATATATTGAAACATTTAATTCCCATTCCATATTACTCACTATCCAGTTGTCAAGTATATACGTAGATGTATATATTTATACCTCATGTGTATATCTATACATCCAGGTCTCATCAAAGCAGGTAGCTTTAATGGTTCAATTTCCATATATTTTACTGGCATATATCTATGCTCCTTTTAACTTGATTCTGGCCATTTCTGTTGTTTACAATCTAGTTTCTTTGCTGTGCTTTCAAAAACTGGCCAACAACTGATGTGCTTTGCAGAAGACATCCCGGTTCTTTCCTGTAGAGTGACAATGTGTCAGAAGGGAATATGGATGGTGGGAGTCAAAGTGTAGCCAAAGTGGTGTATTAAAGAAAGGTGAAAGCAAAAGTCTGATAGCTACCAACCTGTAAATGTGAACTCAATCTGAATTAATAGTTCTGTCCTAAATCAGTTGTTTGACTCAGCTTGGGGTTTTAAGATACACATATATGCCTGTCAACTCAGTTTCCTTGTGAAGTGAGAGGAATTTTTTGAAACAGTAAATCCTCACCAAAATATTAAAACCTGACCTTTAAACTCCCATCATTCACAAAAAAAAAAAAAAAAGTCAAGGCAATTAAACAATCCAGAGATTGCTGTTTTATTAGTCTATATTTTCATTTTAGAATTCAATCATCATAGATTGCAGAGGATTTTCTTCTGTTGGTGCATGCGTTTGGACACTAGTTTATAAATTTCCACTGTGTTTAGCTTCAGAGGTCTCTGTTCCCACCAGAGAAATCTCACAAGATTCCTACTATCTCATTTTCCCTTTTTTTGACTTTGCACTTTGACCCTGACGTTCTCAAAAGGACACATAGATTTTTACATTAGGCTTCAGCCACAAACTAGTTTTCTAAACAATAAAATACAGTAACTTGTAGTCCATACTTTTCAAGAGTCAGAGAGACAGGCTCCACAAGCCAAATACATACAGTGGGAAAGTATCATTTAAAATGTTCCAGACTAAACATTTTAAAATCAGACAAAATAAATATTTCAAAACACTAACCTATAAACTATTGCTTGCTGATTCTGGAGCTTAATGTTGCTACTGCTGTAGCTCCTTGTTAAAAGATCATGCATCTTTAATGCTTTCAGACATCTGACAGACAGCACAAGCAGTGTACATTGGCTCACAAATTATTTGCTGTCCTTCGGCATAACCCACTATATCCACTTTGAAGTTTGGAGTTTCAGCAGTAAATGGAAAGCCTGCCCTTGCTAAGATCAGTTTATCAACTCATGTCCTGCAACTGTGAGGCACTGCAATGATCTCATTTGTCCTGAGAAGCATCTACTTCTAAGGTTGTTTTTGTTGTTGGTGGTGGTGTTTTGTTTTGGTTTGTTTTTTCTTTTTTTCCGCAGAGCAGGTGAGATGTTAAGGTTCCAGAAATATATTCTCATCATTTTTCATGAGCTCAGAAAACAGAACCACAGAGGGTCTGAACTTTCTTCTGGATAGCAATATCTGGCCCGGGATGCCTAAGGGAACACAAGGCTTCTGGAAAAGATGCATCTTATAGTAGGATTCTCCAGCATCATTTCTTGATACTCATGTGGTGCTTATTCCCCAAACCCAATATGTACCCAAATAATGAGTATTTACCCTGTCTGATCTGGTTACTTACTTTTTAAAAGATAACATGTTGAACAATGAATACTTATAGCTATACAAAAGAAGAATATAAGACTTGGGATAGAGGAATTACTATAATTCTGTGGATTATGCTGCTGTTAGACAGCTGTGAAGATTAGCCTGGTATCAAGTAATTGCAGAGAGCACAAGAAAGGCAACACCAGCGCAAGGTCACTTGCTCTGTCCCCCTCCAGGAAGACATGAAGGTGGGATGAGGCAAGGAGGACCAGCTGCAGGGTGTGAGATAGACACTGCACATGGGAGGGTAACATAAGTTAGCCTGATGAAAGTGTTGGTCATGCTGCAGCATTTCATTGCTCACAGCTCCAGCCCCATCAGAACCAGGGTACCAGGAGCTTATAGAAGGAAAGGATCAGCCTCCACAACAAAGCATCACTGCTTCTCTCAGAAACCTGGCTTCCCAGAACGTCCATACCTCTGTCTCCTCAGACAGGCTCTCACCAGACTCAGAAGGTAACATGAATGTTACCAGAATGTATCTGGCATCTGTGGCATTCCCCAAGCTTTCTCTCCAGACACGTGGGAGGTTTTTTGGAGAGATGGGGAGGTTGTTAACTATAGGATTAAACTCAGTAGGATATTCAGCTTTCCAGGCTGAATAATACAGGTTAATAATTTAAGTTCACTTAACCTTCAGCATGAAGATCAGCTTACATCCTACTCAGAAGTGTTCATGATATCAGACACAAAATCATTTTGAGATTATCCAGGGCCTTCACCTTAAGTAAATCACCCACCTGAACATTAAAACCAGTAGTGCAGATAAGAAATATCAAAGCTGGATTTATTATTCCAACCAGAAAAAATGAGATTTCTATTTTAAAAATAAAGAAAAAAATGAAAGTCTTGCAGCTCAGAATCAGAGAATGTTAGGGACTGGAAGGGATCTCAAAAGATTGTCTAGTCTAATCCCCCGGCCGGAGCAGGAACACCCAGATGAGGTTACACAGGAAGGTGTCCAGACAGGTTTTGAATGTCTCCAGAGCAGGAGACTCCACAATACCCCTGGGCAGCCTGTTCCAGTGTTCTGTAACTCTCACCGTGAAGAAGTTTCTTCTCATATTTAAGTGGAACCTCTTGTGTTCCAGTTTGTACCCATTGCCCCTTGTCTTATCATTGCTTGTCACCAAGAAGAGCCTGGCTCCATCCTCATGACATATTTACTAAGCACCAGGTCAGCAGCAAAAGGAGTAGCAAGTATTATGGAATTACCCATGCAAGCCAAGAGACAATCACTGAAGTTTATTTTAACATCCAAAACCATCCTGTAACATCACGGCTGGGACAGGACATTCTGTAATTCATTACTAGGTGCAAGTGAATGCTATACAATCAGTGCTTGTGCATGTGTGCACATGTACTTTAATTTTCTCATGGTATAAAAGGTATTAATTAATATTACTATATATGACACGGTTATTGAGAGCCTCTAGAAAAAGTATTTGCATTACCCTCATGCTTCCTGCTTTCTGAATCGAGATTTTTATTAACAGATGACATAAATTCCCAGGCTCTGAAAAAATCAATCAGCTGATATGTGACCACATACAGTAAGGAAGATTTTTAAAACTATATACAAAGTCTTTTTCAGCTATCAAAAGGAAGTAACAACCTGACTCATGCTACCTCTTAGAGTTACTAGTGTCTTCTTTTAGAACAAGTCCCTGTGTGGACTCTTTCTGGAATAAGTATATCAGCACAGAAGGTTTATACAACCCACACTCTCACTCTTGGAAAAAGAAAGTCCTAACAGCTCTCTGCAGCATTTATTTCAGAGCAGCTATTTTGTAGATTTCCACATGTGGGTGAGCTCTTGCATCAGTGATCACAGCTTAATGCAATGAACTATGATGTTGAATGTTGCAGTTTCTAAGCATAAGGTCTATGAGTGCAACCAAACAAACAATCATGTGTCATTAAACATCAATTTTGCAATCTAATAGTAAGACAACTATAAAAATCAATCTATTCATTCAGTGGATACTTCACGGATACTGTCACTTCTTTTACTATACTCATACTTCTTGATAGAAAGTGTATATTTTATCCTTCTTTCTCACTGTGGGAAGGTTTCTAATAAGCCCAGCTACTCCTGGTATGAGCAGCTGCATTTCTTTCTCAAATGCAAAAACTACAATTTAAATTATAAATTGTAAATAATTGACAAGAAGAAACATGCTACATTAACTTGTCCATGGCTTTTTAAGAAAGTGAAAAACATAGCTTTCCACTGCACTAGCAAAAGCAAATTAGATGTACACACACCCATTCAGCTACTGAGGAATTTAAACACATCTAGCACAGCACAGGAAAGTCTTAGCCCTCAGTCACAAAATTCTCCAAGGCAAAGTTATTCTGTAATTGCTGCACAGCCCAGGAAAGGAAATGCCATCTGTTCTACCACTAGGTACAACACTGCACACCTGGTGAGGTGAAGTATTTTATCTGGATTGTCCTATGTACTAAGGGAAACACAGAATATATGTACACCATAAAAATAGTCAACACCAAGTCACTTTTCACCCACATTAAATCCAGAGTGTGAGGTTCTAAAGGTGCTGCCACAAGGACACCAATGTTGATTAGACATCACACAGAAATAAAATAGGCACACTTGAATATACTGAATACTGCTCCCCGACTCATGCTGGTTTAGCTGCTGTGCAAAACAAATAAATGCGCTGGTCTGGATCTGCAGTAAAAGAAAGATCTTAACATTCTGTTCAGCCAAATAATGCAGAAGTTGCAAGACCTTCACCTTCATGGTGAAGGAACCAGCTAGAGGGGGCTTAGCTCAAGAATATTTAATTTTAAAAGAACACATTTCCACTACCAAGGCAGAGAGTGGAACCAAGACTTGCATTTTGAAAGATAATACATCAAAACTTCTCACACTAAGAAAGTCATGCAGGGGTAACTACACCTGGTGTATTAACTACCTTTCTAAAATATTCAGTGTCAGCGTGCTAGTCCACCTTTTGTACATTCTCTCTCTGGATGCTCTGGACTTCCAGCCTGAGACCTTTTCTTCTTTTTCCCTAGGAAGACTACATTTTAAGAAAAAAAAAAAAAAAATCATAATCAATTGTTTCAAAGACAAATTATTTGTTAGATTTTAAAAGTGAAGTGTAATCCTGTTCTTTCAGATTCAGCAAGATGCAGGGATGTATCTGAAGGAGTAAAAGATTAATATGACCATATATTCCAGATGAGGTAGTAGAATCCCATTTGCTTTAAGAAGTGCCTGTGTGTCTGTTTTCCACATTCTTCTAATGAATATTTTATGTGTGTTTTAATGCAATGAAAGGGTAGAGCATAATGTAGGTAGGTGAAACAGATATAGGATAGTATGTGGCTGCTGAAAAGCCAAGTAGATGTGGCCAAAATGGAAGAAACAGTGCCCCTGTGGAACTTAAACAGCTCTAGGAAAACTAACAATTCAGAAAGCTTTAGTAAGTACTATGAAATTCTCTCTTTTGTTGTTGCTGTCAAAATATACTTGTATGTTCTCCACCAGCTGTTTCATTTCATTGACCAAATGAGAAGTTTGGTAGTTTAAAAAAAAAATTAAAAAATCACACTTCTTGTTCATAGCTTCACTCATTTCATTACGTATTCCAAATCATCCCATTAAAAAGAGCACAAGAAACCCTCTGTGCTATACATTGTAAAATCAAAATACAACAGTTTTTTGATTAAGGAGCTCAAGATCTTCCCTAACTTTTTCATAACCAATCAAAACAGTTGTAGTTCAGGGACATTTCCTTTGGATTGCAAAGCATTTTCTGCATCGATCTTGCAAATCTGTTATTAAGCTGAAGCTTAAGAAAGACAGAGCTCAAAAGTGCCCAGCACTGGATGGAAGATGCACAAATTTAGCTGATGTTTCATGCATTCTATTCAGCATCAATTATCTGAAGGAAAGATACTGTCCTTTGTCACCATTGCTTCCTAGGAATCCATTGATGGATCAGAATACTGAGGGTGAAAAACAACATTGCATACAACACACCGGGTATTACAAGACAGTTTGATGTGGAGGACATTTCATTTTTATGCTATATTTGGATTACAGCCAATTTCCAGAAAAAGATGTTAGTCTTCAGTCATCTAGAAATGTGTTTGAAGCTTTCCGCAATCCAGCAGATGTTTGGTCTTCCTTTTTTTTTTTTTTTTAATCTGATTAAAAAAAAAAAAAAAAGAAAATAAAGAAAAAAGTGGGGGGAGAAAGTTGTTTCATCTTATGTTATAAGGCTGCTTTAAAGTCTTGCTCATGATATACATAATATTGCACTAGAAAACACAAGGACAACTCAAAGTCAAATCTGTATCTCATGTAGATGGAATGGAATGTTTCCCTAATCCATTTGCTACAGGTTACAGTCCAGAGGGCTATAAGGGACAAATCTTTGGGTTCCTTGCACAAAGTACATGGAAGCAACCTCAACTGCTCTCCCATGAAAAATGGGAGCTATCACAGTGAGGTGATGGCAATGCAGATGACAGCAATCTAGAGCTTTGTAGCTCCCGCTCTTGAGCAAGGTACAGAAGGAAAAAATAATTCAGCACTCAAGACATTTGCTTTGCTAATACTTTTTCCTCTTCTTTTTCACAGCCCCAACATAGTTTTAGCAATGAACTGTTCATGCTGCTGCACCTAACAGTCCACTAAGCATGAGTCGAATCATCTTAAGTGCATTATATTTTTAAATAAGAAAGAGAAACAAACAGTTGCCTTCAACAGATTGTCAACTTAAAGGATTCATTATGCACAGCTCCTCTGAAGACAGTTGCTGTTATGACATTGACGGCATGCATAAGCAGACAGGTACAGCTAGGAAGTGATGGATGTAGTCAGAATATTGTCCTCCATCACTCCCATTCACCTTTTTCATTATTCTTCACTTTTTAAATATGACACAGAATTATTTTGAGGCATACTCATGTTATAATCAGATTATCATATTCTGCTTTCAGATACTGTGGAGATTTCATGGTGGATTCCAAGCATGCTGGTTTAACTATGATGAGATAATTTTTTTCTTCCAAGCACCCTCTGCTGGGGGACTTCCTCCTTTTCTGGATGTTTTCCTGCTCAGGACCAGCCCAGGTAACAGGCTATAGGACAGCAAATAATGAAAGAACATATTCCTTGGGGTGAGATTGTCTGTTTTGTCCTTCCTCTAGAGTATAGAAAATGAAGATCAGCATTCCAGTTCTAGCTAAAATTCAGACAGAAAAAGGAAAAGGCTGTAGCAGGAGTAAGGAGTGTACTATGGTATTTCCTCCTCCTCATTTTTCTTTCTGTGTATACTCAAAATAAGCTCTGTCTCACTCAAACTCATGGGGTTAATATAGGTCTGGACTTAAAATTGAGGTTCACAGCAACATCAGCATGAGAATCACTCTACTCCAGTTACAACTAAGCTCAGCTAAGCTGATTCTGCAGGAAAATTTTCCTAAGAATTCAACAGTTTGATCCAGTACTATAGTCTGTGTCTAGAACCTCACAGCTTTAAGAGTTCTGCGCATTAAATGCAAAAAGGTTGGATGTATCTCCTTGCAAAGCAAGCTGCCTGCATAAAAATACTTTGCTATACCAAGTGTTGGAGGAACCAAAGAAGCCACCAGAATATCAAGCTCACTGAAGTCCTGTACCTCTTTGAAAAAGTTTTGAAATGTTTTGGGGGTTTTATGGTTTTCTTTATCTAGGCCTGCAATGCTCAGTTTTGTTCACTATGTCCTTGTAATCTTCACATGGACAATGTGTCAAAAGAAAATTTATCCTGAACTCTTCACAAAACAATATGGTATTTGGGGGATGGGGAGGAATTGAACATTGTCAGATACCAGGAAATTCTAGTTTCCCAGAAACTTTATTGGTGTCATGTTCCCGTGACAGCCACAAATATTACTGCTATTTTTCTGGCTACTCAAACATACAATGGTCAGCTTTACCAAGTCAGCATTTACCTTTAGGTAAGGATGACATGTCTCATATCACTGAATACTAATTGTCTTCTGTTGAGGAAGAAAAATTAGAAAAATTGCCCACTAACATTCTGTTTTTAACTGCTTCACAGTAAAAAACAAGCAAACGAAACACTCTCCACTATCTTTATTCGCAAGATTACTTTTAACAAGTTTCTTTCAGAAATAATTGTGGATTATTGAAAGAAATATTAAATCATCTAGCCAAGTAAGAAAATAATTTCTACAGAAAAGTTCAACCAAAAAGTTTCTGACAACTACAAAAAAAAAAGCAATAACAATATATTTATAAAAAATACATATTAAAATAAATGGCATAATATATATTTGAATATGCTATTATGTCTCGGCTTTAGCATTCCAGCTCAAGGATAAACAAGAACAAAAAAATTCCTTATATGGATACATCGGGTAAACTTAAAAGGCAGTGGTATATAATATGGATGAGAGGATGATTAGTATGAACAGTATGAGAAAACTGCATCAGAGGGTAAAAACTGATGATTGACAGATATTAAGTGTCAGAAGGACTGCATGTAAAAGAAGAAAAAACAGGACTTGTTGACAAGCGAAGAGCAGTGAGAGGAGATGAGCT
Organism: Patagioenas fasciata; assembly: GCF_037038585.1. Classification (NCBI taxonomy): domain Eukaryota; kingdom Metazoa; phylum Chordata; class Aves; order Columbiformes; family Columbidae; genus Patagioenas; species Patagioenas fasciata. The sequence continues at coordinate 99,879,547 of NC_092521.1, read as the reverse complement.
GAACATATTTTTTTAATGAGGTGTTAAGTAGATCAGCTGGAGAGGTTGGATAATGACTGTGCTGATGAATTGGCCAGAGCTGTGAAAAAAGCTGAATAACATGACATTTGGGAAAATCAGGAAAGCAGTGAAACATAAGATGAGGTAGCTTCGGAGAAAAAAAATGTTAACTACTTGGTCCACTCAGATAACTTTTAGTGACGTCAGTGCTGCAGGGACTGGGCATCTCATTAAGATAACCCATTTTTTAAAATCATGGACAAATTTAAAGGAAAATATGCCAGCTCACTCACTACCAGAGAAAACTTCTGAAAACACAAGTGCTCTGTTACTCTTCCTATCTTCAAGTCTTGGTTAAGCAGCTAAGCAGCGCAGCTGAATGTAGCTACTCAGTTAAACTGTATTGAAGTTAATGCAGAAGGGCACTGGACAGTCCTTGCAAAGAAACAGGTACTCACCTGGAAGAGTCCTGGGACAATTTCAAATATTTTAAAGTCTCCACAGAAGTAGATTGCAATAGCAATAAACACTGAGTAAGACTGTTAAGTTTTCTACCTTCTGACATTTACCAAAATACTTTCCTCTCAATAGCGGGGGATAGAACATACAATTAAGCTAGTCTTCATATCAGCTATCAGCTCAGTATGGAAGGATAAGATGTGCTTCTGTGTTTTTTCTGTTGGATGTCTGAATATTTTCCTGTACCTGTAGCAGCACCAGGCATCTCCTAGCTTTTCCTATGCATTGCCAATCCGCTCTATGTCCATAACGCTAGTGTCCCTCTGGAGAACTGGGGGGACAGATCTACCACCAGGAAGGTGGTAGAACACAAAGGCAGGATTTGCTCCGTTGAGGATCAGAATTTAAAATAAGAAAAAATCAAATCAGCCCTGTGACAACATTTTAATGAGAAACAGAGCAAGCAGGAGTGTATTGGGTTTGTGTGACAACGTTTTGGTTGTGAAGAGACTACAGGGGCAGTTTCTGTGAGAAGATGCTAAAAGCTTCCCCCATGTCTGATAGAGCCAATGCCACCTGGCTCCAAGATGGACTTTCTGTTGGCCAGGGCCAAGCCCATCAGCAACAGTGGTAGCACCTCTGGGATAACATATATAAGGTGGGGAGACACCAGCAGCAGCCAGGAGAGTGACACTATGTGAGAGAAACAACCCTGAAGACACCAAGATCAGTGAAGAAGGAGAGGGAAGAGGTGTTCCAGGTGCTGGAGCAGAGATTCCCCTGCAGCCCATGGTGCAGACCATGGTGAGGCAGGTTGCCCATCTGCAGCCCATGGAGGTCCCCAGTGGAGCAGATGCCCACCTGTACACTGTGGGGTACCCCATACCAGAGCAGGTGAGTATACAAAGGAGGCTGTGAGCCCATGAGAAGCCCATAATGGAGCAGGCTCCTGGTAGGACCTGCAGCCCTGTGGAGAGAGGAGCCCAGGCTGGTGCAGGTTTCCCTCCACGGGGAAAGACCACACTGGAGCAGATTGTGAAAAACTACAGCCTGTGGGAAGGACTCACATTGAGAAGTTCATGGAGGACTGTCTCTTGTGGGAGTGACCCCACACTGGAGCAGAAGAAGAGTGTGAGGAATCCTTCCCCAAAGGAGGAAGGAGCAGCAGAAATGGTGTGTGACAAACGGGCTGTAACCCCATTCTCCATCTCCCCGTGTCTCTGTGAGGGAGGAGGCAGAGAAAATCAGGAGTGACATTGAGCCAGGGAAGCAGGTAGGGGTGGGGAGAAGGTGTTTTAAGAATTGTTTTTATTTCTGATTACCCTAATCTGATTTTGATTGGTAATAAATTAATTTTCCCAAGTTGAGTCTGTTTTGGCCATGACAGTAATTAGTGAGTGATATTCCTGTCTTTAACTCAGGCCATGATCCTTTCATTGTATTTTGTCCTTCCTGTCCAGTTGAGAAGGGGAGTGATAGAGTGGACACCTGGTGTCCAACCAGGGTCAACTCACCATCCAGGAGCATTGTCAGGTTGCACAAAACTAAAATTTAAAAATGTCTAAAATAGCTAGCAGTTGTTTGACGGAATGTGACAGTAAAAAGGACAGAGGAAGTTTGTGGTGGGTGTTCAAGGATGGCAAGGAACAGGATATGATTACGTGCAGAAAGGCTAAATATAAACTCCAAGGTGCAGCAGAGATGAAAGACAGCTCATCAACAGTATCTGTAGAAGTTCAATGTGCAGTACAAAAGAGGAGAAAAAGGCATAAGCCACTATTTATACAGAAGATAGCAGAGAGAGATTTTATGTCACTTCCCCATGGTTTTGTTGGGGCAATATATAAAAATACATAAAAGCTACCCTTACAAACTGAAGTTTTATTTGTACCAGAATCATAGAGAACACAAGCTGAAGAACTGGTGATCCACACCACAGAAGTATTACTCTATGTAACAAGTGTTTTACAGAATAAATGTGTTATTAATGTCAGTGCAATAGTATCTGACTCTGGCTGCTCATCAGAAGAGATGAATGGAAATATTAGGATTTCCCACTTGTCGTATTTTTCTTGTGATGGAAGTGAAGATGGCTCAAGTTCTGAGAATGTCATAAATCCCTGCCACAAAATTAGAAGGGCTGTAAAAATATATAATGTGAAATTTCCTCTAAAATAGAGTTTGAGATACTGCTGACATGACAACCCACATCATATTAAATTAAGGATTAAATATGAAGTTTTGGTTCAAAGAAAATTTTTCAAGTTTCATGGCCTGTGAGTTACAGCACACACACACACACACACAAATGTATGAGATATGAATTTGTTTGCCACTAAAGCAAATGGATTTGCACATAAATTTTTACACAAAGGCTAGGCATGGAAATTAATGAAGCGATGCAAAACTACTGAAGAGGGTTCTGACCACATGACTTAATTCCTTGTTTCCTTTCACAAATGACCAGCTGAGAGGCAAAAAATGTGTTTATCAGCCTCTCAACATAGACACCTCCATTCATTACCTGGTCCAATTGTGGCTTTAATTCACCAAGCAACTGGATTTTTAATTCATCAGACAATCCATTTCTGACCACAGTTCTTTCCAAGTCTGTTTCCCGAGTATCATTTTTCAGGTAAGAATCCAATAGTCCTTGTTTCAAGTGATTGTGACAGTGAAATCCATACAGAAAGCTCAAACACAGTCTACCCTTAACTGCTTGTTTATCTTGAGCATCACAGCCACATTTAATCTGGAATCGATTGGCATTGATTAAAAATGCAAGGTAATCTCAAAGGGGAAAAGTAGGATAGATGATCAGGTACAGAGCAGGGTGGGAAGGATGACACCACTCGGCTCTAGCTTTACAGATGTCCTGTGAAGAAAGCACTAACTGCACAGTAAGCTGGGGAAACAGCAGGATGGGCAGACCCATTTTTGTTGTTGTAATTATTTCTGCTACTACACCCATCTTGGCGACTACAAAGTGTTAAAACCTACTAGAGGAGACTTTCTCACTCTGTGTTCTGACACAGGTCTTTCCACATTAGCTGGAGCTCAAACCCAGCCATGCTTTCTCCAGTTCTGGTGGTAGACAAAAGAATAAAATATTCAAAATAGAGGAACAGTGGAGGAAGAAGAGAGAGAGATGCTGAGGAAAAGAACAAAAAAAACCCCACCAAAACCAAACAATAGAAGTTTTCGATTTCCATTTCAAATAGAAAGACTGAGTGTTTTCCCAGGAAGCATGTCTTTATGGGCCACCTGAAAAATGTGCATGTTTTATTTTTTTATTATGCTATACAGTCACCAGGATATTATGTGGCCAGAATGAAGTAGATAATGATCTCCACTAGTTTAGTATAATTATATTAAATAATTTTAGGGGTATTTTTATCTATTGCTCTTAATCAGAACTCGGAGACCAGTAGACAGGCCACCTGTGATGAAAGGCAAGCAGAAAAATTGAGCTTGCCATTGTTCTTAAAACTGTTATGCACATAATCTGACAGCAAATAACTTAGATCAAAGCAGAGTACAGAGGGGATCAGAAAGCAACTGCCACCAAAGCAGAAAAAGATGTGAAAAGAGTTACAAGCTAACTAACCACAGGGACATTAAATTGGTATTGACCAAAGCTGTAAACAATGGCACCCAGCAGTATCAAAGACATTGTTTTATTTTAGAACTACAGAAGAAATGGAAACATTGAGGTGTGTCGTGAAATAGAGGGTTGCAATAAAGTATAAAGACTAAATATTGAGAACCTCTTGTACAATTAAAGTTGCAAACACCCAACAGATGAGATAAGACACTTCCTGTGTTTTCACCTACCTAAAAAATATTTAGCATAAACAAACAGGTTTTGGCACAATAAAAAAATCAGTCTGGCCATTATGTATGGGAAACAGAAGTCGAACTGGAACACTCTTTTGCTTCCCATAGGTTATTGTATTAAACTTCAGGGACTGCTAAATTTTAGAAACGCATTCTTAACCAGTTTTGTTGTTCCCACCCCAGGCTGCTGTTATCCTAATAGATCCATACATAACGAGCAATATGCATCGTTATTTGTATGCCAGCCATACTCACCCCAGGCCAGACAACCCTGTTTTACAGAGAGCTCAAGACAGCTGGTAATCTCAAAAACTTTCTCTTGGATATTCTTCACCATCAATCCCTCCATCAGTGGGAAAGTCAGGTGAACCAACTGGCTCTCCTCAGACCATCGAACAAGGCCTGTGGATATACCATCTCCATGGCTATCTGGGAGGGAATCTTTAAGTGATTCTCCTGTTTTCTAAACAATAAGAAAGTTTCAGTCTTGGTTTTAATCCAGCTAGGACAACCACGATTTTCATTTTCTAAACAAAATTGTTTAGCCATGTGAAACACAGAAAACAACGCACATGGTCACATGTCAATGGAAAACATCAAAGAAAGAAGAGCCCTTTGTTCTGACACTAAAATACAAGCTTTATTATTTCAATTGGGGGGGAAGAAAAATAAATAGCAGTAACATATTCTACTCCTTTGTCTTCATTTCTTGCCTTCTCCTGCCTTGCTTCCCACTATTGATTTAGACAAACTGCTAGCAACACTTCACTAGTGTAGGAGGCACCCAGTGTCACCCACCTGCCCCGACACATGGCAGAAACAGCATCAGCTGCCTGCTCTGCCTTCTCTGCAGCTGGAACAGCAGTGGGGTGACAGCTGAAGAGGGAACAAGATGGATGGGAAATGGTTCCATGCTGAAGTCCACAGCACCATGCCAGGGAAAGTTCAAGCAGAGGATGTCAGGGTCGAGCTCTGCTTCTTCTCTGTGAGCTGTCCTTCCAAGGGGACAATTTGTAGTAGATAGCCATGTACATGAGTAACTATTAGAAAAAGTTACTGTAAATTGTTTCCTTTCTGTCAGACTAGTTCCTGTGTGTTTTATTTAGGAGCAACTTCATCATGCAAAGCAAAGAATAAATGTGTGTTCAGGAGCTCAATTTATTCCAAAGTCCTGCTCAGCCTGTGAGGCTATAGTTTCAATCACGAGATGCATTTCTCTTCAACAGATAAATTTGCCACACATTCAGTGGGGAAAAAAGCTTCCATTATAGCATATAGCCAGAGTGCTGAGAACTTGGCATTTGTTAACATTGTCTTCACTGAATTCAGGGACATGGATCCCAGTCTTACCAGTTCTTTTAAGACTCCAGTTTTACATTGGCTTTGAGGATGCATTTGCTAGTAAGTTTGAAGTTGAAAAAGAAATAGGAATCCACGTGCTTGCAGTGAAAAGAGATGTAAAATGAAAATTACAGGACTTTTAAAAAGATGCTTACATTGAAGTTCTTCCATCTGTATAATGACTACATACCAGGGTGAAGGAAAAAAAAAAGAAAAAAAATAACACAACCAAAAACCTGGAGGCTCTTCTCCTGTATGTAAATGCAAAATATGCAATAACAGTTCTCATAAATTCACATATTGAGCATGAAATAGCTCCTGCACATTGAGAGAATGTAGAACTGTACACAAGAAGAGTTTTGAAAACTGTTACCAAATGGTTGCTTTACTAGTTAAGCATCAAACTCCGAACTCTATTTGGAGAGCTGGAAATGGCTTCATCTTTTAATTTATCCTGTCAGGACGATCAGAACAGAACTGTGTCAGAACAATTCCCAGTCTTCCTCTCAGAAGCTGATGATGCCATTTTGAAAGCTGCCTTGCAAAAATGATTAACACTTGAATAGTAGACCAATATAACTGATAACACAGGAGTCACACAAAAATATTATTGTTTATCTGTTTTATTATTTTAAACTTAATTAAATGTCTGTAAACAATTATACCACAGAAATACGGGAATTTGGTTATTATCATTAATGTTGTTGATGCTTTTAAAAATATCTGTGTTACAGATTTCTGCAAAATAATAAGCCTGTCTAAGAAAAATGTGGGCCCACGACAACAGACTGTCAACTAACGGAATGTATCTTTAAATGAAATGATATGTGCATCACCTTTTACTGCTTTGCAGAGTGTGGTTTCAAGTTCCTGAAATTCCCTACATGCCGATGGGCCTGTCATTATTTCCCCATTCACAGCAGAATGAAGGCAGCTGAAGGAATAAATGCTACGTACTGTGCTGTATTTAAGCTTTGAATGATTGTTCTCAAGATTTTTGTATTCCTAGAAATGTTACTACATTATTAAGAAGACAAATGCCTCATAGAATATGGAAAGACACTCTCCAAAAACACAGGCTAGAAAGATCACTACTATTATTACTTCTGCTGAGAACAATACTTTTCTGTTAAGGAGTGATGCACATGAACTTTGATGTAAAAGACATAATATATTCATTATTGTTTCAGAGATATTAATGAGAAAAGCTGAGAATTGAAATAATCTTTTATCTTCCTCCTATAAAACACTAGAGTGAATGTGGGATTGAAATGGGGTTTGTAAAGACTTGCACCTGCAGGAGGGTTACTGAAGTAGAGAAGTTATTGGCAAGTTGTACTGTGGGAGGGCTGATGGGTCACTGAAAACAGGGCGGTATAAAAGAAGGCAGGAAGGTAAGGCTGCAGGTAAAAATTAATTTGCAGATGGAAAGCAGCAAGCTAGATAGATATTCATGCAACAAAAAGAGAAAGATTAACATGTAAATACAGGCAAACACTGCAAATGAAAAATATTGGAAGTTTCTCTATACAAAATATTATCTGTCAGGTGGCACCTAGCTATAGAGACAGATAGGAAGCCTTAAACATGTTGGCTTCTCTTTCCTGATCTTTGAATGAAAATTATCCTGGTGACGAAGGCTATGACTCAATTACACATTACCTTAAATATCACGAGACATTCAAAATTGGTATAAAGAGAAGGCAAAACAGAAGAAACTGATGGAAGGAGCAAGACACTGTATTCCACTGTCTTTGCTCAGTGTGAAGCAAGAAGAGATAAGTTACAGTCCTTGGGAGATTGAAACACTTTTCATAAATTGAATATTTAATCTGGTTCAGTTTAGTTATGTTTCCACAAGCACTCTAAAGCCTAATTTAAACAAAATCTTAGCTGAAACTTTGAGTGTGAAAAATTGCACTGAACATCCACTAAGAAAAATAAAAGTGTGGTTTTAAGATTTCTTCATTTGTATACAGAACAAGATAGCTCTAAGTATTTCTTTTTAATTTTGTGGTCTTGCTTCCTATTTGATCCAAAATATGAAAAAAAAAAAAAAAAAAAAAGGATTTATTTGATGCCAAGTTTAAAAGTCAGAAAATGCTGTTCTCAGGATGTGGCAATTTACATTTCAGCTGAGCAGGTCTGCCTATTCCTGAAGAATATCTCTAAACAGAAAACAGAAGAGTGAGGTTAAGAATAAAATAACAAGAAGCAGATATGTACCACAGCCAGTAGTACAGAGAAGAGACTTCATATGCAATGTAGAGTGCCAATCACCAGCACAGCTTTAAAATCAAATAATGCTGCCACATCTCCAGTTCTGTAATCACTTCTCATTAAAAGAAATATATATAAAGAGTTCAGATATTTTCTATTTTATTTGTATATACAGTACAAGCACGAATCCCAGTCAAATGAAGAAAGCATGGTCTGCCTTCCAAGAGACAAATGAAAGCCTGAACACTTCAAAGCTGGTATGTTTTGTTTCCTCACCTGAAAGCTGAGTGAAAAAAATCCCCTTTTACAGCACAGTTGACCGACTTCTGCTCAAGGGACTTCAAGTGATAAGAAGCCCAGCATGAAAGACACACCTGTTCAGGTTCTTTTAAGTTCCTGGTTGAAATTCTGACACACGTATGAATATGCTAAATGTATTATCAAAATATAACCAACTGGTACAACAGAACATTCCTTTTAATAATACTTTAAATTAATTCCACATTTATGTTAACCACCTCCCCACAAACACACACGCAGAATGAAGTCTGCAGTTAATAGTTAAACAATGAAAGCATTTTGAAGGGCAGATACGATGTGCATCAAGGCCATACATTCAAAGAACTACACAGCTTACTAATCCTAGATGATAAACATCAAATGAATCTTAGTGGCTGTGCTGAAATAGCTACTACTCCTATTTAACTTTCAGCAGTTCTGTGTATTTGGGTAGTTTGGAATTTTCAGGGTACAGAACCAAAACTAGATTTTGAACTAATTCAGTGGCATAATTTAGAAATAGTTAATGCTTCTGGATTTCCAGCTTTTTTTTTCTTTTTTTCCTGGTATATCTATTTAGCATATTACTCGGATCAGTTGAACACTCTCCTTACGATGAACAATCATCCTGTCTCTGCTGCTTCTTGTGTGTCACCACAAATCAAGGACATGAAACTTAAGCTGCGTTTACCAAAAAAAAAAAAAAAAAAAAAAAAAAAGAAAAGGCGGCGGTGGAGAAGTTCACTACACAAATAGAGGACAGTAACAGAAGTCAGGAATTGGTATTTTGAGAGGCAAGGATTTTATCACATATGTAGGACTTGGAATATGTAGAATTAGACTCCTGATAATTACAAGCCAGTCAGTGTAATGCCAGCTGTATAGCTTTTATTTAGTACTATCTTGTAGCCCATTCATCTTAGCCAATGCTGAGTAATTTTCAAGAAAAAAAAAAGTTGATTACCATTCTCAGCATTTTCTATCTCATCCCAATGTAGAACAAAGAATCAAGTACAAACTTATAAATGCCCCTATGAAATACTTTTAGAGAGCTGCTTGAAATCAATCCATAGACACCCTAGAAACAATAACAGAATATTTGTTTTTTCTGTTTCTAAATCTAGCAGCAATGCAGGAAGATCAGGGCGGGGTGGGGAGGGAAGAAGGAAAGCATTTCTTTTACCACTTCGTTTGTGTTCTTACATATTTAAACATTTTAAGACTACTTTGAGCTCGCATTCTCTTGCTAAGAAGCTGATCAAGTTACCCTTACAAAATAAGTCCTTACATAAAACTCACCTTGACTTCAACTGGGGTTTAGCACAACGAGAAAATTAAACACATAGGCCTTCAAGCAGGGGGAAATTAATTTGTGTGTACATTGTGCATATATTTTTATATAAAATAATTTGCACCACTTTTCTGGACAAACACAAAGGTTTACAGGAATGGTCACTAGGCCAGACAGAAAGTGATACACTTTCATAAGCATTTTCAAAGTATTAATTTCATGGAATTTTGCACTTCCCTCTATTGATGCTGAAGCTATGAAAAGACATACTGCATGCTGGATAAAGCAAACTTTCAGCATTCACACTCCATTAATTAATTCATCACCTAAAAGCTGCGTATTGATTTTTTAATGGCTCTACAAATCTGTTTAAGTGACTATGATGTAATTAAGAGGACGTGTGTTTACTGTAAATTATCTAAAAAGAACAAGGGTTGTGCATTCAGCAATAACAAAAATTTTAATTCAAAGCAGACAACAGGGAAAGCAACTGTTTGAAAATGTTTTTCACTAATTGTATAAACTACCACGATTATTGTCAAGCTGGAGTCTTAAAAGCCTCCTGTAGCACTAGAAATAGAAAGATCTGACACTCCTTCCATTGAAATCAACAAGAGATTTGTGCAAATTCAGCAGTGGGGAGTCAGCTACTTAACGTAGGTGTCCATAAGGATGGTGAATTAGGAATGTCAAGCCAAGCCTTACAGAAAAATTAATATAGTGCTTGGACTCATATTCTATCCAAAATACTAGCAAAACCAAGTACAAAGCCATAGTTCCCACAGGTGGCATCTGATTATCCACTAAAATCATACTCAAGAAGTCAAACGAACATGTGAAATTGATGTAAACTTCTTCATTTAGAAGCATGAAAACTTATGGTTAAATGCATAGTGATGGGTAACATGCATCTTGTGTGAATGCGAGAAAAGCTGCAATCAAGTCAACCACTGACATGTAGACTATATAAACAATGATAAAAGAGAAAGCTAATAAAGGGTACAGGCATAGCTTGTTGAAAATACAAGTAGATTTCTTACTTTGTATTTACTCTGCAAAAATGAAATATGCACAATGTTTCATTATCACTACCAGGGGAGAAAACAAACAAACAAACTGGAAAGGAGGAGGACTTGTGATCACAGATACTAAACCAAGAAATTTAAGATTTAATGCTTTGAGGTGTGGACGGGGAGGGGCAGAAATTATATAAGAGGAATTTCTTATGGATGCACTAAGAAATTAGTAAGTAAAGGTCCATGAAAACTGACCTCTGACCAAACTCTGCAACCTCACCAAGCTGAGAAGACATCCTGCAGCTCTTTGCCTGCAAATCCCTAGCTTTTCAATTACTATGGAAAAAAAATTCTAGCCATGTATACCTCTACTGTTGAGATGTGGAATGCATATTTTATTGTATAGCAGCCTCCAGAGGGAGGTCTTCAACAGTTCTGCTGAGAATAGTTACTATTTTTACTCAGTTTTCAAATGACATCCAACTGTTAATGGGAAAACAGAGGATATTTGAAGGTACTTGTCATGCAGAGATAAAAAGACACCAGAATAATCCTGCAATGTCTTCTGATAGCATTAATTAGCATTAGAGCTTGCTTAGATTTTTAAAAATAAAAAATACATGAGAATTTTATTGTTGGTAGCAAAAACGCAGAAATCTCCAAATATTTAATAACAAAAACATGAATATATTTTTTTCAATGTCACATTTTGGTTGAACAAAGGACTTCACCAATGGTATGCTATATTTTTTTCTTTGCTTTGTAACTGTAATAAAATTTTGCATAATCAGCCATTTTCACCAACCTAATATTCCATGTTTACTGATAGGAGCAAAAGAGAAGCTGATTTTTACATCAATAGGGCACACAGGGCACAGACATCTCAGTATTCAGAGTCCATTCTCTTGAATGGTTGGGAAAGACATCAGCTAGCTAAAACCAGCTCCAATCTGTGGCAACGGATAGAAGAAAACATGAAAGTGATTATTGTATGTGTGCATGGCACATGTGTGAATCAATAATTAAAGAGTTAATTATCTCACCAGTTATGGACACAGGCGGGGGATTAATCCCTGCAAATAGGCCAAGAGACAATTATGCTCCCTGCATGCAGCATGAGATAACCAGCCCTTCTCTGGCTGCACAGATGGGAATTCACAAAAGGTGCTATGCTCCCACAGGGTAAATATTTTGGAAATTTCACGTGACAGCACACTGCAATAACCAGTGGCAATACAGCAATGTTCTACACCTCTGTATGTCCAGATTGAGAATGCTCTAGCAGTGATAATAATGTAGAGTTAATGCCTCTTTTTGCAGAAAATCAAAATTAGTACTATTAAGTGAATCATAATGGCTGCTAAGACAATTAATTTGCTCTTTCATCATTGTTGTATGCTGAAAGCTTTTCTCTGTGCTACAAAAAGTGAGCCATGGATTTAATTAAATTGTAATAGGTGATCTGGAAAATGAGTGATTTTTAAATACTTCAGAATTCCTTTCAGAATATATTCGTCTACCCATTTTCCCATATAAAATACCCATGCAAAAGCAGCAGTACAAAAGGGAAAACAGATACAAACTATTGTTGAAATAGACCTCAAGAGACTTTTTTCCTTTGCCTGGTTTTGACAACTTCACATATATTGCATAGAGAAGCTTTTCTTTCTACTCTAATTTCCAGATGAAATGAGGTGCATATACAGCAAGCATGTCTCCCAAGTGTTTTCAAATTATTAAGCAGTTTGTGTTAGACCTGAAAGAGGAGAGAAGCCTTAAAGATGATAAAGATGATGTCCTCAAAGATGGTGGACAAAAATCCATAAAGCAACAAAGCTCACTAGTTCCATGGCTTACTGAACTGTTTACTTAAGGATAGTATGTAGTTGTTGAGGTTCAAGCTCTTCTTACCAAAGACAGAGGTCTGGATTGTCAAACACAGTTCCTATGGCAGTAGACTAGAGCCCACATCAGAATCTGGAATCTAGTTTTGGCATTATACAACCCCTGAATTAAAAAAAAAAAAAAAAATCAAGATGGTTTTACTTTGTATGTGACATTCTATGTATTACTCACTATTGCCAACCTCAAGCTTTTGAAAATCATGAGTCAAGCCACAAAACATCATGAGATTAGTTGTAATATGAGTTACTGAAAAATAAATAAACACGTTTGTGTGGTTTATTTGCCTTTTAATGCAGGGTGAGTTCAGGTCATGTTTTTGAAGCTTTCCTTCACAAACACCAAGGGTACAGACCTTTTTTTTTTTTTGCAAGTGGATTTGAGCTAAGAAACCATAAGACTTGGTAACACTAACACTTTTCAAACATCATGCACAGCTACGCCAACTGTGAGGGACTTTCACTTCTCCCTCTGCAGTGGTGGTGAAGGCCAGTTCACTGATTACCGGGACACAGCTGCAGCAAAGATCCCAGCACACTCTGGGTCCATAGAAAGCCTCAACAGCAATAGGTCTGTGGAGAGCCAGAGAATATATGAGAACCTACCAACCACCAAACAAGTACTCACAATCATGGTTCGAACAGATGGACATGTTTATGAGACATCTCACCTCCCTACTAAGTTGAATGTTAGCCATGCAAAGAAACTGCATTAGGCCAAGGGAGTGGAATTTCAGCCACAATGTCTCTTTCCAAAAACATTTTTCTTCAATTAATCTTCATTCTTCTCAAAATATTTGGCCATTCAGAAAGAAAACACCAGCTTTACCCCTAGAAATGAAACAGGACAAAATCTAAACATGTAGAGGTAACAGGCATATTACTGCATCGTGTTCAATTTGTGTGGAAAGTTCTCACCTTCTAAGGCAGCAAACACAAACCTTCCCTAACTTCTCTAGGTTCCTAACTCTTTTACTTATGGTTCATTTTAATGGCATCAATGTACAGCACATAACATTCAGCCTTTTATATCACTGCTCCATACTCACATTGTTCAGACTCCACATTTAAGCCTAGGACATTCTACCTATTAACATGCATAACACAGAGCCATTCCTATTTTCTTCCTCTTGTGCTTCTTCTTGAGTGGCATAAATTAAAAATACTTTGGGGCATGTTGAAATTAAAACTACCTCACAGAGGTAGTTGAGAAAAGTCTCAGGAAATTATTTCTGGTGTGTTGTTTTTTGTTTGGTTGGTTGTTTTTTTTCTTTGATTACTTGGGGGGGGCGGAATTTGTATTCATCAGAACCAAAATTTTCTGTGGAAATGGACCACACATTTTAAGCTATGTAGAAAGCATCTGCTCAAAGTGAAGGGGACCATTGTACACAATGGGAACAGCTATTCACACCTTGCCCAGAGAAGTTACCTGGAACATCCCATTGTAAATGCTAGATCTGCTTCATTCAGAGTGGGGACTTAGAACTGAGGCAACATCCTAGATGCTGGGTTTTTTTGTTTTTTTTTTTTGTTGTTTTTTTCTGAGTAGCTTGCAGATAAATTTAAAATTTCAAAGTACAACAAGGAAATTTCTGAAGTTTGAAAAACATAGGAGGATAAATTTGTCTTTGCAGCTCTCATAAACAGTTAACTTCCAGATTATCCATTTAAGATATTCTCCACCTTTAGGATTTATACAGATATTGGCCATGCCTGCTTGACAAAAATTCATGACCAAGAGACTGGGTTTTAATTTGGAATAAATCTTGTCTCCAGAAGCAACACTATGAAACTGTACCTTTTGTCTTGCTCTAGCTCCTGAGTTCTAGAACTTACTCTCTTGCTCTTGTTCAAGTTCCAGTTTCAGGCTTTACCTAGAAATCTCCTGTTTCTAAATCTTGAAGTTCTCCACTACATTTTACACCAGGAGCACTTAATTTGCAGGCCAAATCATGCATGCCAAAATTATCCAACTAGCCTCTGACGCACTGCCTGGCAATCTCTCTCCCGAGAGCCCTGTGTCCTCCCTACTATCACAGTGACTAAAAAGCAGCAATTCACTGTTTTGTATCAAGTGTTTACATACAGGTAGCAGGAGCATACGAGCATGTCATATCACATAAAAGGCATAAATCTCACTCATCTCCTGTATTTTGTCATGGCAGTACATTCGAGCAGACTCAATGCCTGACTTCACATGTATGAACACTCCCATTGCACAACCCAATATACTTCAACTGGTCATGTGGTATCCAGGAGGCAAACAGCCTCACGATAGGTCCTGACATCCTGCACCTGAGTAGTTCCAGGAAAGACAAAGAGATCTATCAATATCTTTTTTTACTTTTTCTTTGAGAAATATTAATAAAAAGGAAGAGATAGAAACAGGAGAAATGGATCTAACCTGCGCTTCCATGGAAGTAGATTAAGGCCAGTTTATTCTAGAGTGCTTGTAGAAGCATACCTGGTGTCCACAGGTGAAAGAACAGCTGAGCTTCCTTTTCTGATAAGCTATGGCACAAGAACATCATCTTTTAAACACTTCCAGGGATGGTGACTCCACCACTTCCCTAGGCAGCCTGTTACACCACTTCACAATCCTTTACATGAAGATTTTTTTCCTAATATCCAGGAACCTTTAATTAGAAAAAAAGTGCAAAGAACTAGAATAAAACAATTTTAAGGCACCTTATCAGCCAAGGATTAGTATAACGAACCACCCTTGTGTTATACAACCATATTAGCCCAATATCTCCACTAGTGATCTCATAATATCCATCACAGGATTGCAGCACAGAGACACCTGGCAGCCAAGGGAAATTCCAATGAGAATGAAGCCCTCAGAGCCCAAAGTGGTGCCAGGGGCACTGTAGCAAACACTGAGCACCATCTTTTTTTCCAGTGTTCTGGCTCTGCTTTGAATGCGTTACTCAGTATACGGTGGTGGATTGTCGATGTGCCATAGCAAAACCATATTAGGAAGACTGCAGAGGCTATTCTTTTATGCTGATGCAAGTTCCTTCCAAACACGCTCTGCTAAATTCAACCTGTTATAAACGCCAAATGTTTCTGTTTGTTATTTTAAATTAAATTCCAAGTGGTCTAAGAAACTCTATCTGCCTCTGGTTAGTATGTCCAAATCCCTGGTGCCATTGTAAGTCTTGTAAACACCACAGTTTTTACCAAAGTCTGCTGCTGAAGAAGTGGCAAACCACTGTAGATTCATAACCTGAATGTGTCATTGTTAACTGTAGTTGCAACAGAGAGGATATGGAAAAAATAACTATGGTAAAATTGTATTTTAGAGATAAGCACAGACAATAAAACTCCATTTAACAAACTTCAGTTTCATCCTATTTGTGTGTTTAGCTGGAAAAAAGAGGTGAGAAAGGAGGGAAAATCACCTTCAGGAAGATTTCATACACACCAACATATCAACTGTATCAATTTCCTGACAATTACACATTTCCACATGTAATGAAACAAACTTAAATTTGATAACAACAAAAAATAGGCTTTTTTATACCAGTAGTTAACAATAGATATATAACAGTAGCTTTATACTGGTGTTCCTTACTGTCCTGTCATATGTTCACAAATAGGAGCTTCAAATTTTCTTTTAGGTTTCACATTAGCACACGCAGCAGTGGAGCCTTAGTATAAAACCATATGGACCAAAAAAACCCTGAGAGTAAAACAGGGTAACAATTCCCTGGGGCTTTACCACAGTTCCTCTTTTTTGGTTCAAAGCTTTTGATTTACTTCAACCTGTTTTCATACAACTTCTTTCAGTGTCCTCTTTAGATAACTATTTCTAGGTCTATTAGTTATTTATAGTAACTTCTCAAAATAAACACATTTGTTTTCCTTGTTTCCCACTATATTATACTGCTATGACAGATTATTATTCAGATTAAAGCTTTTTTTTTTTTTTTTTGGTCCATTTGACTATTGTAACACTGCTGGACAGATTTCATTTGACTATCTAAAATGTATTTCCCTCATTTATCACAGAAACCTGAATTTAGATGAATTAATATGTCTGATTTAGCCTTCCCTAAAGGAAATGTTTAATACTTCACAGAAATAGTGTGGCTTTTAAATAAAAATCCCACTATAAATCATAGAAAACTAGCTTGGATATCCTGCTTACCCATGAAAAACAACTAACTCAAAATAGCTGCACGCATAAGAAAATACACATGTGCATGGTCTTTGTCTTTTCTTCACCTGTTTCTGCATGAAAACCTTGCTCATGGGAAGTGCTGAACAGACAGACTTGGAAGCACAAATCCCAATCTTATCTACACAGTCAACAGACAACTGTGCTTTTGCAGAATGATGGATGAACAGGCAGACCGCCCTGCATGTCCTCTGCTTCTCCCGCAAGTCCTCTCCCCACCACCTAAGGTCCATCGCAAGGGTTGCTGTTCACAAGCTTGCCTCCCAATGCAAAAACAGACCAACTGGCTACTCTGGTCTGATAACAATTTTTGATTGTTTCTAACTTACATTACTTTTCTGGAGGGGAACCTGGTCTCCTCCTTTTCTCTTCTTGAGCTTTCCCTCTCACAGGACCCAGATGGTAAATAGCTGAGTGCTCAGAGTGCTTAAAACAGCTTTCCCTCTTGAACACAAAATCCCCCATCTTTGTTTTAAAATCATGTCAGCTTCTATTTCCCTTCTGTATGAGATACCAGCCTCCATCAGTCACTTGTTTGGAAACTGAAAAAACAACAGTTTATCTTATGCTGCCCTTCACGTATAGGAGACTTCCTGTCAATGCCGACAGCACTTATGCATTATCTGTTTTCAAATCTCACCTTGAAAATATTCTTTGCTATGATGTGCAAAGCAAAAACAAAAGAAAATAAAAAACCCAAAAGCAAGACAATTTCACAGACAGGAAAACAGAAGGCCAGCAAATGGAACATAGAAGTGTTTGAAAATACATAATGGCTATTTCTATTAAAAAAAAAAAAAAGCTTACAGAAAATAATGAGAGGAAAAGATACCTTTTCAGTTTCAAAAATATTGACCCTGTCTTTTCCATCTCTTCTCTGCCCTTCACAAAATGCTAACAATTAGGTTGCATCTTCAATCTCCTTTTGAAATCTTGAACTTCTGAGTTTCATATCTTCCAGCTTTCCTATACTGCAATAAAGGCTGAGAAGCTAATTTATTTTTCAATGTAAAGTAACATCATAGGACTCCAGGAGGAAAACTTTAACAAAGGCATCAAATACCACAAACCTCATGACGCAAATAATCAGATTTGCTAGCGAAGGAGAATTGGAAAATGGTCCGTCTCACACTGATGCCTGAGGTAGCTGTTTGCCTCAGCTCACAGGCTCTCTAAAACGGCCTGACCTACATATCCCTCTTTTTTAATAGGCCTCACTGAGAAGACAGACTTCTTAGTAGTATCGTGAGGTTCACCGGGAGGTTAAAAACATGGAGAGTTATCTTTAAGTATAGAAAGAGCAAAGTTTATTGTGTAAACATTTACACTGTGAGCTGACCTTCTTCTGACTTCAACTGCTAAAGAGACCTGAGGCAGGGGGGGAGAAATGCGTTGGGGCAGGAGTCCAGGAAGCTGAGTGGAGTGGGAAGATAAAGAGTGGGCCACAGCTGAATGGGTCAGTGGGGAGAGTGACAGGGAATGCTTCTTCTGGTCCGTGAAAAGGAAACCACAGTTGTGGAAAAGGACTGCATGACACTTTGCCCTGAGGTGAGCAGGGGACAAGAGCTGGTGACCCAGAAGTTCCTTCCTGCATCCTTATCAGGACAATTTCCTGGAAATCCAGAGAGACAGAGCATTTCCTTGAGGGTGAAGGAATGAAGGCCAATCCAGGGGCATGAGGTAATACTCGCACTATACCATCCTTTGAACTACACAACCACAGTTGTGTTCCTCTGAATGACTCCCAGTTTGGGGACCTGAATTCTCCTGAGGTTAAGCTGTGCAGTGGGATCCAGCTGCCCAAACACAGTGTCATTTAAGATGCCCAACAGCATCCCACTACCAATCCAGAAAACATATGTGTGTTGGAGGGGAGGAGATCTCTTGTAGGTCTCACATCTCATCTGTCAGCCCCATGGGAAGGTCTCAGATGCTAGGATGACTCAAATGTCACCTGACGCATTTACATGTTTCAATCTGAAGCTGGCTACAAAGCATACTGACTCTCAGAAGGCTTTGAAAGCCTATAGAGTGATATATCTTAAATATTAATATATAATATAGGATCTGTAATATATTAAATAAATTATTTCTCATATTTTCAGAAATCTGTACACTAAGGACCTGTTTCACTTGTCCACACATGGCATATAGCACCCAGAACATTTAAGATGTCCTAAGGTGTCTAGGACAACCAAATAGGAATAGCAAATATTACACCACACTTGAAAGAAATGTGCAACAACCTGGCTGCGAGCTAGCTAGAAAACTTCAGGGCAACTCAAACCATAGTAGATACCTCTGAATGAGCAACTGACTTTTTTTTTTTAGCTCTAGAAGTTTGATGCATGTTGGTTAACTTTAACACTAACAGTGACCCCTCACCTATCCCCTAATTTCTACATGCTTGGTGTGGTGGGGTGTGTGGTTTGTGATGGGAATTGCAAGTATCTGTGTGGTGGTATACTAGTGGTCTGTAATTTACTGACAACTCAAATGAACTGCCAGCCCCAAACCACTAATTGACATTTCCTGGTCAAAATAAGGCAGCAGATTTTGTGTAGGTGTGGACATGGGAACAGAGTGTGGAAAGAGATCTGTATAACTTCTCTGCTTGTAAAATAAACAGCACACAAAACTTGTGCCTTATCTTAGAATTTTTTCTATGTACATCAAAGAAAACTGGGGAGATACTTCACCAGGCAGCTGTAAAAGACCCTAGAAAACAAGGAATGATGAAGTTGTAAGAATGATTTACTCAGAGCTGGGCCATTGTTCTATGTTCTCAAAGAATGAGCTTACACTCTAATATAAAATCCTAGTTTCCACTTCTTCACTTTTTCAATCTTGCTTGGGCTTTACATGCTGAGACATATTTTCACATAGGAAAGAATAAAGATTTTGTTTGGGGAGATTGATTCCATGAGCTATCATACCTCTTTTATTCCCAGTTCACTGTGTCTATCTGTATGCTTCATACACGATATAAAAGCAGTCACTGGGAAATAAAAAAAAAAGTTAAGTTACACATAACCAAAAACAAAAAGGGTGCAAAATGTTCACTTAAGCTTTATTATACATTTCCGTCAACGTTTATGAAATTCTGTAGTCTGGAGTCACAGAGACAGCTAGCTTGGAAATATATGTATATATACTTTTTTTTTTTTTTTTAATTAATAGCTCCAGGTTTCTTTTTCTCATCTATTTTGGGAAATACAGTAGAAAGAAAAAGTGTGCTGACAATATCAGGGGCATCAATCAAAGAGTCAAGAATTCAAGTAGGATGACAAGAGATGGGTTTTAAGTAAGGCAAGAGCAAGAGGGTAAAAAAACAGCATGGTGCTCCTTTGAACTCTGACAAGACAGATGATCCTAAAGCTGAGACACCTGAGAGGGAGACTGATGGCTTTCCAGGACAGATGTTTAACTGCAAGTGCAGACTATCCATGTCAGAACTTGATGTGAGGTTTAAAGCACATAATGATTGAGTTATCTAAGAAAAAGGTTTAGTGAGCCTTCAAGCAGGAAAGGCAAATAATTACAGTACTAAGGTATCCAATATCTTTAGTACAGTATGAGATGCTGTCATGGTTTAATCGCAGACAGCAACTAAGCACCATGCAGCTGCTTGCTTATTCCCCCCGAAACAGGATGGGGGAGAGAAAACTTGTGGGTTGAGATAAAGGCAGTTTAATAGTTAGAGCAAAAGCCATGCATGCAAGCAAAGCAAAACAAGGAATTAATTTACTACTTCCCATCATCAGGCAGGTGTTCAGCCATCTCCAGGAAAGCTGGACTCCATCACATACGATGGTTACTTGCGAAGACAAACACCATCATTCTGAATGTCCCACCACTTCTTTCTTCCAGTTTTATATGCTGAACATGAAGTCATCTGATATGGAATATCACTTTGGTCAGCTGGGGTCCGCTGTGTCCCCTCCCAGCTTTGTGTGCACCCCCAGCCTACTCGCTGATAGGGCAGAATGAGAAGTGGAAAAGACCTTGACTCTGTGAAAGCACTGCTCAGCAATAATGAAAGCATCTCTGTATTATCAACACTGTTTCAGCACAAATCCAAAACATTGGTCCATACTAGCTACTATGAAGAAAATTAACTCTATCCCAGTCAAAACCAGTACATTCTCCACCCGTTGTTCCATACCATTTATGTCAGGCCCACGATATCCAACACAACCTCAGTAACCACCTCCCTCCTTCCCATCTTTCGGTATAACACACAGATGTCATTTGCTTGGTCTGTGGACCATCCCTGTGAAATGTCATCCATAAATGTCCACAAATGCCCATTGAGTTCATTTAGTCCATGACTTTGGGCTCCACCTGTTATTGTGGTCACTCATGATCAGAGGGGTCGTGTGTTGAATGGAATTACTAGGCACCAAAGCCAGCTCAGGCTGGGTCACTGCTGCACTTGCACTGCTTCTTCTAAGGCTTGTCCTCCATTGATTCAGGTGGTTTCTGCTATAGTAACACCTGTAACATGCAACTCAGATCCCGGGTTACAACAATTTAAAGGTATTTCCATTACCATGTTCTACCCCTGGTCCCTTTGGATCAGAATATCAGGTTTAACATTGCAGTGAGCTCCTCCCCTCACACCTGCTCCAGCTGGGACTTATTCACACACTGCTGTTCCTTAGGGTTGTACGTGCTCCAAGTGAAGCGTCATCTATGAGCCAGGATCTCTTCAAGGATGTACCTGCTGTGGCATAGACTTATCTACAGCCATGATCACTTTGAGGTGCACCTGTTCCATCATAACTTTATCCATGGGCCACAATTTGTTCAGAGATATACCTGCTCTGCCGTGACCTTTCCCACAGCCACAGTCCCTTCAGAAGTAAAACTGCTCCAACATGGCATTACCCATGGCTGCAGTCCCTTCAGGGGTGTACCTGCTCTGTCCTGGTCTTGTCCATGGCCACATGCTTTGAGGTGCTTTAGCACAATCTCATGCACAGCCACTGGTACTTCAAGATACTGTTGCAGCACAGACTTATCTACAGCCACAGATGCTTTGAGGTGTACCATCTCCAGCGTGGACTTACCCTTGGGCCACAGTCCCTTTAGGAGTATACCTACTGTGGCACAGACATAATGACAGATACAGACACTTTGAGATATACTTACTCTGGTGTGGACTTATCCATGGCCACAGATACTTCAGGGTGTCCTGCTCCCACGTGGACTCATCCACAGGATGCAGTCCCTTTGACTCAAGTTCACACTGGAGTCCCACCATGATCAGTACAGCAGCACAGAAACAGCAGCAATGCCATGGCCATCTGCCAGCCCAGGCACATCGCCACCGCTGTTATCAGAATATTCTCAGGCACAGCAGAGCAAGATGATAATCAGTATAGCAGTCCAGCAAACAGTGAAAGCAAAAAGCAGCCACTAACGAGCACTAGACTCTAATATACAGTAAGGCAAGCAAGTCCCATGGCAAGCACAGTAGCCTGCCAATTAATAGCTAAACAGTAATAACAGCTGTAAATTCAATCTAGTACATTCCAATCAAACCTGCCATTACCTTGAACCCTTCATGCCCAACGTTGGGCACCAATGGGAAGAGGAGGGGTGGAGAATGTACTGGTTTTGGCTGGGATAGAGTTAATTTTCTTCATAGTAGCTCATGGGGCTATGGTTTGGATTTGTGCAAAACTTCATGCTTTTCAGCTGTGGAGAGATTCCTCTCTTCTTTAACAAGGCAATTAAGGCACTGCACACTCAATGTGCAGTGAGGACTAGGAAAGGTATTGAGCAGAACAGTAGTCAATACATGAAGTCTTTAGAGAAATGATTTCTTGTCAAAATTCCCCTCTCCCTCTCTTCTCTAAACAAAGTTGAGAAATGTCTGTCTCCTGCCGCTACCCTACATATATCCACTTTCTCTCTCTGGGTAAATTCTTAACGTGTCTGATGTAAGAGATGAGAAAATTTGTTATGAATCAGGCCCTAAAAATCTGACAGTAAATCCCATGCTGAAATCCTAGAGGCAGAATGGAAAAGATTTCTGGAGAATAACTGGAATTTTGCCAAGAATTTTTAAGAGCTTTAATGTCTTGGGGGAATATATAAAAACAACCTCATGATACAGCTAACCAAAGCAGTAAAACAAGTTCCCAAAGGCAGGGATCAGCACTTTGAATATATTTGGGTGCTCCATTAAATTCCTGTTTCTTTTTCCTTCTTCTACCATTTTCCTAGTTTCTTTCTACTTTGAAGTTAAGAAGGTAGACTTTATAAGTTACTTTTCTTTCTCACCCAGCCAACAGGGAAGGGTCATAAGTAGGGCAGCCAGTTCCTTCTTCTTAGAAAGCTGTATGACTGTTCTACTTTAGATACACATCCTCCCATCTAAGCCCTGGCACAGTGTGAGCTCTATCACAAATTTATAAGCTCCAGTTCTGTCCTGTGTACTACCTAGTCCAGACATGTAACAGTCATCTTAATTATAACTCAAATGTAGAAAGTACGCCAAAGTCATCTTTCATGACTAAAACAGGGCAAAGCATCTATAGCAGTGTCTTATAAAATGATGTTTAATTTTCAGCACACAAAAGACCACTACTGCACCACTTAAAAATGCTTGTATGCATTGTCTGTTCTGGGAGCAGGATCTCTCCAGTTTGAAGAAGCCTATCTGACCCCAATGAATAATGAACTGTTTAAAAACTTCAAGAAGAATCCTCAAAGGGATCAGTCAAGTGAGACCAAAGGAAATGACAAGAACACAAGATTAAAAAAGATTTTCTGATATAATCTTGACAACGTTGATTTGAACACCTAAAGGTTTAATAGATTTAACTGAGAGTGGCTAAAGCTAACTCACACTTTATGGCCTGTGTGATCCTTGTTGGAAGCATTTTAGGTACATGTGAGCAGTCTCAAATCATCTCGACTTTCTAAAGTATGTTGTACTTGGCTATTAGCTAGGAAAACATGGTGGCTATTAGAACCTTATTGGTTCTCAGCAGTATCAGGGTTATATTGTGATTTAATCAATAAAAGAAGAGCTTCTAAGAACAAGAAAGCATTGGTCATCAGCTGTATCTATGCTAGCAAGTGATATGACAGAATAGGTAATCGATCGAACCAGCCACTGCTGACACCTCTACTCTGTATGCAGTTCACAGGTTTTATTTCAGGCTTTATCTGATCTCATGAACCGAATTACTCTTCCATATACATGGTTCAACACTGCCAAAAGGACCAGTCCTTAGTTTAATACCACGTGGGTTTGTAGCGCACCTGATAAGAATTTGGAGCAGACCTTTCAGCTTGCCATCTTCACAGAATCCTAGAATGTTAGGGATTGGAAGGGACCTGAAAAGATCATCTAGTCCAATCCCCCTGCCGGAGCAGGAACACCTAGATGAGGTTACACAGGAAGGTGTCCAGGTGGGATTTGAATGTCTCCAGAGTAGGAGACTCCACAACCTCCCTGGGAAGCCTATGCCAGTGCTCTGTCACTCTCACTGAGAAGTTTTTTCTCATATTTAAGTGGACCTCTTGTGTTCCAGTTTGAACCCATTACCCCTTGTCCTACCGTTGATTGTCACTGAGAAGAGCCTGGCTCCATCCTCATGACACTCACCTTTTATATATTTGTAAACACTAATAAGGTCACCCCTCAGTCTCCTTTTCCCCACGTTAAAGAGACCCAGCTCCCTCAGCCTTTCCTCATAAGGGAGATGCTCCACTCCCTTATTCATCTTTGTTGCCCTGCGCTGGACTCTTTCCAGCAGTTCCCTGTCCTTCTTGAACTGAGGGGCCTAGAACTGGACACAATATTCCAGGTGTGGTCTCACCAGGGCAGAGTAGAGGGGGAGGAGAACCTCTCTCAACCTACTAACCACCCCCCTTCTAATACACCCCAGGATGCCATTGGCCTTCCTGGTCACAAGGACACAGTGCTGGCTCATGGTCATCCTGTTGTCCACCAGGACACCCAGGTCCCTCTCCCCTACTCTGCTCTCCAACAGGTCATTCCCCAACTTATACTGGAACCTGGAGTTGTTCCTACCCAGATGCAAGACTCTACACTTTCCCTTGTTATATTTCATTAAATTTTTCCCTGCACAACTCTCTAGCCTGTCCAGGTCTCGCTGGATGGCAGCACAGCCTTCTGGCACGCCAGCCACTCCTCCCAGCTTGGTGTCATCAGCAAACTTGCTGATAGTACACTCTATTCCCTCGTCCAAATCGCTGATGAATATATTGAATAATACAGGCCCCAGTACTGACCCTTGAGGCACTCCGCTAGATACAGGCCTCCAACTAGACTCTGCCCCATTGACCACAGCTCTCTGACTTCTTTCTTTCAGCCAGTTTGCAGTCCACCTCTCTATCTCATCATCTGGACCGCACTCCCTCAGTTTATCTGTGAGGATGCTATGGGAGACTGTGTCAAATGCCTTACTCAAGTCAAGATAGACCACATCCACTGCTCTGCCATCATCCATCCCCCTCGTTATGCCCTCATAAAAGTCAATGAGGTTGGTCAAGCACAACTTCCCCTTGATGAAGCCATGTTGTCTGCCCCTTATGACCCTCTTATCCTTGATATGGCTTGAGATGGCACCAAGGAGAAGTCGTTCCATCAGTTTCCCAGGGATGGAGGTGAGGCTAACCTGTCTATAGTTACCCGGGTCCTCCTTCCTGCCCTTTTTGAAGACTGGAGTGACATTTGCTTTCCTCCAGTCCTCAGGCACCTCTCCCGTTTCCCAAGACTTGGCAAAGATGATGGAGAGTGGTCCAGCAATGACCTCAGCCAGCTCCCTCAGCACCCGCGGATGCATCCTATCCGGACCCATGGATTTATGGATGTCCAGATTGCCTAATTGCTCCCTAACCCAGTTCTCATCCAACGAGGCAAACTCCTCCATTTTCCTGACTTCCTCTGGGGCCTCAGTGGTACGGGGCTCCTCGGGACAGCTTCCAGCAGAGTAGACAGAAACAAAGAAAACATTCAGTAACTCTGCCTTCTCTGTATCTTCTGTCACCAGGGTGCCCACCTCATTCATCAGTGGGCCTACATTGCCTCTGGTGTTATTTTTATCTGCCATGTATTTGAAAAAGCTCTTTCTGTTGTCCTTGATGCCTCTCACCAGGTTTAATTCTAAGGAGGCCTTAGCTTTCCTACTTGCCTCCCTACACCCTCTGAAAACAGCCTTACATTCTTCCCAAGTGGCCAGCCCCTCCTTCCACGATCTGTAAACTCTCCTCTTTCACTTGAATAACTTTGGGTTAATAATTTTGGGTCCAAACATGAAATTAAATTATTTCAGAAATCCAAATGAGGACAAGTCTTCTATTTTTTAGATGAAAACAACAAGAAAACAGAAACTTCACCATGTTCTTGCTATATTTGAGGGCATTTTGACACTGTCAGCAGCTTGGGGCTCTTAGGTGAATGGAATACCAGTGCAAAAGACAGTGTTGTACCACTAGGAGTGGCAACACCTTCCATCTTTAAACAGTTTTGGAATAGAAAGTGAAAGGCTGTAACAAGGCAAGAATTTCTATTTAGAAATACTATAAAACAAGAATGCTAAGGAGCCTTTAATCACTGACCGAATTTCAAAATAAAAATTGACCAAGGATGCCAGTGAATTCCCTAGAACAGGTTTCAGCTGTTCACTGTATCCAGTGCTTCCAGTAAGATGAAGAATCTTCAACTATCACTAGGAAGCCCGTAGTCATCACTCTTTATTATAGAAAAATCGTTCATTCTAAAAAAATATATTGCTTGGGTTTTGATGTGTTGTTGTGGTTTTTCTTTTCTTTTTTTTCTTTTCTTTTCTTTTCTTTTCTTTTCTTTTCTTTTCTTTTCTTTTCTTTTCTTTTCTTTTCTTTTCTTTTCTTTTCTTTTCTTTTCTTTTCTTTTCTTTTCTTTTTTCTTTCCTTTCCTTTCCTTTCCTTTCCTTTTCTCCTCTCCTCTCCTCTCCTCTCCTCTCCTCTCCTCTCCTCTCCTCTCCTCTCCTCTCCTCTCCTCTCCTCTCCTCTCCTCTCCTCTCCTCTCCTCTCCTCTCCTCTCCTCTCCTCTCCTCTCCCCTTTCCTTTCCTTTCCTTTCCTTTCCTTTCCTTTCCTTTCCTTTCCTTTCCTTTCCTTTCCTTTCCTTTCCTTTCCTTTCCTTTCCTTTCCTTTCCTTTCCTTTCCTTTCCTTTCCTTTCCTTTCCTTTCCTTTCCTTTCCTTTCCTTTCCTTTCCTTTCTTCTAAGGTATTTTACTTCAGGGATGAGAAGAAACTAAATCATTCTAGAAGCTCAAGAAATGAACCTATGTAAACCTCATAAGGTTCAACAAGTGCAAGGTCCTGCACCTGAGTCAGGGCAAGCCCAACTGTCAATGCAGGCTGGGGGATGGAGGGATTGAGAGCAGCCCTGCAGAGAAGGACTTGGGGGTACTGATGGATGAAAGATGACATGGGCTGGCAATGTGCGCTTGCAGCCCAGAAAAGCAACCGTATCCTGGGCTGCATCAAAAGGACCATGGCCAGCAGGTTGAGGGAGGTGACTCCGCCCCTCTACTCTGCTCTGGTGAGACCTCACCTGGGGCACTGCATTCAGCTCTGGGGCCTCCGACATAAGAAGGACATGGATGTGTTGGATTGAGTCCAGGGGAGGGCCACAAGAATGGTCAGGGGGCTGGAACTCTCTTATGAGGACAGGCTGAGAGAGTTGGGGTTGTTCAGCCTGGAGAAGAAAAGGCTCCAGTGAGACCTTACTGCAGCCTTTCACTGCTTAAAGGGGGCTTAAGAGAGAGGGGAACAAACTTTTTAGTAGGGCTTGTTGCGATAGAACAAGAGGTAAGGGTTTAAAACTAAAAGAGGATAGATTTAGGCTAGATATAAGGAAGAAATTTCCTACAAAGAGAGTGGTGAAACACTGGTAGTTTGCCCAGAGTGGTGGTAGATGCCCCATTCCTGGAAACATTCAAGGCCAGGCTGGACAGTGCTCTGAGCAACCTGATCTAGCTGAAGATGTCCCTGTTTATTGCAAGGCAAGTTGGAATAGATGACTTTTAAGGTCCCTTCCAACACAAACTATTCTATGACTCTATGAATCCATCACTGAGGAAGAAGGAAAGTACAGCATCTGAAAATCCCACCAGTTTAGTAGTGCTCCCACAGAATGAGGGAATACAGTCAAGGATATTTAAAATAATGGCAACATTCATATGCACACGTTTATCTTATGAACAGCAGAAAGTATACTACTAAGCCTTGCAACCTAAATCTCTAGTTCATCCAAAATTTGTGCCTGGTGCTTGATCTCTTGCTCTCCAAAAATACTGAGCCAGCAGTCAAGAATGGAATTTAACATTGTGCCAAACATAAAGAAAAAATATCCATGACTCAAAGTCCCTAGACAAAGCATTTTTGAGTCAGACTGAAGTTCAGTCCCAGGAACCAACAAATGTAAACAAACTCTTCCACTGGTCATGTGATGGGCTCAGTGTACAGTAAGTTGCAAAGTGAGGACATACAGTAAAGCATGTGAAAACTAAGCCTCCCCAGTAGAGATTATGCCTCCACAGAACTAACCAATAAAGGACCATGCACCGACACAAAGAATTTGAGCATCAGAAAATTAAGGACTTGAAATTATCCCATCACTACCCTCTAGAGCACATTTTGTTAAAAAGAACTGGCCCTTTGTCAGTGGAGACACAAGTAAACTTCAAAGTGATCAAGAATATGAGAATACTTCTACAATAAAATATCTGCTTTATAAACAAAATGGCTAGTTTCTATCACATCTTTTCTCATTTGAGAAGAACAATACATCACTGCAGCAAAGCACACAAAGGCACACCCACATTAAAAATACAAATAACCCCACTGGGGAAAATTGACCTATTCGCAGACTTTAAATGATGCACAAATTATAGCACTTCACCAAATAGAGGTTTTAGTTTTCTGAACTAGACTTCCTAATTGTCAGTAAATGAGTCCGAACTACAAACAAGAGGTTTCTGTTATCTGTTGCATAAAGTGTCAGGTGTTACTTGTATATTTAAGTACAAAAGGCCTATATTTCATAACCCCAGCTGCAAAAGTGTGCACTTTAAAAAAAAAAAAAAAAAAGCAATCAATCTCATTCTTTTGTCATTTGTAGCTCATAAGAAATTGAAACCAAAGGAGTTTCACGGCCACCTGCAATCATTAATATCTGCATACAAGAATGTTTATTACGAGAATATAATTTGGCAATGAACTTTGATGTAAACAAAACTAGTGAACCCCAAGTGTCATAATGTAAAAAAATAACACTGTTCTGCAATATCTAGTGCTTACATTTTGTACTTTCATAGGCCCCTCTAAGTATTTTAAGTTTTTAAATTCTACAAAGAGAAAAAAGGACACATTTAGCATGGGCAGAAAACTCTTTCTCTCCCTGTCTAGTGATGTGAGTTTTCAACTATTTTAGCACATTCTAACTGAAGTCTTCTTCATTGACTTATCATGCAAAAGGCCCTACCCTGAGAATTCTCAATATGACACCAGCAAGAGTTCCCCATGTGACACTCTGACATATTTACATCTCCAACCATCTCAAGAATTCTTGAAGAGACAGCAAGAATCAGACCTCTCTACAATGCTGATACTGCATGAATGACTGAACCACATCCAGTAATGATTCGAAATCTAGGTGTTTGTCAATTTATTGTTGCTGAAAGAATGCCAACAAAAGTATTCTCAATGCCCAACAGTACTCCTAATGTGAAACATCACAAGCATTTATATACTGGGATCTCAAAATCGGTTCTATTAACATGCATGGATTTGTATATTTTTCCAGTTTTGGAAATAAGGCTACTGAAATATATCAATAATGAAAGTCTTCTGTAATGCACCCAGTGCATTCAGTGACAAACAGATCAATAGGGTCTGACGAACTGTGATAGGCAACAAACACTGTCTCCACAAATGCCTGTGGAAAGCCACAGATCTCACCTATGTTAAGACCTTTGTCAATCTCTTACTAAACTTCAAGTACACTAGAGAATACAGCTTAGGTGAAATTAGTCTGAGATGGGCTCGCAGTTGGCTGAAAGCTGTATTTGAAATGTGGTTACCAGCATTCACCGTCAAACAGGACATATTTATTAACTATAACCTCCTGAAGTCCATGGTATTATATAGTTTCATTATCAAATGGAGTAAAGAATACCTTCATGACCTTTGAAACAGCATCAAACACGGTGGGTAACAGGGACTTCTGAGAAGACCAGAATTAAGAAGATCTTTGTACACTGGAGCAATACTCTGAAACACAGATGAGGTCAGAAAGGAGCAGTGCAAACTCCTGCACTTAGAATTAACAACTCTTTAAATATAATAGGGGGAAAGTCCAGTTGATCAAAAGCTTTGCAGAAGAGGATCTGAGGGATTCCAAACTGCATGTGAGTCAGCTAAGTCATGCTGTTTCAAAAATATATCATACACCAGTTAAAGACGTAAAAACAGGAGCTTATAACACTAAGGAATCCTGTCACTTTTTCTAGCCCCACAGTTGGGCATTGTGTTAGCTGTAGGAGCACTCTTTTATCAGGAAGGCAGCCACTGAATGTCCAGAGGAGAACAACATGCACTGTAAAGAAAAAAATGGGATTCTTCAGCCTAGAGAAGAGGGTTCTATGAAGAAACATAATTGTCTTATAATATGGTAAAGACTGCCACAAAAGAAATACCTGTTCTCTTTATCCACCAGGGCTAGGACAAAAATAATAGGTTTAAACTCCAGTTGTGAAGAAGTAAAATAAACATTAGGAAAATGTTTCTAATAATAGGGAGTTTTAAAAAAGGTGTTAGAGAAATAAGGGTGAAAACACTATAAGATTCTTCCTTGGCATTTAGGATAAACAAGAAAGGTCTTACAGTCTTTCTGCTGTTGTGTCTCTATGAGAACGGAATTGTCTTCTGCACGTTTTGTCAGAAGAGCTTCTCTACAATTCTCAGAAGAAGCTAAGATAGAAGCTGCCAGACAGGCAACTTCTCCTGAGTCTTTGACTGAGTGTGTGCGCACTCACATAACTTTCTTTGTGAGCATGTACATACCTTCCTACATTACACATTATTACACACTCTCGTGTGAACAAGGTGTCCTTAACTACCTGAAATTTAACTCTAAAAACATCTAACAAAGATTTCCCTCCACTGAGCCTCAGTAGTATAAAGGGTTGGAGTACATCTGGTGGTTACTATCCAGGGTTGCTTTAATGCTGGTATTCTTGCCCACCTTTTTCTCCCGAAGTACAGCAGGTTTAGAGAGGTATAAAAGTAAACGTGAAGAGGTTTTTTTGTTGGAAGGGCAGTTGGCATGGTTCTTGTCTCATTTACACCTACATGTAGCACTGAATTCAGCAAAATGACAGGATTATAAAACTGACTTGAAGAGAGAAACAGATCTTTGTATGATTGTAGTATTATAATATATGAAGAGCTATTGATTTGAAGATTTGTTCCACCCAAGTGGGTAAGACTATTCAACACGCATACTCAATGAGACTTACACATAATAGCTTAATGGTGGAAGCAGAATATGATACAAAATAAACATCCAAGCAATGCAGACTATCGGAACCTGGTGAATGAAGGAGACAATTATCCCCAGTATGCATACCAAATGGTTTTCATTTACACTTGGCAGCTCCTTTTCTCCATTTTGGAATATCTAGGCAAAGTTTTCCTCAGTATTGCATTCCCACTCTAAAGTTTCAGTGCTCTGGGTGGCTGCCCAATGAAAAGCTAATCAACTATGTGCTTTTCACTTAATCATACCAATACATCACCTCTACTCATGACCACGCAGTCCAAAGAGTGGCAGCATACTAGAAATCTGAGAGCACACTGAAGTTCGAAGGGAGGACATGAAGGAAGTTAGGTAATTTTATTACAAGAACAAAGTTACTTAATTAAATCCCTTTAAAAGTTTATGAGATGGTCTGAAGAGGCCAGGAAATAAAGTTTTCACCAAATGGAATGCAGCAAAGGCCAGCCATATTACTTGCAGGAAGGAGGGAATGGGAATTTACCCTAAAAATATTTAGCTGCTTCCAGGAATGAGGACAATTATTTGCAATATTAAAAAATCCTGGGGATATGTTTTTCTTTAAAAGGAAAGTAAGTAAGTAAATGGAATAGTAATATGGCCTCTATTTGTTCCTTTAACAAAGATATAAGCCTGGGGATGGAGGCAGAAGCAAAATTCCAGCTTACATACAGTCATTAGAAAACTAGATTCTCTCAGCTCAAAGTCCCTGAAGATCTTCTCTGCATTAAATGTGCTTGAGGCTCACACCATTCCCAGTAGCGACCGCTTCCCTGGCTTCACACGTGCCTCCCACCGAGGGTGAGAGAGTATGTTCCATTCCCTCAGAGCTCCCCAGGCTCGCCGGGCTGCACATGTGCAACCCGAACGGATACGCTTCAGCCCGAGGCTGCTGTGGCTGGCAGAGACAGAATTTCACGGTAATGGCTGGAACCGTGACCAAGAACCTGTCTCTCCTCTCCTCCCAGTAATCCCCCTGCTAGCAGTATATGGCAGGAAACCATCTCATTCTAATGCAGGAAGGATAAGAGGAAAAACTGAATGGTAAAAGCAGGGGAGTGGGGCACAAGAAAAACAGGCAAATATATTATGAACTGAGAGAGTGGAAGCAAAAGATGGAGAAAATTACTCTCATGAGCTAAGAAAGCTTGAGGTTGGAGATGTCTGGCAATGAAATGGAGCCATGACAGAAACAGTTTAGAGGAGAAAGAGAAAAAGGGATCAAGCTGGAAAGGGAAAAGGAAGAAAAGTTTGTGCCCAGCAGAGAATGTCGTCCTTCAGAGTCTGAAGTAAAGCACAGTATCTCACTTTGTTTGATCATTACAAATGATATTATCAATATATCTTATGCTCTCTTAGTCATGATCATTCACATGAGACAACAAATTACAATCGATTATTCCTTGACTCAAGCAGCAGAAATCTGAGCAGTTCACCTAAACCATTATGATTAACCATTCTGGAAGACCATTGGTCTCATTTTCCAAACATTGAGAAATTATACATGTGTACAAAGAATTCTCAGTAAGTATTGCTAAATTTGCGAAGTCAAATACTTGGGAAAAGGAAATGTTAGAATCAAGGCTGCCTCTATCTTTTATAGGCCTCTCATGCAGGTGCATTAAAACAAACATACAATGTTTGCAGACTGCTTTTGTCTTAATCAAGAATCAGGATGCATCAGATCTGAATTAACACACCAGTCTTCAATATTTTGAGTTTGTTTGATTGGTTGTTTTGTCTGGGTTTTTTGGTGGTTTTGTTTTTTTGTTTGTTTTGGGTTTTTTTGTTGTTTTGTTGTTTGTTTTTCCTACTTTGGATTTCTTGTTTTCTGCATTTGACTATTCTGTCCTCTCTTTTTTTTTTTTGTTTGGTTGGTTTTTCTGTTTACTTTCTACTCTTTCAGCAAATGCAGAGGAGGAGGGGCAGAACTCTATGAACGAATCCCTTTTCCTGTGACAATCCTCATTAATTCCCAAAAATAATGTGTGCACCTGTGTCTATGCTACCAAAAAAAATGAGTGAGGCACTGTTCTTCAGCTGAGAGCAGGCAACACCACAGTCTAGACCTACATGGCTACATTCTTCTCCTCACCCCCCAAACAGGCTGGCTGCATTGAAACTATCTATTAGGAAATGACCTGGGTCCCCAGCTTGTGTTCAGGCATTGACTCAGCAGATGTTCTTCAACTTGAATAAAAAAGCGTACCAAGGGGGTCATGCTAAAAAATTACACAGTATGGAGAACAGTAATCCCATGCTTAACCCCATGTACTTTCCCTGGTTTATTTGGTAGAATAAGTGCAACCAGTAAGACCAGAATTCCATGTGAGAAGTTTGAGTTATGTAAATAAAAGTCATCATCGTATATACATAGTGCAACATCTTCAGGTCTGTTATTTCCAAATAAATATACTTGTATATAATGTCAATCATGTGATCGTGTGCTTTTAGTCTGTGTGTTGTGTTTGTGTTTGTCATATAGGGACACCATACCAAGTTGGTTGCCAAATGCAAATGCAGAAAGAGACCAAAAAACAAAACAAAACAAAACAAAAATCTGAAGAAACAAAACAAAAGAAACAACTATAGTACTGGAAATCTAAGCTCTCTTATTAGATAGCATTGAGGTTTTATAGCCTAGCACTGAACAAAATGCATACATTATGCACATGTACCATTAATTTCTGAAATAATATGTGCAGCATGGCGTATCATTCTGTAGACAAGTAATTGACAGGTAATTTTTACAATAGGAAGATGAATTCACAGTATGGGATGTGTTGATTGCTCATGTCAGTCCCTTTGAAATTTTAAAACAATAGTAATCAGAGCTATAAATCTCTCCTAAGTATAATTAGATTACTATTTATACCTACTGTTGTTAAAACCAGCCTAAGAAATTACTTTTAGGGCACCATTACTGAAGAAATAATACCTTTGAAACAATAATCACTGAGTTAAGTACAATTCATATACCCACTTTCTATAATGGGAACACATAATTCAGGTATTTAAGAACACTGAATGTCTTTTCCTATTTAAAAGTTTGATAATAGCATCTTCAGACTTCAAAGTTTTTCACGTTATGCTGCAGGTCCAGAGGAATGTGGAATCTTTTCTTTTTCAGAGTGCTCCAAGACATAAGTGTTCACAGGTAGGTACCTCACTGTGGAGGTGTAGGCTTCGGTCAGAGAATGTTGATACAGCTCAAAGCTTTCTGGTGTTCTGCAGTGAGTACCTTCATTAAATACTAGCAATTGCATGAAGAACACTGACAACAGAAGCTACTTCCAAATCCATGGCTGGAATCACTGCGGCAGATAAAAGACCAAGGGGTTACAGTACTAAGATACAAATTATATTGGTATATATTGTTACAGGGTCTAGAAGCAGAAGAGTGTATGCCTCTCTTGATGTGTAGAAAGCTCAGCAGACTTCATTCCTCACTTTCCTAGTGGAGGTTCATGATCTTGTAGTTTGCTTCGTGCAAAACAGATTCCTGAACTCAGAAGCCTGCAGAGAGGCTTTGTCTATGACCTACTTGTGTGAAGTCAGGGGCAAAACTTCCCCCAAGCTCTCACAGCATTGTAAAGTTAGTTCTTTTGTGGAACATCCTCCCCTTCCCCGAAGAGTCGCTTCATTCCCCATTAATATTTTATTACACAAATCTCAGAAATGGAAAAAGCACATGTTTGGAGTGATATGTAGCAATAAGAATAGGACCCCATTTTTACGCAGTTTTCCGTTGCATGATCCAGCTCATGTGTTTAGAACAGTTTTGGTTCCATTCTCTTCCAATTTTATTTTTCTCTTAAAATCTTCAGCTGAAGAGTTTTTCTAATAGATGTGTTTTACCGCAATTGTTAAGAGGCCTCTATTTAATTCCCTAGATATTGCAAAGTTTAAGAACTTATAAAAATCAGAGTTCAAGCATAATTCTTCAGGTAATGTTTTTCTCCCACAAGGCACCATCTAGTTTTCCTATTCTATTACACTTTCTATTAACTCAGCATTAGTCAAAAAGTAACGAATGTACATTGAGATTTTGATTTTGTTTACTTTGGTATGCATTCCTGATATTTAACAGAATGTATCAATTCACCAATTTATCTCAATTATAAGTATCATTTACACAGCTAGACCCCCTATACTCATATACTGTTTAGGATTTATAAGAAGTAACAGGGGATG
Organism: Patagioenas fasciata; assembly: GCF_037038585.1. NCBI lineage: Eukaryota > Metazoa > Chordata > Aves > Columbiformes > Columbidae > Patagioenas > Patagioenas fasciata. The sequence continues at coordinate 99,844,238 of NC_092521.1, read as the reverse complement.
GGTCTTTCACAGCATTAGTCTTGCTCTATGATACCATGCTACTGTGATAAAACATTCTACTTCTGCTCTCATGGTGCTGTTGACTTCAGTGCCACAAGAACAGGTATCAAGACACGGAGGACACATCCCAATCAATGCCCATACCTAAAACTTTCTTTGCAATTCCTAGCAATACTTTTTTCTTAAGAGGCCCAAACCCAGGCTCTGCTTAAGCATGTGAGCAATATTATTTGAGACAATACCTACAAATATTGATCACAACCATCAAGCACATTTTAACACAAGTAACTCCTCCACCAGGTGCAAAGTTCCATTCAAAATAACAGTAATTAAAATAACCTACACAGGCTGTTTTGTGTTTGCTTCTGTCTATTTGTTAGATATACTGTGAATGGTACACAGGGTAAAGTGTCACCAGCACCTGAGCCTGTTTTGAGATGTTTCCTGTTTCAGATTCACATAGACGCAGCCACATGCATCTTTTTAGCAATTTGTTAGCAGCTACCAGTAAGCAACTACGTCCAGAGGGAAAATGTATTCTAGTTAAAGACTGGCTCATGGTCTCATCAGCCAGGTTTTACAGCTCTTAAAGCACAGCAAGAGAAATATTTATACTGAACTTGTTGCATAGGGACTTCAGATAGCAGGACAGTCATTTCTTGCATAAGTATTATATTTAGCTAGAGACAGCAGAGTTAGGTTAAAAGGGAAGCAGGGACTTCTAAAAATAAAATGTCTAGAAAATAAGATGAAAACAGACAAATGCTATACTCTCAATTTGAAGTAATTTGTTCTTTTTTCAGAAAATGTTCCCAAGACTACAAAATGTTTTAGATTTCCTTAGAGTTTTGAACACCCTAAGTACAGTAGCATATGTCTGTGCTGCTTAACCAAATCCTCCAATGATTGGAACTGCTTCTAGTTTTTTTTCTGTATATGTGTGTGTATAAAAGGGAATATTATTTATAACCACCTAAGGTCTGACACGGCATTTTTGAATCAATGCCATTCAACACATCTATGTTACAGTTGTTCTATATTAATCTAATTGTTTTAACAACATTGGAAAGTTTGTTCTTAACTAACATACATACTTACATATTCTAAGTTCTAGCTTGTTTGGTAACGAGGTCCTGAAGAAAAATGTTTCAGCACTATCTTTTACACTAATATTAAAAACGAACAAACAAACAAACAAACAAACAACAACCACCAAAATAAAAACCAAACCACAAACAAACAAACAAATCACCACTAATACATATCTATTCAAGGACTTCCCAGCATTATTAAAGTCTCCAGGAAGTCTCAGTCTAGCTAAACTGATATAGGATTTAAAGTGGTAAGGGATGTCGTTTCTGCAAAGAGAAACACCCTAGGAGATGGTAGAGAAGAAAGATTTCATAGAATTCAGAAATGAAATGGCCAAAAATATTAGAGTAGGTAAATAAAACTGTAATAGTTAGTTAAGCTAACAGGAAATGGGACAGGGTGTTTACACTGTGTTCCTGTTCTGGAAAGCTGGTGTCCTTGTGTCTGGTAGTACTTGCTTGTGTCTCATCGGCAATGTGTCACATCATACCAAATGACAATTCCTGGTGCTGTTATTTGAAAATAAAATCAGAAAAGATTAAGTAAAGACACCAGCTAATTAGAATTTCGTTTCTGAAAGAGAGAAGCACTTTTTCAGTGAAGTCAAGTTCACTGAATGTGAAGTCAGTTCTTTTCTAAGATTGTACCCAAGTACTGTAGTCTGAAGAAAGCTGCACTGTTAGATACAGAATGTATAACCTTGTGATTTATTTTGTACATGTGTAGGCATGTATGGACATATACATGTGCTTGTGCGTGCATGTGTGTGCTTCTTTCCTTTCCTAATTTATTTTCAAAGCAATGAAAATATTTGCACATTATCATATATTGGGTCTATCTTTTAGTTCCAAATAAGTGAGTAGCCACCTGACCACCAACTAGAATGACATTACTGACTCTAATAGATACAAGATAAACTGGAGTGGCAGAAAAAATAATATTAGAAAACTTCAACAATGGCTATGTAGATGGAGAAAAAGTCACATCAGGGTCTGGTGTTGAGACCAAATTTTTAAATACTGCTAATGACTCATTTATGGAGCTGCAAATGAAGAAACCCACAAGAGGGAACCAAAAGTAGGAAATCCTTGAGCCCGAACAGTGCTTCAGGCGCTCCTGAAGCTAACACTCATCTAAATAATATACAGCTGCAATTGTAAAATTTGTGGTTAAAATCAATTGCCACTGGGTTTCAGCCCAAATCTAAATACTTAGACCAACATCCTGATTCCATCTTCTCAAAACCGTCACAGTAGAAATTTAAGATACAAATCTATATTTTCCTCAAAAGTCAAGCTGATTGGTTCACAGTGGGATTAAGACCATCATAAAAACAAGTTTAAACTGCCATCACAGACAAATATCTGAATTTTACTCCAGGATCTAATCACAGTCCATCTCTAATAGAAAAGTGACAAAGGAAGTGAAAAATGGCACATGAAATTCCACCATCCTTTATTTCCACATAGAGGTTTCCTACTGGAGGGTAAACTATTCCAAACCAATAGACCTCACCAAAGTTTGAAAGTAATAATTTATATGCATGTGTCTATGAAGAGGCAACAGCTATTTCAGTTCTCTTTGTCTTTGCACTACTTTACTTCCAATGCACATGTATTTTTAATTGCCTAGGTTCTCTGTGTTATCTTTACTATTCTTAGTCTAGTGTTATTGGATAAGCTTTATTACCTTAATTGTTCTAATTTGATATTGTGCTTTTTAGTGGAAAATCTAATTTGAAATGGCAAAGGGTTAATTATGGAATTTTCCAAGGGAATGTCCCAAGGAAAGAAAAAGATATGGGCTGAAGTCAGTGAAATGCTAATTTTAGAGTCTAATTTCTACTTCTATTTTTTCTTTATAAGGTACTCCTATATTAACCCTACATATGGAGAAACATCTCTAAAATAAACATATGCTTTTAATGTTCTGAATGCCACTCCACATACAAGCAAAACAGAGCACGTGTTAAGCAAGAACCCTAAGTAAGCTTTTATTTAATTCAATATATTTACACAACTGATTAAACATTAATATCTGAAGACTTGTATGTGTCATTTTAATTATAAATAGACTCAATTATATGTGAGAAGCTCAAATTCTCTTTATCTTTTATAAATTCAGGCTTCTGAACTCTTTGGTGTAACTATGGCTATATGTTTGATAATCTCAGTTTGCTGGATTCTAGTGCTTTCAGAGATTTTATGTTAATACTTGAAATAGGGTAGTTTTAGGCAAACATAAGATATAAAATATAAACCAGATCTCTGTCACTCAACAAACATGTACACAGGCACATGCACAGATCCTTGCTGGGCAATAAGTCCCAAACAAAAGTTTTTGCATCTGAAATCTGAATCCATTTTGGGGAGATGTAGACATAGTACCAGCTGATGAGATTTATTTTGAAGAAAGCTTTGCATTTAAAGAGGAGAATCTGTCAGATACTGGTCTTTGGCTTCCGACAGAGCCAAAATACTGTTCCTGCAGTGATATGCCTAGTGACTCCTGAGTTTTAGGCAGAAGAACCTCCCCTGCCAATGACCCTTTCAGAGGTATTCACCAAAACTACAATAGCACACAAAGCAGAAAGTGATTAGGAGAGAACTTCAGCTAGTCTGCTTTTTTTCTCCCTAGTTCCTCATATCTGGTAATTGCTCATTGGTTGCTCTCTCAACTGGCCTATGTTGTTTGTCCAGACTGAAAAAGGAAAAGCCCATCATCTCAGGAGATTGCCAGTGCAATGTGACAATCTGCAGTGTTGACTTCTCATGAGATTTTCTGATTTGAGTCAGACATTATGTCCCAGAAAGAAACATTCACTTTAGAGGGTAGTAAATCTGTACAACAAGCCAGTACTCCTGCATCTGTATTTCTAGTTTCATATACATCTGTAGACAATTAGTTTGGTCAGCCATATCAGCCTTTCTCTTAGAGGGGCCAGCAGGCCTCACTAAGTACACAGGAATAAGACACAAGGGAACTAGCTTAATTTTAAATGTTGCCCACTCACTGCATCAATTTGAGCAAATCAATTCTAATAAATCAGCAAACTGCTCAGTTTTCAATTCTACAAAGTGAAATGACATAACTTTCTGACATTTATTAGGCACTCTCAGTTACTTAAATGAAGAGAGTTTGGCTTTAAAACTTGATTTTAAATAAATTTCAAATGAAGCACAAGAAAATCTTCCAAACCCCATTTCATGGCAGTGCAAGTTGAACACCTAAATCCTTCACGCTTCTTTGTTGCAGTCACTTTTCCTTCCCACACATAAGCACACACTTCTGATAAACTTCTCAAACATCTGTACTTCGCTGGCAAGACATTTCTCATGAAACTCTCAAACGGTCTATTTGCACTCTGGCTGCTAAATACATTCAGAAAAAAGACAAAGTTTACAATGGGCAAATGGAAGCAAGGAAGTTTATCCTTCATATATTATATGAAATGGGAATCTTGAGTCATGCAGCTGGTGTACAAATGGAATCTGTCACATGCTGCAACTGCGCAACCAGGCATATGTATATGTCTCTTCATTGAAGTTGTCAGTTGTCCATCAAATTTGTAAATAGATGGAACTCAGGTTACAAATTATTCGACCACCTTTGATTATGTATTTACACATGGGACTGAGGGGGAATGCAAATTTGTCCAAACACAACTGCTATACGTGGTAAACGTGTTTATGCACTCTACCTCTGTTGGTAGGGAATGAATTGGGAAACATCTATTTTCTGCTATTCACGTTCTCTGGAAAACCCTACTTGTAATCATATCTTTAACATCCATCTGTTTGCTTTTCTCATCTGAAAGACTATCTAACAATGCACTGTAGTTTATGTCTGGCCTCTAGATGATGCTACAATGCTTTTAACTCTGGCATTTAGTAGTATGTTACATGCAAGCAACTTTGAACTATATTCAAAATGTTTGGTACAGTAGCTTAAAAGCAACAGAAAAGTGGCTCTCCGTTAAAAAAAAAAAAATAGAAGCACAGATGGACTAAAACCTTTTTCTCTAGAAGGTTTCTAGTGCAAGTGGATTGATGTTGAGCACAAAAGAAAAATCTTGGTAGAATTGGTTTGCTGCATTTCACAATGAAAACCCTGTGACATCAAGTGTAGAGCGAATTTAATTCCTGCAGTCTGTAGTAACAGCTCTCAAAATCCTCATCCTATATCCTCAGATGGCTCCACTAGCATAAAGTACCCTTCAGTCTATTTTGATATGCCTTGTGACAAATGCATGTGGCTCACTGGCAGATAACAATTGGTAAAATGTGATGATTATTGAAGATTTCCCTAGTTGCAGAATATACTTCCCTGGTGACTCAGCCTAATTGCATAGCACATTAACTGCCTTGACATTGTCCAGGTGATCCCACCAAGAAACAAGTCTCTCTCATTTTGGAGAGCACTTGTACCTGCCCTTAACATCATGACTGAGTAGACCTTGGCTGTTTCCTAATGCTTCTGTTTCCTGTTCCTCATTGATGACTTCCTGTCCACCTGTTGCCCAGATCCATGAAAGGACACAGGAAGTCTACATTTATGGTTCCAAGAGTAAAAAGTTGAAAACAAGAGTTGCAGGCAGGTCACCAAGACAGTAAAAACAAAATCAAACAAACAAAACAAAACAAAACAAAACCCACACACATATTAAAAACAAAACAAAACAACCAACCAAAAAAAAACCAAAAAACAAACAAGCAAAAAAACAGCTTGGTTTGTGTTTGTTCGTTTGTCTTTTTTTTTTTTTTTTTTTTTTTTAGAAAATTAGATGGAGTGCAGCAAGCTAGTGAATTTTATCTCCCATTCTCTCCCATTTGGCACCACAGGAAAAGGCTTGATGTTGTGAACAGGATGTAATGAGGTCCTCACAAGTACTAGAACCTTATATTTCAAAAGTTTCCACTTCCTTTTCAAAACTTCAATAGAGCAAATGAAATCAGCAACAAGTATTTTGTTTTAATCCTTAGAAATGAACTTACATTTTTAAAATTGCCAGTGATTATAAAGCAGTGACTAGCCAACGGTAGCCACTCCGCCATGCTCATATAATGTTGTCCTACATTGTCACACAGAAGCTCCCACCTAAGTTGTTTGGCAATAAGTGCAATTAGAAATATATTATATTTAAATCAAGAACATATTAAGAATTTGCAGGTACTGCACTCCCAATTATGGATATATTCTGATTTCTTCCAGATGTGGGGCTGGAAAAAAACAATCGGTGTTGTCGATTTTCCAGATGATATCGTCCCCTCATGTCATGGTAGGAAGTCTGAAGAACTGGTCTGTTGGAAAGGCTGACTTTCAACCTCACATCCAGGTTGCTGGTTATAAGGATGCCTGGACAGCCATCCCTACTTTGTTATGTAATCTCTTTCCTCCTCCAAAGGCCAAGGAAATCTCCTGGCTTACACCTTTCTACTCTCCCTGATGAGCTGACTTTTCTGTAGCACATTTCTTGATTAAACTAGCTGTCAAATACACAAACTGAGGCCCCTATAACCTGGAGAAGACAGTAAGATAATGACTTTATCAAGTTCTCAAATGTAACTGTTTGTAGTTCACTTATGACAGAATGAATTGCCTGGAGGGTGTATTCAGCATCGTTCAGTGGCCTGCAGCCAGATGAATCCCTGTAAACTGGGGAAGATGTGGGGAGGAACCTTTTGGTTTTTTTCTATAGTTTTTCACTCCTAGCTGCTGCCAAAGACCTCAGCCTTTGTGTCCCATGGATAAATATGTCAGTGTCTACAGTTGCATGGAAAATTATTTATGGGAGATGGGGGGAGGCAGTTCACATTTGCCTTGCATGAGGTAATCAGTTCCTGTGTATACCTCAGGAAGCTGTTACAAGGCTTAAAGAAATTAAGAGGAGATTATCTTATGCTTTCAGGGTCCATTTAAATTGTCATACAACAGTTTCTCTGAGCATATGGATCTGTAGTTACACACATTGGTTCATAGATCAGCAAGACAGCAAAGTCTTTTAAAAAGGAAGTGTGGAAAAAAATACCAAGAGGACCAGCAGCTGAAGAATAGTCAAGGCTACAGCTTCTGACAGCTCTTCAAGCTGGAGAGACTGTTTTTCATGACAGCCCCTTTAACATTAACCACTTCCATGTCTTGATTAGACGGCGATGGCACATCAAGCGAGGGGAGAATTCTAGCAGGCGGTGCTGAGACAGATGGCACTGCCACCGCACTCCTCCTGCCAGCTGCCTGGGAAGAAGCTCTCCCTACCCTGTGATAAAAATGGCAGGAGTTCAGGCAGATTCCCACACCACTCACTCTCTGCATCAGAGGAAAGGCACCTTGGGAGCCGTGGATGGAGCATGGTATGGGAACAAGCAAACCTGCAAGGGAGAGGCTCAGGAACATCCAGATTCTAGTACGTCTGACTTCCCACATAGTTGCTGGAAACCCATGGCACAGAGGCTCTTTTACAGTAGGAAAAGTGAAAGGAAAACATAGTAAATTATGACACATATGTGCAAAACTAAAGTCTGGTTTGAAAGACAACATGATTTATTTGTTCTCCTTGCTAATGCTCTTCTAAGTAATAATATTTCTTTTAAATATTGGCTTACATTTTCACAGGTGCCCTTTGGTAGATGAAAAAATAGCCCCTACCATGCTAGGACAGAAAAGATTTGTGAGACAATAGCATTTGTCCATTTACAAATATTTTTTGTTTCAATATTTTTATACTTATTTTCCCTTTTGAACATGTTTGTTTCACTTATGTTATCATAATAAGACACAGCATAATTCAATGCAATATTCAGGCTATAAGACTGATCACATAAAATAGGTGCCTGCAGTTATCATTCAGTCCTTGCCACTTTTCCCAGTTTTCATAAGACATGTGAAGAGTACCTTTCAGGTTTTTCTGTGCGACATCTCTAGCAGAGTCAGCTCCCACACAGTAATTACAGGAGAGCAGGCATTATTGAAGCACATGTTACTCTGCATGGAAAACACAGGAGTGAACAAAATCCACCCAGTGTAGACCAAGGTGTGTAGCTCTAGTAAAGGCTTTTGCTGCAAGCAAATATGGCCAAATGTGTTGTGTGGAAATACGTGCTCCACGGAGTTCCCCCATTAAAGAAAATAAAAATCATTCTACAATAAAAGCTCCAAACAACATATTTCTGTAATAGTGTTAGCATAGTATTTTAGGCTATTGCGAAACAATGCAACTTCATTTTTAAGAATTAGTAAATCAAGACATACATGGTAGGGTGGTGATTTGTTTCACTGATGTCAGCAACATTATCTTTTCTGCTCCAGATCTCTGACACAGAACATAATATTTGAAAGAGACCAAAAAAAAAAAAATTCCTTAAAGGAATATATGCAACCTTGGCTACAATGTTCAGCCTCCACAGCCACATTGTATATTCACTGGAATTTTTCTAAGGACACTGTGCCATTTGGAACCATTTGAAAGGGGAATGGAGGTCACAGTTCATCTGGGGGTTGCTGTGCAGTCCAGGGGGGCAGTGGGTTGTGCCCATCTTTACCAGGTTCACCTCTGAGAGGAACCAACCACAATCGTAACTATGAACATCTCTGTCCATGGCAGTAAGTGGCTGAGGTTTAATCAGATGCTGGTAGGGGCACAGGACAAGAGGACCATGAAGTCTGCCAGAATGCAGTTCAGCTGGGAAAATGTTTTGAGCAACTTCGATTCAGCAGCGTGAGGTTAAACTGGACCACAGCTTTGAGTCGTTGGGATTTTGATCTGGGATGAGACACCCTAGAGTTTGTTTCTTGTATTGCAGAATCATGGCCTTTAGGTGAGGCAATGAAGTCAGCAGTAGGCAGAAGGTCAGAGCAGAACGTGCAGCATGTCAAATGATTCAGAGAATAAACAGACTCAGGAAGGGCAAATACACAGGCTCCAGAGGCAACACAATAGACTGACCTTCTCAGCTTTCTTTCTTCAGCCTACCACGTCACCAGATGTACACGTGGGTAAGAAGATAAAATAAATGAAAGATGGATCTCAGTGAGTGGTCGGGTTTTCAGCTACTGGCTGCTCAAGCTGCCTTCTGCAAGAGAATGCAGGGATGGCCACGAAAACAAGCAGAGTGTTTCTGGCCAGCTGTTTCAGCTTTAGTACCAATCTGAAAAATATATGCAGATGTACTTTCAAATAGTTCAAAAAAAAAAAAAAAAAGCAAGGGGAGCAGGGAGGAAAGCTTTAAGAAACATTCTGTTGCAGGTATAGATTTGATACAATCTCTTAGAGAAGACAATGGGCAATGGATTTATTTGAATGTATTGTATGATGTAAAATAGCAATTAGAGCTAAAGAAGGCATTTCAGCCGGCTGTTGTTTGCCAACAAAATATAAATTTGGATTACCCAAACTTATGACAAATACACAACAAACTCAACAGATTCTCATAGCCACAGACATTCTCTAAAAGCCAAAACATTTTATTTCAAGATTTTCAAAGCGGAATATCAGGACTCCAGTCTCAAAAGGTTTTAAAAATATTTCACTTTTTATTCAACAACAAATGAAAATGAAACCAAATATTTAACCTGGAAAAGTCCCCCACCCTTGATTAAACCAGAGAAACAAAACAAAACAACAACAACAACAAAGTCAATTATTTGCATAGCTGGATTAATAATAAGGAAATAAAGGCAACACAACTGTTGTCTGACTAGTGACTACCACATCCTATTTCAATGTGTTCTTTGAATAAAATAAAAGCAAGAAAGACTAAAGCAGCTTTGAACAACAGCTCTTAAGTTAGAGGCTGGAGCTCCCAACATAGCTCCACATTAGCTGGAGGCTTATACTGCTAAAATTCTGTTATAAAAGCTCCGTGAACACAAGAGAATTTGTGTAGATGAAATCACCACCAAGAAGTTAATAACTGTCTTTCCCTTGGAGAAATAAATTCAAGCCAAGCACACAAATATAAGAAGTTTCCTTTACAGATTTGAGATCCAAAGTCAAGAGATGCTGCATAAGGGTTTCACTACCCTTGAAAACATTCTCCAGCAATAAAAATGGACCACAAACTGAAAAGAAATAAAGCAAGAGGAAGGAGCTACTCTGCCCTTCTGCTGAGCTGAGCCTGGACTGACGACAGCTTCATTTTCCACTTGGCACACGATGATTTTGGAACTCCCCCAATTGTATGAGAAGTGCTCCCAAAAATCCTGTGGCCCACTTGTGACCTGAAGCAGAGTCCAGCAGTGTGGGTGAATCAACTCAGTTAACACCTTGTCAGAACTGGAATAAAATAAAATAAATAAAGTAAAATAAAATAATAAACATACAGTACAAAAGCGGGAGAGAGAGAGGGAGAGGGAGAGGGAGAGGGAGAGGGAGAGGGAGAGGGAGAGGGAGAGGGAGAGGGAGAGGGAGAGGGAGAGGGAGAGGGAGAGGGAGAGGGAGAGGGAGAGGGAGAGGGAGAGGGAGAGGGAGAGGGAGAGGGAGAGGGAGAGGGAGAGGGAGAGGAGCACACTTTTACACTTTCTGGTTAAAAGATGTGAACAGAGCAGAGCAGCTCACTTGTTCCTTTCCAAACTGAAAACCAGACCCCATTCCCCAGGGGCTTTCCTGCACACAGTAAGCTTTCTGTATTTTTGGAAGTATGTCCAAGTTAAAAACTGCTTGTTTTTTCCAAGCAAACATTAATTTCAATGGCATAATTGCCCAAACAAAGAGAGATCAATCTTCAGTCTGGCTCTGCTCAGTGACCAAAGGTTTGGGAAAGGGAGGGATTGTCTGTAGATAGATCCTGAACTAGCACAGCCTCAGAGACAGCTGGAGCAGCCCGGGATTTACTGCCATTTATGCAACAAGCTGGACTTTACAGAAGTGGTGGTTTGGCAGAGCATGACTCTGTTTTGCATTCTCTCTACTGCAAAAGAGTTGGCTTTGGTGCGTTTATAATTGGGGAAGGAGTTCCCTTCTGTCTGAGGCCATAATATACCAGTTAATTACATCCAGAATAAGCCCTTTTTGCACTGGAATAGCAGCAAGGCTGCCTGGGAGAAATAGCCACTCTGGATTTTTCTAGCACTTAAAAGCATGAAGCTGAGATCCTACTCATGAGGTACAGCGGTCAAACTGCAACACTCACATTATTGTCCTGCATAACAGGAATGTGTGACACTTAGCAGCCAAAGACCTTTGTTATTCCTGAGAGTTAGTAAGTAAACAGCCTCCTTGTCAGAAGTGACAAACGCCTAATTGTTTCTCTATAAATGCAATCAGCAGAAGCTTACCTTAAAGTTGAAGTTACAAATGTATTGCTGCCTGAGAGAGAGTGAAAGCCTGAGTCATCAGTTTTAGATGAGACACATGCAAGTGGCCTTGGGCATTACTAAGGATTACTGCATGAATAAAACTATGGTAAACTCATTCCAGAGTTGTTTGTTTCTCTTTTGATACAAAATTATTGTATTTTGGTGTGTTATTTTGGGGATTTTTTTTTACTCTCAGCTTTTGCTTTGCTTTAATTTAACTACAATATTTCATTAGTCCTCTCCTTTGAAATATTCCAAATCTTAAGCGGTTTTGTGTCACTGGAAGATCATGAGTTTGGTCTATGAGGAATTCACTGTACCAAGACCTCTTTTATCAAAAGTTCAGGTAGAAAGTGTATGAAACACTAAGTCCCTGTGTCCTTTGCTTCATTCTAGGGAGTGATATACCCCCGCACTGCATGACCCAGCACCTCGAGCTCCCAGTGTGCACTGCAAGCTCTGTTTTGCTTTCCTCTGGTGTATATTAGTTTGTATTTCAGACCATACAAATATAATTTAAGTTGTTTCTGGACGGGAGGCCGCCCAGCAAACAGACTTATTTTAATACTGCTGCTCCTGTCAGATTTGAATGGGCACTCCATCTATAAGGCAAATAAGTCATATCCCATATAAAGTGACTACTTATAATGAAGAGCTCACAAGTAACTGAATACACGGACATATAATGAACAGTAAAATCACAGTGACCCAATGGCATCTGCAGCAAGTACACTGAGTGCCTGGCACCAAGTATTAATAGTACCTGAAGCTCTGGCTCCACAGATATTTTTGACCAGAGTTCAATACCTTGAATGCCTTTTTGAAGATGAGCCTCGACCCTGTTAATAAACAGCCCTATAGAAATCTGCTCATCTAAGGATGTTATTCAGCAGCTGAAACACAGGCATCTAATGCCACTTGTGTGTCATTGGATACGTAAGACACTTGTGTAGATCTGGCAGGTAAAGCACAGGAGTCCCTCCCCTCATGACCAGTCAGCCAGATGCTGGACAAGACATGCAAGAGCATCTAAAATACCACTAGGTCCTATTTTTTATTTTTGCATTGCTCTCTAATACACCTCACGGGCTATTATTTAGGCTGACCTTTCTCCTGTAAAACTTCAGTGACAATCTCCTACTTTCAGCCCACTTGAGCTAAAAACATGTCCAGGTCTGATTCAATGGTGTTTATAGTGACTGAGCTGCCACAGATAGATCGTATACTGAATTATCTTCAAAGAAAAGGATCCATCTGTTAAATGTGCCCCTAAATCTTCTCCTAAAAGAAGTCCTTCCCAATTTCATTCACTATCTCCAAGAAGATACTTCACTTAAAAAAAAAATATTGGGCGAAATCTTGGATAAAGGCTGTAATTTAGTTTCTCAATTTCTATGTGCTGCCTGAATAGCTTTAAGATGTTACAGCAAAGAGTGTCAATTTATTCCAAAGGATTATAATCATACACTACAAGAAGCCACACTAAAGCCATGTTGCTGTGGGATTCAGAATATTTGGGGCTGGGGATTTACTGGTTTAGTACATCTTTTGTTCATTCTATAACTGCTGTCATATTTTGAGCCTTACGGAGTATTGGCTTTGCAGAGTTATGTTCCCCCATAAATTAAACTGCTTAGCAAAAGTGCTTAGTAATGATTCTACATTTTGGCTTAAGCACAAACCTTTTTAATTTGTTGTGTTAAAGCCGTACTCCTTGTGGAGCTGTCAGCTAATTTGTCTCCTTTTCTAGCCTCCCTTTTAGTTGAGACCTTCGTATAGTCTTCCAACATGTTCAATTCTGCCCCCAGGATTCACAGGAAAAAAAAAATTTCCTCTGTCATAAGAAGAAAAAAGTGATGTTTGAATTGAACAAGTATCACTGCACAAAAAGTAGTCTCTGCACAGATTTTGTAATATCCCAGTCAAAAGAAGCTTTAAAAATACAGTGTGGCCCATATATGAACTTAATATAATGCCCGAAACAACAGTAATACTTCTCAGCAGATTTAAGAGAACAAATTCATTAGTATTTGCACGATACTTTCAGAACAACCTTTATCTTTTCCATTCTTTTGCTGGTTATCTAAAAAGAAGGCTTAGTATGAAAGCATAGGCTTGATCCCCTGGGAGTGCAGTTCATCACGCATAAAAAAGTGATTTTACGTGATCAACTATTAAGACACATTTTAGAGGAGTTTCAAGTCAGCTTTAAAAATCTAGTGTTTCAAATCTGTGTTGTGGTCTGCATAAATACACGGATCAAACAAAAGAAAGAAGGGAAAATTGTGGTTTAATTTCTGAATGTGTATTTGCAGAAAGCAAAATTCCCTGTAAGCTCTACCATACCAGCATGTTCCTACTCTGGGTGCACACTTGAAAAATAGCCTACCGCGCCTAAGGTTGTTCACAGTGTAAGAGCTACATTACTAATCCTCTGGGATTGACTAAAATTGATGTAAGGGTGTCCTAACTCAAATTGTCCTTGTTTTTATTGGATTGCACCTGTGCTTTAACATCAGCTCTATTTTTAGCATTTAATATGACATTAATACAAATAAATCATATAAGGCTTGTTCTTAACGGTTTGCAGCATGCATACATATCACACACCATAACGTATTTCCAATTCATATTAATCATAGGGGGATAATACATTGGACAATAAAACACATTTTTTGACAGGTTTGTGCACGTTTAGATTTGCTCAGCCCAGATCTCCTTTTCCTAGAATCGTTCTCTACCTGATTTATGTTGCAACACTTTCCTAAGACATCCCTCCAGCCTGTGAGATTAAGTACATTGCTGCAATCTAACTTACTATTCCAAGTGACTGCATGTCCAAATCAAATATTAAACTCCATTTTAGGGTAATTTATGTTCCCAGAAAGCTATATGAAAGCTATATAAAAGCTTTCATTTTCTCTTCATACTCATGCCCTATGAGTCTTGCCTTTTTATGCCATTGAAATGAGAGGAACACAAAATGGAATCTACTCATGCAAATCATATAAGATCTGTGCACCCACACTTAAGTCCACCCCCCCAAAAAAAAACAAAACAACAAAAAAACACCACACAAAAAAACCCCAAAAACAACAACAACGACAACAAATATATAAAACAACAGAAAAAAAAAAAAACACAAAATAACAAAAACAGGGCAGCTACTTTATTGTTGCAGATATCTTTCTACCAGTCAACTTCTATATATCCCTCCAGAGCTAATTAGTGAGGGACCTAATGCAGCATATTCCAAAGCAAAGTCCATGCTTCCAAAGACACAAAGACTGGGTTCAGATTTTCTGCCCCTCATCTATCTGCCATCCAGCCCATGGCCATTTCCAGAGTTTAGCTACTGCTGCCTTTCTGTGTTTCTACCTGTAAGGTGCAGATGCCAGCTAGGTGAGAACTCAGAGTGCACTTCACAAAGGCGTGCTGCTCTGGGCCATTCACTAAATTAAAGAAATGAATTGGTGTAAACACATACCATGAAACATGTTTGTTCTCTTCAAGTCACCCTTGCTTGTGTACAGTTTACTGTTGCCTGTGTAGCTGAGATTCCTATTTAAGCCTTTTGTTCTATTTGTCTTGTACCTGTGAGCAGGTACTCACAGATATCAGGAAGCCTTCTGGAAGTGGATGTATAGGCAACTTCTTGTGTACCTGGATAAATCTAGGTGAGCTGGCTGACACTGCATTCAACAACAAAAGGTTGGATCATCTCCTAGCCACAAAAAGCTTAACCCTCACACCTGCAAGATTTCCTCTCACTATACCTCACCTCGTAGAATTGCAGCTTGTGGGTGATAAGGGTCTTGGCTATTATACAGTATATTTTCCATGCAGCAGGATTTTCTTTTTTTTTTTTTTTTTATGTTTGACTGGGCTCTAGCTTGATAGAGCTAATGACCGTATTGAATTTTCGTTATTATGGAGATGAGCCTCCTGATGATTCTGGACACAAATAGTTGTTCTATTCTCATCATAGCTCTGCACAGACTACTAACTTTCAATGTTGACCTACTGTCAGACTAATACTCTATATTTGGAAATTTAGGAGTGAATATTCTGATCAAGTTCCAAGTTTTATTGAGTACAACTAAGGTTTCTAATGACCATCTCTAAATAAAGCTGAAATACCAGATATGGACATATCTTTGAAGACAGATGACCCAAGTGTCAATTTAGCTACGACTCAGGCTCCACGGATTAGTAATTGTCAAGAAACCCTGGCCACACTGACATCAATGGCAAAAGTGAAACCATAGCTTTTGGCCTCACTTTACATGTGTATATTTTAGGGTGATATGGATACATGACAGTTCATTATGTGTTACAGGTTCATAACAGGCATCAAAGTGCCAAGCCCCAGCCTCATGCTTAATATAAATAATACTCTTCTATATTTATTGTGAATGTAGAAGCATTTGTATGTGGTTTTTAAACCCAAAATTATTCATGCAGTACTGTTGTCAGGGAAAGATGATCACTGGGTTTCCAAGTACTGACTTGAGCACTTGGTTAACAAAATAGGAAAGATAGCAGTCACATATTTCATTTTGAGGCCATTATTTCATTAATCTAGAAAGGATGAATGTAGCAGAACCAATTGTCAATCAGCATCTTCCATATTAGAATTTTTGAAAGTGAAAAAAAACTAGTCACAAATATCAAGTATATTTCAGGTTCACTGAAATGCAGTCATACAGACCAAGACAAAGAAGTTCCCTAATGGTCTGAAACAATCAATGTTTTTCTAAATTAGTTTGTGATCCATATTACTCAACTGTATCATTTTATTTTATTGGACACATTAATTTGAAATAAAAACCCACATGTTCATTGTACACAGCCTGAAAGCTGTTCCAGCAGAGGAGAAATAAAAAGTAATTAGAAGAATCACTGACTAAAAGGATTTACAGTTTTATTGAGACCTCTGGCCTATATAAAGCCTTCATTAAATTTTATTCACTGGATGTTTTGCTCACCTCATTCCTTGTTTCAGATAGAAATGGAATGAATGTAATTTTTTTTTTTTTTTTAGCATGATTAACCCTACATTATCATCAGTCAGGCAAAAAAAAGTACAATACGTATGGCAGCAAAATAGGCTGTCATAAAATGCTGCCTCAGGACTATATCACACCAATCTAAGTCAGTCAACAGCAAACAAGAAAGTATGTTTGAATATTTGATCCATCATTTTCTAATTAAGATGAAGGTGACCTCATTCTTGTTTCCACACACTCATGAAATGATTCTAATTTCAGAGTCAAACAATGATCTCACAAGAGCCAAGAAAGGATTGGTTAGGCCTGATACGTCCAGGTCAATACACTTTAAAGTTACATGCTATGTTACTATATTATTAATTTTTTAAAATATTTTATGTTCCTTTCATTGGTCTGTTTTTATGTCAGCAATGTAACTGTGTATTAATATTATCCAACAGAGACATGTAGTTTTCTGTGGGTGTTTGGGGTTTTTTTTCAATACGTTTTTCTGCCTCTCTGGCTGGATTTTGACATACAAGCCTGGAAACCTTTGGGTCAAGTTTCACCAATTCTTCCCTTGCACCACTGGCCATAGAAGAGCTTTGCCACTTGATATCAGTAGCTCTGTCAGTTTTCCCCTTCCCAGTGAGAAACTGAAAGCCAGCAAAGTTTAGTACATTTTAAAATCGATTCTATAGAGAGAATTTTCTTATAAACTGCTGCAAATTCTGCTCGTTTCTAATGAACAGGGGCCTGCAGTTTAAATCAACATAAAATGAGTATATTGGTTAGATAACGTCTAAGTAATAGCATTAGCTTTGTCCTTCACTCACAAAGAAGAGAAGGTTACACACTGACCCCTGAATTAGTACCACTGTAATACACTGGTGTTCTTCCTTGACTTCAATTGAGAAACTACAAGCCCATTATAGTCATCAATCAAGTCTACCAAGAGGCAGAGAAAGCAGATGTACTATTGCCTCTATTTCACAGAGGGGTAACTGAGGAAAAATTATTTTCCCAAAGTCAGAGAGGCCATAACAGACCTGACAAGAAACAAATAAACAAACAAAAATTTCCAGTCTTTACACACAGAAACTATATTCTGGTAACTGCTCAAGGAAAGGCAAGAAAACAATGTTGAGAAGGTTTTCCTCCCTAGAAAAAGGGACCTTTCTTCAGATTAAGAATGAGGAAAGAAAGCCAGCCCTTAGAAGCAATGTCCATCTTGGAATTGTATTAGTTTCAGTGAAGAATAGACCAGGAATACCTTGTTCCCATTACGGATAAGAAATCTGCATCGTGGATTGCAAATGTTTTTTGACTTTTGCCCTAATGGTCCCAATTTTCTCATTTCAGTTTGAATCAGCTATTCTACTGCCAAAAAGCCAGAGCTATTACTTGCAGAAGGAAGAAAAAAAAAACAACAAACAACAACAACAAACCCACACAAACAAAACAAACAAACAAACCTTGCACAATGAAAAGTTTTGAAACGTTATTTCCCATTGTCCCATTCAACCTATTTCAGAACTAACAGTATCAGAAAGATTTAGAGAGCTGAAGAAACAGGGAGAAATAGGTGCTGCTTCTAAAGGCTTTTTCAAACACAGTGTTGTAATTGGAATCAACAGTATAGTTCAGGCATTCTGTCTTACTGATAAAAAACATGTGGAAATATCCTTCTCCAGGAGGACCAGATGTCCAAGGCAGTCAAGGATTTGCAAGAAATTGCCCCCATCTGCCTCTGCATCTCACTTTGCCTAACCTATAGCACAGCAGCAATTCTCCAGCATAGCTCTAGCACACAGAGGAGATTTGCAGTGATTTTTAATAAAGCCTCTTAATGGCTGATATGGACTGTGGAAGGAGCTTCTTTCTTCCTACATCTCCATCATCTGTTGTTTTTTTTTTTTCTCTGTCACTAGGCTTCTACAACAACTTCCTCAGGGGTCCTTGGAGGAAACAGTTTATTTTCCATACATTGGATCACAACAAAATCAGTGCTGTTCACATTGATGAATTGTGACACAAGATTAATTGATGGAGATCATTATCATCTCAGTGGGCTGTTCTTTTACAGCTCTGGCCAGAGAGGTTTAAAATGCTAGTACTCCCTGATTACTGACACCATCCCTGTGCTGACAATTACCATCCACTCTGCCAAACAGTGCGAATAAGCCAGCAACATACCGCAGTTATTCCAGACAGCTTTGTCAGCATGTTTTTTTAATAGTGTGATTCTAATAAGAGCTTCAGAGAACATTTGCCACTCATTCCAATATCCCGTCACCCTCCCTTTTCTACTTGGAGCCTTATTTATGCATGTTGGTAGTGGCATAACCCATGGATGGGACTTTTTCAACTTGAAAATTAGATACTGTCATATATGTCAGAGAAGATCAAATGAAGCGTTCCAATATACTGCCCAAGAGGTATTAACTTCTTAGAGTGGCTCTCTTTTTCCTAAAGGATTGAAATAATCTGCCCAGAAAACATGAGCCTGGCAGTCGACTCCAACTGTTTTAGTAGAAGACTGGGGAGATCCTGGTATTATTTAATAACTGTAGCTTCTGGCAAGGGTTTAACATGCACATTTAAGCATTGTATTTAGCTCCATTTGTCTGCATGCTAGATTTGATCTGTGGGGCACTAAAGTACAGCACAAAATGTGGTTATGTTTCCTCTGAGAAATTCTCACTCCCTCTGGGACCTGCCTTAACTAAGAATAATTATTTTTCAACTGAGGCAGGTTCTCCTTTGCAAAGCTAACGCTTTTATAGTTGTAAATAAAGAAACAGAAATAATCAGTGGTGCAAGTAATACAATGGCAATAGGCCCTTTAACTATCAAAATGTCATCTGAAGGCTGCTGTTTTCTCCACTTGTAGCTCCACAGGGCTATAATTTACTTCAGAAATTTGGTTACAACAGATGAGAGTGGTGGTTTCTCAAAGCAAGCCAATTGAATAATTTTCAAATAGCAATCCTAGATATTATTCCACAGACCACATATGGCAGAGAGAACGCTAACATGAAAAACGAAAAATCCAGTAACAAAAGATTTGCCTCTATGAAGCAATTTGTCTCTATACTTAATGACTTTAGGTGTGAAATAAGTTATGCCCTGGAGTTCAGTAAAGTGTAATGTCATGAAGGAATTCTGTAATACAGCTATCCTGTGGTATGATTACCCATTTTTTCACTGTAAGTCTTGCAACAAAAAGAAACACTATTACCTTAAAATGTCCCCAAGAGAATTTTATATCACACCTACAACCTGGTTTAGAAATGCAGGGCAATACGTTTTCTGCATAAAATAGTATATCTCAAGTCTAGCAGCAAGAATAAACCTGATTCAGATGGCAACTGGAATTGTCAGGAAGTATCCCGTTCCTTCACAAATGGGCAGAAAATTACTAAAGTCACTTCTCTCTCATGGCTGCTTTCTTACATGTGCACACAAACACAGAAAAAGCGCCTGCTTCAGATAGTTATAATAAAGCAGCAAAACCCACTGGTCCTTCCAGCAACACAGAGGCTGATAAACAACTGCTGATCAAGGACTCTCCTGGCCCGTGTTCTGTGTACCAGGAAACAATGCAGCGCATGTTTTTATATTAGCTGGTTGTTATGCTGTGTCATACATGTTAAATAAGCCAAAAATACACAAATTAACTTGTTGCTCATATGCTACATAAGGCAGACTCACAGAATTTGTTTTGATCTGTAGCAAAGAAGTGCTGATAACCGCTTCACAATGGAGAAGACATCAGTAGGAGATCTGAGCTAAGAAAATTTCTAAGACCGCAAGGAAGCACACCCGCAGCACAAGTCCTCTGTACGGGCTCGCTGTGCGCAGCCAAATGAGACACCTCTACAACACCTTCATTAGCATCTCCCTGCAAAGGAGGCCACAGCAAGCTGAGAGAGGGGCCTTGACCACCTTTGCCTCTCTGAAGGCAACAAGATAAGACCAAACACTGGTTTTGAGACCTCTAAACAAGAACACCAGAGGAAAGAAAAGGGTTGGTTCACATTAAACGCATATTACAACAGACGCATCAATAAGTACAGGGAAATCATTTTGCTAGCAAGAAGTCTGGAGAAATGTATGGGTATTGATTAAAAGAGAAGAAAAATTCTGATCTTTAAGTTATTTGTGTATGTGTTTCTTTAACAGCCTTCACACCTGAAAATGACAGAAAAATGCATACTGAAAACAAAGTATGTCTGTACTAGCCACTTCCTGGCATATTTAAGGTTATTGCTACGGCTCATCTATTTCCATCAAATTTGGAAAGCAGCCTTAACTAAAAACCATGAAGATATTATTTTTAGAGGAAATTAACCTTATTTATATACAGTTAGTTGCAAATCTGAAAGAGAACATTTACTCTTTTCTGCATGAACTGACAACATCTGGATTATTTTATCCTCCTATCATTGTCTGGCTGTGATATTGTTGAATACATGAGTGTGGGGAGTGCCAGAAATCAATTTGATTCTAGAACTTGCATTATATTAACAAACTAGAAAAAAAAAAAAGTCACTTAAATCATGGTTCCCTTTCCCCACCCCCTACTTTAATAAGTGAAATGTCGGGCCTCTTGCTCCTAATTCATTAGGGAGGTTTTAAGCCTTTCTCGTTAGAAGAATTTCACTACAGCTTTGAGGTTTTGATGTACCCTGAGGTTGGCTGAAAAAAAGATGTGTTTTAAAAAGGTTAACTTGTGGAATACACTATAAAAGGCAGTAGTAAAAGCTATAACTCTGTTCAAAGGAGACTAGCACTTAGCAGGAATAAAAAATAAATAAACCACTACAGAGTAGAAACACAAGCTCAGAGAGCCCTTGAAAGAAAACTGATGTTCTTCCATTCCAGAATATCAGTATGTTATTCTAATTAAACAACAGTTTTACTATTATTCCTAACTCCGGTTAGCTTATTTCATCCCAAATCTATGCTTTATTGATTGATTAGCATCAGTCACAATTCTCCCTGCTTCTCTTCACAATTTATACCTTCTGTGCCCTGATACTCCAGCTTAATCAAAGTGTTTTCCCATCAAAACAGTCATGTTTATCCCTCAGCTAATCTGAAGCAGAGTTTTAAATGTTTAGCCCACACGACTAATCCATAGCCATTATATTATATTGTTTGTACTGTAAAAATCCACCAAACAAACTACTTTTTTTCTTTTTTTCAGGCACAGAGTAGTAACCAGAGCTAACATACTCCCTGTTTTCTCCCAATAGTTGCTGGGCGATTTTCCTGGCAATGAAGCCTTAGGAAAGTAAAACACAAACTTGTTCAAGGTCAGGTTTATGGTTAACCTTCTCCAGTGTCGTCACCATCGCAATGACTTCGCAGGGCTAGTGAGGCAGTAGGCAGGCAGAGTTACTGCTGAAGCCATTCCAAAATAGACATGTTCCGACATCATGTCAGAGACAGCAGAATCCTGTGGGTAAGGGTCTTCAAAATAAAAAGCAGCAACGAAGTGGCAGCTTCCAGAGTTTATGTAAATGTATGACAATTTGTGGATTGGTCTCCAGTTTTCCCCTTTTCCTGTGGAAAAGGACGTCAGTCCCTGCCCTTGCTGGTCCCCAACTTTCCCCTGGTCTGCCAGGAATAGACAGCTTCCTTCGCTAGCAGGCATCCACATCATTTCAACGAAAGTCAGCATAGTGACTGGCTTTAGTCCTCCAAAAATCCTGCTTCTGTGTTTTCCAGGGCAAATATATCCTGCCTATTTGACATCTTCCCACAATCTTTAACACAGTCCTATGAGGCTCCTGCCGTTGTTCCCTGCCTTCAATGGCTATTGTTATGTGCCCATTAAGTGATCATATTTCTCTTAAACTCTATCCAAGCCAGAAAGGGGCAAAGATAAGATTGTTCTCTTTCTCAGCAAGTCTTTTTTTTAACATGCAATACATGATTTGAGAAGAGAATAACCAGAAGGTTGAAGCTGAGGCTTATACTTCAGAGTTTCCAAGGTATTTGGGAATGTGACTTTTATTTCTATTAAAATGAAACTCTCAGAGATGCTCACTCACTTTGTAATAACCTCATTCCTAGTTTACTAAATACAAGGTGGTTTAGTTAATTTTGTAAGTCATACCAACGGAATAAAAGTGGCACATACTAATCAGCAGCAAAGACACAAACAGTAAAATTTCAGGTGACTCAGCCAAGGCTAGGCACAGTCTATATATAATTAATTGCAAGTTTGAAACATAAAGAATTTAGGAAAAAAATAACTGGCAAGGAAATAATATTCTGAAGACCAAAAGTAAAGCCATAATATTCTGAGAGGAAATACTGAAAAATAAGTCAGAAAATAAAAAACTTTGGCTGAATTATTAAAATTCCAGATTTTGTAAACATAGCAGAAATTATTTTCCTTGTATATTCTGGGCAGGGAGAAATCAGAAGTCAGTGAATGAAAAAAAGAGCAATTGGAGAGTATGATATAACCCTGTTAGGAACAAATGGAGCCCCAGCATCCTTGAGTGATCAGAAGATTTTCTTGTTTGAAAATTTTTTCAAGCAATAAAACAAAACAACATCTTATGTTGGTTTGACTGAAAATCAGTTAATTTTCTTCATGCAATTAGAAACTTTTCTTTTTCATAGCTAGCACAGTCGTAGTTTAGATTTAGTTTGAGAACAAGAAGCGAACAGCCCAGGACAGAGTTAGTGTTTTTTAACTGCTGTTGTCTCGGAGCCAAGGACTTTTCTGAGCTCTCTGCCCACAGTTGTGAGGCAGCGGGGAAGAGGGCCATAGATGGGGCAAACCTTGACTGACATCCTTGACTGATCAATAAGAATATTTCATGCCATTAGCGTCATGAGCCATATTGAAGATGAGTTGGGATTTTCTGGCTAGGACAGACAGATGGAGACGGAGACCCATTTCAGCTTCTGCCCATTTTGGTGGAGTTCTGTTTGGGAGTTTCTTTAGTTCGGCCTTTTGCCATCCTGCCATTTTGCAGAGGCCTCTGGGCCTTTCTGCCTTTTTCCTCTTTTCTCTCTCTGGGATCAGCTGTTCAGGACCAGGGTGCTGCTGCCTGGGACTGGTTGACTGGTGTGGACATAGTTTGTGAAGAATTGTGTTATCTTTTATTTTTCATGCTATTTTCCATTTTATTTATAGTAGTAGCATTTTATATTTTAGTATTTAATATTTTATTAAACTGTGTTTATCTCTATTCATGAGTTTCTCCCTTCCCTTTCAATTCTCTCCCCTACTTAAGAGGGGGAGGGGGGCAGAATGAGCGAGCAGCTATCTTCGTTTTGAGTTACTAGCTCGGGTTAAACCATGACAGCTCTTTACCATCTTGGACATTTGTCTTATTCAAATAACAGACAAGAAGAGAACCCAGAGAAAGATTTTTGCTAATCAACAGAAAACAATCAGTGCTTGTATGCCAGTGGCAGGACTCTTGTAGTGGTCTGGACTTTGGATTTGCAGAGTGTATGGGAAAGAATTCTGTCCCAATAAGTCCATGAAAGAATAAAGGAAAGGCAGAGGATTCTCAAATATACTAATTTCTATTTCATCCTCACAATTCTAATATTTTTATCTTATCATGGTGAGGATCTTCAGAGCTGCAGGCATTATTGCTAGGAATGAACAATCAAATTCAGTTTATATAAAAGAAGTTGAAAGTTACCTCAATGACTGTCAAGCAGCTTTGAACTTCAGAAGATGTAGTTATTTCATGTCTGGTGGGGGATTTGATCTGTTTATTCAAACTTTTCACTTGTTTATTCAAACATGTCTTTGTGACTTCAAACTAACATCCAAAATTCTGCAAAAATTCCTATTATAGTAGTATTTCTGATTCATCCATAGCCAATAATTGCTAGAAGTCTCATTTTAAAAGTACTTTTCTCACATTATGCCCCACCTACTTTTTTCACTCAACTGTACAAAGAACATCCAACAGATAAAACAGTGGCCTAGAAATGCATAGTCACAAAAGATATAACACTAGTTGGTTTTACAGATTAGTTCTGCTCCAAGTTTTTACAAAAATGCCTATTTTTCCTTAGTGGTTCATTCTGGGCATTAACATAGAGTAGGAGGACCCACAGGCATCTTACTCTGTATCTCTATTGCTCATAAAGCACCATTATTTCATAGTAACACATTAGTTACAAACCCTCCACAAATAAAAGTCACAGGTAAAAACAGATAACTGTATATTATGGTGCATTTTGCTAGGCAGAAATATAATTTGTACATGCAAACAGATGTATTTCAGGAAAAGCTAGCATTATACACATAGACTACAGTTCAAAAGACAGTGTCCAGTTAAAGCAAAATTGACAGGATCTGCACATCCAGGGATTTTTCTACCACTCTGAACTGGTGTCCTCAAAGCATGAATGAACTTACCTCATATTTGTATTTAGATGCTGCTTTTGTTAATGGTGACTTATGTAAATTCTTCACATTTGGATCAAGTGTAGCTTCTTTCAAAGCAGGTCTATGGTTCTGGTCTTCATTTCAGCTAAGCCTGTAGTGAACCTTAGAGCTATGTGCCTTTCAGTTTTGAGTTTAACTTCTAATTAAAAGCTGAAGAGGTATGACTGGCTCTGGGATTTGAACCCAGTCCGCATGATTTCAGTGTGTTCTGACTGAAGATTCTAGTTTTTGGTCTATTTTCCTCCTCCTTGTGCCAAAGTTTTGACACATTGATAAATATCAGGGACACACTGAGGCTCCACATATGGATGAAAACCAGGGACAGATGGAAGAAGGAGTTCCAGTACAAATTGCTGAGCAAAAAGTAATGCTTAATAAAATATAATGCATTTACCTGTAACACTATTTTTTTCATTTTCATCTCAAATGACTGCACATCACAAGATGTTTCTAAAAATTCTCCTCATTTACTGTTTTATTTCTTTACATTTGTTAGCAAAATAAAAACTTTCGCTTTGGAGTTTTTTATCTTGGTTTGGTTTGGTTTGGTTTGGTTTTGTTCTTAACAGACAGCCTTATTGTAAGTCACTGATATATGCATCCATGAGATATGATAACAGCTGAATAAGATATAGGCAGGGTGTGTGCATATTCCAAACCATTTATATGAACATGTGAGTGTATGTGCATTTTGTGTATGGAACAAAAAACATCTACCCCAATTACTTAAGGAGCCTGATTATAATGGAGCAACTCCAAGGGATAAACAGAGAGCAGGAAAAAAAAAAAAAAAAAGCAACCGTGTTTTTCAGACTTCTTTCCAGATTTTTCCCTCTTTGGTCAGTGAACTGAACAGAGCATCTGAAATTGTATTTCCTATCTTTCAGCTTCCACCTAGTATTCCTATCAAAGGAGGCAGATACTTCATATTGTTGAAAAAAAGATTAATATCTACCCACATGGAAAAATTTCTTTTCTGCTGTTTCCCTCTATGTACTGAACTACCTAATTCATTATTTCTGTGTTCGAACAGTTTCTTTAATGTCGTATCCAAGCAAATTTAAAAAGGTCATAACAATCACTTTCTTTACTCCTTCCCAGCTTATAAGAGGTACAGTTTAATTAGTTGTAGCACACTTACATGACATACTGTGTAGCAAGACTGCTCTGAAGAGAAAACTGAAGAGAATGGACTTCCAGGGGAGAGCCAGGGAAGAAGTTGTTCAATGAAATCTCAAAAATCAAGTACTGTGACAGCTGCTGCTATAACAGTACTGCAAGCCCTGGATCACCCTGAGGTTATTCAGTGCATCTGCACTGAATTTCCTGGGTTACTGTAATAAATTACCAGGATGTGCTTTGATGTGTCCCACATAAATGTCCTCGCCACCACACCCTCTTCCTTTCCCTTCCCTCTCCACCTCCTCCTGGCCCTAGGACCCCGCAGCCCACAGCAATGTCATGCTGCATGCCTTCCTGCTCACATGAGCAGCAGTTGTCGGAGAAATTAATCCAAAAGAAACAGTCAATAAAAACAGAAACAGCTGTAACAATTTTACATGGCATGGTTCTGACTGCTGGGTATATACTCCACATACGTGCTTTCTTTTTCTTTTCTACCTTCACCACGTATCACAATTTTGTATGGTACTTTGGAAAAACAGCCACTAGCGAGGGGATAATGCAGCAGAGAAGTTGTGCTCACAGTTTTTGTAATTCAGAAATTGGGGTTGTTTAGATAACTTTTTTTTTTTTAATTAAGGGGTTGACAAAAAAAGGAAATAAATGAGAAGAGAGAAGAAAATTGTTTCATGGCGAAACAAAAAGGGACTGAAAGTTCTACAGGCAAGTGCAGACTTTTGCAGCATGAGGTCTGACAATGTTTTCAAACCTGTAGTCTCCACATCCTCCATTCTGCCCCACTTACACCCTTTGATAAAAGAGCAGGTTCTATTTGTTGACACTTAAACTGCACTTTTTTGTGAGAGGCCTCTAAACAGACTTTACTGAGAGACTGTGCACCAGTGCTGTGTTATTTACAGCAACACAAAGAGCCTCAGAGTCACCCTACTTAGTTTTAGACACTGAACGATGGCACCTAAACTCGCACCCATCCTCTGTGACTGATCACTGATGGGCTTCTGAGAGATCACCCTCCACTGATTATAGAAAGATCCCAGAGCACCCGGGCTTGTAACACAGTGTCTTAACTGAACTTTGGGGATAGGAAGAAATAAGGATGATCCAGATAGAGAATTTAATAAATGTATTTAGTAAACACAAGACTCCCTAAGAAGGAAGTAAGTAGTAGGTTTGAAAGACATCAATGAAATGCTCAGCAAATCTTGCAGTTAACTCGATGCTTTTCAGTCTAGGAAGATGGGACCCTATCAGTTATTACAGGTAGGACAGACTATTGGTGGCATAGATTTCAGTTCACAACAGACATTCCAGAAAGTACCCAGAATATTTGCTCGTCTCTCTGATTGCACTGCTGACATGTCATAAAACTTCGTAACTGACTTGAGTATTTATCTGACACCAGACTGCACAGGGGACTCACAAGATTTACACAAGATTAACTGGCAAAAATTCTCCTTTACCCAGAAATCAATCTTCCCTGTGTAGGAATATAAAATAAGATAAAAAGATAAATCTAAAACATCCCTACTATATTTTCAGGGTTCTAAGCAGAAGAAAAAAAAAATGTGATTTAAGCTGGCTAGCTGATTTGCTTAAAGGTTTTAGCTGATGGAAAAAAAAATAGTGAACAGATGGTGTGATGACATATACCTATTTTTTTGTAATTGTTAAAATACTCTCTAGAGAAACAAAATATCTAAATTCAGTTCTTCACTCCTAAATCCACAATCCCCAGATGACCATCGGTCATTTTGAGAGGGCTTTTTAAAATAACCATTAAAATACTGACCAGCAAGGGTATCACACCTTCTGGCTGAGCACTCACATTATAGTTGCCCTCTAAATAAATTTTAACATGGCAATACAGCCATACCTTTTAGCTTTACAATCAGGATACGCTTACAGGAGTGTTCCTCCTTCAAACTCACATTCTCAACCAGTGGTAGAAAGGACCTGAACCCAGACCTCCAGAATACAACTTGTTTTCTTAACCCCTGATCTTCAAAGAATGAAAATGCCACCTCTTTCTCAGTTAGGAAGCCCTTTACTGCTATTAAAAATACTTAGATGCTAAATGAAATAATTAAATAAAAAGTTGAAATGAGCATTTTGTCAGTGCAGAGGAAATTAATTAAGTCCAAAGTGAAGCATTTGTTTTATTTGGAAGTCAGTGAAGCTGGGTCTCTCTTCTTCTTTTTCAAGGACTAGAAAGACAAAAAAGCTGGACTACCAGTAGTAAGTTTTAAATATATACAAAGGTTTAGTTGAAAGGTATGAATTTAATACAGGAAGAATTAGGTAAAACGGAAGGATGCTAATATGCCCAAGGACCAACTAGTTTCTTGCAGAGATTTATCAGTGACCTTAAAATCTGTGGAACAGCGAACTGTACTCAGCACAGTTTGAGTTTTCATAAGTACTACAAAAACAGGGTCTAAACCCGTGTGGTCTGAAAGTGTCACAGGAGCAGTTTTTCTTTCAGGTCACATTACACCCTTTCCATTTCATTTTCAGTTAGACTCCAGAGTGTTCCAGGGAACAAAAGATGAAGAATAAACCAGCTCTTTTTGAATCTTTCTATCATGGTCAATTCAAGCTTTAGACAAATATGGAGAATCTCACTTCGCCTAAACTTCCAGCAATATAATTAAAAACTGTGCCCTAGGCTGAAATAATAAGATAAATAAATAAATAAGGGGGACAGATCTTGCCCATAGGTAATTAACTAAATCATGTGTGTTGGACTTAAAAGAGAATTTGTGTCAATATTTCCAAAACCTGCATTTCACATTAAGTATTTTTTAAACCAAAAGTGTCCCTGTTGTGTTTCTTACTTCCAAGGTTTTTTCAGCTGTGTCACTGAAGACAAATATGGTGTCTCTCAATAAATCAGTCATATTTCAGACTGTTATAATTGCATTACATTACTTCATCTTTCCTTAAAAATAATACTAATGTGGGCTATTTTCTGCTCAAACCATTTGCATGCAACTAATGAGTTCAATATGCCTACACTTTGCTGCTATGCTCAAGAAGTTTAATAATACAATGTTCAGGGAGCACAAACACCTGACATGCTAAAACAGAATCACAGAACCACAGCATGTTAAGGATTGGAAGGGACCTCAAAAGATCACCTAGTCCAATCCCCCTGCTGGAGCAGGAACACTTAGATGAGGTTACACAGGAAGGTGTCCAGACAGGTTTTGAATGTCTTCAGAGAAGGAGACTCCACAACCTCTGTGGGCAGCCTGTTCCAGTGCTCTGTCACCCTCACTGAGAAGTTTCTTCTCATATTTAAGTGGATCCTCCTGCATTCCAGTTTGTACCCATTTTCCCTTGTCTTATCATTGGCTGTCACCAAGAAGAGCCTGGCTCCATCCTCGTGACACTCACCCTTCGTATATTTATAAACATTAATGAGGTCGCCTTCCAGTCTCCTCTTCTCCAAGCTAAAGAGACCCAGCTCCCTCAGCCTTTCCTCATAAGGGAGATGCTCCACTCCCTTAATCATCTTCGTTACCCTGCGCTGGACTCTCTCCAGCAGTTCCCTGTCCTTCTTGAACTGAAGGGCCCAGAACTGGACACAATATTCCAGGTGCGGTCTCACCAGGGCAGAGTAGAGGGGGAGGAGAACCTCTCTCAACCTACTAACCACCTCCCTTCTAATACACCCCAGGATGCCATTGGCCTTCCTGGCCACAAGGGCACAGTGCTGGCTCATGGTCATCCTGCTGTCCACCAGGACCCCCAGGTCCCTTTCCCCTACACTGCTCTCTAGTAGGTCATTCCCCAACTTATACTGGGACCTGGGGTTGTTGCTACCCAGACGCAAGACTCTACACTTACCCTTGTTATATTTCATTATTTCTTTCCCCACCTACCTCTCCAGCCTTTCCAGATCTCACTGGATGGCAGCACAGCCTTCTGGCATGCCAGCCACTCCTCCCAGCTTGGTGTCATGAGCAAACTCGTGGACAGTGCACTCGATTCCCTCATCCAAGTTATCAATGCATATATTGAATAGTACTGGTCCCAGTACTGACCCTTGGGGGACTCCACTAGATGCAGGTTTCCAACTATACCTTGCCCCATTGACCACAAGTCTTTGGCTTCTTTACTTCAGCCAGTTCCCAGTCCACCTCGCTACCCAGTCGTTCAGTCCACACTTGCTCAGTTTAGCTGTGACACCCCTTCTCAGGTATCACATGGCCAAACAGCTACCAGTTACATATCCTGCATCATTTACAGAAAGAGTGAGGAATAATGCTGGCATTTCAGCCAAATACTTCCTTTCTCAGTACAATATGTCCCAGTGGTCAGGCTATGTGAAGGCTTTGGACAGGTGCTAAACCATGCTATGCTGGCCACTGTCCACTGTGGAATGATATATTACAGTATTTTATTGACTTATTCACATATTAAATAATTAAACAACAATATTTAATGGAATCGAAGAAATTTAGCATAGGTAGTAGGAATGACCTAAAATTAACTTGGAATACAAAACCCCAGCTTAAATGTTTTGTTAATGTAACTGTCAGGCACAACCTGCTCACTCACAAAGGTCAAAACAAAGAAGTGACTGCAATGATCCATGCGTTCCCTTGCACTGTGTTGTCCTATTCAAGGCTGACCATAGCGTGCTCTGCATTGCCAGCAGGAGCTCACTTCTGCCAGATGCCAAAACAGAAGAGAAAACACAGTTTCATACTGCTTGTGCTCTGATTCAAAACAACCTCAGAACTCCACAAATCAAACAGGCAACACAAGGGCAGTAAGAAGAGCTGGGCTGTGGGTTGCTGTGAAGCATGGGCTTCACATCTCATAAGAAATTGAGATGTGAAGAGATGCCCCAAGAGGAGAACCTTAGCTTGGACTATGGTGACCTGCATGTCTAGGCAAGACAAAGTGCTTCACAAGGTGACTACAGCATTCTCTTATTTTTTTCAGGATGGTTTAATGAGTTTCGCAGCATGAGATAGAGGACAAACGGCTGTCCTTTGAAAGACATAAAACACACATCTGGAGCAGGTGTCACTTAGAGGCACAAGTGGATAACCTGGGGATTGGGAAAGCATTTTGGTTCCGGCAGGCTATCACCAATATGATTGCTTTATTTAGCATCTACTAAAATGGTGTGGCTTTCTTCTATATAACACACAGGTCAGAGCCCAATAGTCACAATAAAGTCCCAGGTATATAAAATGGGCACAATTCATCCCAATAACGAGTAAGTATGGCAGTCCATGGTTATTTCTTGCAGGCCAAGTTTGGTGGATGCATCATCGTGCAGTCTATGCTCACTCTATGCTCACTCTCTGGGCCTGGTTTGATTGTTCCTAAAACTCGCTGGCTAAGAGTTAGCTATCCAACTCAAGCTAGTTATCACCTAAGATATATCTCTATCAGAGGGAGGGAGGAAGCAAGAGAAAACTCTATAGAACTCAACTTACCATGGGAGATGTCTGAGACAAGTAGGATGCATTGACCACTGAGTGTGCCTTGTGAGCATTACAGAGGATAACTAGAACTTTGTCAGATGATATATTCAGTTCCAAAGCAGCAAAAAGAATCTGTGATTGCAAAACAGAAAAGCATGTGTTTGTGCAAGAGTCACTGTGGCTCACTTGGCTAACCATAGCACCGAAGACATGGCCTCTGGCGTGAGCTAGTAACCATATACACAGGTTTCAGGAGCTCTTGTGCTTTATCTACTTTGAAGCCTTTGTAGCACTTTGATTCCACTACCTTAGTAGCCAGTCTGTGCTTGTCACATCTCCAATCTGCAATCAATACCAGTTCGCTTTGTAGGCATATGTTCAGGGATGCAGGGAGAAGTTTTTAGTCACTACGCTTTTTTTCACAGCTTTCTTAAACTTTACAGTCAAAACACAAGCAAGTATTTTTAACAAAACTACGGTAGCCCCAGTTGTTGACAACTGAGTAGATTTTTGAGCACAGGCAATTTCTTAGACTGTTAAACAAAGATAAATACTTCACAGTAAAATATGTATGTTTAGGTAAAATCTCATTCTGTGAATGGGTTCCTGAGGCCGTTGTACAAGAGAGGTTGGAAAAACAGTCTGATGACTCATGCTTGTTTGGACAAAGATACCCTTTTCACATTAGAATCTAATAAAATGTGAAAGGCAGCTCTGTGTATATTCCTGCAAAAGCAACAGTGGCAGGAGGAAAGGGAGATACTCATTCCTTTCAGGGAAGGCCCCCTGATCTTTACACTGCTTTTGATCTTCAGTGAAACCTGAGCAGAAAAGATCACCATTGCTACTCTGCTGCAGACGGGAATCAGCTCAGCCTTGTATGACCGTGTCTTACAGGGCTGTAAAGTAGTGGCAGTTCGGAAGGATAGTTCAAAGTACTTGAAAAAGATTTTAAATGTCTCACTGAAACACCTTGAGGAAAACTCATTAGAGACAGAGACTTTTAGGAAAGGCCCAGAGGCTGCTGTGAGAAAATCTCCTTTTCAGCTACATAAGACTTGGCAGGTCTGAGCTCAGCTGTGCTCCCAGAACTTTAACTGCCAAAGATAATAAATAAATAATATTGATTCTGCCAAAAATGGTAGAGGAATCTACTATCCAACAGTGAGATTTCCTTCAAAAACTAAGGAATAACACCCAGAGCAAGAAGTCTGTAGCTACATTTCAAGTCATGTTCATGTTCTTCAGGACTGCTAGGGGATCTTCTCTCTCTGACATTGAGAATGTCCTCTCTCCCTCATGGTCATCGAGAATTTCTGAAGTGCTTTCACTAAATCTCCCAAGATTACCTGCAGCTGCGCTCTGGCTCCTGACAGCATTCCCTCCATTATGCATCATATTAGCCCAAATGTGTTTACCTTTAGGGCAAGGTGTAAGGTTCATCTATTCATTCAGGTTTATGCCAGTGGAATGAATGCAAGGCCTTGACTATGGGTTTGCTTATACAAGGAACGGAGGGTGTGAATTTACAAGCTACAGTGTGAATCTATGCCATTCTGGCTGCTCCCTGCATGTGTACTTTTACATGCAGTTGAGGAAGCCACTTTGTACAAGGGAACTGTTAGTGTGCCCTCTCAATGTCCATAGGTGGTTTTAGTGCAGAGCAGCTAATACAACATCATTCCACATCCTTAGCTTACTGCTGGTAATTTACCTGTATAGAGAAGCCTTTGCATTGTGAATTTGCATAATTCCCAGAAAACAATGGCCAACAGCTAAACCAGTCAAGTTTCTTTAAAACTTTAACAAGAATAAAGGTTACCCAAAAGAAAATATAATATTTTTGTTGTTATATGTGTACTTAGGTAGCCACTGTTTGAAGTGAAGTTAATTTTCTATCTAAACAAGTTTTACTTAAGAATCAGTTGCTCTTGTTTGCACACTGTAGATAATATAAAATATCTGGAATTTCTCCTTACTTGTACAGCACTATTTCTCTACCTAAAGAAAGTGCAGAATTCACAAGCAAGCTGACACACAGGTTCTCAAATTCATATTCAGTCTTCTGTGAGCTCAGAACAATTAGCTTGTTGGCACATCTTAAAACATGCAGGCACCTGTGTACCTCTGTGGTCAGATGCCCGCCTGATGGAACTTAACAGAGTTGCATCTGTGTCAACAATAGTCTGTCAATTTAGATAAGTAAAAGTGCTGCCTTATTTATTTCCCAGAGGGTATAGTAATGTAAGACATGCATGCTTCTCATGACAACATTTTCTTGCTAGAGCCCAAGTTAAAAAAATCTGTTCTTTCTAAACAGACTGCATCAGAAAGAAATAATCTCCCACTCCCAGTTAATTCATTCTAAATTCTTAGTAGGTCAACATCCACTTTAGGGTCTTCCAAGTGCATGTTGTCTCATCTATGCTTGTCCTTAAAATTATGAACTCCTCATGGTATGCTCTGTGCTTATCTGCATCTAGTTCAGTGCTGATCACATAATCAGAGATTAGCAACTAATTCTTACTATTAACAATAATAAATAATATGTGGCAAGATGTTCTCACACTTGTTTTTTTCCTGCGAAGCATGGCACAGGAGAAGATAGCTTGGAATAACCTGGCAAGAAGCAGACTTTCCAGGATACTGAAAGGTCAAGTCCCCAGAGAAAGGACATTTCAACACCCAATCAAAATATGACAGGCAAGCAACTCTCATGTAAGCTGTTCAGTTTGGAAGGGTGATGCTCTTTCCCTTTCCTGGACTCTTCTGCACGCTGGGTTTTTCCCTCTCTTCTCTGTACGTAGGAAGCCAGCTGGGGTAACTGAAGTGCAGTAAAGGAAAATAAACAGATCTGCAAAGTGCTGAGTCCAGTCATTTTCCCCAGGAGAACCTGTGCAGCTCTGAGGCTTTACTGGGGATTGCAATTAACACCTGACTGAAGCATGTTTATGAAAAAAGTTAGGGAGCAAGAGAGAGAGATGTTTCAGACTTGAACTGAATGGTTTGAATTGGCTCAACTTTATGGGCTATTTTGGCAGTAGCTATGATTGAGTATAACCCTGAAATGAAAAGGAGCTTGGGGCTTCTTGCCACCTCTTCCCCCCACGCTGATCTAGCTCCTAGTACAAAGCATGTGTTTCCATTTAATACAGGATAAGAGTCATTTGATGTCTGGATTCTAATCCAAATGTTTATTCTTCCGTGGAATTGTTAACATTATTTTTTTTTTCAGTTAGGTGTATCTTACTTCTACCTCAGATTAATAAAATCCCTTCCTTATTTATTATGATCACACTGAAACCTCAGATTCTTGAGAAATGTTCTATCATCTCCTAAATTTAGGCTGTATCCTATTTATAATTGCCTCTCCTTGTTTATAGACCAAATCCTTCAAGTTCTTTCAGAACTAAAAGGAAAATATCGTTCTGGCATTAGCAATGAGTTAACAACAAAAGCAGAGAACATTATGGACTTAATTCTTCAACAATTTCCATTATTTTCATATTAGAATGACTCCACTGTATTCTCTCTGTCTTCCAGGAACAGCTTATGTTTCTATTTTCCTCTCTTTTTTTTTCTTTTCTTTTTTTTTTTTTTTCTGACTGACTTTAACTCTGCTATATAAACTCAGTTTACATCAGGATCTACCTCTAGATTATGTTTAGGACAGAGTTTGGATTTTTGCTTCAAGGCTCACCAAGATGGAGTTGGAGCTTAAACTTCAGAGCACTCATGTTTTACCAGCATTGCTATAAAATTTAAAATCACAAAAACCTGCTATGATTAATGGATTGATTTCCATCATCTTCGATAACTTGCAAAATATACCTGCTCCCTATATACCATGTTTATAAGCAGTTCCAGCTACAAAATTCAGTCTGAGCTCCCCTGATATTCCATAAAAACTAGTCAAGTGTTCTGAAGTAAGATGACGTGCATTGTCTGCTCAAGTACAGCATGTAATAAATACACAGCAAACACTGGTGTCAATACTGCTATGGGAGCAGTAGCTCCTATGAGTAACTCCTAAAAACCTGGGTTTAGACCTGCATTACACAGGGTTCACATTCCTACTCCATATAACCTGGAAATATTAAAACTTCAAAAGAAGCAGGATGCACCACTCAAGCAACACCCGGGCCTATCTGCTTTCTGTTGACGGTTTGTCCCAAGTATACTGTCTAGTTATGGTAGCATCGTCTTTGTTCCACAATGTATTGTTTAATTTCCTTTCCTGAAGATCCTTTGGTAAACTGCTTTTATGTCAGACATCCTAATTTATTTATCTATTTTCCATAATTTTACTACAGTTTTGTGCTATTACTGAAAACAAAGTGTTTTCTAAAGAAAATATGCCAAAGGACAACAAAAGTATACAAATTCTCTGCCCTTCTGCTCAGCAATTTTCAACCCTACTATTTATGGCAAAGCTAAATGAGTCATAATGTCAAATAAATCAAAATTCTTACCATCCTGTGGTAGGACAGGGAATGCAAAGCACTATCTGCATATACAGCAGTAATAAAACCTAAACCAATGTAAAATAAAATGTCTGAATAGTTTGATCAAATGGTCATTTTGCTTTGCATTTTTCCAAGTCACTAAGATTTCCAGGCATTTGATCAAATGACTGACAATGTAATCAGAACGATGGTGAGCAGACTGCCTGTTTTATAAACACCTCTTTGGGCAATCAGTCAAACTACAGAACAATGCATACTCTTTCAAAAAGCTAAGATGAAATGCTTGTGGTATTTATATGCCCATCAGCCACAGCACAGGTCTGAGTAGTAGTTAGGGAACCATTTTCCTTGAGCCTGGTTAACAGCTACTGATCTACTTTTTATAATTAGTGAGAGCTTCAATCTGGGAAGCTTGGTATTGTAAATCTGGCAAAAGCACGTTAGGCAAGTCCACTCTATCATAGCCACATGATATTAATCAACTCTTGCTGTCTCTTCTCTCCAGGTGTGTCTTTCTTTCATTGACAGGATCAAGGCAAACACATACTAGAAGACCAGCTCTTTAGGAGTCTAGTATTGCACATTTTAAAGGAGAATTCGGCATGATGAGCAAATCCACATGGATCTCTCACACTTCCTGAGTCTTTAGAGGTCTCTTTGGGATTACATTTGGCACTGGACTATATCAGAGGCAGACAGGGTCATAATTCTTGTGGGAGGTACAAAGCTAGGGATTGACAGCTGCAAGGGTCTTGCCACCACACCACCCACTCAAACATCCATGAGAAGGCTGAATTCGGTATATTCATTGCTACCTTAGGAAACAGTCTCAAGTCCCAGCAGGCACCTGGAGCCATTCCCTGGGCCTGCAGGATAGAGTGTCTTCCTAATTCACCACCATGTAGCTTCCTCAGTGCTCAGTCGCATTCTCCAGTCTTCACTGCCAATATATTTAACCTTGTGATTCAGTCATCAAAATCACACAGTTGGAGTCAAATTTAAACAGTCCACACAACTTCTGTGTGTGTGTGTATGTGCGTGTGTATTTGAATTTTGTCAGGCCTTAGTGACTAGCTGCCAGCAAGAAGGCCACATTCTTGGTGCTTTGCTTGAGCAAGGGAGGTGTTTTTTGGTTTTTCGGGGTTTGTTTTGTGCTTTTTTGGTTTTGCTTCTTAGTGTTCCTAGGGACAGGAAAGTTTTGTGAATGAATCCACTGCTCTCTTCTTTTGCAGTTTTCCATAAACACAACTAACACCACACATTAGCTTAGTGCTTTTCCCTACACAACTGACTGTTCCTGGGAAAGTTGAGAAATACTAGGAAAAGGATGCTTGTTCAAAACCTCTTTCCTAAATGTATTAACCTTTTGACCTATTTATGTGTTACTGTTACAATGTCCTCCAACAGTCATAGCTTTGCTTGATTGTCAAGAACAGGGGTGTCAAACTCGTTTTCACCAGGGGACATGTCAGCCTCACGGTTACCTTCAAAGGGCCGAATGTAATTTTTGGACCGTATAAATGTAATTACTCCTACGTTTATATGGTCCAAAAATTATATTCGGCCCTTTGAAGGTAACTGCAAGGCTGATGTGTCCCCTGGTGAAAACAAATTTGA
Organism: Patagioenas fasciata; assembly: GCF_037038585.1. Lineage (NCBI taxonomy): Eukaryota > Metazoa > Chordata > Aves > Columbiformes > Columbidae > Patagioenas > Patagioenas fasciata. The sequence continues at coordinate 99,806,752 of NC_092521.1, read as the reverse complement.
CACTCCTGGTCTAGAACCTAAGCAGCACAATACAGTCTCCAATCTGTTTTAAGGGGAAGGTGACACTCCTAAGTCACAATTCTGTGCTTCACAGATGAAGACTTCATAACTTCTTTGCTAGTAACTCACAATTCTCCTTTTCTTTCTTGGGTAAAGTGACTCAAGCCTATTATGAGAGCTACATATTTAGGAATACAATGAGCACCTTCATGAGGGAATTTGGCTGTGTGGACTGAAATCTGCTTTCACCAATGTAACTTGTCAGAATCTTCAAAAGGTCTCTCCTGTTTATGAAAAATACAGCATTAAAAAAAAAAAAAAGTAAATTGAGAAACATTAGGCAAAGTTACCATTTTCTTATTCAGAGTTCATAGTCTGCCATTAAGCCTACAGAAAGTGGCACAAAGTAACCAAAAAATCATGACAGGCTATTGAGTGTGGCTTAAGCCCTAGTTCTGCAGACTTATGTATGTGGTTAATTTTACACATACCAAGTTTCTCACTGAAGTTTCTTTACTGAAGTTAAATCAAAGCAGCTATTTGTGGTCTTAAGTTTAAGCATGTGATGAACTACAGTACCAAATATGAGTCTACTACTGCCACTTTACCTTTCTAGCTTCTCCCTTCCTCAGTCCAGGGCTCTGTTGTCATCCTCTGTGGAATTTGGAGTGGACCTTCTCTGATGCTGGATGAGAACCTTTATTTGTTTATGGGATGTTAGATGCCTAGACAACAATGATAGTGGAAAAGCCATCAAGTAACTTCAGTTGTATTTACAATTAAATTAAATTAAATTTTTTGACTAAGCAGGGTGCAGAAAATAAAGTCAATCCTTCCTAGAGCTTTTGGGTGAAATACAATGGATTCCCTCTAGATTTATGAAAAGTAAATGGAAAGTTGCATTTGTCCATCTCTATCCCTCACAATATTTTCTTTCCCCCCCCTTTTTTTTTTCAAGTGGTTACTTCACCAGTAGGAAAATACAGGAAAGACAGAGGAAGAGGTGGGTGTACAGCTCTCACTGTCTCATATACCAGTAGGCAAAATCAACAAGTCAGACAGGAAATATCCAGCTGCACGTCACAGCCAAGGCCCCCACTCGTCAGCCTGAGTCACTGCAGAGCTCCCTGAAGTGGTGTGCTTCTGGCCCATGGCTCAGCCAAGATATGAGATGTCTGCTCAGCCCTGCCACTGGCACGTGGTGACAGAAAGGAGCAGAGGAACAACCTTTGTGCTGGCCCTTTACCAGCCACTGCAGTCGTGAAGCAGACCCAAATGTGCCCTGTCTGGGTACAGTTTCATCATTTAAAAATTAAAACAAGTGCCACAGTGAGCAATGGTATTGTCTCCTTGACATTCATACACAGTTCAAGATCATTAAAACTACTCCAGCCTCCTCATCTGTTCCCTTCTGGGAACAGAAATAAATGAGGTTTACATTAGATTATGTCTGACTAGTTCAGCTGCCAAATGTTTGGAGACTGTAAGTGCTTAGCAAAGCTCAAGTATATTACAATACTGCATAGAGAAGGGAGGCTTCTTCAAGGTCTCTGTTGACTCTTTCCATTTACCTCACACTTACCTTAAACACAATGTGAGCTGAAGGAACTCTGCACCTCCCACAAGGCACTCTATGTGAAAGGATGATGCCCATAGACAGTCAGCACCACACCAGCACCAGCACCACACAGGAGTTCACAGACCAAAATCAATGCTTTATGCCCTGAAGCAACTCTGTAAGCCAGGGCAGACTTTGGAAAATGGGAATAATATGCTGCCTGTGACTAGCTCCACTAAATAAGAAAGCAGCTGCGTTTGTAAAACTGGCTCTAAGACTTTTGAGTTTCACAGGTAGACATCACTTTCTGACACCTGGGAGGGAAATGTGAATTCCAAGCTCACCACATACAGGGTCCCAATCAAATCTAAGATTTAACAGCAATATTTGATTTGAGTCCAATTTAGTTTGGGATTGGGGTATATTATTTTGAAAATAACACAACTGAGTTTCAGAGATAAGCACTACAAGATGAATAGAAATGTATATGTAGATTAGGTTTGGAAGGAAAGTAGCTTTTCTATGAGACCCTGTATGGGAAAAAAAAAAAGCTACTCAGTGTATATTTACAAAAGGAAAAATGGGATGGAAGAATGGTATCTTTTGGCTAATTGCAGCATACATCTGGGAAATTGAAAAGAACTAAAAGATGTTCAGTGTCTTAAAAAAAACAAAGCAATATGTTTCCCGGGTTACCAGCCTGTAAAACAAAAAGCAGGCATAATAACGAACTCAGACGCTACACTACTCCATGATGGTCTGCACTGGGTTGAAAGTGCAAAGTGGAACTTTAAAGTGACAGAGAATGTAAAATACAGGGGAGAAGAGAAAAAGAGAGGAGAGAGGAGCAAAGTGTTATGTTACAAAAGACTTCCCAGTAACTCCTGCACACACATGGTTGCCTCACCCAGACCAAGATCTTCTTTCAGCTGATACATCCAAGGTCTTTCTTCCATCTCGGTTGTCACTGATTGAAAGCTTTTTGTCCACTGTCAGACGGCACATGCCATGTGTCAGACAATTTTACTTTTTTTTAGACTCAATTAAAACAAACTTGAGTCCACCCAAGAGGCATCCTACCCCAGCTGCACTTCTGCTCTGATATATACTCCGTTTCAACCGTACTGGAGACAATAAAAGAACTGACGTGGAAAGACACACTCTTCTTTAATTAAAATCATTTGTATCATGTAAAATACTCAGGACAGAAGCAAGTGGAGTTTATGAATATCAGATGAAATCAGTCTCACAGAGCAAGAGCCAATATTTGCATTTCTATTGCTTAACATTGTTTGAGTTGGGAATTATAGCAGTTTTCTGATTAACTACCTGCAGGCATGAACCAGTTTGACCTTTTGCATGCTAAGTTGCACGCACTAAATTAAATTTTCCTCTCTCTCTTACTAAGATACACAAGACCAGTTACATGACTCAGGCTGCCCTTTTCCTCCTACCATTCCATATGCAAAGTCAATCCCAGCCGATTAATCCTCTAATTTAAAAGCAGACTTCTGCATTTTTGTAATGATTAGAAGGATTTTTTTTTTCTTTTAAGCAGTTGTGGGTCAATAATTTGTATTCAGAAATCAGCGCCAGTAGCATCATAATGACGTAAGTTTCCTAATGACAGTTTTGCATGAGCACTTCATAGGTAACTGAATGAGCAATGTTCATTATTATCTCTTTATAAATTTGATGAAAAAATATCATCAGCTACAATGTCTACTTAGTATACTTCTCCAGAGAACATAAGAGGGGAAGAAAAAAGAGGGGGGAAGGAGAAAAGACCACATTCAGCAGGTGATCTGTTGTCTTTTTGTATAGATAATGGATTAGAAACTCTAACACCAACTCCAACTATTCACAGTTATAAAATACTAGTCACTAACTTGAGAAATATTTCAGTTGCATCATTACTCAGACATTCTTTATTCTTAGCTGAAATTATGCAGCTCAGGGAGAACTTTCCTGAAAACAGATGAAGCTATTTTGAGCTCAACCACACAGACTTAGTAGTACTTATTCCCCAACAAATCATGAGGAAATGTAATCAATTTACAGACTACACTGCTGAATTTACACAGATGAAGATTACAGGGAAAGTAACAGGTCAGGCTGTGAAAGAAAACAAAAATCTGTCCATTTTCTTAGTGGCAACTAGGAAAGCTTTATGTAGTTCTAAGATATGTTATAATTTATCCCATGTTGATATATGAAATTTTGGTTGCTACACTAAAACAGAGAAAGGGATTCGGTGCTTTGTAATTTAGATTACATCACCTCAGAGAGGAAATACTCCTTGCTTGTCTATGCAAAAGCAATTCCATACCCTGTCTTGTCTGAATGAGTAGAATAGGAAGCAGTTATAATTTCCCAACTGGGTCACATCATGTCTACCCCACAAAGTTTAGTGTTGCTGATGCTATGCAATGAAAGCTTATGTTTAGTTGCCGTACCATAGGTCACAGAAAACACCAGGTCCAGCCACGACTTGACAGCATCAAACAGTACTCACCTGGCACCTCTAGTGAGGACTCGCTAAGCCTCAGTTCATTGCACTAATGGACCATCAGTTTCCAAAGCCCTGTAGCCAGAACAAAACTTTGGAAGAAAAAACTCTAACAGAAACTCCATGTTGCTCAAATTGACCAGCTCAGGACCTTTCAAAACTTTTAATGGGTAGATTCTTCCGGAAAAATGGTTTGTAAACATCGTTCACTATCACTCTGACAACATCTTGTCACAAACATGTCTCTCCTCTCTTTTATTATAACACATAGATCAGGAATATGCATGCAATTTACAGCAACTGTTTTCACAGAGAAGTATTGATTGGAAAGCATGTATGTGGTTTTCGATGTTTTGATGAGGATTTTTTTTTTTTATTTTGAGTTAAATATTTTCTCTTTTTTCAAAGGATTGAGGTGGCCTGATTTTACTCTACACTTCATCCACTGCTTCCACACAGGTTCTCTCAGATAGAAACAGAGCAAGAACAAGCTTGATGTGACTAAATATTTCTCCTTCATCCACAAATCACAGTTTGAAAATTTCAGCTCTGCTTACCTGATATAAACAAAAGCAGATGGCAAATCACAGATTTACCATGACTGCATTAGGATTTGTAGGACATAAGTATTTGCTTATATCAGTCACTGGTAAATTTTACTGGGTCTTTTTATTAGCATGTGTCTGTGGGGTAAAAAGACTTCTGAACTGATCAAAACAAACCAATTATCATGCAAGAGGATGTTTTTAACTGAAAGAGTAGTTCCCATTTATTACATGGACCCTCTGCCATTTATTCAAGAACATAATGGCATATCAGTTCCTTGTTGAGTCAAGATGTATAGGTATAAATCTTCATGATCCCTTAAGGACCGCCCACACAGACATCCTGTTTTTCTCTCTATTGTTTTGCAAAGACATTCCAAATGTACCTGCTGTAAGAAAATAAACTGTTTTTCTTATTTTGGCAAATCTGAGAACTAAGCCAAATGAAAATAGCATATTCCTAACATATGCTGCACAAAGCTCAGCTGTCTGGATATGGTTTGCACTTGCTCATCCTAGAAAATGGTCTGGCCAAGAGTATACTACTTCATTATGGCCAAACTAGGTGTTGTAGAGGCTGTGAAGCCAGAGATAAACGATTCTTCTCTCTGTTTAACAGAAGTTATTCTCAAAAAGAAAAAAGTGGTGGTTTAATTTGTGTTTATTTGTTCCGCTACAGTACATGTCCATAAATGTGCAAAATCATGGACAAGATCATTCTGGGAGTTATTGAAAAACATCTGAACAACAACACAGTCATTGCTCCCAGCCAGCATGAGTTCAGGAGGGGAAAGTCTTGCTTGTCAAACTTAATTTCATTCTTCAACAATTTTACCCACCCAGTTGACCAAGGGAAGCCTGTTGATATGATAATTTTGGATTTCAGTAAAGCCTTTGATACTGTCTCTCACAGTACCCTCCTGGACAAGATGTCCAGCATACAGCTGGATAAACAGACAATGCAGTGGGTGAGCAATTGGCTGACAGGCCGGGCTCAAAGGTTTCTAGTAAATGGGGTCATGTTGGGCTGGTGACCAGTTGCTGGTGGGGTTCTGCAGGGATCCATCTTAGGGCCAGTGCTCTTCAATGTCTTTATAAATGATTTAGACTCAGGACTTCAGGGATTGCTTAGTAAACTTGCTGATGACACAAAATTCGAGGGAGCCATCGACACACTCAAGTGCAGAGAGGCCCTGCAGAGGGATATGGACAAATTAGACAATGGGGCAATCACCAACCACATGAAGTTCAACAAGGGCAAGTGCCGGATTTTGCACCTGGGACATGGCAACCCTGGCTGTACATAGACTGGGGGACGAGATGCTGGAAAGCAGCTCTGCAGAGAGGAATCTGGGGGTTCTGGTCAGCGGCAAGTTGAACATGTGGCAACAGTGTGCCCTGGTAGCCAAGAGGGCGAACCGTATCCTGGCTGCACCAAGCACAGCATTGCCAGCCAGGTGAGGCAGGTGATTGTCCTGTTCTGCTCTGCACTGGTGCAGCCTCACCTGGAACACTGTGTGTAGTTCTGGGCAACACAGGATAAAAAAGATATAAAGCTACTGGAGAGTGTCCAGAAGAGGGCTACGAAGTTGGTGAAAGGTTTGGAGGGGAAGCCATGTGAGGATGGCTAAAATCACTTGGTTTGTTCAGCCTGGGGAAGTGGAGAGAAAGAGGAGACCTCATCATGGTCTACAGCTTCCCCACAGTGGGAGGAGGAAGGGTGGGCGCTGAACTCTTCTCTTTAGTGACCAATGACAGAAACCGAGGGAATGGCAAGAAGATGTGCCAGGGGAGGTTTAGGTCAAACATCAGGAAAAGGCTCTTCCCCCAGAGGATGATGGAGCACTAGAACAGGCTCCCCAGGGAGGTGTCACAGCCCCAAGCCTGAGAGTGTTCAAGAAGAGACTGGACAACGGCCTCAGACACATGTTGTGAATTTGGGGGCTATCATATGCAGGAACAGGAGTTGGGCTCAATGATCCTTGTGGGTCCCTTCCAACTCAGGACATTCTATGATTCTAATTTTCCTTTTTATTAAGAAGTGTACACTGAAAGCCATGCATCATTTATTGTATGTAAACATACATGTAATTTGCATCAGCCACAGGTGCCTGTAATGCCATGATGCACAAAGTGCAACAAAACCTAAACCCAGACACTGTATTATATGAGAAAAATAGGGAGAGCAATTTTCTAGGAGACATGCGTACAGAAAATAAAAGAGAATTCACATTTCTCAAGGTCATCTCCTATGAGCTGAAGTTCACAGATCCCACAAAACAGCCCCTGCTGGCTCATATAAACATTAGGTGAACGGACCAGAAGGGAAAGAGACTAGCTGAACGTCAGTGAAATTAATTTTAAAAGTCAAATAATTCAGATAAACTGATGGTAATCAGTATAGCTGTGAGAAGGAGATAAGAATCACTTGGGAGATTCTCCCAGATACCCATCATAATCTGTTTAGTCCAAAGTTCAGTGTTCTTGGTATAGTTTCACATCATTCTCCTTCTCTATTATACCAAGAGCCAATGAAATATGTGTCTTCTAAATTATAATTGACAATTTCCTAAGATCTTTACTAGGTCAATATACCAGAATCATATTGAGCAAAGCTCTTTGATTTATTTTCACATATATCTGTATGTATGTATATGTGTGCACAGAGTCATACACAGTTTTATAATCCATAATATTTTATTTATTATATATATATATATAGCACATTAAGCTGGAATTGTGTTGTGAAATATTTCACAAAATCCTAATTTCAGTTTGTAAACATTGAAGAAGTGCTTGCTTCTATAAAGCAAGGTAACAGAAACTATAGAGGCAATCAAATGCATAGTAAAATGAAGATACTTTCCTTTATATTCTGCTTGCATTATTCCTGTAATACGTTATAGGTATGTGGTATCCTTCTGCCTATAGGGTACATCCAAATCAATTCTAGATCTCAAAGAGAATTCCATCAGGGGCACAATGCACATGGTTGTCCCAGGAACCACCCAGGAGTAACATTTGAGGAAGTAACAGAAACACAGAGATCTTTACATTGAGGCAGGATGCACATATTTTTTTCATTCCAGACCTCTCCTCCCACCACCCTTCACAAATGCTTGCACTTCTGACCTGAGCCTCCAGAAGTGTGTGGGGAATTTGTACTGTGTGTGACAGGGAAGAGCAATAAACTCAGTTCCTTTGCAGACAGAGAACTGTAGCCGAAACTTGTTCAGTAACCTGAACAGGAACGCAAAGGAGTTTGTGGAAGAGTCAGGAATGTAACCTAGATCACTAGGAAATCAGTTCAATTCTTTCACCATGGAGCATGTTACTATGGAGAAATAACTTTTGTCTCTATTGCAGACTTTTGGCATAAGACTTAACAAGCAGCAAAACTTCCATTTATTCTGAAAAAGAAGAGCAGAGCACATAATACTCTTTCAAGAGCTGTAAGCTGCCAAGTGAAGAGCAAAAATGCAGGATTAGCATGTGAATTAATACTACCACTGTTCTAAAAAATAATAAAAAAAAAAAAGGTCCCATGCAACATAAAGCTTTATTTTACAGGCACATTTTTGTTTCTTACACATGGATCTTGGCAATTAGGGACTGAGTTGGTACATTCCAAACCACTGAAATTCAAACTGTGCTGAGCAAGGTATCTTAGGTGATGGCAGGAGATAACAACCCAAAGGACAAGCTAACACTGACAAGGGTGACCTTTGACAGGATGGTCAGAAGTCACAGGACAAGCAAATCTAGAAACAGACTGGCCCTTTAAGCCTTCTCGCTGAGCTGTGGGAGTGAGTTCTACCTGCTCTACTCGTTTCTGTTTGGAAACAAAAAAAGTCTTCAGTTTTGCTTAAGCTGTAATGACTCCTTCAGCTCCTGTCACAGGCAGACATCAGGCTGTGAGAAGAAAACTCTCATTTGTGCTACAAGGTTGGCCATGTCAAAGGAGAATAAACAGAAGAAGAAAAAGAAATAGATGCTCTCTTTTCCCAGTTATAAAACTGAAGCTTTCACTCATCCATACAACATTCTTAAACTAGGCAGTTGTCCTTAAAGGCTAGCATCCTTCACTTGCTATAAACACTTTAGTGAAAGCTTGGAAGAAAGCAACTTTAAACTCAAATACCAGATTATGTGCAAGTACTTCTATAGCATGTTTTCAAGTATACAATTAAGCCTTAATTACCTGAATTTAAGTTTGATTTTGAAAGGTGAACACACAGTTCCAGAATAGCATTATTGCTGGTTAAATACTTGCATCACCAACAAGGGAACAGAGATGGCCTCACCTGACTCCCAAAGCTAGGCAGAGCAGTAGAAATTACGAAATTTTTTCATGGAAATGACTGCAAATGAACTTAGAACAAGAATATTCATTTGTGCAACTGACAACTAATTTTGAAACAATGAATGCATTTAAGAGTAGCACAGCTTTTAATTGCAAACTTATGAAGGGAAAAATAAGCAACATGCTGAATAAATTGTTCGTTCTCAATGATTCATCCAGTCCTAATAACTATCCGTCTCTACAAATACTGTCATAAGGCATAATCAGCTGGTATAAAACACCAGAAAGAAATGAGCCACAGAAAACCAAAGTACTATTATTGCCGTTTAAGTGCTGAAGGACAGACTTCCTAAGTCTCTGGAAACCCTCCCTTGCTGCTGATGCCCCTGCAAGACCAGAGTTTAAACTGTGTTTTGCTGCCATGCGTCCTGGCTGAGACCCACACAGCTCAATTGTCTTTTGACCCTAAAGGCACCACGAGGTGCCTTCTCCCCTCCTCCCATTTTTCCTCCCTGCTCTTTGGAAACCCAGAACCAGAGGCGCAGGGGGAAAGTCTCTGACCTGAATTGCTGCATGAGCAAAAACCTACAGGCTAAATGCTGCTGCTATATATGGGCTTGGGGAAAAAATGATGGGCCTGTCTCAAAAGAGCCCCCAACCATCATGTCTGAGAGCTCCTCTCAGGCGTCCTCAGCCTAAACATTTTATGGAGCACGGGGTCAGAGGTCACCAACTGTCAAAACACAGCACAAGTCACACTGCATGGCGGCAAGGAAACTAAGCAGACAGCAGAGGCGGAGCTCAGGGGCTGCACTTCTTAATGCGTGCTGCAAGCGCTACAGCTGCCCTTAAAAAGTAACAGGCTTTTTCCCCTAAATCTTTGTGATTTTTACAAGTCGAACTCAAAGTTAAGGGAGCATGAGTTTTAAAAGATCAATGCACATGTGGAATTAGACTATTCTAAATGTCTTTTTTTTAAAACGAGGGGAAACAACTGCCAAACTTTGAACAGCCAAATTTAACCAGCAGCAAACTCCAAAGCACCAGGTGCTTTCATAAACCCAAAGGTTCATAAATCTTTCCTTTAAAGTCTCCAATTTCAAAAAAGAGCTTGTTTTCTTTGTGGTTATTTTTCAATTTTTCTCCCTTCCCCCGCCCCGCCCTCTTCCCTGCCTTTGGGCGGATGACCTGCCAACCCTTGACAGCCTTTTAAGCTCGCCATGCCGGCTCCTGCTGATGCTGCTGGAGACAGGCTGCCCACTCGCAGGCCAGCGGGCTGCTGGCAGGTCTGCATCCGCCATGAGGAATCTCTGGGAAAGGGGCTGCATGGGGGAGCTCCAGTTCCTATTTTTAAACACTGCCTGTCACATAGCTCAGTGTGAAGAGTTCAAGCGTTCAGTGAATCTGTTCTCCCCACTGCTTGCACCTTCAAAATATTAATAGTAATAATAATCAAGGCAGAATAGGCATCAGTCTCCTCAACCTACAGCCCATAGGTCACATACAGGCCACTGGGGCAACTCATTTGCCCTGTGGAGTAACATGGGAGACTGGCAGGCACAGGGTCAAGCGAATCACAGATTGCATTTGCTTCATGCAGGTCAAGGCATCTTCAGGAAAGATGGCAGCTGGGAATAAACTTCTGCTATAATCAGAGCAAATCAACTGCCCTGTACCTTTGCTTCTTCTGGGTGTGAATCGACATGGAGAAAGGCAGCTGTCAGGTCTAGCACAACCTCTGTCCTGGTTTAGTTAAAAACAAGACCAGTTTCTCTTTTAGTGAATTTTCCTTTCAGCTAAGTTCTTCTTAGAAGTGCACTTTTCTGAAGTTGGATGTCTGTTTTGGTAGACACAGCAATGGAATGCAAGGTCACTGATAAGAATGCACATCGCGTATTTGCAGGGAGAAGCGAACTGAACAGGTGACTAAAACTGACCAAGTATTCTATCCCACCCACGTCATACATCATATAAAAGTGGGAGATCATGAGGGTCTCGCTGTCTTCAACTATGGCTGACAGCTGGGGAGGAGTCTGCCTGCCATCCCTGTGACCTGAGGCCTAGTGACAGACTGAATCCAGCTCCAGTTTGCTACAGAGTTCCAACCCAGGACTTCTGGGTGCCTGCTCTGTTGCTGCTGGAGCAGCCGGTGCTGAGCTATCGGGGATTTTGAGATTGGTATTCTGTATTTTGTATTATTTTCTCCATCTTATTAGTACCATTAGTAAAACACTTTTAACTTTTTCCAATTTGTAAGTCCTCTCTCTCTTTGCCTCTCTTTGCCCTCCTATTGCCTTTCCTTAGTGGGAGGGGAGGAAGGGGAGGAGGTTAACAAAGCATCTGCCACGGTTTACTGTCACCCTGTATTAAACGGTGACAACCTCTTCTTGCAGCCAGAACCTGCTGGTAGCTGTTCTGTTTGCAGAAACATAGAGGGATTTACCTCTGTGTGTATACAGTGGAGCATGTGAGCAGTACACTTCCAGGGAGCAAAAAATCTTCTGTAGTTTCTGTGATGTGAGAAGAATAGCACTAACATATGCAATCCTCCTCTATTATTAAAAGAAGTCAGCCAAAAAGGCTAGATACTGTTCATTTACATGCTATTCAATAATCAAGACACATATATACACATGGTCCTCTAATCTTCTGAAACTGGCAGAAAATAAAGCTGCAAGGATGGAAGAATGGTCATAGACTTCTGGCTTCTTTCTTTGTTTCCTAATTACACCTCTAAAAACAGCTCACTTTCACACATGCCTCAAATTATACAATCACAAAACCATTTAGGTTGGAATGGTCACCTAGTCAAAGCCCTGCCAGCAGGCTACTTCTTCTGCTCCACATGCACCACAGCATGGGGAAAGAGTTGCCAAAACAGCTGTGGAACCACTAACTCGCTTTACCTGAGCCAGACAGATGGGAATCTTCAGCCACTGCCACCTCTTTCTTCAGAAACAGCACCAAACACACAGACCTATGCACCACTTGGTAGGGACTGATCACACACAACTACTCAACTATGTCACAGGTCTGGATGTGGGTAAGTTGTTAAATCCCCAGCAAGTTGATGGGTGTTGTCCAGTCAGAGTCAGTATAGAAATTGCATTATATCTCCTTAAACCTGACCTAGTTAATAATAACATTCATATGAAGCCCTCAGATAAATATCACCCAGCTTTTAGTGATGAAGCTAATGAGGCAATGTGACCAAGGCCACACAGGAAGCCTTGATCGGTATCAGAGCACAGGCTTGGCTTAAGTGCTCTGGCTGCTTCTGTGGTTCAGCTTGTTCATGCGCCCACCTCTGTGACCTGAGCCACACTTGCTGATGAGAGATGGCACTGGCTCATATATATATGAAGGTGGGTGAAGCAACAGTTTAGATACCAGCAGGAGTCACTGAAGCATTTGTTGCCAATCCTTCAGCTGGGCAATACTGTGTCTTCTGGAATAAGTGTTCCTTACTTTTTCTTGGAGCTTTCTTTTGCTGACTTTGATCCCATGTCTTTATCCATACACCTCACATACATAAACATGTACATGTTTTGCCAGAAAATCAAATAAAATGATCACTTTGGTTTTTAAAGGGAAACAAGGAAAGCTTTCATGTTTCTCATGTTTAATGCTATTGTAACTGCATTTGATATCGTCCCATGAGCAGACTCTCCAATAATAATGACTAAATCTCCTTTTATTTTGTAGGCTATTTAGGAGCTATTTGGAGCTGTAACCACAGTTATCCAGACAGCTCCCACCACATACATGTGGTATTATTTACTCAACCTCCTGATTCACTAAATGTATTTCCAGCTCCTAAGAAGTTTATTATTATTCCTCTGTGGCATCTTCGTATTGATTATAATTTCAAAATTCTCTGCTGGAGAGTAGTGAGTATCCACTAAATTAGGTGACAGTTGATGGATATAAAATTGAAACACTGCAACTATTTGCTGTCTGCAATCATCAAAGTAGTAAAGAGATTCCATCTCTCCTCACTCGCTCTCTAGAGCTAGCTCTGATTCTGTGTTGAACTGTAGGAAAAGAAACCATATAGCAAACAGTTGGTAGAAAACAGACTTAAGCTAGCTAGTTAGCAACAGCAAATGCAGTGTCTAAAATCTTCCAGCATAGTGGTCAGCATGACAAAGAAGCTTTATTTTCTACCGTAGCTCCTACAAAACCTTGATCCAGTATTCCCTTAACTAAGGAATGTTAGAGAATTGCTCTTTTGATTCTGTATCTATCTCTCAGAATTATGGACCTTGTTGAGAAACAACCTTCAGGCTAAATAAAAGATCTGATTTGAGACTCATAAGCAGAAGGCAAGACTATCATGAGTGAGTTGAAACTGTAGACTCCTCAGTAATAGAATTCATGCCCCATGTTCATAGTGGTGCCAGACCATCAGGTTTCTATGGATTCATTATTACTCGCACTCAGTTAAAAGCAACTGTCAGATACAAGTTTTCTTTCTCTTTCTTTGGCCAAATTCCAAAGTGTCTGTCTGTTTTGGATTTGGCAGTAAGGGTCCATGGCTGTGCTAGTATCTTAATTACCTTTAGCCTTGATTGTCCTTAAGACTGTCTGAAAAATATTCTTCGGTTCCAAATGCACTGAGCCAGTTCCCAAACCAGAGAGTCCTCTGGGCAGAACATCACACCAACATTTTGTAGCAACTATTGCTTTTAAGTATGTGAAAATATCTAGTCCTTATCTTTTCAGCCTTAAATAGACTTGTCTAGTCATATACATATGAGGAGTCACTTCTCATTCTCCCATATTCTCTGATAAAACATCTAGAATCACAGGATGCCCTGAGTTGGAATGGTCCCACAAGGATCATCGAGCCCAACTCCTGTCCCTGCATATGACAGCCCCACAGTTCACACCATGTGTCTGAGGGCGTTGTCCAGTCTCTTCTTGAACACTGTCAGGCTTGGGGCTGTGGCACCTCCCTGGGGAGCCTGTTCCAGTGCTCCACCAACCTTTTCCTGATGTTTAACCTAAACCTCCCCTGGCACATCTTCCTGACATTCCCTCAGGTTCTGTCATTGATCTAAGTAGGATCTCAGACCTGACAGAATGAAGGCTGGATCTTGGTGGGACTAGGTTTGCCTATGGGACTCACTCTTTCCAGAGTCATTCGGCAACCTAGAGAGCTGACACCCTTAGAGAACAATGCATGCCGCCTCTTTTTCAGAAAGCCTGTGCCAAAAAGAATCAGAGTAGCTTGTAGCAAACAGCTTCAAGGGAATGTGACATGTAATTCTTACCATGCCAACAAAACATATATATTACTAATAATAAAGATTTGTTTGACTGATACCATATTTCAAAGTTATTAGCAGTGAGATAGAACACTATTGCCAGTTTTACTGGATCCCCATGTTGATTTTGCCAAGATTAAAACAACAGGATAACACAACATAATACTTGTAATAGTTAAAATTCTGAAATGATATAACAAGTTAAAATGAGTTAAGAAGGGTTTGCAGGAGAAACACAAATATTTCAGGTTCCCGAGTAGTGCATCAAAGCAACAAGTAAATGATTTCCCTATTACCCACCATGTTCTTGCAGGCAATGGTCATTAACACCAAGATTATAAATATGACAAAAAATACTTAGTTCTTTATAATTCTCTCTATCATTTCCTTGCCAAACCCTATCAGTGTTATTCAAAGGTTTCACTACCATTTCAAAGTAAGGATCTGAAGGTTGATTCTTCCCTAAATCTACAGGAGTATGCTTTAGAAGAGGAGCTGTACCACTCTGCATCCCACAGATTCCACTAATTTAGTATCACATCAAGCCTCTCCCAGGAAATACTGCAGCATTTTTCTAATACTGGCCATTGGATCATGTATCCTAAGTGTATCATGACCTACTGAAAAACCTGTCCCAAATTCACTTTACAATGTGCTAAGATTAGCTGGGCTTCCGTTAACAAAAAATATAGTAAGAAAGCAACAAGAGTCCAAGTGATGGGGATAGGAGCAGCTAGATGACTCATTTCATTGTTTGAGTAGAACCTTACTCTGTCAAAAGTGCTACAAATCAACATCAAGTGGCCTACTAATTTTTCCTGTTCCTTTAACTGTGCCTGACAGCTGTTATGTGGAGCAAGACCCCAACTTGGGTATGCATGCACACATGCTTGTGTCGGATGTTCCTGTGTATGTATATGGTTAGATGTGTCTGTGCAACAAATTTCTGGACTGATCTTCTGTGTCCAGAAGCAAAATAAGTATGTGTATGAGTTGCTTGCAACCAGGTGCATTATTACATCTAGATACATGAACACAGGTGGCAGAGTCATGGATTTTGGGAGGGTAAACAATCTTTGTCTCATAGCAGAAAGTAGTATGTGTCTCATATGGTGTCACAGTAGGGGAGAAACAGAAGATATATGGAGTTGAGAAAGGAAAAACAAAGCCAGTACAAATGGAATAGTGTTGTATGATCTGTGGATGATTCTGCAGGATTTAAAATAGAGATGTAGGATGGAACATACGCTCTAAGTGCAGAGGTTATACACATGACCTATGCCTTTGAATATAGAAAAATCATACTCCATTAAGGTTACAGAAATGGTCCCATTCCCAAAGGTATTAGAAGACACAATGTTAAAACTTCCTGCAGAAATAGCCACATATGCACTATTGATTTTATCCCATACTTCTAGAACTAGTTCCACGTTCCCTTAGATTTATCACAAAACAGAAACATTAGGGCCATGTCCTTGAAAAAAAAAAAATAAAAAAGAAACAAACAAACAACTAAAAAAAAAAAAAACCACTACAACAACAACAAAAACACAACAAATTGAAACACTAGCCATGTATTTTTTTCTGAAGGCATTTATACTAACTATGGACTTTTTGCTTCCACTGTCATTTTAAGTCATGTATATGTAATGCAGTCCTGGACAATGTGAGAGCAGTTGTGTCTGCTTTTGTTCAGAGGCTAGCAGGCCATTCTGACCTGACATTCTTAGGAAAAAAACCTTCAGACTAATCATATACCTCCACAAAACCTTCAGTGGGAAGCACTGAACACTGTCATGAGCCTGTCAGACAAGTTAGCTGTATCTCTTCCTGATTGATCCTTCTCCTCTTCTTTTTTAAATAATGTGTGGATTTCATTTCAGAAGGCAAAAAGAATTTTAAAATTCTCTCCAGATGTCAAGGATTTTTGTTGCCTTTTTCCACCTCCCAGATACATGTTCTGAATGGAAGAAAATATAGACAAAAAAATTAGACAGAGAGCAGTTTTTAAAAAGAAAGCCTTTAAAAGATACGAGGAATTCAAATTGAAAAACTTTGTGAATGGTGGCTGGAGGGAATGTGCAAGAATAGTCAGTTACTACTGGTATGTTTACAGGCTTTGAAGTTTCTTTACATATAGCTCAGTGAGAATGGTTAACAGCAGCTCTACCTCACAGTAAGGTTTTATGGGATTAATCAAGGGATTATTAAACCAAATACCTGCAGTTTCTATTATTACCAGTATAGCTACAAAACCTTCACACTTGTCCATACATGGTAGAGAGTAAAATTGGACCACAACAAAAATGACAAGCCACTTTGCCTTTCCATTCCTGTCATCATCACTATTTCTAATAAGGAAACGGATTTATTCCTACTGACACTGTTTAAAATGAAAGCTGTCTGATTTGCTTGTTTGTGTTTTTTGTTTGTTTGTTTGTGGGTGGTTTTTGTTTATTTTTGTTTTGTAATAGCCATAGATTTCTGACATGCATTCAACCATATAGAAGAGAAGATTTTGTGGAGCATAAACTGACTACCACAGGAAAAATTTTGGAGATTGTGTTATCTGATTTATCTAAGGATTTATCTCCAGGACAAGTCTGGTGTAAGCTGAAAAAAACAAAGCAAAACAAAACAAAACCCCAGCTTCTGCTACCTGGTCATCCTATTTCAGTCATTTGGAATCGTCACCTCACAACCACTTGGAAATACTGGATCCAGCTACAGGAGCTGTCTACGCACAAACTCAAGAGCTGTAACAGCAAAATGTGCTGCAGTCTGATACCACCATCTTTCCCTCACAAAATTCTGCAAGCTAACATGCAAGACCTTTTTTCCTCCACAGTTATAAAGACAAGAAAGAAACATTAAAAAACTGAGAGCTTGTGTTCTACAGTAATCTTTAAATGTAACCTGACTCTCTCCCACACACATATGAAATATTTTTTTGTCATAAGATTTAGAGAAACATTACAGATTAGAAATCTTTACAACTGCATCCCTCACAACAAACATGAATGTAAAAATCTATTACTTTTGATATGAATATCTTCTCCACTTTGTAAAGATGTATTTAAAGACTGATAAGGTTAAGGATGCTGATAGGATACATGCTCAGAAAAGCAGAATTTTTGTAGAAAATTTTTATCAGTTTTGGGGTTTTTTTTCGTTTTTTAGAGGAAAGAATTCATCATCTGAGTAAAAGTTCAGTCCTTTAATAAAAATTACTTTAGTCTATAATGTTAAAAGCATTTAACTACCTTTACTTAGTATATTTACTTTTATGAAGCATACAAACTAGTTAATTTTATTCACTATGAACAAATGATCTATCCTGGTGCCTTCAATTTGGGATGGTATTAATATGTTTCATAAATATAAAGCCAAACACTCTTGATATGTGCTCCACAGGCAATATTAGCCCCTAACTCTGTAACTGGTGACAAAACAGAAAAGCTATAAGGGAAAAGTGATGCAAAGATCCTACTGCACTCCATTCCCTCCTATTGGTTTTGTTGTTTTGTTGTTGTTTTGTTGTTTGTTTATTTTCTCCCTGAGAAACATTATAACAATGTTGAATCCTACATCCTTTGAGAAGAGCTGTGTTTGAAATAGCTCAAACAATACTTTTATAATCACACTTCAGAAAACTAATTAAGATAGATCACAAAGAAAAATCATAAAAAACATCAGTGATGGTTATGTGCAAGCTGCTGAGCAGTGCAGTGTCCCCCATGTCTTCAAGTTCAATGAACACACTGCACAGGATGGCACTAATTAAGGGTCTGGATTAAAACAGGCAGCTGTTCCTTTACCTTTTTCTGTCTACGCAAAATCTACGGCCAACATAACAAGTTGCACACTGTGTCTGACTTTACTGCTCTTGCTCAGTGACGAACCTACACCATGTCAGCCATTCAGAGTGACTAGGCACTTCCGATAACGGCAATGTTATGACATTTCCATGATGACTTTGGCCTCAGCTTTCTAAATCCCACAAGATCAGGTTACAGACTGAGGACTTAGGAAATGAGTAAGAAAGCTCTAAAGGAGAAATGCTGTGATTACATGCAAATATATTCATTAGAGAAGAGATTGAACAGAAATGCACCTTCAATATTTTTTAATGAATTTTTAAACATATAAATATGCTGCAGGTGTGCAATTTAATGTATTTGACCTTTTAAGTAGTGGTTAGCAATATTGCCTACAAAAAAGTTTTCTTTACTATAATTTTTCCTATTTCTGTTTTAAAATGTTTACTTAAAAATCTTCAGCTGTTTTAATTTTTATTAATAATAATTAATTTCATAGAATCATAGAATATTTTGAGTTGGAAAGGACCTCCAGTTTAAAACCATCACTCCTTGTCCTACTGCAGCAGTCCCTGCTAAAAAGTCTGTTCCCATCTTCCTTATTGGCCCCTTTTAAGTACTGAAAGGCCACAATAAGGTCTCCCCAGAGCCTTCTCTTCTCCAGGCTGAACAACCCCAACTGTCTCAGCCAGTCTTCATAGCAGAGGTGTTCCAGACCTCTGACCATCTTGGTGGCCTCCTCTGGAGCCTTTCCTATCCTGAGGGCTTTTTGTTATATTACTGGATGTCCAATACAGCTATCATTTTTTAAGTATTTAAGGTACAGGAGAACTGTGCCTGCTGTTTATATCTGTATGCATTTCCATGCATTTTTCACCTCATAACATACATTTCTTTTTAGTAGCACAGAATACATAGTCTCAGAATCACTCCTTTCACATTTTATCCCCAAAGAAAACATTTTAGATTTAGGAAGGAGGTGAATGCACTTTACTAAAACAATTTCACGTCTTTAAAAAATCTATGTCAATATTTATTTCTAGCCTGGGTTCGATAAATATGACAAGCTCAATTAAAATATCTGCAAAATGTGGTAGATTGGAAAAATAGTTCTAATGAGATACTAAACAAGATCTGAGCTTCCAAGTTTCCCATGAGTCAGGAGATGCCCAATATACATACACCTCATCCCTTCAATATTTTTAATTATTTATTTTTATTTATGTATTTGGTCTAGGGACAGTAACAAATGAAGAAAATATGTTAGGTTTTCAAACCAGTAAACTCTGAAATTTAATGCTTCCTTAAAGACAAATAAATAATGGTCACACTGGTTCAGTTCTATCCCACTATGAAATGAAGAATCTTGAGGAGAAACATGCATTCCTACCTCTGGTAAGTGCACAACTAAAAGCAAGATCCTCACAAACAAAGGAAGAATGTCAGCACTGATTTGGCTGTTATTTGGCTTTCAGCTAATACAATACTCCCCTTAAAATTTTCTGTTCATCTTTTCCTCTCCATTCAATCCTTATGTACATATTAGAAATTATCTGACCAAAGAGTATTTCACATAAAGAGGAAAAAAGCATCTTCAGGAAAATGTACTTCTTCTAAAGCACAAGACAAAAGCTCCATGTGCCATTTTGGGATTCTATCCATTAGTAAAATCAAGCACTGCATGCTAAAACAGAAGCATTTTTGCCACAACCCTTGGAAATACCTAGCTATTGAAATGTGCTCAAAATCTCTGTGCACACTTCAGTGCTCTTTTCCATGTATTTGCAATTTAAAAACAACGACAAAAAAATCTTCTTACTTTTACAGACTCTAGTTCCACAAAGCACTTAAGGAAATGTTTTTCCAGTGATGCATTTATCCATAGAATTAAAAATATGCAAATATTTAAACCAGGTTCCTATTTCTCCTATTCCGCACTTGTAACCAAGAAAATTGCAGCCTTCTGATGACAATTTTACTGTTTATTACCTTTTATTAAAAGTATGCTACACAAATATAATATTCAAAACAGTACCAATAATTGCCCGTTCCACTAGTAAGTTCCACTGTGGCATGTTTACCGTAAGTAAATTCTTGACACTCATTCTACTTCATCCTGAAGAACGATCAGCTGAAATCAGATTTTCATGGAGAATAACTTACTGATTGTAGCAGAACATGATCAAGTGAAAGAAATGAGAGATAAAATCAAACGTATGGGAAAATAAGAAAAAAAAAAAAAACATACAAACTTTTAAAATCACTTCAGCCTTGGGAGTTATGATGTTCAATATGTCAATATGAGTTTTGAAGTTCAAGCATACTTCTTCCTGTAGCTAAGACAGAGCATTTCAATTATGTTTTTATAGCAGTAACTGTATCTTATAGGTCAAAGTGTCCAAATACTTATATGCTTGTAATACTTCCCCATTTGGACTGGACTGTAATTTACAGCTTTGGAAATCAGGCCAACTATGGCCCAGTGTGTAATTCCACCATCCCAGAATTAGAATAAGGCTCAAACTGGACAAACAGAAGAAGCTGTTACCACTCCTCAAATCCTCAACCGTGTGGTAATACTCCCAGGCATCTATTCTAAAGGGGTTTTTTGAGGGTGGAGTTTCCTCTTATTTGTCTTTATTTTTAAAACAATATTGCAGCCATGTGACATAAAATGCTGAACCAGCACAGGCTCCCTCTGTTACTTCACATTTATACAAAAAGTTTTGTAGGATATCTTTGTCCTAGCAGATGTCAGATTATTATCATCCGACCTCCACCAGTCAGATATATCTGGTATCAAGTCTCAAGCTAGGTTAAGTACCATAATGTGGTCTCTCGATAATTCAGCTGAAGTACCATAATGCAGTTATGTGTGATCCAGGTCAAATTTATACTGCCGGGTTATTTGATAATACACAGATACAGAATTAGTGAACACAGAGCCACAGGCTTCAAACAACTTCAAGTATCAGGACCAATATATACTAGCTAGCTTTTACTCCATTCTTTGCCAATTCTCCTGGTTTTTTTCTCTATCATTAGCTGGAATTCTACTTGGGATTTGCACTTAATATCTCATGGTGCACTCGGGCATATGTCATCATAGTGCCAATGTTGATAAATGATTTTTGAAACATGTTCTGCCATTTTATTTTTACATCTACTTCTGAAATTGTATGAAACCACACTGGTACTTCAACTGAAAATCTTGCAAAGATTTCCACCTTTCTTTTTTCTCCATGTGGAATCATTTTCCCTTATGTTCTTATCTATTTTTTACCAGCCTTTGTGCAAAGATCACACTATGAAAGCACTCAATCTCAGTTTTGCTGAGACAAACATTTGGAGAGAATACTCTTTAAATTCTCCTGTTCCCTATATGAAGAATATGGAAACAAAGAGACCTTGATTTACGTAATCCTAAAAAAATCACTTGAACTTTGTACAAAAGTTTCATGGAGATTATAAGGAGTAATCAGAAAAGACATTTGAAACTATCTAGATTGAAAAAAATTCTCTGTTTATGTTCCTCCTCAAAATGTATTTTCCACATGTTTGAAAAGTAAGTGCTCTGAGGATTTGTTTTTGATCCAGATCAAATAGTTTTATATATTTCCAAAACTAACTATTAAATGAAGTTGACTGGATAACTTTGGAAACTATTCTATAAAAGGAATACAAGAACAACTATATTTTTAGTGCTATGACTATGACTTACATATGCAAAATAGGAAAACATAAAACTTTCCATTTTGCTGTGTATCAGTGGAGTCAGACAATCATCACATACAGGAATATTTTTATGAACATTCAGTTTTACATGCTAAGTCATCTGCATACGTAACTTGGGGATCATCTTTTAAAAACATAGCAAAAAATCTCACATTTCAAACTTCTGCATTAACTAACTTTCTGTTATTAAATACAGACACTTCCAGGTAAGTAAAACACAAAATTATGTTATGTTACCCAGTCTTCAGTTCACCTCCTTAAACTAAGTATTCAGCAAAGAACTATTCTATTAGAAAAGATTGTTTATTCCTTTGTGGTAGCTATCAATTAGACTCAACTTCTTGCACATCTCAAAACTTTACATGAAACAAAACAGAATAGGAATATTCAATCTTCCAGTACTGATCAATAGCTTTTAATCAAAATATGACAGTCTAACTCATGGTCTGCAACCTGATACGAGGTGGAAATATAAGATTATTGAGAAATGAGCAATAAATGCTGTTATCTGTAATACTGACACATCACATGTAATGCCTATGAAGCATGAGTAATGAGCTAAAAGTTATATAACAAAGCCTGCACATAGTCATACCTTCTTTGGGCACATAGTTTGCACTGGGTGGTAAAAATCTACTAATTTTACTTCCAGAAATGTTCTTGAAGATAAAAGGAAGGTGGCAATTAAAAAAAAAAAAAAAAAAAAAAAAAAATTAATTAAATTCCTAAGGCAAAAGTGAAAGATAAAGGGAGACAGAAACATACCACTAATCACAGATGTGCTTTTGAGTTCCTCAGGTTGTTCCAGGAGCTTTCCCCTAGTACTGATGACTTTCCAGCTATTTACAGAGCTGTGCTGAGCTACTGTCAGAATTAGGAGGCTACCAGGGGCCAGGATCAGCTTCTTTTACCAAGGTTCAGGAAACAATCAGAGAAGATCGGATGCCAAGTTTCATATTACTTCTTTGAAGGATATAAACCCAGACCATTTTCAAAAGGCAGGGGAGTATTTTCATCTCTTTTCAAGTTTTTTTTTCAGCTTTTACATAGAACCAAATTCCTAATTTATGAAAAAAACTTATATTGAGACCTATTTATTTCTGGTTATTGTAACTTTTCCTCTCCTTTCCCCTCTCTCACCTTTGCTTCCTTTTGGGTACTAGTAAGAAATGATGGTCGTCACTTAAAATGCAGGTCTGGGAATCCTGAAATTCTGAGTTTTTTTACTGAGGACTTCCTGTGCAGCCATGAATAAACAACTTAACCTTTACATCAGTTCTCACACCTGATAAAAGAACTTCAGCTTTATATTTATCTGTTTTACAGAGTGTTTCTTCTTTCCTTCTACCTATGATTCTTAATTGCTGACAATTTTTATTCGTTTATGTTTGAAAGTAGTTGAGGATTTCAGCATGGAAGGTGCAAGAGAAAAGAAAAATATTTTGTGGTAGAGTGCTTTAATGAAAACACCATGCAACAGTTCCAAATAAACCACTCTTCCTTGTGATCTGCATTTAAGATGCTTATCTACCCTTACAG
Organism: Patagioenas fasciata; assembly: GCF_037038585.1. Taxonomy (NCBI): domain Eukaryota; kingdom Metazoa; phylum Chordata; class Aves; order Columbiformes; family Columbidae; genus Patagioenas; species Patagioenas fasciata. The sequence continues at coordinate 99,783,475 of NC_092521.1, read as the reverse complement.
AGCAACCGATAAGCTCGTCTCAAAGGTAAGTCGTATGAGGATCCTGACTTTAGCTGATGCTGTCAGGTCTGAGAGGAGCTTGCCTCCAATAATGGTAAAGGGAGCCTAGGCAGTTTATCTGCTGCCTTTGTGAACCTCTTCTTTTGTTATCTAGTCCCTAATATTAATTAACTGTATGCCTTAATTTGGCATCACTATCAACCCCTCAAAATGCCAAGAAAAGCAGACTAGTAAATGAAAGAGTAAATGGTGGGTTGAGAAGTGTTCATTCCTTTTGTTCACAGGGCTCTTCTGATGTTATTAGATACCAGGATTCTTCAAGCTCACCTGTAATCTTATCAGGGAAGATTTTGAAATTAAGCTGAATTGAATCAAGATCATAAGCCATATGGCTGTGGTTTAGAAGACACTTGTTTTTCTACCTTCCATTCTACAGTTTTGCCTGTGGCCCTATTGTAATTTTATTGCCTTCATCGGATTGCCACTTTTCCCTGCTGCAGGCAACAACCGCTTCATTTACTCATTGAGGCCTCAATTTACAGAGAAGACCCAGCCTCTAAGCAGAACAAACTTCTAACAATCATCCTAGAACTTAGCAGATGCAGACCACTTGCTACCGGTTCTGGTTTATTGCTGAAGCATTTCCTTTTACTGCTTCCCAAGGGATGCCTTCCATGGTTTATCCCCTAAATATTCTACCTTTCTTCTCCCTTGTCTATCAGCACTTCAAGAATCATCTCCATAGTTATGTAGTTCCACAACTATAGAATAAGTTCTCTAGAGGCAAGAAAATTCATTAACACTGTATACCATATTCATTATAATAATCTAATTTGGAAAGTCTTTCCATGGGTAAATAGACCTGAGAAACAGATGAAAGAATAAACATTTGCTAACATATTCATATAGAGGAGCCTCACACAACCAGAAAACAGGGCCAACCTGCTGGGGCTAGTTTGTAGATTACCACAGATGCATCAGATCGGGAAACAAATGCCACTGATTACGACAGCAGATGTTTTGCATGTGGTGGAAATGCACATCTTTTAGGCAGAGAGTTTTCCAGTATGTTTTTTTAGATTTTTTTTTTTTTAATAATGTTGCTTTATTCATCAGACATTTGTGATTAAACAGTAAGCATATAACTTCTTCTTTGTTGCAAATTATTACATTTTTAATATAAGAACTGTCCCCATTTCTCTAAACATCTCTCAGACTAAGGACCTGTGCTGTGTAATACCTGTGTAAATCTAAGGATTTATGCTGTGTAATATTTTTTTAACTCTATGGAGTTACATACCCAGAATGTCACAGCTGTAATTTTACAGATAGTGACCTTTCTTTCCAGGGGCCTCCATTCCCTTTCTATGGATAAATTTCAGTACAATTTATGCTGGTTTTCTCACTGTGGGCATTGTAAAATATTGTTTCCCTCCCACAAATAGCCAGAATTTTAACATTAACAATCTTGGATGGTTGAAGAAACAGGAAATGGTGAAAAGACAATTGTAGGGAGGGGGAACAGCAGGCTAGAAACATTGAGAATACCTGCCCCAGAAGTGACAACTGGAGCTTTCTAGGATCAATGGCATTTGCACCTTATTCAGAGAAAAATTTGGCACCCTTTTTATCCAAATATACTTAAGATCCCACAGCTGAACTTCTTAATGAAATTTCCTCTCACAGTTAAAAATCAAAATTAAAAAAACACTGAATATGAATGTGGAAGAAAGGCAATTCGATGTTTGTAATTATCGAGGTAAACTCCACAACCTTCTGAATGTATGCAAAATGGACCCTGTATGGTGTATATAAAATCGGTGCAGAGAACGAGAGCAAGTATTAGACTTCTTTCTGGTTAAGCAAGTCATCATACAGGATCCTTACCATGAGTAACAAGGGCGCTTCACTGAAAGGTAAGACTTTTGTCATTCACTTGCTGATAACTTTATTATTTCTTTAAATTTGTATTGAATTAGGAAATAATTGAAAGGTAACAGCTCTAGAAACAGAGGTCTTCCTGTCACTTAGTCTTCCAGTAATGGTGAAACCTGCCTTCACCTCAAATGTTTGGTGTTCAAGGTTTGGAATTAGATGACAGTTTGATCCCTTTTTCTCGGTCTTTTTTCTCCTAAGACTACCTTTGCATTGGGCAGTGTCACAGCAAATTGGCTTGAGTGATGTGACACATGCACACAAAAGACTGAATCCAGACTGCTTTGCTACACCACTCAGAAGGCAATGACTAGAAGTTATTATCCACAATCTAGAAGCAATGTAGTAATTCTAAAGTGAATGTTTTCAAAACCATCTTCAACTTTCTAAGCCAAAAAGTCTCAGTTTTTCTTTTTCATAGAATTATTCCCTGGGGTACTTTCCCAACTGCGGTATGTGGTAGGTGCCTTGTTCATGGGAAAGGAGGAAGGTTTACTTCAATATTGTGTAAATGCTCTTTTACTGAATCTAGAGCTAGAAAGAAACTTTTCACATTATAACATTAGGGAAAGCTCTGCTAATTTATGGAGTACACTTTAATTTAGCATTTAAAATAAGTCCAGTGAACCAATAACGGTAGGAGGCAAATTTCCAGAACTAAAACTCTCAGAGTACGGGAGAGTGTTCATTGAATAAGTATGTTCATTTACCAAATATTTGCTTTTAAGTTTTTCCATTGTTTTTCTGTGCATATATTTCACTGAATAGAAAATTTGACTCTGTTAAGTTAATATTAGAAGTTTTAAACAGACGAGATTTTATAGTTTAGATTACAAGAAGTCCTCTAGATCAGTTTCAGAAGCTCAGGAGAAAATAAAATAGTTCTCTCTGATTTCTTAGCAGTAGGCAATTTAGGGTTAAACTCTAAACAGCAAAGCAGAACAGCTGCTAGAAATCTTCTGAAGGAATTCCCAGGACAATCAAAATCTTAAGAGAGTGACCTAACCACTCTCCCACAAAATTAATTCAAACTCCAAATGTTTGCAAAGAAGAAAAGGACCTATGGGAGGAGAAGGGGGAAAAAAAAATCTGTTTTCCAAACTTACATATCTGTGCAAATATAATTATGCATGTATATTACACTGTGAAGAAGTTTGATTTTTTATTTGATTTATCACTGTGTAATAAAGTCAGGCACAATAGTAAGAGACTTTGGAATACAGAAAACACTTCAGTGCAGGTTACTTTGTCTCCTCAAACTCTGTAGCAGACTCTGCTATACAGTCAGGATGACAAAGAGGAGAAAGGATAACAGAACTACAGTGCTTCTGCTCCACTGATTTTCAGCAGTCAGTACAGGGGGTGCTCTGAGCCATGTGACAGCACAGCCACAATCAACCAGCATCTGGTTCTGATGGCTACTTCTAAAGGCACATACAAATCCGTTTGATTCCATTTTGGTTTGTTTCAAACATGAACAGGTTTGTTACTGGTTGTCCTTCTGGTGTCCAACATGCTCCTGACAAAAGAAGGAGTGACATCCTTGCCAGTCTGCCCCAATGGATCTACCAATTGCCAAGTTTCCCTTGGAGAACTTTTTGATCGAGCAGTTAAACTTTCACACTACATCCACTTCCTCTCTTCAGAAATATTCAATGAATTTGTAAGTACTCTGTCTTTTCCTGAGAGTGAGAAAATATAAAAATTCAATTTAATACTTTTTAAAGCACAAACATATGTTAACACACGAAATCCTTTAGTAAGTAAACAAATATGACTGCCGCACAGACAGTGATTAGTCACAAAGGTGACCAAACCTATGTATACTGCTGACCATTGCTAACATACCCAATATTTCTATTAAAAGATATCATTTTTCCATCATTCTTTATCTGTGAAACAGGTTTGTGTTCGCTGGGTGCCAGTTTCACCCTGAAGACTCACGAGAAACTTTTGACTTTTACAGCATAAAAGCAGTGATAAAAGCAATGGAACAACAATTAATTGATACAGTGTTTGAATTGAAGCTCTTCTTACTTATCTGTTTCAATAATGCCTGTCCTTGCTGATCTGCAGGATGAACGCTATGCTCAGGGCCGGGGTTTTATTACAAAAGCTGTTAATGGCTGCCACACTTCCTCCTTAACCACTCCTGAAGATAAGGAGCAAGCTCAGCAGATTCATGTAAGTCCCATTTCTAATGTCATTCAGCGTGAGAGAGAGAGGGGGAAGAAGGAGGGTTAAGCAATAGAGAGGCAGCAGACAGAGAGGGAGGGAAAACAGTTTAATCGAAATAAAAAGTCAGGAAGAGGAAAGCACCAAAAAGCCAAGAAAAGTTTATATAACATTTGCTAATATTAAGTTACAGACTATACAGAATATGTAAGTACCAGTAACTTTCATCTTCCCTTCCTTTTCCTGTAATGTTACATTCAGTCATTGCATCTTATTTCCAATTACAATAAACCTCATGGAGCAATGCCAGTTACCATTCTTTTACAGCACTGAGAACACTACAACTTTTGAACGTTATCTTCAAACACCTTATAGACTATTATTATATTAACAAACATAAAAGTGCATAGACTAAATAGTGAATACTGTATGTAGGCAGAGGTAAATATTTTTCCACTAACTGAAAAATTTGACTTCACTAAACAAATGCCAAATAGATATTTTTGCTGTTACCAGTAGGCAAAAGTGGTCACAACAACATCCAAATACAAAATCTCTACTGCAAAATGCTTGTAAAGATTAACATGCTACACATGTCCATTTAATAATTATAAACTTAAGAAAAGATGAAGATAGTCTTGTTCAGCCTATGCTCACATATACAATTTGAAAATATTAAGGAAAAAAAAATAAGCACAGGTATATGAATGGGGGTGTGCCAGGGAGAAATCTTTATCAGTTTCATGATCGTGATATCCTTGCAATCCCAGCATGGCCATCTTCTCAATTTGTCACTCAGAAATTCTATTGGGAGCAATAGAACTCACAGCCCTGGGTACACAACAAGTCTGGTTGTGTTCAGATCCAGTACATCTAGTGAAGAAGAAATGGTTGAATACTACCGTAACTATAAGCTTTATGAATTTTTATTGACCACAATGAAGGACAATTTTTGTAACCAGAGAGCTACTGCTGGAAGTACCACTGTTCAAAGGCGAGGACAGATGGGTTATGTAGAGGCAATAAAAGCTTTTTAGTGGTTTACTGTAATGTGCATCTTCCATTCAGTACTAAAATAATTTTTTTTAAACAAAACAAAGGATTTCAAAATGTTCATTAAAAAAAAAAAAAGATAAGGAGTTCTGTTATGTTTTGTTTTTTTTCACAGAGATGAAATGCAGTTGTGCTTGCTTGTTTTTAACATGGAGAGGGTTTGATGATATTTTTTAGCACTGCTTGTGCTAATATCGTAAAACATGGTGACAACAGCCACAAACTTCAAAAATAAAATTGCATAGAGGAATCTAAGACAGGCATATAGGACACATTCAGTGGAAGGTCCTGGAATAAATTTCCAAATCACTGTGTCTGAGTACATTGCTCTAAATGCCTCCTGATACTGCCAGCATTTAGCTTTCCTATTTTAACTTCCTTTCCTTAATGTGGGTGAGCAGCATGAAGACCTACTGAATTTAGTACTGGGAGTGCTGCGCTCCTGGAACGATCCCCTGATCCATCTGGCCTCTGAAGTACAAAGAATCAAAGAAGCTCCAGACACAATCCTCTGGAAGGCTGTAGAGATTGAAGAACAAAACAAGCGGCTTCTAGAAGGAATGGAAAAAATAGTTGGGCGGGTAAGTATTAGGTCCGTAACATCCTTCCAGCATGTTGCTGTCAGGAAAACATACACAGTCATAGGCCCTCCCTCACTGAAACAGGGAACTGTAAATGTGAAGGAAAAAAAAGGCGCCAAGATAACTGAATCTGAGAACTTTCCAGCTTTCTTCCTTCAGCCTTCTTTTCTTCTGCTCACTTGCGATTTCTAAAGAGAGTGATGTGACTGACATAGCATAATCCAGTATACTCCCAGTCCTGCTTCAAGGGAAAGCATAATCATCAGGACTGGTAATCGTCATTCTATCTTTTAGTATTTTGAATTTCCAGTCTTTATTTTTTAAGGATGTCTCTGTATTTTTTCACCCACACATATTTATATGTATGTTTTAGCATATTTATACATATAGGTGGTGTGTATAGTTTTCAGAAAAAGATACTGTGTTTAAAACTGTTCTGGAATTCTGGGCTATTACTAAGATGTGGCATACAGCAAACTAATCATGGTATCTTTCATTTCTCGCACCATACTGGTTCCTCTGAACCCTGGCTCTGACTTGGTTCTCTCTACGGTTAGACAACAAAGCTGTTGTCTGACAAAACCCATACTCAAATACCCCTTGTTACCAGTAATTGATTGAAAGCTTTCCTGAATAAAATCAGCTCTAGCTTGTTTATTTTTAAAGGGCCTCTGTTAGCCCCTGAATATATCATTCTGTCAGTGAGCTAGATGTTAACAAGAGGTTCTGACTTTACTGGCTTTTGCTTAGGCTCTGAACAGCTGAAGAGCATTAAGAGTGCCACCATCACCGTATACACTACTTTCCACTGGATCACTCAGGGTCTCTCTTTCAGTTAGGTGTCTCTTTACTCAAAAACAGCCCATCCAGGCCACAAATGCATTTATCAGTGTAATCAAATACATCTCTAGCCCATATCCACGTGTAAAAAGGGTGCAGGCGTGGATCCAAGATAACAGTAGAAGTCAGGTGCTGCTACAGTTACCCTGTCATCACCTTCTCATTCACATTATTTACAGAAGGAGGTTGAAGATAAGACTGGCAAATTCATTAGTGTCAAACCACATTTCTGAGTGGCAGTAGGTCTATCTTTTTTTTTGCCTGTTGCTTAAACTGATAGCGGCTCCACAAATACTCTCCTATGAGCTTTCACAAAGTATAGCTGGTGAGAAGGAGGATGCACAAGGACCAACAGGCACAGATTTCCTTCCTGCTATGCAAGGTAGATTTCTGTGATATGATAAAAATAATTATCTCTTTCAAACAATGAGACCCAAACCAATCTTCACTTCAGATACTAAGTCAGTACATGAGTTCCTACACATAGCTTTCTAAAATTAGAAGTCACTGCATCATTCAGCTTTTTTTTTTTTTTAATGGAATCTGAGGTACAGTACATCTGAAGATGTACTGCTGACAGATTTGTTTGGTAACATGTTCCTGAAGCTGCCTTTATCAGAGAGATCACCTAAAAGATGGGCCAAGACAAAGCTGGAGATACACAAAAAGAAGTTCTAGGAACAAGTGTTAACAAAGATTTCGAGGTAGAAGGAACCAAAAACAGATGTCACTGATGAGTGTGAAGATGAGTGCATGAAGGAAGGTTTGATTTCCCTGCAAAGTCAGATTCCACTGGAAGTTGGTTAACACACCAGTTCTTTTAAAACACTACGAACACAGTTAGGCTTTTAGATATTTTAGGGAAATAAACTGAAAAATCTGACAAATTAATACAAAACCTGCATGAAGATGTAGAACATTATGCAGAATAGTGAGAACCATAACAGGAAACACTTTACAAGCCATACGCTAGCAACCAGCATTCCTTGAGGCCAGTATTTTAAATGCTCTGTTCTATATCCAGACTGATTAACTATCACTTACTACAATATCATTTTGTGTCTTTAGGTGCATACTGGTGAGATTGGAAACGAAGTTTACTCTCGGTGGGAAGGCCTTCCATCCCTGCAACTCCCTGATGAGGACTCCAGACTCTTTGCCTTTTACAACCTGCTGCATTGCCTCCGCCGAGACTCTCACAAAATTGACAACTATCTCAAGCTTCTGAAGTGCCGCCTAATCCATGATAGCAATTGTTAATCCTAATTGCTTACTGAAATCATGTGTCATGGTGTTCTTGTTGCTTTGCCACTTTTCATTGCAAACTATGAAAAGTCACACTGTACAGTACCAGGATCATCAGTAACTTTCAGGCATGTTTGTGTGAATTCTGGGTGCAACTATTAGCACCATTTATCTCAGTGTTTTGAAATGTTATAAATTACTAGTATGACAAGAATACACTTTTTTGTCTGATCTCCTCAACTAGTAGCCTTTCAGTGATAACCAGATCATGCAGTTATAAATAAACATATTATTAAATCCAAAAGTGCATAACACTGAGTGGTGTCAGTAAATGAAAAATAGCTGGTGTGGTTTATACTATTAGCAGTAGCTTCTCTTTTTGGATCTCAGTCTTCAGTTACTGATGGCAGGATATCTTACTTCCATTGTTCTTTACACACCCTTCAAAAAAGAGAGAAAGAAAAGGGAGGGATGTCCATCACTTATTACAATTAACTACCCTAAGCTAAAAGTGTGGTCTGAAATCAAATCCACTTGGATTGATGCTTTTACTCTGGACAAAAACTGTCTGAGTATGGAAGAGAAAGGTAAGAAATCCATCCTGCCTATTAATTCCCTATGCAATCCATGGAGAGAGAAGACACAACTGGAACTTTAAGGACAGAGATCCAGGTATATCTACTTTTCTACTGACTATTTGGAGAAGGAGCATTTCCAAAGGAAGGTTCATTACATTTGAGGTAACTGAAGGCAAAGGAACCAATAGTTTTCAGTAGATTCCGACAGGAAATTCTGGGCATACATTCGCATCCATCTAGCCTTCACATTCCTCACAAGTGATGTGGTAGTTACAGATGCTCAGAAAACTTTCTAGCTATAAAAAAGGCACTAGCTGAGCTGAAGTGTCTCTATTCACTTTGGGTTTAGTCACACTCAGATTTTTGAGGGCACTCATTCTGAAACACTATGCTTAAACATTGAAAAACTGGAGAGACCAGAACAATTTATTACTTTTGAAAAAGCCTGGCTTACAGTCACACAGCAAGAAAGAAGTCAAATAGCACCTGCAGCCATTGACTATACACTGTCTTCGTAAGCCCTAAATAAACTCAGCCTTGGATTCATCAGACAGCTTCAGTAGAAAGGAGCTTAAATTCAAATCAGACCCTCATGGGTTTGGTTTTCCACTAGACAAGTCTGCTGCATTGGTCCAGAGTTGGGCTAGCCTGGAAGAAGAGTGAAATACCAGAGAAGATGGGTTTGAAGACTTAAGCCTCTCGCTACCATAACAGAATAAATGTAGTCATAACAGGTATTTACATAGATTAGATAATACAAACTGCTAGAAAGGTCTCATTTTAGCCACCTCTATAAGGATATAATGCTACTCGCATATCTAATAATATGTGTATATATGATGGGCTTTTCATGTCTCCATATGTTCAGTTATTAATTGCCTCAGACTTTTTCTGGTTAAGTATATACTGAGCCCATTCTTAATATATATAAAATCACCTATACAGCAAACAAATTCCTTGTTGACAGTCGTAACTGACATCTTTCGCAAGCGCTGAAATGCACAAAACGGGCCATATGCAACAGTGGTTTAACAGCACACAGCTATACAACACTACAGTCAAGGAAGAAAATGGGTAAAATTTGCCAGGCACATGCAAATGCCTAGACTAGAATTTAATCTGATCACAATATTCTGTTTTTCTCTTATAATGCCAAAGGGGAAAAAAAGGCATTTTAAAGGGAAAAAAAGAAAAAAATATCCTTTATAATTATCACAAGTGCTTAGAATTACAGTGTGAGTTCTTATTCAAAAGAAAACATGAATAATGGGACTACTCTATATTGAGCTGGAAAAACGATTATGTCTCACTGAGTAAACTCCTACCTCAGAATCTCTTTAGAATTCAAAAGCAACTTGATAAATAGGACAGACAATCATAATTTTACACTTACATGACTAGATTTAAAACAATGACTTTTATTAAATGCTTAAAAATTACAGTGCTACAACAATTGTTTAAAATTTGCACGCACTGGCTTTATTGTAGCCTGTTTTAGTATAACTATGAGTTGTTAATTTCATACAGAAAGATGAGAGAGAATGACCAAAAAAAATCTGAAGAACTGAAAAGCTATCTGTTTTGCAACTATTTAGCTAAAGGGGTGTTTAAAAGTTATCTGGTTAATATTCTGAGCTATCACAGCTGTCACAGACAGAAAGACGCCAGACTCCATGAGCACATTCAAAGCTACACCTTCACTGTCAAGTGTCCTGGCACAGACAATGCCTTTGGACTTTGAATGTTCAAGCCACAATATAGGCCAGTTGGCAATTCTCTTTTTTTCAGTTGCTAACAGGAGCAATACACTCTTATCTCACTAATATTTCATTAATTAATACATAGTCATAAGACCTGACCAACTATTGTCTTCTATCCAATAAAAATAGTTATATAGCCAGTGTCTTATTTTACACCAAATTGAATTAAGTACAAGCATTTTCTTTCTAAATTAAAAGAACATACATCAATGAGAGTTTTATTCCAAATATATTAACTTCTGGCTACTTCAGGTTTCCAGCATTTGAAATGGCTAGCTTTCTAATTATTTATTCAACACCCAAATCCGCCATATTTAAATCTCTGCTGTTTTCCTTACTTCTGTTCATTTCAGATTGCTTATTGATAGGAACAGAAATATCCATGTGGCTGAAATAGAGGCCCAGTTTCTGTTCCCTTTGAAAATTATATCAAAGCTCCCATAGATGGCACTAAATTTAAGATAAGACCTTGTGACACCAAATCTAAATGGTATGAAGCCCAAAGCAATTCATCACTGGGAGCATTTACCATTGAACTCAACAGAGCAATAGAGATACGCAAAATAAAAATCTAACTTGCTGTTCAAGATTTGTGCCTAGACTCTAGGACTATATCCAACCATTGAAGCAAGTAGAAATATTTTTCAGGATGATTTTAAAGCAAAGAAAGGAAGATTTTACTGACAGTAAATGTAGTATATGTCATTTGGAACCAGGTGCTTAACTAGTAATGTGATAATTTCTCTACTATTACTATCTTTTTTTTATTTTTTTTTGTGAGATTCTACAAAAAAGTCTCCAAAAGTTCTAGTGGGCAGGGGGCGGGAAAAGAGACTATAACTCATCTGTACAATATAGTTTACCTTCACAGGATTATTTCAAAGGCAATCCACAATTCTAATAACAAGGGATACAGTGTAGAAATCACAAATACCATCTAACTTCAATTTCTGAACAACATAAATTCTCTGAGGGCTATATTTTAAACTGAGTCTACTTATTATAAATGAAATGTATACAAACAATAAATTATGTCAGACATGTAAAGTCAGTAATCATACTTATGTATATATCCATTCACTATAGAAATCAAATACTACAATCTTGCATGGGAATAACATCATAGGTATACATATTCCTACTGAAATTATTGGGTTTACTGATCTGTAAATCTATTCATACATACAACTATTTCTACCTCAAGCTCTTAATGAATTGTGCCTGCAGACGACTTTGGCAAACCTTGAAGACTGCAGCTGAGCCTCAATGTTCAATTCAATTGAAACTTAAGACTGACTGTCCATAGGTTTATATGAAGTGTTAAAAGGAGGTTTAAGACTAGTTTTAAAACATAATTGTATCTTTTTGAAGTTCCTTGTGCTGGTATCCATCTTTAGGAACGAAGTTAAATTCAAATAAACATCAGTCTTGGAAAACGGTAGGAATGTCAGCTATGGTGGTCCAAATTTTTTCCCCAAACAACTCAATGACTATCAGATAGCATTTCAACAATATCTACTATCATTGGGATTCTAAGGCTATATTTATATATATACCTTATAATTGAACATTTTTTAAAATATACATTTCCTCATAGTGATTTTTCATTTTCTTTCATGCACTCAAGTATGAGGAGGAAATGAAAACAGATGAGTAATTGTTCCTAATATCCTCTGACCTGTATCTTTTTTCATTCAGGTGAAGCAGTACAAACTGCCCTTATCTTCAGTGGAAGAAAAAAAAAAAACAAACTAGGTTCAGAGACTTCTCCCGTTTTCTCTGATTTTTTTTTTTTTTAATGATCCCACAGATTCTGTGGAACACAAAGACAATACAATAACATTTTAAAGGAAAATGCAGGGCTCACCTTTCAATCTGCAATTTTATTGTGCATTGGGGGAAAAACCAAATCCTGTTGCTTACATTGTCACTAATTCTCTTTCATATCAACATGTTTATGCTCCATTGATCATCTAAGAAGCACTAGACTCTCATTATAATATTCTGGGTTTTGTGGGGAAGAATAAGTTTTCATGGCATACTGCCTTCTTATTGAATTACAAGATATAATAGCTTTTTGGTTTTTTCCTCATGAAGTTCTGAAGTTCTTTCATTGAGCAGTAACATTTTATATCAATATTGGCCAGTCCACATCATCTTATTGTTCTTCCTTGGTGCACAGTGTGAGGGGTAACAAACTCTAATAAGTGAAAGAGGTTAAAGAAAGACTTTCAGGGTCACAGAAACACTTGGTCTCTGGCTCAAGAGGTACTGATGTATAGATGGATGAACGTTCCTTTCCTGTTTACCATTGACACTGATCCCTACTAAAAGTCCTGAGGACATGTTGTGGACAGAGCCCTTTGCCAGGAATTCCTATATTTCACAACCATAAAAAAATGATGGCACAGCCACTAGCCAAAATTTTTTCAAGAACACTTCTAGAACAAACACTGTTTTACAATTTATCCAGCCTGCTACCAGAAAGTGCTTCATTAAGCATAAAAATTAATAGTATTTACTAACAATATTTAATAGTAGTAGTCTCTCAAAACCTCACTTTTCCTGTCACAAATCACCACACTAATTATGGGAACATTTTTCCCTTTTTAATAAATGATAGGGTTCATTACACTGAAGAGTTCAGATCACTTATTAATTCACGAGTGACAGTGTGAGTCATCAAAAATGCTAAGAGCAGTAATTCTAGCATATCAAAGCTATAAAAATTGTATCAATTGTACCATATACCACATGTTGCAAAGGAGTTTGCAGAATGCAAAATGCATAACATGCATGTTCACTCAATGAGTAGGAATCAGTTTGTGCACTCAATGACTAACTCTAAAAGTATTCCCATTTACTAATGAAGTTTTTTTCACTATTAAGCTGACTACCTCCCTCCAACTTTCCGTGCCAAATAAGTCAAAAGTTGATAAAGAATATTATGGGGTTTTGCAGTATTATCAGAAATACTAGACCCACACTCACCAATCAAGTCACAGTTACTGTACACCAACAGTGAAAAAAAAAAAAAAAAAAAGTCCCTTGCCAGCAAGTTCCTGCTCTGTTTACTTTTAATTCAAACAAATAGGAACCAGAAGTATGCAAAGTGTGGTATATATAGCATAGCTTTTCTCACTGTCATTCTTTTCACTCTATTGCTAAGTTAGAAATCATTCCTGAAATATAAATAGATATTATTGTGCTTACCTTTTCTGACCTCATGTTTGGAAGCACTACGCATGGTTTGCAGGATTACGCCAATAATCATACATGACAATAGGCTCCTTCTTTAGCCAAATTATTGAAATAACAATAATCTTCCCCAGGAGCCATTTTTTTGGGAGATTTCCAGCCTGATTTCACAGATAAAAATAGCTCACTTAACTCAAAAAAGCTTCCAAGCCTTTTGATGATTATCCAAGCCTAACAAAAGCCTCAGGACCTTTTGGATGTTCCAACATCATGGACCTACAGCACATGTGCTAAAACTTAATATGATAAGAGCTACCTGAATCAATTTGATTTCCGTGGTATCTTCATGAGACTCATGCAATACAGATCATGGGTCCTCATGTCAAAGTTAATGCAAAGAGCAGCTCAGTAATTCTTTAAAATGGCTTTTATGTTTTGCAAGGAATCTGTTCTTCTGCTTTTCTGTTGCATCAAAGTGAGAAAATAAAAAAGATTGGTTTTTATCATCCTTTACTAGAAAATACTTCATTGTATTAGAAAATTCTCTCATGCTCTCTCAAGGGCCACGTGAAAGAAGAAAGTAAAATGTACAGCCTGAATTTCCTGAGAGATTAGCCTTTGATGGATGGTACCACGGAAAAGGTAAAGCAAAAGCAAGAAGTTTAGAATACTCATTTATTTTTATTTTCACTTGAGATTTCTTCTAAGTGAAAGAAAGGTTTAGGTGAATAAGACATAAACAGACTCATACAAAGCAAATCTTGAAGCTTTTAATACAGTGGGGGATAGTAGCATTGTTCTGCAAAAGATGTTTTCTATCACCTCGATAACCCTTGTTGTGCATGTTATAACTCACAAAAAAAGAAAAAAAAAATTCACTGCTGCTTTGAGAGGGAAAAGATACCTGTATGATTATTTTTGTTATGCACATGCCTTGCCACTACAGGACAAGACTGCTCCTTTATATACTGAAAGGCTGCAAAAAGGTTTCCCTGAAGCCTTCTCTTCTCCAGGCTGAGCAACCCCAACTCTCTCAGCCTGTCTTCACAGGAGAGGTGTTCCAGATCTCTGATCATTTTTGTAGCCTCCTCTGGACCTGCTCTAACAGGTCCAGGTCTTTCTTGCAAGTATTGCAAGTGGCATCGCATGAGAGCAGAGGAGAAGTGAAGAATCACCTGCCTTGAGCTGCTGGCCATGCTTCTTTTTATGTGGCACAGTATACCGACAGCTATGGTGCTTAAGCAGAGTGCTATTTGCTTTCTGAGCTGCTATGGTTTTTGAACCTCATGAGGTTTGCATAGGCCCACTCCTTAATAATGAGAAAATATTCCTTGAGCAGGGATCTCCATGAAACTATCGTTTTAACAACAGTTCAAGAAATATTTCTCAGTAGAAAAAGGGACCAAAAACTAGTATGACAATGTGCTATGCAAAAGCTTTTGCAAAATGCAATGTTGTACAACATATATCAATGTGCAGCTCAAGATGAAAACATAAATAGCAATTAACAAATAATCTGATGAACATAAGAGGGGTTTTTGTGATAATTTTTGAAAAACAATCTTTTATTTGGAGTCCAGAGTTAGCCACAAGTCAGTTAACTAACACAAACTTTCAAGTAACATCTAATAAAGATACCTGATCCAGTAACACCGTGAGTAAAAAAGAAAGACTTTTCCAAGAATTCTCCCTGTGGCCAGCACCTACAAAGCAGAAATATGCAAAGCTTACACTAAAGGAAACTGGATTGTTTTTTTCTCTCTCTCTACATAAGCTCATTCCCTCTAGAAATCAGTGAATACCTCCCTATTCACAAGTAGTTATCAGTGGTTGTAAGTTAGCAAGATTTCTCCAGTGAGTCCACTCAGATGGGTTTTTTCTTTCAAGGGAAACCCAATTTCAATAACATATTAAACATACACTTTCCACTCCACTGAGTGTTTTTAAAGAGCTGCCCTTTTTATCATCATCAAACCTATGGACTTCAAAATCCTGATGGAACTGAACCCAAATGCTGAATTGCTTCTTTAAGCAGCTATTACAAATAGGTAGGGTGGTGAAAAATGGAAACAATGAAGGATTAAGCCCACTTTACTACACCTTGTTGTCCTTCCAACACCCCACAGCTACCCTCAAGATCCTTACTTTCAGGACCATGGCTGTGTAGGCCTGGGTAAGTTAGCGGCAAGAAGGGGGACCAAGGCGAAATTCCCGGTCTGGAGGCGTGAAGGCGAGTTAGCGATTAACTCGGCAGCAATAGGGAGAGGCTGGCGGCCGAGGCAGCCCCACGGCCTGCTGGTGGTTGCTAGGCAACTCGGGCCTCCCGCTGCCCCCCGGGCCTTCAGTGCAGGCCGAGGGGGGGTCGGAGAGCTGGGGAGAGAAAGGATTTTTGACCAGGCTACAGAGGGCCAGGTGCACACATACATTATTGTAAATAAGGAGGGAGTGGGGAAAATAACCACAGTGTTGCTCCGCTTTCAAATTCAGAACATTCAGTGGGTAGCAGGTTTTCCTGTGGTTTTTGTGTTCATTTTTTTTTTTTAATGTAACTGACAAAATCTGGCAACAATGCGCAGTGTAAAAAGTGACATTTTGACTCTAAGGGAGGAATTATTTGCAATTTGTTTTGAACAGAAGCTTAGTTCATGTCAGATGTGAACCTCCAGACAATCATTAGTTTAAACTGCCTGCTATGTGTTTAAAAATTTCAGTCAATTTAGAACTGATCTGAATTGCAAATGGGATGGTAATAAGCCATTAGGGAGCAACATATCTCTCTTTCACACTTGCAGCCCTCTGCTTTAAGGAGCCTGGACTGCACTGAAATATGAAAATACCACTTTGGTCATGCGCATTGCTGACAAACATGGAAACGAAGGAGATTCAGAATCAGAAAGTGTCAGTAGGAGGAGAAGACCAGGAGCCACCTCAGGAACAAAGAAACAGGTGTATCCCCTGGTTTGAACAAGAGGCAGCACTCAGTTTTCCACAGAATGGTCTGACTTGCCAATGGCACAGTAATTCACGGGCCTGGCACCTGACCATCTGGGCTTGGTTACTTGGATTTCTGAGGATCTGAGGTGTTTCTCATCCTCTGTGAAACCATTTTTGTAAACGAGTGTAAGCTCTGCATCACCTAAGTTTTTCTGCACAGCTACCTGTATTTCCTCCAAATTAGCTGTAGAACAACCTTCTGTTTGCAAATGAGTGAAATATAAGTTTTTTCATTCATGAGCTTTCAGCTCAAGACAGTGCTGTGCAACATACAGATCCGTTGACTGATAAGACATCTGCACAACTAAAACAGAGTAAACATCTTTCAGATGATAGCGATAAGCATTGTAGATCCTATCCTAACTATCTTTTACCCCTGAAAAACACTATAAATCACCTACTGATGTTTTCTAGGTATTTCAGAGGTGGACAGACTTTCTTCTGCAGCCTTATTGCCGCTCTATAGCCACACTTGGATAGCTGTCACTGTTGGTTTTGTTTTTACGCTGCGTCACAAAATTATATACTTTGTAAAGCTAATCTATTTCATGGTTTCTCGAGTTTGCAGCCGAGGCTGACTCTATGCCTCACTATACCAGCTGATAAACAACATACTCTCTGAATTCAAGCAGATTCCCATGCAGCTATGATGGAGAAATGGAGACTTCTGATCTGCCTCTATAAAAGCTGAGTGGCTGGTACCTCGGTACCAACCAGCGCAGTAGAAGTTCCCATACCATTGGACACTTTTGCAGTCCTACAGCTGAACAGTTTCCTAATGGGATTCTGGGACTCCTTCCTTAGATGCGTAAATACAGCTCCTCGAGATTTTGTCTCCAGAGAACCTCTTTTTTGACAGGGCACTAGCCCAGAGACATAGACAGCAAACCACAGAGACTTTATAGAGTCTCACCTCACAGGAGGTCCAGTTGACCTAAATGCTGCTCTGCTAGCACACATTCTGGACAGGATTTCTGCAAAACATGCCTTCGTTCTTAGGAGAGCATTAAAGTGGATATCTCATTAATTTTTTCTTGGCATATCCACTCAATCCCCTCTGCTTTTCAGAGATAACACCTTATAACTGCTGACTTCAGGTGTATTTGGATATTACTCCACATCTCGGCTTTCCTAGAAGGTTCATGTCAGCTTCTGTCTGTCTGGCAATATGCTAGAGAGGTGATTGCTTGCACAGTGCCTTTATTGAACTGCCACACAGCAGAAAGGAAATGGGCATGGTCAAATAGGTCAAAGTTAGAATGCTGAACCAGACACTTTGCATAAGAAGGGGTCAGCTAAGCAAGGAAAATGCAACTCAGGTAAAACTATGGAAGCAGATGAACAGTACAAGAACTCAATTAACCAGCTTTCCACCCAGGACAGAAATAAATCTTTCAGTCTGAGCCTCTCTGAGTCAAACTGTGCTCACTAGCACACATCTGAACCAACCTTAATATGGGCTAATTCTAATGACACAGGTTTCTAAATCTTGGTGTAAACATACGTGGAAAAGTATGCATGTATAAATTATTCCACTTTAGCATTTGCAAGAAATTCTATTGCACAAATATTAAAAACAAAGGGACAAAATACTTTCAGTATTCAAAATTTCATATTAAAAGGCTGTGGCAATATGAATAAGCTTCAAACAGTGAAATCCTGATATTTTGTTTTGAATAACTTCTTCAAGGACAGGTACATCTAAAACTACTTGAGCACTGCAAACTTTGCAGACAATTCTGCATCAGCAAAAGTAAAGAATTCTGAACTCTTTATTCCCTTGGAGCACACCAGAATATTCATCTCCCTCAAAGCTACACGCAGTAAATTAATCCTTTCCAATTATATTTGCAAGGCATATTTGGGGTAAAAATTCTCTGCTTTCATACATACACGTGTGGTTCTTCCACTCATTTTAGCAAGATAAAAGACATTTCCAATTTGGATCTCTGAAAAGGTCTGACATTCAGTATTTATTATTGTAGCAAAGATGAAGAACAGTCCTACTGAGCACTAGTATTTAAGATTTATTCCTTTCAGAAGTGATATTATGGCACAGGACAATTAACATATTCCCAGAAGTATATCTTTCAAGCAAAAAATTTCCTGTGATAAATACAGAATTAAAGATGGTATTATATGTTAATTCAGATTAAAATGGAGCAGTTAAATACTTCCAAATCTAAACTCTAGCTATTTACAATTTCCCCAGAAACTGCAAAGTAATTAAAAAAAAAAAAAAAATCATGCTTTCCTATCATTACATTAGATTTAAGACAGTGCACCAAATGAGATAATCAGAATCTAGTAAAACACTGTAAGAAGAAAAATATAGAAATATTTTGCTCTCTGCTCCTTTTTTAGTGATTTTAGACTGTTCTGTATTTTTGTCTGCCCTGAAGAGGTATTCAATATTCATTCCATCAATTTTTCTGGCAAACTCTGTACATGTCAAAGTCCATTCTCTAAGCATATTTTCTACACGCAATTTGTTTAATCATCATAAATAGGTTTTTGCATGTAAAAGTAACCCCTGCACGTACACCACCATAATCTAGTAGATATATAGGAAAACTGTTAAGATTTACATATCTGCTCCATTTACATTTGTAAACTGACTTCCATGTAGAGGGTTCTTATCCTTATTTGACATGTGGCACAGGCCAAAGATCTGCAGTTGTATTTACTGAAAGGAAACCAACACAAACAGTGAAAGGGAAAGATATGAGCAACTTGGGAGATGTGATTTCTTGGACTTTTAAGCATGTGTGTGTGTGATAGTCGTATACTTTTTGTGTCAGATATTTGGCTAAATCTAAATATTACTTTTCACATGACATAGTCCTGAGAGTATGTAGTATAAATTATCATATATTAGTTATGAAAAGATGGTCATGTGAATGGAATCTGAAAGACAAACAATCATCTCTCAGCTGCAACTGAACATAATCCAAACACAGAGTAATATTTTGCTTTGGTTAAAGAAGAATGCTACAGGAATCAAAGGCTCAGACCTACATTCCTTCCTTGCATGGATACTCCTGTTTATTTCAGTGGGATGGCTAATGTAACATGTTACAATCAATCAATGCTATGTTTATTCCCCAAAGAATATCAGCATAGGTACATGACATTCATGTAAAAAACACATCCCTGGGTAGGTCCTTGCAGAGGTCTTTTATATTGGAATGAATTTTAATCAACATACTCAAGGTTGAAGTTGTGAAAATTCAGTTCTTGACTCTAAATCTATCTGTATCATTGCTGATAGATTCTGAAAAAGTTTCCTAGCCAGTAAGGCAAATGGTAAACACACGTCTTTTAGAAATGTCTTTGTATGAAAATACTGATATGCACTCATTTAATTGGAAGGGTATCATGGCCGTTTCCAAATAGAGGACAGGAAGGAAAAGCACTGTGCTCTGAGATTCATTCAAATTCTTAGAGAGTAGCAAATTCTCACCCCATTGCCCCCAGAAAGAAGACAGAGGAGTTTTGAGCCGAAGTCCCACCTTTTGTGGTGCTGCTGATTTTGCAGTATCCAGCTGAAGTCCATCTGAGCTGCTTCATGCTGTCCTGTTGCTGAATCCATGCTATGCCTGCTGTGGTAAATAGAACCTCCTCCCATAAAGTTGGAGATGAATGTGGTATTGCATACAAGAAGTGATGTATAAACACAGAGTTGCACAAAGTCCCATATGGTTTCCACAAAAGAAAGCTGGAAAATATCAAGGCAGATGCTTCCCACAAATACCACCTAGATGGGGGAAGAAGGAAATCTGCCTCCTCCATGCATATCTACAGAATTCAATCCAGCCCTTATTTCCCATCTTCCAAACATGTTTTTTATTCAAAGAATGAGACATGACAGAATGTATGTGTATATGAAATAACATGTGCCTTGGGGACAATAACAGAGGGAGGTGAAGATAACCCCAAATGTGAAGGTGAAGACAGTGATACAAAATGCAGTTCATCTCCTGCAGACACAAGCCTAGAAGTCCTGTTACTGTGAACATAAATAGTCCTGGACAACCTCCCCATCCAAAGGAAAAATAAAAAAAAGTCCTTTCCCTGATGAATCTGTATAAAATGTTCTCATTGACACAAAATAGAACATAAAGAAGTGGACAAAAATATCACAAAAGAACTTCTTCTAAAGCGTAGCAGATCATGCTATGATGATGTACCGAAAGGAATGACAGTGTTCCTGGATGACAGTGTTATCGAATGGCTGCTTGGAGCCAAAGTGTACTATGAAGCCACAACATCTTGCTCTACATCATCGTAGTCACTGCTGTCATCTCTGTCTTACTCACTTTGTTGTACTGGTGTGTGAGTGGGGCTGGCTTGCAGTTGACACTTATTTTCATTCTATTTTATTAATGCACAATGTTTAAATGCCTGATTTTTGCTAACATCTCCAAGCCTCCAAACTCTCAGTCGTATATGCAGTTTTCCCCTCAATGCTGTGAGATGATTTAAGAAAGATGGGATTGGACACACAAATAAAGGTTTATGTGGGTAAGACCATGTCTCATACCTTAAAATATATATGAAAAGGTATAAATATAATTTTTCTTATAAAAATTAACAAGAAGGCATATATCCATTTTACAATGAAAAAGCAAATTACACTGGGAGTAATTGTTTGGTAATGGGTTTTAACACTGCCAAGCACGAGACAGATCAGTCCTAACGTTAGTATGTAAAGTCTTTTTTTTTTTTCCACTTCTAACATGCTATTAAAAAAAAAAAAAAGAAAAAAAGGAAACATGCAGTCATTCTTAATATTCCACAGAGCTGCATTGCAGTTTTAATTTCTGCTTCATACTGATTTGGTAAAATTTATGTGCTTGATCCTCGAAGAACTTTTACATAGAAAAGAGAGGACTTGTTATTCAAAGACTGACACCTCTCTTTCATTCCTTTCCCTCTTCCTATGAAAATGCAACCTACAAGAAAGAAATGTGAAATATCTCATGGTATAAGAATTTTGCTTTGGTTCTCATACCAAAAGGTAATGGGAGCTGGGAGTGCTTTTGTTTGTGAGTTTGCTTTTGTTTGGATGGGGTTTTCTTTGGTTGGTTGGTTTTGGTTTGTTTGTTTGTTTGTTGTTTTGCTTTGTTGTGGTTTTTGTTTAATAATTTAGCAAAATTTTGCAGATGTTGAAAATCGATTTCCCTACAGCTCAAGAGGCCTACAGCATAGCTGAGTGCTTAGAAACTGGCCATTCTGTAGCTGGGCAATGTCTTACAAATAGAATGCATATAGAAAAGAGAGAAATATTACTGGAAATACCAAGGACCGTTTCCAAGACAATAGCTCTGAAGACAAGACATCCACTGGAGAAGCAATCCATCGGTCTATGTATCTATATGCCTTGTATGACTCTAGAAAACACTATTTCCAGGTATTAAGGCTCACTTCATCTTTAATAGCCTCATTAGAACTGCATAAGCATTCATCCACAGAGTAGCAATGGTGTGAGAAGTACCAAGAAGGATGGAATTCAGCAAGGTGGTGGGCAAGCAGAAAGCCAACAGTAGGCTGGATCCTTCCTGTTGAAAAAAATTGAGAAAGATCAGCAGTTCAAAGGTAGTTATGGACTATGCACCACCAGAAGAAAAGAAGATTGTGGAGACAGATATATGTTCTAAGGGTTAACCTGAAACACAGCTGTTCACTTTGCTGGCATGTATGCTTACCATACTCAATGAGGTGATTTATGTAACATAGAATACAGACACATAAATGTCTATCTTCTGGTACTAAATCCATTAACATTAGAATTAGATATGTCATCTGTAGTCAGTATACATTATTTTACTCATCAGTACATATTTATTCCTTTGTCACATTTTTGTTTAAATGAGCTTCACTGAACACAAAAGACCTGAATAATCTGATATGCAATAAATGTGTCCTTGTAGCCTTATTATTTCCTTAAACAGAAAAAGGAATATGGCTAGATCAGCTCAAATGACAATTCAGTGTCTTATATTAGGTTCACTAAGTTACAGAGGGAAACATTTATGCACTCTCAAATGAAAGGGTTCAAAAAATGACAGAATGTATAGTTAATTAGTTGACTGGATTATTCAGTCCCTGCATAAACGCATGAGCTCTGCTTTAGTGAAGAAGCAAGCACTGACAGAAGTTAATGCCTTAGAGATTCTTCTTTAAACATTTTAGACTCTTGTCAAAATTATAATTGCATTCATATGAGATTTCCTGTATTTGGTAGAACAGGGAGTTGATCTTTTTTCACCTGGTAGGAGTTTTTCAGCTGGAAAAGGGAACCGAACAGATGAAAAAAAAAAAAATGGATGGCATGCATCAGGAGCAATTGTGTAGGTGCTGCACAAAACACCTTGCAAAACTGTTACTTGTCTAAAAGGCACTTATAGTATAAGAGTGGGATAAAAAATGACAAGCAGCAAAAACCAGACAGATAGATGAACAAAGAAGCAGTGACACAGTTGGTCAGTGTGATAGGCAGCATTCTCAGCACATCCCTAGTCTGACAGCAGTCAAAATTTTAATTAACTTCACAGCAAAATAGAGTTTTAAGGCAGCAGCTAAGGAAAATCTTTTACAAAAACGTGAGGTGAGACAAACTAAAAATCTAAAATCTGTGAAATGTTTAACTTTTTTGCTCTGAAATCCTTTACTTCTAAGGGAATAAATATAAAGAAAATTATGTGTTTTTCTGATGTCTGGATTCCTAGATCCGTACCCCAGCATGACACACTTTTTTCTCATTCACTGATGGTCTGTATTGTCTCAATGCAATTGAAGAAGCCTTAATTTTCAATTCCAATTCCTTCGCCTCTTAGAAAATTGGCAGGCCATCCCTGTAAGAAGAAAGCTCCTTTTGCTCTGAACACGTTTACCATCTCCAGGCACTCCAGACATTTGCAGGGTGTCAGCTGTGAAGCAAACATGAATATGTTCACATGATCGACAGCTGCAATGTGAAAATGCCTGTGGGGATGGGGAAATATTCTAGACCCCTACCCATCAGCTCTGCACACTGGGAAGTGATTAAAAGAATAAGCCTAAGAATTACCAGGAAACTGAAAGTTATTTAGGGAAGAAAAAAGACAGGAACTGATTTTCTATGGCATTCAGAAGGGATAAGATTATATTACCCCAGGATTCTTGTACAAGTATCCCTAATAGCAACCTTTTTTTTTTTTAATAAATTAATCTAAGCAGCAAAAATCAAACCTGGACTTTGAAACAGTGACATTAGGACCCATAGTGTTGTCTGAAAACCTGTCAGTAATTGTTCTAGCTATATAGAGAATCATATACAGTTTTTCTAAACTTGTGAACGCTTAGTGAGTTACTGCATCATTTACTAACCCAGTACTAAATACAACAGACTTTCCAAAACAAGGCTCCATCACTTAGCTATCCACTTTATATCCAGAACTCATTAGGACAATATTTACACTCAGATTATGGTCACTTAAAATGCACTTTTAAGTATTATGTTATTGTTTGCAAAGACTGAATATAAAGAGACTCGTGAAAAACAAAGTTTGATTTACAAATTAAGAAATACTCAAATTAGCATTGCTGTTTGTTTCCCTTTGGTGTCCACACCCTGACTTCTGTGGTTTTGTTTCTACTATTGCCCAGCAGACTCTTGCAAAAGGGTGTAATTTGCACCCACTTTTAAAAATATCGTATTAGTGACAGGTCTATTATTTCAAGTAATCCCGGTTGAAGTTTTGCAAATGACTTCTAAGTCAAAAAGAAATCTTTATATAGGCTTTGGTAAGCTGGACACATTTGGTATTGAAGAGTGTCATTCCCCTTTGCACAGTCAGGCTGCACAAGAAGAGGATTGTAACTGCTGCTCCAAGGATATATAGGAGAAAAATTGGCTCACTGCATTTGATGATGCTTCTCACAGCAGAGTGGTAGTTTGGCATGTTGCAAGTCACTGTGCTACAAGCAGCACAAACTCTTGGCACCTTGTCAGCAATTCCTGACCCTGTGTTAGACAGTGTTATGCTGGCAAGATGCCTCCTCCAGCACATAGGTGGCAGAGTCATTTTCCACAAGTCTCAGAAATAAGAACCAGATACTGTCCCCGTCAGATGGAGACAGTTGAACATACTATATTAATACTATATTAGTAATATTAATAATAGGGGAGACCTTATCATCATGTTCCAATATTTAAAGGGTGGCTCAAAGAAGATGCAGACTCCCTATTTACAACAAGGTACATGGAAAAGACAAGGGGTAATGGGTACAAGTTACGCCTGGGGAGATTCT
Source organism: Patagioenas fasciata (assembly GCF_037038585.1). Lineage (NCBI taxonomy): Eukaryota > Metazoa > Chordata > Aves > Columbiformes > Columbidae > Patagioenas > Patagioenas fasciata. Next base: position 99,758,821 of record NC_092521.1, on the reverse strand, counting down.
GATGGGAAACAAAAGGAAAATTTTTCACAATGAGAAAAATCAGCCACTGGAATAATCTCCACAGAGAAGTGGTGGATTCCCCAACTTTGGACACTTTTAAAATTCAACTGGGCAAGGTGCTGGGCCATCTTGTGTAGACTCTGCTTTTGCCAAGAAGGGTTGGACCAGATGATGCTTGAAGTCGCTTCCAACCTGATATTTTATAATTCTATGAATACTGGTAATGCCCACCTCCAAAACCTCTCCTGACAGTTAAGGGGCCCTGTTGGAATGCTAATTTCAGCAATAGAGTTTATTGTTTTCCTGCATGGTTGCTGTCCTGGGTATATAAGACATCAGTTGTCTAATGTGTAGTTCATCAAGCTCTCATTCTTCTCCATCTGGACCCAAAGCCAGTCTTGTACACTGAGTTTCAACAACTACAATGAAAACATTATCAGGTCAGGGCACTGTGGAGGATTGCTGATGTCATGCTGATGAATTCTGAAGGTTCCAGTCACTCAGCCATATTACCCTGCAAGCCCCTAAGATGACATCCATGAGCTGCCATACTGAAATGCATATATACTCTAAGAACTGTGCAAACATTTTACAATTAATGACCACTCAAATTGTTTATTGAAAAGTATTCCAGTTAAGCAAAGTCTCAGCATTCTGTTTTTGTTCACTATGGTAAGACAATCACATATGAAAAAGTAAATACTTTTCTGGGCTGCAGTCTTTGAGTTTGTTTTTGGTAGATCCTCTCTATTCGTAAGACACTGTCCTGCAAATACCCATCTAAGTATTTGTTAAAGGCAAAAACATAACCCAGCTTCCATTTGGTATTATCAAATCTGCAGAAAGCACTTCCCATTCAAGAATTAACCATTAGACTTGAGAAAGTCAAGTACATAAGAGTCTCAAACTATGATAAAACTACCCTCTTTTCCATTTTGCCATGAGAAAAATTATTAATCACTATGAAAATATTTATCGTAGACAACAATGGTGTAAATCATAAATGAAGAAGTCTGTATCAGAGAATGCATCCTACTTCTCACTTCAACAAGGGCAGAGCTGGACTTTTCTTTGTATTTAATATTACGATTATTTATAGTCTCGACTTTACATGCAGGTGAGTCATTAAAAGGAAGACATTGCCTCTGCCTAAAGAATTTTTAGTCTAAACTAGCTGAAATACTTATTTGAGCAAGCAAATTTGGGTCTTGAGGGGAGAAGGAATGCTCTACACAGGAACTGAAGTATTGGTTCATTCTGAAGAACTGTCTTGTTCATCATCATGTTTCTAACAATGGAAGTGGGAGATGATCAGGATAAGACCATTAGAGGTAGGTAGCTTTCTGTTCCCAGGTCCTCTGTAGGCAGGAGGTGATCAAATTTCTGGAGTGGATACTGCATGCAGCCATCACATTGAACATGACTGTGGACCTGGTCTGCACAAACATGGCTATTTTTTCTTTAGAACACTTAAACTTTTGTTTTCCAAAACTGCCAGCTGCAGTGAATTCCACAACTTGTTGTGTGATAATGGTTTATTTTTGTTTCCTTTAGATAATTCCTTGGCTGTAAGGATCAGAAAAAATAAAACAAAACAAAACAAAACAAAACAAAAAAACACACTGCTAAAAAGGAGGGGTTTAATTTCTGTTTGTAAGAGTTAAAGATGGTGAAGAAGAAAGATGGAACTGTTCGCCTGATAGCAATCAGGAAGGGGGAATGAGGTGCAAAAGTAGTAAAAATTATTCAAGAGGACAGTCAGAAAGGAATTTGTCTCAATGTTACAAATAGCACAAATTCTCCTATAGGATTGTAACACTGGTAAAAATTTTGCTAAAAACACCAAATTACCTCCACTGAGACGTGTAAGAGCATATTCCATTCTCACATTTTATTATTGACATGTAGCTTCAAAAATAGGTATATTTATTTGAACTGCCTCCAAAATCACCTTATTTTTCTTAAATCTAGTAATGCTGGAGAAACTTGGTTTTATCCACAGCAGTTAAGGGCACAGTAGATTTTGGAAGAATTGCTTAGGTACATTTCTGCCAACAGACACTTGTTCTACAACATTAGCAGTTTTGTCATGAAATCAATTGGTCTCATAAACTTCTCTGATTGAATCTTCACTTTTTCTTCCAAACAAAATAGTTTTGACTGAAGAATCATCCTTTCAAGTCAAAATACTGAATCAAAGCAAAACTCCACTCAAAATTCTTCATGGAACTTACTTGGTTTTAGAAAGTGGTATTGCCCTGTATGAGAGGGAAGATCATATGAAGCAGAAGTGTATACTGCAATGGATTCAGACTTTGCAAAGCAAAGATTTGGGGTAAATGGATGTTGTTGCTGAGCAGTGATGATCTGTCAGTCTAATCATTGCTGCTTGTTCTATGTATGGAGAACAGTAAATGGAAATGAAATTACCCAAGTCTGGAGGGAATACTGAATGTAAAAATTTTTACAGGGTACAGGGATAAGTTCAGAAAATAAAATTTAATACCTTTTATAAATCAAGGCAGATTAAGTTCAAGTACAACTACAAAAGATTAACCTCAATCTTTGAGAAAATAAGTGCAAAATTTTATGAGAGCTGCTGGAAGAACAAGTTTTTTCCTCCTCATATTTCCTCCTTGCCCTTTTCTTCAATGAACTCTCCATAAAAGGGGAAGCTGAATGATAGAGTACACTTGGAATCTGACCTTAAAGTCAAATAATGAACCCTGACTTCAGCACTTTAAAACTATTCATTGTATTTTTTAACAGATGTTTTAGTTATATTCATTGTTACAATGCAGTAGCTTTTGATGAGATTCACGTAATTAAATGTTCTCTTTCTGGCACAAAATGTACCTATCAGCCTCATTTAAGCCACATAACATGGGTTACATCAAGGTAATCAGGACTAACTGATTGAGTTTCCACATATCTAGGATCCATTTTCAAAATTCCCTCTGATTTTTATATTGTTTATATATGCATTCTTCTGAATGTTCATCTAGACTCTTTTTCAGGGCCTTAAGCACTTTCCATAATTCTGGCCTTCAGATTTGCTTCTGAATCCCTCATTTTGTCCCTGTGAGCATTACGCCTGCAAGTAGTTTTTCATCCTTTCTCCCTTGCAGTGCATTCTACTCTGGCTTTTATAGCCTCCCTGACATCCAAATGGAGGTAGTTTTTCTATCTCCACATCTCACAGTGCAGCTGAATTCTTTTGTGGTCACTGAAGTGTGGATGCTGTCTTAGCTGTGCTGATTAGCATTTGTGGTGATGTGATGCCTCACTAAACACAGGGGAGGTCTCTCTCACAGCCAGATTTGTTGCTCCTAAACCAACTTTGAAGAAATGCATGATAGTTAAATATTCATACACATGCATGTGCATCCATATATATATGAGTCTTTTCAGTTAATTAATTGTAGTAGTTTCTTCTAAAGGCAATGTTTCAGTTCTGAATTTCAGGAAATCTAATTCCATTTGCACCTTGAAAACCTCTCTTTTACTGAGCATAAATGACTGACAACATTTGTTTCAACTTATGAACTTTTATTATTTAATATCTAGATGACTAACAGGCCCTGGTGGTTTTGGAAAAAACTGCTCACACAATTCTACCTAATTAATATGTGTGCCCTGACATAAATCCTCCAGGGTGCATGGGGAATGGGTACTGGTCCATTCAAATACAGGATTGAAGGATCATTAAGATGAACAGCTATTCATGAAAGAGCAATCACAAAGGATGTGAATTATTACCTGCATCAGTTTGGGGTTGAGAAAAAAGAGAGACCTCCCATAAACTCAGTTTAGAAGGATAAAAGAGAAAGAGAATCCTTTTGTTTAGCAGTATAAGTGAGATAAAAATAAACAGACTTACTGCTGCAAATACAGCCCCTCTACAGACATACAGGAAACATTAGAGATTCTCAAGAGGAAGTGGTGGGAGGTTTTTTACGACCCTTTTTTTTGTCTTTAACAAAGTTGGTTTTAGTATTCCAATACTCTCAAGCCTCACTGAAACCATACCTATGATAAAAGGGGGCAGGGAGGGTGTTGAAGTGGGATGTATATTTTTGAGATGTTTGGAGGTGATATCTGTTTCTCCATTTGGAACCATTGCTCTCACTGTGCCAGTTTTTATTGACCCACTTACAGGGTGTTCTGAGGGATGAAGGGGAGGAGGGAGATAGATGCTTCAGTAAGGACAACAAAAGGTGGCCTTTATAAAGTAGCATGTATGCTAAGATCCTCTGAGGAGAAATAGGTGTTAAAACCAGATTAAAAAATACCCTTCAGCCCTTCAAATACAGTAATGAAAACAAACCACTTTTTCTTCACTCAAATATTGAAAATATTAAATGTTTGAAAGTTCCACAAATGGAATCCAATTATTCTCACAACCAGAGGCTAATTTCCCCAACATTCTGAGCCACTGATGCTCAGCAACCGTCTGAGAGGTTTTGCACTCTAAAATCTAGGGCAGCTGACAGTCAACAGATCTGTTTCGCTGAGAGGATTTGCTGTTAATTTCGTCCAGCTTCTGTTTTCCAATGCCAGTCAACATTTTCCAAGTAAAGTCATCCATGAATTCATGCAAAGACTCAACTTAAAGCCCTTAGACACTGATGGATTGCTTTTTATGCTTTAGATGCATTCCTAACTCAGCCAAAGGGTGGGTACTTTGTGATGCAATGTAGTAATCATTTATGTATTGTTAAATTAGTGCAACTATTTGAGCACCTTAAAATGTTGAGCTGTTACTCTCTGCATGTGTTTAACTTAAATGATCAAAAACTGACAGCCGCAGTGTTATTTGTTCGAGAAAGTATATAAAAATCTGACCAGTTCACAAAACTGCCACATTGAAATCCTCTGCCCATCATTGTCACAGTGATAACTTAGGGCCAAAAATCAATATATATTCTTTGGAAAGCCACACAGAGAGTGGGGAGGGAAGGGGAGAAAGGAAAGACAAAAGAGAAGAAGGAAAGTAATTTAATCCCTGACCCATGGAAGTTTTCCTGGTTCAGTGTTCAGTGGCTAAAGCTGGAGTCATCAGGCAATGTTCAGAATTGGGCCCCACCCTCACACTACTACTATGTTGGCCACAAATATCTTGTGCAAAGGTGCTTTTGTTACAACAGACACTCTTTTCTGTCAAAATAACCTTGAGATCAGATTAGTACCGTGAGCAGCAATCAGCAGGTGGGGAAAAGAATATGATGCCAGTCAAGCAGGGATGGTTCAAAATGCTATCCTTCTGTCAAAAACCAGACCAGACAATGTGTCTATAATGTCCTATTGTAAACATATATCAATTGTTGTTGCAAATAGTCTTGTTTAAATTAAGCCACTGTAAAATCTATAACTTCGCTATCTCATCCATGCCACTTACTCATATGCCCTATTTACTCAAAGCTTGAAAAGCTGCTGATAATATTTACACTGTCTCTCTCAAACTGTATGTCAATCCAGCACAGCAGTTCTAACTATTAGGGATCTGCTTGCTATGGTATAATCTGTCCACATGCAGTCTCACTTATGAAAAACTGAAGCATTCACATCTCTCCACTACAACTACTGAGACAATGCCTGTTATTGTAACATCTAGGTCACTTGTTAAAGCTGAGTCACGTTACCAGTCATATTTGCCAGTCATAAAAACACTGATGCTCTCCAGACAAAAGCAGCCATGATTTCTCCTCTAAATAAATTTTAAGGTTTGTAGAAAGAAAAGAACAATATTAACATGTTGCAGTCGTCCATGATGCATATATCAAGCAATGCACATAGTTTGTTGTGAAAGTCATTTAGTCCTTTGTCTGGAAGAAACTAGTACATTTACAGGAGCAACACAGTAATTTCAGAGTAGATTCTCAGAGTAAATAAAGGTACATCAATTAAACTTTTGAATATATGATAGATGTTGTATAAAAATACCTTAGACTCATTAGTTTGGAAGAAGATTTCTTCTTCTTTTATGGTGGGCATTAGTCTGTTTATAGCAAATTATTTTGCTGCTCTGCCATTAAATATGTTTAACTTTTTTTTTTTTTTTTAATTTTTAAAAATCTGCTCATTCAAATAGTCTCAGCCTGACATCTCATTGGAATATATTTCTGCTGTGATTTAGAAAGTGGACAGGATTCACTCAGCCGGTCAATAATTGATTCAAAGTGGTGACCAGAATATAAAATTTGCACCCTCTAGGCAGAAAGTAGATTTCCAAAATGAGATCCAATATTCCAGATTTTTCCAAAGCAATATAAACATATTTTTTAATCTTTCATTAAGGGGGCATTCATAATATTATTCCCAACTCTAAGGAGACCCATGTCACACCATGGTTATTTTTCTTGGGTTTGTTTATTTATACTAAGAGATAAACATATCCTCTTTCCATGAAAAGAACATATTACTAAGATCGTAAACACAGACAAGGAAAACAGCATACTTGTAACAAATATTACAACCAAATATCATCCTGAAATAGAATAATTATCCCATGGTGCATGTGTCAAAACTGCAGTAACTTCTGAGCCCAGGAAGTTTATTTAAAACTACTTGTGATTAAAAAAATTTGAAAGTTTAGATGGAAGAGAGGTTTGACCTGACTTTTCAAAAAAAGACTAAATAAGGACATCACTCTGAATTGCAGTGTGTTTTAATGTTACATTAGATCTTTTCTAACATTTTCAGGGGCTAGATTTCCAAGTGATCTTTTAATTTTAAGAGTACAAAAGTAAGTTGTACCTAGTTTTAAGAGAAGAAAGTGTAAGTAGGTTCACAGTTATAGCCCACTAGATAACTTGGATCCATAACCTAACTCAAGTATTAAACACATCAAAACCAAGTAGGAAACTAAATCACAGCTTTTACCATCTTAAAACCCCTGTCACTGCACAGTCACAGAACCATAGAATGGTTTGGGTTGACAGGGACCTTAAAGATCATCTAGTTCCAACCCCCTTGTAATGGGCAGGGACACCTTTCACTAGACCAGGTTGCTCAAAGCCCCCTCCGACTGGTCCTACACACAATGCATGACAGACTGTATTAATGGTGAAAATATTCTGTTTATGAAGAGACGTTAAGGAAACATTCTGCTCTTAAGCAAAGCCACTCAGTAATTTAAGAAGATATTTTCCTTCTAGGTCCCTACAGATGGTTAATGCGTTACTGAATAACAGCACAAACTTCTTCCAGCTAAGTGGACAATGTTAGGAGGATTGCTTCAGTAAAATCTTTGTCCACAATAAACCTCACTCTTAAAAATCTAAGAAAAAAAAAGGTTTTCTTGCAAAGTTTGAAAAATCCAGAATTCATTCAGCACTGACCACCGGTTGTACATAGTCTTGCAACAAGATATTGGCCAACGTGAGAAGCTGGCCATTTGTTCCTATGTCACATGATTTTTGTTCCTTATTGAGTATAATGAATATGCAAGGATTTATCTCTATTATAATTTCTATATATATTTCACCTTTGCCAAAGCTAGCTTGAGTATGTGTTCAGAGTAGTCTTAAATTTGGCCTTGAGGGAAAACAAAATTGAGCAGCCTGGGCATTGCAAAGCAGCCAACATCAGTGAGTCAAATTAATTTCTGGCATGACCTTGCTGACTAGGATTCAGCAGGAAAGTGTTAGTGCAGGGGGAGCATGGATGGAGATAAGAAAGAACATATAGAAGACTGCTAAGGTGGTTTGTTCAGCGATCCTTGGAGCAGCAGCTCCAAGAATTGACAAATAAGAGTGTCAAATGTAGAAGTGCAAGTATTTGTCTTGAGCTGGAGAACTGAAGCTGAACAATTAATGCACTGTGTGTACACATAATCCCTTTTTAATCTTCAACATGACAGAAGTTTTCAGGATAGCACTCAACAAAATGATGGGTGATGAACAGGAATGCTTCAGTTAGGCAGGGAAAACCCTTGGAACTCCAAAAACTTGTTCTGCTGAACAAAGTATTCTTATTACAGCAAAAATTTACCTCACATACAGGCAACAGAGAAATTTGCTGGAATCACTTTTATTTCCCTTAATTCATATGCTTCAAGTCCCTCTTACATATTCAGTGACCTGACACAGGGAAGAGCTGGACCCCCAACATTTGCCAGCAGAGTTATAGTAAAGTTCATGGCTATGTGTCACCCTGTGCTATCTGAGGGCCTGACGTGGTGCAGCCACAGAAATCCAAGCAAGTGACTGCTTTCCAGGCAATTTTATCTGAATCATCCTTCTGAACTCTGGCTACAGGATTTTTCTGTAAGTTAAAGTCTTGAAACATTAAAGAACAGAATGCATCAACTTAATTGGAAACAGTTTTCCCTCAACACATCCTGCGTTTGTTCAAGGACTTGGAGAGAGGAAAAGCCCCTGCTCTGAAGCACTGTGACAACTTAAGATAAATTTCAGCATTACTTTTCTAACAGAATATAATTGAAAACATACTTCAACAGAGACTCTAACTCTGGGTAGAGATATGTTTAACCCACAAGTCTGGAGCTCTGCATTCCCAAATCTTGAAGGAATCCTGACTCTAACCCAAATTATCTTCTCTTTCTATAACAAGTAAAACCAGTTTTAATACTACTAAACTGAGGTCATCAATTATTCAAAGTCACTGCTTTTACCATCATTTATGTGTTCCTTTTCATCACACTGATGCCTAAAGTCTCCGTTTTTCCCAATCTCAAAGATTAGGTCAAATAACTGTATATCGTAGAAGGCAGTTCCTTCTTCCAAAGCCTTGACATCTAAATGGACAAAACTGGCAAACAGTAAGATAAAGGATGCATTGTCATCCCCATTTTCAGCCGGGAAACCATGCCTGAAGATGACTAAAAGTAGAATCCCAAGGGAGGTCAAGGATCAGATTCTCAAATGCTCATGAGAAGGAAAAAAAGAAAAATGGGCTGAGAGGGAAAGAGGAGAAAAGAAAAAAAGGCTCCAAGCCCTGTGGTTCCTACTTTAATTATAGATTTTCAAAATATTTTTTTGCTCATCTTGAAGATCTGACCACTTAGGCACCCATTTGAGTGCCCAAACGGGAAGTTACCTCTCTAGGAAATCAGCTTCCCAGTCTGGGTGCTACTGCCATTTTGAATATGGCAGTACACGAGTCACCCAAGGTCACAAAGGAAGTCTCTTGCAAAGCCAGAAATTTGAACCAACATCTCCTGTGCCCGAACCACAAGTCTATCCTTCCTCTCACTAGCAACACAGTGTATTTCTTTGTTAGGCTTCTTTCTAGTTAGATATAATATAATGGGCCTTTTTCTTTATTCATCTGTAATGGTAATATGACATTATGAGACTGGCACTTGTCATTCACAGGGAACGCTCTCTTTCTGCTTGCCCCCAAAACACAAACACATTTAGCAGATTGTCGTCTGCAGATTACACTAGAATCTCTGTATTTTAGAATATTTTTCCAGCAGCCTCACAAGAGTAAATTGCTCTTTATTAATATTTTTCAGGATATGGAGGCTGACAACTTGTGGATCAATCTCAGCTATGAAGAATTATTCCCCTTTCCCACAGCCTGGGGCAGGGATGAAGCATTTTTGGTGAAGATAAAGATAACATCACGTTGCTCATGTCATACACCTTAGCAGCTTCTGCTACCATGCAAGGGCCTAAATACTAGAGTAATATGTCAGTAGCCACTGGCTACCATCACGCGTGTGAGCAGCCTTAAACATCCCTGAAAGACATGTAGCGTAGTACAGCATGAAGTGGAAAACCCAGGCACAGTGCCATGTTTTCTTTTGTCACATTTTCCATTTTATTTAGAGGAACACATGTAATTACTCACCATTTTAAGCTCTGGAGACTACAGGGGGATGTCACTCTACAAACCAAGAGAATTATAGATATTCAATTTTTTTGCACAGACAAATAAAAGAATGCATGTGAGAAAGGTCTGATGTACAGAACTCCATTCATCTCTGAGTTACTATTTTTGCTATTTTTGCATTTGCTTTGTTTGGGCTTTTTTTTTTTTTTAATTCAGTTTCTTCAAACCCTGCCCTCTTTTACATGACCTTTTTGATCAATAGTCCTTTGTTGTGCTGTGAGGCCTTTGCAGCAGAGGACAGAATGACTACAGCTAATCCTTATCTAATGTTTACCTTTAAACTCTTTGGGTTTTGGCGCAGGTTTGAGACATGTATTTTGTTTAGATTTTAGAACTCTAAATGATGAGCATTACTTGAGAACATAGTCTCCTCCAGAGATCCTGGAGTTCTCATCTGATGTTCCTCTGCTCCTGCAGCCACTGCCATCTCTAACCCACAGACTACTTGCACTTTCCTGCTTTACCACCTCAGAAATTAGTGGATTACCTCAGTTCTTCTGATACATCTCTTGGCAAGTCGATGAAAGTCAGGTTGCCAACTATTTTCATGTGGAAAACAGGCCTCTCCCTGTCTTTTTAAGTGTAGAAGACATTTTTTGTGGGAAGTGGACTTGAAAAGCCTCTTTGTCAGATTCTGCAGTTGCACATCATTTTAAAAACCAGCTCCAACTGTTTTTTGTCACTATATTATCTTCTCACAGGAATTTCACTGACAAAAACTTGCGGCTGATTTTCAAATGGGAAATCAGTATGAAACTTTCTGTTCTTCCTGCCCTTAGAAAGCCTGTTAGCCTGTGTATTAAGAACTATTTTTATTTCAGACATTGCACTGTAGCACTACATTCCTGGCAGCTCCTAGAACAAAACCATTAAGACACACGGGACCCCCCTCCCCAGTAACTTTATCTCAACCAGTACTTCATTTAAGCAAACAGCCTAAAGCATGACTCATACCCCAGTGAGAGACAACTATTTGAAAATTTGGGGTCTGCTGTAACTGACCACAGTAAGGGCAAAGGTATCAAAAATAAGCCTAATGCTACAACTGCAGATGCAAAAAAAGTTAATACTCCCACAGAGTGAAAGCCAGATCCGTCAGGCAGCCTGAGACTCCACAGGAGATTTGGCTGCTACAGCACAAGGAGGACAGCCTGGGGCCAGGCATGGAGGTTCTAGCCCTTGGAATTAGATATATATGCACTTTAGAGTGTTGGTGACAATGGGAAATCCTTGGCCTGAGCATTTCTGTTACCAAGTGGGTAACAGTAACATACCATTTTTGTGAAGTAAGTTTTACCAAATTTGAAGATCCTCTTGATGTACTTCTATCCTGGTTTTGACTGGGATAGAGTTAGTTTTCTTTCTAGTAGGTGGTATAGTGCTGTGTTTTGGACTTAGTGTGAGAAGAATGTTGATAATACACTGACGTTTCAGTTGTTGCCAGGTAGTCAAGGACTTTTTGGTTTCCCTTGCTCTAACTGGTGCACAAGAAGCTGAGAGGGAGCAAAGCCAGGACAGCTAACCCAAACTGGTTAAAGGGATATTCCACAGCATATGACGTCATGCTCAGTGTATCAAAACTGGAGTTGGCCGGGGGGAAATATTGCTGCTGGGAAATGAATGGGCTATGGGTGTCACAGGTGGAGAGCAACTGCATTGTGGTGAGCAACTGCGTTGTGCATCACGTGCTTTGTATATTCTGTTATTATTATTATTATATTCTTTTCCCTTAATATCCAATTGAACTACTCTTATCTCAACTCATGAGGTTTTTTTCCCTTTCTTATTATCTCCCTCATGCCACTTGGGGTGGGCAGAGAGAACAAGTGGCTGTGTGGTCCTAATGCCTGCTGGGGTTAAACTACAACAACTTTAGAGCTGTAAAGTTAACCTGCAAAAAGGTATTTGATGTTTCTTTGGTTTAGTTAGGGTTTTTGTTTTTAATTAGCACACATACAGTTAAAAAGCCCTCATGCAAAGTTAGAGTTTGTCATTAAAATTACCTCTAAACTTACTGTGAAACAGATTTGCATCCTAAAAAAACCCAAGCAAACAACAAAAAAAACCACCACCACCACCAAGCCACAAAGAAGTGTACTAAGTCTTGCCCTTTTCCCAGTCCCTAACAGCAACTGCTGAGAAGGTGCCAGTTACCAACTACTGAAATGCTACAGAAATGTTCTAAAATAAATCAAGCATTTATATCCAAGTAGATATAACCAAGTTAAACCCATTTTCATCTTTACAATGTGCAATAACGTATTAGTGAGTGACCGATATATTGCTTATGAGAAGAAAAAAAAATACACGAAAAAGCCTTTTCACAGTTCAATAGAAAGTTACAATATTTGAGAAATGAATAAGAAGTCATGTAACAGCCTTGCAGCTTTTGAACTTTCACATGTTTCAGATTTTTCTAATGCTTGTGCAGATTAAAGAGATTCACATCTCAATGGCTGGGGCACCTCACATTTTTTCTGGATCAAGTTTAATGCTTTCCACACTGTAGAAATTTGACTTTGTATGAACACATCCTGAGTTCAAGGAATTTTTCATACTTAGGTGTGCGTTTTCCAGTTCAGTTTTTTTTTATATTAACCCTGTCAAAGGGCACAGTGTCTTGGATCATAAGAATTAGCAACTCCTTCAGTTTCACACATCAACACACTGGGCCTTTTCAGCATGCTTTCCTTGCCAGATCCCAAAAACAAATTAAAAGTGGAGGGGAAGGAAGCCAGGAGAGAATAAAACAGAAGACATCCATATTTTTTTACTTCTGTGTATTGTCTCAACCCAGACCCCAGAATAAAAAGAAGAACCATTTATTTCATTAATGTGCAAAGTTCATGGTTTTAAAGCTACAACTACACCCTTTTCATCTCATAAGAGAGATTTCAAAGCAGGGCTGTGGGACCAAATGAAAGAGAAGAATCTCTGATGTCCATCCAGCTCACAGAGAAAAGAATCCACATTTTCTACCCTTTGACAAAATATTAAGGAGTGAAAAAAAGCCATTTCATCCTTTTAAAAACACTGTGTATGTGCATGCTTGAATATCATCTACATTCTAATGACTATCAGGAAGGTGTGGGTACCATCTATTATAGAATCTAGAAATAATCAAAGACCTTATGCTGAGTTCTTATTGCTCAATGTCAAGCAGAAACAATGTTTAAAGGCATTTGCACACAATAGGCATGATAACTCAGGATGTAAAGTGCTTGGGCCTCTGCAGAACTGAATGTATTGGATGAATGGAGGGGAGTGGGTTCTGGTTATAGACCCATGGAGTATGATCATTCCGAAAAAGCAAGCAGAGGGCATGTGAGAGCAAAGAGGAAGGTGACATTGGAAAGGTGGAGCTTCTTTTGAACACCAGTTGTAGCTAATGCCCATTTGGGTTATTTCTGGAAAACATATCACTTTATGATGATCTTTGCCTACATTCAGGGAAGTTAAATTGCGTACTTGCTCTGTGATAAAACACGTTGCATCAGAACTACCCCAGAAACACACTTCTCTTCTGTCACCAGTTTCTCATTCATCTGGAAATTACTTGCCAGCTTCTGAATTCTGACCATGCAACTTTGGCATAGAAAGCAATAGAAGTGTAAAACAAAAAGATATACTTTCCACCAAAAGAATAACTTCTACATACAAAACCATAACTTTTACAAATAATAATAGAATTAATTTGGAAAAATCATAGCTTTTCACTTTGGGAAGTAACCAAGAAACTGCTTTTGTGAGATTTCTATGTTCCACAGGGACATTTATTTCTGAATTTGTATTTATGACTATACTCAGTTCTTTTCATTCAACCTGGGTAACTGTAACCACCAAAATAATTTTTAAAAAATCACATTATGGAATGAATTTTCTTCAATAATACATCAGTTCCTCATGAATTAATGTCTCTTAAAGTTTCAGATCTGCCTGTATGTCAAACTATGCTGGCATAATGTCTTAAAATAAAAACATTTTTCGGGAAAACCATATGTTCAGTGTTCTGACTGCTAATATCCACTTTTCAGTCTACAATAGCAAGTTTGGGGTACAAAAAATGTTTTGGTAATACAAAACATTAAAATAAAGACCCATGAAGACATGCTGAGTTTTTACTGCATACATCATAACATACATGGGAGCATTAAACTGATTCATCAACGGTGAAACAAAACTCATAAAACTATGCTTATTAAAAATATTTTTTTCCTGAGAAAACAATGCTCTTTTTTTTTTTTTTTCTATTTTGTTCTTCTCCTGCAATTTGCAGTATTGCAAGTAAAGAATTGCAGCAAGCCCAGAGTTTTAACTGAATGTACTGGTCTCTATCATTAAGCAGCACTGCAGTACAGCCAAAACTTCACTGCCTTGCATTTCTTCAAACTTCCTCTGCAGCAGAAATGACCAACCCATCTAGAAATCTTCAACTATAGAACACTACTGTTCCAAAATTCTGTCTGCCTTCTGATTCTTTTTCCATGCTTCAAACTCGTATTAAAGTTAACACTGATATGAGGCAGCCAGGAATTCCTAACGCTATCAGGAAGCCAAAGTTTATGGGAGAGAGATGGTTTAAATAATGGGTATTACCTCTCCTTGCAGTCACCATCGAACTGAAAACAGCATTAGCTGGGCTGAGCAAAAAAGGCAAGCACTTGAAACTTTGGTGGATCCCTTTGGAGACCTGTGCAAGCAGGCACCATGTCCTGGTCAGCCCAGCTCTCCCAACAGCCCCACCAGTGCCAGGCTTTCACTCAGGCTCATAGCTCTGATTTCAGATGATCTACTGTTTGAAAACACTCAACCAAGTTGACCTGCACAGTAGTAGTTCCCTGTCCTGCTTCTTAGGAACATATCATAACGTGAATGCCTGGTTTGTGAAATCAAACATCATATGTTCACTTGGGCTCATCAGCCTGTCATTCACTTGAGCTTCTTCTAAGAGAAATGAGATTATTCTCATAAAACAAGGCAAAACATTTCGGGGGGCAGTGCTTAATCTTCGTGTCTCATGTTCAGCTAAACTCATATCAAATGTGAACTGACACTACAAATACAAGCACCAGAGGAGACTACTTTTCACATTTGCAAGTATCTCTTCACAGCCACAAAAATGTTGGGAATGGTGAGTAAAATGCCAAGAAATCAAAGTCCAATGCGAAGACAAGTGTGCTACTCCATGGCTGTTAACAGAAAACACTTGGTGGAAACAAGATCAACTGGCTGTGACAGAGCAAATAGGGCACTGATCTGCACTGAAATTTCTGCTCTTTTATAAAAGGGATCTATCCATACAACTCACAAAGGGACAATATCTTGCCAATCATTAGAAGAGAGAGAAAAAAAAAAATAAAAGAATCTGTGGTCTCATCTATAAATTGTGAACAACTGTAGGTTTGAGTTTCAAAGGAGTAATATTATACAAAGAGCTGCTGGAGATAACTAGCAATTTTAACTCAGCTAAAATGGCATGTATGTGTACCTGTGCATACACACAGGAATTGCAGGTGAGAGCTATCATACATTGCCAACATTACTGGTCATGAACAGGTAATTTAAACTAAGATTCATCAGCAATTTGTTTCAACAAAACCCAAACCATGTATGCAGTGCAATCTATCACCTCCTTCATTTTGTATATTTTATGAATGATAAAAATATTGCACAAAATCTATCACCAATGTCCTCTGCTAATTGCCATTAGTTCCAACACCTCCAACCTTCAAATATCAAAAGAATGTTGACCTCAGAAAAGCCTAATTACTGTGTCTGTGTATAAGAAAGAAAAACAAAGCAAATCCAGACACAAATGTGGTATATCTACCTCTAAATGAATAGCTTCATTGAATATTGACATGAGTACAGTTTATGCAAGTGTCAAAAAATGCACCATTAACTTCGATGATGCTAAGAACATAAGTTGCTAGAGAGCTAGAAAGATTATTGTGTCCGGCCTCCCCCTACATTGATATAAACCCTAGTTTTGTAGGTCAAGACACAAGCCATCTCATTACCTGAGTTTCTGAAGCCAGTTAGAGACCAGGTTCTCCTCAGCATATTCATTTTTTCACTTCTTGTTCCATCTAACCAAAACTAAAGGCATTTTATGATGAAAGCAGAAGCATATGGAAAAACAACTATGGAGACTAACATCAACTCAACCTTATCTGCTTGGCAGTGAAGTTATATTTCTCCACATTTTCTGAGACTCAAGAGCAAATCTATAGTATATTGCTCAAAAAAAAAAAAAAAAAAAAAAAAGCTTTCAAAGCATTTTCAGAGGAACAGAGGGGAAAAAAAAAAAAAAAAGTAGAAATAGAAACACCACACTTTGGAGCAAAAGCAGAAAAAAAAGGCATGTTCAGGGAAAATACCAGAGATGAAAGCCTGGCTCCACTGAATTCCGGGATAAAACAGCCATTGGTTTCAACAGGGTCACGATCTCTGTCAAGATCTGAGTCTGGATTCACTTTTGAAGTAGGTGTGGCCTAAGGTCGGGACAGAAGAATTAACAATAATATAAAATATCTCTCTCTCTTAAACAGCCCATCATGCATTTCACTTTTCACTGCTATTGACTACAAAAGGGGCGTGAGTAGTTATGAAACCCATCTAAGTAGTATTGCCCCACTTTCCTTTTTGTTATCCTTGTATTACACAGTATTTTGATTTTCTTTGGTGTTGGTTGTGAATATAACAGAATTAACACAGTGGTTATGCTACACACCAGAATTGCATGAATTTTATGACAAACCCGCATCATACATCTAGAAGCACAGGTTTTGGCGCTACCCTGAGACAACTGTGATTACATACGATATGCTTCAGTGCTGTATTTGCGTAAGTTATGCTTGTGTTTTGTATACACATTCACACACACTACATGTATACAGCATTTCTGAGTGTATAGGCACACACATCCATGGATGCAGGAAAAGCATGAATGTGGGAGCCACAATAACACTGCTCCTGGCTGACAGTAGTATGTTACAGAATTTGTTTACATGTTACTGGATCACAGAAAAAAATGTTGTAAGGATTATTTTAATTTGTAAAACATTTGTATTCCCTACTACATTGCAATAAAAGGAATGTGCCAACTGCCAGTCTCTTCAGAAATATAATACAATTCCTCATAGTTTTGGTTGGAAATCAGAAACAAAACACATTTTCTGCAGAAGAACTGATCTTTATAGCCCTGGCAAGAGGCGAAGGCTGGGAGTCAACTCACTCCCTGTGGCTGTAATCCCTTCATGGGAATCTAGATGTGTCGCTCTGTATCCCGTATCCTCTGATTATTTTCACAAAAACAGAAGGTTGCAATGACATCACAAAATGTGCAACAAATCTGTGACTGGCCAAGACTCCAAGGTCAGGAATACACCAAGCAGCACAGCTATCTCGCAGCTGCAAATGGAGGCAGGATTCTGTGTCTTTTACTGGAAAGAAAACAAAAAAAAATGTTGCCTGCATATGCTACCAGTAAATCAGCACTTGCTTAGCCACCCTGGACCATGAAACTCAGCATAATAGATCTTTCATAGCTCACGAGAGGGGTCATGGTACAAGAATGTTAAACAATACAAAATCTTTTGTAGGTAAGCAACTTCCAGGTGGAAGGTATGAGTTGTTGCAAAAACAGTAACCTCAGAGGAGAAAATCAGAAAATGATTAACATGTTTTTTGAAAGAAATGTGCACAATTGACAATATTTTCAACACAGACATATATTTCGAACTCCTCCAGCATCCTGTTTCTTACGCTTCATACATATCCACAGGGCTCAGATTTTGGTTTGGTTTCATTACCTCCATATTTCTGCTACTTATAATTACCCAAAGCATTATGATCAGATTATTCACACATCTATTTATTCAGAATAATTCCCATTAAAGAGACTTTCAGAAAAGTAACCTAATGTTGAGTAAAATTTCTGGGGCATTGCATTTTTTATATTTAATATATCACTTGATATATTTAATAACTCTTGATGGTTTGTTAAACTGTCTGATTTGATGTTTGTTTTATGTGTTTACTGCATTGAAATCCCAAACAAACATCAAAGTTACAATTCTTTTCCACAGAGTATACATTTTATATATTTTGTTGCATTTCTTTGACTCTCTCTTAGCAGGAATATGCCAAAACAAGACAACATGCAAATAATTTTTCTAGAAAAGAGGTTTCTTCTGAAATTAATATGATATTGCATGCTAATTTTGGTTAGCTAATATCCAACATGAATTGGATGAAACTACAACTGGCTACGACCAATGAGGGTAAGAACCTCAGCAGAGAATTACACACAAGGGCTGGCTGCTGCCTGGCATGCTGAAAGCAAATCTGGCTTCCCCTCCCACAAGGAACTGGCTCCACTGCCAGTACTGCCCTTCTGTTGGCACAGAGGCTGCCCACCTGGTGGTATGAGCCACCGAGAAGACACTGGGATGTGCCAAACCTGGCCGTGCTCCAGCCCTTTTCTCTGATCACTTGAGCTGGTTCATCACGAGGAAAGTAACTGCGGAGCAGCTCAGCAAACACCATGACACAGAGGTAAGTTTGGAAGACCGATGTGAAAACCACAGCCTGGGTGAGAAGCCACAGCCATTGACAGCGTCCTGCAGGAAAGCAGATCAAGAGATCAGGCTTCAATCAAGAGAATAACTGCTGAAGGAAGTGAGATCAAAACTGCTGTTTCACTTTCTGGAGTCACTTCTAGGAACACTGAAGGAGAATGCAATTACTGGGCATCAAAGAGTGCCCCTCCTCACTTTCACTTCTCTAAAAAACTGTCACTCCATGGGAATGTCAGGAAGGAGCAGAGAAGGAAGCGGTGAGTGTTTCAGTGATGAATCAAGGCCAGGAAAGAGACACAGGAAATTCAGATCTGTAGGAAGTCAATGCTTTGTCATGGCCACCAAGTGCATTCAAATGTGTGCCTCCTTTTCCAGTTGCTTCCTCTTCACACCTACCCCAGCAACTCCAGGGGCCAAGGCAGGGAGCTCACTGTCCAGGGGGCTGCTGGCCATCCAGACAGACGTGCTGTCTTGAAACCATTTTAGACACAAGCTCACTACTTTTCAGCACTGAATCACATTTTTCATTTTGCAATTCTGAAGGATTTGGGGTCCCTCTCCCCCACCCCCAGCTGCCCCTTACTTTGAAAATTACCACTTCTTCGAGTGTGATGATACGTTGCTATGAAAAATTAATTTAAAATTATAAGCACAAAATTGTAACTTTTTTGCATTTTAAAGGATCACACAGGGGGAATTGTGGTTTAAACAAAGATCTTCTATAATTAGTCATAATAACAAAGGAAATATTCATAATTACATCAAAGGATTCTTCCCTGAGTATTGTTTTTATTTGCTTCCTAAGGGAGCACAGAGTTCTCTGAAAAGATAGCATTATTTTAGGCGATGTAGATAATAGAAAAAGGTCCATCTAGAGAATTCAACTTCAAACCAAACCTTGAAAAATACTCCAAAATCCAGAAGAGGTTCTCCAGCTGATCTGATTACAGGCCAGGTTATCAGTTCTCTGCTGGGTAGAAAGTGCTGACATGTCTGTAGTATGTAAATACCTTTTCAGTTGAACATGACACACAACATTGCAGCATACCCTGGGCCTCTATCTCTGCATACAGGAGATGTAGTCCGGGGATTAATTTCAACCACCAACATAAACATAGGACTAATTTTGTGTAGTACAGATAGCTAAAAATAGCCAAGATTAATGCTATGCAATAAAATCTGGTATATGTTTCCCCTTTCCAGACGAGGGAATCTGACATAGCTTCAAATAGAAAGAGACAGCGGTCTGACCAGAACACAAATATATTCATTTCATTCCTTTCCAAAGAGGCAGCACTTGAATACATTAAAGATGCATGCCCACTGTCATATCATTTCAACAGCTTAAATAGTAAATGATGATCAAAAATTCACAACACTTCTGCCCTACCCTGTAAAAAAAAAAAAAAATAGGTCAAAAATAAATGGAAACCAACTGTCTTCTGCTCCTTTTCATATATTTGAGAGAGAGAGGGAAAAAAAAAAAAGAGGGAGATAAATCTGCATAATACTGGACCGAATCTCTTTAATTCCAGTCAGCTTTTATCGTTCAATCACTGAGCCTGTATGTGGAAAAATTCATGCTAATTCCCCCTAGCAACAGCCGCAGCCTATCAGGGGGAACCCTGCACCAGGCAGCTGCCAGCCAGCAAGAATAACTCTAAGTAGGTCAGGCTTGCATTTCTAAAAATGCCACGGTCTAGTAACCCCACTGTCCCGTCTGTCTGCCCTGCCCCATAATAACCTCGATTGCTCGGTGACACAATGACACACTACCCTGTTAGAGCGCAATCAAATCACGCTGCATTATTCTGCTGCGAGCATCGCTGCTGGATGAAGGACCCGTCGAGGGGCAGCATTAATCAGGCAGCCATTCATGTCCACTAGCACTTCACTCTGGAGATAGGGCCCGCATTAATGACCAGCTGTTTGAAATAACACAAACAAAATAATGTCTTCCACCCTGTTGGCTGCGGAGAATACACTATTCTAATCAGGCAGGTTATGCTCATTGACTAAACCTAAGATGTAAATTAAATACCCCCATACAATGCCAGCTTTTGTAACCTTCTATTAATTAAAGTAAGTGTATTTAAATTATACTACACACAATTCAAAGAGCTATTGGTTTAATATACAGAGTCATCTCCAGCAAATTTGTGTTCACAGTCCAAAAACAAAACAAAAAGAAAAAAACCAACCCACCCCACTGCTTGCATAATGCAATCTACCTATCCTGATAAATTAAAGAGTGACATAAACAGAGCTGAACTGCAACCGACTTCTGCTGGGAGCAGGGAACCACGCCAGGCTTCCAGCGACTGGGCAGCATGAACGGCGACAGACAGGCACACACTGGATGTTGTGGAGCGGTATTGATAAAAGCCCTGTAAACATCTCCCAGCCACAGCGTGGAGAAAGGCCAGTCGGAGTAGATTAAGCACACCCTGAAATCTCGCTGTTTAAATGCTGCCGAGTTGCCTGTACAGACCTAAAAATAATCTCAGAGGTCAGAAAGCTCCTGGGGGGTCTGGGCATGTGCCTTTAAGAGCACAGAGCCCCCCTCCTCTGTGTACCCTGCTTCCCCCTGCAGCCCTGGGGACTTGGTGTGGCTGCAAGATGCTGCATGAAGCCCTTCACCTCCCCCCCGCACTGTTAACCAGAGAAACCTTAATATAAACCACACCAGACCTCTGCCAGTCTTCTCTGGGGTGGTATTTCAGTATCAAATCTGTAATGCCAGAACAGAATTTCGGCATGCTTGCTTTGTGTTTAATTACACCCTTCCTTTCAAACACCTCCGTGCGGCTGGCTGGTCTCTCTCTTCGGAGCACGCCTCTGTGTCGCACAGCTGCCTGTACACGATGGAGCTGGGAAAGACATTTTCTAGGATAGACGGTTCATCTGCATTATTTTTTTTTTGAAGGATTCACACTTTCACTCAGTGAATGCGTGCCCTCTGACAAACTGATAATTCAGTCTTCACCACTGGAGAATTCAGCAAGCCTTGTATGTGTAATCCATCCACATCTGATTTAGGAACACAGCAGATTCGTTAATCCATTTTGCTCTTTCTTGTTTGAAGCAGGCTTGATAACCAGGTTATGACTGTCTTCCTTTGCTCTGTGGCACACATCACACAGCTATTCTTGGAGAGATACAGTCACTGACGTAACCATGGACTCCTAATTACAAGCTGCTGACATTTTGCTCGACTCTGCAGCTTTGAACCTGTGAGTTAAGAGTCTCTCTCTTTCTCCTCTTTGCTTGCTTTAAACTGACCGAGTTAGAAGGACATGGCAGTTTCAGAAAGGTAAGGGAGCGGCGTAAAGTCCTTTGCAAAGCCTGCTGTATTGCCAAGGTTATTTTTCTTTAAGCAAGCAGAAAACTACATTTTGGGAGTAATAAGACTCCTTTGCCCCCAGCTCAAGAATGTTATCCAACAGCTGGCTAAATATAATCCAACACACAGGGCTGCCTTTGTAGGCTGGGTAACAAATAGGGGAAGGGCCAGACAGGCGTCTTGCAGGGTAGCTCACCATGACTATTGGGAAATTCCCTCGTACACATTTTAGGATGACATTATGGTCTACAGATTTGTATAAAAGGAAAAAAAAAAAAAAAAAAGGAGGAGAAAAAAAAAAAATCTCTTTCTCTGTAGGCAGCTGCTAGAAGCCGTGCCAAGCCCCGCTAGCTGAGTGCAGCACTTGTTTCCCCTGTTTTCTGCATTGTTCAGACATGGCCAAGCCGAGCTGCCTACTGAACTACATATGCCTGTACTGTGACAAGCCTACCTGCTCTAAAAACACGGTCTCTCCCATGCATGTGCGGCACTAAAAAATACACCCAGGTACATTTCAGATAAATCTATTCCCAAATGTGAACATTGGATTTTTTCAATAGATGACAAATCCTTTTTAATTAGAGGCTGGTTTTGAAATTGTAATAAAAAAGAGAAAAAAAGATGTAAAATAATACTGAATATAAATGTTCAGTTGAGCATATAGCTCTCTGATGACTGTGGTAGCCAGCTGGTCTAGAAGTCATCTGGGATGCATTTATTTTTATTAGATTGATCACATTTCTATTTACAGTATAGAATTTTTCACCATACTGAATACAGCTGTGTTTATAAAGATTTTAAGATGGAGAAAATGAACCCTCCCCCAGTTTCTCTCAGCACAGCACAGAAGATTCAGTGCTTCAAGGTGTCAAGCGGAAAGGATCTGCTTTCACATTTCTAAAAAGAATTCTGCCTACATCTGTTTTCACAAAGTGCCGCCTCAGGAAATGCGTGTAGAGCTATAGCTGAATATACAAGCTGCAATCAAGTCTGACCTAGCAAAGTGACAAAATCCCTCTGTAAATTGGTCAGAAATGTCTGTCTTTCATGTCTATACATGCTCACACACACTGAAAAGCACATGCATACATACATATATGTACACACAGAGTGCGTTGCTGCTGTTTTCCCTGGGGATATCACTGCAGCCACCTAGCTCATCATTTCCCTCCCTGACAGCACCAGGAGTATTCAAGCTGCAATTTACAGTCCCTCCATCCATACATTGCTTTGTTAATCATGCCATTCTCTCTGCAACGAGAATACACAGAATCAGTCAAACGGCACGTAGCATTTCTTCTTCCTTTGCATTTGCATTTGCTCACTCGCTCCTTCTCCCATGGTTTTGCCTTAATAGGCAGACACACGCGATACCTTATTTATCCATCTGCAGCACAACGCTGAGGTGAGACCCGACTGCAGCACTGTGGCTTCCCCATGTTAATCCTCTGGAGCAGCAGAGGCTGGATTCTTGCTGCTGATGCCCCTGTCGAGCACTGGATTACTTCACATAATATTTCTTTAAGCTTTCACCCACCCCATCCTAAATTAACACCTCCTTTCTCCTCCCTCTTCCTCCCTCAAAGAAAACCCCAAAATCAACACACATCACAACCCTTCGGTTCCAGAACCAACAGAAAAAATGCGGCTCCATTGCTCTTCTTCCTTAGTAAATGTGCAGACGAGTGAGTTTTGAGTCAGCCAAGCCAGGCTGAAGCGCAGGCAGTGAGACTGCAGCAGCCCCAGCAGCAGCAGAAACAGCAGCAGCAGCCGCCCAGGTAAATGGGGAGAAATGCAGGCTGTGTCGAGAGCGGTGCAGTGTCGTAGATGTAAGGCAAGACAGTCTCGCTTCTTCCAAACAATGCAGCTTTATCCCTGCAGGAATGGAGAAAAGGGAAGACCCAGGATTAAAAATAAAAGGCAAAACAGTTAAGAAGATATAATAACTATAATAAATGATTGTAACTTTATTTTTCTGGGCTTTTGGGATTTTCTGGAGAGAATGTCTCTTTCTCCCCTCCTTCCCAAAGTCTCCTGTGTTGCTGGATGCTACTGTCCAAGAGTGCAGAGTCACAAAGGCTCACGCTCCGAAGCGCAGTGAGACCAGCATCACATGAGAAACCACATGACGCACCCAAATCGGATGCTGATGCGGTCCACTATGTCACTCAGGGAGGGGGAAATCTCGACCCAAACATGCCCCTCTCTAGTGATTAGAAAGAATTTCCCTTTAAAAAAAAAAAAAAAAAAAAAAAAGAAAAAAAAGGCCAGAAAACACATATCTCCCCATCTATCCATCTTCAATACCAATGCTTCAGGAGGCAGGAGAATGCTGTTCCACAGACACTAGCTGGATGGCAGCAATATTACTTCCAGGCTACGTTATTCAAAGCTGATTCCACTTAAGTGAATTCCTGAAAAGCATACTCCATGTCTTCGTAACATGAACAGGCTCAGAAAACCAGCTCCATTATCGTTCCCTGCAATCCGTATCCAAACCTGTGTTCTGAATGATTTATTTGAGACTGTTTGCCAAGACCACTCCTTTTCCCACTCAGCTCCACACTCCTGAGTGACTACAGCAAAAAAACAGAAAGGCATTCACCATTTTTGTAACTGGTAATTTTAGTAAATTCACTGTCCCTCAAAATAATCAGGAAAAAATGAGCAGAAGGCTTTTTTCTTCACCTATGGACATGTCAGGTCTCTCTCTGGTTTGCAGACGGCGGCAATGTTTTCCTGACGTTGCTGGCTCAAAAGCTTTCAATCCAAGTCAAGAAACAAACACTCTTGCCTGCCAATTCCTGCAGAGGTGTTGTGCCATACTGTATAATGCAGAAACATCTGGACATCCCTGGCAGTTCCTGAACAAGAGCACGCCACTCCGCAATGCTGTTCACTGTCAGGGCACCAAGCAGTTAATATCCTTGGCTGTTTTACCATCTTGCCTATAGGAGCATGGAACCGGGGGACTGGCTTGCTTGAGAAACAAAAGCAAAAAGAAGCTGACCTTGATGATCGATGGAGTTGCTGCTGCATAAAGTTATCATCCAAAAACCAGCATTTTGTAGCTTGTTTTACTCCTAACATTTGTTCCAAGTGACAGCGCAGGTGGCATAGAGTCCTACATTCCCTTTGTTTGCAAAAGCCAAGCACCACCTCGCAACGCTGCGCTCCCTGGCTCTTTACACTGAAACCGTGCACAGTGTCGGGGAAATGTAAGAAGATAGCTGCCGTGAATCTGCACAGCTGTTTTGCACAGGATGCCGTTGCAACTTCTGAAGTTATATGATGGAGATCAAGCACAGAATTCCCCAGAAGAGAGATGCCTCGCACTCACACGGGGAAGCACAACTGGAGCAAAACCTGAGTGCTCTTTCGTGCTGATTTCAACCTTCCCAACTGTTCACACAATAGCAGATCATGAAAATTTGCACAAGGCAGTTGTAGCTTGTTCTTATTGGTTGCTACCAGAAAGGGGTTTTGCAATGGGCTGCGCCTAGGAGTTGCCTAAATTCTACGTAAAATCCAGTAGTAGCATTCACCCTCAACACGCAGCTAGTATTCAGGAAAGCCACAGGACTGCATGTACAAAAATCACAAGATTGCTGTGATCATCCGAGGGCATTTTCACCTGAGGGGCTTCACAATTTTGGCAGTGGCAAGTCTTTACTGAAAACTGATACTGGTACACCCAAACTTAGGCTGTAGCTAATGGATATAATACTGTTTTTTCAGAAGCGGTGTCAGCTAATATGGACAATAAAGGCTTTGGATGACTTTTTCTCAGTCCAAAAGATAAATATGACTGGGACAGGGACTCAACACAGCAAGTAAGTATCATCAGGACTTCAGATTACAAGATAAGAGGAGCTATCCTGGTGACCACTCTCATTCTTTAGCTACAGCAATTATAGTAACATGTCTCAGAATGGCTTCTTGTCCGTTCTTATTAGTTTCTAAGACAGAGCTGTAGCAGTTCTTGACTCTGTGAGCTGGTGATCTTTCCCACCTGATATCAGTATTTCGTTTATCTGTTCTGACTTAGAAACACAGATATGTCGGTTGGAAGGGTCTTCTAGAGGTCACCTAGTGAACCCCGCCTGGATATCATCAACATTACATCAGGTCAGCTGTGACCTTGTCCTGAAAACCCTGAGAGATGGAAATTCCATAACCTGTCTGGGTAACCTCTTCCAGTGCTACACCTCCCTCCCTGGGAAAATAAATGTGCAGGAAATAAATGTTCTTTCTCTATCTCTTACGCATACAGCCTTCACTGCAATGCTACTGGGAAATACTGAATTGCATACATTTTCCTAGATCTAACACTGAAACCAAAGAGAATTGAAGGAGTCAAGGAATGAAGAGACTTTTCGTACTAATTTAACCAAGTTCAGCCCAAATCAGCAGCACCTCCAAATTGCCATCATCTGGTGATCATTTTGATATCTAGATGCTTCCAGTTCAACTATTAACCAAACCACTAAAAGCTCAGAGGACACTCTGATTCCAGTGTTCTGCCATGTGTTACCTATGAGAAACAGGACTAAAAACAAAGACCAGATGTGTGTGGAACCTGAATTACTCTCAGAAGTCACAATTAGTGCTGAACCAACATGGTACCTGGAGAATGATGGTTTATTCAGGAAACACAATACAGGACACATTTTTCAAACAGATCTATAAGAGGGGGCCCTATAGTATTTACAAATATAGCCAAAAGCTTGCGAAAAACCCCCTATGCAGGTATACGATATATATCCCTAAGCTTGACCCAGAGATACACAGTTACAGTAGATGCAAATGAAGGGGGAGGGAGGGGAAGAGACAAGAATGATGAAGAGAAAGACCAGCATCATTTCTTCTAACATTTAGATGCAGAAAAACTCCTTGTGAGAGGCAGCCCAACACACATATAGGTTAAAAATTTGTCTTACACTGAGATCACTTCAGATATCCTCCCCATTAAATTGTTTGATCACAGTATGTGTAACTAACTCTTACTTCCCTCTCCAAATCTCTAACATAGGTACTTTGCTCTGTTTAGATACTGTTCACTCTCAAAGTAACTCATTGGCAGACACTAAAATTACCTGTCCAAAATGACTTTCTCAGTTGAACTCCACGGCGCATTTTCGTCCCCTCCATACAGTGAACAGAGAAGTAGGAAGTGGCCTATAGAGAACAGCTGAGAGTATGAGCAGGAATTTCTGGTTGACATCACTACTGCCTGAGTTCACATGAAAGGTTTTAGATTGGAAGATGTGGAAAGAAGTGGGCTTATTTTGAATGCTGCCTTGACATGTCATCAATAGAAGTTTTCCCAAGACCAATCTGGTGCCAACATTTCAAGATCTGTTCTCAAACATTTGATCGTAAATCCCTCTCTGTATTAGTGTAACTTGGTGCTACCTTAGGGATACACTAGCTGCCTTGGATTTGATGTAACTGTCCGTAGGTCTTTGAAGCAAAAAGTTCAGCAGCAGAGTAGACTAGATCAACATGAAGAGTGATAGCAATATACAGAGATCCCAAAATAAGCGTAATTCATGACTGCTTAAAGTTTGCTGAATTTTGTGGACTGATTTTCAGATGCTTTTCAACCAGATTCAGTTTACTTCTTCCTGTGGCTAATTATCTGCTTGGTACACTATTCCACTGTGACATGGATCCCTGTGAGTCTAAGATTCACTGAATGTGACTGAAAGTTAAACTTTGGATCCCAGCTCCAGGAGAGTTGCGGTTACAGAGAACAAGACCTAAATTCATTTCAACATGAGATATGCATTAGGATTCAAAAGAGGAAAGCTACCCAAATGCGTTCAAGGTACCAGCTTCCCCTTTTGGGAAAAATCCTTTTTGGGACTTAGCTTCCTGAAGCAAGACTTACCTTCAAAGGAAACTGAACTTCATGTTGCTTAAGCATAATGGCATGGGCACTGCAGAGACTGGACAGAAGTAACAGGACTTAAAAAAACAAGTATCTGGCCAATGGTTTAACATAAATTTAACTTTTTTCTTATTGCAGGCAAAACCTGTCGCCCCTGCGTAGCACTAGACAGTGCCACCCAGGAAGCAGGAACTGAAAACCAGGAGAAGCTTGGAGAAATTCTGTAGCTTTAATTGAAGCACAACGACACTAATACACTTATGCATATCTGTAAAATGCAGAGTTGCTAATTTTGACAGAAACATGCAACCGTTAAATGCCGCAAGGGATGATCCATTTGAATGCTTGGTGACTCTCAGTAAGCATCAGGCTTTGGAGTTTGTTTTTCAATGACCTTTCCCTTCATAATCTGCAGATAGAGAATTCATTCTCATTATGCTTGAGGTTTCAACCCAAAAGCCAGGCAAAACTTGAGGTTTCAATGAACTTGAAACCTCAAAGTGAACCTCAAGCGGGCAAACCTTATGGACTCAAACCAAAACAAACATATGTCAGTGAACAAAAACCATAGAGCTGCACATGGGTATAAGTACTGAGCCATGCTGGCTCCTGTCCAAGGCATGAAGTGCCCCATGCTTCACAGAAAATACCAGTAGATGTTTAGTGACCACAGCGTATGTCTAGACACACACTGCCATAGTTTAGAGGTACGCATGTCAACTTTATCTGAGGGTTCAAGTCCCAGAAGCAATTTCTCTACAGCATACAGAGATCTTCAGTAGAGGAAAATAGCTTGTAAGGAATTTTGTGAGAGCACAACTAAACTCCTTTGGTACTTGATGAAATTCTTCAAAGCCATTTCCTGGTATTGTGATGCTGTATGGCACCTGGAATGAAGATCTAACTACTGTCCTATACAATAAATATGCTTTGCTTGTCCATGTAGTTAAAAATAGTAATGATCCCACCTTTTGGTAGTTTTCTGTAGAATAGATCAGAATCTGTCTAGTCTATCTTAGTGAATACATGTAAAAAAAAACCAAATGGGTAATGCTGCTTCTGCATTTTCAGCACAGAGGCCTTCATTGCAAGAAACTGGCAAAAGACAGTTCTGCACTTTTTTCTCTTGCAGTCGTCTGGAAGCAGATCAATTTATTTAAATTTACTGATTATTTGATATTACTCCTTGAAAAATTTCCCACATTAATTCTACATTCTATGGATGTTTTATGGATAGTTTATTGCAATTAGTCTCCCGAAGTTTCAGCTATTCCAGATGATAGCACTGACCATATACTTGTTTGTATTTGCCAGCTCTTTAGTCATAATATTTGAGATTCTGTTTCCAGTGTGAGTACAAATGCTATGTTTAAAATTTGAGTGATGTTTTCTCAATATTCACACGTGTTTGATCATTGTATGTTAGAAAATGCCTGTGCACTTTAAAGGACTGAATCTGCACATCTTAAGCCCTGTTGGTTCCCCGTAAACTATGTGAGAAAGAAGACTTCAGCAGCAGTCCTGGAGAAGAGGATAATGTGGGAATTCAACAGAGCAGAACAAGAAACACTGATATAAATGCAACCAAACGATAATCAACACTGAAAAAATACGTAATTTTCTCTGCATTTGTGGAAGTTTCCTAAGGTTAACATTTCCATTATTATTCTGATTTACTAATAACTCTTTCCTCCAGTTAAGTTAGCCTTGGGGCCAAACTCTTCTCATGGTTCAAAAGCAACTGACATGATGTATACACCAGGGTAAAAGGGTTCAGACCATAAGTTAATGTAGAGTACTGTAATTATTGTAATGATGTAAAAAGAAAATAAAATTTGCGCAGAGGATGTGGAAGTGTGCGTTAAAACACACATCACTTGAACACACAAATTGCAGGAAAATAGGAATACTTCATTAGTCTGCTCTTCATTTAACTTCCGTTCTTCTTATTGTTCCCTTCTAATTTCCTGAAAGTGTAAAATAGCAAGCTTTTGACATAATTATGGGATATTTAATTACCACAAAACACATTACCTAATTTACATCACCAAAACCATGACCACTGAACCAGGCCACAAATCTTCCATTGATTTGCTTTCATTTTACATCATGACTTTGATTTTTTACTCTATAACTCAAATATTGCTTTGTTTAGTAAACCTGTACTTCAAGAAGATAATCTAGTAAGAACACACAAATGCCTCATGCAAATACCCTAATATCCATAAAAATTCTTACAGCCATTAGCACTGGGTTGATGAACAGAGAACATTAGGAAAGGTGGTATAATTCAAACGCCAGAAAACAAGGGAGTAGTGCAATTTATTGGTTCTTCATACAAACCAATCCACAAATCCTAATGTGTTTTACCAGCCTGTGAGAAAGCTGTGTGATGAAGAGGTTACGTGGAGATCAGAGCTGCATATGCAATAGCTAGAAGTCCATGAAGGGTCCTGAACTGCTCAGTCAATTAATATCATACCTATATAAAAATTAAATAACCAATGGCATGTTTTATTTAAGACTACAAATTTTATGTTGTGTAGGGAAAACCAAACAGAAATGCATTACAACCATCTCCTTAGTGAACCTGCTGACAAAGCATTTAATATTTGGTCTTGGGCAAAGGACTGGTTTCCTTTTGTTGGTTGCCCAGTTTTAGATGGGTATTTTACATGAAACACATTACAAGTTCAAAGTGGAAGAACTATGTTTTTTCACCTGTGAGTGGTTTCAATGTAGAGTTCAGCATTACTGTCAGGAAGTCAGTTTTTCCATGCTTGTTACTGTAAACAAAGATTGTATGGCATGTCTCCAAAAGTGATAGGAGGTCAAGGACCAAACTGCAAGAGCGACAGACTGCTTCCAGAAACCAAAGGCACTGCACTAGAAGTGGGAATAGCCACACATTTCAACCCCGTTTGACGTTCTCATCACTCAGCTGTTTGGGCAGCACAACAAACACATCCAAATACACCCTTGCATACTTCTTTTTTAATACATATATCTATATAAATAATATATACTTTTAAATATATGAATACTTATACAAACTTATATCTATATATGTGTATATAGATATGAGGCGTACATATCTGATTGAAACAGTGAGTGAACAGGGAAGGAGAAGAGCCAGTGGCATCACTCATTTTTAACACTGCCTCCCACTCACTTTTTAACTGCTGCTTTATCTCCATCAAACCTCAATCCCACCTCTGCTTGTTTTTAAACTTACAGTCAAAAAACATCAGACATTTCTAAGAAGAGTCCTCCCCAAACAATAACGTTTCTCTTAATATTTTGATTGTAAAGCATTAGCACTTCCAAGAGCTGTAGCCAGAATTTGTAATTTTTTAAGCACATATCTTGTTCATCATACTGTTACTTTTTGCTGCTCCTCAGATATGAATCCAAATTTGCCAATGTTGTAACTTTGGTTGGTTGGTTTGGTGTTTTGTTTGCTTGTTTGTTGTTTGGTTTGGTTTGATTTTGTTTGTTTATTTGTTTTTCTTTTGTTTTACATCTAAACTTCTTTTGGAAAGCTGACTATTATTTTAGTGAACAGAATTCACCTTCTTCTGCTCTTGTCTGAGGCTTGCAACATTATATTAATATCTCCTTCTCTGAAGACATTCAAAACCCAACACAGCATTGCAACGGCAATTCCTTTTTTTAGATAACCAATTTAAAATGAGTACTTCAGTTACAGGTATTCTGGGTATAAACTGCAATGACTAACTGCCAAACATATACATATATATATGCAGGTAACATGGATGTTCACCTGTGCTGCTTCAGTGTCTTTTAATTGACCAGAGACACCTTTTCAGTCCCACAGAGCTCTACCTTCCAGTCCCAGCTTCCCATGCTAACAAATTGAAAGTAAATGTTATCCTCATCAAACAAGTACTAACACCACATAAGCCCCTCTCCAGCTGATAGAAAGGAGCGACTTGTGTCCACAGAAACATTCCCTATTGCCCACTTAATATCACATGCCAATAATCAACTTAACTGCAAAAACACGACAACCAGTCTTTTCATGCAGTATTCCTCCAAACGAAGCAAGATTCCTGATTAAAGAGCAATTTTATTTCTCTGGATTATGGTTGTATATTGAAAGGAAATCCAGCCTCAAAACAGAAAAGTGCCATCTGCATCATCCTTACTAAATGCAGTACAGCAATACATTACCTTAAGGTCAGTGGGGCTGGTAAGTTCAGCCCAGATAATAGAAAAACATAAATAACAGGGGCTCTGGGAAGCACAGTAGTGTGACTTGGATAAACACAGCTGAATATGTTTCCTATTGGCCCACATACTGAACATTTTAGCAAGGAGTTAATTAGACACTGTTCTTTAAAATGGACAACATCGTGCAAAAATACTCGTGGCAGAAATTAGAGGATTTCATTTCCCACTCTGCACAAGACTGTATAACTCTCACCAAAACATTTCTAGTATCCATTTCAAGGGAAACAAAGTTGCAAATTCTAATGAAAATTTTTAAAAGATACACAAAATACAATACTAAGCCATCTTAACGTCTCCTTGGAAAAAAGTAAACCAAGAAATAATCTAATGAATTTTTATAAATAATTTTCTTCTAATCTGTATTCAGATAATTTTGTTCACTGATCACCGATTTGTTAAATGGGAGAATTAAGGTTGGTGGAGTGCCTTAAATGTGCATTCACCCACACGTCACATGTTTCGTTTCCTATTAGATAAAGTTTTTCTTCTAAATTTGCTGAGTTTTTAATCACACTTGAGGAATAATCATTGTTTTAAAGTTTCAGCTTTTAAATAATTAAGACCACACATACACTCAAGATTAGCTGCAGTTTAATGTCATCCACTTTTAAGAATGTAGGAAAGGGCATCTATAAAACATGATTGTAAATCAAGGAATACAAGTTTGCACAGCTCCAAAAGAAAAAGATAACCAGAGCAAGATAAGAAGAAGTGATTCTCTTAAAGGCGACTCTTCCAGGAAAACCTAAAGGAGAAGCATTCTCTGCTTGGAAAACTGAACCAGAAGGACACTACACAGAAATAAAAATACCAGGTTGTACGCATGAGACTGTGAATCCATTTCATGACAGCATACTTTTACAACTTGCACATCTATGGTGCACACCATTTCTGTGCGATGGGTGTATCTTAATGAATAAACAAACATGACAGTGGGTAAGTATCGTTCTTCCACTAACACACAATTTTATTTTATTTTATTTTTTTTTTCTGTATTTCGAGGTTTGGCCCAATTTCAAAGATACAGAAACATCCCAGTCTGTTTGGTGCACAGGGGGACTCTGCTTTCTTTACTTACCTAAACAGGGGCTGGATTTGATCCACTGCCTACAGTATCTGCAGAAATTAAACACATCTACAAGCTACACAGACCATAAATCAGCATCTGACATCAACTCATACTCATTTGTACATGTGAAATTTATATTATTTGGTAAGCATACTAAATCCTTCTCTACATTTATTTCTGGTTTTACAGTACATCCATTTAGAAGGTTCTTTATCGAGATCAAAAATCGATTGAAACTGTACATGGAAAAGGAGAGGAAAAAAAGCCTGAATTAATCCTACCTAAGAAAATATTTTAGAAAGGGATACATGGCTGAGTGAGTGGCAGTACAGCATATGGCTGTAGTTTGAATCTATATTATATTTAATGAAACAACAGTGTGTTCTCTTGTCCTATTAAAACTGCGTTCTACCTTACCAGGTCTGAATAATTTGTATAAAATTGATTGCTACAGTTCTTAGTAAGAGCTCTAATTGCATTCCTGGTATAACTTAAAATGATAACCTTATCTTAATTAGTAGTGTGCTATAGAGTGCTTCTGAAAGCCATGGAGGATTAACCTGCATTTCTAAACAGAAGACTTGGGGCTGTTTTGGTATGTGTTTGATTTGGGTTTTTGTTTGTTTATTTTCCCGTTTCATCACCAACTAGTGCTAATTTATCATAAATTAAAAAGGGAAATAATCAAATTGAGAGTAAACGACCCTGCTGCCAAATCATCTGGTCAGCGCAAGTTTCTGTGTGTAGGCTGGTCTCTGTACCCAGGCACACGTGCTTCTTGAGGGGCTTCTCTGCTTGGAGAGCAAAGGATGTGCTTACATGAGGCGCATATCTTTGGTAACCCCAGAGCACACGGCACATTCATCTTGACTCTCAGGGAGTCACCACTGCTGTGAATGAGCTGGGTGTGGGACGCGAGCAGTTGAAGCGTCAGGGGCTGGGACGGAGGGAACTCAGCCCTTTACAGGCCTTGAGTACAGCTTCACATGGAGGCACAGCCCAACTCCAGCACACACAGCAGAAGAAAAAAATTCTGATGAATTAAAGATTACTTTTTAGAGACAAACCAAACCAAACCAACAAACAAAATAAACCCACCACCCCTAAACAAAACTAATGCAAAACATTCACATGAGCAATGTGAGCCCCCTCTTACTCTATCAACAACAACAAAACTGGACAACAAGCCCCCCACAACAACTGTCACCCCCCAGAGTAATTTCCTTGGACTTCATCGCTGTCAATTGTGCACCACAGCACAACTACAGTGAGCTACTGAGCAGTAAAGGCCAGGCTTAGGGTGTCAAGAAACCACTTTTTGTAACTGTATCTTTTCCAAATTAACTTCTATTCCTAACTTTTTAGCTCCAAGGAAATATCCTGCTTTTTAGCCAGGTTCACCAGTTACATTACAGACCCCCCTGTAGGGCACGGACCCGTTTGAAAACATCTCTGTGCCCCTGCCTGTATGCACACAGCATTAATGGGATTCTCCATGCTGTGCTGGAGCTCCACGGTGCCCGTTATGAATATTGAAGCAATAAGGTGGTGTTACAGAATTGCTGTAGCAATGCTACTTAAAAATGGACATGTAGAACTTGATATACATCCATATGTATGTGTGCACCCGTGCGCACTTCTCTGTGTCGTCTCCATTCACATAAAATGATTAAACTCCCTCAGAAATGGTGAGACCTCTCTCAGAGATGTAGCATTTTCCTCACAGTAGCGATGCACTTTTGTAAGGTGAACGTGCATTCATTGACCATTCATTATGCACTTTCAAGAGCATGGCCACAAAGCAAGAATCTTCATTGCTTTTTGTTCACTATAGCTGGCAGACATCTACAGAAGAGTTTTTACATCTTACTAAGCAGTTAGCCTTTTGATAGGAGACTGTGATCCACACCTCAGCATTTTTTTTAACTTTTACTAATGGTATGGAGTGGAAAGAGAGGGACTGAATGAAAATCATCAGTTTTCCAAGACTGACTGCCTAATATTTCTCCTTATGGCAATGCACAAGCAGAACAATCAGCCTTGCCTCTGGTGTTATCCCAGCCAGTCTGTTAGCTAGTCCTTATAAATCCATCCATCACCCCTATGAAAGTCACTGCCTTCCTTTTACCAAAGATAATGTATGTTATTGGGATTATACCACTGCATGCGGAGTCATTAAAGAAAGATAGACCACAATTTATGACCAAGTCTGTGGACAGCAGGGCATTATTTTAACCATAAAATCACAATCTGCAAGGAGAGTGACCAAACCAGAGGAGCCATTAAAGACTTATAATTAACATCAATCAATGTGACACTACTGTTGACATCTTTATTACTTTAAATACACTAATCAAATACTTCTGCATTCAGATAGAAAGATTGATAGGCAGACAGACACAGAGAACATCCCTACACAGAGCAATTTTAAATTATCTATTCAAAAGGTAACAAAAAATAAGCACACCAGCATAATCACATGGAAATGCAGGGCACTGACTGAAACTGGTTTCAGCCAGGATACTAGATTTGCAATTGTCAAGCCTGCATAGGAAACGCACCAAATCTGACCTGAAAAAATACACACCTGCATGCTTCAGCCATGTGACTGACTACCGACTCTCCTAAACTAAGAGAACATCCCACAGACAAACCTTCCTGTACCGTATTTTGCATTACAAAAATAAATGGCTCAGTAACTCTCCACAACACTACTTCATTTTCCATCTCTACTTCTCCCCACGCAGGAAGTTGGATGGAAGAATATAATGGTATTATTTGCGTACTCACCATTGCAACTGTCAATACAATCTAATTGCATCCACATGCAATTTCATACTGTACAGACACTAAAATACACTGTCACTTTTGCTGCTCATGCAAACATTCCAGTACTAACTTCTCTATACCACCTCTCAGGCCACATGCTCTTGTGCCTTATTGAAACCATTTTTGAGGAGCAGCTCCTTTCTCCATAGGACATCGGCTTTGACATTCATGAAAGGGGAATGCTTGAATGAGCACCAGGAATCAAATAAATGTACTCCAGTTCTTTTCAGAAAACATGTTTTGGAAGGAATCAACTGATGGTGCTCCCAGCATTAGATAAAGTTTTAAGAATCCTTGCTTCTTTTCCTTTTCTACTGGGGATAATAATACATATTTATTTAGGTCCTATTTAGTTGTAATTAATAGCTTCTTGGAATACAGAAGCTGACTTTGAAAGGACGCATACTGTTTCCTGTCCCCCTTAACTGGATAAGTATTACTTTTGTTTATTTAAAAAACAAACAAACAAACAAAAGCCTATCCTCTATGCAACATGAGAGGCTTTACGCTATGCTTATCCTGGCGAGTGCCTTCTTTTGAGAGGTCATTGGCAACCTGCCAATCATTTCACCCCTGCAATGAGCATGAGGATTAGCAAACCTCTGCAAGCACACTGGAAAAAGGCAATGTCCTTTCACAACAGCAACCCCAACAGCCTGGAGGTGTGAGCCCCCCATCCTTCCTGAGACCCCTAGCAGCCAAAGCCTCAGAAAACATCCTCAGTCAAGGATTTCAGTCCACCTTTCTCAGCTCTGTTGCAGGGAACTATACTCTGCCATAAACATGAAAGCCTTACAGAGCACTAAGTAATGAGAAAAATGCAGTAATTTGTCTATTGAAAATCCAATTAGTTTAAGCCAATATTTATCAGATCACTCTCCTTAAAACATTTTATTTCAATTTTAACTGAGTTACACTAATTTGGATTGGACTGTCCTTCTCTAATGAAACTGCCAGACCTTTCAGATGCTTTAATTCATTTCCAAACACAGTGGAGCCCCATAAAACAAGCAGAGAGAGACTGCTAGATGTACATGGAGTTTCAGTGCATTAAAACAAACTAATGTATCAAATGACAAAATGTAATGAAAGCTTTGTGGGGAGAGGAATTCAGACTGAGGCCTGAGAGGACACACTGCAAAGTGGGCAACCTGCCATCCGTCTACCAGGATCTCCTCCGCATCCTGCTGGAGCAGCAGCTTCTACATCAGAGCTCTGCCCAGCTCCCCACTGTCCACTGGAGACATTCCCGGCCGTTGTCACTCTTCTTACCCTGTACTGACTCAGTGGGAACACACGTACCCTAATCCGAGCAGAGGATTGTGAAATATCCTCCGAGTTTTTTTTTATTATTATTATTATTTTTTCCCCAAGCTGACCTTGTCGTTTGTGAAGAACAGCAGAAATGAGCAGATAGCCACAGAGAGTTTACTAGCTCTGAGTCAGCGACGGGCCCAGTTATATCAAAGCCTGGGCAACGTGTCTGTAAGAAAGCAGCTGGCAGTAAACAGGAGTCGGGCGCAGGAGAAATGACAGCCGTCAGGGTGCAGCCGCTTCCTGCTCCCAGCTTTTGGCCTCTGCCAAAACAAAAACAATACTCAAATCTGAGCAAACATCCTCAGTGACAAAGGGGAAGGGTACGACTCATAACGGTATTGTTCACAAATATCCAGCTCACTCAGCATCCCAGTCTGAAAGAGGCTGACGCTGTATTTTCCACAGAGAGATACATTTACATAATATTAATTAATCATTTACACAATATTAATAAATGACACGAGCACCGGGTATTGCACACTCACCAGTATACACCACGCTGTGCACCAGCGTATACATGTTCTTCAAACTAATTTTTGCATGCATGATACTTGTTTTGGACAATCATCTATACACTAAAACTTTGAAAATGCTTTTGTCTGCATTTGAGAGAGGGGCCCAAAGAGCCAGGTGAGTGGCACTGGGACTGAAAGGAAAAGCAACTCAAGAAGGAGTGCGTGGATGGTATGGTGGAAAAGAAAATACCAAAAGGAAAGGTGAATAAACAGAGAGCAAGTGAAGATGAGAGAAAGAAGAGATAGCCAGAACAGTCCTAGAAAATAGAAGGAGGGATATGAGTGATCCAATAATACCTTCACGATTTTCTCACGGTTACATTTATGTACCTTAAGCATATATCCGTAGTTAACACGGATTTAACTTTATCATTGCCAAAAAAAGCGTACCTGCTGCCTTCCCTCAAAGCTTTTATGTGACCCTACACAGTCAGCCCAGGGACACTCTGTGGGCAAAGGTACAGTTTCCAGCAAATCCTGGATGAAATTCTGCACCTTTTCCACTCTTCCTTGTTATCTGAGGACACTGAACAGACTTCATCCATGAATCCTAGATTTCTGGTCTCCTCACATGAGGCTTTAGGATTCCTTTAAGTAAAAGGTGCTGCAGAAATGCAAGGCATTCATGTGATATGCTTTCTAGTCAAACCTGTCTGAGTGGTGACCTGACAAATAGGGAAAGTATATGGAAAAAATGATTTCTTGCACGACAGCCTCTTTCTTCCTCTCAGTTCTCTTCCACCCTCCATGCCCCTCCGCATCGTAATGCACATCAGTACTGCCAGAGCAGCATGAAAATGTATGCAGCTACAGCACTGGCCTGTTAAAATTGTCTGAGCCAAAGGTATTAATCATCAACTGGGATTTGAAAATCATAACCAGGAGACAGCAGTCGCGACAGCTCTGCAGCATAATGACAAAATATGCAGAGCAATGTGGAAGACAAGAACGCGTTCCCTGTCTTTTAGTCTCTGTGCAATTGAGAAGCATGTTAATAAGCATGTTCATTTCAATGGCTTTTATTGTAACAATCATTTTCTTGCTCTGCTGGATTTTTTTATTATATTCCTTAGAGTAATAATATTAATCAAGGCACTGCTACATGACACTGTCAAAGAAAAAGCACATCCTGAGTGAGCCAACCTATAATGGAACCACTAGTGAATGCTTCCAGATTTAACGTTGGTCATGAGATCACATATACTCATGCATGCATGTGCACACACACACACACTTATTTTTACATACATGATCAAATAGCACAGACATGGTGGAGGAGAATAACTACTTCTTTAACTTAAAGGTTTATGTCAACATTTAATGCAATCAATTGAATAACAGGACTCTCCATAAGGTAAGCTTCCTTTGAATAATACATGGGCTAGGAATATTATATTTAACTGAAAATTTATGTGCTGGGTTTTTAGACAGTTTGTGTGACTGCAGCAAAGGGAAATTTTCAGCACGGCTTCTTTTGAGCCTGTGTGTGTGCACAGAGCACGTGCATGAGCTTTTACTTCAGACGCAGGTACAAGATCTTACAGAAATAATATTGCAGTTTTGGTCCCTGCATCTGCACACACAAGTGCTCCTTGGCCAGCAATAGTTCTGCAGGCTTGCACTGCCTGCAGTGGTGTCTGCATGCCCCAACACTTATACACGTTTGAAATTTTCAAAGTTTGGATCCAACGCACACAACACATAAGAATCATAGAACCATTTTGGCTGGAAGAGACCCTCAAGGTCATTGAGTCCAGCCATAACCTAATTCTAGCACTAAACCATGTCCCTAAGAACCTAGACTATGGGTCTTTTAAACACCTCCAAAGATGGTGACTCCACCACTTCCCTAGGCAGCCTGTTCCATTGTTTCACAACCCTTTCCATGAATTTTTTTTTTCCTAATGTCTAATCTAAACCTCCTTTTGTGCAACTTCAGGCCATTTTCTCTCATCCTATCACTTGTTACTCAGGAGAAGAGACCAACACCCTCCATGCTACAACCTCCTTTCAGGTAGTTGTAGACAGTGATCAGGTCTCCCTTCAGCCTCCTTTTCTCCAGGCTGAACAGCCCCAGTTCACTCAGCCGCTCCTTGTCAGACTTGCGGTCCAGACCCCTCACCAGCTTCATTGCCCTTCTCTGAACTGTCTCCAGCACCTCAGTGTCTTTCTTGTAGTGGAGGGGCCCAAAACTGAACACAGAATTTGACATGTGGCCTTGCCAGCACTGAATACAAAGGATCGATTGCTTCCCTAGTCCTGCTGGCTGGCCATTGCAAACACAAGCCACAGCTTGCAGCACACCAGCCCAAAAAGGCCGGTGCTACCCTGAGTCCACAAGCTGGAGCCCCGACCAGCTGCCAGGTGTTTGTCCCCGCCGCTGCCTGCGCCTCCACCGCAGCCAGTGCTAGAGGAGTGACCTGGGAGAGTTCAGCGCCGGGAACTGCTCTGGCAGCCTTGTCCTGTCCTCGCTTTACCCCTCGGGC
This sequence comes from Patagioenas fasciata, assembly GCF_037038585.1. Classification (NCBI taxonomy): domain Eukaryota; kingdom Metazoa; phylum Chordata; class Aves; order Columbiformes; family Columbidae; genus Patagioenas; species Patagioenas fasciata. Next base: position 99,718,672 of record NC_092521.1, on the reverse strand, counting down.
TTGCCAGCGATGATGACAGCTTTGCTAGCTTTGAACTGCCGGAGGGAGCAGGAGGGCTGATTTCAGCTGGCTCCTGCGCCAGGCAGAGCGCGCCGTGCCTGCACCACAAAAATCCATGGGAGCTCAGCTATTGACTTCAAGGGCTGCAGGACCAAGTCCCTTGGAGCGACTCGTTGTATAACCGACTCAAGAAACGGTTTGTGGTTTCCTTTAAGAGCCATTAGAGAGCTTTACATAGTTTTATGTCTAAAACTTAAAATACTGGTATCTAAGACAAACCCAAGGCTTAATCACAGAATACATTTGATATTTGTCCATGGTTAGAACTAGCTAAATTAAACTTTCCCAACAAACAGGACAAATATTATGCAGCACAATAACACTCAGCTGAAGACTGTGTATGCCTCCGAGCAGAGTAAAACATACATCTTATAAATGAACAACCTCTTGAGAGATGCAAATACCTTAATTCCATGCAGTTTTCCAAACAGTTGTTTCAACATGAGCTCTTTTATGGGCTGTTTCATACTTACAGAGGTCACAGTACTGCTTACCGATTAAAGGCAGGGAGTCAACATTTTTTTTTCTTAATTTCTATTTCATTCTAGCTCTGTTTATTCCAGCCCAGTGCACTTGGCATTAGGAGCTGTGACAATAATTTCCCGTATGAACTGCAGTTCACACAGCTGCAGTTATTTTCTTCTTATCATACTCTTAAAGCTACTCCGAGAAAAAAAGAAAATGTAGCTTATTGATTGTATGTCACCCATTCCAAGGATATCGCTGCTGGATAAAAATAAAAACCCCAAACGTAAGGCGTCTTCACTTCAGAATCTGGAAAACATGCGCGTTAGGATGTTATGACATATTCCAGAAGTGATAAACAAACACTGCCAAGTTCTTTCACCGGCCTAGAGTAAAAGCCAACAAAGAGAGGGAAAAAAAAAGTCCTGCTTTTTTTTTTTTTTACCCATGTAGCTTAGGCTTTGAATATTTAATAGTAAGCAAAACTCTATCTCTACATCTATACTTTTGCACAGTAACAAACTCCAGTAACTATCATCAATAAAATATCTCCTGTTGATCATACATATTTCTAAAATACCAATTACATATACACAATAGCTTGAAGCTTAAAACTGAAGCTGCCCATGATGCATAAAAACTGCTCCAGAGTAATGGGATAATTTGCAAAACTCTGCCTGCCACTCTGGCCCTCTCTAGTTGGAAAGAGACCTAAGTGGGGAAAAAGGGCCTTAGTTCTGCCTAGAGATATTTTGCAAGGGGACGTTAAGCCTTAGAATTTTTTTTTTAAATGCTGTTTTAAACTGCCTTTTTTTTTTTTTTTTTTTTAATACTATGAGCAGTTTGTTTGGGCTGTTTGATTTGTTTGTTATGTTTTGGGTTTTTTTCTCCCTGCCTGAATGAGCAAAATTGCAATTTTTTGAAACTGTTCTTAAGTAACTGCAACAGCCACCTAGAAAAGCACCATTATAAGCTTTTGCTATCTCACTGTTAAAAACAGAGGTGGTATGTTTTTGTGGTTGGGCTTTTTAAATTTTTTTTTTTTTCTATTGTTGTGTTCAAGATACAATGCCCAATCGGTGCAGGAAGAATTTGTGTTAAGTGCTGCTAAATCTGCAGGCAACAGCACCTAGGTAGACCTGGAGTATTCAGTTTAAGTACTGGTGGTGATGGCCGTAGTTACAGTTCACAGAATCACACAGAATCGACTTGGTTGGAAAAGACCTCAGAGATCATCAAGTCCAACCCTTGGTCCAACTTCAGTCCATTTGCTAGATCATGGCACTAAGTGCCATGTCCAATCTCAGCTTAAAAACCTCCAGGGATGGTGAGTCCACCACCTCCCTGGGCAGACCATTCCAATGCCTGACCACTCTCTCTGTAAAGAATTTCTAGTTCCTAGCTGCCAGCTGCTCCATTTGTATTCAATGCCATACAAACAGTCTATTTAGTGATCTTCAAGTTTTATTACATACACGTTGCTATGATATTTAAATGCTGCATGAAAAGAGGGAGCACAGTAAGCATGGTACATGGCCACAAGTTCAGAGCAGAATTTTGTCTCTGATGTGGGAAAGGCAGCTCTATCAGCCACCTCTTGTTAGGACTGAGAGAGTACATCTGCCTGGGGACCGCCATCTTCTCTTTAGGAAGTCTCTCACAGATATTAGGCAGAAGAAAGTAATATTAGAGACTTTCCATGAAGACTGTGTTGGGATACAAACCTCACCCCGCACTGCAAAAGGCAGGTCTGCCAGCTGCTGTGGTGGCCCATCCACTCAGCTCCACTATGGAGGACTTCAGAGCCACTCTGTTTAATTGCACAGATTCAGCTTTGCTTCCAACATCACACTCGGAACTGAAGCACAAATATGAGCAGAGCTTCGATTTTTCCATTTTCTTGAGCACTTTATATATCTAGTGGCAACAAAGACATGCCGGTAACATAGCAGATGCAGTCACCTACATCTTTAGATACACCGTGTCTCTTTCGTGTTGGATTTAAAGCCGAATAAAACATTGTCCCAGTGGAAATAAATACTGCAATAAATCAAACCAGGTATAAACGTTACCTATATGCTAACTGTATTTAACCGAGGGGTGCAGGCCTACCATCTCAGGCACTTGTCATCGGCACCCCTGTAACAGCCCATCCCTACCACATGCCAACCAAACCTTAGCATGAGCTCAGCCTCACAGGTCTACACTTCTTGGCTAAATGAAATTCAACATGCACTTGTGTTAAGAGGATAGAGACGACCTGAGAAGCAGGGTTCAATGGCTGCAGCGTTCGGATACAGAGCTGAAGACTCAGTTCACCCAGTATTGAGTTGCAGTACAACAATTTCTAACCACTGGTAGCAATGTGCTGGCTGCTGCAGGCAGCCCACAAGGACCAGTCAAGCCCCATGGCTCCTCCTGCAGAAGACGGACCATAGGTAATTAAGGAAGGTAACAACAGGGTTTCAAAATGCAAGCCCCCACCTTGTGGCACTCATGGAACGCAGGTGTCATCTTGTCTCATTATGTCATTTATAAGTCACAATAATTGGCTCATGACATTTCAATTCCTTTCAAAAGCAGTTGGTCACCTGGCATGTTTACTGGCCTCACAACTATGGCAGTAGGCGGTTGTAAGCAGAAATTTTTGTACAATCCACTTCAGAAAAGGAAGTCAAATTTTGCACACAGAGACATTAGCCCAGCAATCCAGGAAGACAAATACTCTCCTTTCATCATCAGCTATAGCTACCAGACAGAAAAAAAAAAAAAGGATGTCATGAGAAAACAATATAAAATTAAAAAACAATCAACCCAAACTCAAGAGCTATAGTCTTGCTCTGGCAGAAGTTGTCTTCTACTTTTCTGTTCCAGCTCTAAAAATGTATTTGACAAACACAAATCTTTGTTGAAACTTTCTTGCCTCAGTCACCAGGTGTTTTTTGCAGTTATTCACAGGCAGTTTTTACAGCACCATTTGTACCATTGACCTTGGCCTGAAAAAACATATAGACCATATCCATCCAAGCAGGCTATAAACTGTGCTAACCAACTTTACAGCTTTTAAATCTTACACAGATTTAAAACCCCTATAAGGAGTTTATCCCCATGAATATACCTGCATAATGCACAGAACATAAAAGGATTTGTCTCAAGAAGCATTTGGTTCTTCAGTCACCTTGCAAGTTCCCTATATTTCAGTTTAGCAGTGTGACTACCAAAGAAGAGTAAAATCAAAATTCTGGTATTTTAGCAAAAGTAAATTTAGGAATTATACCGACCAGTACATTGTTTTATCGGGCCTGTTGATTAATAACACATGAACACCACAATAATCTGATGTGTTCACAGAGGTTCCTTAGACACACTGAATTCTCCATTGATAGGGATATTATATAAATGGACATATCAACTGAATTTAATATGGTGAGCTCTGCTTTCACATCACCTACCTCCAAAAAAAAACCTATCCAAGGTTTATTGTTCTACATGCATGTGTAATAAATGTGGTAGAGTTCTTTTGTTTTTTAATATCTGTTGGCAGTCCTTTCTAAAGAAAGCTAAATTGCTCTTATCCTACTGGGAATGGGAGAGGAGAAGGAAGCTTCCATGAAAGAAGTCTCATGGTGTCTCACTAAAGATAGAAGAGCTCAGCTTAATAAATTGTCTTCATTTTAAGTTCTTTTTTTCTAGAGCTAATAACTTCAAAACAAATATAGTAATAGTCCAGTCCACCTCTGAATTCAGTAGTTCCAGTCTGCATTTAATTATGCCCAACTGGATCTTATTTAGTTTTAATGTTTGACAACTAGCCCTTTTCTAATGGGAGCGTTTTTATAGCAGATGATCCTTTTTCTATTTTCTAAACATTCTGGATCATTAAGTAAATGTAAATTACACAACCATAAGCAGTAGAAAGGAACAAAAAGTCAGTAGCAGGATAAATATACACCAGGGCAGAAATTGAATCTAGCCAGTTCTATACTTCAAATGTAAATAGGCATTGAAGTGATTGTTCAAATAGTTGTAAGTATAAGCTTTTTGTTATTGGTTGGTATCATGCTACAGTTATCATAGATACTGTTACTGGAATTGCATAAAACTGAATTCATATGCATAGGCATATTTATCATTTCTTGATGAAACTCCCAAAGAAGGTAAATAGATAATAACAGGGGTTTGTAACATGTCAACAACTCTTAAAGAGTATGTATTAAGGTTACATACCTATTAAACTATAAGACTTGCTAACACAAAACATAGCTTGAAAAGAATAACCTAAGCACCTTGCATTGCTCTGATTTTTTCCAGCCAGTGCTGCTGGGGAAAAGAACTGAGTGGTTTTCCAGGGTTACCTGGGATGGATACTTACTACAGACAAGTCCTATAACAATACACACTTTAGTATTGTGAATCAACTTGGAAAGTTAACTCAGGAACTCAGCATGGAACGGTGTCATTAAGAAACTTTCTCCAAGAGAAGCTGCAGACTGAGAGGAAAAAGTGTCCCGAACTGCCTGCAGGAATTTCCAAGTAGCTGGAACTTCGTGTAGAGTTCACCGTCTAGTACAGTTTGTCACAAGTTTACTCTGAATAACTACACTTTCTTTTTTTTTTCCTCCCAGCAATAGGCTTAACACTTGCCACTTAGGATATTTAAAACTATTTAAAAACACAAAGAATTTTACTGAGATGCATTTTGTTTATTTTGACATAAATGGTTTTCTATTGCCTGTTTTTGAACAAGAGGAGTATGTGGTTTTCAGACCACACTGGTGTATTGCTGCACCAGGTGACATGTCAACAGAACATGACTTTACACAATGAATAACAGAATTCCATATTAAAAAAAGAAAAAGAGTTTTGGGCTGCCAAACAAATCATTAGCACAATGGCAGGAGTTAAGCCAACAGGTTATTCCATCCCAGTCCCAAGGAGGAGGAGCTGTATACTAGGAGAACTATAATTTATCAGATAAAGACATAGAAAAGATAATAGCAAGAAACTTGGCTAAAGCTGTTGAAACTGTGAGGAAAGTGTTACTTCATAATGTAAAATGCAACTAACAAATTGCAAGAAAAGCCTATCAACAGTTTCCAGATCACTTTGCTTGATAAATAAACTATAGATAAAAACTGTGGGATTTAATTTAATGCAGGAATTATTTACTTAAATTCCCTTGTATAGACAAATCAGCCTTTTCAGAATAATCTTCCTTAGCTTAAAACATGTGTAAAACAACATGCAAAATTTCTTTCCAATCTGTAGCTTTGATTGAAGATGAAGTAGTGGGACTGCTGCTGAAGTGGTATGCCTTTAAATCTTTAGTGCTGATGTGAAAGTATGTGCTGGCTGGTCTGATGTTTTTAATAATTGTCAGCACAGTGTCATTGGACTTATATACATCTTAATGAGAAATTACTAAAACAGGAACTCTGCTTCTGCTTCTTAATCTGTTGTACTCGCATCAAAGCCAGACCCTATGTAAACAGGAAGCTGGAATCGGTCCGATAATGTATCACCCACAGGACTAAAGATTTAAAGGAGACTGGACAGACAAACAGAACTACAGTCATGTTTGTCTTTCCACTTATAAAAGTCATTCTCCAGCAGATCATCATCCTTTGTGAAGCCAAGAACGATAAAGTTCCCCAGGATAGTCTGATAAAGTTAAATAGTTGTATCTAAAGCCAAGTCTCAGCCATACTAAACTACACTTAAGGTTTCAGCCTTGTCGAAAAATTGAAGTTGAAACTACTAAAAGAACCTGAAGTCCCATTTCTAAAGATACTCAATTCCATCAACTTTAATTTTCATACCTGTCATCCAACATAATGTATTTGCTTTTGAAATGTGAATCTCTGGCCTTCTATCTGGCTAGTAAGGTCATTGCAAAACTGAGTGTTTGCAAACGACTAGTGTGACCAAGAAAGGAATCTTGTAAGCACTTGTCTCTCACTTTTTTTTTTAAATTTGCTAATATGAGCAGTTGCAAATTGTTTTTAGAAACAACAAACACTTCAGCTGTGGCTTGAAAAAAAACCTAAAGGAAAATAACATGCAAGACAGCACAAAGTCCTCGATTTCTAAATTACATGTTATTGGGCCTATTTGGACTGCCAACAGAGTGCAATGAGTACCTGCCATTAATATCTATAGTAATCTTCCTGAGTACCAAGGGAATTCGCTTGAAAGTGCCAGTGAAGATGTCAGGGGTTTATTACTATTAAAAAAAAGGGCAAACACTGGGAAAGAGAGTAAGTTCTGCAAACCCTGTGCTGGGGACCATCAGGGGCAGAGACACGACAGAGAAACACATGCTGGAACTCCAGGCCTCAGGTCTTCCCTCCAGGTCACTGGGTCTTGACTTCTAAGGACACCCAACATCCAATTCAAAGTGGAGGCAAAAAATCCTAAAACATGACACTTTCCTTGTTTAAGATAAAGTTTACGGTATAAATAAATAATAATATACAGTATTGTTAATAAGGCTCTGCAATTATCAGCATGTGAATTTCAAAAGATTACAGATTGTGATTGGGATTAAGGGGGCACCTAATCAGGAGGTAATATTTTTCACTAACTGACAAAATCACGTTAGAGGAAAAAAACCTGTTGAGGGTTTTGATTGAGGGGATGCCAATAAAACCGTGGCAGATGTATTGTTAACCTCCTTCTCCCAACTGCTTTCCCCTTTTGCTCCTCCCTCTCCCCCCTTCCCACTCAGGACAGGCGATCGAGAGGAGAAGAAGGACAGAGAGAAGAGAGTTGGGAAAACTAAAAATGTTTTACTAATGCTACTAATAAGAATAGAGAAAATAATACAAAATATACAAAACCAATCTTGAAAGTCTAAGCAGCTGCAAAGCTGACACCCGAAATCCTGGGTTGAGCTTTGCAGCCAACTGGAGCTGGATTCAGTCTCTCACTAGGCCTGAGTTCGCAGGGACGACTAGCAAGGTCCTCTCCTAATGTCAGCCATAAGCAGAAGGGAAAAGGGACGAGATCCTCATGATCTCCCACTTTTATATGAAGTATTCACATGAATGGAATGTTATACACAGTTGGTCAGTTTCTTGGTCACCTGTTTCTTGTTGCCCCTCTCACGAGATGTTCATCCGTGCTTATCAATAACTTCGCATTCCATTGCTATGTCTACCAAAACATGTATCTGGTTCTTCAGGAAAATGCAGCTAATATGAAGGCTTTAGCTGACAGGCAAATTCACTGAAAGAGAAACTTGTTTTTAACAAAACCATGAAAAACCCCAAACAAAAGAACCTTGAGGTACACCAAGATTTTCCTGAAGTATCAGTGAACACTGCAGACACAATGTGCAGGTTGTCAAGAAGTGAGATTTTATTTGCTTTACATCACAGTGAGATTTTCAGTTCCCCTGCAACAGTTTCTCCCTGTTTCAGCTCATTAATCTGCAGTTTAAATAAAAATGAAGAGTAAGGCAAGGTCTTTAATTTCAACTGAAAGTTGAGAATACATTGGTTAGATATTTAACTTACAGGTCCTAGGTATCTACATAATAGTATCATATTCAGTTAAAGATTACTTTAAAGTCAAGTTTGGTTTTGCACTCTTCACCTACTACAGTGTATTTTAACCTATTTATGTATTTTATATTTTACAAGCAACTTTACAAGTTGCTCAGGTTTTATCTTCTCCATGAACTTATCTGTATTTATATATATAATTTTAAATTACAGCCGTCATTCAGTTGTGCACCTTGATGCATGCTTAAGCATGTATTAAAATCCATCCTTATTCAAGGCAGTGCCTGAATTCCACAAAAAACAAGCTTGCCTTTCCTGGTTATAACATGAGCTACAACAAGCGAAAATAGTGCTGCCAACAGAGAGTGAAATATTTAAGCGAGCTTTAGAAACCGTAATGACCCAGGCCCACTTTCCCTTATAGAAAAGTTGGATGGGTACAAAGCAAAGAGCCATGATACCCAGCATAAACCCTGCACTCACAGCTCCAGTCAGCACAAGATCAGCTAGTAAAGGATGTTCCATGGCTAGCAAAGGCCAAGTGCAAGGTCCTGCACATGGGTCAGGGCAATCCCAAGCACAAATACAGGCTGGGTGGAGAATGGATTGAGAGCAGGCCCAGGGAGAAAGACCTGGGGGTCTTGATTGACGAGAAGCTCCACGTGCACCCAGCAATGAGTGCTTGCAGCACAGAAAGCCAACTGTGTCCTGGGCTGCATCAAAAGAAGCATGACCAGCAGGTGATTCTGCGCCTCTGCTCTGGGTGAGACCCCACCTGGAGTACTGTGTCCAGCTCTGGGGCCACCAACGTAAGAGGGACATGTATCTGTTGAAGCAAGTCTAGTGGAGGGCCATGAATATGATCAGAGGGCTGGAACACCTCTCCTATGATGAAAGGCCAAGAGAGTTGGGGTTGTTCAGCCTGGAGAAGAGAAGGCTCCAGGGAGACCTTTTAGCAGCCTTCCAGTACCTAAATGGGACCTACAAGAAAGCTGGAGAGGGACTTTTTACAAGGGTGTGTAGTGATAGGACAAGGGTTAAGGGCTTTAAACTGAAAGAGGAATGATTCAGATTAGATATAAGGAAGGAATTTTTCACTGTGAGTACCGAGGCACTGGAAAAGGCTGCCCAGATAAGTTGTGGATGCTCCATCCCTGGAAGTGTTCAAGGCCAGGTTCAATGGAGCTTTAAGCAACCAATACATCATATTTTGGTAATGAAATTTAGTAGGAAGCTGCATTATCTTTCCTATCTCTACTCCAAATTAGATGAGAGCTACTACTTTACTTACATATTTATGGTATTTGGTCAGACACAGTCCTGCTTACAAATAGCTCCAGCTGTGTGCTGCAGCACACCTCACAGGCTGGAGAGAAAACTGTGGAAGACAAGGGTTCCTCCAACCATATCCATGCACTTCCAACCATCTATCAGAATGCTGATTTGTCTTTTTCTGTGTTTCCGCAGTAAGACACATCGGCCCAGCCTTGATTCCAGTGTCCGCAGACTTCCATGGGTTGCATTGCTCAAAGGTTTTAGTATGGATCACAATAATGGAAGACAAAATGGTCTCAAAACATGTTCAGTTGTATGAGTGTGGCAAAAAGCTCTATTTTGTGTCTTTTCTTATGCACATACAAAATGTTTCCTCAGTATTTTACTTGAACATTTGTTTTAGTAATACTATTTCAAAATATGTGTAAAAACAAGTAGAAATTTAATCCTTAATTCTGCCAATACAAAAATAAAAATAAAGAAATAAGCCAAGCCTGGTTTATACAGAACAGAATGGGAGGGAATGGAATACTTAATGCAAAACTGATTGAAGGCTTAAGAATATTATATGTTTACTGTATTATTTGATCTCGTTGTGACACACACATATGTATCTTGAATTTTCTCAAAGTACTGACCAGCTACTTAAAAATAGTTGGTACTTGGGCTCATCTCAAGTTACTGGATCTCCTTCAGGGCCAAGACAGTATCTCAGACATATGGGTAACCATATGGTTTACCACTGAGTCATATATCCTTTGGTTTTGCTCATAGAGGATCTTATGTACATTGTTCAATGGAAACTCCCTGAGTGCTTCCACTTCACAATTTCTGTAATATTCTTTAGTCACATCAGACAACAGTCTTTTATTTATTCGATTTTTGTTAGATTTTTATGTCATTTCCTTTCTCTCCTAATTTTAACTAATTATTAATCCAGCATGATGGAAACTGGAAAGGAATTTAACTGACCAAAATCTCTTATTCACCCAGTTTAACAGGTTATTTGTGTGTAAAAACTCCTCTTCAGCCCCAGAAATCAGAACTTTTCTATTGACATGTATCAACTACAAACTCTTCCTACTTCAGGACTCTGGGAAGGGAGGTGGCTATCAAAAAGATGGCCTTTTAGGACCAGAACAGGATGTGATTTTCACTGCTAACAAAAGTCACATCAATACTGCTCTGTAAGCAGCAAGTGTATTTAAGTAGTGTTCTTTTGGGGGAGACAGATTTTTTTTTCTTCAGCTGCTCTTGTTTCATTGGTTATTAGCGCTATTCAATAATAATGCATTGCACTGGTATTGACCAAAATATCCCAATTTTCAGATCTAAGTGTGCATTATATTTTGATTTGTAAAGAGCCATCAGAATTACGTACACTGTACTAAGCAGGATTCCTTATTTTTAGTTTTGCATTCCTACATAATTATATAAGGCCTTTAAATATCATTCAAAGAAACAGGGAGGGGGGCAGAAATACCCTCTCTAAGAAATGAATGCCGGGTTGAAGTAGCAGTATTTTGTACCAATGTGAAATTGCCACAAAATACTGAAGAATACATTATTACCATGTCAATTTTAGTAAGAATACAAAATCTATATGTAGTATGTATAGTCGTATGCTGTTCCACAATAAATACAATGCACATGGTAGGTAAGTATAATTAATGAAAACAGATTGCATACTGTGAATAGTTACCAAGACACAATACCCACAGAACAATTTTCCCCAGAAAATTTTGCAACCGTATTCATTTTTTTATTTAAGCCTCAGTCAGTACATTTACAGTGGCAATTCACCTGCATAAGTCTCAGTTAAATGACTTCGCATTTACCAACACAGCTCTAAAACAGATTCAGTTCTTCTGTTTGACACATGGGGAACAAAATTATACATTAGACTCTGAATCATAAAAAAGACAGGTTGATAAGCCAATGGCAGGCTGAGCATCCAAGGACGGAGGTAAAGGTCTTCCCTTATTTGTACACAAGTCAATGTGAATAGTACCATAGGCTTTGTTGAAACTAAGATTTTAAAGTGTGATGTCTTAGCTAACACATATGCTCAGTCGCATTTCTAGTACATACTCTTGGAGTGAGATGTTTCACAGTATTACAGTATGTTTGGGATTGGAAGGGACCTCAAAAGATCATCTAGTCCAATCCCCCTGCTGGAGATCTTCTACCAAGAAAATAACTTTTTGGTGACACATGAGTTCCAAAGGAATGCTAACATGTTCTTTAGTGCTGACACAGCAAACAAACAAGCACAAATAATTCTTCATGTCTGGAAATCAAAAGGAATGTAATGCCATTCTCTGGGTGTCGAGGTATACTTATTATTTCAATATGGAATTTATCCTGGTGGATGGATGTAGACCAAGAGGAGGAAAATCAATAAGAGTATTGCATGTATTCAGTCTGAGCAATGTGGATTCCACTTCAAGCAAGGACAGAAAAGTGAGAAAACTTGGATTTAAAAAAATATTTTAAATAACGGTAACAGGTGAATTTTACTAACTGAAGTTAACCAGTTAACCAGAAGGTGTCATCAGCCAGAATCAGGATGAGAAAACATAGCAAGACAACTTCCTTCCTGTAAATAATCTTTACTCATTCATCTTTTTTTCATTCATTTTATAACATGACCTGCAGTCAATAAATGTTTATCATCAGGGTGCTCTGAGGAAAAAAAAAATGTGTTCTGTTTCCTAGCCACTGTCCATAACTTTGCCTTTTCCCTGTAAAGAATTGGATAATGAAAAGTGATAAGGTTTACGAGACTCCCCTTGCAAATTCAGAACACTAAAAATCTGCCTTTCTTATTGGCTTATGTGTAGTGTAATTTTTTTGCTATGGTTCTGGTCAACAAATATTATGCTTCCTCCAGAAGAACACCAATGTAACTTGTCTCCTTGAGAGCTACTGCTGTGTTCCTTGGAAGACACAGAAAGTGGGCAGAAAAATGTCAAGGGGGAAACCTCGCCTAAACTCAGGCCAGGCAGTAAAATTACCCAGGGAAAAAATCATGTTTATTAAGTCACTCCTCTTGTTCAGTAAAGGTTAGCAAGCATTTCAACAAATTGCCTCTTGGGTCAAATAAAGCTGGAAAGGGAGTAGATGTGATAGCACCTGACAGGTCTTGATTTTTAGCTGGAAGCTACAGTACTATTTTGGACTCTCAGGTTCTGGATCTTCATTTACAATAATAAAACAACATCTTCATGCTTATTTACCAAACAAATTAAGAACAGTTATTTTATTTCCAGAGTAGAACAGAAGTTTTTTGTTCAATGTCCCATCACCATGCATGAATCTAGAGCAAGCTGGCAATAACAACTGTTTAATCACAGTGGCTGCAACTGTGAGGTACTGCAGAAAATTGCTTCTGCTCAAGCTTTAAAAGAACCAAAATCTCTACTTATTTTCTCTCAGCCTTATGAAAGTGCATTCCTGTGAGAAGCTCATTGTGTTCCTCTTAAGGAAAATAAATCCACTGTGTTTACTGAGAAATGCATTCCGCAGATGATCTAACGTCTCATTAAGATGATTTTACCCCATATCGTTCTGGCACACAGGCTCTCACAAACAACGTTTTCAATACTCTGCTCTTCAGATCTCATCACAATCCTAAACTAGGTCACCTGGAATGACGATATGGTACATAAACAAACAGATCAGATCCAACTTCTGCCTTTCTTAAGTACCTGATATTTAGAGGCCTTTTCCTTGCAAAGAAAAGTTTAAAAGCAAACAAGGAATGTTTTAGGTGGCTTTTTACCAATACCTGGTTCTTCAAATCAAGCTCAGATTGATAATGAGTGACAGTTACTGCCAATCAATTGCTGTTTGATGGGGTTTGCAACACCAAACATCTCATTTTTAGCAAACCATGGCAGGGATTTGCACCTTGGGGAGCTGAGGGGCCGAGGCTGGAATGGCTCCAGCACATGAGCTACCTCTGCACCCCAAGACAGGGAAGCACCGGGTCAGGGCTGAGGTCATTCCTGTCAGGTGGCAGACAGCAAGACCTATTCTTAACACACATTAGCTGACATTTGGTAAAACTGTAACAAAGAGAAGGAAGTTTGTGAATACTCAGCCAAGAGGCCAAGAACCACGTCATCCTGATAACTCGTATTACACCTACAGCTTACCTCATGTTAGTTACTGCACGTTAGCTAAGATGTAGGAAAAAAAAAAAACTTTCATTGTCTGGTGAAGACAAAGCAGCTGAAAACTGACGATAAGATGAACTCATCGTGACATTGGCCATATTTAATTAATTTTATTCATAAACAGAGAACTAACCTAAAATTTCAAGGGACATGCAATTAAGACCAGTGTTTAACTTCTGATCAATTCATAAAAACGCAACATCTTAACAGTTAGTGTCTTAGAAAAAAATACAAGGTTTGATATTGTTTTGGTATTTTGCTTTCTAAAAGACACATTAAAATCACTTTAAATGGACAGCTGTTATCCCCAAAGGTATTTATTTTGGCTACCTCACTTGCTACTTGGGCAAAGCTTCAATGAGGGGGAGAGGGACAGGAAGAAAAAGATAAAGGAAAAAACAACTAGAAGCAAAGTAAGCAACAAAATACTGAACCTCCAATCAAGGACTACAGAAGAAAATTGCTAAATACGATATTAAGTTAGTGCCATCACCAACACGACTCTTAAGTTTAGGTTCTGATACATAGTCCTTGAATGAAAAAATAACCAGTTCAAATTCCCTTGTCTCCACCTGTTGTAAATAATTGCAAAACACAAACCATTTTCTTTACACCTATAACTTCTGCTGAGTTCAGTAGTTCAAAAAGTCTCATTACTGCAGCAGATAAGACAGAATTATTATTCTGGGCTTGACATAGTGGAGTGCCTCCTTACACACTGTCACAGACATCACAGGATGCACCAGAGATTTCTTCGCCAAGGAGAAATAATGAGCTGTCCTGGCTCCACAGTGTCTTTTATGGCCTTCCAGATGTTTGCATTTATTTGTTGCACTTAAAACATCCCCAAACCTGTATCAACTAAGCAATGAAAAATAAACCTTTATCAGCATAAACCTGATAAAGATCAAAATACCAAGATTGCTGACAGGGCATGGTCATGGAGATAATCTGTTTATTCAGCATTCTGTTTTGATAATATGGGATGCGCTTGGATTCCTTCTTCCACAATTCCCTCCTCATTAACATCCTGTCCAGTTTGCCGCAGGCCATGACGTAGTCTCCAATAATAGTTTTGGCATATGTTTCCTAAGGAAAAGCCCGGCCACGCTTCTGTTGAGCGGATGTCAATTGTGTTAATGTTGAAGATGTATATGCACTGTCTCCTGCTGGGTCCAAACCTCAGTGTTCACGTGACCTGTCACTATCACTTAAAAATCGCACAGAGCTACTACAGATCTCCTCTACAAATGGGCAATGTGTGTATCTGTGTGTCTATCCATATATTTACACACACTAGGCATGCACTTGAAACACAGCAGAAATGCACTATATATTATGCTGAAGTTACTATCATCCCCTGAAATCTTAAAGGAAGAGCAAAAATACCTCAGGGAAAAGGCAAGCTCTTTCACTCCCATCATTTCTGGCCTCATGTACAGCTGTCAGTGTTACATGGCATGTTTTTTTTCTATCCAACATTCTCAAAAGATAAAGTATTAACAGCAAAACTGACCCTGAAAGCAACATGTAGAGGAACAGAAAGGCATTGAATGCACAATACTAAGCCTATGTCCTCATTTAAAAATAATTATGGATAGAGAAGCACATACTCAATATATGCAACTGCAACACCTCGGCACTCACAACATTGTAGAAACTTCTGAGTTCTTATTTATGCCTATGTACTGACAGGTAATGGACTTCTGCAGGGCCTGAAATCTCACTGGGGGCAAAGAAGATTAATTTTTAAGGTCCTAAAGCAGCATCCAGAGAATGGAGTCCCCAGTTGCTCTCATGCTGAGGTTGGGGTTCCTGGAAACCTCTCACCCACAGTGCACATTTCCCTGATGACACCCAGATGAGAAGAAATTTGTGGTTTATTGCGTCATTATGTCTCCTGTGTACTAGTGAACCAGAAGAAGCAGCAAAACAGAGACAAAAATTACAAAAAGTTGACAAAGACCAGCCTAGACTTTATTTTCTAGTGGTAAGCAAAAGGAGTGAAAAATCAACAGTGAAGTTATGTTCCAGGATTCCACATTTTTCCAAGTAGAAAAAAAAAAAGTACAATTTCTCACAGAAATCCATTTCTAAGGACTCAGTGCCTGTGTGCCTTCAAATTTATAACTCTGAATTCTCATCACCAATAAACACATGTATATCTGTTTGCACAGGCTGAAAAAAGTGACTTGACTGTCTACTTCCCAGAAAGTTGCATATATGCACATTCTGTCATTAAGGCAATGAACAACTAAATAGGGCAAGAGATACTAGTAAAGACACCAATATTGATATTGCTTTCCAAACACAATCCTAACCTGTATTTACAATGATTTAATACTGAACACAGACAAAGTACAACTTTGTACTGTTGTCTCTTTCTGCACTCACTCATCTTCCTTTTCACACCTTGTCCTTCACATGATGGATGAAGTTGCATCACAAAACTTACTTTGACAGAGACAGTGCAAGGCCTATAATCTGGCACAAAGCCTTCTGAGAAGAACAAACAATGTGGGAATTTCTTCTTAGTGCAATCCATCTGAAGGTTGCGGGGTGCTGAGGACTGCTGATTTTGTTTTGTTTTTCCTAAAGCCACATCTCATATAATCCCATGTTTGGCAATACCCTTGTGGACTGCTGACCTTTCTTAAAATGGTCATAGATTACCCCCAAAAGTGAAGCCTTTTTCAATGGAAATGGTTATTCCCTCATATCTATAATTTAGAGTGGAAATAAGAGAACACAGACAGGAAGGAATGTATGGGGAAATACAGAAGCAAAAATGAGAAAACTGTAAGTACAGAGTTTATGTATACATTCTAGATCAAAGCAAACCACCTTATTTCAAAATATGTAACTCACAAAACTACATGCATTTTAAGGACAATATTCACCTGCTCTTTGCAATACCAGACTGTAAGGAATTATAATTGGGTAACATATTTTAGATACAATACAATATATGCTGAGAAGACAACGACGTAAAATATTACAGCAAGTTAGCTGCAAAACATGCTAAAGATCTGGCCTCCTTCCCACTTTCATGTGTGTTGCAACATCTCTAAAGTGGTAGAGAAAAGCCAGTGCAGAAAGTCAGGCATAAGAAATGTCACTCACTGATGTCTGTTTTGGTTACATTTCCCATCACCAAGCAGACAGGAAATGTTCTCAGGCTCACAAAGCGGCAAACAGAAGCCAGAGCTAAAAGTAGAGTGTTTTTTTTCCTTTCCCCCACCCTGCACACTATTACACTTAAAGAAGGGAAGCCATATGGAGATCAGGTTATTATTTAGCTACTTACTGCCTTCAGGTGGCTCCAAATTAAAAAGAAAGATTGTCAGCAGATGTACACATCTACTTCTGCTTCATATAGCATGTTACAACATTATTACATCTACACCCATCAGCACACCCTAGATAAAGGTATTCCAGCATTTTGCCACCCAGCCTTTCTTTCCTCCCCATTTAGGAACTCACAGGGTCAATAACACAGTTAGAAGAAATCACTCTGGGCTTCATCACCACAATGTTCTTTTTGTTGGTTTGTTTTAAGGAATGATCCAAAGTAGTTTTAGTGGGTTTTTTTAAGCTGCTGTACCCAGAACGCAGAAATTGTGGCATAGGTATCTCCCCAGGAACTTTGTCATGTCCCACGCCACCCGTCTCTGCTGTAACCACTGCAGTACCATGCCTGCCGTCTCTTCTCCCCAGGTTCATCAAATACATTTTCACTTCCATGGGTCCTAACATCCCACTAATCTCAAAGCAATTTTCAAAGGAAGCAGTCACTAGAATGTACAATGGTTCCAGATTTGGAAGTTTAATTACATCTAGCCCAGTATCTTCTTTTTCACACTCAAGACTGCAGGTGGAATTACTGCTCAGGGAGCAGGTTGTCACTAGCAGTGAATAGTTAACATGAAAAACTGAGCACATGCAGTAAACATGCTTAATTTAAAAAACAATAATTATTAGTATTGTCTTCCATTTCACTTTCCATTTGTGGATAGCTGGACAAAAGAAAGAATTATTGTTTGTAAACAAAGTTTTCATATCAGATATGTGCACAGAAACCCACCACGAATTTCTTCAAATATATTTTTAAATATATTTTAAATATATGTGCTATTCAAAATTTCTCAAAGACACAAAATAATTGATGATGCAAATTTGACCTACTGCAGCACTCATTGGCATTTCATATCCACCTTATGACTTGGAAAAAATACGTAGAAAACTATAGGTGTAAAATTATAAACTCATGAACTCATTGAATTACTTACGTTTTCGTAACCTTGTGGGCTGATTTGTAACTAGTGTGATTTGCAAGAGCAGTAAAATAAATGTAAAAATCAACAGGTGAAATACATCCAGAACACTGACTTCAGGACATCTCACTGTAAGCGTTTCTCTGTTCATTTATACAAACATAGACAGAATCATCACCAATAACTGGTATGACTGAAAACTAGAAGCACAGCAGAAGTTTCAGCAAAAATTTTCCCCATGTGTATATTTGAATTACTTGATGTTTTCTTAATACAAATAATGAAAATTATTTTCTACCTTCTCTTTTCTCTAGCTGCGCCTTAGTGGAAACACTTCAGAATATATTTTTCCTCCTACCACAACAGCAACATTACTCTCTTTGTGAAAAAAAAATAATAAAAGTAGTAAAGATTAGAAGTTGTTCATTACACAATATAATCAGAACAATGCTATGGGCAAGTGAAGCTGAAGGTTTAATTTGGGAATGCAGCAGGACAACCTTTCAGCTGTGAATATTGAGGAAGATTCCTCTTCAATTACGACTCTTGTTATTTTTGCAGCTGCTCATGAAATATCCAGAATTTTCTTCTGAACACAGAAAGGAGCTCAGAAACACTAAAGTACTATTTTTAACTACATGAGAAACAACTTAAATACAAAAAAATCATGTCAACATTATTTCCAAGATGGTCTGGTTCTTCTTATCCATTCAAATCAGCTTTGAAACATTCTTCTCCAGGCTCTATTATCCAGTCCCCAATGTTGAAGGATCCTTCAAAGTCACTCAGTGCAACTGAAGGTTCATGTTCTCCAGTGGAAGTGTCCTTACACTAATAAGGGCTCTGAACTCATGGGGAAGGCACTATCCAAGTCAATACGCACTTTACAGTACTTAATTCACGGTAGTATTACAGGAAATTAGACCAGGGCCCAACAAGGCATATATGTACTCAGGTTTCCACGCATGTGTGAATGCATTCAGATACCTTTATTCTAAAATCCTCTTAGAGGACTTCAACAATTCATTCAAAAGGCTTGTTGAGATTTTCTGGTTTTTAATGCACTTCAGTCTCCCTAGTGATTATAATCGGCCCCAAAATCCACAACAATGCCTGTAGAATTGCTAAATCCCACTCACCAACTGAAAGCTTTTAATCCTAAAATGAAGTAAAAAGAAGAGGTACCTAGATTTTTTGACTGACAAATTCTTGAAAATTTCCAAACACATTTTAATGCTAACAAGATGTTAATACATATCTTTATACATGTATGTTAATATTGTGATTCTGTTTTATAGGAGTATACTTCTAATATTACATTTCAAGCTCATAAAAGTACATTCTTATTGCTGTACTCCTACCTTTGGACATCATTCTGTTTCTAAATTGTCATTGTTGTTAAAATTAAATTACACTGCAACATGTCTGCCTAAGTTTTTAGTGACAACCATTTATTAATATTTGTGTATACACTTTTATAACATGAAAGTGAAGACTGAAAAAGTAAAGGCAGTATGCTTTAATTTCATTGTGTCATGATTTACTAATTAATAAAAAGCTCCCTGTGGATGCAAATAGAACTTCATGAAGTCATTTTCCACTTTAAATAAGAGGCACTACTGCAGTATAAACTGAACACTCTACACAAAGATAAAGTCAAGTTGCATTTTGTACCACAATATGAAATACAATTATTAATAACAACCTCATCATCATGTTCAGTTCAGCGAACACTAGCTGTCTGAGATCTTTGGTGCACAACAACATCACAAATGTCTTGTTGAAACTGCTCTGGCCCTACACTCTTAAATTAATAGACTGTAGAACGGTTAATTGGGTGCAGGAGGTGACCGTACTGATAAGCAAAAGGAGCAGTCATTCTGTTGCTCTTCTAGACACATGAGGTTCTGCAGTACTAGAGATCTTAGAGATACTTTTATATTCTGTTCCTAAAGCATTCATTTGCTATGGTACTGAGGCTGAGAGAACCACAGATACTGAAGACTTGTTGTTGGACGTGGCCTCCCAAAGCCATCTTGCCCACCCCACTACTCCAACGACCAGCAATTCAGTGATCTTAAGCTGGCCCTTGCACAGCCCTAGGTCCTCCCCCCAAAAAAGTCTTCTGTTGAGGGGATGATGCCTACCCTACTTTCCTCCCTGGAGCAACTCATCCTCTGTGCCAGAGAATTAGATGAGCTGCTTGAATTTCCTGAGCCTCACAAGGGGAGAGGGAGCCATCCAGGAACAGTTGGCTCTTGGGTCTCTCAGAAAAAGGCCTGAGCGGTGAGGGGAGAAAAGGCCTCACTGATCAGTCAGTCATTTCCTCTGGCCGACAGTACACAATATTCCTATAAATCCATCTTCTGCAGGACAAGACAATCACCTGAAGAGCTAAAATCTATATGTGACACATCACAAGCAAGGCTGAGGCATGCAGGCAATAGCAGAGGCACAATGACCCATGGAGAGGAAGCAGCCAGAAAGAGGATGATAAGCAATGATTTGCTTATATAGCAACAGGGAACGAAAGGCCATGTATCTCGAGCAAAATAACATCTCACTTCTTCAAAAAAATTGAACTGTAATCTTAGCTGACAAAATATGAACTTCAAAATGTTATTTTAGCATGAGGAATAATCTCACTGCCAGCAATCTGTGCTGCGTCTGCCTGGCTTTCTGGTTGCTTGCTCCAGCCATTCAGAGATGATCAGGCAGAGCCTGTTCAAGCAGGGACAGGACTAGAAATGTTCCCGTGGCAAAACTGATGTGAAGTACAGGTCTATGTTCATAGCCTCCTGTGTAAGTAACAAAATTAATTATTGAGCTGCTCATGGCCTTTGAACTTCAAGAGTTATGATCTGAACAAGAACACACCCTGTCACTGAAGTTCACTGAAGTGCAGATGCTGAAACTATAAGGCTAATTCCCTTCCTTAAAGGGAATCAAAACACCCTGATGGCACCTGGTGAACATTAAAGCCAGCTTTGGTTTCAAAGTCAGAAACTCTTGGGAAAAACAGAGGTCACATTTGTCAGGTCACTCCTTGCTCTCCAAACACTGCTTCCCTCCTTTCTTTCTTTATGTTTTCATTAACGCTATCAAGTCTGCCAATATTTTTCTTCTTTTTTTTTTTTTTCTTCTCCCTGTCTCCCCCACCCCATCAGTTCTCCTGCCATCTGTACCAGCCTGTTCCACCCTCACTGTGTGAAAACCTGATTAGGAGAGCGAGCTCATTTGTATGATAAAGTGGCAAAACAGAGCTGGTAAAGCCAAGCGTGCTGCAACCCCTCCACGACTACCACACTTGCCTGTGCTTCAGCCTGCAGGTCAGCATCCGTACAATGTTATCCAAGTGCATGGAAAGTAGTTCTTACACCTTAAAGCAGGGCCACCACCACTACCCACATGGCCCCAGAGCACGAAACAAGCAGGGACCAGCTTCTACGGGAAAGGCAAAAAGCATAATACTGAAGCAATGAGTTTAGGAGTTTGCTTTCAAGAGAGGTTATTGTCACAAAAGAAAAACAAAGGGGTGGGGGAAGGGGAGACTTCTTACAGTAAGATTCTTTTCAACTGTTCAGTGGTGGCGAGTTCACATCCTAAGGTAGAATGACCTAGATGCCTTTCGCAGTAGTTGCACAGACAAAAAGTTATGTAAAGTAGCTGAAGTCTCATTATCTATGTAACTAACACTCAGGGCAATATCCAATTGTACACTTGCTAAGCCATTAACTTTCTACACCAAGCTAAATGGAACAGTATTTCAAAGCTGGAAATATCTTGCAGGGATCAGAATTGCTCTACTGAATCTAAGAATCATGCACAGCAGAACTAAAGCTGCCTCCTTTCCTGGGTCTAGGCATCTATCTCTATTATTATCTGCAGGTGAAATGGAGCAGCCTGAACACTGTTGGCATGGCGATATAATGGGAATTTGTTCCCAGCAAGGCTCTTACCCTGTAATTTTTACATCTCAATATATTGAATCAGGAAGACTTCCATATCTTAAAAGATAAAAAAGTGCTTTATTATTAGAAAATATTTCTATAATGATTAACACCACTCTTAATTTTTTTTCTCTTGTTTACATATAAAATAAAATAAAATAAAATAAAATAATCAGATATGCCATTTCATTTAAAAGTTAAATTATCTAAGTTTCTTGATGCACTTGTTCATAAGCAAGGTTTGGACTGCAGCTGGACAGGTGGTACACATGCATCTGGTTTCCAAGACACCAAGGGAGTAGAGTGCTACAGGCAGACTGAAAGACACCCTAAACTGTCCTTTTGGAGACACTCAACTTCCAAAACCCGCAAACGGTGGACACATCACTCTGGTAACTGTCTAAGACCACAACTAAGACTAGAGGCACCTACAGACTCATTGCTCCTTGGATTTCCTCCTTTGCCTACTGGCATGTGTCCCGAGAACATACTTCATTCGTTTAGCAGAATAAAGGCTGTGTACACAGATATCATATTTGAACTGCCAGAACCTGACACCAAATTCATCTCTTATATCTACTCATATAACCCAGAGCCTCTCTAGTGAATTAACAAAAGAAAATTAAGTCAGTGATGCCCTTCCACACTTACTTGGGCACAGAGCGACAGAGTTTGCCTCACACTAACAGAGGTGGTCCAAGTAGAGAGGACCAACGGTTCCACATGAGGAAGCACAGAGTACTTTCACTTCACATAGTAAATTAATTACAGCTAGGTGTTAGTATTCTACAAACTCTGAAACCTTAAAATAATGAGGGTTGCATAGGGTGAGTGTGCATTTATTCTGGGTTAATCTTTCAAGGAAAGAAAATGTGGTGCAGCATTGGTGCTTAAAAAAACAAACGAACAAACAAACAAAAACCCCCACACTAAATGGACATGAAAGCAGTAGCTTTGCAAGAACTTCTATGTATCTGACTGTGCTTTGAGAACTCTCCAGTCCTTGGGTCACAACTAATCTAGCCACCTTCTCTTTTGACTGGATACAGCCTTGCTCTTAACTTCTTCCTTCTGCTATGCTTGTAGCTGGTTGACAATTTTAAGAACATGGCACTAGGCAAGGGGTTTTGTATGGAGATTAGCAATTTTTTGAATTTTTTTTGCAAAATCATTCTCATTCTTCTTTCCCTCTGTTCTACCCGAGAGCATCTGTGGGAGGAAAGGATGGGTATCGGTGGCTTGAGCATTGGAGCTGCGTATTTTGCAGGAGTATTTCAGGAGGTAGACTTGTTGCACACAGAACATGCATCAGGTGCTGGTGGCTGCCCCATGGCAACGTGACAGTCGTCTGATGTCACTGTGATCTCACACACCTGCTCCAACGGCGTGCAGAGTGGAGGGTTTTCCCTGATTGATGTGTGCAACAGCTTCACAGGGCTGCGTGGGTGAAGGATGCGGGCTGGCCCCAGCAGTGCAGCGACCTGAATTTCCCCTGACATTGCACAAGGAGGAGGCAGACCAAGACTCATACCTGCCCACCCACGCACACAAACTGGCAGATATAAAAATACATGACCTTAAAAACCAGGACACAAACAAAGAGAGTGAGATGACTCTCCCTTTTTCTTCCCTTTCTCACCAGCACCATAGATAAGTCATGTATTAAAATACCAGCATAAAAGGAGGGGGCTGGATTGACTTCTAGTGGAGCTCTGCTGACTCACATCAAGTTACACACACAAACCAGGTTGGCCCATTGCCTTCACCATGTTTGCTCTCATGCTCCTATTGACCACCCTCCTAGAAATTGACTCAGATATTTCTAAGTCTCCAGTTGTCTATTTCAACTCCAAAAAGAAAACCAACAAGAAAAAAAGAAAGAGGGGGAGGAATTTTTTTATTTTTTTTTTTAAGGCTGTGCTTCTGTCTGTATGAAAAGTACAAGTTTGGCTTGAGAAAGTATCTGGAAAGTACAGAAGGACCAGCTTCTCAAGTCTACCAAAACAACCACTTCTACCACATATGCTCACCTATCTCCTGAGAGGAAATTCACTGCTCAGAAACCTGATATTCTGCATGCTCTAATTAAGGAAAAAGGAAATAGCTTTCACAGTCTCTTGTGCAAGGGCCAATGAACATAAGTCAAACACTCACCTAAAACCATGAAAACACTTTGAAAAGAAGTAAACCGAACATTCTGCTAATTTCCCAGATGTATATCCAGTAAAGTTTCTGATATAAAGGGCAGTGGGTAGGAAAGAGGAAAAGGAGAATTTAGTGAAGTGGGAGGGGAAAGGTATTTTTATAGTCCAGCGTCAACCCATTTTCTCCATTTGTGATGGAGAGATTTGCTCTGAGCTGCTTTACGAAGGCTAGCAGGGTGGCATGAAAGGAACAGTGCCGTTCTCTGATCATACTTATTTCTGTAGCACCTCTTAAATGCTAAAGTAAAGTTAGCAAGAGTCAAAGGATATATAGCCCCGTAAGTCTCCATCTACCTCCTGAAGTTTCAAGAAGAAAGTATCACTTCTGCAAGCTTTTAGGAAACTCCAAGACTTCTTTCACATTGAAAACATTTTTCTCTCCATGGCATAACAAATTATTCAACCTGCTTCCACTCAGTTTAGTGACAGTGGTTATTCAACACATTTGTACCAAAGAGAAAGAAAAAAAAAAAAAGCGTTAGCCAAAAATAACATTTACATACACATTTCCAGTTCCACCCATCATGGCAGATATCTGCATGAGTCTGGCCCCTTTGAGCTCAGCAGCAGAGCTGAAAGAAGGTGGGTGAGCCCAGCAACCAGTTCTGAGATGAGAGATTGCAATCAAAGGTTGTTCACTAAACAAGCCAGCTATCAGTTTTCTCCAAATCTCCAAATAGCTAAGAGCACATCTATGCTTTTAAATGTAAAGGTATTTTATTTTATTTTAGCCAATAAAACTGAAAAGGAGACACTTGATGGGAAAGGCATTACTAGTCTTCTAGATCCTTGCCACTCCTGATGCAAAGACACACAAAACCAATGCAAAGAGATGGCCATGCATTCTTGTGCACCTTCTGATTAAGAGTCAGCTACATCAACAGTAATCAACATGCAATGGTGGAAATAAGAAATATAACTCTTGTTTTCTTCTACTGACACCAGCCAAGTGTAAGATGCATTTTTCTGTAGATGTGGATGCTATATGAGATTTAGCCTCTTCTGTCTTGTTTTGCAAAATACAAGACAACTTCAAAAATAGAAACTAAATGTTGGTTTCCTTTTCAAGTGTGTTTTTTTGGTTGATCATTCACTGGGAAAATACTAAACAATTCTGCTGAAATACACTGATTTGAAAAGACTATAGAGCTATAGGCACACCAGGACAAAGCAAAGAACTCTAAAGCTTTACAAGCTGCTCTGAGCAATAGCTTCAAATAAATAAAAATATTTTTGCACCTATATGCACCTTACACTGTTCACAGAAAAACAATATCTATGTCTGATGCAAAACTTACAGTGGAACTAAATCAATAATCATATTATCATTGACAGTGATAATTCTCAAATATATGTAGCATCTTTTTGTTTCTAGAACTCAAGGTACCTTGCTTATTGCCCTTATTTAACAAATATAAGACCAGAGGAATTTTGAAATGCAGTTACTTTCTGTAGAGGCTCTGAGAGTCCTAGCAGAAGATCGGCAACAAAACTACGTATCTTAGTTTTTTCCTTCTTTTAATTTCCACCTATGCCTCCATGTATTTTGATGTGCTTCATTCAGCATTTAGTGTATCGGTGCTTCAAATCCTGGCTTTCCGGGAACACAACTTTTTTTATTTTTTCCTCTGGAACTGCCCTGCTTTCTACGAGACTGAGTAACTACTTGTAAAAAGACATCCATAACCTCAACTTATGACATTTCTGGTCAGTCTACGCCTGTGGCGCCAAGTACCGTTAGAATGCATATTGGGAAAAATGAGATGAAAAATTACTTGAAAACATGAGATGCTGGCCTGTCTTTCCCTGGCAGGGTAAAAATGTTACTTACAGTTGTAGTTTCTCCCCTTTACCTCATTTTCTAAATCTTTTGTGTTTGTTGTGTATACATTCCTCCCCTTCGAAAGCTGCATCTTTACCCCTCACTCTCACCCAACCTAATAAATTCAGTCTCAGCACCTACTATAGGCAGCAAACAAGCAAAAAAAAAAAAAAATCCAAACTAGATAGAGTAACACATTTCAGAAAGAAAAAAAGCCCGCGGTGATCACTCAGTGCCAGATATCAGTAGAAATGTCAGAGCCATTTTTTTGTCCCCCGTCTCCATTTCATTTTGAATAGCTGGTACTGCCAGAACTCCCTTTAACAAAGTGGAGATCTCCCTGATCACCACAGCTGTCAAAAACTCGAGCCAACAAGTCCCACACAGCTGAATGGATTATAATAAGGTTGTAATTAAGTCAAGCACCTTCAGCTACCAGTTACAGGTCTATTCACTCCAGAAGTACCTCTGCACATGGAAAAGCTGTACCACCCTGTATCAGCCTGGCCACCTGCGATCTGGCTGAAGCAAGTGCGAAGCAGCATCCCCTACCCTCACAAAAAGATCTGTAATCTACAAGGTGAGCTCCATACCAGTGCCATTGCATTATTTTACATATCATAACATCATCTTGCCTGTTATTGCAAAGTCTCCCATGCCAGACAGCTGCTGCAAAATAATGGGGTGCCAATAGTTTGACACTACCCAGTGAAGGATGATCAAGTGGATGTACTAGTCAGTCCACACTAGGTTTTTTCCTTTCCATGAAAAAAATGTTATTGAGATGGAGCAAATGCTATGGTGTTTTACCTTATGGCTAGTAGCAAAAGGGTTTTCTGTAGTTGTGAATTCAAGGCAAATGCTCTGGGAAGCAGGAGGTGGCTTAAAGCCCCCTCTGCCTGCAGAGTTTGCTGAGCTTCTATTTTTGAGACGAGATGTAGTTTCCTCATCTGTTCCTCTACTGAAAAAAAGAGAAATAAACTAAAATTCCTGCATAACTGCAATACCTAATAGTATAGAAGTAGTTATCTAAAGTCTCATTGCATGTTTCCTGAAAATTAACACAAAAAAACTCAGTTACTAGTCTCTTCAGACTCAGAAATATTAATAATTTATTCAGGCACAAATCTGCAGTTACTGGCAGCAGAACGATAAACACCATGTAGCTTTGTCTTGCTAAGCAAAAGCCAAACTGAATGGATGAAATAATGATCTTAAATCAAACACATCATCAGATTCCAGCTCATCTTCCTGTCCACATCTCCACACACTCTCAGCACAAGAAATCTCATCTCTTAAGAAAATAAACACATAAGGGAGCAACTAAACTAGAAACTCCATGGAGTCCACAGATCATGATCTCATCACTTTTTTTTTTTTTAAAAAAAGCATTTCCTTTCCAACTAAACCGAGTTTAATTCTTCTGAAAAATTTAAGTGGGGAGTATCTTGAATGCATATGAGGAAAGCTGTTGACCATGCTACTCTTTTAGTCTGTTTTTAATTTGACTTAAAGCAATTTATTAATTTGGTTTAAAGCAAACACAGAGACCTGATAAGAGTGAATGCAACAGTATTAAATAGGATACTACTAAACAGCATATGCAAATGCATTTTAAAGAAAAAATCTCTCTCATCTTTGGCTAAATGCAATGTATGACTCTGGCAAGTCATCAGCCTCCACATTGCTCAGTTTTCTGTCCTTGAGATATTTATGGCAAAAATAAGCCTTGTGAGGCCCCACAATGCAGAAACACCCAAGTGCAGGTGTGTTAATGGATATTTGTCTATTTTCTTCCAACATTTCCAGCCCATGGCTGCTTATCTAAAACGCCCTCTCGTTTCCACATTAATCTCTGTTTATTCTTCCGCGCAGCAGTAAGAGGGGGAAGAACATTGACACGCTCATGTTTACAGCCCTCTGGACCACTCCTAGTAGCTGTGCTTTGACTCAACCAATTTCAGGAAAGTCAGCACTGAGAAGAAATGTGCAACTTCCCATGCACCCTGCTCTGGAAGGAAATGAGTTGTGCTCTGTAGGGAAAGGGAAATTGCTTTGGAAGTCTAGACCGAACCCTTCCTTTTCCATCCCTCCTCCTGCTTCCCCCTTGAATACATTTAAGTCAAAACAAAAGGAAGGTGGAGAATGTAAAGGAATCATTGGGCAGAGTTTCCATCTCTGCGTGTAATAAAAACACAACTGGATGTGGATTTAAACACCAGTGAAACATCAGCTGGAGGAAAGGGAGGAGAGACACAGGGCAACAGAAGCGCCTGAGAGACAAGGATGTTGGCAGCATCTGGTATAGCAAAATGGGAATCAGGAATGTGGTGAAAGGCAACGTAACACAGGCAGTCCCTCTGATCCTCCTATCAGGTTTAATTTTTCTTTAAAATGTTGTAAGTAAAGCAGCTGTGGATCTAGTTGCCTAGAACTGTGCCAGGGAAATAGAAAATCCCACAAGGTATTTAGTAAACTTGCTCTGTTTTGGTATTGTCCCCAAATGGAAGACACAGTAAGAAGCAGCAGCTGTGAAACAGGGTCAGAACAGCAGAGAAGTTTGAAACAGTCAAATGAACTCAGATGAATTTTAAAAGAAACCCATAGAAACTCAGTGAATGAAGATGGAGGAGAGACAGGTCAGACAGATCGACCAACATGGCCTGAATATAGCAGGGAAGCCCAGCACTAAAAATAAGAGAACAAAAAAAAAAAAAAAAAAAACCTCAAAAAAACCACAACAACAACAAAAACCACAGGTGGTGGTGGGGAAATGTATATCTATATTAAAAAAAAAAAAAAGAAATCCTCAGGTAGCTTGGTACTACTTGATTCAACTAGGGACCAGAGAATACAAGGGCAAGCTAAGAGACTTTGCTGATTAAAGGAGCACAAGAGGGACGAAGGGAATGGATGAAGAAGTTGCTGGGTATTGAGAAAGAATGACCAGGGGGAAAAAATTAGACTATAAATTTAAAAATGTTAAAAATTATGTCAGAGGCATTTTTAAATCAAACTGGCAGAAGGAACACCAAGGGAAGCAGTCCTACGAGTGAGAAAGCGAGAAAATACATGCACATGTGGGCATTTTAACTAAACTGCAGTATGGATAAGCATCAAGTCTCACTAATTAGTTTTATTTCCTGCATAAATGAAAGCACATATTTTGTTTGGGTTTGTTTGGTTTTGATATGGAGCAACAAAAGGGGAAAGAGAATGAAACTGATCCATCATAACCTGATGCTTTGTGCCCACCTTGGGAATTTTGCACGTTCTGAGTACTCAACCTTTTGCCGCACCCCCCATATAGGAAAAGGAAACCAGAGTTACATCAGCAGAGTGGTAGGGCTGCAAGATCACAAATTTCTATTACTCAGGGGCAGAGCTCAGTCAGTGCCCTTGGTCTGTCTTCTCACAGAGATCCAAAAAAGCAAAATACACACCAGCACTCTCAGTGCCTCCTGCCCCACTCCTTAAGAAAAAAATAAAAAGAGAACACTTTGAACCAACCTTTAGACGCTGTTGGCATGTTTCTTCTTATGGAGTAGGGGGAAGGAAAGGGAAGGAGCAGTCAGACAACTTGTCAGTCAAGAGCTCACAGGGAGGAGTGCTGCAAAAGCCTGCAAAAGTCACACCACTCCCATCCTGAGATTATACTGGACTACAGCATGTGCCAGAGCTTAATATCAGGTTTATTAGTTGCCTTATTTTCCAGAACAAACAAACAAAAACAAAAAAAAAAAGAGAGAGAGAGAGGTGAAACCAAAAATGGAGAAGAGAGTTTGGTTTGGTTTTGTTTCTGACCAAGTGCAGGAAGTAAGCTTTATTCCTTGAGGAAAATTCTCAGGAGTGGGAATGAATATGAGGATTGTATATTTGAATCATCTTGTTAGTTCCCTAAATCCCACAGCATGTGGGGTTCAGAGAATGTTTTCAGCTAGGAAAGTTGTTTTTTTTTTTTTTTTTTAATAATTTATATTTATTTAAAAAAAAAAAAATGAAACAAGAAAGAAAAGGGGGGGGGAAAAGTGGTTTAGAGCTCCTCCCTTTCTAAATCACAGTTGGATCCAGACAGACCAGTGTTGTTTTTAAACAAAGTTAGCAAATTGCCCTTAAGCTGGTCAATTCCAGTAATCAGCATCAGGGTAATGACAGTCACTCACAGAGGGTTTTCCCTTTGCCAGACCAAAAATAACCACTCAGCTAAATTCTTCCCAAAAGTGTTTATTTGGGCTA
Source organism: Patagioenas fasciata (assembly GCF_037038585.1). Classification (NCBI taxonomy): domain Eukaryota; kingdom Metazoa; phylum Chordata; class Aves; order Columbiformes; family Columbidae; genus Patagioenas; species Patagioenas fasciata. Next base: position 99,688,700 of record NC_092521.1, on the reverse strand, counting down.
AAGTGAGTGCAGTTAAGTTGCAGACACATTTTTCTTACTGTTGGAAAATGTACACCTCTATACATAGCATTGCTTCAACACCCCTCTCTCCATTTATTCAGAGGTACCACTAGACATATAGGTTCTAGGGAATATATCTTCAAAATAATCAAAAGCATGTCCTCCCTTGCTTGTTAGGCACAGCAGCAAAAGAATGAATTTTATCAGATGCTGCCTGTCAGTTACAGCCTTTGCGATGTTTACAGCATGCTTGCAATGCACTGCAGGAAAAATACTGATTTCTCTAACAATCATGGAAACTTCTGCTTATTATAGGGACAAATAAATCAAAAGAAAAGCACCTTTCATATTTATTTGAGGCAGATACGTTTCATCCACCTAAAAAGCATAAAATCACCAAAATCACAAAAAAAACCCACTTCAGATGCTTAGTCAGAACACTCCTAGTTAACCAACCTGGAAATGCCAAGTGGTGGCCACAACATTATAAAGTGTACTTACAGCACAGAAAGCCCCAAGTGCAGATGTAGTAGGAAGCTTGTTATGCATAGTCCTTTCAAGGCAGCTCATCACGGGGACACTGAGGATGTTGCTGAGAGCAAGGACCACACAGCAATATTTGCCTTGACACCTGGTAAAGAGTGATTTGTCTGCATCTCCTTAAAGACATTACCTGTAAGAAATTTGAACAACAATAATTTAGGACCTCTAAAAATATGTGTTTCACACCGCTGTAGACATTCATGTCCCATCCCAGTCCTTCCAGTCTTCGAGAACAGGAGAACCACACTAAACAGCTCAGTTTTGCCCTAATCAGCATAAACCAGTGTTTTCCTCAGAGACTGGAAAGGACGCTAGTGCCAAGGTTGGGGGCAGGAGAATAACACAGAGTTCACAGATATAAAATAACTGTTTCATAACTTGTGAAAAAATTTATGTGAGCAAGTCTACTGGAACAAGAATGTTAACTAAAAAAAGCAGATGAAAACAATTTTCCTGCCCATGGTCACTCAGCATGAGATAGTGGAAGGAAATGACAGAGAGTCATCTCAACATGGGATGGAGCAAAACCTGAAGGAGTACTGGATAAAAAACCCAAGAGATAAAGGCCAGGGTCAGCTATTGATGAATCCCAATGAAGTCACAACCAAAGGAAATTGATCTTTAATTCCCTTGACTCCAAAATATAACACACTTCTTGAATTACATAGTTTCACGTTAGCTTTAAAAATTTAATGGGAGACTAAACATTTTCATTTGTTACCATTCCCATTCTAAAACGGGAGAACATGGTCATGCAATTTTAATACAAATGAGTCAGTATTGTAGCTGGTTTTGCATCTATATAACTGCATTTGTGTAGGCACATGTGTATATGTACACACATAGTATGTTGATTCACTGTATTTAACAAAAGCTATATTATATCAAGTTTGTTTCACACCTGAGAAACGGCTTGTACTTCCAAAAGATGCTTTTTCCCATTAGTTCATCTAATAATAGACATTTCTGTTCTGATCCTTATAGCATTACACACACTGCTTACACTCTAGTAGGGTTTACGTGCAGATAACACACACTTATTCCCCCCTCCTTGTTTAATAGACCTACATCAATTGACTGAAAATAATTACACACTACCAACTAATAAAAATAAAGTAGCCACACTTTAAAAAATACTGAGTAAGATGTTGTTCTTACCAATACATATGGCTTCATAAGCAGTATTTTTTAAAAATATATATATTTCCTTAAAAACAAAAGGGTACTACTTAGGTTTTGCACATAAGAACAAAAACTTCACACTGCAAGTCTTTACAGCACCATAATTTACATTCTGATGCCATAAAACAGCAATAAATATTTTAGAGATAACCATAAAATTGAGATCCAAGTTTAATCTTTTCTAAAACTCTGCTTCAACTCAGCTGCTAGGGTCCAAGCAGGATTATTTATATTTAATCAGTGGCCAAGTCCACTTGTCGTCCAAACTTTTCCAAAGTTCTCCTGTTTTCTGATGCAGCCTCCCAGCTCAGACTCAGCCCTGTGTCTGGCAGGGACTGGACATTTTGCTGCAAATGCTCTCATCCAAAGAGGCTTGCATCTTTGAACCCAAAATGCTTCATGTGAAATACACTGAAATTTGGGCCAAGGCAAAGAAAGGCATGACCCTCACAGAACTTTCATGTGGATTTCTGGTGGGCTGTGTCCGATGTGGGCTTGGGGGGCTGTTCTTGTAGTAGAGTTTTCCCCAGCTCCCTGGATTTCATTGCTTCCAGAACCTGCACCTCTGGGGCGTTCAAGTATTACACCAACTAAAACCAAAATTTCCCCAATATATCCAAAACATGGTAACCTGTGAAGACTCAGAGCCTTACTCCTGAATAGATCCAGTGAATCTGAGAGTGGAAACTGGAGACAGACCCCTGGGCTCTGATTCCTGCCTCACCACTTGGGCTGCCAGAGGCCCCTAGGGCAGCCAGCACCCACCCCATGGGGATGGGTGACATCCCAGCACCCTGACGGGATGCGAGGTGCTCACCCTACAGGCTGCATCCGAATTCCAACCACTTCTAGGAGGTATGTGTAGAGGGAACGTGTTTGTTTTGGCTGTCTGGTTTTAAGCTTCAGGACCAAATAATAAAAGAAAAAACAAAATACCATTCCAGTCCAATTCAGACTAAAGTTGAAAACATAAAAGCACGGTGTCATACACACTAGATAACTTATTTCAACTTGTTCTCTAACAGAACAAAGTAAAAGGAAGAATGAAAACATCCATGTTCATAGCATGTTTCACAAACTATTTAGTCATAAAAAATCACATATAAAATTTATTTGGTGCTTGAGTCTACACCCAATGCAGTCAGCTGGAGCTTTGCACTGTATCAGTGGGAATATAAGATCAGACATTGTAGAAAGTGAAGCAGTGAGCTATGACAATTCAATATACTATTTCAGAAAATGCGAAGTTTAGATCTCATACTAAGTGTTTAGACCATGTCCACAAGCAACATAGTGGTTATGTTTATAAATAACTTGCAGCCAGTGAGAGAATAGCTTTGATTCTACTGTTAACCCACTGACCTGGAACAAAGACGTTTTCCTAATACTGTAATGATTTATCAGTAGGGTATTACGAGAGGTAAGTGGATGTTACACATCAGAAAATAAGTGTGGGAAAGCGGTATACGTTGTTACATAAAATACTAAGGCAAAAACTTGGGTTTTGGTTCTCCTAATCTTCACTTATTTACTTGACCACAGGAAGCAGGCTACAAAATACCACCTTGTACAGTGAGAAATATTACAGTCAAGAGGTTACTTTTGTTGCTTCTTTCTACAGAGAATAAATTCATTTTATCTTTTTTTTTTTAAATCTGTTTCCAGAAAACTAGGCTTGTGTAATTTATTTTTATTTATTTATTGATATATTCTTTATTTATTTATCATCAGTGATGACTGGGAAAGGAATTTTAGCAGACTTTCCTGCATGCTTCACAGTAATGTGGTTTGGTTTTGATTTTCAGTTGTAGGTTACACTCAGCTTGGAAATCAGCAAAGTCAGTATTTCAGGATATTCAAGATTCCTGGAAACATCTGAGAACCGTGTCAGTCCCTGATTTGGGAACGTGCTTAGCTGTTTAACCTCAAGCACAAGATCTCACATCTTTATTCTACAAAACTTTAATCAAGCATTTAAATTTGAACATGGATTGAAGTGCTTTGCTGAATCAGGAAGGATCTGGACCTTTTCAAAGAGCAGCACTGTTAATTGACTGCGAAGATGTTATATCCTGCAACTGGGCTGCTAATGAGCCATGCTTGCTGGCAAGCAGCTCTGGTAGCCCACAGCAGCCAGCTGCCTTCTGCAGTACCGCTTGGGGGGTAACCCCCCCTACAAACACTGCAGTACAGGGTGCTGTTTGCTCCCAATGTGCTGATTCCTGTGTGTAACTGGACACCAGTCACAATAAATTTTTAAGAACCTCTCCTTTTTAGAGTAATCTATAAACTAATACTGACGTGATTTGTTTAAATGATAAGTTTTATGGTTGAAGACTACACAAGGCAATAAAATGTCTTTTACAGCTGATTAAGCACTGAAACAAAGATGAGATATTTGATAACTGCAGAGGCATTGCTGGTGAGGATATTCTAATACAGTGAGCATTCATGTAATAAAAGGAGTTAAAAAAATTCAGACATCATGCTTCTTCTCTTCATGTTGTTTCATCTTTTGGAGCTGGTATGGAACTGCAGCAGTCACTTGCCTTGGACTTTCTGCAGAAGCCGATAGCAAGGATGTGCAGTTTGGGTACAAACAGAGCAAAGAACAGTTTTGAAAATAGCAGATCTGTTTGTGGCCAAGTAAGTAAATGACTGATCCAAATCACATCCTCGTGGAAAGTGAATACCAGAACTAGGAAATACATTTCTGAAACAGTCGCCTGAGTATCTTTGGCAACTTAGCCTTGAAAAGCTGAAGAGATCACACTCGGCCACGATGCAGGCACAAACAAATCATCTGGCTTCAAAGAAATTAAACCCACTACAGGAGCTCTGAATTCATCTGAAGTGTTCAATTGCCCATTTTGTGCATGTAGGTGTTGCTGTGCAGTATTACACATATTATTCTGAGAAGCTCAGTTGTCTGCTTAAGAAATGTTTGCTTCAATAAAGACATTGGTGGTGTTTGTCACAGGAAGATTTGCTATTTCTAGGCTGTGATTGAGCAAAATTCTTGTCATAGACTACTGTATTACAGTGCTTTAAAGTAAAAATCTCAAAATAATGCAGCTCCTTTAGGTTATTCCAGCTTGAAATTAAGCTTCTCATACCCCTCTCCTTAAATAACAAGCAAAATCAGAGGAATTTAAGCAAACCACCATATGACTTTATTTTAACTGTAGCAAAATCAATTTAGCATCATTATTCCTACTTCTTCTCTCCAAAACTCTTCATACAACTATCTCAGGTCAGATTTTTACCGCATGCGCTCTCTGTGTTCTCTCTCCATACACCACACTCTGCTTTTGTACAGTATCAAACAACATGGGCCTCCACTTTCAACTGGAACTTTTAGATGGTGTTGTCATACAAATGAAAGAAAATATTTTAGCAGTTTAAGGTGGTTACTTTTTCTTCTGTGCCAGCTAACACTTCTGCTTATTTTGGATGGGTAATTGGTCTATAGTCTCTGGTTACAAATTCTTACACAGCTTAGATCAAATGCAAAGAATAGTCCAAAGAATAAAAAAAACAACAACAACAACAACAACAAAAAAACAAACAACAACAAAAAAACACCAAACACAAACAAAACAAAACCCAAAATTTTGGGCATATGCTGTGTGAAAATACTTTCCCAAATCATTCTGAAAACCATGGGTAAAATTCTGGAGTCACTATTACTAATAACTATTTACATACCTCCAACAGGCAAGGTTAGCTTCAACCCTTTCAGCTGTAGATTAGTCAGTCTTCAGCACAAACTGTGCAATTTGGGCATGCTTTGTTTTGCCTTAATTGTGACATCTTGAATAAGGCCATTGCTGTTTAGAATAATTTATTTTGTGTTTGAAAAACACTTGTAGAAATTCACAACTAATGAGACACATCAGAAGACTATTGTGTTTGACATTATTTTATTTTGTCCTTTTTGAGGATGGAGTTACTTTGGGTATATTGGCAGAATCTCTTAAGTAACACATGAGAAGGTGCCACATGTTCTCGTAAGTGTCACTTTATTCAAAACTGTAAATCAAGTTTCTTGTTATTCTCTATGATTTTCAGCAGTATTTTACATTACAGAAGAACAGTGTAGCTTTCTGTTTTTTCAACCATCTCCAGTGCCCTGTAAATGACATCTGAAGGATGGAAAGAGTGTCAGCTCAATATTTGGATTCCTACTCACACATTCAAACAAATTTTCAGAGACTGAATTTAAACCAAGCCTCAGTACTTGTGGTTTTCTTAGCCCACAACCAACTTCTCAGACTTTCAGTTTATAGAAGTCACTGGTACATTAATAATTCTCCTCCTTTGAAACACAGATACTCATTTCCAATTTATTTGTCTTCCTCTAAACACATTTTTTGCTTCAACACAAAGCATTTGCATCCTACACATCTAATCAGCATGTCCACAGTACTTCAAAACTGCCTTTAATCAACACTATAATGTCCAAACTATTCTTATATGCAGCTACCACAAGTATGTACCCACAGGAGCTTCTTTGCCTTTAAAGTTGCAGTAGGGTAGTCTGCATTTTTCACACATCCCTTTCTACTTAGCAATGAATAATTTATCTCTATAAATTTAATCTTCAAAGATACCTAAGACTTAGAAATACTGGGCACAGATGAGGCATGATGGAAGTAGCTCATTCTGGCATGACAGTGTTTACATCATATCCCCATTTAAACATGGTCCCCAGGTTTTCCATGCTCTGCATTTTCCTCTGGCCAGGAGGATCCAAATCTGGGGTATCACATTCAATTCCAGCACACTTAAAAGCATCTCCTCTTTTTTGTGTTTGTTTGTCTTAGGCTATGGATAGGTTCTTCCCACCTTGATGCTTTCCCTGTCCTTCTCTACGCACCTCACCTCCTTTCTTACAGGTTGTTTTTCCCTCACCAAGATTCCAGCAGGTTTTGTGCGCAGAGCTTCAGACATACATTGATTTAAACACAGAAGTACTTGGGGGTGGAGGGAATGTCACAAAGAGACGATTGTAAATCTACCAGTATTTCTTCAAGCAAGATTTCCCTCACCCTGTCCCCCTCCTTCCCCCCTCCTATTACAGTGCACCCTGTAAAACAAGTGTCCCCTTTCTCCCTCACCCAGTCTGTTCCTGTGATGGTCTCGTTCTTCACATTACTTCAAGTCTTATGACTCGAAGACGCAGTTCCCAGAGAGAAATACTCAAGTGAGAATGTCATGACCAGTTGACCACAAATGCTACCATTATTCATTGCTAGGCTGAATTATTCCTGCCCACCATGGATCACATCACTATGCAAAGGCATGAGCTAAGAATATGGGAAAGACTGGCAAAAGGCCTCTTTAAGAAGCATGCCAAATTTCACCAGTTCATTTCATGAACAAAATATGTCCAAGGAGGTTATCTTTATATATTCCAAGTACTTTAATGCTAAAAGGAGTCCAGGTGTCTATTTCTGTACGTCAGTGCACACATTTCCCTGACTTACATTTTCAAAAGAAGGGACTAGATATAATAAAAACAATAATAACAACATGAAAAAAAGAGATTCAGCTCTGTTTTTTCCATAGCTTCATCCACCACTGCGGTCATTTCTCCTGGCAGTGATATTTTACAAGCTGCAAGAAAAACCAGAAACAAGGTTGAATTTCAGATTTTTTTTTTTTTTTAACTTCAATGTTGTTGGCCTCAAATTTAGAAGGAATATTTAATCTTGGTCAGCCTCCTTCTTTTTTCTAAGACCTATACATGGAATAGGTTTATAATTCAGAAAGAAAATATACAGAACCAAAATACATAAAGAAAAATCCTCCTCAAGGGGAAACTTCTTTTCAATGAGAGAGGAGACTAATCAAAGAAAAAATGACAGCAAGTCATTTTCAGGCACCACCACATAAAGATCTGATTACACACGTACATGACAATAAGCCATGCATGGCTTGAAGATGCTGGAGCTGGACCCACATGGTATTGCAGCTCAGTGATTTCAGGGCGATGAGCTCACCCTGCTGCCCAGCATCATGGGTGGGGTACGGGGGTGGATGACTGTGGTCAGCTTTGGCACACACATACAATCAGGAATCTTGCAGGACTTTCATCATCCTTGTATTACTATTACTGGCACAACCAAGGGCAAGCAGAGGTGACACAAAGAGGTACAGCAAGGTCCAAGAAGGCCGCAGCTCAAGACGTGTCTGTGCTGCACCTATATGAGCCACATCAGAACATGCTGAGGTAAAGGAGTTACATGAACCTGATTTCTCACAAAAGTGAAGGATTTTAAATGAAGTCACCAGGGATCCCAGTTATGAGCACAACCATGAGCACCTTGCACCCGATTTCAAATTGACCAAGCACAAAGCCTCCTGACAATACCAGTTTGCTTTGCTGAAGAACAGCACAAGCTGCACACACCTTGCTTCTCCCCTTTCTGTCTCCATGGCCCATGTCCTTGCCATGTCCCCCACAGGAAGAGGCACAGAGCAGGTGCGCTGCAGGGAATCACACAGCAGGGAGGCAGCTGCAGCCACAGCACAGCTCTCCAGCCAGCTCAGGGCTTCACCTTGCATAGACACCCACCATTTCCCACCCACAAGTTCTTAAACAACTGCTTGACTACAGCCAGCCCCTCTTCAAGGGAAGACTAAGTGTGTCATTGCCCTTTTATGCAAGGCAGGTCCCAAATTTGAAAATATTTACAAGTAATGAAAGGTATCTTAAATTGGCAGAACTTTGAGACTAAGTGCATATAGTTTCAGATAAATACCAACTCCCAAAGAAATAGTTTAATGCTTAAAATATTTTGACAGTATGGCACACTGCCCACATGCCCCACAGGTTGCGTGGAAAGCAGAAGCAGAAGAAACAAATGTGTAGCAAAATTTTGCTAATGTGTCCATCTTACCTACCAGATAGCTTGTTTGATTCAGCAAATTGAGAAAGAGACACGGGAAGGTACAGAGAGGAACAAGTGCCTTTAAAGCCACATTGATTTGGTGCATTACCCACTGTTTGTACCATGCTTGGATTTCTAGTCCTTGAGCCACTCTAACCTTTTGCTAATTAAACTCAGCCACATCCATGACAAAGAACCGGTCCTCTTTACAGCAGCTGTAAATGTGATTTGCCTCTTTCATCTGGAGGCAGTATTTGGGGACTCTCCCAGCTGCACCATGTCCTCAGGACACACAGAGGGCTCCCGAAGAGGGCAGAGGGGGAGGAGAGTCAGAAAGCAGAAACCACTCTCCCTAACCTAAGCACAGCAGAAATGAACAATTGCACACACCGTGAAGGCAGGCTGTCTACACAGCATGCCTGGAAATTAATGTTTTGGGATAGTGAAAGGCCACACTGTTATGAGGTTGTCCAAAGGCCATCTGTAGGTCTAATAAATAAGGGACTTAGGGAGAGATGGAAGAAGCTGCTTATGCCAAAGGAAAGGAAAAATGTGGTTCAGAGAAAAAAAAAAAAATCTCTCCTGCTACCCAGTTTCCTTTTGCTCCCCTGTTCTGCTGCAAAGAAAAAGCCTCACGTTCAGTAATCCTGATGTAAGATTCCTGGGAGGAAGGGAAGGACAAGTACAGAGGAATTCTATTTACCCCAAAGGTTGGAATTTGTTCTGTTTCATTTCTCTTTAGCTTGGTTATTTCTTCCCTCTAGGCTTTGAACTTTTATTTTATTTTATTTTATTTTATTTTATTTTATTTTATTTTATTTTATTTTATTTTATTTTATTTTTAATTAATAAATGTTGCAGGGAAAACCACAGAAACCATGTCCAGGTTTAATTCTATGTTAAAGTTCTCCATCCCTGTGCTTCATGCCCTGCTCCTTCGGTGTACACCTCACTCACCCAGAGCTCCTCCTGACCGCCCTTCTGAGACCCATGGTGAGGGAATATGAAATGGCCCAAGTACCTCCCACTAATATTGCAGTGATTATTAATTTCCACTGCTGTTCTGAGGTCAAAAAAGCAAAATTACCAAACTACAGCAAAACAGTAATATTTGGGAGGAGGGCAAAATCGTCAATTTTTCGCCCTTTTTTTGTCATTTATCCTCCTTGTGCATTTTTTTCCCCCCTTCCCTCCTCCTGCAAGCCACCATCCCTCTTCTCACTACCTCCCTCCCTCTTCAGAGAGGTTGCAAAAGACCCAAGGGCAGCACAGGGCAGATGCTAGTGTGAGACCTCTATCTGTCCTAGCCAGGCACGATGTGTGAATGAGATTTGGTGCCGGTTTCCATGGCAATGCAACCACGCAGTAAATGCATGCCTCACATAGGGTTTTTGTCACAGAGGTAAACAAAACAATAGAGCTAAGCTTAGGAGGTATAGCTAAGCTTAAGACACAAAGGGAGTTACCACCACCACATAAAGGCAGAGCACTTCTCTTCATGTTTTCCCATTACTACCTTTTTCCCCCCCTTCCCGCCCCAGTTATCTATCTTTTTCTAAGCAAGCATTGAAGAGCACCAGTTTCAACAGCTCATATATATATATGAGGTCATATATGTATGTGGGTGCATAGAGTATAGTTGTACATACATGCAGCCAAGAGAGACCACGTAACCTATATATGGTCAAACAGTATTTCCAGTGACCCCTCTTTACCCTCTTATGTCTGAGAGAGTTTCTTAAGGGCTTTCCTCAGAACCACAAAGCCAGAGCTTTAATTCCTGACCTATTTCCAAAGCTCAACGAAAGCCAGCACAGATGTATGTTCACCACAGAAACATCCTATGATTTTGCAAAGCAATTTAAAAAAAAAAAAAAAAAATCTAAACTTGGAAGGCTAAGCACTTTGAAAGCTCTTAGATCCAAAAAAGTCATTGGGGAAAAAAAATATATATATACAGTTTAATGTTTTCTTTTTTACAAGAAAGTTATTTTCATTAGATAAAAGCACTCTTTGGTTTCAAAGAAAATAAAGACAACCTTAGGGTTTCAAACCTTCAGCATAGGTGTAGCAGTTGATAGCTAATCATGTCCTAAGGTCATGGAAGGGCAGAAAACCCAGGCTGCACAGGATGTCCCTCAGCTCCACCACCTTCCTGCCTCACTCCTGTTAAGAGCTCACCATGCTCCTCAATTGGGCAAAAAGGTACGGTTCCTCTCAATGGGGCCTGAGACATCCCTTGGAGACAAGTACAGGTTGCTAAATTTAGGGCATGTGATATTTTGTGCAAAAGCTTGCAGTTCTGTGTGCAGCACAGCAAACTGCCATTCTTCAAGGCTCATTTTTGGGCTGGCCATTGAAGGCTCCCCCAGGATCAGGCAAAGAATTGATACAACATTTTCTTGAGTCATAAAAAAATTTACCTGTCTTGCTAATATTGGACTGTAAAGAGCCTTTGTCAGAGCTGAATGTCTTACTCAACCCTGCAGCTAACAAACATTCTTTTCAGGGCTTTTTAGCACTCTCATATAACCGCCTTTCACAAATGCCAGACATCAAAGACTAATGTTGCCTGACGAGGCATAATTGACACAATGACAACCAAGAATCTCATTTTATCATATAATCTTTTTTTAAGCAGTGTGGCAACCTTTCCAGCTATCCACACTTCCTTTAAACAGCTCACTTTAAACACAATGAAATGAACTTTAAAATTGGCAGTTTAGTATAATGAAGTATTTGCAAGAGCTGTAATGTCTTTTTCTCATTTTACTCCTAATCGCACCCATAATTTGCACTTAATTCAGATTATCAATGTACCACTACTATAGAGGGGAGAAAATTGCATCCATTTGATTATAAAACGAAAGATTAAAAATACTGCTCAAAACCTAGCAGGTAAACTACAAAAGTATAAAATACAATAATCGGTAAACATTCATATCTGGGGTGAGAAAATGGACAAAAATGCACAGAAAGTTTCCAAAAACCTTCCTCTCTTCCTTTCGCATACTCTATGGAACAGCCCGCCAAACCCCAAAGAAACATTCCCATTTTGGGGGGGAGAGGGAGTAAACCACATGCTTTCCATAAATAGCACTCTCCTCCCTTAAGTAAACCTTGTGCACTCAAGCCTGTGACTATGTTACAGTTTAAATATTTTGCTAACCTTATGTGATATTCTCAGGAAAGCGAAAAGCAACACTAAAAAACATCTGCCCCCAAACAAGTTATATGTGGGTGTGCTTAAGAGGCAGCTTTGCATCTGTTTGGAAAAAGGGGTGCCCTGGCTAGGAATGCAGCCCAATTCATCCTAGGTCATCTGGAATGGCTCAGCTCAAAGGTCCCTCTATTTATCCACAGCTAAGAAGCTGCCTGTCTACGCTGCCTTTATAATGAAGTTGGCTTAGCCCTGCACAAGGGAAAGAAAGAGAACGGCATCAAAAGAAACAGGCTTACTGGGGGTTTTAGATGAGAGATCATCTGAGCAAGCCACTATCATGGAAAGAGGAGGAGGTTTCCTTGGACAGATTATACTATTTAATTAATTAAGGCACATACCAGAGGCAATTGGAGTGCAAAGACACAACTGGAATGAAATAACAGGCTGGTCCAGAGCCCCTCATCAGGCTCAGTTTGGTAGCAATCTGGGAAAGCATTGGCACTGTGGAAGGCTGTGTTCAGTCTGCTATGAAAAAAGTGGACACCTTTTTCCATTAAATTCTGCATTGCCTTGTGATACCCTCAGCAACAACATGGAGCAAAGACCAAAGGGTGTTTATAGAAAATCAGCCCCCACCCAGCCTCCTCTAATTCTGACTAACAAAAATGAGTGAATTAGCACTTTGCATGTGTGGATAGGCCAAACTGTATTTTTTATATATACATATATATATATATACACACACACACACACATATATCTCCTATATCTCCTCCTCCTTCCCCGTATCAAGAAAACATCAGCCTTGCTTTTAAAACCTGGGCAACAGGGAGATTACAAGGGCAACTACACTGAGCCTTAACATTCAGTAGATGAACTCTGGGTTGCAAAAATTGAACTGTGGGCAATGCAGTGTAGAAAAGGCAGAAACAGAGATAATCAGACAGGTTCATAGAAAAAGAAAAAAAAAACAAAAAAAACCAACAACAACAACAACAACAAAAAACCACACAGCCCCCCTCCCCCGAATGACTACATTAAAATAGAGGAAATTGTCATCTTCTCATCTGCCTGTATGACAGTCACAGCTATAAACAATCAAGCTTGCTGAAAAAATTACACTGTTCAAAATAATTCTCTGAAATTCTTATTTGCATTGGAGGATGATTCGGCCATATAATGCACACAGATTGTACCTTCAGTACTTTCTTCTGGGAAAAACAGCTAGAAAGTTGGCACCAAAAAAATAAAAACTAAGAGTCATAGTTGACCATATTATAACAGAAATAGACTTGAAATTTAAAAACAAATCCCCCCCCCAAAAAAAAAAAAAAAAAAACACCACCACACCAACAAACAAAAAACCACACAAACACACCACACAGGTAATGCTCCAGTTAGTCAAGAAGTGATGCTCTAATGTCAGTTTTGCCTTTGGACACATACAAAGGCAGAAAAAGGGTTTTATCATAGTTTTATCTACAATCACACTCAACTATTACAATAACCATACTGACCTAAGAACAACAGAAAGAAATGTTCAAAGTGTTGATGTAACTGTTAAGAGCACAGAGTGCAAAGACAAAACTGTGCCACACACTCAGCAACTTGTGTCTCCCTGAGCTCTCTCAGAGTTCTAAAATCCAGCAGCTGCCTGGGTTCCCACCAAATTTGTCTTCACGGGTTATGCAGAACGACAACAACTCTTTTCACTTTGGTCTAGTAATGTTTTGAGTAGTGTCACAAATAATATCACTCCCCCCTATCTACTACACCAACATACCCAAAAAAAAGATGGGAAGGAAATTTAAATCATCAGCTAACAGAACAGCTATCTGGAGACCAGGAATGTGTTGACTTTGCTAGAGCTGACTGTGATCTGAGCTCATTCTTCGTATTTTTAGCCAGAGGTCTACGCTGTGGTACCTTCTGTGGCTTCACAATTTTTGCACAGGGGAAAAGGCATGCCTGGGTTCCTCATTCAAAGGTTCTGATTCCCCCCTGTGAAATGATGCAAGCCTTCCTTAAAAAAAAAATAAAATCAAAATCAATGTTTCAGCATGCTCTTGATGCACGTTGCTAAGGTAGACCCAACAACAGACCCAGAACGGCACGCTGCAAGTCAAGTTCTTCATACATTTTAATTACAGTTTACACAAAATGAAAGGCAGGTTAATAAGCTCAGTTCATAAAAAATTAATAAGAAATGGCATTCTTGTACAGAAGATCAGGGGACTTAGCCTTTCGAGGGCTGATCAGAAAAATATATTACATGCAAAAGTCACCTATAGTCTTCAGATGGGAAAGAGGCAGAAGCAAAACAGGCAGGGGATGGAGAAAGGAACAAGGGATTTTATTTAATAAAAAAATTTCAAAGGGAAACATTTCTCATTAAGCTGATCCCTCTGTACCAGAGGAGCAGATTCAAAAGGTTTTCTCCCATGTGATATTTTTCAAGACCACTGAATGCACACAAGCCCACACATGCAGGAAGCAGAACTATTTTGAGCAGTGAAGCTGGAAAGACAGACAATAGTTGCCACCTCCAGACAGTGAGAATGCGCTTTTCCGAGGGACCTGTGGCCACCCGTATTTAATGTGGGTAAGCGAGAAAATGCTCCACTCTGACCAATACAAGACCCAGTACTGCAGCTGCTCGCTGGAAGCACTGGGTGGCCCTTTGCTTCAGCTGCCTGAATGCTTTTAAATGGAAAACATGAGTGCAGAGATCTGAGTGGTGTTCTGAGTGTGGTGGACTGGAAAGGAGGGGGAGGTGGAGCTGTCCCCTGCCAAACACTTGAGTCACCACCCCATGTCAGGGAATCCCATGCAGAGCCTCCTACGCTGATGTGCAGAACTGAGCATCTAGGAAACACCACCCTGAACTTCCTGGTAACATCACCAAAATTATCTGAGCATAACGTGTGCTTTAGCTAGACCCTTTTTATATCATGTTTGGACTATCTCATATACGACACCAGTGTTTGCAGTAAGGAGAGAGAATGAGAAATGAACTGCGTGCCAGGGCTTGCTCTGCACCCTCTTTCTCACCCCGTCTTTGTAGCTCTATGTCCAGGGTTACACCTCGCAGGTCCCCACCTGCCCCTTGGAGACAGCCATGGCTCTAACTCCTCACACTGAATTTACTTCTAAACGTGCAGTGGGCACACATGATTTGGTCTATGATTTTAAAGTGGGGTTTTTGTTGTTGTTGTTGTTGGGTTTTGTTTTTTTTTTTTTTTTCACCAAAATAGGCTTAAAGGGAAATTAAAAAGTTCCTTCCAGAAGAATATAATTTCCAAGTTAGACACCTTCAGTTTTTTTTCTAAAAAAACTACAAGGTTCTAATTTATTAATAAATAGCTACTGTCTTCATAATTTTGCTGTACTTATTCCATTACTGTCTGACACTTCCTATTGTCACTGCTGGAATTTTTAAACACTTCCGCATGATTAGTGCTAATCTCCGCATTTCTTGAAGGGTTGGTAATAAAAGGAGAGACATGCATGGGTGTGTAAAAACGATTATAGCTAAACATGTGCTCTAAAGCCCACTCTTAACATTTCTCAACTTCTAGCATTTCTCCCTTCCTCCTAATTCCCATCTTATGAAAGGAAAATAAAAATGGGAAGATTTTCCTTTCCCTCACCCCTCCAACCCCATTTATTTTAGACTTCACCTGGATTTATTCCTGATTGAAAGAGAGAAAGAGAACTCTTTTTCAAACCAGATGATTCCCAGCACAGGGTGCAAAGATGCAAATTCCTGTTTGAAACAAACGGTAAGCAAACAGCAAGCTCCATATCTTGATTTTCTTTCAGAAAATCTTGTGAAACTGGTACAACAAACTATTGTGAACAGCTGCTTCGAGGACAGAGCCTCACAATGAACAATCTCTGATTTACACACGACACTACATACACCTAGACAGCCTTTTATTTGTTTACTCCCACTGATTTCAACACCTCTTTTACCCTGATTCTCTGTAACACAGATTTTCAGCAGATAAATGCAAAGACCTTATGCATTTGAAAGCACTATTAAAAGATCATTTTAAATTCATATTTTCTTAAAATCCTACTACTCACACCTTGAAAAAACAACCAAAGGACAGCTGTTATAGCATTATATGACTCACTGGCACAAAAGCCAAGCGTACTGACTGCACACACAAGCTTCACCCATCTAGGTCCTCAGCAGAAACATCCACCACACACCACATGTCTTCCATGCAGAACCAGCCTTTTCACAGCCTTTGCTAGGAGAGAAGGGGGATACCCACTGTACACAGCACTCCCTCCAGGGCTTTCACTGACTTCTAGCCACAGCAAACAAATTGAGCTGGACTACTGTGTGGCTCAAAGCTACACTGTAGTGTACCAATTGCTGCTGGAAGAAAAAAAAATGGCCCTGAAAACATCAGAAGAGGGCAAAGGCTTGGAGTCAATAGCTCAGCCACTGTTGATGCAATGCTGCAATCACTAAAATCAATTTTAGTTGCAACAGCTTCTCAGGTCAGCACTGACACTAAATAACATATGTTCAGCCCAGGGTATATATTTAGAAGGTTTTACATTTTGTTGGGATTCTATCTGCTGTTTTAGAGCATGATACAACTCTTACCAGGGCTCCCACATTTGCCCAGGAAATGTCTGCTTACCTTCGTGTCCCTCCCTTGGGCAGGGGACCCTCCTCTCCCACCACTTCTTTGCATCCCGTTTTGCTTCTTTCTTCTCTTGAGGTCACATAGGATTCCTTCCTCCTTCCAACCATTGCAGCTCTCAATCCTGCTTCCATGTTTATCTTTCCTTCCCTCCTAACACCCCTGGGGAGGGGGCTCTGCCTCCTCATCCCTTTTCATGCCCTCTGTCACCTCCCTGTCCTCCTCAGCAGCACCACTGCTCCCAACCATCAGGAATGAGTTCCCTTTTTCCACCCTAGGAATGACACTCTCCACTTCCCCACAGTCAGCTACATCAGGTCTGTTTCCTATCCCCAGCTTAGGTCTTCAGTTCTTATTGCTGGCCTATGTAATTCCACATGCACACAAGATACCTTAAAAATAGCCTAAATTCATACATGTGAGGAGGAAGCATGGGCCACAAGAATCTCACCTTCTTTTCTTAAAATGCTGTGAAACTTACACTTCCACTGTAAAGATCATCATGGTAAACAGGGGCAAATGACCATGGCTGCTGCTTAAAAAAATTCATTTTGTGCAAGCAATAGGTATTTTTCACCACATTGTTCCAATAGCAGTATCTCCATGCTATACATGCACCATGGGCATCTATCTATAGATAGGGCTCGTTTACACCACGCCACCAGCACCTTGTGGTTCTGCTGGTAGCAAGGACATACAGCCAAGATTTCCTCATGCCCCAGCTACCACTGACCTGTGTAACTCTGGCACTGTGATTTACAGCAGTTCAGCTGTCCCAGTAACATCAGTGCCCTAATCAGTGTTTGACAGAAGGCTGTTGCTCCCATGCTACCCATTCCTTAGATGTGATCATAGGATCGTAGAATAGTTTGGATTTGAAGTGATCTTCAGTGATCATCTAATCCAACCCTCCTGCAATAAGCAGGGACATCTTCAACTAGATCAGGTTGCTCAGAGCCCCGTCCAACCTGGCCTTGAATGTTTAAAGGGACGGAGTGATGTCCCAGAACCCCCAGTTGTCACTATGAACAAAGCATTCTTGCCATTAGAAACCCTGTTTCTGGCTGAACTTGTCACTTCTTCTACTGCCAGCCAAAACCACAGCAAAATCAACACAACTCATTGCATTGGGCACCAGCAAGCAGAGCAGGTATGTAGCCAGCTCAGCCAGACTCATGACTGGATAACCACATTATACAGGATGTCTGAGGTCAGTCATTTGTAGCTAACAGTGATCAAATATACTTGAAACTTTCATCTGATCAGCTACAGCCACTCACCAGAGATTCCTCAATACCCAACAGCATTCACCTGAGAGGCCCTTGATCCCTTTAAGGATTTGCAAGTACCTCTTGCACTTGGTGTGTTGGGTGGAGAAATATCCTACTTTATTGTGGTCCCCTCATACTCAAGTAAACAGGGCTCAAATTATTTTGTATTTCTGTCTTAGCAAATAAAGAGGATCTGCATTACAGTAGCTCTGCTTTAAACAAAATGAAAATAAGGGAGTAGCAAGCATCACTCCTAGTCAGTTAAAGGCACACCAAGAAAGTTCAGCAATGTCTGGAAGTGCTGACAGACTTGCATGGCACACATGCTGCAAAGAGAATGGTGAACACAGCTGGCCAAAAGACATTGCTCAGTTGTTTGCATAATAATTTAAGAGCAATCCTGAGATGAAAACAGTTTATCAGACATAAAGACAATAGGTTTTCGATGGCTTCCACAACTCCACCCACCCCAAACTCACTGTCCATCCACTTGGCACCCAGCCCTTCCTTCCAGAAAGATTAAGTGGCTTTTCTGTATGTTACTCCTACAACTAGAAGTGCTGCACATTAGCCAGAGCTGTCTGATTTAAATGTACCTGGCATATACACTGGCAATTTAACAGCAGCCCTAAAGCTATGTCTACCTTGCATATACACACCTATTTACATGATTTATTGCAAAAAGAAATTCAAACCATCATGAGAGCTGATCCTTCTCGTTATTTGCATTCAACATAAAGGAAAAGCCTGCGAGCAAACAATGTTCTACTCACCTTGAAATGACAAGGAAAGTGAACATACAGGCCAGGCTGTGAGGACCATACACAGCTTTTAAAGTTCAATCTGGACCTCCTAAAGCAAAGTTTTCTAAACTCAGAGGCCCTCAGATCTCATCTACTGAGCACTTTCAAATCCAGGACAGAGTCTAAAATGTACTACTCCTCTCACTACAAAGAAAGAAATCACCAAAACCTCCAGGCAATGCTTTGAAAATTTATTCCTTCATGACTTTATATTTAAATAATGACATTCGTCAAAAACTTACAATGATTGCATTTAAGACCTTTGAATTCGCTTTAGGTAACTAGATCACACTACCAGTGATCTCTTTTCCCTAGGAATCCCTAGGTAAACTGTCAGAAAGGACAGAAAATCCTGAAAGTCATGAGACAACATTATCTACTTGTCCAGGGATGAAACAAGAGATCTACTGATCATGCCCCTTGTGCAGGTCCAGCTACCACCGTGAATCAATTTTCTGAACGCAGGGATTGATCATAAAATTGCTTGCACTGTCACAATGTCATAATGCAATATAAAACATTAACTCTTTACTTTCCAAACCTCTCTCTTCTTTTATCCCTCTCCTCAAGGAAACAGTTACAGAAAAAGTTTTTCTTAGAGAAGATGCATAATTGCCTACTACAGCCTCAGATCAAGCAGGCTTTTGCATGCCTTAATTTATATCTACAAAGTTACTTCTGGGCACTAAATAGACAAAAGCCAGCTTTACCAGTTTTTAACAGATGAGTATACACCAGCCAAACTTATTGTCTATTTTGCATTCCAAATTTAGTCTTGATTCCTGATTTAAAACAAACAAACAAAAAACCCTTCACACCAACAAACTGTGCAGTCATGACAGAATTATGTCTTTATCAGATTAAACTTAATTTGAAATATATCTGCTCATTCAATTCATGCAATATATTAAGATGCCAGGGTCACTATGCTCCCTGCCACGGTCAGAGCACATGCACAAAGCAGAGGAGCATCTGAATTCCCAAGCCAGCAGTTGCTCTCAAAAATTGCTCAGATACACACTTCTGGTGCATGGGAACTACCTCACATTAAGCATAGGTCAAAAGCGTGTACTGAGGCAGTAGCCAACGCTATGAATTTACAATTAGCTCACCCCACAGTAATTTGTTTGTATCCCCACAGCCAGGGTTATGGATACCAGAGCTGGGCTGGCTCCTTACCTTCTATTATTTTAACATTCATGTCCTTCCACCTGTTTGTATTTGTCCCATGGGGTGAAAACATACTGCACAGCTGTAGGGAAACTTTGCCACATTTGTCATCTTATATGTTGACAGTACAACAACATAGAATAATCCTACATAACAAATATCATCATTGCTCTAACTGCACAGAGGTCTGCCAGCATCCTTACCCTCATGTAAGGCTACAATAAGCGACAATAAAAGCACACTGCCCCTGCTTGATGAGGTTGTTCCCTAAAGTTTAAGCCAACAATAAACAAACCTGCAATACTGACAACTAGGATTGCTATACAAACTCTGTGAAGTGACATTTCTATACATCTCAGCAAGTTTTAGGATCTATGATCCTTATGGTCTGTCCAACTGTGTAACGTTTCAGGTTGAAAGCTTAAGGATTAATTTAACAGAGTGAAGACAACGCGAAATCGTCTCAGTCCAACTATTTCTGAAATGACAAAGTTAGATTTGGAATTGATCTTTAGATTTTTTTTCCACCCAAAAAAAGTATAAAACTTTGACAAAATGCTTCTGTCTACTTCTACTGAATTCATGCATCCCTCTCTCATACACACAAAGCTCATCCAATACCCTCTTCTCAAAACCCAAATTCAGCATCAGTTATGAAACAGTGCATTGCTCCTAGATGTGAGAAGTAAGGTTTTTATAGCAAGAATAATCATTAAATGACACAACTTCCCCAGGGACATGGTAGAGTCCTCATTACTAGAGATTTTCAAGTTGCAAGTGGATAGGGTGCTAGACGGCCTCATCTATGCTTCCTTTCCCATGGAAGGTTGGACCAGGTGATCTTTCAAGGTCCCTTCCAACCTGGGCTGTTGTGTGGTTCTACAGTTTTGTGTTACAGGAATTATAAACAGAAAATCTTAATCACAAAAAAGATGAAAATCAGAAAAATATAAATAAAATAATCCATAAATAAGATTTGCTTCTAAAGAAGGAAGACTGTTCCATTTACCTAAATAGAACTCTATTCCATACATATCAACTTGGGGGATTGTCTTTTAGTACTTTGAAATTGCTTTTAGTGGGATTCATTCTTAAGTATTTATTTTATTTTGGGGGTATCTTAACCACAGTTAAAACTTGTGACACCAGCCTTTCTTCACTGACTTCGGATTTTAAGCTTGGACTTCAGAAATAACTCCTATAGCTAACACCTAATGTAGCCAGTAAAAGCACTCTTCACTATGTTTTGTTCTTTAGAAATCACCAGAAAACAGATGAACAGTATTTAAGTGAATAATTTGAAAATACACTTCAAGTAAGTGTGTTGCAGCAACACGAGGGTTTTTTTCCACAATACTTACTAAGAAGCAACAGGTAAAATAGGATTAAATATTTGAAGAGTAACTTGATTTTAAGTGGCAAGAAGTAAATTACCTAGAACATGTATACCTCCAAGGAAAATTCTACTATACACGGTAGTCATTGCTGATTACTGCTGCCATGCTATTTCCAAATATTCCTCTCCCAATGGTAAGTAAAAAAAAAATAGTTCAAGATAGTAGCAAGCAGTGATTTGAAGCTAACTTTGTCCTTTCACCTCCTTTTCCTCCACTTGGATTGTTTTTACCCAAAGTTACATTTTCCTGGAAGAAAATTGGTTCTTGCCTAGAAAACATATTGTAAAAAGCTTTATAAAGGGTATGTTAGTCCATGACCATGAGCCAAAACAGAAGGTAAAGAACAGAAAGCATACCCCAATCCCAATTAATGTCAATGTGCTACTGAAACCATGCCAAGGTTATTACATTTGTCAGAAAACATATGTAAAGTTCTATTGATATTTAAAAAATAATTTGTGTCAAATGCACTGGAAACAACAGATATTTTATTTTTCTCACATTACTACTTGTCTATATCACTGTCACATCATTGTGTCATTTTGATACATGAGAAGTGTAATAAGTTTAAATTAAGAGTTCTGTTTCGTGTAGAAAATACAATTATTTTCTTAGAAAGAATTTAGTCCAGGGAAAACACTAGGATGCTGTCTTCAGTTTTGCAATTCCTCATCTGCCTCTTTTACTCTATCCCTCTTGAGGGGAGAAGAGCATGTCAGGAGAAGAGAAAAAGTATGTTTTTGAACAACTCAGTGACGGTGTGGCAAAACTACCAAAGATGCATAAATATGAAATAAAGTAGAAACAAAGAACATAGAATTTAAAAATTATTACTGCGAATAAGTAGAGGGAAACAGTAAGAGGTCAGCAGATAAAACCAACTGACATACTAACGAATATCAGAGTTATGGTTACCAGGGCAACCACAGGTCACCTAACTTTCGCTCTTTTAATATATTTATTTTTGCACTGAAAATCCTAGTCTTTTTAGTAGCTCAAAAACTTCAGCATCTCTATAGGTACAGACAGAGCACTTTGGAGCACAGAAGGCTTCTAGAGGAATCTCATATGCTCAGCATGGATTTCTCAGACTCACTACATACACTTTCACCTTCTCACGGGTTTACGATGTTAAAATGTTTTAAAAGCTAGAACTCCGTATCTTTCTTTCTAACATTCATTGCATACTTCTAGTCATTTGAAAGTCCCTAGAAACTTGCTGTCTCAAGAATCATCCAATTTCAGGACCTAAGTATCTGACAGAAGGGCTCATATTTCCATCCGTAGTCACCCTTGAAATCAATGAGCAATGCAAAGCTTTCTCTCTGTGGAGGTTAAGCAAACCAGGTGGGTTTGTTCAGACCAAGCCTGGGAACAGAAACCAGGTCTTTTGCATGACTGCACGACGCATTACTGAAAGGTTATTGTGCTGACCTTTGGTCTCAGTCACAAAACATTACTGATAATCCTCATTTTTTTTTTTTTTTTTGGAGGGGGAGGGGATTTGCTTTTAGGTTTGACCTGCTGCTTATTTAAATGACTCTCATGTATTCACGCTCTTGTACTCACCAGTACCTATTTGTACTGTTTGGTAAGGAAGAGCTATTGCACTAAATCTTGGAGGAGATACAACCTTTAGAGTTATCTTAGTTGAAAAATGAACGGAATAGACAAGCAGAGCAACTGTTACGCTCCCTGGATTATTTACAAAATAACCAGCAGAAATGCAGAAAAGTACGTTTCAGCTAGAATCAACAAAACATGTCAGGGAGATGGAGAGAAGTGGCAGCATGTGCATAGTGGTCTCTTTCACTAGGATTTCCCCAAAAGTAACCTAGGGAAGGCCCATTTTGGGGAGCTGAAGCCAGCGCACGCTGATGAGGAATGCTCGAGTGGAACGAAGTTATGCTAATGGTAAGGCTGTGAAAGATGTACTGCCCAGCTGGAACCAAAAATCAGTGCACTGCTCTTACTGATTTGAGCACAAAGAGAAAAAACTTGGGTTTGATTCTGAAAATTTATAGAAAATTTCACATCCTGCAATCACATAAAGAACTAATATTTGATGAAACTAGTAATCTTAAAATTTGTCATTTAAATAAATTACCCCAATAGTATCTTAGGCCTCTACTGATAATTACAGAAACATTTTAGACTTTTTCCAAAAGCAATTTGGAAGAATGTTAAGTTTTTTTCTATTGTTCTTTTGTAGAGTCATACTATAGCCAGGATTACAATCTGAGTATTGTTACAATTTCACATTCAGACAAACCAAAGATTTGTACACAATAACATATTAATTAAAAAGTCTTATTTCAGAAAGATAAAAAATATTGACAGCTTTCCTATGGCACCAGAAACACACTTGTACCAATACTTTCCAAGAACTGTATAATGGTTAACAATGCAACTGCCAAGCTACAATCATAAACATAGGACCTCAATCTTAAAAGTACAGCCTCAAAATACATACCATATATGTAGTTTCTTTAAATTAGCTGGCATTAAGGACAGCTTCCAGGGCTGAAGGAAACTAATCTAACTTTAAAGAGCTGCAGCACTGCACCAGAAGCTGTTTTGATTCTCACCACTGGGATGATGGATAAGTTCTAATCTCATCATCAATTATGAAAGATTCTTATGACAACCTTGATTTTACAAAATTCGGTTATCTTCCAGCCTGTGGACATTTTCCTATTGCATTCTGGATTAATCCACGTGTACATCTCACTTCTGTCAGAATGACAAAAGACAATTGATTTTGTTTCATGGTGTATTCTTATCAATGCTTTCCTCTGCTCTTAGCCAGTCTTTGACTGATAGGGTGTTAGAGGAAAGGTCCATTAATTGATCTGTAAATAATTACAGCTAAGTCTTCACTTTTGACCAGCTATCAATAAAGGTCTATCCTTTTTTCACCGGTGAATGCTTTCAAATCAGCTTCAGTGTCCAACTTTCAGCCACAAAATTCATTAAAATCATTAAGTATTTTTAGAGTAGCAACCACTGGTGACAGCAGAAATAAGAATGTGTCACCGTTTCTCTTACACCACTTATGACGATGGATATGAGGGAAGCAAAACAAATAAACAAATAACACTCCTGGAGAGAAAAAAAAAAAAACAACAAATCAATAATTTCTTAAAGTGGGATTTAATTTTCAGACCTGGTGGAATTTCATCAGATGTACATAGAAAAAAAGTACATGCAGTACATGGTACGTGTGTTCCTATATCCGCAAAGCCTATGGGCTCATTACCTGTGTGCACACAGGCAGCCTGTCCACCCGTGTTCCCAGCCATTTTTGAACCTGTTGACCAAATTCAGACACATTTGACAGAGGAATAGGAGCCTCAAATCTACTAAGTTCCTATACATTTTGTGAAAATGTGCAGCTGGATACATGCAAGGGAGACCTGTTGAGTGCCCTGATTGAGTAGAAGGCTGCAGAATGAGCTCCACGGCATTAGACACTTGAGAACTACACCAATACAGGGGAATCAAGAGATAGCCAAGGAGTCTAGAAAGCAGATACACACACATCCCACCCCATTTTGCAGGTCCTCAAGTGAGGGGGAAAAGTAGCAGCCAGAACCCATGTGTCAATCAGCACCTGTTCTCAGAAACCCAGATTTTATTTGGTTTAATGGATTTGGGTATAAGTTTCCCATCTTCTCGTTAGTATCTGTTGCAGAAGAGAAAATGCTGCACACAGCTTGGAGTTTTTAGAGGGAAGTACAAACTCAAGTCTGAAAAGTAATCTCAATACTTAGATAAACCTTTCATATCCTGTTATTATGTTGAAGAAGTAATAAGAACATATTGAAGTTGTCACACATTCTAAGTACAAATACCAAATGCATCATACTGCAAATAGCAAATGCATCATATTTTGAGACTGCATTTTAAGCAGCCAGCACAAGGCAAAACAAGTTATATTTAATTCCTTGTACATAATGCCAACAAAAAAGGTATAGAGTCATACTGGAGAACTGCCTGTTCAGCATTATAAAACAATTGACCAGAAAGCCTTTTTTATTGCTGCTTTCCAGTGATAGCCACCTGCTTCACATTAACAAGCACATAAGCTTTCCACCTAGTTCAACAGAAAGGTACGCCAGCAACTATGCAACAGTTTCTTGTATTATTTTTACTATTAATATCTGTTCTATTTGTCAATCCATGTTTTATACCTGACAAATATCTACAAGCCTTTCAATTCCTCCTGCCTTCACTGCCAACTTTCCAGAAAGAGCTTAAGCTGCAATGCACCTAGCTAAAGAGGTGTATGGCAGCACACCAGTAGGTCCATGCACAAAACACAGAAATAGCAAAGATTTGTGGGTTACAGTCTCTCTTCTGTGAGATTTCCCCTTAAATGCCCTGGCAATGTATGTTAAGCAACTTCATATTGAGCCATTTCAGTTACATCCTTGCTTGCTCACAGAGTTAAGGTATGAGTCACCATCACAGCACATTCACTCTATGCCTTTTAAATAGCAATTTGTTAAGAAAAGAGGTAAAAATATCCCTCATACTCAGAGCAGAAAGAGTTTGAAAGTTCTAAGCTTCCCAGTCTTATGGATACAGCTGAGGCCATCACTGGGGACAGCAAAATTATGGCTTTATGTGGGAGAGACACTTCTCCAAGTTTCTCAAAAACAGATGAGTCTCCTCATTCAGCCCATAGTTGTTTAGCTGCAGTGGCATCTACAGGCACCGTTCTGCTACCAAAGTGAAAGTCCATACAAGATGGAGCAAGCCAAGCAGGCAGGAGGCAGCCAGAAGGTTACAGCCTGGCCATGTTGTGCAGTCCTTGCAACCTTGTCCCAACAGGAGTTGCTGTGTTGCCTCAGCAAGATTTGGGAAACAGGCTCATGCATTCAGTAGCTTTATTCCACCTGAAATATAAATAATCTGTTGGTCAGTCATGTCAGCTGTCACTCGTGTACATGGGAAAGGTTTTCTGGGAAATATTTTGTCAGGGATGGCAGTACCATCTCCTGTCCATGAAGCAAATTAACCTCATAGCTAATGGATGCTTTGTCCTAGGTTCAATCACAGCAGGATTCGCGGGTATTATTAAGGACTTAATATTACGGAGACCCAAATTAAATCAGATAAACATTTTGCAAGGAAAGAAAAGCTGACAACATGTTTCAGTTAAAACCTTTCTAACCTAAGAATCTGTCTTCAAGCCATTCACAGAAGCCTTTAAAATCTGATAATCACTTCATAATACTTCATACTTACTGCTCAACTTGAACCTCAGCTACAGCTTTTGTAAACTGTGGCAGCATTCTTGTTCCAGATGGCATACAAAATAATTCATAAACAACAAAGTTCAGCAGGTTTATAGCAGCTGTTCAATATCAGCACCTTGGCTACCAGCTTCAGCATAACTGAGAGACTTCAATCAGCTCCTGCCTGCCTTCCAACAGCACCAGAGCATGTGTTTAACATGCTCTCAGAAAGAAGCCAGACAAACAGGGAGGTTAAATCATCCAGGCAACCCTGTAGCACACCTGCAGCACTATCCTTTTTTTTTTTTAAATACATGAACTTAGATACAAACAAGCAGTAAGATGTTTCAGAGTTTTAAAACATCATCGTTAAAAATACAGGTCCTACAAAACATTTTCATCTTGCCATAGTTCAAATATGAAATATAATCTTTCCAGCATGAGCATACTGTAAATGCAAACATAATATCTCTTGGGGTCAGAAAAGCTCTTTTTACTGTTGTACCTAAATGTATGCTGAGTATTATAAGAAATAGAGTATGTCAAAAATGGCTTTCTCTGTACCTGGCAGATCTTTATTGCTATTTCTGGTTTTTCCTCTCCTCTTTCCTTCCTGGTGCTTACTTTGGCTCTACTTTTCTTGTGTCCCTTCAAAATCTCCTTGTCCTGGATTCACCTTTGAGGTGCAGAGGAAAAAGGAGGACATATTACTTCACATTCTCTTTAAAGGTCACACAGACTGAGCTGGACAGAGACAACTTTCAAAGTCACTTTAAGGTCTTCTGATTATGGACATAACCACATCAAGTATTCTGGAAACTGCACGACCACATTAAGGTGGCATTAAGCCTGATACAATATACACTGCCTGTCAACATAGCTGATTAGCCCAGGCTCAATGCCCTGTGAGTCACAGACATACAGTTTCCAGGAGGCTTGGAATAAGCAATGCAGTATGGAGACATGCCCTAAGTACTAAATATGTCTGGAGTCTGCAAAGGGTGTCAGGGCATTAGCGCATTCAATCAATCCAGGACAGCAGCCCTTGGTGTATCTCATGGTTCCAGTTGGTAAGAAAGAGACAACTTGTGTCCTGAGGAACCTTAGTTCTAGCTTGGTAAACTTTTTACAAATTAGGGCTGACTTGGGCTCGTTTGCTGGCCATTGCTGATCAGGTGTGGCACACTGTGCGTATGGTCTGCAGATGTGCTTGCTCGCCTCGCCTGACACTGGCATGCCACGCCTGAAGGGATGACTAGCAAAAATAAGGTGCTTATGGTGGAGGAGTTCACCCTTAGGCAAGCGTGCAGCTGAGAAAAGCATTGCTTAAAAAACATTCAGCAGCCTATGCCTCCTGGAGCAACAAACACAGCCAATCTGACCCCCAGGTTTTTGTACCATCTCAATAACGAATGGCCAGTTAATGCTGGATTCTTCTTCAAGGCATCCTCCTCCTCCTCCCACAAATCCTGTGGTTTCCACAGCATATACAAATTTGTTGAAATTAAAATAGCAGTTTTGCATTGTGCTATTGTGTAAACATAATTTCTATTGAACTATTGTATAAACATTGGTTAAGAACTAATTTGAGGCTTTTAATGAGTTTATGTCCCACTCACAATTGCCAGGAAGCATCAGCAGGCTGAGGGGGGAAAGGATTCTTTTAGTTTTGACACACAGCAGGTTTTTAAGTAAAGCAAACAACTGAAGCCATCACTGTTTGGCATGAGGACATGATTCTAATTGACAACAAGAAGTAAAAGTCAAGGCAAGATTTCCTTTTTTTCCAAGCTACACAGATTAAAGTGTTCTTCTCTGTTTACAATGGCAATATGCTCCAACTACAGAAATTACTTTTGGCTATTCTGTGAGACCACATTAACTTTTTTAAACTGAAGAACTCCTCCAAGAGACAAGATTTCTGATATTTGCAAGGAAATTTATCAGTATGGCAAGTGTCTGATGATTATTTCAGTAGCACCCAGGAACCTTAAAAAACCATGGGCAGCAAACTCTGCCAACAAGAGTAATTCCAGTAGCACACTGCTACACATAACACAGAGTTGCAGAAGCTGTACGGCAACACAAGAAGGTATTAAGCCACAGAAGCATCACAGACTGCAGAAGCAACTCTTTCAGCTTGTGGAAACAACTCAAAGGTCTCTGTGACACTTACTGCTCCTGTGGTGTACCTACAAGGAGAAGATGCATCATCAAGCCTTTCCCATACACATCAACAGCCAAGTGCAGGTTTGGACAACAGGGGCGATTTGAAGCTGGCCAAATTGAGGAAGCCAAAAGCTTCTCTGGCATATACTCATAGTTTGACAAGCTGTATATAACAGCCTTAGGATCCTGAGAGTGATTAATAAGATACAAATGAAAAAAAAAAAAAAAAAAAAGGAAAGGCAGAAGGAATGATTGTGCATACAAACCTAGCTCTCAGGAACAAAATGAGCCCTGGAAAGGCTTCCTAATGGGACAGTGAGGACAACAGAATACATCACTATCAGGCACTCCGGGATTTTCAGCCTATTGGTGCTTCATAGGCATAACATTAAGTTCCCTTTCTCAGGTGTGATCTCTGTTTTAATGCCTTCCCATATAAAGTTACATTCTTCTTTATTCATAATATAATTAAATCACAAAATGCAAAAAGTATCTAAGAATATATATATAACACAGCTGTTGGGTTTTTTTTTTAAAATCCATTTAGTAAGGGGTCACTGAAAAATAATTCCGTTATTGCTTAGCATCTTATGTAGTAAGATCAAAACCGACGATTCTGGTGTTATCTAGATAGTAACGACAGTTAAACCCACATTTATGGGATAGTAAAGTCAGGATTTTTAAGTTTAATTGCCACTCTAATTGTAGGCCTAGACTTAATCTAGGAAATGATCCCTCATCAGCAGATTTTCAGTCTGACTTCTAAAATTACACAGAACACAATTTTGCCATAGGGTTTTTCCCCCCTCTTTGACCAAACTGAGACAAGCCAAATTCAACCATTTGTGTAGCACTAATTATGAAAGGGCAGGATTTTTTTTGGAGGGAAGAAGAAAGAATGGGGCAGGGGGAGGAAAATTACAAAATAATCCCCCCACAGTTCTGTAGGAGCCTTCTGCTTTCTCCTCCTCGCCCCTCTGGGAGATGCCAGACACAATGATAGTCATTGTCCTGATGTTGCAAACAGTTAACAAATTCAAGACAAAATCATGGTGGTAGTGGAAGAAACAGGTTGGATTAAGCTCTGGTTGACCAGTGTGTCCAACCGCAGCACTCCATGAGTGTGCTTTCTCATGTGCCAGGTATTAAAGCGCTCTTTAACCCTCTGCAAACAATAAGCACAAGACGGCGAAGCAGGAGAGCCGTGCCTTGGGTTCAGTGTAAGGCAGGCAGCAGAAAGCAGACAGCTTGCAACCACCGAACGCGCTCAGGTATTCAGTAAATCAATATTTGTGTGTTATTATTCTCACACGCATCCCATTTGCTGATTCAACGCTTGTTCCCACAGAAATGGGATCAGAGAGTCCACCAGCAGTCAGCAGGACAACACAGCCAGGCCAGGCATGCTGCCTTCAACAATCAGGCAGAGATCTAAAACTTTTTTTAATTAACAAACAATACATTTACATTAAAAAATAACCAGTAGAAGAGGGCACACTTTCCTCTAACATTTCTCCTCCTCGGCTAAAGATCAGGGCTCTCTGTCCCCAGCATGAGGCAGCTACTTAGCCCAAACCCCTCTGTCCTATTTCTGAGCAAACCAGATCAAGATGTCCCATCTTAGTATGTGATCGGCACAGAGGTTCCATTCCTCTACATATAGCAAGGAGAAGGAAACTAAGAGAAAACCAAGAACATCTTCAGAAAGCACACAAACAAGCAGTTCAGTTCTGTTCTACCTTAGTGTAGCAGCAGTCATCATTTTGTCACAGCAGCAATCAGCTTCTGCGAGGATATCAGAGATGTGCTGCATCCATGGGCGTTGAGAGCTGTGGTTGCTGTCATGGTTCACCCACTCTCTTGTCTTTGAAAAGTCATATAGACCAGCAGAAAAGTCTCACACTTAGAGAAAGGCAAGCATTGCGGCTATCTCCAGAAAAGGTCAGAAAGTCAACACAAGGAGCCGTCAGCTGGTCAGCCTCACTTCACTGCGTGGGAAGAGCACAAAGGGAGTCATCTTGAAGCACATCTCTGAGGACACGGAGAAGCTAGTTGGGAACTGCCAGCGTGGACTGATTAAGGGTAAATCATGTCTGATCAACCTGACTGCTCTCTGTGATGAAATGACTGGAGTTGAGGACAAAGGCACAGCAGTGGACATCATTTACCTCAGTTTTAGCAAGGCTTTCAGCACTGTCTCCTACAACATGCCGCCATCCAAGTTGGAATCTTATGGTTTGAATGGGTAGACATCCTGATCAGTAAACCACTGGGTGGATGATTGGGCTCAGAGGGATCCCTTGCAGTGATACAGGCTAGGGAAAACTGGCTGGGGAGCAGCTGTATGGAAAAGGCCCTGGGTATGCTGGTGGTCAGTGGGCTGAGCAGGAGCCAGCAGAGATGGCCACAGCTTCCTGGGGACGTTTGAGCAGGAGCACAGGAGCAAAAAGGTAGCAATTATCCCCCTTCTACTTATTAGGTCACACTCTGTGCCTAGTTTTAGGCATCCCAATGCAAGACAGACACTGACTACCAGGAGCAAATCAGCAGAGGGTTACCCAGATGGTCAGGGGCTATAGCACTTGCCCTATGAAGAGAGGCTGAGGAACAAAGGCTTGTTTAGCCTTGAGAGGAGACAGCTTCAGGGCTGTAACAGCATCCTTCCAGTGCCTTCAAGGTGGTTATAGGCCAGGCTTTTCATAGTGATGCACAGTAGGAGGATAAGAGACAATGAGCATAAGTTGAAAGGAATGATTTTCAGACCAGCTATATGGAGAAATTGTTTCCCTATGAGGGCAGATAAGTAGCGTAACATGGGCACAGAGATATGGTGCCATATCCACCCTTGTAGGTTTTCAAGATCCAGCTGGATAAACCTCCAAGCAAATTAGGCCAATCTCACAGCTCTCTCTGCCTTGAGCAGCAAGCTGGACTTTGTGACCCGTGATTTATCATGCCATTCTCCTTTTCTTTGAATTTCCAAGCCAGTAGCAGGCTACCAAGCCCAGACTTTGTCATTGCACTGGTTATTCTTTCTTATAGTGAGAATTCAGCATCTGTCACCTTCTGTGAGAGCACCCCTTCAAAAGCACCTATGTTACAAACAATCAGCTGTAGATGATACCTTAAGGTGTAAAAATACTTTGTAACATTCACACCTCTGCCTGGATTACTCATTAAATAACCAAGTAAATAATACCGTGTATTTAACACTAGCTTGACTCCAGCTAAGCGCATGGCAAAGATTTGGCATAACAGCCTTCCTTGCAGCCCAAGGGTCCTGGAAAGCCTGCACACCTGAGTTACCATCACTAACAAAACCCACTCTGATGTGTCTGTACTGCCATGAGAACCCATGAGAACTACATGTTCTGCAACTATGGCTTCTGTTGCAATGAACCCATCTGCTGTAACATCAGCCTGGAGGAGTTGTGCCAGACCTGTGTGTTAAAGTCTTCCGTGCTACAAACTCCTGCAGTTTTTCCTCACATGCATTTGTCTGAAGTGAAAGATAGGCACATTCCACTCAGAGCACAAGATATCCACTTACTTCTAGCATTCAACATCCATTTCCTCTCCTTGGCTTTTCCAGATATAGTTTTAAGACACACCTGTCACTTGCAGTCCTTATTAACTGGGACTTTTCTAGGACGAAATCAATGTTTCTGTTGAACAAAGAACTTAAAGAGCAGACCATTCAAAACTTGCAGCCTCAATACAGATAAAGGATTAAGGAAAGAACTAAATCAGTGCTGGATGCCTGTTACACTTACCCTCCACATATTTTCTGTTTGATAGTGAAAAAGAGATAGAATGGATGGCTGACCTGTCCCGACTGCAGGAGTGCAGCTTTTAATCATACAAACAGTGCACCAGCGCTCCTTCATTGTATGGTTACACAAAGGCAAGCCATGGATGCTATTACATTACCAAAAAGAAAACAGTGTAGAAGTGTGACGTTCCTTCCATATTCCCAACTACATATTTGTAATATCTGCACAAAATTAAAAAAAAAAAAAAAAAAAAAGTCATGTGCTCAAAATGTGCACAAGATAAAACAAATAGTGACACCAAGTAATCCATCTGGAATATAGACCATTAGGAAAACTCATGTCAGGAATATCAGATTATATCTGACAGAAAAATCTTCTAGAGAATACATACATGGATGACCAACTTCTAGAAGCTTTTGTCAGCCCTGCAGACAATTTCTCCTGTAGGCCCAACATGTCAACCTTCTTTCCCTTCGTTATCTCACCCAGAAAATGAAGGCTATCAAATACACAAATTTCTTTCAGCAGGCTACGCAAACAGATAAACACACAGTTAATTAATGCCACAGTAATTTCTTTGATCTTCCAATGAAAACAAAATTTAAATCATACTATTTCAGTCTAGAAGCTTAGAGTTAAAAAGCTTAGAAACTCATCCGGGACTTCGAATCCAACAATCATTTGGCTGATGTCATTAAAAGAGCTGAATTAGACTTGTAATTATTCCCTTATGAGTTCTGCTGTCTATCTGAGAAAGAAGGGTATTCATTTCTGTCCTCAAAATTGATTTATTTTGGTGAAAAAATTGAAAGGTTGGAGACAGCAGGAACTTAGTTTTACTGTGCATCTGATAAAATACAAGAAAATAAGTGTCGATAATGAAGAACATCCCTGCCAGTCAATAGGAACTGTACCTTCTGTTTACATTGCATGGCAGTTTCCTTGAGATCCTCAGGATAAATCCTATCTCCACAGTTCCGCTTGGCCATCCACTGGTTAGTGCAGTAACACTTCATTAACATGCAAATGTTTGACAGTTATTGGGCTTAAGTACATCTGCATATTTATAAACAACCATTCCAAACCACATCCCTATTTAAGGAAACTGTTTAATGACACTGAACCTAAAGTCTTTCACATATCCATTGAAAATTATATTGGAGGCAGATTCACTCACTTTATACTTAAATGGTACTTCTAAAAATGCTATTTACATAGGTAGGTCAAAAAATGCCTCGATCCGCTTTTCATTTTTTTTTTTTATTTGTTCTTTTGTGGCAATCAACCTTTCCTCTTTTTTAAAAAAATCTATTTTATCATTGAAAAGGAAAAAAGAACAAAACAAATCATGCTTTGGAAATCAAGATAGGGTAACCTTAAAACAATGAAAAACAAACGTCCATTAAACCATACTTAAACAGAAATCTGTAAAATATTCAGTCAAAATATACAGCCTCTGTATTTTCAAAACAAAAGGCTAGAGAACCACTAGACAAGCAATGCACAATATTAAAAGTTGCTCAGAAATCTACTAACTTAATTTCTTTGTTCATAATAGTAATTCTGCATGCCTCAAGATGACTTCTATTTTTCTTTTATGTCATATTCTACAAAGCACATACCAAACCCAGCATAGGAACTGCTACTTGTAGTGGCACATTCTACCCAAAGCATCTGGAAATTTTAAGCATGGAATATCACAAATTTGGCCAGAAATTTGGATTTCTCAAAAATTTTCATGCAAAGTATACTTAGTGATAAAGATTTTTTTAAAAAAAGGACAAAAATTCCAAAAGCAAAAGGATACAAACAGTTATTAACTAATAACTTTATGTTTTAACATTCTTTTTTCTACTGCTTGAAGGTCAATATGAGAGCACATTAATGTAGGAAAGAGTAGGAGCAGCTGAATCAAGTTAAGAGGTAGTTAAGAGGATTGCACTCAATCACCCTAGATAAGCAGAGTCATTTCCGATTCCCATCCTTTTGTCCTTTAGCACATCAGAGTAGAAGTTGCATATCCTTCCTCAACAACCATTTAAGATGCACTATCTTTTTATTTGGGGTGGGTGGAAAAGAAATAATGTTACCAATCTGTATTAGTTACCAGTGATTTTCTTTGAATCTATGGGACTTCGTCCAGCTGAAAAATTATTTATAAGTTATACACACTTGCACACATTCACAGGTAAAATATAAAATATATTCTCTCAAAGCACGCATTGTTCCTGTGGGGCTTAGTCAGTAACCTCCAGCATAGTATGACTCTGTTTTCCACCTCTGCACTATTTTTTCTGTTGACAGACTGCTTTGAAGAAAAAGCCTTCTAAATTCATCTACACCCAAGTTAAAACTACTTTGCCCTAAAATGCCAGCAAAATACCTTGAGAAGTGAAGAACAGTATCTTGGTCTCAAAACTCCCCCACACCAATAAACTCAGAGTAAGAGCTCTTACAAGATCTTGGCTTCAGCCCCAGAGCAAAGTTGACCCTACAGTCATTGTTAAGTTTCCCCACCTCCCATAGAGGACATGTACCCAAAAGTTCACTGTTCATCCAACAGAGTCCATGCTCATGGCAATGGAAATCTGGACCTTAACAGTGCTGCAGAATGGACTCTTCACACTCCTCCTACCTTGCCACGATGTTTCTTTACAGGTCCATCTTCAAAATTATTCATTTGGCCCAGCTGCACAAGTGCCAATACTTAACTACGGGCCTCTTCCCTTATTTCTATCAATCTGGGTACCAACCAAACACAAATCTATCCCTAGTCAGCCATGAATCATCAAAGAGACTGACATGGGCCGTTTGTGCATGTGAACTGTAAAACTTGAATCAAGTATTCCATTATAGACAAGAGATTAACATGTTCTGTACTCACACATTTAAAAAAGTACAGGGCTGAAGGCCAAACACCTTTTCTGTAGAGACCTAATCCAGCAGATCCCTGTTATACAGATTACATAAAAAGTTTTATTGCATCTCCTGTTTGCTGCACCACTGTCTACAGAAACAATTTTAAAGATATTGGTGAAGAGGAGAAACTGAAATTTCTGAAACATTAGCAAATATCCCGAAGTGTTACATAAATACCATGGTAAAATACAGAAGCATATCTGTTGCCAGTTTCATTTTGGTCATATTTGTCTGTGTATACATTCTATCAGAGTCAACTATGTTCTTGTCTCTCTTTGGACTTTTAAAAGAGACATCAAAGAAATGAG
This sequence comes from Patagioenas fasciata, assembly GCF_037038585.1. NCBI lineage: Eukaryota > Metazoa > Chordata > Aves > Columbiformes > Columbidae > Patagioenas > Patagioenas fasciata. Next base: position 99,653,200 of record NC_092521.1, on the reverse strand, counting down.
CACTGAAATCCTGGAAAAGAGAAGATATGTTATAGCAACTGCTAGTGCACAAGAAAAGAAATTACCTTACTAGGACAAAAATAAAACCATTTGAGAAACTGAAGCAAAGAATTCATGGTGGGGGTTGGTTTTAGGTTAAGAAAACGTGCAATGAAACCAAGAATGTCAGGTATGAACAAAATTCTATACAGCACTCATTAAAAACTAAATATTTTTCATTTACAGGAGCTAAACTTGCCTGCATATTTCCTATTCTAAGTGTAGGAAATACTACAGTAAAAATAACTGCTAGAGCCATGCAGACACATTTTGAGCTACACATGAAATGCTAAAGAAAAATTGCATGATAATTCCATGTATAATTCACATTACTTACCATGATAATTCTCAAGGTAAAAGAAAATATTGAAGATTACACCATTTTATGTAAAGATGTCTTTATTGGTTTTGTGTATTTAATGCAAGCCATGTGCTTTCCCCACAGTTCAGATTCATGTTTCCAAGCCTCCAACTAAACTAAAAATAGGAATACACACAGCTAGGACTACAAGCCTTTGCTCCCAATTGCCTAAAATTTGGCTCCATTACAGAATGTAAAGACTGGAGATAACGTTTTTAAAATTCTCAAAATATTTTAGTTTTTAAGACCATCCTTCAGAATCAAGTTCAGAAACATTTGTCTCACTGAAAGTCAGTGAAGCAGTTTTCAATGACTAGACTTCTTATAAAACACTGGCCCTAGAAGTCTTTAATCAAGGTGTCATTTCTGAAAGTTTTACCCCCAGCCTAGAAGTTTTTCTTCTGGTTTATCCTCCTACAAAAACAATGAAAAGGACTGCTTTTATTGAAAAAAAAATCTGTCAAAACCACAATAGTAGAAAGCATGGGGGTTTTCATTGTCAGTTTTATGATAAATTAGTTTATATTTTTTGTAAATAAACAGTTCATTTTCATGTTTTGAGTTGTGCTGTGTACCACTTTGGCATCATTTTCAGGCATTATCAAATGGTGGTGATACAGCTGATAAAATACAGATCACATTGGAGATGACATACTAATGACAACTCATCATCAAGACAATTTACCCTTGTGACAGCTTCCTGTTACAATGAGAAAGAGAGCTGGTTCTTGCATAGCCCCTTCATGGCCCTTACCTTTCCACTTCAACTGTCAAATGAAAGAAATGTTGCCTACATGAGATTTGATATCATCATGAGAAATCACAACTTTACATAAGCGATGAACATAGCATACCAAAATGAGATAAGCAAAATGGTTTAGTGCATAGAATATCACATCTCTGAGATCATCACTGACGTTCTTCTCCTATATCTTTGTATGTGCTTACACCTGAACTCTCTCTGCTCTATTATTTTATTTTCATTTACCAAGGAGATTGCAAAAAGACAAGCTCCCCTCTTCCAGGTAGGACATAGTCTCACCACCCAGTCATGTAATGCCATGTATCCAGTATGGGGTAGAAAAGAAAGCAGACTAAGTGGGTGGATTTTATTTTGAAGCACACTATGGTTAAAACAACTTATTAATAGTGCCAGTTGGGGAGATGTTTGGGAGCAGGCCCTTCTAACACAGGATGAGCTGTACCTGCTCCTTTCAAGCCTCATCGTTTTGCTTAAAGTTGATACCAAGGCTGTGGAAGATAGATAAAGCTCAAGAAAGCGAAATATCTTCTCCAAAGAATTACTCCTTCATTTCTTCTTTTGATCTTAAGTGTTAGCCAAAGTCTAGGCTCTTTGAAAAGTGCTCTGAAAAACCCTGAGATCCCTATTGACAAAGCTAGCTTTGAAGACCACTGAGTAAAAAAAAAATCTCATTTTCAAAATGGACTCTCACACTGCTTCAGAATAATTTATAGCTTGTTTCTCTTACTGAACACCATAAAAAAAGAAAAGCATGATTATATAAGGCACACATAGGAATCTGAAATACAGAAGGCAGGTCAGACCCAAGGCATATCCGTAAATCCTTCCACCAGGATGGAGAACTCAGGACCTGGCACAAGCCAAACCAAGTTTGACAGGGCGGTCTCATTCCTTCTATCCCATCCTGCCATAACTGATGCTCGTGGCCAGCACATTCTTACCAGGACAGCACAACTGATTATTTTCCACTACATGCAGAATATTTTGAAGATGCTAGCAACATGCCATTTTGAAAAAAAAAAATCAAAGTTTTAATACACTTCCTCAGCCTCATGCAAAACCAATAATTTATCTGAACAGCATCCCTATTTGCCAAGTGGGCCAGATATTTTTAGTTACAAAGACTCAGTTTTCATCACAATTAAACTGTTTGGGCTGAAATTTTCTTTTTCGATAAACATAAATTTTAGTTTTCACATACAAATTAATTAAAGAATACATGTTGGAAAATCCTGGTGGCCTTGTCTTTGGGAAGCCTTAAAGCACATTTGCTTTGGATCAGGAGCTGGCAACATGACAATGAAAGGTCTGCCGGTTGTGAACATGCCCACTTTTTATCTCAGAATTTTCCAAAATCTCTCTACTTGGTAGAAAATAAAAATCTGCATGCACACACCTTGTAAAAATAACTTAATACATAAATTCTCTAAGTTTACACTGACAAGGCTTTTGCAACTAAAAAGCTGCTGCTAGGTTATACAGAATCTCTCTGCTCCTCAGTTGGTGAAGTACCACAGAGAATTGCAGAAAGAAATTAATTATTGTGTCCTCATATCAGGACTGGAACAGCATGCAGTTATCATGCAACTTGCTCATATACTGCATAAAGAGAAAACAAAACATCAAATAGCTTGTCAGTTTAAAGAGTGCTTTCTGTTTGAGGAGAGGGAGAGGTGAGAAGGGATGTTTATGTAAATGAGGCAGAGAAACTACAGAGAAAAAAGATGCAAGCACATAATTAAAATCTGTATCATAATGCCTACATACGATATACCAACTGAGATTACAGGACCAATATTGATTCTAGCATCAAACTTTTCAGTGCTACATTTTACAATTTAATAATGTTCTTCTAAAATATGCTTTTAATGTGTAATCTCTATTATAGCACAATGAGCCCAAGATGATTTTTCGAAGATGGACTTATTTCAAACAAAAAGTGAAAACTTACTTTCAACTCTGTTCCTAGCTCTTTGATGAGATCCAAGCAGATGAATGTCTGAAGCCCCACAATTTCATACAAGCTTGCACAAAACCTGAGGTCCTTCTGCATGTTAAATGGTATGGTTTATGAGAGCTTCATGGCCAAGTGTTAGAGACTGAGACTCACGTTTCAATTTGAACTTAGTAAATTTTGCAATTTTAAGGTGACCTGTCTGAAGATATTTACTTCTGTATTCAAAGGCAGTATGAAAATAAGGGAAATGGTCCTCTAGTATGGATGGGGAAGGCAATTATTCCCCAAACATTTCTACCTGTGTTTTACAAAAAATGAACAAACAAACAAAAAATACAAAAGAAAACCAAAAAACAACAACAACAACAACACAGGAGTTTTGACTTGGTAAGAAAAAGATTTCTTCAGAAAACGGAAAAGCTGCATCTTTATTAAATCGAAATGATTTCAGACACTTGTCATTTGCCCAAACTGCAGATGATTATCAGGCTGAAGACAAGAAGTATAAGCAGGGCTTAGCAATTTATTTATTTTTCTTAGAGGCTCTGTCTGTCTCATATGTCAGACAGGCATGTGTATTATGCACATCCAGCAGGGGACAGAGATCAGAAATTTAAAGGAGCTGTTTGTGATTTTGGATGGGATGTGGCACACAGATGAAAGAGCAAACATTTTCTCCCTTGGTTTAACGCTAGCACTAGATTCCTAAATTAAGCCCAGCAGGAAACAAACATCCACCACAGATTTCAAAAGATATCTCACATCTTTGTATTAAAACGTGTTATTTTAAGAGTCCCAAATGCTGCATGTCTGATTTGTATTAAGTCCAGAGCCAACATAGGAAGTGTTATTTGATTTATTTTAAAAGAAGGCAGAAAATATTAGTGGACAATAGAATGTAAATTGCAGGAAGCCAAAAGAAAATTGAGGAGTAGGAGATAACAGGCCTGATGCTATTATCTATAAGAATACTAACACCACAGGCTTCAAAAAATTACCTTGATGACCTTGAGAGCTTGCTCAGACTAAAGAACATCAAGTTAGCATATTTTCCTGGGGGGGGGGTGGATGGAGGACAGCCTCAATTTTTCTTTTTCCAAATGCACCAAAGCTATGTTTCTGACATACACTTCCTGTGTAAGCTCACCTAGGTGTTCCTGCTCCGGTGGGGGAATTGGACTAGATGATCTTTCAAGGTCCCTTGCAAGCCCTAACATTCTGGGATTTCCTGCTACACTGAACAACTACAATGTTGTATTCCCACAGAAGGCAAAATTAGACATCACCCTGTACTTTCCTCACATGACATGTGTGATAATTCGTGAAAACAACAAGAATTCTAGATCCATATACAACTAGAGTTAAAATTCCCAAACCTGAAAATTATTTTCTTCTAACACCCTATCTTGCTTTACACAAAATGTAAAATCACCAGGATAGGATTTTGCCCTGCTCAGTCACAATGCACTAAGCTTTTATTTTGGAGGTTGTAGATATTTTTTTTTCCTCCTTTCCCACTGACTTTGATGATGTTTTGGGATTAAAACAAGGAGCAGGCAGTTCCCATGAGATGAAAGACATAGCTGCAAAGGACACTTACTTAGAAGATTAAAAAAAAAAAAAACAACCTCTTGGAGTTTGAGATGCTGTTATGTATTTATTTAAAGAAACACTCCCTTGAATGGGCTTAGACTTCAAAATTTTAAATAAGTTTCTGCTTTTACTGACTCTAGTTAGAAATAAAACTTTTTTTTAATTGCCAAGCTGACGAAAATTATAACAACACCTTCCCAGGTATGCTAAATGCATTATTACAGACAGAAAGAATAGCTCCAAGTTCTTCTGTAAACAGTGCCACTAAAAACCCCCTAAGTTTAATTCTAATTTATGGTCACTTATAATTCCCATCCACCCTTACTCCAACGACACCATTTTGAAAATGTTCCCCACATCCCTCACCCATCAGCTAATTCCCGGCTGTGCCCAGAGGCAGCCCCTGCTACGGCAAGTCCTGAGCTGTGCTTTAAGAGGCTCAGCCAAGCTCTCAGGCCAGAGTAGAGACCTGATGGACCCACGTCCCTCAGAAAGGCCTAATTTTACTTCCTTCTCTAACCGGTTTCTTATTTCATAGCATTTTTACTGTTTCCACTTCCAGCCCTGCCCAAGTCTCCTGTAATGGCCCAAGACAATGAAAGGTCTTTTTTTCTTTGGGAAATAGGCTAAAGATGGACCAAAGAAGTATTTTTGACAGCAGGCAGAGTTCTGTGTGCATAAATGAGCTTTCTCACACTCTTGGATCAGCCAAGCAAGAGGAGAAAGGATACCTTTAGTTTCAGTTCCTGACACTACTTCTGCTTGTTATAGAATAGAAAGGATTACATAGTCTACAGTAAAAAACATAAAAGATGTGTTTACTGTTCTTTGCCAGCTTTGGAATAGAGGAAAGAAAATAGAGGAAAGAAAATCTACTCTTATTACATTTCTCAATTTGCTAATGTACTTAAGGTTTATATTTCTCCACAAACCCAAAATGCAGATTTATCCTCTTATATTTGAACCTGTATTTGCTTCCTATCACTCAGCTATTCTGTTAGGCTTTTCATCAGAATTTGCCCTCATATTCTGAGGTACTAGTGTTTTGTTAAATTGTTCCAGAAGTGTCAAATACAGAATTGTTTTTCAAACGTGACTTGTTTTGTTTTTTTAAACATGAGTGTGCCATAACTTTTATTTATCATACTTAGCAGTTGTATCATATTCACCATGAGCTGTGACTGTCTCTTGGACAGGTTTGTGCTCTGTGGTCTTGCACTCAAATTGTAAGGCCAAAGAGGGAAAGAGCATAGGGACAGGCACCACAAAAGAAGAAAAACAATCTGCTTTTCTGAGTTTTGTGAAGTATTGTATAACAGTGATTCTTGATTCATGAATTCCACACAAATACACAACATTTTTAAAGCATATCTACACCTGAATACCTGCTCATTCCAGATTGTTTTAGATATGCATGCAGCTTACATTAAGATTTATCCAAAAAGAAAGGGTATCTTAAAATAGAAATAAACAGAATATATTTACAACCTTCATCAGGACTGTCAATAAATTCGTAAGTGATAATAGTCTCAAGAAAAAGCTATAGAATTTGATCTGTCCCCAGAGGTGACTGTTCTGCACAGGCCAAAGACATTATGGCATAGTTAGACTTCAGTACTCCTGAAAAACTAGACCCCAAGAGACTTTCTCCCAGTTACAGAGTTCTCCCTAAGTACCTCAATACTGGCCATGGTCTCTTGATGAACAGCTTTATGGAAGCACTCAATGAATGTCAGTGATCACTCAAGCACATTTTGGACCCATCACCACTGTAACGACTAACCACATCGTGTTAAACATATACGTTCAAAATGTAGAACAAGATTTTTTTTCTGGAAATAAACAGAAAGTTGAGCTGATACAGACTTTTGCTAAATTAAACCAACAGCTCAGTTTTTTTCACGCAAAATTCATCTTTATGGAACGATAAACAAACTAAAGACTGCTTACTTAAGAGGGAAGGACAAAGCCCTCAAGCTATAAATCACTATTCTGTAAAAGCTAGTTCAAAAACAGTTAAAAGGTTTAAAAAATGGTAAATGTAAATCACAACTGTTTTCATGGAAGCAATGGTTTATCTTTAATGCTGCACTGTCAATACCTTTATTGTGACTGGAAGCAATGAAATGCAAGAAGTTTGGTATAATTACCTCAGTGTATTCAGTATTTTAAATGGATCAAGTGACACGAATTGATTTTTAAAGATTCAGCTCAGGGAAGTAAGAAGGGGATGCTTGGGAAAAAGCCATCAGTTCCATCCGCAGAGTGGAATTGATTATATGTTATGGATGGCTTATGCTCTAGGACTATAAAAAATTGCAGGTGACTTTGGTTACTAGAGGAGCTATCATTCAGTCTGAATTATTGACATTTTTGTATAGTGTAGTTTCAAATGTCTCCCTTGGTTTTCTTTTGCACTCTCAAAATGCAAATATTCAGAGCTATCACCCAAAGGAAGGTCACAAGGTTGAACACAGGAACAAGCTATTCCAGTACCTGCGACTTCATCAAAACCAAACTCATATCTTGCAGCCAGTACACAAGGGGAACTTTAACTTTCCTCTTCCACTAGCTTCTTTCAAGATCATTTTATATATCAGGAGATGGAATCCAAACTGAAAAAAAAAATATACCTAGAGACTGTTCCACTATGATCAGCAATGATGTTACACCCTTCATTTGATACTTAAGCACCAACTACCAAAAGGATTCACTGAGTGGCAGAAAATCATGAAAATAGAATTGAAGAGTTTAAGATTCCCAAATAATATCAGATCATTGTATGGGGAAACCTATAGACTTAAAATCAGGCAAGAAAGACTAACACACTTCATCTTTGTTCCAAAACACACATCATAACTAATACTGAAGGTCACTGAATGAAAGAAAAAAAGCTGTTTTATCTTGATTATGCTTTCCAATCGTACACCCTTAGGACATGGCCACACTCTTTCCATGGGATCCCATTCCCTTTCAGTACTCTGAATGGACAGTGATAATGGAACAAGCGATCATTAATTATTTGGTCTTACCCCTACTATTCAGTGTGAAGTCCCACGTCTTGTTTACTGTGTACTATTCAGAGTCTGATTTGAACAATAAATTATTCATTCGCTTGTGGGTTTTCCTACAGTGCTCATCACAACAACTTCTGAATGTGTTACAATCATTAAGTGATTCATTTTCACATAATCTTTGTGTGATGAAGTGAATGACACCATTGTATGCACATTACAGAAGGGGAGGCATGACATGGGGATATTAAGCATTTGCTAATTCCAAGTGTGCAAATGGAGGTTTGTAGGGCCAAGTTTCTTCAAAATACTTACATTTGTCACATCATTCGAGTCAGCTTCAGTAGCACATGTGGATCACACCCCAAGGTCTGAGAGTAGACCCCTAGAAAATTAGGAATACAATCATGATCCCTTGATCACCTGAAAACATTTTGTATTTAAACTGTACTGCACATAAGACATGATGAGACAAAAATGTTGCAGTCAAAGGTAAGAAATTCTCAGAACATGCAATTATATTGCACAGGTGTACAAGAAGAATAAACAGCAAAAAATCAAATACAGAGGCACTGAGGTACAGTAAGGATTCGTGCCATGCTCCTTTCAAAGAATGCCACATTTGCAGTTTCCACCACTAGCACACCACCAAGATTTTTTGGTTTATGTCTCTCATCTTCCTCAGCTAGGTGAGCTGGGTGTGGTGAAGGGAAGAAGAATAATATCATGTGTTCATTTCAGACCTCCGTCCAAATGGGAGAAATCCCAGGAACTCAGAGGGGGCAGGATGCAAAGCGGCAGTAGATGGGCTGAAGAAGAAGCTCCAGGGACCTGCCTCACCATGGAGCTGGCAGCAAGCCGAGAGAGCATCCCAGGGGTTAAAAATGCTTGGGCCTGCATAGGTTTAAGCAATGCATACCACCTTTAATCTTTCCTTGTTAGGTGTAATTCACTCAAATACATCTGATCTCATTTAAAAATCATTAATAACCTCTACATGCTTGTTGCATGTATTAATACAGTTTCTATCACGGCAACTTCTCCCACAGTTTGATCCTTTCCTGAGTGTCCAAACCTGACAAAATCATACATGCAGACCGTCTGGCATCTTACATAGCCTTCCAATAAATGGTTATCCTTACACAGGGTTTACCTTTCTTGGCTACAAGTGAAAACAGTTCCAAACTGTGCTAAACTTTCTTAAAAGGCAGGCATGGAGACAGCTGCTGTGATGGAAAAAAATCCTTTCAAAATTACTGTGCTACAAAAATAAAGGGGCTTCTGCCTCCATTCCAATATCTATAGTACTTCCATGAGAAATACAACTGGATATAGCCGTACCATATGCAGGGCAGCACACATCATGTTCAGCAGCTGTAACCCAACAGGCTGTTCATTATATGCCAACACAGATCCATTTTTTGCAAGTGCCCCAGAATCTGTTACCAGTTCTGGAAAAGGTCTCTTATAGACTATAAACATGTTACTGGAAGACCCTTTCCTCCATACCTTCAAAAATCTGGCTTAATCACTGCAACACAGTTCAAATTATACAGCAAGGACAAGTGAGTCCATCCTATACTCAGACTTGCCGTGTCTTTCATTCCTTGGCATGAATTTTTCTTCATGGCTTTCCAGGCAGCCTGGGAAAGTTCCCTCTGAATTCAGTAATTCCTGTATGTGGGTTGCAAATCCAGATGCTCCTCTGGTCTTTGCAGAACTCCCCATACTCATCATTCAGGAAAACAGGGTTCATTGCTAACAGCAGTGGTATGGTGAAGCTCAGTCTTCTTTTCTCATTCCCAAGGTGATACCACACCACAAACATGCCACTTTGGTTTTGTGCCTGAGGAAGACTCTTGAAACTGCCTGGAGTGTTCGTCATATAGCTGACAGTACCAGTCAAGGTATGTATGAGATAAGCCTGAACCAATGTCTGGCAGGAGGTGTTTTCCCCTGTGGGTAGGCAGAATGCCTGGGAGAAGAGGTTGTAAGGAACTGAGCAGGGAGGCACATAGGTCTCCAGGCCTTTGTTAATATTTGCTTGACTCTGATGCTTCAATTTCTATCACTCACAAGTTTTAAAGAGGTCGGGTTTACAACACTAACCACTGTTGAATTTACAGGGCAGCCATCAGATTACACTGACATCAAACCTTCGGAGAAGAGACCTCATGGAAGAGAAACAGCCACCTGGGCGTTTGTGGTCAGTACTTCAGCTCACATCCAAGTCTTAATAATTCATATCGCTCATAGTAGCTGTGTCTTCATACATAATGTTCTACCCAGTTTCTTCTATTACATATTACACCAAACTAAAGATGTATCTCAAAATGGGGAAATAAATGTATCTCAAAAATTCAGCTCAGCCTGATTTCAATATAACACACAAGTCTGATCCCTCTAGAAGTTTTAGGCTTGTTAGGAGACCATGGAGATATTTCAAGCATTTATTTACTTCTTACATTTGAGTGTTTCAGAAGCAGAGTAAAATTGACATGCGTTACCTGTGAACAAACTCAGGACAAAACCCAGACCTGAGCATCTCTCACCCAGAGGAACAATGTGTAAGCTAAAGCAGTAAAAATGAGTTGAAGCTTTTATGGGAAGACTGAGATGCCAAAGACTAAAGCCTGTGCTCAGGCTTAAGAGAGAACAGAAATGTGAAGCAGTTACAGACTCAGAGTGCAAGCTGCTAACACAAAGGTCACCAGTAAGTAGTTTTAATGAACAAACGAGGTCATGGACAAAAAGCATGTTAGTGAATACCAGTTCCACTCTAGCGGTCTATGAAACAGCAAGCAATTTAGTACATTCGGAGAGATAATCTGCAGCACAGGCATTTGATAGCTGTAAGTCAAGTAAAAATTGTTCACATTTGTGCTGAAATCTGCATTTGCTGTTACTTTATGCCTACCTGCATCACAATGCGCCTACACAAAAGAAAATTGCTTAAAAGAAGTAAAATATCTGGTATGCTGGGATAATTCATAATTTTGTAAATATTGAGGATAGTTCTTTGTTCTACTATGCACTAGTATCCAGCACACACACAAAAAAAAAATCTGATGTAGTCTGAACCTGACAAATACACTCATCCCATTTAAAACATATATATTTCATACAGACTTTTTCCCTTTGAGTTTTTGTATGCCTATATTGTTTAAACTATGTTTTATGTTATAACGTCATGTAACTCCAATCAGACTGAGTTTAGTAGGATAACTAGAATACATAGGAATAAAAAGGGATGTTTTCTTTGTACCTACTTAAATTACAAATCTATATTTGAAAAAAAAAAATAGAATATTTATTTTCTGTTTTTTTTTCATTTAAACTGATCCATAAGAAAAAAAAATTCTATATTGGGCTATTAATTGGGGGAAAAAAAGTTATAGGCAATTAAAATATTATAAGTAATATCTCATGATTTTTAATAGATTGCTTGGGAAACCCTTGCATAATCACAGCTCTTGTGGCTATCAGAGATTTAGAGAGCTATGAAAACTCTACTCTCTCCCTCTTCAGCTGCTACACAATCACTCTAATGACTCCCTCAGGCTGGGTTCAAGGAGCAACATCAACACGCTATAGAACGGCTGCAAAATTTGATACCTTCTTTTGTAGTCTATTTCCCTCAGCCTAAACTGCAGAGATTTCACATGAAGGGGGGGAGAGAATAAAAAAAGAGACTTTTAGAAATATGTCTGCCTTGCACGATAAATAAAATGAATTGCCATTGTCCCACAATCGAGAAAGATACCTCCTTGACCCATCACAAGTTGCAAGACTGTGGTCCTACTGTGTAAGCCCAGGAGGAAGACCTATTCATTGTTGCAAATGTAGTAACACTGCTGATCCACGAACATTTAAGCTACACCAACAAAACAGGAATGAGATTGGTCTGAAAATCTTGCATTTTTAAAAAATATGTCTAGGCATTTTTTTTAAGCTTCTGTCGCCTGAAGCTTCAAAATAAAATTCAGTCCTAACGTCAACCTCTTTTTGCTTTCCCCCTCTCCCTAAAACTGGAAATCCCCAAAAGAAACTTTGCTTTTTGTAACAATGAGTAACAAGATTTCGAAGAATTCTTGTTCTCCAGAAGCAAAGATCACAAACATCACCAGTCTCTACAGACTCCAGTCCTACAGTGAAGCTGTATTAAGTGCTTCTGCAAAATACTCACTTCATATTTTAAATTAAATTAACAGACAAACAAACAAACAAAAAAACAGCCAGTGACTGATTAGAAAGAAGCTGGAAGTGTTCCAGGTACTCTATTCAAAACACCTTGAAACGAACTGCACTACTGTCTATATTTGGAAACCATAAAAAAGTTGTAAAACTAAAACCATATACTTACAATATATACTTTCAGCTTTCATTGTTTTCAAAGGAAACAAGTACAGATAAACTACAAGGATAACATATGGTTTGGATATGAATATGTTTTACATCTGTTACTGGTTAATTAGTTCAGACTTCACCCACGGTAGAGTTTCAAAGATGCAGGGACATGAGTTAAATAAATGAGCCATATTTTAGAATGCTGAACTAACCTAAAAATCCCTGAACCCATCTGGTAGGTCTTTCAGGCTTGCAGAATTGCCTTTCTTGGTTGGATCACTTCTCAGTGGATTAGACATGAACATCACTGTCAGGGGAGCTGGGTTCTTACCCCAGATCTCATCAGTTTGCTCTTATCTCAATTTGGTCATCTACAGACAGTTTCATTCTGTCACCAGGAAAACACACTTGATGCCACAGACATGTTTAAGTAACTCATACAACCAAAGCCTGGAAACACGACTAGCTCTGTTTTTCTTGCCTTAGCCTTTACTCCCAGCAGTCATGATGAGCTTCATGTACACACCTTTCGAAATCAGCAAGCAGAATTTTCCCAATGTAGTCTCCCCATTTTTCAGTTTAATGTAAAATAGAGTTTTCTTTTTTCAAAAAAAAAAAAAAAAAAAAAAAAAGAGTCCATCTATTTTATCATCATTATGAAGGCAAAAACAGTAGAACTGTTAAAACAAACTTTCAAAGTGGTTGTGTGTCTTGACTTTGGCTACTTCTTTTCATTTTAGCTAAGAAGTCAAAGGTAACATTAATGCATATTCACTAAAGGACGTTAGCTACCTAGTCACAGGATTAGCCCGTGTTAAGGATTGTTACAAGACCATAACTTTACATCTCCAGAACTTAATTTTACATTTTCAGCATATGCAAAATAATAGCTATAAAATAGCAGTAAGACAGAATCAAAATGATGTATCATCATGAGAACCTGTGATGAAGGCATCTCCTTAAATCTCATTCATACACATCTTAACTTTAAAGGGAAAAGGGAAAGTTGATTATAAAAGATACTTCACAGTAACAGCTTTTTGTTTGTTTGTTTGTTTTTTAAATTATCTTGGGGTTCTTTGGAGATGTTTTCTTGAAGCATGCTATTTAATGCTAAGAAAATTTTCTATCAGCTATGTCAGTTTGTATTGAACATTGCTGAAAAAACAGATAGGAAAAACGTAAGTTCCCAATACTTGCAGCAGCATTTTATAGAGACGACTATAGGACACTACAATTATTGATCTCTTTTTACAACAGCACCATGTCCACATTTCAGAATTTTGTCACATAATAACTGTAGAGGGTTACAGAAAGAAAATAAAAATAAATTTTAAAAAATCCAGCCAACCAACCAAAAAACAATAAAAATTGAGCCAGTCAAAAATGACTTATTCTATTCCCAGTTTTTCCATAACCTCAACACATGCTTTTTGGAAAAATACTTCAGTTCCCTTCCTTATTTTATTTTGTATCAGTTTTTCTTTTTTTTTTTTTTTTTAAATACTCACTTTTATGGACTAGTGATTCATATTGACATCAGCATTCTCCCCTTTTAAGGAGGAAGCCACTTTCCTCCTACAAATTTCTCTCATGCAGTCCCCCATCAGAGTTACGAAATCCTGTTGAAGTAGGAGGTCATTTAAATAAGACATAAATCAACAGAAAAAAGATCAGCTTCTTTCCTGCACAGGTATCACTTCTATTTATTTTGAGTGCAAGACTTGGTGATCACAAGTTCAGAATATTTATACTGCAATCCAATTCTTGTGGTCCATTGACAACTGATATTTCTTCGTTAAATAGAGCAAAAACCCTTATGGACCCATTGGATCTTGACAGTTTTACAGGACTCCTAGGAAGACTTTACTGCAACAGAATACTACAAGGCCTTGCCTCATAGTCTCATATTCCTCAACACAAACTGATGTGAACTCATCTTTGTGCTATACTTCAGTGATGCTCTATAAGCTGCATGAGGTCAGATAATTCTGAGCACTCTGGTCTCAAAGAAATCTTCAGGTATACCTGAATCACCTGTAAAAGGGGAAGAATTGAGTATAGACAAAAGCAGCCACTTACCTAACTTAGCCATAAGGATGCCATGTTGCACCTCAGCCAAGGAGAAGCATTAACCACCACTAACTTCCAGTATAACACTCAGTGAGAACCCTCTTACCAGACTTTATTCTGCTGTGTTCACAGATGATGAAGGCTCAACCGCATTAGCAACAGGGAGTCACAGGCACAGTGGACAAACTAATTGGGGGAAAAAAACCCAAACTTACATGTCTCCCAGGACTGAGCAGGTATGATGAGGCACCAAGTTGCAGATCTGCCTGCCACACTCTAATACACTTAGATATGCAGCCTGATGAGCGAGAGGAGGAAAACAAATTTCCAAGTCGCATGCTTCTTGTTACTGCTTCAGTCAAAAGCAAGCAAGATATTTGTCCCACAGTCACAGTCTTTGATCTGAACAGAGATAACCTAACGTATCATTTGCACAACTGAGTTATTTCCTCCCTTCCCCCTTGCTCAGTCCCTCCCTCCAAGGAAATCGAATTGTACCAACCCTATATAGCATATCCTATCTATTAGGACACATATCTATACGGATGTAATGTTTATTCACAATCTCAGCAGTAAACTTCAAAGAAAAATAGTAAGAAGAATGCTGTCAATTGAGTAGTATTTGCTTCATGGAAAAAAAAAAAAAAATCACCACTTTGAACATAACTTTGTGGATAACAAAAGACTCAGTGACAGAATCACACAAAATCACTGAATGTTAGGGATTGGAAGGGACTTCGAAAGATCATCTAATCCAATCCCCCTGCCAGAGCAGGAACACCTAGATGAGGTTACACAGGAAGGTGTCCAGGTGGGTTTTGCATGTCTCCAGAGAAGGAGACTCCACAACCTCCCTGGGCAGCCTGTTCCAGTTTCTGTCACCCTCACTGTGAAGAAGTTTCTTCTCAAATTTAAATAGAACCTCCTGTGCTCCAGTTTATACCCACTGCCCCTTGTCTTATCATTGGTTGTCACCAAGAAGAGCCTGGCTTCATCCTCATGACAGTCACCCTTTATATATTTATAAACATTAATGAGGTCACCCCTCAGTCTCCTCTTCCCCAAGCTAGAGACCCAGCGCCTTCAGCCTTTCCTCATAAGGGAGATGCTCCACTCTCTTACTCATCTTGGTGGTTCTGCGCTGGACTCTCTCCAGCAGTTCCCTGTCCTTCTTGAACAGAGGGGCCTAGAACTGGACACAATATTCCAGATGTGGTCTCACCAGGGCAGAGCAGAAGGGGAGGAGAACCTCTCTCGATCTACTAACCACTCCTAATACACCTCAGGACGCCATTGACCTTCCTGGCCACAAGGGCACGGTGCTGGCTCATGGTCATCCTGCCGTCCACCAGGATCTCCAGGTCCCTCTCCCCTGCACTGCTCTCTAATAGGTTGTTCCCCAACTTATACTGGAACCTGGGGTTGTTCTTGCCCAAGTGTAAGACTCTACACTTTCCCTTGTTGCATTTCATTAATTTTTTTCCTACCCAACTCTCCAGCCTGTCCAGGTCTCGCTGGATGGCAGCACAGCCTTCTGGCGTATCAGCCACTTCTCTCAGTTTTGTGTCATCAGCAAACTTGTGGACAGTGCACTCTATTCCCTCATCCAAGTCACTGATTAATATTTTGAATAGTACTGGTCCCAGTACTGACCCTTGAGGAACTCCACTAGATACAGGCCTCCAGTTGGACTCTGCCCCATTGACCACAACTCTCTGGCTTCTTTCCTTCAGCCAGTTCCTAGTTCACATCACTACCCGACCATCCTGTCCACACTTCCTCAATTTAGCAACGAGTATGCTGTGGGAGACTGTGTCAAATACTTTACTGAAATCAAGATAGACCACATCCACTGCTTTGCCATCATCTATGTACCTGGTTATATCCTCATAAAAGGCTATGAGGCTGGTCAAGCACAACTTCCCCTTGGTGAAGCCATATTGACTGCCCTTAATGACCCTCTTGATATGCCTTGAGATGGCACCAAGAATATGTTGTTCCATCACCTTCCCAGGGAGGGAGGTGAGGCTGACCAGTCTATAGTCACCAAGGTCCTCCTTGTCCTTTTTGAAGACTGGAGTAACATTTACTTTCCTCCCATCCTCAGGCACCTCTCCCAGTCCAGGTACGAGAAAGTTCTTCTTTACTTTTCTTTGCAGGTTTGGTACCTACAGCAGGGCTACAAGAGAACCATGCTAGCAAGTGAGTTCTGCTCTCCTTGGGCACATAAATGCTTTACATACTCAATAAAAAGCTGATGCAGTAACAGAACGGTTTTCTTTTTCACAGAGAAAGTGAAAAGACACACCAAGTATTCAAGAGCACATCACAAGTATACTAACAGTAAAATGAATAAAATCCTAATTCTGATCACTCGTACTGGAAATTCTACCCTCATCCTAAACCAATGTATTTCTGCCAAAATCTTTCTGAATCTGAATGGCACTTGCTGCAGTACCATTAATATGCTTCCACAGAGTAGAATAGGAAATGAATTGTATCTGGTCTGCACGAAAGTCTTTAAAATATGCACATATTTATCAGTCTTGTCCTACATGCACAAATCTACCTTTACAATTTCTGGAAAATACTGATAAACACTGCTTAGGAGACAAAAAATGTACAAAGAAAGAAAAGTAATGAATTTACATGGGAATTTACTGTGTCTGCAGGTCATATAAATGAACTCAATTTTTTCCCACAATTAAATCTATGGTGTTATCAAGACAATCAGTTTATTTTAAGACTGTCAACCCAATATATAAATTTCCTTTTGTGCTTGAAATGCCTTTATCAGATAAAATAGCTTTTGTTTAAACTACTATTTTGAGTCTTTGCTTTGGGGGTTTTGAATATACACAGTGAAGTAACTTGAGATTTCCTACCCTGTTTTAAAATGTGTTTCTTCTGTCTGTTTGTATTTTGTAATTTCCTGTAAAATAACCTCACCATAATTAACTTCCCTTGCTCCAACCTACTATTTTTTTTTTTTTAAAGCCATTCCCACTTCCTGAGGATGGTAATAAAACACTGATTACATTCGGCTGTTATCTGCCTTTTCTTCCCCTCCTTCCCCCCTCTCTCACTCCCTTTGTCAAAGCCAGCACTCAGGTTTCAGCTCTTCATGGACTGAAAAAGGCACATAACGGGGAGAGGAAGCAAATCAGACTGCAGGAATCCAGATTCATTAGAGTTTATTGGGTCAATCAGCAGCTGGACCAGAGCCAGACACTTAGGCTGTGCAGCCCCTGAAGTCTGGACACGTTGCTCTCCTTCCAGAGCCAAGTAAACTCCACAGCAGCCACCTTTACCACCGGCACATGTCGGCACCGTGCCCCGCTGTCTGCTCCGGCTGTAGGGGCAGAAAGAGGAAAAGGAAAGCAGCAGTGTGCTGCTGCTTCAAATCAGTTACAACCAACTGAAGAAAAAAGTTGATTTGGCGATTTATTTTTCATTAAGCATGAAGCTGCTTGGGTTTTTTTGCAACTGAATTCTCTCTCATCGCTCTTTGCTAGTTCCTAAAAAAAAAAGAAAAAAAGAAAAAAAAAGAAAAGAGAAAAACAAACAAAACACAACAGTTTGTTAATGCTTCACCTTACAGAGCCTGTAGGTCATTTACCTTTCTTCATCTGAAATTCTTTAATCTCTTCCATTTGTCTTCAATGGCATATTTCTGTACCTATTTCAGCAGTCATTCCTTTCCTCTTTTCTATTATCTATAAACTTGTTGCAAGCGCAGGCTGAAGCCAAGGCACTCTCTTTCTCCGATCCACCTCTACACTGGATGGTGTCCAGTCCAGCTTACACTGTTTCCCTTTGAATGAAACTGCTTTCACCCACGTCATTCATGATCTCGTCCCAGGCAAATCTCACAGACTTTCTTCTATCCCCCTTCTGCTCAGCCCTTTTGGTTCTTTTGATAGTGCTGCTCATCATCCTTGCTCTGACATCTTGTCCTCTCTGATGTTTCAAATCAGTCACTACTTTACCTGTCAACAATTGTCTTCTTTTCTGGGCAGCCCACCATATCAAGGGGTACTCCTGAGAGGTCTGCCACTGGCACAGTCTTCTTCTCAGTTCAACACATTTGGGTGATCTCTTTAGCTCATGACTTTAGCACTCACCTCTGCAGTGGTGGTTCAGATGCCTGTTCAAGATTGCCAAAGCAGTCTGAAATGACCTGACAGGAGGATGATGACAGAGATACATGGAATGACAGGAGAGGGGTACAGGCCAGAAGCCTTAGATCAGATCAAGCAGCTCATGAAATCATGTTGTTGAACACCTTTTCCCCTTCTAAGCCATCTCTTTGTGCTTATACACGTGCCTCATTTTACGCCCCAGACTTTCAAGTTTTAGGTTTTTTCACCAACATAACTTACCCCAATACTTGTCTTCTCTGCAAAACTTCCTCCTCTCCCTACAACTGATGCCAACACTGGGATTTCAATGCTCACAACAGTAAATTCAAAGTCACCTGTGACATTTCTTTCCATCCTTCTGAATATCAAGTCCACCCACTCCCTTTTCAACCTCTTTCTCAGTGGCTTAAATCTCTCACTCCATACTTTGTCCTGACTAGTATGACAAAATTCTCCCTTTGAGTGTCCCAAAAATACCACCGTCTGCCAGGGCATAAAAGGTACAACTTCTAACTCATCTTCCCTTCTCTGTTCAGTCAGAAAACCCCCAAATGAACAGTTCAAGTGATTTCCTAAGATGGCATCACACATAAAGTTGTTCTCATACTGCCTTTAACCTTTTTCTAAGATTTGGATCCTTTGAACCTTCCTGAACTATCAATGATTTTCAAGAAACAACACAAAACAGTGTGACAGCTCAAAACTACTCCCATTCCAGAGAGCTGACACAATTAAGGACAAAGCATAGAGCCCAGAGGTGGACAGTGGGTGTTGAAGGATTTCCTAAAAGTGCTTGCAGTCATACCTTCGGTTTCTGAGTGAGCAGTTATAAAAGTTAGCTGTTTCTACGCAATTAACTAGCACCATGACCTTCAAGCTTTGTTTCTATCGCATTCAGATTTTTCTCTCCTGATGATCACTACTAGGGTTTCTTTGGGGTCATGTGCAGTGGGGTTGTTTTTTTTCGCACTGAGGGCACATCTAAATTATGCTTAATTCCTGCACAAGTAGCATCCTTACACAGTAGCCCTCCTGCTGTTTGAAAGTTATTTACATGGCTCAATGTCCTTTTTCTATGTCTCTAAGCATTATCTACTAGCTTCCATTCAGCCTGAATTCTGGCAACTCTAACTTTCGTCCTTTCCTAATAAGTTCTTCTACTTCCTTGGGACACAAAATTCAGATTGTTGGAGTACTTGCAAAACCTCCCAATTTCTGTACTATTCAGATCCCTGAGTTCTTCAGTGTAGCTGACTTGCTTTACTAGCAGTTTGACAAACTCAAGTTTGCTATCTTTCAAAGACAATTTTTAATTAAGGACATCCTTTTAATTCTCCCTTCATTTTAATTAAATCAATTCCTGATCACTTGATCTGAAGTTACTTCGCATGTCTAGCTCTTCTGTGGTCTCATCATTAGCAGCTAAAATGAGAACAGATACTCTTTTATTTAGTATGTACTTTCCCTGTTGTGTATTTTTTTTGTGTTTTGGGGGTTTTTGTGTGTTTTGTGGTCTGTTTGGGGTTTTTTGTTTTTGTTTTTAAAATGATCTTTCACACTGTTAATACTCACAGACTGGCTACTACATTCTCTGTTTCTCCTGAGCACGGCAGTTAAATACTACTTTTCCAGCAAGATTATTATTCTGCTATGCATCTATTGTCCTCTACATTTGCCTTCACAGGTATTTTAGATTCCTCTGTCTTATTAACTTGGTATTTAGGTACAAACCTGATATATTTAAGTACAACCCTTTTCTTTGTTTCTGACAATAACCAATCAGCTAGCCAGGCTAGGAACAAACCTTTTATTAGCTGTTGATCCAACTGATGTCCCTATCACTTCTATAACTTCATTTTTTCCTTCTGTCCTTCCGTTATCCATTATTGTATATTCTCCCTTTTTCGCTTCCAGCACACTAAAGCGAAGCATGAATGTTGTATGAGCATCTTCAGACCTTTCTCATCATTTATTGACATATTCAACTGTTGTAACAGACTCTGAATCAAAGGCCCGAAACAATAATATTAGACCATCCCTTAAGAAATAGTCTCTTCTCTTGAATGGATTCCAGTAGAAACACAGTCTAAGCTTTCCTCCCATCTGCTCACCTCACTTACAGGTCCTCTCTAGCTACTGGATAAATTCTCATTACCACTGTCCAAATTTTCTGCAGAAATCAAGGCAAAAGTAGACCTGGGAAGAGTCGTGCATAAAGTGCCAATGTAAAATCTAGCAAGTAAGTGGGGGAGGCATCATGGGCTGTTGGAGAGTGAGTCAGTCACCAAAAACTGTAAAAATTATAGATTGAATAAAGGTAGACTGTTTGGTGTTTGTAAAATAAAGTTGATTTCTATTTAGGGAGTAGAAAGTAAAGGATAGCTTTAGAAGATAAAGTTAACTCTAGAGGGTAAAGTTAAAGGTGATAAGATTGAAAGACTTTTTGTAGAAGCAGTCTAAAAGGATATTAACAGGACAAGAGATCACATGCCAAAGCTAGAAAAAGTAACATGGCAGACAGCAAGAATCATAAGGTGATGAGAGACTGGGCAGGAGGTTTAACAGTACATGTGGATGAGAAATGCCTTTTTTTCAGAAACCCACAAGTATGTGAAAAGATTAGATAAATTTTTGCAAGAGAAGCTAAAAGAAAAGTCAAACTCAAGGTGATATTGGACAGAATTCTGATCTGCAACGTAAGTGTAGAACAAACCATGAGACCACCACTCAGAAATACCACGTATTTTCCTGAGACAGGACTCAAGAACAAACGTATCTGAGTCATCTGAATAGAAGGTACAGACAGAAGATAAAGGGAAACCTGCAAAATTATTCCTACTCTGAAAACCATGTGTAGAATATACTGCCAAACATACAGAGTGTTAGATGGAAACAGAAGAGTCATTAAAGTGTAGGGAAAATATGCCTGCTTTAAAAATAGAAAGCATGGTGACTGCCAAAGATGACTAATAGATTCTCAGTGGGCCTTAAATATTGAATGAAATATTCATGTACCTACTTATGTGAATTTTTTCCCCATAAACCTTGCATGGCATGCCACAACTTTTGCTGACATCCTACATAACAGATCTGACCATTTGAAACCTCCTTGGAGATTCACTTTCTGCCATGCTACAGTTCAACATAATTATACCGGTTTGTCTGTAAAGTGCACTGACTTTGCTTCTATTCCTGCATCCCAATACCTGTGGACATCTGTCCAATTGAGTTCCCTATAGGGACACAGTTGCTAAATGTTTGTTATATTTACCATTGGAAACAGTTTGTGTAATGCCAGTTAGAATGATATTTACCAACAGAATAAACACAGAGAAGGATTCAGCACTTGCACTCTGTAACGAATCATGATGTATCACAGCAGAGACATCAGCTCAGTGCCTAACTCTACTTGAAGACGGACTAGATAATTTTGTCTTGTTTCTAAAGAGGCAACCTCTGAATTTCCCAGTAGAGTAAGTCTACTAGGTGTAAATAAGTTCCCCCAAAAAAACTGTAGATTATTTCAGATCACCAGCTGTCAGTCAATAGCCTGGATAATGGAAATCCACAGTCTCCTGGCTTCCCACACACTTCTTTGCAGGCTTCAGAGTACTGGTTTCTCTCTTATTTGCCTACATTCACTATGATTTCCTTTGTCTTTGCTTTGAATTTTTTTTTTTTTTAAATTCATCTGTAGGAGATTACAAGAAGGATTAACACTACTAGAGACTTTGCTTATGATTTCTTCTTTTTTGAGCACTATTTTTCACAGAGGTTCATTAGACTTGTGTTTCCTAAACTTAGTTCAGTCAAGGAACAAATTTTTAAGATGGATGAACACTCAGCCTAGCTGCTTTAAACAAAACCATCCCAGTTTGTAAATAAGAAGTGATTAGAGAAACTTGCTGCAGAAATCAGTCACATTAATCAGCTGGTTATAGCAGACTGATGTGCAGCCACTAGAGCTGTCTAAACAATTTTGTTAACCTTTAACAAAAATGTGAAGGAATATGCTACAAAATTGTTCAGCCTTAAATGGATAGGACATGTTCCTTTCAGGAGAAGAATTAAGTTCCAAGATTACTATTTTACTCAGATTTTGCCAGAAAAATTAGCCCAAAAAGATAATTTTATAGTTACAGTACTCCTTTCCACAAGTTCATTCCAGGCTATGAACAAAGACGGCCTATGGCAGAACATGAAGCATTTATTCAAAGGCAGATTGTAGGTGGTGACTCAGTGAGGGAGGCTGATACAAAGTCTATGTACGAAGCAAAACTAATAACCAGAAAGCCTTTAAGGATTTTCTCCAGAATTGTTCTTCCTACTGTGTAACCACCAATTTTTTTTTGCAGCCAAAGTCACAATGGAATTTCAGAACAGTCTGTGAAACACAGTACAGGTCAGCAGGGTCACAAGGGGCTGCGAGGGTCCCAGGAGCCCACTGCCAGCAGGCCCTCTCACACCCCAGGGCTAAGAGCCCACCCAGCACACACCAGCCTGGAGCCCCCAGCTGCATTTCCATGAGGAGGCTCCCACAGAGCCAGCTGGTGTGACTACATGGAATCATAGAGTAGTTTGGGTTGGAAGAGACCTTCAAAGGTCATCTAGTCCTACCCCTTGCAATGAGCAGGGACATCTTCAACTGGACCAGGTTGCTCAGAGCCCCGTTCAGCCTGGCCTTGCATGTCTCCAGGGATGGGGCATCTACCACCTCTCCGGGCAACCTGTGCCAGTGTTTTGCCACCTTTAGTACAAAAAATGTCATCCTCATGTCTAGCCTGAATCTCCCCTTCTTTAGTTTAAAACCATTACCCCTTGTCCTATCACAACAGGCTCTGCTAAAAAGTCTGTCCCCATCTTTCTTATAGGCCCCTTTTAAGTACTGAAAGGCTGCAATAAGGTCTTCCCAGAGTCTTCTCTTCTCCAGGCTGAGCAACCCCAACTCTATCAGCCTGTCCTCATAGCAAAGGTGTTCCAGCCCTCTGATCATTTTTATGGCCTCCTCTGGACCCTTCCCATGGGTCCATGTCTTTCCTGTACTGAAGACACTAGAGCTGGATGCAGTACTCCAGGTGGGGTCTCACCAGAGCAGAGTAGAGGGGGGGAATCACCTCCCTCAACCTGCTGGCCACTCTCCATTTAATGCAACCCAAGATAGGATTGGCCTTCTGGGCTGCGAGCACACATTGCCAACTCATGTCCAGTCTTTCACCCATGAGCATCCTCAAGTCCTTCTCAGCAGGACTACTCTCAATACCTTCATCCCCCAGCCTGTATTGATAGCTGAACTCGCCCCAACTCAGGTGCAGGACCTTGCATTTGGCCTTGTTAAGCCTCATAATGCTTGCATGGGCTCACTTCTTGAGCTTGTCCAGGTCCCTCTGCATGGCCCCTCAAGGACCATGGGAGAAGACACGCAGCTGAAGAGTGGTCAGTGTGGCTGGACTGTCAAAGGGTCAAGTTTGGTACCTGTGCTCGCAGTGAGTAGTGCCATCATCTGTAAGGCACCAAGTGGCCACATACCAGTGCTGCTAATAGCCCAGGAAGGGATGGGATGGTTCAACACCTGTAGCAGTGGCCACACACACTTAAAAATAGCTAATCTGAACATAAAACACACTATCCCTGAAGACTGACTTAAAAATAACACTTTAAAAGATATATTCTTCCTTTTTATTTTGTTTTCTCATTTTTGAGTTTGAAGAAGCATTTGGTTCATAGTTCGAGATTTTCTTTCACAACCACCAGAAACAGAAAGCTGACTTAAAAGGTCAGGAGCAAGAGAAGAGAAACCCAACAAGCAGTCTTTATCAGCTATTTTCTTGCAAGAGCTACAGTTTTCAGAGGAACACCAAAGTAGACCCTGATAATATCATGCTCACGTCAATCATAATATATCTCATAATACCTGGAAGCTCTGAAATCAATACTTTCAGAAGAAAATATTACAAGAACAATCTTGGTCTATGTTTAACTTTATTTTGCCCACACTAAACACAAATTCATCATTTCTGTAGCCAATGAAGACCTAGTGTTTTTGGATGCAGGATGACAGACGCAAGCACTAGAGCTTCTAGAGGAGGATATGCATGTTATCAGATGCAGGGAATTGAGACAAATTCAAGGAATTATCTTTTATTTTTCTTTAAATACATCTATTTCCAAACTTAACTCTCATTTACAAGACAGAGCAAAACTTAAGTTTGGAGTCAAGTGTTACTGAAGTCCAATTCAGATTTTAGAGAGTTGTAAAGGTGTGATAAACTCCACTCTTACAATAGCATCCCTCAGTCATACCCAGCAGGGACATTTGTTTAAGCAACAAAAGAATTTGGTGTCAATCCCTCTCGCTGGGTAAGCTGCACTTGATCTGTACAGCCAATGAATAATAAATCAATGCAAATTACACCACTTTATCCCTAACAACCATTTTCTGGTCAGCTATACCACAGACTACAGTCTCCCCCACAGGAGACAAATAACACCCAGTGACTTAAAATAGGAGTTATTTATAGCCTGCAGGGGAACAACTGGGCTCTAACATATAATTTGCACCAATGTTTATATTTGTAGTGAATTTGGTCCTTGAAATCTTTGGCTACAATGAAGGCACAAGCTGCTTTCATCATTACTGCATGATTCTGCAAATTATTTTAATTGATATTTTAATACTTAGCTGTTAGACAGACTCCCCATGCCCCACAAGAAGTGCCTTACACTTGACAATCAGATCACTCATACCCTATTTCTTAACCACCTGTAGCTTTCCTGGGTAACAATTTCTGATAAAGATTGCAGCTGTTTTAAGGTATAAACTATTGAAGATAAAATAAAGCTCAGTGCTGGGGCTGCAGACATCTTGAGGGGAAGGTTTATAACTCTCTCTCTATTAGCACACTATAAAGTCATTCCTCTTTCAAAAGATGGATGGGTTTAGCATTTCAGAGGTGCCAGACAGCTGTGCAGATCCAGAGAAAGAGGCCTCGAGGGCACATCGTGGTAAGTGAGGGCCCCACTGTTTCATGAACATCTATCTAGAACTCATCATTGAACTCTAGAGGAAAATATCACATTGATGCAAACCAAAGCTAACTTAACCTATTTGGAACACTTAGAACATGGAATAGTAGAAGACACTACCATTACATCATGCAGATCATCCATGGTTCAATTAGTCACAATGATTCAGCTCTGATGCTCAAAATTCAATCTGAAGTAAAACTCTCTCC
The DNA here is from genome assembly GCF_037038585.1 of Patagioenas fasciata. Lineage (NCBI taxonomy): Eukaryota > Metazoa > Chordata > Aves > Columbiformes > Columbidae > Patagioenas > Patagioenas fasciata. Next base: position 99,627,679 of record NC_092521.1, on the reverse strand, counting down.
TCTTGCAAACATTAACAGACAGCTTTGAGGACAGGCCAGTTATTAATGGCAGCAGTTCTCTAATAAATGCTGCCCAGACACAAACTCACACTGTCTGATGCTTCAGACACCATTCAGCCAATGAGCCTTGCATGGGTAATGGCACATGAAGACTTGTGAATGTTTGAGCCATGCTAGGGGTTAAAAACACTAAGCAGTGCCCTGCAGTGAAAGAGTGCACCAAAAACGCATGGAATGAAGGGAAGGGGAGGGAGAAGGATGCCTGTGAGCTGCCTCCAAGCTTGGTAACAGTGACACAGCACTCCTGCTGCAGGAAAGCCCCAGCCTCCCCCAGGCTGGGCAGCGAGGACCAGCTGCTCAACAGCACCAGTGGCACAGCCGGGTCCATACTGGCTTGCAGTGCAAAGGCAGGTATGGTAGCCACTGGGAGACCTGTCCACCATTCTTCTCATACCATTCCAACTTAAGTTGACCTGAGCTGCTCAGGAGTCTGAGTTTATCAGGGCACAGATCTCTGCAAATAAGGAAATACAAACTGTGGGCGTCTGGTCGGCCTTGTCTCTGTGACCAAGAAGTTGCTTTTAAGGCTGGCTTGGCTTGCCCCAAAGGCTTCTCAGAGCACTGTATAATGAAGATGACTGAAATGCAGACTATGTCAACAGACACTTCCTTTGAGAGAGGTAAACAGGAGGACAGCACCTCGCTCATCAGAAATAACCAGACATACCTATAGGGCATGGAGAGCCAGCCAAGATCATTTGGGGTTTTCTCTTTCCTTTTAAAATGAAAACATTTATTAATTTTTTTTTCCCAAAAATTTAACATTAAAAATAGAAAATTCTAGCAACACCCACAGTGATGTTATGTCAGCTGCTTATGTCAGGTCAAATACAGTGCAACAGGAAGCAGGGGCTCCATGTGAATACGACACCACCGACTCGGTGCCATTCTGCTCCTCCACCCCAAACACAGACTGCTAAACAATGCTCAACGGAGAGAGCACATCCAGACCTGCAGCTTTCTGCCCAGTCTGCCACTAGAAACAGAGTCTTGGAGAGAGGAAAAGGTATCTACATGCCAGACTGCACTTCTTTTGATAGCTCCCATACGAACAAGTCCTTCCATTGCAGAAAGAAAATGAAATGGGCATTCTTCATTGGTCTAGAGGTAGCGATAGAAACAACAGAGTGTAGGATAGCAAGTAAGAAGGAAGACATTTTCAACCATCCGGCTCATAAAAGCAAGCAGAAGACAGTAACCTGGCATGGTACTTCAGTAGTCATCAGGATAGCCAAAGTAAATGAACATAGTGACTGAGAAGGTAACAACTGGGACCCGTTGAGAAAACTGTTCGTTTTCCAAGTTTCTATTTCTCTAATTGTAAGATATGCAAAACCATTCTCTAATGCCTTTATTAAAGTGCATATATCTCAACCTTACCATTCTTGTTATCCAAGTTCCCAGTTTTTCCCACTGTCTCAAATGGAAGCAATGCACCAGAGCAAAGACAACACAGCAGCAGGGCTGTTTTGAGCCTTGTCAAGCACTTTTCCCCCCACCAGCCTAGCAGAAAGCAGGATGTGACTAGAGCCTCTTACAATACAAGACAGATCTTAGCTCCTCCACATTTTCTCTTAAGCTATTTAGTAATTCACTTAGTACAAAGTGCCATAGTTGATGCCTTAACAAAATCTATGGAAGATGGGGGCCAGGCTGCTATAGCAAATTACATCAGAGCCCTTGTTTTTGCTAAACAGCTCCTCTGTGCCCCTCTCTCTCCTATCCCCAGGAAGTCTTAATAGGACTGAAATTCACTGCAGTTATAACAAGCCGCCGCTAACTGCAAATTTTAATTAGAGCATTTGCCTCTGGTGTAATGCAGTAATAAGGAGAAAATGGGGGTGTCTGCTTTCTTCTAAAGATCTCTGTATGTGGGCAGGTACAGACAGACCTGAACTTGCTCTGCCTGTGCTCCAAGCTGGCTCTTAGTTGAAAGCTGTAGATTGCTTTGTATTGGAGGCACAGTATGCTGTGCACCAGCAAACAGGTCCCACCACTCAACACACCTCAGATGACTGCAAACAGAAATGGGAATCGTGCCCCTCTAGCAAAGGAAAAAAAAAAAATGCCTTTCTTTACTTCCAACACTTGTTCACACTTGTCCTCTAGAAAAACAGGTTTGCCAGTATTGCCTTTGTCTTCCCATCAGGGTATGTGTTTATAGAGTTTTTCTGACTTGCTGTTCATTATATTTAGGTCATTTGCAAGTATTAAGCTATCATCTGCACAGCGATGATAGCTAATATAACAGAAGAGTAATATTCAAGGAGGATAAACCACAGTGTGTTGTGGATTATAACAGAGAACCAGTGAAGCCTGGCTGACCCTTATCAGAGCGAGCCAGCTCTCGCTAACACTTATAAATTAGGGTTTACCACTTTAGTTTTACTCTGGCTATTTTAAAAAAGAATCACAGCAAAATAACAGAACATGAACAGGGACAATTTAAAAAAAAAAAAAAAGTAAACCAAACAAAACTGTCTATTCTTTTTATTAGGAGGTTTACCAAGTGCCTAACCAGTCAACAACCAAGCCACTAAGACAACATAGTAAAATTGATGTTATCTTTTGAAGACACCGGAAAATTTAGTTTTGAGCACCCTCTATTTCTGTTGTTCACCAGTGTTCTTTTTTTTAATCACTGCTGAGATGCTGTTATTGAATAGGAAAACATGAAAAGGCTAGGAACAGCGGGGTACCCAAGAGCAGACCAAGCATGGGAGAACCAACTCCTCTCTAGCACCCCAGAACCACATGAAGGCACCAATCTTCTGGCAGGTTAAGAGACTTTTCTCCTTTCTGCTGTTTCACTAGCTGAGCAGCAGCCAGGTGATTTCCTGCTCTAGCCTGGAGACAAATAGCCTTCCCTGCCCTCCCACAACTTTCCTGCCCTGCCAGCAGGGCTGCTCTTCCCAGCAGGGGAGCTACCTAGCAGGAACTGACTCCAGCCTTCAACAGGACGCAGCAAGTCCTTCCTCATCATCATCCCTCACCTCTCATCTTTGCAGCAGCACGTTCATGGAAGTGCTTTAGAGAGCAGATTAGTCCCAGAGGCAGCCCCAGATGACAGATACTCTTGACCTTCAATGTGGCAGCTTGGGTGAGCTGCACAACTTCGCTTTTCTGTTTGATTTCTGGAGCTTGCTTGTCCTGAAGAGCACCAAGGGGTTACCTTTGCTATGTCTCCACTTTCCTGCTTTTGGGCCCAAATTTAGCAAATCACAACCCTATACACATGGCATCGACTTACCATTCAGTGCCATTGCTACTGAGGAAAGGCACTGGTGACACTCAGATAAACATTAGGGAGGAAGAGCATGTATTACCTCAGTTAATTCATCACTTAATATGAATCAATTCAGGAAACCCCCAGAAAAAGAAAAAAATCATCTTGTTTCTGGCAAAGCCAAGAGAATATAAACTCTAAATATTTTTCTCTCTTTTCTCTTGCCAGCAAGAATGGGAGAGAGCAGGTCAAGCAACAACATCACAACTTTGTATGCTGTTGGGCTGCTATTCAAGAAACAAGACAGACTATGAATGTAACCTGATTTGAAGTGCATCTGGGAAACCTTCAATGCTGAAGTTTGTATGCCAGTTTTGTTATTTTTAAGATCTCAGACCAGACTTGGTTTCTGAGTACTGACCTAGATTAGCAAGTCACCTGAAAGTTTACAGTAGGAAAACCATATGGGCATATTCTTGTAGCTGCATGTGTACAGTAATTATGGCATAGGTAAGCAATAACACATGCCTAAGGCATCATACTTGGTCAGGCACGAGGCTTACGTGCATATCTGCAATTATGACTTCAGACTTCAAAGTACCTTATTGCTCAGGCAAAATTGGTAGCCTACTTCCTTGTAAAACACACATAAAGATCTATTGCTATAAAACACACAGAGGTGCTGATATAACATGAAATTTAAAGTATGGGTACCAGAACTGTGAAAGGGGGAAAGAAGTTCTTACTTAAAATATTTTCCTATATTGCTTTAAAGTAGCAGGCAAAATTAAGCATCAGTTAAATTCTAAAACTGCCAGAATTTCATGCCAGTGCCTAAAGTCTGGTTATTTGGCACGCACAACTTCAAGCTTGTATTCTTAAAGAAATGTGGTCCTTTCTAATACATAATCTGCTCAATTGCTTTCAGACCTCTAATCAATCAAGAAATCCCATCACAATCATGTGATCAGTGGCTGTGGACTGGGATTCATGCATATCAACTTAGGCCAAAAATCAATAATAAGTGTTTCCCGTTGACATGGCTTTTTCAAAATGGAACCAAATTTTACCAAAGTACATTTTTTGAAGATTCATTTCTAAGTGAATAGCACTAACTTCAAAGCAAATGTTTCTGTGAGGGTTGTTATAACATTCGAGTTCTTACATGATCTTGAAGGCTGCAGTGTGACCTAGGAGGCAGCCGTAATGAGACACAGACTGTGAATAAAACGCTGATTTAATTATGATGTTTGATATATGATGACCTCATCCACTGGTGTTTATACTAATGTAGTGCTTGAAATGCTTTATCGACATATGGGAAGGCACAGTCCCCAGTCTGAAGAGCTTACAGTCTCAAAGACAAAAACCAGATGAAGGGTGTTCTCTTCCTGTAGCTTGCTGTAGGTTTTGAAGCTTTGCTTGTTTCCATCAAGTCTGAAATACGCACTGAATGCTGGAGAGCGAGTTCCTGAGTGAGTACTCTAAATTTGCTGGACAAATATCTACTGCATCATTACCTTTGATTAGAAAAGAGGATTTCCAATATGGCAAGCCTATATTCCTACGTACAATCAACAACAGGAAGATGCAAACACTGGTCTGGTAAAGGGAAACCACAGATATTTACAACATCTGTACCAAATTCCTTCAGTTTTGGAGGTACCTCATGCCCCAGCATGGGCTTTGACCCACTGTTGCCTGCTATTTAAGAAAGAAGAATGCGAGTCAGAGACAGTACAACCTGCCAGTTCCTCCACTAAAGACTTCCATCAAGGCAACTGTGCTGTAACCATTTCTATCCAGAAAATTAACAGTCAAGGGTCAGAGTTTGGTTAAATATACATGCATATCTTATTTTGTACTCCTGATCAAGATTCCTCAAAAATATGCAGTAAAGTAACTCTTTATGGTGTTAATGCCATTAAAAACTTCATGAGGAAATGAGTGGTTCTGTATTCAGTGCACCGTCTGCCAGCCATGCAGTAAATAAGGCTATACAAGAAATGGTGAGAAACAAAACATCAACAACCTACCCACTCATTAAGCATTAGCCATGATATGCAAGCCTTGTAGGAGGGGAAAAAAAAAAAAAGAAAAAAAAAAATGCAAGCAGTACGTAATCCTCTAATTAAAGGCAATCAAAAAGAATATTTACCAAGAGGATGAACGAGTAGCTTTAATTGTAGAATTTTCTAGTCTCCAATTGCTTGGTTTTGCAAGCTTGAAGTTCAGCCCTGTTCAGTAATCTAAAGGCCTACCTTAATGCATTCTTTATCTTATTTTACTTCTGTCCCAGCAACCCACAAAACACAGGCAGTTGATACACTTCTACACTTACTAGGTACACACACATGTAAAAGACCATTGCTTTCACTGATGCCTATCACAGCAACCAGACACAAAGGTTAAAGAAGAGATACTCCAACTCTATTTTGGTTTCAGAACATTTTGGAATAGAAATGAGGCTTCAGTACACCCTTTCTCTTAAAGTGATTTTTCTCAGCTATGCTAGATTTGAAATCCTTATTTTAAAAAAAAAAAAAAAATCCAATGAGTCCTGCTAGCAAAGATAAAAGATCAAAAGATTATAAATTAAATACATTATTAGTGGAGAAAATTTATATATACACAGATATGTATATTTGGCAACCTTTAAAATGATACACAGAAGTTAACCAATGAGAAAGCATTTGCCCAGCAGAGCTGAAAAATAGCTGAGAGAGACTAACAGCAACGTGTTTTCATTTTCTTTCCAAACTCTGTTACAAGTTCAGCTAATATCACTTTGTATGATCTCATGCCGGGATAGGAGCCAAAAGTTTCACTTGAAATCTTTGCAGTTATCAGATCTGGAAAGCGTTTCAATCACTTAAGTTTGAGAAGCATAAAAAAAAAAAAAAAAAGAAAAAAAAAAGGAAAAAAAGAAAAAAGAAAAGAAGCAAAAAAGAGCAGAGATAAAAGGCCAGAGGCTTGAAGCATTTATCACTTCATCATACTCTTCCATTTGGTGCTAGGTCAGCATATTTACAGTTACAATGGAATGCCTGCTCTACCTTTATTTTGAGATATTTTAGAAAAAAATAATAATTAATGTATAGGGTTAGAAACAGGCACAGAGCAACAAAGCCAGGCAAACCATGTGGAAGGACAAGCTCCTTATCTAGCATACCCAGGAATGGAAAACACTCCCAGGCATAACGGGAGGTTTCCAATACTTGGTCCCAGCAGTGGCAGGCTGCAAACAGGCAGCCACGGGTGCTTTGGTGTCAGCCTGGCAAGCACCAACCCTGCCTTACAGGGGGGACAGCAGCTGGGAAGCACATACAGAGTAAGTTTGATGCTCCCTGAAAAGTCAGGATTGCTACAGCTGGACAAGCTCTACCCTCTGGCATGCCATGGCACTGGGGATCCCTGCCCTGCCCATATCACAGCTTGGTCATCTTCTTATCCCTGCCAGGTGCCTGGGGAACCTGGACGTGTTCACAAAGCTCTCATACTGAGACAGATCGAAGTTGAAAGAGGAACAAGATGGAATGTCCAGAAAAACTTAATACCCTGTTGGAGGCAAACGTTATCAACATATTTAAGCAACTGTTAAAATACGAGACTTCCAGCTCCATATGACACCATATAGGGACTACATGAGCATGGATCAGGATAACAAGCACTTTTCTGACATATAGTTGCTACCTCCAGTCTCCTCCTGATAAAACCAATATACCAAAACCACATTGGAAGCACAGTTGTAGCCAAAGGAAAAGCAGGCACCAGGTAAAACTGAACATAAACAGAAGCACAGAGTGCTCTATAACTTGCCAAGCTGATCACTGTTTTGAAAGATTATGCTAATTTATGAGCTATGAGGGCAGCTTCAGACCTGCTCTGGTTTCAGGCAGGAGCCACATCTCACTTCGCGACAACTACCCACTACAGGACAAAAGCTACTCACACAAAGCCCAAATCTTTAAAGCATTCACAACCATTTTAATCTTGCTCTCATCAGTGAATACAGAGGCCAGCATATAGTTAGGCTTCCCTAAGACAAACTTCAAAATAAATTTTTAAAACAGTATTTTTTTTCTAAGCAAGCCCGTATAAGGAGGAGAGTCAAAAACAGAGCACATTTTTGGAAAGCACCACAAGACACTCAGGTGTGGATTTCTAGGCTCATGGTTACTGAGTTGTGTGAGCATACACAACCCCCTCTTCAAAAACCAGAAAACACAAACAGTATCAAAATGTTTCTATTGCTTTCCCACACTTACATTAAAGCATTTTTTAATGCATGCAAGTAAATCTAGCAAAGTTTTTTATTTCCTTGCCAAGGAAAGCTGATTTTTCCTCCCTCAAATAAGCGCTGCCATTCACATTACACTAGTGAACACAAATGAGAAACCTGGAAACCGCATCTTACCACCGTGATCTTCCTGATGCAGATCCCTGCTCTCTCATTACCTTCCAAAACTCCCTCTCAAAACATTTGTTTTCTCATTATTTTCCTGCACATTTCTCACCCTTTTGTTCTTTCCTTCTATTCAGAAAGATCTTATTTCTGTTTCCCCAACTTTTGCCTTTGCCTTTTCTCTCTCAGCAACTGCAAGAGAGACTCCTTCATACTTGCTGTCAAGTACAGCGCACCAAGAAACATCTCTGGAGGAAAAAAAAAATCTTTGGTTGTACACGGTTCAACAGAAATATCCCCACCCACTTCACTCTTTACTGCATCCTTTCATCCTGCTCTTTGTTCTGGAGAAGCCACACAAGTTACTACTCTCATTTGTTTCCCCCCTTTCCCCACTGAGCTCCGGATGCCACTGACACCCACTCTGCTCTGCTGCCTACCTTTCTCCCCCACTCCAAAACTCAGGGCACTCCCTCACTGTAGCCTACTCCACCTCACCGTGTACCTCTCCTTGCTCTCCAGCACACACTTGCACCTGCTGAAGATTTCTGCTTCAGGCAAATCCTTAGATTTCTTCCCTGACACCTTTGACACAATAATGTCATCATCTTCCTACACCAGCTGACGCATTTCCCTTGGCCTGCAGGATTGTAGGCAGCATGGCAACATCTCAGTTCTGGCCCTCTGAAACTGACAAAGTGTCCTGTCCACATCCACCTCTGTTTTTTTTTGCATTGCCTGCCCCCATGTACCTAAGTGGAAGACTCAGGAGGTCATCCCATGCTGCTCTGGATGATGCAGCTTCCATTTTCAGCCTTGCACATGGCCTAAATAAACGAAGTTACAAGAAGGTTTAAATTAGCACAAAGATACTACTGCTACTCTCCCATTGTTAGAGCTGATTTTTACCAGTTCTTAACCTTTTCTTGTGATACCACAGCCTGGTGCTAGAGCTGTTTGGTCAGCAATACCTGCAACTGAAAGCTTGTCCTGTTATGTACTGCTCAGCATCAGTGGTTACACAGGACCACATCCACGTTCCTCATGTGCCTGTATAGATGCAGAAGTGAGAACCCCCTGCCAAAAGCCTTGTGCTTTTCCAATCTAGCACTGATGCTGACCACTCTGTTTCACTAACAAATACATGCAAGGGTCTAATAAAATTCCACCTTGAGCTTGTTTCTGGTCACAGCCTTACTCAGATCTGCTTCAAGAAAGGCTAAATTCACTGTGTCAATTCAGATTTCTTTGACACTGGATGAAAAGCTTCCAAATATAAGTTCTTTATCAGGAGGGAGGAGAAGGGACCATGACGACTTATCAAAATGTCACATCACTCTTTATGAAAACCCTCTTATTACTGAACAGGAATGGAAAACTCTGAAGGCTGGTGTTTGTAATTAAGAAGTTTATCTGTAGTATATGAATTTCTTCCATTCGTACATACAGTCACCTGAATTGTATCTTCCTGTTTTGACTGAAGACCTTCCGAAGCAAGGACCGACTTACTATAATTACAAATTATAACATAATACACTCAACCTGTCTTTTCTGGAGCAGGAAGGAAGGGAATTCAGAATCCTTCTTGTAAATCCTTCAATCCTGTTCACATTCATGCTTCAGAAGTGTAAATCCTTGTGCTGCTCTGTGACTCAAGCCTGAAATAAAGCAAAGAACGGGACAGGAACACTTAGTCACTTTATGTAATGCACTGATAAAACTATAATAACAAATGGTTTAGAACAATTAGTTCATACTATATTATGTCTTGCAGACACTCAAGTCAAAGGCTTTGCTGTAATTCAAGGTCAAATGACTGTAAAACAACAAAAAACACAATACAACTCCATGGCCCTATATTTCAGTATTTTTCCTGTTCAGTTACAATAAATCCCAGTTAGTCACCACAAACTCTTCAGTTACTGGAAGAAGCCCAAAATTTCTGTCAGGATGCTTCCTTACTAAAAAGTTCCTTGAGGAGAAACACAACCTGGAACATGCTCTTAAAACACAGCCTTGAGGAAGAAAATTTATTGAACTTTCATGCTACAAAAGGAAGCCAAATTGTGTCAACGGAAGACAAATCTGCCCTCAGGAGCATATTTGCTTGTCCTCTGCATTCTGCAGTCATTGGCTTTCAGTAGCTTTTGTTTATTTTAATGAATTGGCTCCAAACGCAGGAGAAAGGTGCTGGGCAGCGGGTGATGCCCCTGTAACACTGCAGAGTCCTGTGGGCAGTCTTCCAGTGCACCCGTTACAGCACACCCTCTGCTGCTGCCCCAGGCACACACAATAACTCCTGCCCACCTTGGAAACAAGGGCTACAGCAGGGTGGTAATTGCAGTTTTAACAGCCAACATGTAAGACCAAGACCTTTAGCCTTGCTAAGTAAAGCGTAATAAAAGATCCAACACAATAACTGAGATTAAGTACAGAAAACTCCGTATTTGCACACCACTCATGCAAATATATTCTCATGAAAACATATCACGCCATTTATTTCTTATTCCTATATTTATACTTAATTTTTATATAGCATTATTATAAATATGTATTTTCTAAATGATACTGTGTGCATTTGCATGTGGATGTGTGTTTGCATGTGCACATGTGTTTAGCATCCACTTCTATACTGTTGAAAGAAAATCTACACAAGCAGGTATTCAGTGTGGAATCAGAAAGTTTTAAAGCACCCATCTGTAACACTGAACCCTGCAGCGTGAGCCAAAGACATTGAGGTCTGGCAGATTTGTGGCATCCAGAGATTCGACCTTCTGAACAGCATTAGAGATTCTTCCAGTGCTCAGAAAGTCAAATAAAAGCTCACTTCTGCAAAACATTCTGAAAATCCTGAGAACGATAAAAGAAAAAACATTTTGTCAGCAATAAACTTTTGTTATATCTAAGAACATGAAGTGCACCTTTGCTTTTTTTAATAGCATGCATAAAACACGTTGGGGTTGATAAAAGTTAGGATAAGTTCAAGTTTTAGCCAGCTAGACAGTACAATACTTATCCAAACTAAAAGCTGGAGAGTAAAAACAAACAAAATCATTATACAAGCCTTCATGTAAAGAAGGAGTGATTAACAGCATTGGATTAAGGCCTCACACCCAAAGCAGCCAGCAGTCACCGGTTCATATGGAGAGGTTCTGTAGCACATGTTAAGGAACACCCTCGAAAGCACAGATACAGCATTTGACCACTGCGGTATACCAGAAAGATCCCACCTTACACCAACACACACAATGCTGTAAGGGTTACAGCCGAGGTCATTGGCATGACAATCCAGCAGTTTGCAGCTTATGCAAGTAGCCAGTTCAGGAACTTGCAATCAGTATTTAGATAGTCATGATGTATGTACATTGTAATGTTCTCTGCACATGCTGGAAACATGTCCAGAATAACTGTGCAGGGCTGAGAGAGCTGTGCCTTCACAGACTTCTGGTGGTTCAAGTTTACACCTGAAGCAGATACAGCATCTACAAATGCAAATCTCTTCCTATTATGAACTTATCTGATTGTATGTGCCTAAACATAAAATGTCGCATTCAATTATCTTGCTGAAGAATGCACTGCACTTTCCACTTGTAATTGAGAAACAATCACTAACTTCATAATCAGAAAGTCCCACTTTCAAAACATACAGCCACATGTTTTCCAACCTTAGCAACTCGCACTGCAAAAAAAGTAAAGATAACCATGGCAGCCTCTGGAGGGGGAATCACACGACTTTGCGCACCACTGGCAGCCACAAAAAAGATGAAACCTAAATTTGATTGATTTATCAAACTTAGCATAAAAAAAAAAGTTGCTCAGGTCCTTGACTTTAAGGACTAGGTCACTTTTTTGTGGACCATGAGGAAGTCCTCTCACTTCTCCAGTTCAAATAGAAGGGCTCATTATAAGAACACTCACATGTGAAATAAGCATGGCCTGTAAATGTTCATAATGATTCTCTCCCCATGCACTTTGTGCTGACTGCCAAGAACATTTCAAAGCCCAGCTGTCACCAGTATCTCTGATAGCTTCTTCAAACACACAGACACACACACACCTCAAAATCTGCTAGCAGCTGGTATGAACAAGGAAAGCCAGAAGTCTCACATAGCTCTGGAAGAATGACCTGAAATGCACGCTTTGTTGCTAAAAACTAAAATAAAAATGGATGGGCACCAAAACAGAAATGGATTGTTTAATGGGCAGACAAAGATTCATACTCAAACTTGGATCAACAAAAACCAAAATGTACCTGGATTTTTTGAATTGGCTCTAAATTCTAACAGCAAACTACAAATCACAATATTTGCTTCATTCACATGCAAGCAAACCTGCGCATACAAATCGACCATATTACATCTCCTTATATACTCTTACAAGACAGCGAACACACGGAAGTTAATGAAAATATATTAGATAATTGCAATGTATCTTCCATTTATCTAAGAAACTTGAGTCTAAAAGTCTGCTTGGTTTCAGGTATCTAGTTGTGAATGGTTTGATATAAGGTTTATCATAATCTCTACAAATAGGAAAAGCAAATTCTGTTATTTTTAACAAATCCAAAACAATACCATCTTTATTTAAGATTCAAGATGACCAGATGGAATACTTCACTTTTTTTTTTTTTTTTAATGCAACCATGTGCTTATATTTCCTAAAGCAGCTGACTAACTACATAATTAAGCCAAGATACATGGCTGAGATACTGACAAGTAAATCCCCTTCTCTGCATAAGCTCTACTATCCAGGCAACCAAGAGTAAGTATCTTTTAATACTTTTATCTATAAGAAAAAAAAAAAAATTAGAATAGTCACAGAAGCCCAATCCTCATTTTCAAAAACCTGCCAAAGTCATTCATAACAGTTCTGTTAAAAATATACGGAAAAAAAAAAAAAAAGGCAGAGCACGAGGGAAGAAAGGAACAGACAAACTGACCAAATAAAACACAACAGAATAAAGCAGACCACTTAAATGCAGAGGTGCATATATCTTCCTCCCAAGGCTCTTCCTACAAAACATTCTGCAAATACTATCCGTGTGTACACAGACGGGTGTGCACCTTGTGCAGGAGGTGGATCCAGCCCTGCCAAAACAGACCTGGCCACCGATCACACCATTGGCCAGGCAGGAGGGTGAAATTACCCTTTTCCCCTGCTTTTAATGGGAACAAAGCCAAGTAAGGATCCTGCCCACCCTGGACCTGCAGCAGAAGGCAGCAAGTGGCAGGTGGGCAACACGCAGTAGGGTCACACAGGATGGCTTCCCACATGGGTGAGATGGCATTGCCTGCACCAGGGGACCTCCATCCTGACTCCCCTCCCGTAGCACCACATTTGAGATGGTGCTGCCTTCACACCCTGGGCACCCAGAGCTGCAGAGTACTCACACATGAAGGGCTGGGGCCAGGCTAGAGGTCTTCACATGTCAAAATGCTTGAAATTGGTTCAAATGCCCAAAAGAAGCAGCTTCAGATGCAGAAAGTCAGTAAATGCCAATTGCTTTGCAACACGGAGCTCTTATAGAAACACCCATGTGCATGCACACACACACACAAAAGATGAGGTGCAGAGCACCATCTAAAATCACTGTGAAATAGATAAGTTAAAGATCAACTGAATGTAAGGTTTTCCTGGAAGCGCAAATATATTTCTAGAAATCACTCCTGATGTTCTTCACTCCCCCAAAAAGAGTTATGCCCATCCCCACAACCAGAAGGTTTCCTGAAAGATTACTTTCACAACCATCACTGCCACTAATGATCTTTTGACAGTTATTTTAACAAGTAAAATCATATCACATTTTTTCAATACAACCCTGATATGACCTAGAGTTTAGCTTTATTCCTTCCATGGATATTATCAAAGAAATGGCAAGTTGAACCTCAGGACCCTAGAAAATAAATTTGTATTTGCTTATACATTTTTCAGTCCTACCCCATGCAACCATAGCTTGTTTTTGAGGGGGAAGGCAGGGAGGCTTCAGGGCTTGCTCTCTTAATAAAGACCACACATAATGTGAGCCATGGGCACCTCAAGAGAGAAGAAAGTCTGAGTCTCCCTTCTCACCTCATCATCAAGAAGCACAAATAGGGGAGGAGGCAAACCATACAAATCTGGGTCACATCAATCCAAAGCCCATATACACTCTGACAGTCACCCCTACTACCCTATTTCATGCCCTGGCCCACATCAACCCCCACTGGAGTGGAAGAGGAGGAGGAACAGAAACAGCGGCAGAAATCTCTTCATCCCCTATCAAAACAAAAGAGTAGCATCAAGATTACCTTGTTGTGCCATCTGCCGTAGGAGCAAATAGAAGAAGTCTGTTATTTACGCCATTAGCTCAGAACTCAACATAAGATTAGGGTTCAGGATGAATAAGAAAACCTAAGGGCCCACAAGGCGTGAGGCTGGATAGTGGCTGCCGCTGGCAACATGTTGAGAAAACAGGGCTACGAGAAACTTCACATCTGGGCCATGGCTGAGGGATTTGGTCTAGCGCTTGGTGCATAGTTGAGGTTAGAGACAGGATTAGGATTGAGAAAACCATGAACATATAGAGTGGCGGCTCACCTCTGCCTCAGCAAATGAGTCAGGGTTACAGGATTTCTTACAAGGGCACGTAGTGATAGGACAAAGGAGCAATAGCTTTAAACTGAAAGAGGGAAGATTTAGATTAGATATAAGGAAGAAATTCTTCACCATGAGCATTTTGAGGCACTTGAACAGGCTGCCCAGAGAAGTTGTGGATGTCCCCTCCCTGGAAGTGTTCACGTCCAGACTAGATGGGGCTTTGGACGACCTGGTCTAGTGGAAGGTGTCCCTGCCCATGGCAGAGGGGTTGGAACCAGGTGATCTTTAAAGTTCCTTCCAACCCAAACCGTTCTATGATTCTATAACTTTTCTCCCACTGAACTCATCCCCTGCATACAGGTGAGATGAAAGCCATAATTTGCCACTCACAGCTGCCACTGCAGGGTACAAATACCTTCAGGCAAACATCTTAAACTTTATTACACCTGACTAGCCTCAGGTTTTTAGCACAGCTTCCCAAAATATTACCCACTCCCTTTTATTTCCCCCCACTTCCTTTCAAAAGTAAAGACAAAACAAATATTCCAGCACCACTTCATAACTTTCAGAAGCACATTCCTACATGCATGCTGTACCCTAATGTAGCCCAAAGCTAGGCCACAGCTGCAGAGGAGCTGATGCAGGTACCCAGAGGCTCTGCTTGCAAACACCTGTGTATGAGACTCAGCCCTGAAAAGATCCTGTCCTGGGGCTCTTCCCCACAGCCCCAGACCAGCCAAGAGCTGCCAGCACCCCTGCAGTCCCATTTACTCAACTCCATTCCTGCAGGAAGGGTTTTGCTTCTCCTGGGCTTCTCCACATGAAGATTAAGGCTAAAAGAAAGGTCTGCATGCACAGCAGGTTGAAGAAAAGGTTTTGTAGCAGTTCATTATTTTTTAAGTTGGCCTGATATGCAGATATAAGTAAGTGCACAACTTGGGTTATCTTGGGTTATCAGTCACAGTCCTGAACTGCCAATCTGACCTCTTAAGACATAAAAACTTTGCATTGATTAGCTTTGCATTGGAATGAACTCAAAATGGGGAAAAGGTGACCTATTTTCTTTTTGCTCATTTTTTTTCAATGTCAAAATCTCATTTCTTTTCCTGGTACAACCATGATGCACATGAAAACACAGACATTCCCTGAAAATTAACTGTGAAGTTAGTCATTAACTGTAAAACAAGCCTGCCATTTGAAATTTCATTTAAATTATAAAAAGAATGAAAAATATTTTAACTATATTTTCACATGAAAATTCACCAAGTGCAGGCCACTAAAGCCATCAGAATAGAAATCTGGGAGTAGAACTTGGAAGTTTGATTCTTTCAAATAAAAACCAGCATCTCTGTGTCTGGGGAAGAGCTGTGCAGCCTCCACAACTTGTCGGCTAAACTTCTGCTGTGGATTTTGTCATGGTTTAAAGCATTTTATAAGATATTCTAGGTATAAGCTCAATAATGAACAAGGCACACAATAGAAGAAATATTATTTTGTCTTTGCTGATGATATCACAACACATCCAGGAATGTCCACACTATTAGATCCTTCTCCTGACCACCAAGTGTAAAAATAGCTTCAAAATTGACACTACTTTGATTCTGCCTTATTCTTTCAAGTTGTAGCTGAACCATGACTGAGCATAGGCTAGTAGAACATCTTGCCCCAAAGTGCTCAAAGAAAGAGCCTTGTCTATAACATACGTAATTTAATCTCTTTTACAGTATTTTTAACACTGAAAGAAAACCAAAGGGAAGAAAAAAAAAAAAAAACCAAACCAAAACACAACTATTGTAATATTACAGTTTTCATTCTTTAAAAAAATATTAACTATGTGCACCAAGAATACAATAACCATAGGAACAAAACTACAGCGCATCAGCTTCTAGGTTTCCAGACATTATCAGTGGTTTAAAGCAGTCAGACTTTGAAAAAGAAAGAGTTTCCTATGCTTCCACTCCTTCATTATAGCTACATATTTTCCTTATGGGTGTAATTAATTCTGGGAGCAAATGAGTCTATATGTTTATGAAAGGCAAAACTGTAAGCTATATTTTTTTACATATAGCCCTCAAAGAAAGAATTATCAGCTACTCAGAAACAAGCTAAAATTATGAGTTTAATCTCACTTGTTTGGGGAAGAAGAATAAACCTGGTTTATCTTCAAGTACCATTATTTTAAAATATAAAGTATGAAAATCATTAAAACGTCTTTACCTCAGGAAGACACCCTCAGTTTCAGAAAAGCAAGTGAGTTTTAGATACAAGCTTTTACCACAGCTGAAGTATTATGTGGGGCAGAAGTTGACAATGTACAAGTAGGAATACATGCTACATTTTGACATTTTCAAGGAAGTTGCCCTGCATTACTCAAAACTTCTCAACCAATGTTTATTTAGTAGGTCATTATATATAATATTTGATACAAAATATTCATTAAACTCTCAGGATACTATGACTCCAGCCTTCTGCACTTAAAAACTTAGTAAATTTCATTTTCTTCCCAGTGAAAACCACGACAATTGAAACACATTCTCTACAATGCCTCTTGCATTAGTTAATATACAAAATTCTACTTAACCTATGCCACCTCGAGTCTCACCTTCTGCTATAAGTTAAATAGCTAAAGTAGAAGTTGTCAGAGACAAAAGCTCACAGCCTTTGACTGCTGAGATCCTTGTAACTTCTGAGACTGAACCAGCCACTATATTACTATAAATATGGACACTACTTGGATATTTATTCCTTCGCAGCAGATAAATAGTTAAAATAAAATACCAAATATTAAATACCAATCATTTCTGTCTCAGAATTCAGCACTACACGGATGAAAGGGGCAGTTTACACTCCTCTGACCCGTGGCAAAAAAAAAAATCAAGACTTGCATTCAGATCATGCTTGGAAATTTTCTCTGGTATTATCATAACAATATATTTCTATTTAACTGAGTTCCCAACTCTGACTGGTATTTTCTGACAAGAATCTCATACATCCAAAAAGAAGAAAAAAAAAAAAATCCTGATCAGCTGAACAAAAATGTTTCATGAAAACATAACAGATTAAAAAAGCTGGGGAGGAAGCACAGACCCTAATGCCCTGGTTCCCAGCAATGTCGCTGGCAAGCCAAGGAAGGACCCAACCTCCCTGGCCTGCAAAGTCTGCATCAACTCTTGGATTTGCAGCAGACCCAAACCAGGCTGGTGGATGGTCCAGGGAGAACACAACCGAGAAGATTTAGAGACAGACACCGCTAGTCTGCAAAATGTGACATGCTGTAGGCATTAAGCGTGCACCAAGCAGCTCATTTCAGCAAAGGTGGCATGCGCAGTAGCAGGCCACCAGGCATCTGTTTGTGGTATGCCGAAAACACAGAAGCCCACAAACAGAGAGGTGGAGAAGCAGAGCATTTGCAGTTCTCTGAGGGGCAGGTTAGAGGTTAGCATCAAATATGACTTGATTTTGAGCGGGAAGTAAATTACTTGACTCCAGGACTGCTAACATTCACATCAACCCTACATTGCCTCTGAGCTGTGGTACAGTCCCACTTTAGGACCCAAGTTGAATTTTCTACCTTACGCTACATCAGAACACCAACTTACTGTGAGATGGCTCAGCAAGCTCTGAAGCAAGAAGGTACTGTGGGGACAGATTGTAATTCTCCGTCAACGTTTCCTTGTGAACCCTGTTACACTACCAGATAGATACAGGTATGTGTGGTTTGGGAGTGCTTTTGAGTCCATGTAGGCACCCCACACTGTGGTCCCGACACAGCATGGGGGCGAGACCAGAGCACAGCAGCCCCGCTGAAAGGGGACATTGGCCACGAAAGCAGATATGCACACCACTGCAGTGCACATGGACCTACCACTACACCAGAGCACCAGGAAAGCTGAAGATCCGCAAGGTACGTCCTCCTCAGAGGTCAGTGTAGGCAGAGCTTACCGCATATCACAGCAGGAAAAGCTATTCCAGCCACCAAGGCAAGAACAGCTCTAATAGTTCCGAGGTTTTTACTTATCTGTTGGCTGTTAAAGCGGCAAAAGGAGGAGAGGGATATAAGGAAGGGGAAAGAGTTTTTTAGTGGGCCCAGCGTTTGTTCCTCTAGGGTTCACATTAAAAAAAAAAAAAGCACATCATGGTACTCTGCCAAGATGACCAATATTTCTGAAGGAGTCGTGTTTGAAATTGTTTTAGTGAAATGAGCTAAAAAGCATGTGTATATTCAGAATCAACACTGGCTCTTCATATTTAAACCTTATCTCCCTTCCCCCTTTCCTGACCCGCCATTAAATACAATTAACTCCCATTTTCTTCCAATGCTTCATGCTTTCTTGGCAAAGACCAGGCTGCAAAGCCTATCAGAAAGCAGAGAATGGAGGAAGGAAGGATAAAACACAGCAGGAGAGCTGTGCCCAAGGCTGATGATTTGAACACAATTTAGCTTACAGTTAACTCACAGCAGGACTTTTGTAATGTCCTTTATCACCTATGAAGCCATTTCCTCATTACTCATTATCACTACACACAACAAGACAAGGAAAGATGCTTCTGCACAAAATGGAAAACCATTAGCCTAGAGTCACAAATCAGCAAAAGTTCAATGGATTTTAGAAAGTAAACTGATTCTTGCTTCTGTGCACTAGAGAAAAGAAATAACATTCCATCCCACTGAAGGTGATCAATAGCAACAACCCTGGACATCCTGTGCAAAACTTCCACTGGACTCGATAGAGCTCCTCTCGGAGGGAAACCAAGGAATCCCATCCTGGCTGCAGACCCCAGTTCTCACACTTCTGTCACACATAGCACACATTTATACTCTCTGTTTACCCTGTTACATTTTAATATGAGGAAGTCATCTACAAAGAATAAGAGAAATCAGTGTAATACACGTTTCAGCTTTGCTCCTCCCTGGAATCCACTGCTAATGTATTTCAGCCACGAAGCCTACCAGAAACATCTAGCTAATTGCCATTTTTTTCAAGCCACTTAGTCAGAGTTGTAGGGATCTTCCAAAGCGTGTACTACATGATGGAAAAATTTGCTTCACCATCAGACAAGAAATCTCCCTCAGTAGATAAAAACAACTAACTCGTCAAGTCAAGAGTCAAAAATATTTCAGAGACAACCACAGGTCAACATGACATTCTCTCTATCTAATCTTGGAGACTGCTTGCACATGGCAAAGGAGAAACAAGCTGACAACATTTGTGGTGTCTTTCTATTGAAACCGAGTTTGTGTGCACATGTGAGAGAGCAACAGGCAGATTTCAAACCATTACCCATCTTTGCCAACTGAAGGTATTTTATTTTTCAGTGAACAGCAGTCTCCTCTGTGGAGAACAGCAGCATCTCACCAAGTCAGAGTAGCATGTGGCGAAGATAATATGCAAGAAATCAGATGTTTTGTATTTCTACAAAATAACACTTCAAGCTTTGGAGACAAAACCAGCTTTCTGAATATTGATGTTGAAACAAAGAGAATTTACCTACATGTTAAGTAACAACCTCACTGCAAAACCTGGCCATTAAGCTTCATCCTCTTTTCTAATCCCCTGTACTATTCATTTCTTTCAACTGTTTCTTCTCATTTGACCTGTTCAACCTCACTATTTAAGCTTTCTACTCCCAGACCACTTCTGTTGCTCTCTCAGTTCACAGTCAGGCTTCCATTAGCGATATTCTCAGCCTGAAGGAATGTTAATTGCTGTAGAAATTACACTGTAAAAATCAATGTCACAAAAAAAAAAAAAAGGAGCTGAGCAACAGAAGCTCAACCACTAGTCCAACACATTCACTTCCATTTCCATCACTGCAAAAATACAAATGAAAATCAAACCAGAATTTTTGCTTTCAGGTAGGAAAAAAGGAAATATATAACACAACTGAACAAAAAGCTTAACATGACAAAAAAACACTTATTTGGAAATGAAATGACACAACGCAAGTACATGAAGACAATGCAACCACAAACAGAAGTCTTGGCACAGACTAAACTCCAAAAGACATAGGTATGATTGTTTAAAAAAAAAAAATAATAGTAATAATAAAATGTATAAGCCATCCTAACACAAGAGGTTTACTTTTTTTCATTGTGCTAGTAGGCATTTGCCCCAGTTTCTTTTTACATGTACACATTATGGAAAGACCCGTTAGTTAAAATAAAAAAAAAAAAAAGTAAAAGAAAACCAACCAAACACCCAACACTTATGTCTGGATATGACTTTATAATTAAAACATGTTTCCATATTTAACAAAAAAAAAAAAAGTACTTTTTTTTATAGCGTAGTTCTGGTAACTTCATTCAATGGACCTTCATGAACTTTAGTTAAACACTTGTGTAAGAGGCCAAGACTACTATTCTAGTCATGCACTTGTTGCAGGACTTGAGGATAGGCACTATCGGGAACAAGTCACCAAGTAGTCTGAGATGAAGCAGTGATGCCAAGAGGACTGGTGGAGCCACTAACTAACTAAGACAGAGAGGCTCACTAACGTTTCCACAGGAAAAAACAACAAGAAGTACTAAAGTGGTTTCTTCTGGGAGACTCAGTAGCTCTAAGCAAAACTTTTTTAAGTTCAGTGGAAAAAACACATGCATACGGCACCAGTAAATTACAGAAGCCATTACACCAACCTGCCACAGCTGCAGTGTTGTGGCCTCTTCACTGGGCTGAATCCTCAGCTCAGCCTCCACCTCCTCCCACCACAAAATCCTTTTGCTAAATGCTAGATGAGTTTGTGGCCTCACCGCAGTCTAAGTAGAAGAAATTTGCTCTCCAGCTTCTGTCCAACTACAAGTAATATATCAGATTTTTCAGACTGCCTTCCAGTCTGAGAGAAAAGGAGCTCCCACCCTCGGTGGTAAATGTCCCACTGCAGCCCATGGGTTGGAACAGATCGGGAGCACCAGATGTGCAGCTCTGACCTGAACACAAGGCTTTTACAAAGATGCTTGGGGCATCAGCATCAAGTGAAAAAGCAGAGGGTGAAAGAACAACCCACTAGCATGGCCTTTCCTATAACCTTATAATGAATCATGCCTCAGACAGAAGTGAGAGACTTTTCAGCAGGGGCAACA
Organism: Patagioenas fasciata; assembly: GCF_037038585.1. Lineage (NCBI taxonomy): Eukaryota > Metazoa > Chordata > Aves > Columbiformes > Columbidae > Patagioenas > Patagioenas fasciata. Next base: position 99,606,331 of record NC_092521.1, on the reverse strand, counting down.
TTTCCCAATGTATTCCTTTCTTACAGAATGCTTTATTTTAATATACTCTTTTAACTGCTTAATGGGAAACCAGTATATCTGCTATACTTCAAATCACTAAATTTCCCCTGGTTACAACAGGACCTCCCTGCACAGGACACACTGCGCACCCTATTCAGGAGCTGATATTTTGGCAGGTTTTGACAGAGTTGAAATATTTCCCTTGTGTTTTCCTCCTCCAAAGCCTTAGAAGAAATACAACTATCATATATTTTCCATATCTGTAGAGCCTTTCTATATTTAATAGGCTGACTCCCAGCTATGGGTTTTCCAGCCAGCTTGGTACTCTACAGGAGAATATTTCCTTTCCAAATTCATGCAGGGTTATCAGTACTGGCTCTACAGAGCAATTCCCTCTTCATTGACAATTCACCCTGATACTATTTTGCCTCCAGTGGCTCAGCAACTGTGTAAACTCACTCTCCAAAATAAAGTAATTTTTCCTTGCTAGTTTTTCATCAATCAGAATGGGAGAATGCATTATATGTATGTGCATGCAAGTGAGGTTTAAATTCCTTCCTCCCACCCCTAAGTCCTTCATTAGTGCTGTAAAGTCAGAGTATCCGCTAGGCTGTTTCTTTCATCACATCACTTGCAGACAACCAATTGTACTCAATAACAAGCTATCATAACTTCTTCTTTCAGAAGAATACTGGTTTTTTTCTTGTTGATACCCCTCCTGAGACTGTCCAATCTAACCTTGAAGGGGAAAAGTAAAATAAGTAGCATCTCTGGTAGGGTTTGCCTTCAAACAGAAGATAAAGCGTAGAAATAGCTAGGAACTGATGCACCAAGATGTGAAAATATTGAGATATTTTAAACCTCTTCCCAGGTAACTGAATAAGAGATGATTTTAGACTTGAAAGCACTGTCTTGATTAAGCTACCTCCACTGAAAGAAAAAAAACTTACTTAAACCAAGTGACTGTGGAAACCTCTTTTAATTACCACTGCCTGCAATCTCGGCCGAGTCTCAGGCAAAGTTCCCAAAGACTTCAATAAAACCTTTGTCTGGGATAAGGAGTGTCAGATTTGGCCCATTTTAATACATTAAGTCTGTGGTAGGTGAAAAACTGAAACAGCATGGTTGTGCAACTACCCTCATAGCCAAGGAGATAAGGGAAAACGGGCGGTCCTTCTTCCCCACAGCATGCGAGAGCGTACAGGGGGTGGATGGGAAAGTTAAGGAGGAGGAGGGTGCAGAAGGTTCAGGCTCAGGACTATTTAATATCCTCCCAGCGTGGGCTGGAAAGGATTATGGTATGCTTGTTAGAGAAGTGGGCTGGCATGGTAGGCTGAGAAGCAGTTCAAGGACGTGCATGTGTGTGTACACACGTGTGTGCGAGTGTGTAAAGGGCCAGGCCTATGCAAGTTCACAAAGTTTAGCCAGTTCTCCTGCCAACTCTTCCAGGCTTGAGGCAAATACAGATAACCCCAGCTTAACCCAGCTCCAAGTAAACCTTCCCTTCTCACCCCCGCCTTCAATTAGCAAGCTTCAATCCAAAGTGCGCAAAAATAAACCATGATCACTTCAGTTACAGCTCCAGTAATGCACTTTTCCATAAACTTCTCCATATCACCAAAATGCTCAAGATCTCCCTTTTTACAATATCTGATCTGCTAAAAAAAACCAAATAAATGTATGGCAGGAGTGATGTGGCTTAAATTTCAGCAGGTCTTTACTCTTGCATCGCAGTTTTTTGTACCCCCACAGTAAGTGAGGTATTCCTAACCACATTACTGTTATCTGCTGCTGCTTTTAAGATAAGCAATGTTAAAATAGCTAGTTGGATTACTTTCCAAATAAGATAGGTTTCTTCCACAACAAAACTATGGGCTAATATGCTTATTCAGAATTTCAGGATCTTTTTTCTCTTTCTATCCCCCAGCTGTGAACATCCATCTTCATGGCAGTCTCTGACATCAAGACCACCCAGATTCATCTTCGCCTCTCAACCATCTGCCTCTACTGCACCAAGATAAAAATCTCAGAGCCTCTATTATTATTTTATCCATAACTTGTCTAAACATTCACCTGCAAAACACTGACTCACTTAGTCTTTAAGCACCTGAAGAATGTGAAGGAAGGAAAATTAACTCATGGGCATGGAAGATAAAGAGGCAACAGCATAAACTTGCAAGTCAAACAATGAAAATCACAGCAACAGAATAAATTTTTAAAGCAGATAAAAATTCTAGTCCTAAAAACAGAAGCCAGTGAAAGTTTGGCTAATCTATTAATTTTTACCATATTGCTAACCTATCATCAGATGATAGCTAGCAATATTTACCTTTATCAATGCCTCAACCCCAAATTAATGGCTTCGAATACTAAATAATCACCTCCTTGAAAAATGTTACTACTCCTCCTTGGCCTGCAGCAAGAGGAAGGAAAAAGGAAAAAAAAAAAAAAAAAAAAAACACACACCACAAACAAAACAAACAAAAACACACCACCCCCGTCACCCCCACATACACACACTATTTTAGGCAAGAGTTTCCTAAAAAAACAAGGTATTGGCAAATAGACAATTCTTCCACCTCAGGTCTTAGTTGGAAAGAAAGCTGATGTAAGCTACAGCATTGCAAAGCATTCCAAGTCTTGGTAAAATACTGGTGGATCACTTAAAGTCATCACTTAAACCTTATTAAATGAACTTTAATGCTACAGCATGCTCACTTTTCCCTCATGACTGCTGCATTGGCCTGCATCGTCAAAGCTACCTCAGTGAGAAACTGGGGCATGTCTCCTTTGGGTATAACTGCATGGTCAGGGTCACAAAAGCTTCTACAGAGTGTTAAGAAATAGGAAGCAAAAGCCACTGGCTTTCATTTTAACAATTAGTATTCCATGTATGGAAGAGCTTTCTGCCTGAGCATATTAGCAGATCACATTTTAACACTCACCGTCTCACTCAGTGGAATACAGTGGCAAGGTACAAAGCTTTTCCACTGTGAAAGGAAGCCAACAGTGCTGTCTCACTAAAAGACAATGTCAGACATTTGAAAAGACAGAGGAACCTCTTAAAAATGTGTATTAAAAAAACAAACACAACCCTTCACATCACAGGAAAATTCTTCACCATCACTTTGACCCTTCACATATCAGTAGGATAAGAACATCACACCAGAATGAGTGTGCTACACTAGCACACTGGAAGTGGACACTTGAACAGTTCTCTTCCAGACCTCTAATGTAATTGAAATTTAGCACCAGAAATAATTACCACATTTTGAATATTATGAGTCACAATGTTTAAACTTTCATCATCATAAATTATAATGTAGTATCAAAAAGCTAGTGTAAGTGCCTTGACTGCATTAAATATTTCTATAGAGTTATTTCTGGAACTATTTTTGCTGAATTTTCATCACATAGGAAATTTAGTCCCGCAACCCCCACTCCCAATTTTTCTAAGAGGTAACAGTACTGTCGTTACCAGAGGGCAGCTGCTGCAAGCTGTGATAAGTCCCATGCCACAGCCTCAGGGGAAAGCAAAACAAAACAAATTCAGTAACAGTGAATCAGGAAATGTGATTTGCTTTTTTGTTATTCAGATTATCATGAAGGGGTCATCGGTTTAAAATCCACTGTAAATCCATGGAACACAAGGCATTTATGGTAATAAGGGAGTACAATGAAGGCTACAGTTTCCCCACTATTAGCCGCACTTAATTTACCTTACAGTAAAACTTAAGTGCTTCCTGTCAGGTCTGTTTTCGCAAGCAGATAACTAACACACGTTCATTAATTCATGGTACTTTGGGGAGGGGGTGAGAGAAGAGAAAGAAAAGGCAGAGTCTTCTCTGTCCCCCCTTCTCACTCAACACATCTCCCCTCTGTTACTCAGTCTTCTGCAGAAAATGGATATGGCTGAAAGTGTTTAGAATAAAACTATCTCCATATGTAAACGACAAATGCTGATTTCTTTCAACAGAAAAGGGACATACTTTATCATCATTTTCTCAAGGAAGTGAACTCCTCAGCTGCATTAGGTAAAGCAAGGATAGGTATTGAGCATATTCCTGCTTGCAACACAGAATCCGTCAACAGACACAACGGGGTCTACTGAAACCCTGAATCCAAAGCAAACACTGAGGAATGAGGAAAAGGTGACTACTGGTGTAGTTTATTTTTGTTTTTTCAGTAATTACGTACTTGGACTTCTCTTTTCCATATGCACTGTCCTTGTATTTTGGGAGGAGAAAGTACAAAGGCATTCTGAATGATTCTCTGCAATTATTCAACTGATTAGAAAACCTCAGTGAAATCAACTTATCATTTTATTAATTCTTTGCTCAGCTTAAATAAGTAGGCTTCATATGAGGTTAGCTCCAGGGTTTATTCAAGTCACATCTGACATTAATGTTTTAACCAAGCCCATTATGCAGTGATTTTCATGGCCTTCCTTTAAAAAAAAAAAAAAAGAGAGAAGGCGAAAAGAAAAAAAAGCAACCTCAAGAGATTTGGGAAAGTCAGACTGTGTGTTTTCACAATCCTGGGAAAAACTTGGGGTTGTCCCACAATGTAATTAAAAAATAAAATAATAAAAGAGCTCACACTCCCTCTAGGAGTGATGCAGGATTCCCAGACTCCCAGACCCTTGTCTGAGCAGAGAGAGCAAGTCCAGATGGCACCCAGATTTTCTGCTAGTTCACAGGCCCTAAACTGAAAACTGTAAAAAAATACAGCAGGCCTGCCACATACAGATTTCAGCCCTGGGCTACGTGCTGCTGTAGCTGCTCCTCATGTAGACAAGGTGATCAAAGACCTGTTACCACACAAAAAAAATCCAGCGCGTCTATCACTGAAAGTATTCCCCGACATAAGAAATTAATACTTTGAGAAAGCGGGGAGAAAACAGAGAAAATAAATACACTGTAATTATAAAATCTTGCTGTGAAAAGTAAGATTTTCACAAACTGTTTCAAGACATGGAAAGACAGGTTTGCGGGAATTTGAGTATTTTACCTGAAGTGCTAAGAGCCCAAACAAAAGAGCACTGTTCTGCAATGGCAGGGGAAAACAGTCAGAGCAGAACTAGTCAAATTTCTTAATCCAATCCACAGGGTAAAGGTGAGCCAGCAGGTAAAATTATTAAGTATATTACTTGAAAATATTTCCTTTTAATACGCAAAAAGAATTTTCAGCAAAGAATTTTAATACTGAATATATATCTTAAAATTTAAAGCCATATCAGTGCGACCGTCCTGCCCAAAAGAACCAGCTTTAGTGGAAACATTCTTTCAGAGGCATCATCTTTACCATGTGTTTGTCCAGGGCTTATCATAATTGCAACACAGTAAAACGGCTTCTGTAACACACCATTTCTATTCCATTTCCTACTTGTCATGAACTTTATGAGAAAAATGACTTTTATGATCTTCGTTTTCTCTATTGGCTCCAAATTCTTCACAACCCACCAAAAACACTGCAAAAAGGTCTTCTGTTACACTGCTTTAAAGGCTTATTTCTCATAGCAGAAATAGAAACAGTAGTGTGGAAAATCCATAAGACATAGTAGCTTCCTTCCCAGTCTACAGTGGTGAAAACAAACAGGAAACAGAGATTAAAATAGGATGGGCAGAAAAACACTTCTAGCTCTTTTTAACAGAGAAAAAAAAAAAAAAAAAAAAGAGCTTCTTTGTAGGCAGTGCTTTTCACAAAATACATTTTCTTTCTATGGAAATTTTCAGTTTTTCTTTTAGAGATTAAAAACCAGTATTTTATCTTGAACACAAAACGTTTGCATTTGGAAGTTCATGCTTTTGTCTTTCTACCAAGTAGCATCCCATTATTTTTTTACAGCCTAGGCTCTACTACAGTGTGTTGGATTTTTATACACACCGTTTCCCTTACAGGGTGGGGGAGATGAAATGCAATACTTCACCAAATGTGTAAGTCTGATCAGCATCCTCATCTACAGAGAAAGAGTGAGCTACACTCCCATGGGGAACTACATTCCCCAAGGGAACTTCCTGCAGGTCAACCAAACCAACACCCTGATATAGAGGGGAATAGGCAGCTATACTTCACCTTCTCTTTCAGTCATTTCTTTCTTGTGATGCCAGGGCATCACCTTTGGCTCTGTCCTCTGCTCACCTCCATACACCCCGAACTGGCTCAGAATCCTGCCTGCTTGGGCAGCTTTAGCGCCTTGTCTTTCCCTTCCATTCATGAAGCCAACATGCTCCAGGCCCTCATTATTGTTGCTGAGATGCAAGATAATCTCCTTCCTTCTGGCCATGACAGAAGCAATCTTGCCCCCTGAAATCCTTTCAAAATGCAAATGCAAAAATCATCTTTCTGGATTACTGCCTCAAGCACATTCCCCCTATTTCATCCTGCCAGCTCCCCCTTTTTCTACTACATTAAGCACAAATTACTTGCCTTCATTTTAAGAGTTGTTCTTAGATGGTGACAACTGATCCAAATGTCCTACACATCTACTTAAAACCCAGGTAATGAAGCCTAATAACTATTTACAAAAATCTCTTCTGTAAGGAAAAGATAGCACTTGATGTCGTGCACTTTAATAACCAATTCAGTGGAGTAAGCCTTCTCTCAAGACCTGTGGCACATGGCTGATGTACTCTACATCCTCTTTTTGCAGGCTGAGCCAAGTACAGGTTTTTAAAGCAGCTGCCCTTCATGAACCATTTTGCAATGGACTATTGGGTTTCTGACAAAACCATTCTGGGAGGTGGAAACTGTGCTAGGATCTTCTTGGTATGAGAAAAACATTCAAAAGCCGATAGCACACAGAGCAAGCCTCAGGCAAATGGTGCTTTGATATTTCAAGCGTTTTCTCCCCTCAGAGAGAGACTCCCCAGGAAAAACTTCCATCTCCCATGATGCACTGCCTCCACTTACTGAGCTGGCATCATTTCAAAGAGGTAAGTCAGGCTCTAAGAGAATCAGTAGTACATTGCACTTCATTACAGGATAGCACGTGGTTTTCGTTCTACAAAAGCAAGGTCCACTGCCTGCAGGTATCAAAGCATTTTTGCCCTACCCCCTAGACCCTCCACACCTAATGCCCAGAAAAAGGGAGAAAGAGTACAGATGGACAAACTGTAATTCCAGTTTATCTCCAAACTAGGGAGCAAAGAACAATTTGAGCTTCACGGTCTGCCTGCACACAACTGCAGTCCTTCTGGCTGGTCAAGCCACACGCACATATCAGCTCTCCAGACCTTAGACATACCTGACCTGGCTTGCATGGAAAGGAAATCCAAGGTATCCAGATCAAAAGAGCAGGGGCATGTTCTAACGTGGTTTCCACAGACTGTTTTAGGAGGTGCCATAGCCTCTTTTGGAAAAGTCCAACAGGTATACATGTTAACCCTCACCTTTATTAAATGGGCTCAAGAAATTCCCAACCAAATAATGGTCCATTATTATGTAGGAGAAAGAAACCTGAAAGATAAATAACAAGGGAAAAACAAATCCCCAGGCAATCATATGAGCATGTGTACACTGCACACTAAATAAAAGCCTGCATACAGGAGCTCTTTTAGAAGACAGCACCACACATCTCACCATTAGACTAAGTTTCACGTGAGCAGAGATTCGGGAGTTTCCAGAAGAGGGGGGGGAAAAAAAAACAAAACAACACACACACAGAGCAAACATTCAGGGCCATGCATACTCCAGCCTCATAGCAAAACATTTCTACACTAAACATTAGAAAAAGTATTTCTCTCTTGTAAAAGAGAGTTGGGCATTGCAATAGTCTGCCAAGGATGACTGGTAAAGTACTGTTAATGAAGGTTTTTAAGAGCAGGATAGACAAGCACCTGTGAAGAATCACACAGGGACATTTGATTTCAGCTCAGGCATAGTGATGGACATATTGGCCTACTTTCCATAATGCCATGCTGTACTCCAAATTCTTGATGTGCACCAAAAGCAAGGAAAGTCAATCTCCACAACATCAGAACAAGATGACAAATTAACATCAGCTAAATCTGTACCTGATCATTAATACATGCGATACTTTTATTCTGTTAACTTAGAATCGTAGAACGTCCTGAGTTGGAAGGGACCCACAAGGATCATCAAGTCCAACGCCTGTTCCTGCATGTAACAACACCACAGTTCACACCATGTGTCTGAAGGTGTTGTCCAGTCTCTCCTTGAACACTGTCAGGCTTGGGGCTGTGACACCTCCCTGGGGAGCCTGTTCCAGTGCTCCACCACCCATAGAATTTGGGATGAGGAGGTTTCCTATCAAAATTTAAAGCTGTCAGTTAATGATTAGTGAAACTGATGTATAATTACACTGGCTCTAAATAGAAACATAATATATTAGATTTTACGAGCTTAGTTTTTTTCTAATCACACCTAATACATGATTTATGAAGACAGCAATTACATTAACACAGCTTAACTGCATTTCACATTATCTGCCTTACTCTAAAGAATCTGATTCCCTTACCTCAACATTTCTACAAAACTAGCTTCATGGAATAGCATCCATCGGTAGCAAATGGTAGCTACAAGTATTAAGAATTTTACAGTTTAACATAAGGTTATAAATTTAATGCAATGTAAAGACAGAAAGGAAAAGAGTCAGTCCACAAAGAACGTCACTAAACTAATATATTTCTTCTGACTTGTCTCCCATGTGACCACAGAATAATCCTTTCACAGGAATCTGAGGGTGAACCACAGGGCATTCATCTCAGGCAGTAGAGAACAGTGTTTCCTACACACATGGTAGAGATATATAATTCATTGACAATACATAAGACAAGAGAACTTTTTCGTAGATAAACATCTCCTGCTGATTAGAACAAATGCTTTGATAAATCCAGGTGCTTATTCTAGCAGCAGGGAGCGACAATCATAACATTCTCTCCTCACTATCAAGCATAATAAATTTTTTAAAACTCCCATGCTCCTCTACAAAAGACATTTGTGAGCATTTTCTTTCTATATACAAGCAAAGACTACACTTAACTCACTGGAATAGATGAGTGCATTTATGGTGGTACTATCCCAGGGTCCAACAGTGCACATGGTAAAATCAAGGATCAGACTTCACATTCTTTCGTGATGATCAAAGTCAAATAATATAGCTAATTGCAGAAAACGTCACAGAAAAGATTACAACAGAGGAAGCTCTTAGAAAAGCTATTGCAGTCCTTGATGTTTGCATTTATTTTCCTTGAAAGATATTTGAAAACAAGAACAACTAATGACACAGTCAGCATTGACACAAAAATATGTTAGAGGCATCATTACTATCCTAGTAAATAAATTAATGTCTGCTGAAAAACCCAAGCAGACAGAAAAAAAAAAATGTGGTATAAGAAGTTTTATTCTGCTACTTTCTTAGACCTGGGTTTCTTCGGTGCTTTCAGAAGTCAAGCACCACAGCATGCAAAAATCATTTGTAGATAGTAGTTATTACGGGTGTAAAAGCTGACAGCACTCCTTGCCATTTAAACTCTGGGGTCTCTGACTTGGAAAAAATACAAGATATACAAAATAATGCTGCTGCTACGTTCACATCTCATGAATCTGGCTGAAAGAGGGATCTGTTTAAGAATTAAGATTCTTCTCAATCTTTTTGATCCCCCACCATTTTTCAAAAATGGTGCTACAAACAGTAACTTCCCAAAACCGTTAAATTTGTGTGTGCAGACCAAATGCCAGAATGAGAGTTGGCAGGATCAAAATTTAAAGGAAAGAAAATATCCTGATCACAGATCTCATTGAGTGGCATCATTTGCATGCATCTATGAAGGTCCCTGGAGTGTATAAAAGGCTTTCATTGAAGTCTAAGATGGAACCATAAAGCATATGATTGGAAGTATTTCTGGTTTCGTTTATTAGGTTTTGGGGGCTTAGGGGTGGTTGTTTTCTGGGTGTTTGTTTGGTTTTAAGGTATTCAGAACATGGACTGAGATCATTTTTCAATTCCAGATAACTACTAGGCAGGTTTTTTTTCTGAGCTGTGAGCCAAGGAAACAAGCCAAGGAAAATGGAAATTCCTAAGATTCTGAACTTGTTGGGGTGGTGGTTAAATATTTAGATGTTACTTTCCTCCTTCCTAGCCATGACTTCTTTTTTCCATCATTTCACTGGATTTAATTTTTTTCCTACAGAATGATTTATGAAAAACAACAGCTAGCCAGCAGCAGAAGCAGCAACAGCATGAGCTCCAGGTGTTAGGAAAAATCACTACATAATTAATTTTCTCTTTGATATACTATCATAACCCCCAAAATATTATGCTTGATGATTCAAAGATCTATCACTTCCCAGTGTAGTTTTATTCCATGCATAATATTTTCCTTTGTCCTGAATGGGAATGTATTTTCCAGGAAATACAGATAGGAGGATTCAAGAATGGATTGTTCTGTGGCAACTAAAAAATATATCAAGAAGTTGTTCAAGACAGAGACAGCCTGTTGATGCTGTTTTAAGGCAGGATCCAGTAAAACAAATGCCATTGGATTTCAAACTTCTGTGTCAACTTAGTTCACTGAGTTGAACATTTGTTTTTATATTGTTTTTTATCACCTCCAAGAAGTTCCCCAAATTCAAACCTAAGTTCAACTTTAAAAGACATTTTAGTCCCCTGAGTACTACTGAAAGTTTGAATGTGTTCACATAACATAGAGCATATAATTGTGCAAGATCATTCACAGTGACTATAACAGCATTTGAAGTTGGGATGATTTTCTCAGCAACCTGAATTTTATAACGGGAATCGTTTTATTTTTCTACATGGTGATATATACTTCTCCACAACAGATAGTCCTGTATTACAAATCCACAATTTACAGTCCACAAAATGACAGCTCTTCCAGATATATGGAAGCACATTAAATAAGATGACCAACCACCAAATATTGACCGGGGCAGGGAATTTTCATCTCACTCTGAATATGAATTCAGAAAATAAATGAGCGAAGTATAATTCAAGCAAATAAGATGGAATATTTGAGGATAACTTTGCACTGCAGTAAGGAGCCATGCCAATAGATCCCTGGAGCCTCAGAAAGGATACATAAAGCTGGCCTCAAAAGCAGGAAGAGATACAGGGAAAGCTTTTGTAAAGTTGCAACATATTTAAGTGCAGGGGAAAAGCAGAGGTCTCTTGAAAAATTGAATTCAAATTCAAAGTCTAAATATTTTCTTTCCTCTCTGCTTTCTTCTAACCAAGGAATTCCCATAATATGGTACACAAGCTACTTCCAATGTGTATGCAGAGCAAGGACCTCACTTTACTTTTGCTCTCTAGAAGAAAGTCAGGAGCCACCATCTCAACATGCAGGTCTGAGGGCTGCATGCGACCACCCAAACCTGTGCAGAAAACAAGGTCTGAGCCCCCATCCTAGCAAAAAGTAGAACAAATGCACCTGCGTTGACCACCCATAATCCACATCCCAGGTGTGCCTAGAAACTTCTATTTAACCTCAAAAAAATGCATATATTAAATTTTGAGTATGCCCCTCAACCTAGTATTTGCCATGGTGTTTTGGTAGGGTTTTTTTTTTTCCCTGTCTCTCCAGTAAAATGCATTTGAGAAATCTATCAGCATCATCAATATGTGATGTTGTCAGTGAAAAACGGAAGCTTTCCTTCCCTACTCTTTTTGAAGGGCAAAGTTAAAAGAGCATCTCTAGTTTAAACAAAATTCATGAGACAACAAAGACTGACAGAGCCTGAGTCCAGTTTCCAAAATTTGTTGCTGTATGTATTTACATAAGCTCTGAGGAGCTATATAATTATGTCCTTATCACTAGAATAAGTGTTTCAAAGAACAGGCAGAACATTCTGATTTACAGATAAAGAGAGAGAGAGGCAAAACACCTTCTTCCTTTAATCTTTCAGCTTCGTTTTGGAAAGCCTGCAGATATCTCATTTGCAGCTTTCTCTTGAAGAGCGATCAAGTTGGAGAGATGCTGCTGGCAGGAGCTCTGAAAAAATGAAGAACATCAACAAACAGCATAACTTTTTTTAATCCTAACATTTTCAAATTGAAGAAATTAAGATTCCATTATTCCCCCTTGAATCTAAAAAAGGATGCTTTGAAGCAAGAAAGAAATAAGATCGCTCATTTAATAGTCTCTAAGTGTTTGGCATGTAAGAGTTTGCTTTCTGCATTCTTGAAGGGAAAAAAACCTCTGAAGGACAGGAGCTGTCAGAATGAGGTAACAGTATTCAATGATGTATTAAAAATTAAGATTCAATGTATGCAATAGATGCTCACACTGCAACTTCAAGACATCAATGTACAATACTTTGCAGTAACCAGAGAGTTTAATGTATGTCCTGGTCTTTCCTATGCCTTACCTGTTCTCATGACCCCCATCCACTGAGGAAACACTGCCAATGCCACCACGCAGAGTGGTGGCAGAGGCACAGAAAGCCCTCTTACTGAAGGGCAAATTTAAGAGCATTCATTAAATTTTATGTGATATCCCCAAACCACTGGCAATATTCTTTCCTCTTTAAAAGAAAAGTATCAGGACTTCTTTTAATTTTGTCATCAGCTGAGGAATATTTCAAAGCTAAATGAAAACTAGCAAGCATTACCCTCCTCCACCCCACTAACACATACAGTTGTGTGAGGACAGCACTACACTATCACGTGCCTTTTTTTTTTCTCCCTTCTTTTTTGCCATAGAAGGAGTTTGGAGACTGGAGAGAAAAGAAGCGTAGCTTTGGCCTGAAATAAACAAAAAACCTTGCCAAAAAGAATTTCACATACAGCCTTCTTAGGTTGATATACAGGTTCCATATGGCCTAGCGCAGAGGCAGCTACATGCTGAAAAATCTGAATAAAGTCTTTTAAATTGTAATGATAATAATAGTGGGGCTTGTGGGGGAGAGAGAAAGGGAGGTGGGAAATCAAACTGCGCTTAAGCACTGCAGTCCTAAGCATGACTTCATTCAAAGACAAACTGGGTTGCAATGTGTATTTTTAGCTCATAAGTGGGTTCTCATATGCCATATGTAGCTTTTTACCATGAAGTGTTGTATCCTAAATATAGGCTCATGCTCCTGTTCACTGTATAATTGTGGAAATCCATGCTCCAGCCTGAAGCCACAAGGGAAGCAGCAGTTCTTAGCAGCAATGACTCTGAGGTTAGACATCCTCCCCTGAAACCCCATCCAACTTTCCTGGAGACTTGTTTTAAGTTAAAACTTAAAGGGTTCTAAGGATCATTTATCCAGTGCCCAGATGCACTTTAATCACAGTTCATTAGCTTTCCCTTGTCAACACTTCCTCAATTCCCCCTCTCACATCTTCTCTCCTAAGATATCCCCGTGAAAGCTGTTCCAGTGTGGTTTTCAGGAGAAGGGGGTAAGAGACGTGGCAGTTTAAACAGTTCACAGAACCATAACAGCACCATAATAGAAAGGACCCCTCATAGAGAAAACATACATAGCTTTTAACACAGTGATGGGGCAAAAATGCATCACTAGGACTGGAATGAGGTGGAAGAGTCTGGCAAACTCAGCCCTTCTGAAGGGGAAGGGCTGGATTTGGAGAAGGGATGCAGCCAGGGGCAACATCCTGCTTTTGCTTTTTTGCCTTTTTTTTTTCTGGGCTTAAAATTACAGGGTAGAGAGAGGAAGCAAATAAAAGAACTGCCTCTAAGGTTAGACCACCAACATCAATGAAAGAAAAGATGTCTACTTGTCCACAGTTTCCTTTCAGTTGCCTACGTTTTTACACAAAATGTATAAACAACCCTTACTTAACTGCTTGCTTGCAAAGCAATATTCACCTCTGCAGCTCCCCAGAGCTGCTGCAGTGCTGTAGGAAAGCCTTGTGAAAGGCAATGAAAGGGCAGAGGGAGCGAAAGGAGAAGGAGGAGGAAATGGCACAGAGGAGCATGGAAACTCCAGATGTGAAACGCTATTGACCGTCCTGCCTCCCAGCCAGACCATCCACAAGAGCTCGGCTCTGCCTGGCTTTGCAGTAGGCATGACCTTGAGGGCCTCTGTAGTTGCTCAAACTGCACCTGTGGGGGATTAAGTATCCTGATAGTGAATGACAGCCTTGCCTGCTCGGTCTGAAACAGCTTTCACCAGATCAAACAGCAGCAGGAGGAGGCGGCAGAAAAAGCAGCAGAAGGAACAGCAGAGCAGCGCTTTCCTGCCTGGACAGAATAAGCAATAATATTGATTTAGGTTACTAGACTTGTTCAAGGCACCACCTGCAAAAAACTGTGCATGAAATTCTTATGTATCAGTGTTGGTTGCAGCTCATTCATCATTATAGTCTGTCAGAGACATTAATCTAGCCTGGAACTTGGAAATACCCCCCTAAGAGCGCACTGCATTTTGTAATGACATTTTTGCCTCCTTCTGAATTTATGGTTATTGGCCATTTGAAATTCAGAAGTATATGGGCAGAGGACATCGAGCACTAAGAATGTTTCTAAGGCATCCGTCAAGCTGCTTGCTTCAAATTTTGCTAACCCTAAAAAGAATCCATAACATTACAGCATTGAAAATATTCCTGAGCAGTCACGTGACTCAAGATAGCCATGATTTTTTTTAGTCCCTTGGAAATACAGCTCCTACAACTATGCAAAGGACTGTCGCATCAGTTTAAGAGTCACTTCCGGTCAGCTGAGGGAAATTGATCACAGAAGAGGAGTTTTATTAAAAAGAAAGAAAAATATTGCAAAAACCTTTTCTTTACTGTGTTTATATTTATACTACCAAATTCATTCTACTGAAAGGCTTTGTTTGGAAATAGTGTTTCCCAACTTTCAGAATAAAAAAGCCAATGTTATCACTCAGTAAGAGCAAGAGCCTCAGAATGTGAGAAAGTTCAAATTTCAAATTTCAAGAGGTTTTCATTTTTCTGCCCTTCCCCTATCCTTTATTAAGAGCAGACTATCACTTCTTAAAATGTTGTTTCCACTTAAAAGAATTAGAAATATTGACTGATTTGGCATGCATATCACAAAATATTGGTATGTTAACAAAATAACCTTGAAATGTATTGATAGCCTTACAATACACCAACACTGGGTAGAAAAAAAAAAAAACAAACAACTGTAGTACTCATACATTGACTTAGATTTAAGAGGAACAGGTGGATGGAAACCTGATCATTTCCACAAAGCTACCTTTTACTCCATCCCCCCCTCCAATTCCACTCATCCACATCTATCCATCCTCCCAAAAACACAATGCTGTTCCCTAAACTTGCAGTCATAGCATGTGAGGCTTAAAAGCAAGCTTGAATCTTCCATCTATTTCATTAGCATTTGATTCAGAAAGAAGTCAACTGCTCACATGCAAATGTTTAAAGAAAAAAAAAGCAAAGGGGGAGAGCACAGGTGTATGTATTTATTTATAGTGAAAAAAATGTTGCCAGACTCAAGAAAATGCCTAGATGTCCTCTATCACCTAAGAAGTGCAGTAATGCCCTAAAAAAAGTGCTGCTATGAAATGGAATTTATACAAACAAATAAGGAAAGCCAATCTGTTCATTTACTGGGTAGAGTGACATCAGTATGATATCAGCAGCAGCCAATCACAGGGCTCCATATGTATCTGGTGTTCTTGCACTATTTCATATTTATGGATAAACACCAGGAGGGTGTTAACCCCAAGTCGTGTTTTTCCTCCCCATCATGTTCTAAATAAAGCAGCTGCTTCCATTCACCATCAGACCTGACAAAAAAAAATAAAATAAAATAAAAAATAGCAGCCTCTCATCTCAGCATGTTCTCTGACAAATCCAGAAACAATATGTGGAAAGCGGGGGAGAGCAGCTGGAGCTACGTGTCACTGCTTCCTGAAAACCTGTAGGCAGCCCAGAGCTTCAGCTCGGCTCTTCCTTGGCTGGAAGATGCAGAAACGAGAAAAAAGCACAAAGGGTCAACCATTGGGTCAAGGCTTTTGTTGTCACTGAGAAAACAAATGCCATTGTTATTTCCATCTAAGCCATTTTAAAACTGTCTGAACTAGTGAAGTATTGTCCCTTCTCCTCCAACATTACTGTCTCCTCTGACATCTTCTTTTTGGAGGAAGAACTTTTTTAAGGCAAGAGGTGACGCCTTTGCTCACTGGCATGACACACAATCCTGTGTGAACAGTTCGGGCAGAGCAGGAGTGCCTGTGCCTCCCTACACCAGCACCCAGGCTTTCACAGCTGGCCTTGAGGGCAGAGCAAAGGGCAAGCAACCTGCACCTCAGTAACAGACCTGCACATCTGTCATCATCAGAGCTGGGTGTCACTGAAGGTTGGGCCTTTGGCAGCTCACTGCTCTGGGAAAGCCATCAGCATAGCAGGGGTGATGTGGAAGTTTATCCTCACCAATCAGCAGTAGCGTTCTTCCAAAAGAAAAGCTTGTGAAGCTTCTCACGGTGCCAAGCAAAACCAAAACCAGCCTGCCACCATACTTTCCCATGAACGCACTTTAGCCCATAAAGCGGGTACGCTGAGGCATACATGTGTGTGAATGCATGTGCGTAGGCACACACACACAAACATAACTATAGGTATTACACAAGACTAGTAACAGACTCCATTTTCAACTTTCAAGCCTTTACCCCAAGAGCAGGATTGCTGATGCACAACCTTGGCTGGAAGCAAACACTAGGTTGAATTCAGCACAACAGCTTTAAGCTGAACTGGCATCTCTCAGACTGATGTCTCATTCTTATCAACAGACATAGCAAGTTTTCAAAAGAAAAAAAAACGGCCAAAGCAAACTTCAAATATATCTCCTCCAGGTACTCTGAAACATGCCATTTCTCTGCTTCTGCAAAATCAATGTATAAGCATTCTGATTATGCTATGAACCACCTTATGATTAACATGGCTCAAAGGAGCAGTGGGTGGGATATAAATATAAAGCTAATGAGCTGACTTAAAAGGCAGAATCTGTAATGCAAAAACATAGGTTTTATTGGCCAGTACTGTATCCCAGTGTCACTTAATCAAAACCAGCTCATTTTAATTGTGCTATACTGCTCAGACCTAAAGCCTGGTGAGATAGCTAGCTCTGCCATTTAACTGCTTTTTGTTCAGCTATGTATATTCCTCAGCTTTGATAACACATATATTAATTACATGTAAATAACACCACACTATAACAAAATAAAATGAACAGTATTGTGTTGTAATTAGAATATACATAGATATATTAGTGCCAAAGATATTTTTCCTTCTTTCCTCCAAGACATTCTCTGCTAATCCAGGAGCGTGCATATAGCCCATCAAGATAGTTTTATTGTGTGGGAAGGGAAATTCCAGCCTCTTGCCAGGCTTTCTCTCTATATCCTTTACGGGAACTATTCATGGATAAAGGTATAGAAACTATACCTGTCTGCAACTCAGATGGTCACTCAGCACCATTACAGAATAAATAAGAATAGTTTTGCAAAAGAAGCTAAGGGGGGACAGAGCATGTCAGGCAGTAATCCTACAGCTACAACCTAAACCCCATGAGGGAGATTTTAGGTATCTGACACAGCATGGAAATTTGCTGTAAGAAGGGAATTTGTTTCTAAAGGCACACTGAAATACAGTATAAGCCTGCTTTCCGTCAGCTATTTTCTCAGAAGTCACCAGCTCATCTCCAGGGGGAAGCATTAGCAACAAGCTCCACTCGTACAGGGAAGACCTAAAATGAACAATCAAGATGACTTATGAGATCAATTAGAAAATGTTGTCCAGAGATACTATTTCCGACACATTCACAGAGTGACCCTGTCTATTCTTGCTCTCAGCATCTAAAACATTCTAAAGCCAAACCAAGAAAATGCAAAAACTGTTCTGCTTGTCATTGAAAACTTTTAGCCAAGCCACCTTCTGTGTTTTTTCACAAGAGAAAAAAAATATTTTCAGTGATCGGAACTGTGTTCAGTATGCACTTACAGCTAAAAACAGTTTAAAAGCCAAGGTCAATGATTCTACTTCAAAGTTTTATAATTCTTCATGTTTTTATACTACCTTCTAAGTGTCGGTACACAAAATCTCACAATATCCCTCACACAGGATCTATGATTATGTCCTAGTCCAGAATTTTCTTAGGGTTGAGTGATCTGCAAACACCACTATCCAAAAGGTGAACAGCAGGAACATTGTATTTATAACTCTTAGAGGGGAACAGAAAGGTAAGACCTTAGAACAAGGAAAAAGAAATAAACATACTTATCATTCCCTGCCTTACTGATCAGAACCATTTCCACCAGAAAGCCACGGTCTTGCACTCATTCCTCTAACTTACACCTCTTCTGGAATTGTTGAAGCAGTCACAAAAACATGCAGTAAATTAAGGCTAGAAGATTTGGATTACTGATATATATATTTTCATATATATATATATATATATATATACACACACACACTTTTACAGGGTGAAGTAAACTTCACTAGCTGAAACATAGGTCTTCTGGCTTATATAGTCACTACATTGATTTGACAAGACAATTCCCAATAAAGCGGGCATAGTTTCCCTGACTTGTAGAGGGAGCATTTTGGCTCCTTTTTTTTTTTTCTTTTGAGACAGATAGAGAAGGAGACAGTGCTCTCTACAGTTCTCAGAAACCTGCAACATATGGAAAGAGTGATGTAGCTTATGCATTCAAATTTCTCTATAAAATCCTCCAGTTTCCATATTTCATATTATTTACTCCAACAGAAAATTGATAGTTGATATTTGGTGGAGAAGAGTTTTACAAGAAAGGCTCTTCAGTCTTCAGATGACTAGAAAACTTTTGTAATATGCTAAATATAGACACTATAGACCAGTGACCTGGGCAGAATAATTAGAGGACTGAAACCTCAGGAAGGATCTGAATGTGAGTAAGGAAATATGTAACAGCTGTACTTCAACTGCACAATAACAAACTTTTTCAGTGACAAAGACCCTTTTTGTGCATTTTGCCATTTCCTGAACAAGCCTTCAGAAGAGACAGGAAGCCTGGCCATAAAACTGAGTAGTTCCTCTGACACTGGAAAGAACGAAGAATCACAGTCATTATTTTAAGTTATATAATACCACCAGAGTAGAATCTCAGTTCTTTTATTTATATTTATTTGAACCAGCTTCTACAAACTTTTATTGAAAATGCCTCTGATGTGATAAAACAAGATTCTGCATGCAAGCCTGCTTTCTCCCCCTCTCACATGCGCACACACACCCCAAAGATGACAACACAGCAAGAGGGGAGCGATCATATCTTCAAATGCTTGCTGTGTTAGAGGAGAAAGAAGGGCAAGACTGCAAGAGAGAAGTTCTGGGTTATATCATAAACACCCACTCTAAACCAGAAAGCAATATGAAAGGTGGGAAGGCTATTCCTATTCTTACAAAAATATGTCTTGGGGTCATTTAAAAGCATTAATAAATCTTCTCATTCTTTTACCCAATCATTTTCCAATATTAGCTAGACCAGTCTAAGGGCATGTGTTGCAGTATCAGAATTCAGAGACAGGAAGAAAAAAAAAAAAAAGCAATTTATCCAGCTGTTTATTCATAACTGCTCCCTGAAGGACAGCTACTGCACAAGTGCTGGCAGGCGCCACTGGTTCACGTCAGCAGCCAGAACCTCTTCAGCACACCAAAAGTTCAGCAGCACACATGCTCTGGCACAGCTCTGCCAGATGTTGGTGACACAAACTCCTCACCAGGCTGGCAGCATGGCAGCCACCTAAGGCACCCAAAAAGCCAAAGCGTTACTGGGCAGATGTTCCAGAGTAGAAAGGAAGCCCCCAACGGTTCCTGTCAGTGCTCAGACAGAGATGCACCCCAGCTCCCCGTCACCCCCCTGCCGCCAGGGCAGCTCACCAGGCAGCTCGCTTGCCCTGCCCTCAGCCTGGCGGCAGTGGAATTGGTGACTCAGTGGATGGTCCCGCGGGTTTTCTGTGATCGGCATTCATGTAGTTGGCTTCTGATACAATACGCACTAGTTTTTCATTCTATAAGGCCCCTTTCCAACAAAGAAGGAGAAGAAAAAAAAAAGTTAAAAAAAACCCAACAGTCACAAGTGGTCACTTTATCTCTCTGTTCCCATTCAAATCAATGTTTTGTTATTGTAATCAACAGTTACATATGCTGGGTGTCAAATATTTGACTCTTGGACTTCCAATACTGAGCATTATTTAGTACATCTTTAAAGGCAAATTACTGTGGCAGATAAAACCACCCGCTTTGATCACTAAATACTTCTTAAAAAAATTCTGTTTCCTTCCCAATATCTTTTTTGTTCACATTTTTTACTTCACATGTGGCATCAGAGTTGGTGAGATACACAAGATGAGCTGCACAGATACAGGCTTACTGAAGAACAGCTACATGGTTAACTCCCAAACACTGCAGCAGCCTGAATCCTGCCATCTACTTTTAGAAGGGAGAAAGGGTTATCTTCCCACTAAGGTTCCCCTGCAAAGACAACAAGAAAAGGCACCAATGAATGCCAAGTGCTTTGGCAGCAAGCTGTGTGGATAGATACTTGCCCACAGGCAACTAGACAGGAGAAATTTGCCCCAGATCAGGTGGTTGCTGGGTTACCTAAATTACCTCATTAAGAACAGGATCCTACTTGTCTCAATTTCATCTGCCCAGAAATGAGGTATCTCCCCAGCAATGACAGATGAGCAAGGCAGTCTGTCTGGTGCAGGTCACCAGCTGAAAATGCCTCTTCAGGGGCAGCAGAGCCCCCCCTGCCCAAGGACACCCCATCCTGCTTGATCTGACTGGAGCAGGTTTGAAGCATTCAGCATCCCGCACCCAAGAGCCTGGAGCATTCAGTTTTCTGATTTCTGTACAATGGTCTTATATTTGTCTTAAGGCATATGATGATCTATATTCAGTTGGTTTCATGTACAAAGATTTAAGACATTTATTTTGCAGCAGTAGAGCTGTGCAATAAATGGCCTACTGAAATCCATTCCAAGAGATATCACAAAAATGTTATCAAGAAGGGGTTTTGTTTTCTTATCAATTTTTTTTATTAGTCTATTCAGTCTCCTGTTCCAAAATACCTAAAGTATAAGCCCGTACAGAAAACTAACATACAAAATAAGTAAATATAATAGGGTTTTTATTGCAATAATGCTACCTTTCTAATCATTAGACTAACGGTTTTCATTGCATTCCTTTGGCTTTAAAAGTTATTTTAACAGGGGGGAAGGTTTGCTCCAGGTTTAGCCCTGGTATGCCAAGTTTCAGTCAACAGTGAATTTTAATGATGGAGCTATAAACCCTTGAAAGCAAAAATTTATAATGGAAATGCTGACACCGTAACAGCTATAGCTAGCAGCACAGGTGACACTCCTCTAATATATTGATTGTCTCCTGTTAACCTACTCCTAAGAGCTTAAGATTTTTAGCATTTAGAAGCCTGATAAAGGATTTTCGTTAATTGCATTCACTCAGGTTGGAAGTCAAAGGCTTTACATAAGTACAGCCATTCCCACTTTGTCAAGAGCTTGAAGTACCCGATCAGTGGGATGCCCCTGTTTGGGAATTTTTATTGTTTGGGTGTTGTTTGGGGTTTGTGGGGGCTTTATTTAGCAGGTAGACTATTTTGGAAAAGTACAGGGAAGAGGAAGATGTAACTGAGGCACATGTGCAGAGGAGGAGAGAAAGGGGAACGAATATACAGCTTGAGAAATCGAACAAATAGCAGGAGAGGAGAAAGAGGGAAAAGAAAAATGGATTTGAAGAAAGAAAGGAATTGTAGCACTGAACAGGAGGTGGAAACGAAAATCCATGTTAATGAAAGACCAGGAAAAGTGCTGAAGTGAAGAAGAACACAGGAGACAGTTAAGCAAACAGGCAAAAACAAGGAACTGGAATAGAGAACGAAGAAAAAGTATTCCTAATACAAACCTAACAAACACGTTGCTTAGACAAAAAGGAGAGAACAGGTAGCCCAAAGAGCAATGAATCAGATTCACAGAAGCCTACTACTGATGTTTGTTTTGCTGGGTTGTTTTTTCACTGTATTCTTCTTGATACATTTAGTTATGCTCTGCTTCCCTGGCTAAAGTCCAAAAATTCTGTCAATGGCGGGAAAGAGGTGACAAAAACATTTCACATTTGCTGAAACCAAACAGCTTGTTTTGGGGAAAGTCCTGAAATTAATAAAGGACTTTTTAAATCTACCTGTCTCAACTTCAAGAAAACGTTGCTTCTATTTCAGACTCCACTTTTATAAATACCACTAGCATCCAAAATGACCATTTAAATGATGCCAGGGTGCTTTCAAAGCAAGATGGAGAGATTTGCTAATAATCAAAGTACCCTGCATGAGTCCTTTTCTGAACATATGCTCAAAAAAATAGCAGCATATGAAAGTGAAGCTCCAGATGCTTACAGGTAAGCATAACATTATAAGCAGTGCAGGAAGAGGGGGTTTGGTTTTGTTCTTTAATGAACAGCGTATGAACAAAAGTACGCATACATTGGAATTAGGAAAAAATAATGTGAGTGATCTGAGGGAATTTAGACTGATCTGCTGAGATGGCTGCAAAGGCCAGCACAAGGCAAACTCCATCTAAAGAGTTATGAGGCTTTGAAAGCTTCAAGAAGCTAAAACTGAATCCTGAGGTTCTCCAGGATGCTCCACATTCTCAGCTATTTTTATATATCAGCTGGAACTGTGGAAGCCCCACAGTTCAAGGAGAAGCCTTTTCTCTTTCCATAAATTAAATTAATGAGGCGCTATTTTAAGAAAAAAAGAAAAAAAAGCCGCTTCCCTCCCCTCCTCCCCAATCACTGCACTCTCTTTAAGGATATGTTATTCTGAAGCTCATAGCTCTGACAGTCCGCCAGGCCAAGCAGTCATAAGTGGCAGTAATTCTTGAGCAGCTCTGAAGCTCAGTCTTAAATGCCGCTGAAGTGCTGTGCGCTGAGCTCTCCCTCCCAGCCCGGCTTAGCCCATGCGCTCTCCACCATCACCCTCCTGCCTCACAGCAAAGTGCTGCAGCGTAAAGGGTCAGGCAGTAGGTATATAAAGCCTGAACTAAATTGTCTGGAAATACTGTTGAATGGTAATGCTATTTCCTCTTAAAAACAAAACAAAACACCACACATTGGTGAATTTTGACAGCACCGGGCATAAATATCAGATGACAGAAAAATGATCTTATTTAGTCTCTGGAAAAATAAATGGCACGCAGGTTTCTGCTGGTGTGCTACTGTAACATTTGGCACAATCTCATTGGAAGGATTGTGTCATGCTGATGGATTAATGAGCTCCAAGAGAAATGAACAGATAAACACAGAATAAGCAAGCGACCTGCACTGACAGAGTTACTGCAAGTAAAGGCTGCGTATCTCGCCTGTATTTGTCTATGCTCAGCAGACTCAATAGATGAGAAAACTTAAGTGGAACAAAGCCAGAATAGAACTCCATAGGCAGAGAGGATGACTTTACAAAAATTATGCTTCATCCCACCAATCAAACAGGATTCATATATGTAGAAATAGGGAAGGGGAATGATTCCCAAAGTAAAACAAAACAAACAAAGAAACCCAAAAACAAAACAAACAAACAAAAAAACCCACCACACCTGACCTAATGAATATTATAAGGGAAAGAGAAATCCTTTTTCCTTTCTTTCCGTTACTTAAACAATACCTTTTTGGCTTAACAGAACTTTACATCACTCCAGATTAGTGAATCAACCTATCAACCTGTTATACCATACATTCTTTCTTCTAAGAAACTAAAAAAAAAAAAGTTCAAGCTTCTTATGTAAGTTTAACCAGTTAATTATTTTCTAAGATTTTGCCCATGTAAATGAAAAATTTTAAACAGAATAAATATGATATGCGGGTTCCAATACGATGCGCTTTGTTTTTATGATCAATTTCTGAATTGTGTTAACTGATCAAAAATAACCTATTCTAAAAGCAAATAAGGAATTCTGATGTTTACAAGACTTTCTAAACTAATCAACAAAACCAGGAGTGCAAACTGAAGTTCTACTGTCAACAGTAGAAAACTGGAGCAAACTATCAAGCTCAAGTCTTTTTACTAAGAAATACAAAATAAAAGGAAAATGCTTAAGAATGAGAAAGAAGATTTCAATTCCTCTCTCTTCCTAACCATTCAAAGACGACAAATCTCAAAACCATGAATCTCACAGTAAGTTCAAAAAATGTAAAAAAGCATTAATTGCTTCTTACTTCAGCCAAACATGTTTGCTTATCCCTAAATCAATATTTTCTATGGTTCTTCACAAAAAAGCATTAAAAATGGCATGCAAAAAACATACTCTACTTGTAAAGTATTGGCATTTCCATGACTTTCAAAACATACAGTGCAGCTGCAGTTTGTTTGTGTTTTCTTCTTTCAGGACAATTAACAAGTTTCAAAACATTGTATTCCTGTGAGGAGATACTGAGGCAGATACTGAAGGCAGATACTGAAGGCAGATACTGAAGGCAGATACTGAAGGCAGATACTGAAGGCAGTCCCAGAGGAGCAGACTGCTGTGGTTATTCCCTCCACATAGCTCATCCTCTCTCCCAGCAGTTTCTCACTTGGCAGCAGGCTGGGTTAGCTGGAATATAAGGCTGCTCTGAACATTCAAGCATTGGTTTGGGTTTGCTGTGCTGCACTGTGAGCTACTGTGATGAAGGAGAAGTTTCACAGGGGGGTTTTCCAGCTGAAAGTCTCCCCACAGGAGGGGAAAGGCTAACATCATCAAGAATTAACCACTATTGTAATGACAACAGCATGTAGAAGGCAACATGGAGGCAACAAGAATTATGTCAACCATGATCTTAACTAATTAATTAGCCAACAAGGCAAATACAGGAAAGCAGTGGTCAGAGACGACCACCACTGAATGCTGGTCCACACCATCGACATCTCCCTGCACTTTCAGGTACATTCAGATCCAAAAGTTCAGAGCTCCCCTACATCTTGCAACCCTCAATTTCTGACCTCCTCTACCAACAGAAGTACCTGGAACTGGAGATTGGCCCTGTCACCTTTGCATTAGGTGGTGCTAAAGAAATGAGCCAAGTTCAAAGAGAAATTCAAGCAAGAGCAATGGACAATGAAGAAGTGGTGGCTTAAGTAAAGCCGCCTTTCACCTCTGCAGAGGTGCAGACAAGCATCTCTAAAATAACGCACAAAAGCAAAGTAACAGCACACCACCACAGCCACAAGAGGCCTTAGATAGAATCCTCAGCAGTTATTGTAAACTAGATGTTGGTTATTTCTTGTATTACGCAGTCAGAAGATTTCTATTTCAGATTTCTTTCTGTTTATAGTCTATGCTCTAAAAGATCATTCACATCAACAAGCTATTCTCAGCTTAGGTAGCAACAGCAACTTCTTTTTCACTAACAGGAAATTGTGATAACTGAGAAATAAAAAATCCAGGCAATCCTCAGCAGTTCTTGGGTGCTCAGGAACCATTCTAACACATTCTTCCACAACACTATTACCATTATAAGAGATTGTGATTTATAAATAAATATACAGAACAGTCAACAGAAGTTAAAACATAAGACACAGCTGATAATCATTGTGAAGCTACTTATTTTTACTAAAAAAGCCTTATGTTTGGGGTGTGTGTACAGCAAGTGATGATGCAACGATAGATAAATCAAGGTAAAGACAAAAACACCACCACCTTTGAGTTTGAGGACCTTTGAGTTGCATTCAGTATTAAATATTTCAATACTGCAACAAAATAGCTCATATTTTTGCACCATACTTTCACAGCATTGTAGATCACCCTTTCAAAGCAATGGGGAGGAAGGAGATGAAAGGTGACAGCTTGTGACATTTTGTTTTATTCTGCGAGGGCGTTTTAAGGGCTAAGGCTTCTTAAATGAGGATGTAGGAAATTCAGCAGTGCAAGCTATTACTGGAGAAAAAAAAAAAAGTTTAGTAAATCACCCAGTGATGTTGTATATTTGGCAACTGAAAGTTTAGGCTCCTTTGGCTACGAGACAGGTTTTGGCAACTGTGGCAGACAGTATCTACCAGTAACATGACTACATTTTTAGTTATGTTTTTGAAGACCAAGCAATGATTGCCTGCTATCACAGTGATGCAACCTGCAGCTACTTAAATACAGAGAAGGTGCAAATCAAACAAATTCGTCACTTTGTTCATTCTCTAACAGATACCTCATGGGACAAAAGATACATCAAGGGACAACACTGCCACACACTCAAGATTTTATCAGAAGTCTCTTGCTATTTGTAGGGGTTTTCTTTATGTACTTAAACACCTAGCTCGGAAATCATATGAAGTAATTGAACAAGAAACACCACTTTCCTTAGCCTCTTGTTTGTGGAGAGGTGTTCTTACAATAAAGATCTCTAGTACCACACCACCAACTGATTGAAGTTTTACTGGATGCGTTTAAAAAGTGATGCTCCCAACATGCACACACACACAAAATGGACCAAACTCTTCTCAGAGACATGATCCTAAATCCAACTGTGCAGCCACTCCTCTGACAAAAATCAAACACCCTTCTAAAAACATACAGCCTCAGATCCTGCTCACAGCAAGAGGATAAGCTGTTTGCAAAGAGCTGATTATGTGTCTGTGCAGGAGAAAATACAACTAAGTGGAAGAGAGCTCCTAGAGTTTTTCACTATGCATCCATATCACATCTCTACATTAACATATATAAAAATAATATGAGAAAAGCATTACAATGTCCACTTGCTAACACTTCTTAACCTTTTATACTGTTACTGCCATCTATTTCTGGGTGTGAGATGGTTTTGTTTTATTTTTGCCAGTGTTCAATTTCAGTCAGCATGCCAGCTTTCACAGACTAGACAATTAAAATGGTATTTTAAGTAAGATTTCACAAGAAAATATTATGTTACTCCCCTAAAATCAACTCACATTATATGAGCTGTACTCTCCTCCTACTGATAATACTATAATTTTCAAGGCGGGGGGGGGAAGGCTTTCCAGATTTTCTGGCCTGATTTCCACATTTATGTAACTAAACCATATCAGTTCCATGAGTCCATTACCCAGATATATAGTTTCTAAATCATGTTTATGTTATTCAGATACACAGAATTTCTATTTTTAAATCTACTGCTTTATTCATTGGTGTATGTGTTTATATGAGGACTAAACTTGAGGCTCACTGAGCAGCAATTCCTGGTTGTCCTTCTTTTGCCTCTATGAGTGGGAAGACAACAGAGGACCTTTTCTTCTTGCTTCTCTTGCCCAGCTCACTATTTATTTCACACTCAGTGGCCAGCAGTATTTGAAATTCATTCAGATAATCTCCCCAAATCCTTCAGATCTAGATCGTTTGAACCTGCTGATTTATACAGCAGCTCTGATTTTTCAAATGGCACTCTTAAGTCCTTTCTGTGAGCAGCCAGGTTTGCAAGAGTGGCCATCCCTCCCTCACCTGGACCTTGTGCTGTGTCATCAGGAGCATTTCAAATTCCCTCTTTACTGGTGCTTGACTCCTGCAGCCATTGAACAGTATAGAATATGTGAACTAACACACACACACACAAGGTCGCTTTCTTATTTGGAAAAGGCTAATTAGAGAAAAAACACTGACTAGCTCCAGTATGTTGTTTTTCTCATTTACAAGCAATCAGCTTTAGACTGGTTTGAGAAGTACTATCCTCCAGTCCTGATGTGTGTGCTTCAGAAAAAAAACTACTACAGAAACAATATTGCATTTTGATTATTGGTTTGCATATCTGCAGTATGAACAGCTTATTGTATAATAATGCAATTCCATTAAAATCAAAATAGTGGGGGTTTTTTGTTCTGTTTCATCTTGGTTTTTTTCTGTTACATGATCCACCACCACCAGTTGCTCATATACAAAGAACACACAGTTTTGGACAGCATGCCCTGCGACAGACTAACAAACAGCTCAAAAGGGAAGTTTTCAATTATCCTACTCCAAGTACATCATTCCTACTGGAAGAATATTGCAATCTGGAGATTATCGATTAATTAAATTTATATTAAAAATAATATCCTGCATTTTACATCCTAAATTTAAACAGATGTAATTAAAGCCTTTGAAAGTAATTTTGGCTAGTGCTTCATTTATATCTACAACTAAAGCAGACACTTTCTCTGGCATTTGCGCCAAGTTTGACTAATTCTTCTGCTCTGTTTTAATTACTGTATATGCTTTTCTGTTATAGTTAAGAATATCCATTACACACTCGAACAGCCAACGTTATGGGAAAGAGTGTGCTTTTTTTTAGTCTAGTGGTGTTTCAAATCATCATGCGATAACGGCAAAGTTCTGCAGCTCGCAGATGCTTCTGCTATATAGTGCTATAGATAGTCTGTACACACACGCATACACCCATGACCCGCATCTGACCTTGGCTGCCGCACCGCACAGCACAGCCAGAGCAACCTCACAGACATCAGAGAAGCTGCATAGCATCACCTTCAAGCCAATGTTATGCTTAAATTCCACTGCACTTCTCCTGCTATGGCACCTATATTAAAGTCAACCTCAATAAACATTTTCTTCTCAAAAAGACTGATTTGTTTGGAGTTAGATTCCTGGCATCGCCATCCCTCCTGTGCAAAAGCGAAAAATCAGTCCTGCCACAAACTCTGTTCATACAGCACAGCCCTGTACCGGCAGCCCCTGAGAACCCCAGCTTCCTATTCTATGTATTGGATTTCAGAGACTTGACAACAGTTATTCCTTAAGTTCAAGAATCCACATTGGACAAGTTTGGGAGATCACCCTTTCTAGTGCAAGTTTTAGGTTTCCAGTCCACTTGTAAAGTCAAGCAGGGAGAATTTCAAGTGCAAAAAAAAAATATGTAAACTGCTGCAATCCGGTCCTTGCTTTGCTTGGCTTAACTGCTGAGTTACCTCCCCAGGCAGCCAGATGCAAACTGTTAGTGGAACTGGAGTTTTAGATAATCGCATTTGGTGAGATCTTCCTGCAAAAACCAGCCTTGTTCTCCTCCTTGGCTTTGTAGACCAAATCACATGATGAAGTAACTTCTAAATGTATGTGTCACATACTGTACCTCTGTGTGTAGATAGACATTGTGTATGGTTAACACAAAAAGATCAGTGAACAAGTTCACCTAGAATTAAACAAACAATTTTGAGACCAACTGCTTCAGTCAGTCTAAATTTCAAAAAGGGAACAGCTGCAAGCAGGAGAAGGCAATCACAGATGTCTTAAATAAATTATGTGGGAGGATTTGTAGATTAAAAAAAAAGGGTATTTAAAACAGTATTATTTTACTGTTGGAAGTTTGAGATACTTTAAATAAAAGTAAAATATATACTTTTTGCATTGCTATGGGTCAGAGCCTCCTCTCAGTTGTACAAGCAAAAGCTGGAACTCATTACAGATAAATCAGCAGAATTCTGTGCATTTGAAAAAGTAGAACTTGTCCAAAAACTTGTTTCTAAAAGGAAAATAAGCCTCTGCATGTTAACTGGGGAGAATAAGACACCCTATATGTATAAAATGTTCATGTCCTTTCTACCATCATTTACGCAGGAAATATTCTCTTCGTTTCAATAAAACTCATAAGAACTGTATGTGACTATGTAAACTACTTTATTATTACCTTAATGCAGAGAATATCCAAAGGACTAATCCAGCCTAGTTTTTGTCCTATGAAAGTGTTCAAATTCAGGCTTGACAGGACCTTGAGAAACCTGATCTAGTGAAAGATGTCCCTGCTCATGGCAGAGAGGTTGGACTAGATGATCTTTAAAGGTTTCTTCCAACTCCAACCATTCTGTAGTTCTATGAATAAACAGAAGATTACCTCTTGTACTCAGAGTTCATATTATGGTGTTCCTTGTGAACAGTCTTTACGAAGAAGACAAGAACAATTTATGCCATTCTGGGGACATTTTTCAGTAAGAACTGACAAACCAGGGAAAGCAAAGGGTTAACCAGAATGTGAAAGTTGCCCAAAGCGAGTCAAAAATTATCAGACATTTCCCTAATAAACAAGTCACACACATGTTCTGCCCATATTAGGCTTTACCATGAATGCTTGCAGCTTTCCCACAGATATTCAGACACATCTAGGTCTAGATCCCGTCTCAGAGCATAAAATCAAGGGAGTTCCCAGCCCTGTGCCAGGAGACCAGCGCTGTGGGAAGGACCCATACCCATAAGTCCAGGAACTAGTTTCAGATACAAGACCTGGAGATTGGCCTTTTTCCTTTGTGGTGACAAAATGTTACAGTGTTTACCTGTACTGAATTTCAGTGTTTGCCAATACAAAGAAATCAAGCTGGGCAGCAGTTCCTTCTGAACAAACAAAAGTCTGTGTGCTATATTTTGTACTTCTTTTCCAAAGCTTTGGCCTAACCATCGATTGCAAAAGTATCAAAAACCTCATTTTTGTTTATTTTCAGACCCTTTATCAGAAAGTGTAGCATGCCAATCAAAACCTCTCCACTTCGCCTGCCATTTGGGGATTTTTAACAGATCTTGGGGTAGTAAGTACTCAACTTTTCCTTGTGATAAAGGCTCTGCTTTGAAAAATACAAGAATCAAAACCTGCAACACAGTCCTCAATAAAAATAAGAAGAAAGATTTAAACCAGTGCCCATTTGGGAAGCTCTGAGAAGTGAGCACACTCCATCTCTGATTCATACTCTTATTTTTGTTGTATTAATTCATTAAATGAAACACCTACCATTACAACATTCCTTTTTCCAATAGCTTATCAGTGTGTGCCCTTGACCATAGTACAAAAAATAGAATTTACCAGCACTCTGCAGGTGGAAGATTATTCTTCTGTATAAATTATACATCTCAGAATCTCAGCATTTCTTTCACACCAAAAACCTAGTCAAGCCTTCTCGCATCTGTGGGATAAATGGTTTGTTCCAGCCAGGGGTGCCAACAAATGCTGGTATTTCAAGAAACCTAATCTCTTAATGATTGGGATCACATGAAGGGTATAGCCATGAAAGAGACAGCTTGAAACAGGCCTAATCTCTGGCATATCTGAAGGCATAGAGGGCAGAGACGCAGCGCTGCCACCAACACAGCTTCGACTGACTGTAATCTGCCCACCCAAGGGTGGTCTGACCAGAACAACTGAACTGCATGTGGAATTCTCTCACACCAGTTCTTCTGTCCTGGGAAAGTACAGCAAGGCTGGCTAGGCCGGGTTCCGGCGGGACCTGACAGCAACGCAAACCTGCTGACAAGACAATATTCCTGCTCAGTCTTGCTTTGATCATAACAAAATTCCCACTTCCTGGTTTCCAGACTGCTTCCCTGGGTCTGCCATCTCATTGGTGCCTCTGAAGATGTCCTGAGCAGGCAGCCCCATGCTGCCTTTCCCAGTTTATGGTCACATACACTTATTTTTTTACAGATACACTGAAGGTTTTCTAATTCACTCCCCCCCATCAGCCAAATACAATGCTCATCTGTGCTGGGGCACACAGCAGAGGCTCAGCTTTTCCAGTCAGTCCACTCAGGGCCCTGATACAGAAGGGTACATCCCCCTCTCTCTCCTTCAACAGAGCCCCAGTCATCTGCCCCACAACAATAAGCCACCATCATCTTCACTTCCTTGCAAAATACAAGTATTTCCACCTTAGCTTAACCTCTCCCTGCAGGAGAGTCTACATGCTGCAATCCCCAAAAAACATTTTTAAAACTTTGAGTTGTAAGCATATTAAAACAAGTTTAAACTTCCAAGTCAAACTTTCAGTTGCACATAAACTAAACTGATGAGTCACCGTATGTACCCAATGTCCAAAAACATGTGTGCGATCTGCAACATGGTCCTCCTACACTGATGCCTGAAATAAGAAAAGGGACTGCCCTGACTGTATATAGAGTAGTAACGTAACCAGAATTAATCACGTCTGAGAGGGCTGAGAAGAGGCGCTGTCAGCTGCTGACCCGAGGAGCATTCAGCCTGGGAGAGGTCCATGCCTCCCTGGGACAGAGCACATCTGCAAAACAGGACATTTTCCAAGCTAAGAGTTGATGTGTTTTTCTGGCAGAGGGAACAGGAGCAGGAGGATTATGGTTACTTTTGAGGGCCCTGGGAAGGTGGGGGAGGGAGGTCAGGCACCCACAGCACATTCACATAATTACCAAGGCACACACACACATACACAAAAAAAAAAAAAAAAAAGGCTATTCTGATCCCTCCTTCAGCAGAACAGCAGCAGCATTCAGCAAGCCGTGAATTTACTGCGTGGGAGTTGCTTCAGCTCACTCGGGGAGCTTTTTCTGCCTATACTGGGTTATGTGTTCGGTGTGCCTTTTATTAGACCACATATATAAGAGGAGGCATATGAGGACTGAGAGAGTGACAAAGCAAGGGTGATTAGCAGATTGGCATTTCAGAAGTTAAACTGATTTTTTTTTTTCCAAAATACTCATCATGATAGACTATTTAATGATAAAATAACTGGAGCGTGGAGGAAACAACCACACTGAGTTAAGACTATCAGTCCCAATTAAACTTGATTTGACAGATTAAAGGATGACCGGTCAGTTTTTAAATACCCTATACTTTTTGTTCCGAAAGTTTCTAACATCAGAGCCCATTCTGGATGGCAGAATACTTACACCTATAGTTAAAATGAAGATTACAAAGCACAAACTGCTGAACACAAAATCAACATGACAAAACTAGTTCCAGGCTCCTGTTAGAAATCCACCCTAAATATCCTACAGCTGACAAAATAACCAACACTAAGCTGTAACCCTGCACAAACATACCCAGCCATGTATAGAGTTCAAGGCAGGTTGAGCCAAAAGTCTCAAAACAACAAATTTCTGGATATTCCAATAATCAAGTCTTCATTTAAATTTCTGTGATGGAAGTAAGATGCTTACCTTTCAAAGACTCAACAACTAAAAATTAACCAAAAGTACAAGCCCAAAGACAGCACAGAAGAGAGTAAACTGAAACCAGTAGCTTCAGAGAGAGACTGAAATGATAAAGAAAACATCACAGAAACAGAAATTTGTAATTTTCAAGGAAGTTTTGATTACTTCATTTCACCTAAAACTTCTTGCACGTTGACTCTCATGTACCCACAACATTTGCACTGGTACTCACTGTCTGCTGCCAGTACTGGACTGTGCAGTGATCATTCTCATTAGGATGAGTAAAGCTACCTTTAAGGATAAGACTATTTTAATTTCTGAATTTGAAGTTTACTGTACCTGTTACAGGCAACTCCATCTTAGTAATTTGCCAAGTATCAGGAGACCTGAAAGAATTCAGAAGCCAGGGATTTCCCCTGGAACACAAGCTGCAAATTTTTTCATCAGCACACGTCCTTGACACGGTTAAGAAGTTTGTGACTAACTCAGACACAGGTCAGAAAGATGCCACACTCAATCAAGATTCCCACGAAGACAATAGCAAGTCAGACCAAAATTTGGAGGCTAATTTAAATAAAACAGTGCCTGCTGTTCTGAAGACATAAACTGGCAACACAGAACAATTTAAAGTTATGGTATTACACTCTGCTTTTTATGACAGATCAATGCAACTTTAAGATAGTTGTTTCACTCTGTGATGCCGCAAATACATTCCGATTAATTTTTTGTGGTGAAAGTGATTGTGACAAGACTTCTGTACTTATTGATCAAATCTTAAATCCCGACATCCTTAAATCTTACAAAAAAAACCCCATATATGTATATATATATATATATATATATATATATTACTATTGCTAACAAGAAATAAGTATCCTCAAGTTATATGAAAATCTAGGTTTATGCCAGGGACACCTTACTTTTACCCAGCAGCTGGCTGTGCTGCTGAAGCACTGTCTCAACTCCTGCAAGTGACAATCTTGGAGCTGACCAAAGTTTATGACAGGCAGTGAAGAAAGTTTCTACAGTTCTCTGAAAGATCAGAGAGTTGTGATGTTACAGAGGAGGTTCAGACTTAGGGAATTCACTTAAAATATATGCTAAAGGGCAGGAGAGCGCAATGGGAACCTCTACCAGATCTGCTGGCAGTTCTGGTCTCACTCTTTGCTGCTGCCCTGCAGCTTCCAGAGTCAGACACTCGTCTTCAGCACTGGGAAGACACATCCACTTAACAATAGAAACAAAGTTGATCAATGAATGTACATGAACTGATATTTCCCTTGGAATAAAAGAGACCAAAAGAAACCTTTTCTAGAAATTAGAAGTTTCTTATCATGTTTTCTAGAAACACTCACACTGACTGTCCTTGGCAAAACCCAGAGTCTTTAATGCCTGTGTGCAAGCCAACAGGCAGGCAAGGCACATGACTTTTTTTCTTGAAACACATCTTATGAGTCAAGAAGTAAAGCCCCACAATTTGCTGTTTAGCAACATCACCACCATCATCAGTAGTCTTTACATAAGTTAATCAATAGACCTGGTAACAGCAAGGAAAATGCTTGATTATTTATTTCTACCTTTTCCATCCCAGGTATAAATCCCATCCCCTGTGACATCTGGGTTCTGGTTTAAACCACCGTAGCCTACAGCTTGAGTAGAGCTGATCAAAAAGTTTATTTAAAATTTGTGTTTCGTTTAATAGCGTTCTCAAAGAAGAGTTTTGGAAAATGTCAACATTTTCAACCTGAACTTGCCAGCTGTGCTGCTCTGGTCCTGAATTACAAGCCATGTCTCCCCAGGGTCATGGCAAATGGTGAGAAACAAGTCTGCTCTTTCACTGAGGACTACAGCTTTGTTCAACTGATAACTGTTGAGGCCAAAATAACTGCATGTGGTAATTATGAAGTAGTGTAATGCATGTACATGACAGAGATAAAGGTGAAATTTAAGACCTAAAGCTGATAGCCCTCCAAGTGCCACCTCTCACAGATTCTGGTAAGATTCAAGAAGCACTTCCAATGATATTCACCACCATTTCTCTAACAGTTGCATCACTTGAGCTATTCAGTCTCAGAGTTTTAAAGTAATAGCTGAAGTGTATTTTTCTACTATTTTCTTCTCATAATAAATGGAACACCCAAGCCATATTCACTTAATACCACAGAAAAAAGAGAAACAAAGAAGAAAAGGGAAGAAAGGTCACTGTCAGGCCAAGAGTAAGTCTGGAAAATTTCAACTTGAGACATGAGCATTTCAGGAAGTTATAAGTAATTGGAATAATAAAATAATTAAAAATGAAACACTGGAAAAATTTTAACTGTAGCTCATGCTAGCAAATATTAATTAATATATTTCAACAGTATTCAGAAAATCTTCTTGGCTGAGATACGAATGATCTGTGTGTTCAACATCACTCCCAACCTACTTGAAAAGGCAGAAGAAAGGGATAGATGGTGTCAGTCACAGCCGCAGCTGATGGAGGTCAGCACAGCTCCTTTGCTTTTGGTGGCACCAGTGAATCACAGGAAAAGGGAGCAAAACCAAAATCCCCCAACTTGCAACATCTTATCTAGTTTACTTCTGTGTTGCCTCCTCACCAAAGTGCCATGTCATCCGACCTCTCACCAGGACAGCTGATCAAAACGTGGCCTGTTCTGATGCCACCTACGAGGGTACAGAGAAGCAAAAAGAAATATTTCTCCAACTTAGAAGAATTTGCTGTTCAAATCACAAGTTCGGTGTTTTTGTTCCCACCCCCTCCCAGCACATTCCACTCAGCTCCTTGTCCTGCTACTCACAGGAGGGCCATGAATTGAATGAAGTCAAAGTTTTCTCTGCCTTTTTCCAGAACAGATTTATAACTGCAGACAGACTAAAACGCACCTTTTTTTCCCTTCACTGCTCTAGAGGAACATAAGATCTAGAAAGACAGCCCATAACTCCTGAATTCTGGTTGAAATAATCCTAGAATGATTATTTTTCCAAACAGTGCTCTGTTACAAAAAATTCAAACATTTTACGAAAATTCCTCATGACAACCCAGGTATTTAAATGTCTATATCTCCTGCAACAAAACTCCAATATTTGAAGTTCACTCCACTTGACTCCACTTAGCAAGTATTTGCAATGGGTAGGAATGCCTAAATACACCTAGTTTCTAATACAACTCTCTAAAGGCACCACCACCAGCGTTCTCATTTAAGTTCTTTCCATACACTGTGATACTGTGCTTCAGTCAGAAACTAGGTCATAAACTTCTCTATTGGAAAGCTTTTATAGCTGTTTGGATTAGTTTATTCTGTTCAAGAGGTTATAATAATAAAGGAAGCCTGCGAGCTTACTTTTTCCAAACTCTTGGTATGTTGTGGCCAGTTTGAGAAACTGGCCTGTTACTTATCCTTGTTTGGTTCCTCCATCCTCGATTTATTGTTTGCTTTGACCTCTTTCTGGACAAATATAAAACTTACCGTTTCACATGATTACCATGAAGGAGAACACAGAAAACTTTCTCATTTATTCCAGTTCCAGCATCAGTTTTACAAAAACATTGTCAGAGTTTCAAGAAGCATTCAGATGTTAAGAGAGTCCTGCCAAAGTTTACAATCCAGTTATATCCTGCTTTTAAAAAAAATTTTAAAAAAATTTTAAAAAAATACACTTGCTCTGTTTTTTCAATTTTATACAAGTCTCTGGCAAGAAACAATCCACTTCCATATATTCACATGCATCCAGATGATCTGTGGATAAACCTTATTCTCTTTAGTCTAATCAAACTGGCCAACTCACTTTCTACCATTCCAAACACTCACATTTTTCTCAGCCACTCCTTCACTTCACAGGAAGCAAAGCAGCAGATTTACTCTTCTCCCCACCACCCCTTTTTGAAGGCTTAAAACAGTGAGCTAACAGTTCAACAAAAGTTCTAATATTGCAAGGCTTTTTCATTTGAGGTTCCTCCTCTTTGTTCTACATGAAATAGCTGGTAATTTTGTACCACAGACAAGTTCAGTGTCCATCAGTCTCCCAGAAGGGATTCAGGGGCAAACCTTTGCCCATTTTCTGGGGACTTGAGGAACAAGGCACCCAACAGTCTCCTCTAAGTAAGAAAGCTGATTTGACAGTTTTTACATGCTTTTCCGTGAACCATCAGAACAAATACAGTGGAGCCATCTTCTATTGAAAAAGCCTTAAATCATATGCTACATCCAGCTCGCCTTATATCTCATGAGGATTCAGCTGAAGAGGCCCTGCACATCAAGGCAATCCTTTGTAAGAGCTGCCTTATTGCTTTCTGCCCCAAATATAGGTGAAGAAGGGAAAATGAGGGCAGATGGGGTGGAAATAAGTGTACAACCTTAAATTGGTTCTGTAATCAGGAACAGATATTAATTCTAAGATCTCCAGTGTGTTTTGAAGAAAAACAAAAACTGAGAGAAAAAATAAACCTAGCTTTTGCCTAACTGCATAAATTCTGTCTCCCAAATATTCTCTGCCAACAAAGGGAGTCAGTATAATTAAATTGTTCTCCTTCAACTGGCTTTAAGATTTTAGCCAGAAGTTGATTTTTGGTTCTGCTCGCTTTTACAGAATTTTAAAAGTTTTTACTCTTAAAAAGTGTGTTAGCTTGTGTTCTGTACTTAGTCCATTCACAGTATTGAATGGTACCTTTCAGACAGACTCACCTTCAGCAAAGCCATAGCCTTTTCCAGTTCAGGAATCCTACCACAATAGTTAACATCATATATATTGCACAGTGTATTTTTTGACTCAAAGTAAGTCAGGTAGATTTTTGCAATATTCACACTTCCTTCTATAGCCTTGACACATTAGCTGGAATATGTGCAGTCAGGTCCTCAGTACAATGATTTTGCAGCAAAGGCACTATTGGGTAATTCTCCTTTTTTCTTTTTAGTCCACCTTAAGTTTCTGTGAACCCAAAAGCAATGTTTTAAACATCAAAAGAAAAACAACAAGCAAAAATATAGTCCAGTTCTGATTAATGGTCCTATATTTTAGTGTGTGGTTGGAAGGCTCAACGCATTGAGTGCATGTCCTCAGGATATTTGAAACTTATGATGGTTTCTTCCACACAATCTTGAATTCTGACAAGAAAAAAAAATGGTTGGGATGACTGCCTCATAGCTGAGTATACAGAGCATCTTCTCTGTTGTTTTCTGGAGTTCCAGCAGGTACAGAACATAAAAGCCACACAATCCCCAGATTATTATTAACACACATTAAAAATAAATAAATAAATAAAATAAAATTTAAAAAAGGAAATTAGCTCAAAGAGAAAAGCAAGGAAGGTCTGAGCTGCTGCCTTAAATCTACACATTAGGAAAGGCAGCAGCAGTGAGAAAGCCACAGAAACCCTTTAGTTTCATTTCCCTTCAAGGAGGTTTTAGTCTAGCTATTCAAAAAGATGCCATCGTTAGACCTTAGCACCCATCATCCTTTCCCACATCTCAATGGAACAGGAAGGGCACTACTCAACTTCTGACTCTCCCGGCATGTCATCTTAGTCCCCACATTAAATGAAGTTAGCAAGTATGAGATTTAAAACTAATTTTAGGGAGTGTTCCTTCCCTCCCTGCTTCCTCCTGGCATTCAGCTGTGGCATTCTGAACAGCATGGAGCAGCAAAGCCTAAAAATCCACCTGAGTTCAAAACTTAACCTGACAAATTTGCAGAAAGGGAAAGTATACCCAAGACTACTCAATACAGAAACCACTACTGACTCAGAGATCTTTCATCTACAAATCATTAAATGCTGATCCAGGAAGCAACCATGTAGTGGGCTTGCTCCACTTTCCTCTCCTGACATCAGCCACCAGTCACTTCCTGGGACAGGCAGCTGCTATACCTTCCCTAAAGGTTTAGGCTTAACCTGGTCCCTTGATCTAACTGATGCTGACATTTCAATGCGTTTATGCTCTTACAGCCTGCAAGTTGCAGAATAAAGTAAACTCCAGGGTCATCCATTTGTATATTTTGTTCCCTTGCCTTAAGACACCTCTGTAACACTGTGCCTATATTAGATGTACATTTGGCTCCAACCTGAAAAGAATGCATTTTTCACCGTATTTATCTTTGCAATACTCTTACAAAGGAAGAAAATAAAATAGGAGAACAATTGTTAACCCAGAAATACTAAAGTTAATGCACTAAGACACCGCTAGGTCTTTTTCTTTACCTGAAAAGTACATTTGGCAGTAACCACCTTCACTTGTGGGCACTGGCTGCCTAGCAGCGCTACATGACCAGCACAACAAGGTGATTCTCATGTGCACAGGAAGCTCAATGTAGCCCTGGGCATACCAGAGTTGTGCAAAAAAAATACTCTAGACACACTCTCTTTTCTATCAGAAATGCAAGCACATAGGTATGTAGGCACTTGCCTTCCACTGATATGGGGACTAAAGAATGTGTCCGTGGTTTCCCAGGAAGCTTGTGACAGAGCAAAAGTTGAAGCAAGACCAACATTTGCTTGCCTTTGTGCAGGCTTTACAATCTTGATTTAACTTCCAAGGGTATCGACAGCTTGACAACTATATCTTGAACTGTCACAGCCTCAAAGAACAATTCAAGTTAATCATTCAAGAAATGCTGAAATTGTCCTTATATTCAGGCCTACAATTTTAACTGCTAATGTGAAATAAAATTCAAAAGTTAAGGCTTTTACACAGTGGCAAGGATAAAGACTATAATAGCAGTAGCTTATTTGTTACCATCATTGTAATCAATTACATAGGATAATTTCCCTTACGAGGAAAGGCTGAGGGAGCTGTGTCTCTTTAGCTTGGAGAAGAGGAAACTGAGGGACAACCTCATTAATGTTTATAAATATGTAAAGGGTGAGTGTCACAAGGATGGAGCCAGGCTCTTCTCAGTGACAACCAATGATAGGAAAAGGGGCAATGGATACAAATTGGAACACAAGAGGTTCCACTTAAATAGGAGAAGAAACTTCTTCTCAGTGATGGTGCCAGAATACTGAACAGGCTGCCCAGGGAGGTTGTGGAGTCTCCTACTCTGGAGACATTCAAAACCCACCTGGACGCCTTCCTGTGTAACCTCATCTAGGTGTTCCTGCTCCAGTAGGGGGTTTTGGACTAGGTGATCTTTTGAGGTCCCTTCCAATCCCTAACATTCTGTGATTCTATGATAATTACATATTAATAATAATCTTAGTTTATCAACATCAGATGGTTCTTGCACACAAGATGACTGAGGAAGACAGTTTGCTCTTTTGTGCAAAGAAACACACTTGCTGGCTATTCCTATCTTTGTTAGAAGTAGATTTACTGAAAAATTTAATCTTATTAAGTCTCTATTTAACAAATTGAGACACATGGAGACACAATATAAACTTGCACCAAACTAGCCATTACCACTACAGATCCATGCACAAAATCTGGAAATTGGATCACAAAGGGTAGAAGACCAACATTTGCTGGAGAGACAGCATCTCCCTCATGGGATATGGCTGGAATTCACTACATACACCCAAAAAAAAAAAAAGGCGTTTTGTTTTCGTCTTCATGGAAATATTTTTACCAAAGTATTAGCAGACTAACTGGTAAAAAGTTGAGTAGGGGCAAACCTCAAAAATATTTTAGCAGGCCAAGTGTGGTTTAGAGAATTAAAGCCTTCTGGAATAGATGCTCCAATCTGGTATAATATAACGTGGATGGAACTAATGCCTGCAGGAGAAGTTGGGTTGATAAAAGAATTAGAAGTGACAGACCATATTTTGTAATAACGTTTCAATCATTAAAAGCCAATTCAACACACAACGTCATCTGTTGTCAAAGTTACCAAACCTAGGAGAAAAACCAAAAGCCTGCTTACAATGATTTACAGAGACACATATGTAAACAATCATGTAGACATGAGATTTATACTTTATATTCAGTGAGTTTTGATGCTGTAATGTTGAAGACTGCTACCATTGAAGCTTAACCAAAACAATGTGAGGGAAGTTAATGAACAACCAAATGGCATACATCTGATTTCTTACCTGAAGCATGTTCATCAATCATTACTGCTGTCCCAGGGTAATGCTTCAGCAACCACGTAACAAAAGGATCTGGTGAAGTCCTAAATGCTAAAAAGAAATATAGGCATGTTACACAATACAAAAGTCACCAAATCCACACAAGCAGAACAATAATACTTCAGACTTCAGTCTTATGCTGCACTTACAAGATATTTTTTTTTGTTGTTCAGACAATTCTTTTTTTAAACTGTGGTTTTTACTTAGACTTTTTCTTCAGGCATTCAAACAAAGTTGCGCTACAGCCATTCAAAGTAGAACTAGAACCACAAGAAACACAATTACTAATAAGACTAATTATAAATGGAACATCAAAATGATATGTAAAAACAGAAGTATTAAAAGAGAAGCTGTCATCCTTAGCTGGTTTAATGATTTGGCAACTATGCTGCACCCACGTATTCACTTGTTGATATTTATTCATACTGTATACAGAGAAGTTTTTCAGTTCTCACAGGAAAAGAAATAGCATTTCCAAATTATGGTTATATTTGACAGAAATAATTACTTATGGTAAAAGTGAAATGTATTTATCCTTAATATTTTTCCTTTATTTCCAGTTTCAGCTGGAAAGCTCTATATTTCTTAAGCATCCAGGTATAAAGAATACTCTAAAATTTTGGACACAGCATTCTTGAGAGATGTATTTTGACTTTATACTCACAACACAAATATGTTAAAATGTTCTGCAACTTACAATTGCTATACTGTGTCTCTGCAAAATATTCTCTTTCTAGGCCAAATACTAAATTGGAAAAAACATGCACTGCTAATGTTGCATGCATATGCTTGATGAACAGAGTCACTATGCGGTAAGCTAGCTAGCAAATTAACCTTTCAGATTTCATGTACTGTAATTATCTCCCGTGTCTGCAAGCATATCACCATAAACTACATGGACAAAACACGTTTTCTAAGAGACAAGAAACTTCTTTGTAACAGTATGCCAGCAGATCTGCTTTTATGAAAGATGCCACATTTTAGTGTGAAATACACCTATATCACACATTT
This sequence comes from Patagioenas fasciata, assembly GCF_037038585.1. Lineage (NCBI taxonomy): Eukaryota > Metazoa > Chordata > Aves > Columbiformes > Columbidae > Patagioenas > Patagioenas fasciata. Next base: position 99,564,434 of record NC_092521.1, on the reverse strand, counting down.
TCTTCCTTATACACATTGTGTATGCCTAACATACATAAAAAGAGAAGACATGATAGTTGTACCATTACCTGCAGTGGCTTTGGTCTCAATTTTTCACATCACAACCCAAAGTTTCTGGAAATCCGATCAGATTAAAACAAAATCAGCCCACTTAGCAATACCACAACAACTGCTTCCACAAACTACGCTTACAAAACTCAGGTCTCTTCCAACAGAGTCTCTGCAGTTTCTACAAGGTCATTTATTTCATTAAGATCTCTGAAGAACATAGGAAAAACAGAGAACACCTCTAAAATCACAGGCTGTTTACCTGAACTTACAGTCACAAAAATCAAACCAACCGATTATAAAACAAAGTTGATAAAGGACCATGCCTAATTTATCTGACTGCATTTAGGTCCTACCTTTAGAGGATACTTGCCACTTGTGACTAATCAAAGCCACATTGAACATTAAACAAGAGACCATCAGAAACATTTGGCTCAAAGACCACTGGTACAAGGCTAGAGCAAAGAACAAAAGTTCACACGGTATTCTATGCAGACTGTGGTTCCTCAGCCATCCCTGTGTACTGCTGGTGGTCCCTATAGCTTCAGAAGGTGGTCCTCAAAATAATTATAAGAAGAAAAAATTGAAACCACATTCCTGAGCATGCAAGCAAGAAAACAACAGGAGAGAAATAAAGAGTGGGTCAACATTCAAAGTTTAATGTGATTCTCATCTGGTTGCAAATGAAAACCACTCTTGAAACACAGTACAATGTTGTTCATAGATTTTTCTTTTCTCTGAAAATATATTAGGTGGTCTTTTGATGAAACAAAGATTGAGAAATACTTCTACAAGTTATATTTCTTTGTAAATATATCCTGGACACATAAGCATGTCTCAAAGTAAAAATAAGCAACAAAATAAGGAAGTAAAAATAAGGAACAAAAAAAGCACATGACAGAACCTAAAATGCTTCCCCAGTTCTTGGTTCTATGTGTGTGCTCAGGCAGCATCTTGGACTATTACCGAGGAGACCTGTTTATGTACCAGCCTTCGTGCCTTGGCTTCAACACCAAGAGCTCCCAGACAGGCAACCCAGATGGGTGCTATGGCATTTTTTAACCAGCGGATCAAGAGGGTCACTGACCTACCAACCATGATTCACTGACCACCTCCAAAGCCCAAATACAGCAAAAGACAAAGCTGATATTAGGGCTTTAACCTTTAAAATTAGATTACTTTCGTCTGTTTAATTTCTTAAACCAATCAAGGCATCCACATCAGTCAGTTTTAATTACTTGTTTTCTGTCCCAAGGAAATGGATACAAGTATTGATTTGACTACTCAAATAATAGTGCTGCCTGAGACTAGCAGTTCTACAATGCTGGGGAAAGAGTCAAGAACACTATGATCAAGCTCCTTCCCTCCTCTCCTCACAACATCTCCATATAAGACAGGAGAGCCCTCCTCAAGGACCAGACTACTGCCCCAAGTAGTGACTCAGCCCTTCACAGCACTTGCTCAAGTAGAAAGGGACCATAGCCCAGCCATTGACAGCCCACCGAGACACCCCTGGGTGAGGAAGCCTCCTGCCAGCAGCTCCCCTGCTCTCCTCCACTCCTGGGCAGAGGTGCAGCTTGGAGACAAGATCTGTGTATGCAGCTGAAGAAAGTCACCCTGAAAGTCCTCCCTTTCTGCCAGGAATCACTGAAAGCCGTTTGTGCTAGGTGGGGAAAACATAGATGCTCATGTGCAGCAATGAAATGCATCATCCGAGCCTTCCTGGCTGTCAGGCTTGGTCTCAGCATAACTGTCCACATGGCACCCATTTGCACCAAGCAAACTTTTGGGGCAGAAGATTACATAAAACACATCATAAGACATTGTTTCCTTCACAGATATCATCATTGCCTTTTAGACGAACTAGACTAGGAATTATTTTTCAAGTATAAGATCATTTGTAGGCCAGGAACTAAAGTACTAACATGAACTAGCTCCATCCCATCCTTTGTAAGAGTTCCAAAATTACAATAACAGCAGAAGAGGGGTCAGAGTGAGATAATCACTTGTTAACAGTTTTAATAGTAAAGCTTTATTGGTTTTCCCTATAGATTTTCATAGTTATTATGGTGAAATTAAGCATTTTTCCTCCAAGTGAACTCTTGTTAATCCTTTTATTTAGGTTCAGAGCTACAGTATTTGACCCTGCAAGAACATTCATCTACAGTCACAGCTGGAGCTGTAGAAATTCATTTATTTGCAAGGCAGAAACAACTGAAAGGCCAAAGGCTTATCTACAATAAAATCTGAATTTCACTGACTTGCCCAAAGAACAGGATGAAACCAAAACATATGATCAGACACCTCATCGAGAAACAGATGTGGCAAAACACTGGCACATTAGAGAAATACAGTTTAGCGGGGGGGGGGGGGGGGGGGGGGGGGGGAATCTAAAGGTCTGTCATATCAGCAAACAAGCTTTCATTCTTTAAAAGATCTGAATTTTAAAACCAGGTTAAATTCAACCCAAGTGAACTGCCATTAAGAGAGCACTCACACTTAACAGTGCTCAAGCCCAGACACTCATCTCACACCTTTGACAGTCACGCTCACTTTCAAGATTTAGATAAAGCCAGGAAGAATAAAAGCACCAAGAACAGCCTGTTCCTGCTTTCCTGCTTCAGCTTGTTTTTCAACTTCTCAGGCCATTTTCTCCCATGTAAGTAAATAACAATAAAAATGTGAGGAATGCTGGAAAGTCAGATTGTCCGAGCATAATGCAACAGTTTACAAAAAAAAAAAAAAGCAGAACTGTAGCCAAGTCAATGGGTCAGTGTGTGGTGTAGAAGGATGTTGAAACAACTCATGAGCAGACAGAACTTAAAGCAAGAAGAACTTAAAGCAAGAGTGACAACCTGCCGTTGCACCCTTGGAAGCTAGAATCTGGATCTTCCTTCCACTTGTGATGGTTTTAAAAAAATACTTCAAAAGCATTTCTTAGTTGTTTCATTTTCTCCATATTAAAAAAGAAAACTCCTTAAAATAATATTCAGATTCGATTCTTCTTACAACAAGCTTTAGATAAATACCTGCTAGATGCATCACGTAGCTGTTTCACACAGTGTGGATTTAAAGACTTACATTAACTTGATCAGGCATATGTACATTCATCGCCTTTTAAATAATATTAAAGTTTGACCCATTAAACTGATCAGAAACATCTGTACATCCACAAACATTCACAGCAATTTATTTTAAACATGTTGTGCTGAAATGTTTACTTATGTTTTCTAAAAGCTTGGCATCCCTGACACTTTTGAGACCTCAATATCTTGAATTTTTCAAATCATTGCTTTCCTAATCAAGGAATAAAGGGACATAAAAGCTCCATTTAATGAAATTATTTAGAAGCAGGGGGTTTTTTTGCATGGAGAAGCTAAGCACACAAAAGCCAGAGTACTTTTAATTCTTGCCCACAATTTAATTTAAGCATTTGACTTGCTTACATTCCAAAAGAGATTTGCAACACATCCTATATGAGAAAATATTACAGCCACAGTAGAACTCCTACAAACCTCTATCTGAAACAGAATTGGCAGCTCTTTAATAGAATTGTCAAATAAGAAGCAACTGTTAAAAAAAAAAAAAAAGGCACCAAATAAATTTCAATTAATCGCATTTATATCTAGCATTTTTATCCATCTGAAGTGAAAATAGATGTAATTAAATCACACCAATGATGGATCATTCTCCCTTTGACATTTTACTATCCGTGTATTTTATCCTACTACTCCATTTAGTATAGCTGCCCTTAGCACTGTGTTCCCAAAGAGACCCAGCTTACAAGAAGATTCAGGTCAGATTTCACTGATTAAAATTATTCTATCACATTGGCATAGGGCATCCACTAAGGAATCCATATGTAGGAAATAACAAGTGCTGTTCAGCCTTTGGAGGTTTGTCTGCTGTGATTTTCTTGGATGAAGAGGACAAGATTTCAGGAGGAAAGGCAAAAGGGAGCATGGAGTCCCCCCACAGCAGAGCTGGAGAAGGGACTGGAGCTGCTGAATCTTCACAGATCCTTCCTCCCTCTATACAATTGGGATACTTTTAAGTACTACCTGCTAAACAACTATTTCCTTAAAAATATCTGTCAATATAAATTCATATTAAACTAATATTGCTATGCATATTGCTATGATCACGTGATAAAGAACAGTGAAGTAATGGTGTTCGGATGGTTTTCCTCATCTCATTTTTCTTAATAGTGCTAATTTCCCAAAAGGAGCAAATTCCCTGAGCAGGACCCACCAGATTACACAGATTAGAGTGGTCTTTGAAGATGAGTTATGCCAACAGCACTCACAAGTTAATCAGGGTCTACACAATGAAACCAGAACTTTATGCAGAAATATTAAGGATGCCCAGGAGTAACCAGGCTGACCTAGTTGTATCACGTTACCAAACAAAGCAAGAAAATTCAAACTATGTTTCTTTCTGAAGCGGCAAAATAACAAACAGTCTTCCAATTAAAAGCTGACTTTATTCACTTACAAAAGTCATCATGAGCTACAATGGCACCACCACCCCCTCCCTCCTTCTTAATTTTGTTCTTTTCATTATCATTATCCCAGGTGGCTTTCAGGAAGTCCCTGCAAACTACTCACTATTATGAAGATGGCCTATTTTAATCACAGTCCCTTGGCAAGAACAGCTAATTATCTAACTTTTATATCTGAACTACCAGATGGCTTTAGTTCTATACTTAACTTGCTTTTAGTTTTCAGTAAGTAGTGACATTTGCATATTAGATGATGTCTGGGATGACACAGAACACAAATACCTCCAGTACCAACACCAGTTCCTCAGATACAGGCAGAAAAGAAACATATGCATCTAATGCCTTCTTCCACTAAAATAATGAAGTCACCTAAGATGGCAGGTATCTTTCTTGTTTTATTTTCTTATTGGACATTGCCCAAAGGCATGCCAGCTTCCCCTTTTGCAGACAGGCCTCCACCTTCTCCTCTGAAACTGCACACCTCCTAGTGCTGAGAGGAAAAGAGCTGAAACCTGAGGGAGGGGGTAGGGGTTTTGTTGTTATTGGTTTTCTTTTTTCTTTAAACACTATCAATATCCATTCAAAGAAAAGCAAGAAGGAACTCCCCTTCAAGAAAAGCAAGAGGGAGCCAACCCATTTTAGGCTTTCATGTTTCTCCTCCTGAGACTGTAGTTTGGGTGCACATACCCACCCAAGACAGCAGGACGTGTGCCACTGCCCTGCACACCTGGGTGCTGAGTGCTCAGGAAGCGTCTGCACATGGTGTCCCATGGGACTGCGCAAACACTCAAGCTTGGGGGGACAGTGCAGCAGGACTGTCGTCACTGACGGTGCAATCAACAAATACAGTTTGTGTGTGCTTGCCAGGACATGTACCAAATGCAGTCAGATTGCAGCTAGTTCCAGACTTGTGGGTTTAGATGGGGTTTGAGAGTTTCAATTTCCACCTGACATGGTGGACTTGTAAAGACATAAAACAAGGAGTGGATCTGGCCTGAGTGTGTTGAGGCAGCATTTACCACTGGCACACACTAGGAAAACACAGTTGACTCCAACTAAAGACACTGGATATCAAAAACACATCAAGGCCAAAGATCACCCAAGTGAAGGAGTATCGTATTCTCAGACGATATATTTCAGGCAGGCAAAAAACAATGGATATTAACCATATCAAACATATCCCTTATGAGTCACACTCATAAAGTGCAGGCATTTTCCTCTTATAACCTTCTCACTTTACTTAAAATTCCAAAGTTTATTACATATACGTATTCTACACTGCCAAGTCCCCATTTTTTCCAAAAAGTAGCAGTAATGCAAATATTGACTATTTTTTTCCCCTATGGCTTACAATTGCTGTGAATAACTGTAACCATTCAATGACATTGCAACATTGACTAAAAAATAATTGAAGAATCCAGGCTTGAGGAAACTCCCGCATCCATTACAATACAAGAGTTAACTTCATTTCTACTTTTTTTTTTTTTTTTTTTAAGGAATCTGTTTTCCTGATACAAAAACAAATGGAAAAGCACACAACAGATAGGAAAGATGATGTTATATTCAAGCTCCTAAAGGGTACCACAAGAAATGACAAATAAGATGTCACACAAACAAAAAATAACCAAAGTTACTGTATATCTTTAAATAGTCACTCACTTTTAATCACCTTCTTTATAAGGGTAGGAATGTATTTCTAGAACACAGAAAGAAAATACCGTCATAATCAGAAATACAACTATTAGTCACATTAATAGTAAGAATATATATACACTTAATTAAATTATACTGGAAGCAAATTCAGAAGGGAGAATTGTTGCCTTTTTTAAAAAAATACTATTCTAACCCCTGATAAAATCAATTACTTCAGTCAAGAACTAGAAACAACAACGTTATCATGTTACCGTAGTTTATACAATAGTTAAACATCACTGCAGCATAAGCATATTTAAGCATAAATAATAATCAGAGCTTTCTTGGTTTTACAGCAGTGACTGTCAAGCAGGACAGCAGGAAAGAAAGGCTGAACATCTGACACTCCAGAGACAGAACTGATTTTTGTATTGTGGCAAGGATGCTCATTGGTGGAACATCTTTAGACTGACAAACTTGGTAGAGTTCTCAGGCTTAGGTTTCATTTCCAAAACTGCTTTGATCTTCTCACCCTTAGTGGAAGTTATGTCAGGTTTCATTTTCTGCCACTACAGTCCAACTGAAGTCGGTTCTTGGAACAAGTACTCCAATAGAAACCCAAAACAAACAAACAGAAAATCCCACTACCCCCCTCTTCTCCCGGCCCCAATTTAATATTTGCTTCAAAGTATTTATGTAGGATTTAGACAGGCAAACCTTCCCAATTGCAGTTGTAAATTACATCCATAGAATGTATAACATTAATCTTCTAACAATCAAAGGCTGCATTATCTATTTTTAGTAATCTACAGAATTTTTGGAGCTGACTTAAGAGTCAGTGCTGAACATAAGAGGTCTTGGGAAGCTGACTTGAGTTGGACTGTAGTGACAATCTCTAGTTATATTTCACAGAACCCTAGATCCTCCTAAAATGGAAAACAAGGGTAACTATTGCCAAGAAAATGAAGTTTGCTTGATTTTTTTCCCATGTAGTGCTATTTAATGTTCAGCTAACCAGCTTGGGTTCTGACTGGTTTGTAACACTGCAGCGTCTGCTGTCACTCCTCAGTTTCAGTTTCATTAAATCAGTGGGTGAGTGTACAAGCTGTGATTTAAAATGAAGTGTCCTAGATTGTTCAGCTTCCATCACGTAGTCATTTGACCAACCAGCAGCAACATGGGCGAGATCTCAGTTGCCTGCCCTGTCCTGGCTGCCCAAACCAGGTTTAGGCTATATCCCATTACTGAGCTCAGTTGTACAACATCTCGCCTAGAGGAGTCCCTAGCTACATCCCAACACCAGGACAGGACAAGACTCCTGTCTTTTCCATACATACAGACCCAGATGGAGCTCAGAAACACCCCTAACAGGGTTAGGGCACTGGGGTGCTCTGTAGCATGCCCCTGATTGCAAACAGAGACTCTGCTTGGATGTCCTGTCACTTCAGTTCTCCACTTAAACAAAAAGCTCCTTCACCACAAAAGCGATGGAAAGTTCAACTTATTCATGAACATAAGGAACATAAGCAATAGTGCCCATGTAGGCGAATTATTGACAAAGAGTAACAAATTCAAAGAAGTGACTCAAGTACACTGAGTCCTCCTGAGTCACTCCTCTGTGGGATTTCTGCTCCATAGTGACTTTGAGAGAAAGCCTTGACTATCCCACAGCATCCACTTATGTATATGTATGCTGCCTGTGTCCATTCTACAATATGAATCATTTCCTTTGTGCAACTTCCTTAATTGGAAGTCTCCTAAAAGAAAAGTGAGGGAGTGGGAGGTGGGAATCTCAAAAAAAAAAAAAAATCTAGAGAGCACACAGACATAATTTTTTTCATGACCAAGGCCACCAGACATTTCAAATGTAACAGATAACACCACTAACAGCATATATATTAGTGGTGCATATTAATAGCAAACGTTTCCTTCCTTTTTTCATGAAAGAAGTCAGTTGATTAAATGGTACAAGAAGTAATTTCTTTCTTTAATTTTCATCCATCCTTAGTACCTATCAGTGCACAATTCTTTAAGTGCCAACAGTCTGACACGGTATATGAAAGACCTGTGGTCCTGCAGACATCCATAACATTGTGTTACAATTCTGATTTACAACAATATCTTAATATCATCTAATAAAACAACGAACACGAGCGATCTACAGCAAAATCACAGGCTCTCCAGATACAGACCAGCCTGGGCAAGCCGCTCAAGTGAGTTATCTTCAGTACTGGAAGGAACTGATGAGGTAATTCCTTCAATAACTTATAAAAAAAAAAAAATACAGCTTGAAATCTTAACTCATACTTTACCCCACATAGCAGCAGGAGGGTCTTACTAATTGGAATCTGCAGAACATATGGACTAGAATACATCCAATCATCCAACACCTCAAACTATACACATGAATTCACTAAGCTTTAGCACACTGTTTACATTTTGCCTTATTAATGTATCACGGTATTCTACATTACTGAAGTGTACATGTAAAGAAAAAAAGGGAAGCTTTATTGATGGCAACTAATACAAACACCAAAGACATGTGGTGCAAAGAAATCCATGCTTATACTTCCTTTCCGTTGAAGCTGTGCAAAGATGATGGCTCTGTGATCCTCTTTATATATAAAACAGATTCAGAATCTTCTTTCCCTGCCTTCCCATTTCCTGACTGTATCCTTGTGTGAGGAAGCCTGGGAGTCTTTGAAGCCTCCACCCAAAACAAACATGAATCTTTATAACTCTTGCAATCTTCTGCTTTTTGGCCACCCAGTGAGAATCTAACAGGATCCCTTGTTTGAAGGCCACCACAGGATAATACTAGCAGGGGAAAAGAAAAAGATGAGGTCCAAATATAATAATTACATACTATTTTCCTAATGAAATTTAAAGCTGCTTTAATCCAAACAATATGGTAAGATCTTTATTAATCAACTTTGAAGAACAGGCAATATTTAACAATTTAGCAGAGTGAAACCAAAACAAGCAGAAAATATTTTTCAGTGTTTAGACAAGAATACTAAATATTACGCATCTCTCTCTCAGATAAATGGGCGGTACTACCCTAATTTTGACGCCTCTCCCAGAAGTGCATTCCCTGGAGACATCTCAACCTGCGACTGACACAATTGTTTCTAAGAGCAATCAAGTCATGTTACCCAGAGCGCACCGTACACAGGGTCAGGGCATTGAAACCCCAGAGAAGTAGGACCAAACACTGAGAAGCAGTTGCCTAAGCTTTCTGGAATCCCAGAAACATGTTTTGGGAAGCTCCTCTCACTCCAGCCACCGTTTCTGGTGCAAGTGGAACAGTAAAGCAAGTGCCATTGTAGAGGTGACAATTTGGTGCCAGAAGGATGTTTTTCAGCCTGTAACAGAGTATGCCTTCCCACAACTTTAAACATTTTCACTCTAAATCAAGTATGAATTTAGCAGAACAGCTACAAAGATATTAGCTGCTGCCTTATCGTGATCTAATACTGTGACGGGCTCCTATTTATCTCACATGCTCATGATACACAACTTCATGGCCCCTTTTAATCTCCCGTCCGTTCACATTTCTGTGAGCATTCTAATTTCTAGTTTGTAAGGAATTTTTCCTTTTGAATGATCCTGAAATGCTGTGCAGGATAGTCCTAAAGAAAACCTGAACAGAATTTCAGTTTAATTTCTTTTTACTACAAAGTTATGCAACCCTAGAAAATCCTTCAAACACAAAAAATTATAATTTCATTATTCTTCTTATTAAGAATGACCCATAACTTTTAGGTATCTCAAACTCACATGTTGTTTTATAGTCATTTATCAACATTTGTATTTATCATCCCACAATTGTGTTTCAAAATCACTTTTCAAAAACACTCAGAAATACACTACTATGATATATAATAACAACAGTTTGATATTAATTGCAATCATTAATTGCAAACACAGAGATAATGAAATAATACTCATGCTGAAGCATTCTCATTAAAGAAACAGGAAAAAACACTGACCAAGACATATGGATACATATCAACCTTATATTGGCAGATTTGTCTTTTCTTTACACTCATATGAGAGTTGCAAACCACATTTCTGCTGTTACCCTCAAAAAATGATGACAGCAGAAAAATAGAAAGATACGTGAAATTCTATGGTCCACCTATAGCTCTCCTCCCCAGCTCACAAACTGCCAATATAGTAAAGGAAAGACGGATGAGGAAAAAATTGTACTGGATGAGTGATCCAAAATTTTCATCAAATTAAAGCAGCATATGTTCTTGAAAGGAAACACACTAGATCGACACCTTTTAAAACACGTTTCCCTTTTCTTATGCCTTCTGATTTGATAGCATCTCTTCATGATATGAAATCCTTTGATCTCTATCTATTTACTGGAGCAAACGTATCCTAGGGCTGAGGTGCTGTCTGTTTGTGTTTTTAGAAAAACGTGCTGCAGATAGACACACACTAATCCTGTCCTCCAAAGGTCAGTGCAGTGCTGCTGAGAAAGCTCAGTTGCCTGCTCCATTTTATTCAAACCTTGCTGCTAGATCTTCACCTACACAAGCAGAGCGTTCCACATATTTAAAAGCAGCAAGGGTCTGCTGTGAAAAGAGATGCGTGTCATATGTCAGAAGGTAAAGTAGCAGCATATAACCAAAAAGAATTGCAGAAATGTCCACATAGTCTCTTAAGGTACAAAAACAAGGTTCTTGAACAGAAGAGGAGAAATGGGCTGTTAGATATACCATTACTGCAATGAAACAATATGATATGTACATGTAATATAGATCACATCAAATGTGAGAAAAAATAGCGATGCGAAATAGCTTCACAAAATGAATACTACAGTTAAAGAACATGCTTTGCAAATCAGGGCAATGAATATTTGATCTGTAGTGACAACCCTATGCTATTTCTTTAACATGTGAGAATAACAGTAGTGGTATTGCAGTTAAGAAGGTTTTGGATGTTAGGCAAGCCAAAGGTAAGAACTTGCATGTAGGAATTGTGTTGCAATGCCCTGACTCAAGTAGCCAAACAGTATCAGGATCCAGACTCTTTGAGCCCACTGACAAGAGGAAAACATGCATCTGCAAAATAAACCCAGGAACACTTGTGCACGCTAAGCTCAATATCATCTAGAGGAAGTCGGTTTGCAACAGGGTACAAGGCAAACTTGGACAACATTTTATGACCTCAGCTACCACTGCTCACTGCTGCAGATCACTTAATGAAACTTATTGACACATCTAACAATAATATTAAAAGAATTATCAGAAAAATAAATAAGGTTTGTATACATTTTAAGCATAAACACATCTTCAACTACATTTTATTGCTCTTAGTTGTGTTTTTTTTTTAATTAATATATTTTTGTAAACACAGACCTTTGTGACATATAGTAGGTACCTCACTGCATGAGCAGACATGTTACTAGGAAAACACTGTCATCTTTTTCCCCTACACTGTCTACCAGTGTCATTCTCATGGAAGCAAGAATTGCTCTCACTTCAAGGCCACGCTGCTCACAGTTCCCCAGTTAGTATATGGAAAGGGGAGAACTTTCCTGAAGGAAACATCTTGAATACATGTTAACTGCTGGGAATTTAAAAAAGATACCCAACAGAATTACCAGTTTTATTAAAACCAGAGAACACAGAATGTGCACACAGCAATGAAAGAAGGGGCTAAACTTGTCCATTTCTCACCAAATCTCCAATTTTTTTTAATTCTGTACAGAGAACGGCAGATTCAGCCTGACCCATTTTCCTACTGCCTCATCTTCCCTCCATCATGAAAACAGTTCAAGTAAAAATAATCTCTCCTCACTCACTAGACTCTCTGTATAGCAATACAGCAGCTGAACAACACACATCATCTCAATGAAGATATTTGAATCTGAATCCTTTTTCTGCTACGGACTTATTGTGCTAGATGCCAGGTGCATGGGGTAGGGAAAATCATCATATATATGCCATGAATAAGAAAGTCCTTATGTGAGGTTTTGGATGTTCGAAGGCATTACTTCCCTTACCAGTAACTGAAATGTAAAAGTAATATCAATAAAAGAAAATTTCCAGGGGAGGAGGATATTTGTTTCAATTTTATCTAAAATAACTAAATAAACCAATGAATCTAAAATAACTAAGCTACCAGATGCAACCTGGCAATGGTCAAACATTTGGTATTTTTATTTGCAGAAGATCAAAAGGACTTTTAGACTAAAGCACTTTTTCAAAGGCACTTGGTGCAAGCTCTATTTATTAAAACTCATCACTGACAACATTAATATATTCCTTTCTGTGAGATCCAGTTCTGCATTCCCCACAGAAAGTACATCAACCTCTTAAATAAGCAGCACATATAGGCTTGCTTCCAGCTGCTTGTAAGCAGATGAGACTGAAAATACTTCAAACCTGGGGGCTGGAACCAGCTGCTGTCTTTAAAAAAAAGCATTTGTTCATCCCAGCATCCTTGTTGATATGATAAAAATAAATATTCTCACAATCTGAAAATGTCTTATCCTTTCCTGAGCCACAGAAAAAGAATTAACCTTTTATTTGCAGGAAAGCATTCTCCAGTCTTAGAGACTAGCATAGTAATAAGAAAAATTGATAAGACACCAACAAAATTAATATGGATTAAATGTGCAGCTCAAAAGAATTGTAGAATTTGTTATTTCCAAAACCTTCTTGAAATAGGAATTCGCTGGAACTTGTCTTCTGGGGTACTTAACACTGTGATATTGAAAGAAAAGAAATAATAAACTGTCACACTTAAGATTCACAAAATAGTAAACTTCTTTGTAAGGTAAATCCATCTTTCAAATTATGCATAGGGATGCAGAAGAAAAGAGACCATATATGGAACATTCCAAGTATTCTGATGACCAGAAATGTTGATTTCTACACCAGAAGTCACCTAGCTATCAATACTCCTATGCATCTGCCCCCAACCCCTGGGTAAGTATTAATCCGTCATCAAAGCACATAAATAAATAAATAAATAAATAAATAAATAAAAACCAATTTTAAAAAAAAGGCAACCGCAGGAAAAGAAGTTACAATGACTCCTCCTGAAAGAGCTGCCAGGGACCACTTCTCCACATGAGGATTGTAACAGACAGTACTTGCTTGCTTGGAAGGAAAAAAAAAAAAAAAGAAAAAAAAACACACAAGGAAAAAGTGTTCTTAGCTGCTTTTTGCATGATTTGATCTCTGGCAAGAGGCCTAACAGCAGCTGCCACAGTGTGTCAGCTCCCCACAGGCCCAAGTGATCTATGGGATGGTGGTTTGGGAATCTTCAGACCAGGTCATTAGGAAAAGTCATCAATAACAGAGTTACAAACCCCAGTCAGCAATGGTGTACAGCTTTAAGCAAAAACATCCTTTCTAATTAAAGCTATGTTTGCACACCGGTTAAACACTGACATTTAGTAAATCTCATACAAGAGGGTCTTAAAGAAAAAACATGCACTAAATATTTATTTTCATTTAAATACAGCATGACTCAGTTTGGGGCAGGTCTTGCAATCTCTGTCTGCAGTTCGCGACCGGCAGCCGGGCCCAGTATCAGCAAGTCGCCGGGCCGGCCCGGGCCGGGCAGGGGGTTCCGCAGTGGAAGCAGCTCCGCATCGGAGCCTCGCCTTCCCCATCCCCTCCCGCGGCCCCTGGGAACGGCTTCTTGGGCCGGCCTGGCTTTAGGCTGGCTCATGCTCAAATCAGCGTGAAATCGCCGCTGAAAAGGCTGCTCGGTACCGGGGGGAGCCAGGCCGCCTCTTCCCCCATCCCCCCGGCAGGCGCCTCTGCTCACAGCACATCGACATGCTGCAAGTATGAAGCCTGCTAGATTAATAATGAGAATAGGGCAACAATCTCCCTGGACTGAATCCACCTCATGTGAACTATGAGAACTTGGATTTCTTTCAGTAATGGAAAGAAATTAAATGCAAGGAGTAAGAGTAGGTTTTCCATGCAGGCATTCACATCTCCAAGGAGAGAACAGGGAGAAAACCCACACAAAGACGTTTCTGCATGTCATGGGCCAAATTTCTAAACTCTTTGCAAGCTTTTTGCACTTAATGCTATTGCTCTCACCGATTTTCACACACTGCATTTATAGGGTGCCTTTGCTCAGAAAATTCTACATGCTTGGCACAGAAAAAGCATCTTCACCCAGGAAATGCGCACTCAGGTTTGAATGCATAAACAGTGATAATGAAAACAGACATCGGGAAAAAGTTGGCACAGTTTATGGTCACAGTTTTATTAACAAGCCACTACACCCCAGATGCGAGGCACATGCATCCTATTTGCAGTGGTGTCAGCATGTTAAGCTTAGCCCTAAAATTATTGTATTACATACATATGAGATATAGGCTTTCCTGAAAAATAATGCATTTATTTAAGACATGGACAACCTTTGAGCTTGTAAGAGGAAGGTACTCAGAAAGCACAAAAATTATTGCACAGCATGTCACTCTTCTATGATACCATTTCCTCCTTCCTCTCTGACTCTTCAGTCTAGGAATTGTCAAGATTATTCCCTAGTCCTCAGATAGGCTACCAACTCTGAATGCAAAACTTTGATGGAAACTCTTCCGGACATCCCTAAAATCCAGGAAAAGCCTGTGCACCAGGCACACAGAGGTCTAGGCTAACCTGTGGGCTCTTTTAATGCTGAGTTCAGCCCTGCTGCAAGTAGTAAGGTGAGTGGGTACATAAAAGTTAAAAATGCAAAGAACTACATCTATATGCGGCAAATTCTGTCTTTTTCCCTTTCTGACTCTTCTTTCACCTTGTTCGATAAATGTTGTTCAAAAAATATCTGAGAGCTTTTTTTCCTATTATTGACGAGATTATTTTCATGAACGACAAGACATGAGACAAATCTATTCTAACTGTTGCCTTAGTGAGAAACCAAGACTGGATACAAGAGCTGACTGTCAAAAATTACTGTGTGTATCATAATTTAGTGAGAAGAATCAAGTAGACAAAAGTAAATGCAATGGGAACTTTTGGATCTCAGAAACCAAGGAAATTAGTGAGGTTGTGCTCAAATACTTCAGCTTAAACATGGAAGTACCTCATTTGAAAAATACAAATGTTATTCCTACTCCCATTCCAAGCAGGGAATAAATGTTACGGAAAGACTGAAGACTTGCTCAGATGAATAAGCACTTCAAATAGGATACTGAGAGGAAGTCCAGACTCTGTAAAGAGGAAAAGATTAATTAGCAAAGACGAGAATATCTCAGGACTAAGAAGTGTTGAAAGTTTAAAAGAGGACAGACACTCAGCTGAAGGGAACCCAACCAAAAACGAGTTTACCATGTGTATAAGTATGATTTCTGGAATTTCACTTTGTCTGACAAGTGGCTCGGCAGCACCAGCAGCCAGGCACAGGGGGCAGCACAACCAGGAGGGAGGGACCCACCTCCTCAGGTGCTCCCAGCTCAAAATAATTTTATTATTTTAGATTTATATCTGTGCAGCCTACTAATTCAGCTAAAGCAATTGCTCTATTTTGTTCCTGTGAGGTAAAGAGAAAGGAGCAAGAAGTCCAGTTGCCCTGGACAGAAGCATTTCACACGGTGCTAAGCAGTCAAGCAGACAAAGTGCTGTAAATGACACATACAATTTTAGAAGTGGAGAGGAAAGGTGAGAGACGACCACTGCCTGGCCATTTCCATCATCACACACACAGCACAGACCAAGGCAGTCAAGCTGAAAGCCTCAGCAGGTCACAGGCAGCTGCCAGGGTATTTCTGATGTTTGCAGCGGGCTATGGCTACTCCTCCTACAAAACAATCTGCTGCATCTTCTCCCACGCATTTCCTGCCAAGTGCGAGACCATGGGGCCTAGAGAAAGTTACTCTAGATAGATTTTTCCATAAATGTAAGTCATAACTTCTCTTCTTCACAGAGTACCGTGAAACAAGGGAAACAAAAATGCACTAGTTGCCTCTTTGGAGCAATAGCTTCTTGTACTATCTTCTCTGTTTTATTGCAGTTGCAGTACCCATAATGTTTTTCTCTACCCTTCATTCTCTTCATAACCAAAATTTACTGGGTTTAGATAAATATAGATTTAACAACATGCTCATTTCATCACCCACCTATCCATCCACGTACAGAAATGCATTCCATAGAAAAAAAATTAAAGTTTTGCTTTACCGAGCTCTCTGAAAATGTACACATACATGGGGGTGGAGAGAGGAAGACTTTTTTGGGGGGAGGGAAGGAGTATTTTGGCATTTGGTTGGCTGGTTTTTGTTTTGTTTTCTGTTTATCTGGGGTTTGGTTTTGTTTTTTAAAGGCATGTGAAACGAAAGCCAGCAGTTGATTATAAGCTCTCAGGTGAGAGGTCTTTTTTTCTTTTTTGGGGGTTTATAATGATATAAAGAAAACAAACAAGTACAAGAAATTGAAGTTGCTCAGACTTAATTTTAAACAGTCTTGATTCAGTTTGAGAATAAAACTTAGGAACATTTCCTTGTGACCAACCAAACCATTCCTGTAATCCTTATCCAGTAACACCTGATACAGAGAAAAAGAGAAGTCTGACAGTTAGCTCGCAGAAGTTAACATGGAATTTGGCAAAAGCCAAAAAAAAAAAAAAAATTACTTTTGCCAGTGCTAGTTAGACCAGGTCAACAGGCCCCAAAATAAAGAGATACATTTGTATATTGGCTGTGTGTGCCTGCTCAGGCTTTTCAAGGATTAAAATGGAAGCTGAAGAGACCTAAGGAAAGAGAAGGAGTACAATATCCTGATGTGACCTCTGATCAAATTACATCTCATTTTATTAATTTCAGCTTTAATTTTTATATTCTCAGATTTTCCTAGACTAAAAACTTGGTAATCAGTTAATCAAAAACATTTCGCAATACATTCATTTACAGAACTTCATTTCTTCAGGGTCTATGAGCATGCCTGCCACAACCAAGGTGAACATATAAAAATTACTGCAAAAATACACCCATGCATCAGCTGAACCAGTGTGACTGGTGCTGCCAGAAATTCAAAACCTCAGACACACTTCAAACCCTCCAGGAAATGGTCTTTACAACAGGCCATGAAAACCAATAAACTTATGCTCTCCCCAAGCCTAAGAAAAAAGTAAATTCAAGAACATGACATCCACACCAAAACCATGCTACATCCAGCTGAAATGGGCTCTCAGACACTGAAACCAAACATAACCAACTTGTAGTAAGAGAGGCAGAGAAAAAGTATGATTTTAAAAGCTGCTTTGAATGGCACGCACATATACCTGTAAATAGCACATTTTACAGTAGTATCAACTCCTGTGGAAATCATGGTAAGTAACGCCAGACAGAGTATATTAATGTAATATCAAATGGCAGGACCTGACTACTGCATCAGGGTTTGTAAAGAAACAAAATCAGCTCAGCCTCTTCACCAAGGAAGGACTAGAAAAACACAGCAATAGACCCTGTGCTACTGAAGCACTTCACAGCACAATGCTCCAAGCAGTGTACCTGTAGGTCGAAAACTTTGTAGAGCAGAAGGAGGAACACAAAAATCAGAAGAAATAGGAAGAAAGTTCCCATCTCTCGCCTAATTTCCTATGATTCAGCCAATGTCATCTTTATCTTATCTGGGTGAAGTTCAGCTACTTGATTCAGACAACCTTCAGTCCTATCCAGGCTGCAAGAAAGACCAAACAGCTGCAAAATCAGGTCTTTTTGTGCTAAGAAACATAAGACAGGTAGCACAGAGTCCCAAATAGTCTTGGCTCTCTGCTGAGTACTACTGTCAAATTGCAGACATGTTGGTTTTACCAGTTTTGGACTTTGCTTCTTCAAAAATCGCCTACTCCCCTGAACAGTCAAAATTAGGGTCAGAAACAGTGATAAAAGTAGAAGACCTTGCCAACAGACGAGGACAACTATAGAGGTGGCATTGGAGCAGATTTTTCCATACAGGGCACCAGTTCTGAACTTCTCTTCCAGGCTTCCAGGTGCATCAGAGTTTGTATTCCTTAATTTCTTAAATAACTGCAAAACTCACACTAATTTCTATTTATTCCACTGTAAATCTGAGGAAAGGCTAATGGTTTGCTTTTATTGTTGTTTCTTCCTTCAATTATTGATCTGGATATCCAGAATGAGTTATCTAAGTGCTTTCTTTTTGTTTTCTCATCCTCTTATACCTCCTCTAAAAACTGGTGATGTACAACTTAGCTACAAAAGGATATTTAAAAAAAAAATATATAGTTTTGCAAAAAGGAGTCCTGTAGAAATGTCAACAGGAGAACTAATACAGAAATTCTTCTTCAGAAGATTTTTCACAATCACTTTAAGTCAGCTGAACGCAACCCAAATGTTTATACTGTGATGAGCAGCAGCCATCTGTAGTCATGTTCTGCTCTCCCTATAATTTTACTTCACCAAAACTAAAAATCAGAAAAAAGTTACCCTCAAAGTCTATGTATCAGACATGTACTAGTCCATTGGTAGCAGGATTTAGTTATGAAGCCTGTAAAAAATCCAACAGAGAAGTAGATTAAAAAGTTCCAGACTCAAGCCTATGCATTTACATTATTGAACTAGAACTAAGAGAGATGATAAACAGTCACATCTAAATAATCCTCAGATATTTCAGTCATTCTAGCAAATAATTGCAGTTTCTATAAATCTCCTCTCAGCACCTGTCAAGAGTAGAGCCAGCAACATGGGGGAATAGATTCAGCAGGCACAGATTACCAATAAATCCAGTGACTTTAGGAGCTCACTAATTCCCCTCTCCAAGTAAGAGAAAAATTTACTAAAAACCTTAATCTCCCATGTGCTGATACAGCACTTCACAGCTCCAAATCACACCCAGTCTCCCCAGCTGCCAGCCCTGAGCTTAGTGGGGGGCACAGCAGGGAAGCAAAGGCAGGAACTGGACTCACAGTGCAGTTACATGCGACACTGCAACTGAAGGTTAATGTGAAAGACAACAGGGACGCCATAGTGGGAGGGAGAAAAGGAAGAAATGCATCAAATCAGAACAGCTGCACATTGTTATCAAGGAGTCAGACTGTTTTGATTTTCCACTCCTACCTATCCTTTTAACATACTTTTTTCCTGAGTTGCATCTTTCATAATTTTTTGTTTGTTTGCTTTCTCCATTATTTACTTATTTATTCTGCTAGTATTTTAGGCTCTACAAAACCCATGCTGTTGAGCCCAGCAGTGTCAAAACTCACACAGGGGACCTGAACTGCTATTTTAGAGCAAGCCATATTCAACAAAAAAAATCATTAAAGAAAGTGCAGATAAAGCCCTATTGGTATTCACAACCACGTTACATTAATGCTACTGTGTGTTCTGCACCTCTAAAGCCTGATACCATTTGTGTCTACAAGCAGTTATATTGACACAGAGCCAGAGAGCCCAACAGGACTGCTAAATCCTGGGAGGACAAAAAAGAGAGGGGAGGGGGAAAAAAAAAAAAAAAAAAAAAAAAAAAATCAAGTGAGCATGTCTTCTTGTAACAGTTACAAAGAAACCTGAAAGTTGCAAGATTTCTCTGCTTTTCCTTAGCATAAGGAAGGGAAAAGCAGTATTTCCTTGTTTGAATTGGACATGCTGCTTTCTTAATCTGAACTCCAAATCTCTATGGCACAGAGCACAAGCACTGACCACATCCCACTGCAGTAATGGCAAAAAGTTGCCAGTTCTTGCTCTTCCAGAAGGGAAAAAAAAAAATAAATATATAAAATAAAAAAGCATGGCCAGTCATTGCTACAGGTTATGACTGTAAAACAACTGTAGCGCAGTACATGTCAGCGTCCAAGTCCCACCACTCACATATTTGCATCCTTTCCAGTCACACTTCCTCATTTCGCAGCCGTGCTGCTACAAACAGCTTTTGTGTCCGTTCGGCATCTCTGCGACGCTGAGCTTGTGCTCTTATCAAAGAAAAACATTCTGAGAGGAAGGAGGGCTTAGCTGATAGGTTATTCACCTCTGGGACTCAGGAAAGCCTACAGTCAGATTCTGTCTCCCACACACAGGTTTTCTTGAATGCTTTGCGCAAGCCTCTTAAGCCAAAGGACTGGAAAAACACTTTGGAAACCCCCAAAGGATGGGCTTGTGCACCTCAAATGGAGCTTGAGCAGAATTCAAAGGCCTGATGTATGTCCCATATGTCTCCTACCCAGCGTCCGCCATGCCTGGAAGCCCACAGGCACTTGTGCTTCCCCCATTAGCTTCCACTCAATACACACTGAGAAGACAGGAGTGACCACAGGGCATGGCTGCAGACCCACCACTGCCTGCTGCTGTGAGGAGAAAGACCTCTTCCCTTTCTTCTCCACCCCCCAAACTGGCAGGCCTCTTCCCCTGCTCTGCCCTCATCCTCCACGGGCTCTCCCTGCCCTTGTGCTGCCCAGTTGCTCCACAAGGTACCAACCCACTAAAGCAGCAGAAGAAACACTGAGATATTTTTTCCTCCTGGATTGATTTTCCACTCCTTTCTCACAGGGAGGCAGCTAGAAGAGGGTGTGAGGAGTGCTGGCCAAAGGGAAGCTGTGGGAGAAGGAAGAGGGAAAATGGAAACACCGTCAGCGGCAAGCCATAACACTGTTCAATACGTGCTGTGGAGCCATACCTGGAGCTTCAGGGAAAATACAGCAGCATCTTCAATCGTTTTCACCAAGAATAGCAACAAAAAAACACACACACACACAAAACAAAAAAACCCATGCAAACTGTTCCACCAACCGGGATATAGGCCAGGAGTTCACTGTGTGCCACCTGTGCTTCACAGATGCCATATAAGTCTATCAGCCCCACATTCCTCCCCTCCCTGAGGGACATCAGACCCACAAACACACACACACATCAAAAAAGAGTGGCACTTTTCGATATCGTACCATTTTATAGAACAGCACCCAGGATTAACTCAGTTGGAGAAAAATACTCTGATTTATTAGGTCAGGACACACCCTAGAAGGAAGACAAAGTGGTTTCCACTATCAAACTGCTTCTGGCTTTTAATCCAGTGATGGTTAAATGTTAAAATATAGAAAGTTACCTGAGGGAAGGAACAAAGCCCTTGAGACAAGTACTTCTTCACTGCCTGTCTGGGCTGAATGTAAAACTGGCACCCCAGCAGCTTTACATCCACTTCACAATCAACCACTGTGACAGCCAACCCACATTTGGTAGGAAACAAGTCTCACATGAAATCCTCATGTTATGCTGGGCCACAGGAAGTTAAAAGAGTTCAAGTTGAAGCCATGCATTAGTGTGATATTACTCAGTTTGTTAGTTGTTCCACCCGGTTGCCCATAAGACAGCGAAGGTTAGAAGTCGATGTACAGTAGCATCCTGTTTTCAATTTTTTTTTTAAATATACATAAACATTTTTAATACGTGTGTGTACATATATATAAAACACTTATTTTAACAGCTAAGGTTTTCCATTAACAAGTCTTGTTGCGTTAAGTGTTAAGAGTACAATAATTTTGAATGCAAAGTTTTACAATAATGATATACCATCACCACCACTCCTCCTCAAAAATCACAAAACCAAGACCAAAACAGCCTACAACCCTGGCTGAGATGACTATATACATTAGTTACTAAACCCCAGACCGAAAGCATTCAAACATGAATTTGGCAGCAGCCTTCCTAGTGCATCTCATTTATAAGCTTTGACAGGACAAGTTCCATAGGTGAGAGATTTGTTGAAATTTTACTCTTCTAATGTTCCTTCCAGCTGACCACATGGCTACACAAATGAACTCTCCCTCACGTTTATCAGATGTACTTCACTTTTAAAGGAGAAAGATATTGGAAAATAAATCAATAGGAGCATCAGCTGGTTTCCTTAGGGCATTCCCATCTGCTCTTCAGAATTTCCTATGGAGATGGCAGAAGTGTGTCATGTACACTTGATGATATATGGCAGAGAAGGAACACAGCCTCAAAAAGCCAACCTCCTTTCCTTTCTGTGTGCCAAATGCAGGGCAATAAAAACAAGTCCCTCAAACAGAAATATTACTGCTAAAATGTTTTCACTCATCTTGAATAAGATCTCCATAAAATCTTTTATTCTACATATACATATTTCTACAGATCACATCTCACTAATAATATAATCTTTTTCTTAATATTACTAATAAGACATCGCAAAAAATCAGTAAACCATATACATATCAAGACTTCTATACCATTAATTTACTGTTATTAGAATTGCTGGAGTCCCACAGTTGAAATACTTCAAAACATTAATGTATACAAAATCCTCTATTGCCATAAAGTATCACCCAATCCCAGATATATAGCTGAATGGAGAAAAACCATGGATAAACTTGCTAAACAGAACTGACAATACTTTCCTGATCCATTCTCATTGCAAACTCCTCCTTCACCTACCTTTGTCCGAATTCTGCCACTTTTAGAAAAATATTGAAATTAATATTCAACCGCCATTTAAGTAGCACCAGTCAGGACAACATTCACTGCCTTCCTAGGTAATAAGCAATGCAAATTCTAATCTGAGGGTCAACATTGGGTCTTCAATACAAAAAGAAGTAACACAGCAAAAGTAAGGAGAAAAGATACCAAGGAAGGAAGATTAAATATTAGTATCATTTTACAAGTACGGAATTAAGGCACATAAGTTGCAAGAAGGGATGAAAGCCTTCTAAATCATACTCTAAATTAAATTTTAATAAGAAAGAAAAAAAAAGCTTCAGGAAATGGACAAAAGCAATTTTTAAAATAATCATCTCCTACTTTCAAATAGCTCTTCCTAGCATATGTCATCTATCAAAACAGATTCAGTGCAACAGGGAAAAATGCCATCCAGCTAAGCTAGTTATCTCTACCTGTAGCATCCTATGGATTAATTCTGTTCTACAGAGTATAAAATAATTTAAAAAAAAAAAAAAATCCCTGTTACAATAAGCATTACTACACGTTTTTGTGTAGGAAGTTCAAGGGGGAGTGGCAGGGGGCTGTGGTGGTATCCTCCAGTGAGGAAGTCTCACTCCTTTCCTACTGCATTCTCATACAAAAATAACAGCTGAAGTAAATCATTTTCATCCATACAGAATTCAATGCATTGGCTACAGGCACTCAGCATCACAAGATCAGCAAACTATGGAAAAGAAATGTTGCAATCAAAGTTTACTTAAAAGGAAAACTTGTATTTTTCCTAAGTACTCTGCTATTCTAGAGGTTACACCTTTTTGCTCCCTCCACTGTTCAGCAGATTCTTTATAGTAAAGCATATTTCAAGCCTCATTAACAGTAATTTTTCTGACCATGGGTTTTTTGCTATTAGTCTATATTAACTATAGAAAAATTATAGAAGATTCCTTTTCTTTTCTGAAGCAGCTTTAAATGCAGCACAGGTCTCAAAGATTTGGTACTTAATCTCTCTTTTCCAGGCACTGAAAAGAATAAGGACCAAAAAGCTGACAGGACATATCTGGGTAGATTATATACACTTCCACCGCACACTATTTCAAAACACAGCAGAATCTGGCCATGGAAACATGCATCAGTACTTCATTCAGTAGCATTAAAACATCACTCATTTAAAAAAGTGAAGGAGGAAAGACAGAGCTCAATGATAACACGTAGTATACAAGGCTGCGTGATCTTACCACAGTTGCAGTCAACACAGGTATCTAAATACTACACATTAATATGCAGAAAAATCCGATTTATAATATAATTTGTCATTTTGCCTAGAAATTCAAAGCTTCGCTTAAACATAAATGAAGAACAATGACTTCTGGTGAACTTTCCCTAATTTGTAGCCAGTTAATTTCCTCTGCCTGGTGAAAGTCTGTTGTATGCCTGTGTGCCACACATCCTGCTTCGGGCTACCACTGAGATGGGAAAACTGTGGTTCCTTTCTTCCTATTACAGAGTTTAAAACCAGGAAATACATCCGTTATGCATTTCTTAAAGAGTAAAACAAATGCTAAAGACATTGGCAGAATACTGGAAGACAATTCCCAAGACTATAATCACATACATGAGGAAAGAAACATTTAAAATATATTAACAGATACAATGCCTTCAAATTTATCAGGAAGCACTGCTAGAAGCAACACCACAGACAGCTGGAACAGCAGTCAAAAAAAAAAAAAGAAAAGGTCACAAATTCAGCATGTGGAGAAAGGAGGCACCAGGAAAATGCACTTCCATTTAAGTTTTTTTTTGCTACAGCCTGCATAAAGGAATACTGTAGTCCTAAGGGAGACCTGACCCCATTCTTCCTCTTCCATCCTTCCCTTGGGGGAACGGAGATTTCCTCATTATCACACAATCCTAACTAAAGGTCTTTAAAGGCCTTGCAATTTAAAAATAGCTTTTAAAAACTATCCTGAAATCAGACTACAAGCCTGATACACACTTCTTCATAGCTATTCATGTGAAAAATAGCAGCAGTTCTTCACAAGCCCATTGAGAAAAAGTGGAACAATTTGGAATTTAAGCCCCGCAGCCTTAGCACAGGAAGCTTGGCAAGAGAAGGGAGAGCGGTGATTCACACTTCAGCTTCTGGCATCCTGATACAGAGCCTCTCACTGGGAAGACTCCCAAAGCATTTTACAAGCAAACTATCAGTACAAACCTCATTCATCACTGAAACACAGCCCTTTGCAGCAAGAGTCAGAAGTTTCTCAACAACACAGGGGAACCACTCAGAGAAGGTCAGGACAAGAAGCAAGATGACTACAATATCACACAGGTGATACTCAAAGGAGAGATCAGGGGAGCAGCACTCCCCTCCTCACAAGCTGATTTTGGCAGACTAAGCACAAGCAATCTTTTATTGCCAAGTGGTCATAAGCATGAGTGGTGAGGCTGTACATGGAGCCCATCTTCAGCACCATAAGGGGTTTTGGAGCTAGTTGTGACCACATGGAACAGCCTCCCGCTGAACCAACCACACCACTCAGGAGGCCAGGGTACACAACCCTCTAAAGGATCAATTACTCCAACTGTGCTTAACTTCACACACTTGATACAGCTTCTATAAGGGAAGGTGTTATGATTTAACCATGATAGCCACTCACTCGCTCCCCCTTCTCACCACCAAATAAGGGAGAGAATCAAAAGGGAAGGGAGAAACTTGTGGATTGAGATAAACAGTTTAATAAAATAACTAAAACATCACTAATATACTGCTAGTAATAATAATATATAATATAACAGAAGTAGAATATAAAAGATACTCAATGCAATCCCTCATGAACTCTGTCTGCACCGAGCAGCCAGTCCCAGGAAGCAGCACCTGGTCCCAAACAGTCGATCCCAGAGAGAAGAAAGAGAAAAAGGCCGAAAGACCCAGAGGCCTTTGCAGAATGGCAGGATGGTGAAAGGCTGAACTAATGAAACTCCCAAGCAGAACTACCCCAAAACAGAGCAGAACCAGAACAGGTCCCTGTTTGTCCCAGCTCCCTCCTAGCTGGAAGATCCTGACTCTCCCTAAATATGAAGCATGATGCTAACAGCATAGAATATTCTTATTGATCAATCTGAATGTCAGTCAAGGTCTGCCCCATCTATACCCCTCTTTCCAGCTGCCTCACACCTATGGGCAGAGCAGTCAGAACATCCCTGGCTCCCACATAACAATTAAAAACTTCAACTCTGTCCCAGGGTGTTATCATCTTCTTCTCAAACTAAATCCAAACGATGACCATGCTAGCTATAAAAAAGAAAGGCTTCTAACTGCACAAAGAAACTTAACCCACTTTCAGTCAAACCAGCACAGAAAGCCACTTATTGTTGCATTCTATAAAATCAGCTTCCTGATACAAAAATAGCCAAAGCAATTTATCCCCTACATACAGAGTTACAACACACACTTCAAAATTGAAAAGTGAGCTAAATGGTTGCAGAGAACTCTCCCAATGACATACATTGCACAGACCACAGACCTGTTAAGGCTGCAAGGGACGTTCAGGGGTCAGGTTCAGCAAAGCACAGCCAGCCATAAGATCAGTTTGCTCATGTCTGTATCTTGTTGGTTCTTGAAAACCTTAAAGGGTAGAGATAGCACAGTCTCCCTGGGCTTGTAGAGACTGAGCTCTCAATCTGTCACTGTCCTTGGCCACTGGTAAGACTTCTTGTCCTCCATTAACCCCTTCACTAATTACAGAGGCCTGTGAGGTCACACTGGTGAAAATAAAGGCGGAGGATGCACAAGTATTTCAGCCTTACCTGTGCCCACTGCCAGTAATTCACCCACCCCATTGCTCCCTCACTTAAAGGAAAACTCTCTCAATCCTCACTTTCCCTTCCTATCTGTCCTGAAGAACCCACATGTGTCCATCACAGCACCCCAGTCCTGCATGCTGTCCCACCACATTGCAGTTACTCCAGCAGAGTCATGGCCAGCGCCACACATGCATTATGAGCTCCTGCTCATGTCCCAGGCTGTATATGTTTCTACACATGCACTGGAGGTGACACTCCTCTTTTTTATATGAACACACTGGGCTGGCCAGCTTGTTGGACACTACGCTTTTGCCTCATGTTGTCAGGTGGGAATACAACACTGTCTGACCACAAGAGCCCTTTTGTCCTACAGACAGGGCACTGGACACTCCCTGCCCCAAAGGGCTGGCAAAACAGACAAGGAAGGCAAGAAGCCTGATCACCTCTGCTCCGTAAGGGAACACTGAAGCATGGGAAATGAAGACAAACAGGAAATTTATAGCAGCAAAACCAGATCTCCCAACACCAGCCCAGTGCTTTAACCACAAAACTGTTCTTTCTCCCTCTGATATAACTGTCTAGCAATTTGTAACCACACAGTGGTTTTGAGAGGGTTGAGGAGCATTTACAGTCCCACTTTCTAAATGAGCTTTGCTCTGCCTGCTTTAGCCTCCTCTGGCTACCCTCTTTAACATTCAGCCCGTGTCTAGCTATGGTCTTTGGTGACTAAGTGGCAGAGTGGCCACATTGCACATCATATATTTTGGGCCTCCAGCTTTGGTCCTGTGAATCACTCCACACAGGGGATACTCTGACCGATTACTGTAGAGTGAGGGGTGTTTCAATGTGAGAAACCCACAGCACTTAAAGAAGATGAGCTACCAACTCACTGGCACACCACCCACTGCAGCAGCTTGTGTTCTTCACTTTAAGAGTTTTTGACATACAATCACTTAAACAGCTGCAGTGGTTTAAGGCTTTAATATTTCTCCCACCCTCCTCTTCCTTTCTTGCCTGTTACCATTTGCCAGACCAGCAAGCCAAGCCCTGTAAGCAGCTGTAGATGTGCTTCATCACTATCAGCTGCTGTTCAAGCTAAAAAACACTGGACACTGCACTGAAGTGGTTCAGATGCTTTCACAAGCCCTGCAGTGACCCTGGGAGAGGGATGTAAGAACCAGCAGCACCTATAGCAGTTTCTAAGTCTGCATTAGTTGGTTGACATTCCCAGGTGTGATACCATCACCCAAGCCACTGCCTCAAGTTGAAGCAGGAAGAATGTGGTGACAACTTCACTGAAGAGAAATGCAGCAGAATGTGATATTTAACTGTTGATTCTCTTCACAACTGCTACTGCATACAATCAATAACCATTTAGGAAGTCCCTTCCATCAATAAATTTAAAAAAAAAAAAAAAAACCACACACACAACTCTGCAGTACCTTTCCCACTTAAAGAGTGTGTGTTGACATTGCCATCTTGTTAACCACATCTAAAACACATTCTTTCAGTAGCTCCCAATATCTAGAGTATACTGAAAGAAATCGCTTCTCACTATTTGAATTTAACACAGGAATGCACTAAACCAACATTCACTCTGCTACAACAACTAAATACATATAATTACTTTTTAGGAAAAAAATGCTTGGCTGAGTATCACTAATACTGAAATGTATTCATCACATATTGATCCCTGTTTGATGTTACTGCAGAGCAGAGATAAGTTCTTGGGAGTTCCTGTAGCACAGAGGCTTTTCATTTTGGGGGTGTTGTAGTGGTTTGTTTGTTTGTTTTTTAAACCTAAACTTGTTTACATTTCCTTAGAAGTACAGACTTGGTATCGAATTTTCTGAGTTTGTACTACTTAATGTGGGGAAAAACACGATGTAAAGAGAGGATTGTTGTATGACTATTTTTAAGAATTAGCATTTATCTTAATTTTAGGCATAAATTCTAAAGCAAAACACTACATTAAGTTAATACACAGAAATCCAAGTGGATGAATCAGTTGTGAATATGTATCACTGAACACAGACTGGCACTCCTATGCCCAGCAGAAAAAACAGTGACCATGACTTCTTTTTTCCTCGCAATGGCACAACTGCTACAGTTAAGACTCTTGCTTTGACACCATACTGCACATGTTGTGCAACAAGGCCATTCCAAGTTTGGATTGTTTTTTCTGTCTAATTATAGAAGGCCTTGTGTGTCCCTCTACTAATGACACTAACTATTCAACAGTATTCAATTCAGCTATAACAGAATACTACATTTTCTTCCTTACCTAAAAGCACAGCTTCTATATGAAAAGCATAGCTTCTATATGAAAAGCATAGCTCTTCCTTTGCTAATATTGCAGTATGATTTTTGTATAAATCCAGATCAACGGAAGAGTATTTGCTACTAAAGGAAACAGACCAGCCACTAACTTCTGCAGTCTAAAAGCCTCCAGCAAACAAAACAGGGTCTGTTTATATTTACATTATAAACAACATTCACACACATAAGCTGATTCCAGGACTGCAATTATATTTGGCCAGCAAGGCCATATCCATATCCTTTTATTTCAAGGAACGACAAAGAAATTCAAGATCTCTGCTACTATAAGGATGGCAAAGATTTCATCAAGTTTTAGGAGTTCCTGAGAAAGTTTCACTTGCACGGATCATTGTGCGTGACACTTCCAAATCTCCTTGAGCTAGAAATAAGGGCCTTTGGTGCTTTAATTTACATGACAACTTGGAGCTACAGGTACATCAACCGTTCCATGCTTTTTGTTCCATGAATTTTTCACTCCTGTCATCCTGAGCACTCACTCATTTCCACCCCAATTCCTTAGCTTCTTAAATGGAGACCAAAAAAACCCCAAAACACCACACCACACAAAAAAAACACCCACACACCACAGCCTCCAACAAGGTAGTCTAAGAAAGAGAATCACAGAACAGATGACAACCATCCCACATACCAGAACAAATAGGATGGAAAAAAAAAAAAATTAGGTAAGCTGAAGTTGAGGGGTTAAATTGATGCTAGCTAGCCAGATGCTGATCAGGAAGGCAAGACTAGGAGTTTCCAGAGACTCAGTGTCTCAGAATAGAAGGAAAAAGAAAAAAAAAATCTAAACCATACGCACAAAACCTACCAAGCACCACCAGTTGCTGCTTTACAGCAGGAACGCACAGGAAGGGCAGAGGGAAGGAGGAATCTTTGATACTCTACTCCACCCTCAGATTTCTGGATGCTATTGTGCAGCTGCTGGATGTCACATCTGGTAGCAATATACTAACACATACCACCCAGTTTTATCTCCCCTTGTTAGCGAGCACACCCAACCCATCATGAAAATGTCAACAGAACAGCAAGAGATCTGTGTCCACGTGGAAAGAAGCTGGCACAAGAGAAATCACGCTGATAAGAACAGAGGAAACATTTGGAGAACCAAGCCCAAAAATCAACCTTCCCCCTCAATCTAAGCCACATGTGCTGCATTCATCTCATCAGTATGGAACCTTGAACCTTATTTGATTAGGGTTTCTGGCAACAGTAACAATGTCCTGGCAACAATGATAAGTTCCTCCTGTCTCCAGCTTGCCAGGAAATGAGTTGCCACAGGGGTTGCTATTGTGTGGGACAGAGTGAAAGCGGCAGAAGCTCCATCTTACATGCCAACACTCACCGAGCAGGAAGCCCCACAAAGAGCATGTCAGTAGGTGCAGCGTAGACTCCACTGGCCCCCAGACTAGCTCAAGGATCCAGTCTCAGCCTTCATAGGTTTCCAGAGGTTTGGCTCTAAATACATCAAAATTTCCCTCCATTCATGGGCCACATAGGTAGCTCCTAGGAAAATGCAGCTATGTCTACTGAAGGTAATGATAGCCAACAAATGAGTACTTCATGCTCCCCAGAGCAACACTGAAAAAAAAAGGAACAAAACCAAGACTGGAAAACACAAGTGTCACAATAGACTGTCCTCAGAGCCTCTTACCTAGTATATTTAATTTTCAGATTCTGGGAACACAATATTGTTTTGCACAATAACACAAAAACGCAACAGCCTTGACTGGGCATAGACTAGGCCACATGTTACCACCTCATACATTCTCAAAGTCAAAGGGAAAAGTGCTCACAAACATTTATTACTTGTATTTCTAGCTTTTCTGGAAATACAAGCAAAAATGTCTAGCTCCACTTTTAATTATTTTAGTATCTCTATAGTATTTTATTTTGTCAAGACAACTGATGGCAGCAAGGAAGAAGTTTTCTGCCTATCTCTATCTCAAGTTAGGTCTCTACTTCAAACAACCACCAATAAAATTACTTAAAACAAAAACATACCTTTATTAAAATTAAGTGCCATATGTTTTATTTACCACTATTAAGAAATTAATTGCTCTCAGAAGACAGTATGTGGCCTTTAAGTCCATAAAGTAATTTTTTCATATTCTTTGTACTCTGCCAGGAAAGACTTAGAGGGTGACAGAGGAAATATCAGATTCTACAGGCAATCTTATTGTTAACTGACATATTTATGAACACCACACTTACCATTATTTTGTTTCTGTTGCTGCTACTTAACAAAGAAAAGCAATTCCCTAATCACATACAGGCTGTGAAACCAATGCATACTACCACCTTGATCCGTTAACTAGAATCGTTTAAGTTCTCATTACAGACTCAGATAAAATTCATTTTGATAGACACTCTGATCTTCCTTATGTATGAAAGCACATGTTATCCAGTACTTAATTAGGCACCTTTTTCAGTAATCATCTATACAGTTGCCAGAAACTACAACACCATTAAAATGTATATTTTTTCCCTTCTAGAAGGCCTATATGAAAGCCAGAGGACCCTTAGAGGTCTTAAATTTTTTAAGAGAAGAGCTGTCTGTTTAAATTGTTTTGTAGACCTAATAACCATGAATATCTATTAGATGATCAAACTAGGTTGGACTAAAAAAATTATTTCTTAAATATCTTCACTGAATGTTGCAACCTTTGAATCCCAAAAAGTCTACTCAGAAGCTTAGTGAGCAGTGAAAGCAACTGCCTACCAATCACGTAGGTACTATAAAAAAATGCTGTTTCTTCTCAAATTCAGAATACTAAGATGTTCAACTGACATTTAATTAAATAAATTGGGAAAATCCTGTTTACAGTTTTTGAGAGTGCATCAAAAATAAATTAGAAAAAAAAAAAAAAAACATGTTGGATCAACTTATCCTCAGCCTGGAAAAATCAAGTGTTCATTCACCAGCTATTGAAAATGCAAATCACATTGTTCCCTGTCCACATTTTGGCACTGTATTATATTTCGGTGTCCCAAAGATGCAATGTTTGCAGTCTTTCGGACATAGAAGAATCTAATGTCATTAATTTCTTATTAGCACAGTGTACTGCTTTAGTACAGTTTCTTCTTAACTTCTGCCAAAGACATCTCCCTCTACAAGCCAGTGCAGCTATGTATCGAAGTACTGGTGAGGCTTCCACAAGGAAGCTTTTTACCTCTTTAACGGGTCTATCTCAGAGTGGAGGCTTTGGATACAAAAAGCTATTTGCCTCCAAGCACAGAAATCTGAGACTATAAAACACTTGTCAAGGCAGAAAAGAGTATTTGACTAATTATTTTCTGCTCGCTGAAAGAAGAGGAATAAGAATTACGCTTCTAAGAGTAACATTTTGTCATAAAGCTTAGACAAAACCAGTAAGGCCAACACTGCATCTCAGCAGGCTTGTTCCCTCTCTTCTAACAGTGGTTTTTGTTTCACTGAAGTTAATATATTGGGAGGATTGCATCATGAGATAGGCAGTCATAATGATGTGCTTTTTTTTCACAGTTGTAATTGTCCTCTAGTTTTAACAGGTAACAAAGTGATTAGAGGTTTGCAAAGGCAGTCTAACAAACAAATTCAAATTTAAATTAGAACATGTTAAAAATCAGACAGTGACAGATCAAGTAGGCACCAAGACAAAGTGTTCAATAACCATGAAGACATTCAGTAAATAGCACCTTGCACCTCATCACTGCGCCTCAGACACTACTTAGTAGTGCTCATGACTGCAAGCCCTTAAGTGCTAATATTTTTCCTAGGAGACATTTTAACTACTCCAGAGTCCTATAAACCTGATATATTTCGAGCTGTTAAAGGGAAATCTCTCAGTTCTGAACTCAAATGCCAGTCACTTACCACACAGTGCGTTCAGCTCCCGAGTGGCACAAGCTTGGGTCCTGTTTTCGGTGTGCCTGACCGCTGACCACCATTCCTCATGCTGTTTCACAAGGGAATATATAAAACACAGGTCTGTCTCTCTCCTTCCTCTTGCAATTCACACTGCAGTTATTGAGAAGTTTGAAAGCAAGACCAAAGAGCAGATCAGGAATCTGTGTGTAACAGGAAAAACCTTGAAGAACTGAACTTACTTCTGGGACAGCAAGACAGCTGTCCAGTTGTGTGTAGCGGAGTGGGTCCTAAGGTCACCCCTAGAAGGAATTTAAAATGCATCTTCAGGCTGACCTTGTCCTTAGAGAAAAGGTATAAAAGCAAATCAGCACCCACCCGTGGACCTGGCACTTAATGGAGCTCTGTAGGGACACTAGAGCCACAAAAGTGCGTATGCACTGCAACAGTTGGCTTGGAGAAGACTACCAAGTTATAAAAGGATATAGGAGAGGTCTCAACTGAGAATATCTTTAGCATAATAACAAGCACAAAGAAGCCCCTTGATGAATGCCAATATCACTGAATATTATAAGAGACTGAACAGAAACTACAGTAATGCAACACATGTTACTGACAGGGTGATCCTCAAGAAAGTTAAAAGATATTAGCCCTCCATCCATGCAGCGTATAGTCAGCAATCTTTGGAACCAGAGCCTCTTGGCACTATCCTGAACTGCCTCTTACAAAGCCTCTTCTACTTTCACAGAACGGATTTCACAGGTTACATTTGCTCAATGTTCAGCAATTCATGGCAGTCAACCAACATGTACCCAAGCTTTCAGGTGTAATGACTTGTGTGCTCCTTGCCCTTAGAGCTCTAAGTTACTTTGTCAGTCCAAAGGTATAGCGAGGAACAGGGTGACAGAACATACTTGCTGGCACCTCTGGAAAAGGAAACGTGCCCTCATCCACATCTGTAAGAGCTAAAGCAAACCCTACCCTAGTGTCACTGACACAGGTGCGTGGTCCAGAAGCCACAGATATGTTTGTGGAACTGCAGACTCCATCTCGCATTTTGCCATCCAGAAGGCCTGGAGTTGGTCTTTGTGAAGGACACACTGCTGTTGACTGCGATTCAGCCACATTTCCTATGAGCCTAGAAATCATGTCTGAATGGTGTGAATTCTGCTTGTCCATGGACACAGTCTTAGGACTATAAAACGAGTCTTTCCGGGCTGAAGTTTGACACAAGTTCTCATTGAAAGATAGCATCTCTATCTTTGAAAGGCTAGTGGAGTTGAGTAAGAGTGAGGGGGAATGGTTTGTCACATGATGTTCACTTTAAAGCCTTTCTTTTACTTTCCAGAGAAAATACAAGCATTTGCATGAAATTAATGCTGGTTGATTTTTATGTATTTTCATACATATGTTTAAGATGTGTGGGTCTTGGTATTTTGTTTTTAAACAAGAAATACATAATGAATTGGGAGTGGAACAGAAATTATTCCTAAGATGCTGAACCTGTAGAAGCTCTATTTTTTTCAGTTTTATTTTGGAAGACAACAGCCCTCTGCATGATTAATCTGTTTCACTGCTTCTTGCAGATATTTGCATTTGCCTACCAATGCATTAGCATAAGACAATCCTTTCTTATTGTTCCAATGCGGCAAGTCCCAAATGTGGGGTGGTGACCCCAAGTAGGGTTACAGCAGTTACGACTGGGGTCATGAGCTGAACGGAAGTACAGTTATTTATAATGCTATCTGGAGTCACAGACCAACAAAAAGCAAGGCTTATAACTAGAAGGCTTTGAAACAAGGGATGTAAGAAAGCATTCAAGGCAGGCTTTGCATGACAGTCTAATCTAATATCAAAGCAAGAGAAATGCTAACTATGCTTAAGTAATTATTAATAATTAATATTTGGTGTTTTATCTGCATTACTTTTGCAACTATGGTGTTAAATTTTAAATTACTCAATTTAGTAATGAACTTAAAAACAAACCAGGTCTGCAGTAAAACACATTATAGCCACCAACACAGAAGAGAAGCCAGCTGGCAACTGCCAAAATTCACTGAGAGGAGAGCGCCAGGAACCTCAATCTAGTGATTTCAAATGTAAGTGTTGTTTAAATTCAATATTGTTACTCAAGACCAAATGAATATTCCAAGTGAGGCACTGATACAACTTGACAGAAATCTTGACAAAGTTTAGAAGCAAATAAACTTTTCCAGAGAGTTCATCCAAGCTACAGAAGAAACCTCAATCTATACCACTCCTCTGACTCTACTTCTAGGCCACTCAGAAGGCCTCCTGAATACACCTATGTTACCATGTCACACTGCCCATTAGAAGTAGAAAAGTAGAGTGAAACAGTCAGTATTAAGAACTCAACATTTGCACAACGCACATTTCAGGTTTATTTCATATCAGCTCCAATATGTCCCCCTATGACAGAGAAGAGACTAGAAGGTGAAGTGCTGTAAGTAAACTCCAGGTGTGAATCTTCCAGCTTGGTGTTATCTGAAACGAACCCAATTTGTGCTCTGAGGATTGCTCCACAACATGGACCATGATCAGTCCCAACTCCACTCCAAAA
Organism: Patagioenas fasciata; assembly: GCF_037038585.1. Classification (NCBI taxonomy): domain Eukaryota; kingdom Metazoa; phylum Chordata; class Aves; order Columbiformes; family Columbidae; genus Patagioenas; species Patagioenas fasciata. The sequence goes on along the minus strand of NC_092521.1, from coordinate 99,529,303 downwards.
CTGAGCTGCTAAGCCAAACTAAAATTGTTAACATGGCAATGAATGACTGTGCCTCATAAATTTGACTGCAAAGCACTGCATCCACTATGGATCATCAGGGGATAATTCAAAGATACGGTGATGAATTGGAAAAAAAATGACATTTTAGCCAAACACAAGAAGGAAAACTAAATCCTCAGTACCTCAACTAAAATGGAACACAAATCCAGATCTTTTCTTCCTTTCTCCTCTCAAACACTGTGGGAATTTCTTTTCTATAGTGAAAACCACACTTCATATTAATATCCACCAGCATATGAAAGTTCGGGCTGCTAGAAAATGAAAAAAAAAAAAAAAGAAAAAGAAAAAAGCCTATGCCTTCTGTCATGCTTTGTTAAATAAAATATGTTCACACTTAGAATTTGAGAATGTTTAGAAAAAGTTGGCAAAAGCAGGAGCAAACTATTGGGAGCTGGTCTAATTTTCACTGTGCCTTCATTTTCCACATTTAGAAACATCAGCCTATACAATACTTTTTACTTTGGGGCTTAGAAGAATATTTTTTTTTTTCTTTTTAACTATAAATCACATGTATTATAGGCTTAAGCATTTACTTTTAAGAAATCATAAGTTACTCTCAACTCTGCAACACAGTCACAGAAAAGCTTAGCAAACAAAATTTAGCACCTTCTTTTGGGACCTCCACTGAGATGATTGCCAATGCTCAAATTCAAATTTTCAAATAGGAGTGACAAGTTATCCCCTACTATCACGGTCAGCTAAGCATCCCGGCCCAATATTAAGACACTACGGATATTTAACAATTATCTGAATGGGAAGTAATGTGTTTCCTTTATTAACTAGACCATGAAAAATGAAAATGCTCCTTTATGGTACTGAGAAAACAAACAAACAAAAAGTAATAAGTGTCTTTTTCAAACAGTAAGTTATGGAAAATATAAAAATAGCAGACTATGTTAACAGCAGGACGGCCATACACCTGGTTCTCACTAGATGTATCATCCCCTTCCCTCAAATACAACAAAACCTCAATATACTGATTTTAAAATAGGTTATATAGAAATGTTCACAGAACTAGTGTATCTGAAGAGAAACAAGACTGTAAGTCTGATGCTTCCAATTACACACATACACAATATGCATGCAGACTCACAATCATGAAACATCACAAAAATCATACAAAAAAGTTTAAGTTACTCATTTAGCTTCAAGGTGACATAAGCAACTTCGACATCCCCTGACTACTTCGTCCCCAGGCAGAAAAATCTCAGTTTGCACACTGCACTCAGAGTTGCAGAGGCAGCTCTAAAATAACAGATAACTGCAAGCCAATAAAGTCATATTTCTAGCGCTGCAAGTACAGAGTTCAAAACAATCAGCTGCAGTATGAGCTGCCTTAGCCATCTCAGTCATTAAAATTCACCACACTCCAAAGTCTCTACAACTGTCACAACACAATTTACGTTTTTCTAGAGTTGCCAAAGTATGTAGGTTTCCCTGTTAATGTATACAAAACAGTGAGCTGTCAATATGAAAGGGTGCAGTACACCATAGTTAATATATGGATACACCAACAAATATTTGAAAATTAAAGGTCTATCTGACACTACATTGAAACTAGAGCACCAACTGTTTGGGGAAAAAAAAAAGAAGTCATCTGTGTAGGCCTTTGTACCAGAGGTCCAGCCTACCACAGGAGTGTAAATCCATATTACCTGTTGAGCACCATTATTATTTTTTTTTTTTGAGTTTGCAAAGGAAGCAAAGGGACTTGAAAGGCAGAAGTTATAATGGGGAAAAAAATATGTAAGAATTCAGACTGGTTAGCACTGGTTGTGTGCTGGTCCAGAAATCAAAAGCAGAGGTAGGAAACAAGCTGAATAAAGTGCAGGCAAGTCTCAAAGCAAAAACAAATGCCACGCATATCATTTCTCCTCTGCAGCTAAAAAGGTCCAGACCCAAGCTTTCAGCAAGGAATGTGGAAGCTCTATGGAAATGTAATGTGCTCAGGCAGGCTCAGCTCTGCTCGTTCCTCAGCTCTTGCCTCTGCATCTGCAGGAGACCCCTTTCAAAACTTGCTTTGTGTGCATAAAACACCTATGATCCAAAATGAAATATAAAATTTAAAATAGTTTTTGTACAAGTCTCAGTGAACTCATCCTCAGAGAAAGAGATTAAATAAACCTGAAAACTTACAGCCCATATTAGACAGAGGTACTGGCCATCCACACCTTCACATCATACTGACGGATTTTTTAGTTCCAGAAATTATCACGTTAAGTTCACACCTCATCTTGCCTCCTCATTTCTCTCACATCCTCTCCTCCTGACCCATTACATTGACATTTTAGAGCATGGTCTCTAAAAAACATGCAGAAGGTAACAGGTGTTTTATGCCACATGAAAATTTTGTTATCATACTTCTAGAAAAAAAAGATAAAATTCTCACTTTTATAATAACTGTTCTAGCAGCTGAGTCTTTAAAAATGGGTCATAAACAAGCTGTGTAACAGCAAGAAGAGTAATGGTATAATCAAAGTAATCTTACTCTGTATGATATTTGTTCTTCTCTATGTACTACACATATACATGGCTTTATTTACCTACTGAGGCTGATGATCAGTTTAAAGATGCAATTGTGTCTCATGAAGAGAAACATTCTCTACCTATGTGAAATAGAAATTTCAGTTGAACAAACAGCCAAGGCTTAAACATTTCCATTATGTGGCTCCTCACTCTGCAGGCCTTTCTCAACATGCAACTAGAATACACAATGCGTAACAGCAAGTGCTCTAAAACAAATACTGGTTCTTGGGATAACACAGCCCACTTTGCCTTGCTTACTAGGGCTTCTTCCCACCTCTCAAATCCTCTTACTCTATTTTTAAAGATAAAAACAAAAAACCATTGTTTCCACAGAATGCTATCTGTTATCCTCTAACACTATGAAGAGTACTGCTGCTAGTGATGAACTGGAACTATCCTTGAGTTCCTGTAACATGAGGGCTTCTCCCACCCCCTTCACAAATCCCTCCGAAGGGATATATAATATGTATGTTACTACTAGTAATAGAAATATGGTCTGGTCATATTTTCAAATGGAAGCTGTTTAACTGTGTGTCATCCACTCAGATGACCAGAAGCAGAACCAATAAGCTACATGTACTTTTAGACAGAAAATTAATACTTTGGTCTCTGCTTCTAGCTTAAGATAAAAGTTTAACAGTGTCACAAATCACAGAATGGTTGGCTGGGGCTTGAAGGGACCTCTGCAGATCATCCAGTCCAACCGACCTGCTAAAGCAGGTTCACCCAGAGCAGATTGCACAGGAATGTGTTCAGGCAGATTTTGAATGTCCCTAGAGAAGGACACTCCACAACCTCTCTGGGAAGCCTGCTGCACACACATGCCTGACAGTAGCAACTGTGACAGACATAAAACCCACACTGCTGCCACCCTGCAAATTTCTGCCAGCTCTCCCTGAGCCTGAAGCCAAGACACTCTCTTCCTGAAGCTGCAGAAGAAAAGGGCAACACTGGAAACTCAAAAGGACAAGGGACTGCAAATCCCATGGCTGTTCTAAGTCAAGGAAAGCACCATGAACACCTAAGAAATAAACCACACCAGTCCACCCCATGATGCCCTGCAGCCGCCTTGCCAGTACAGCCATCCTGCTGTGAAATGGGAAACTGTGGCATCCCACAACTTCAGAGACAGCAAGGCATGATGCTTGGTTGCAGCTTTTGAGCACGCTGCTTCAGGACAAGCTATTTCACAGGCTTTGTAATAAACAGAAAAAGACAGAAACAAATCGGGGGGCGGGGGGGAAAGGTTATGTTTGTGTATTATTCATCGTGTACTGATTGCTGTCTGGGGAAAAAAAAAAAAAATAAAATGTAGGGGGCAGAGGGCACTGCTACAGTAATGCTGGCTTGCATAGTAGTGTTCATGGGTAAAGCAGGGTATTTACAGAACGCTAGACTCTGCAAGAACCCTCTCTGCGTAAATACAAAATAACACCTTCCTGCCAAGCTCTGAACAGTTGCAAGTGCAGCAACAAATTTACATTGTAAACTCTGAGGGGCAAGAGTTAATTCTAGGTTTGAAAAGTTCTAGAAAAACCACATCTCTGCCCATGACAAAGACTCCCACTACCTATAAATAGCAACACTCAAGATCACAAACAAGTGTCAGGTTAGCAATTAAAGATTTAAATTCACTAACAGAACATTTCCGTAGAAGTAAAACTGAACATGTATGTGCTTAATTTTAGCACCACAAGTGAAGATCAGGGCCCTTACTCACTTTGACCAGAGCAGATTTCCTGACCAGTTCAGTTGTCACTACATTTACATGGCATAAAACACAAAAACAAACCTGGAGCTCATGTCAACCTCTGCCACTATTATGGATCACGAACTTTTACCACTTACAGTGAAAACTATGCCTTGTGATTAATCCAAGGTCAAAAGGAGGGTGCAATACTACTAATGCATTCTGTCTACACATACGTTCCATGCATAAACAAGGACTTTACAATTGTTTTAAAAACTTAGAAAACAACTTACGCTAAGTGTGGCATCAACTAAGGAGTTTTATTTAGATTGGAAATTGCTTTGTAACAGAAAATCAGTTTTACTCAGTTTAACTCCTGGACGATATAAGCAAGACTTGTTAAAAGCATAAGCACATACATATCACAACATGCTGTTTTTTGTGATGTTGTCTTAGAAAGCAAAGTAAACTGAAGTGGTTAGCATCATCCTGATAGGCAACTGCGGTAAGAACATTAGCTAGCTGCAGTTAGTTACCTAATATATTTCATACACTTGTGAAGACAGCTTGCCTTTTCTGTCCACTTAATCTTTTCTGCAATTGCCTACATTTTATGTTTTTATTCAGTTTCATGTTTTTAAGCTATTTTACAAACACTTAATTTTCCGTACACTGGAGGCACCATCTTCTTAATCTTCAATATATTTCTACTTTAGAAACGCTGAATAGTAGTGTTGTCTTAGAGCATCTTTGAAAAGCTTCTTATTTTCAAAAGGCTGGTATGTTTCAGATTCTGTAATCCAAACTCATTTATGTTTTATCTGATAAAAGTTCAACAAAACATTTAAAAGTAACACAAAAGAAGAAATAAAGTGGAACCACATTATAGATTCAGCGTAAATAGAACTAAGTTTCTGTATCTGAAGAAATATAAGAATTTCAGAATTTCTAGAAATACACTACATTAAAATAATAGGAGTAATTGAAATAATAGAGTATCCATGACCATAGTAAACTAGAAGAAAATAAAATGGGAGGAAGATGAAGCCACAAATTCATGCTTAAGAATCCTTGAAAACTGATCAATGACCGATTTTAGTTTTCAATTAGTCACAAGCAATATGCCCATGTCAGACTCAGCACGTTATCAGGAAACTGCACCATCAGGAAAATGAATTATTACATCACTCACCACTCTCCATGTGTCCCAGTACAGAAACCATTGTTATGGGCTTTCTGTTTCAGAAGACTACAGTGTAAAATAAAAACAAGTATCTCCTAGAAATGACACACAGACAACACAGTTTTGCAGGCAATTTTTAAGACAAGGCAAGTTTGAATCTCCAGGTACTGTCTCAAAAACATGAAATATTCTTTAAGACTAATCCTAGTGGTTTTTATATTGACTACTCGAAGGTGTTCTTGATTAAAAGTTGTGCCGTTCCTCTTCAGACTCTGGCAAAGAGGCAAGTTTACACAGGTAAGATATTAGATAAACATATACCCCCCTACCCCCCACTTCCCCCCTCCAACACCCACACAATATTAAGGTTACTAGAGAGAAGGAATAAATCACTAACAGACAAAAGGCAGAGTTTGCTGGGGTAAGCTCTAGCCCTAAGGTGAATATTCAGCCTGTAGCATCTTCTTCTCTCCTTTCCCAGGGCCTGATGTTTGTACAGGGTGCCCATCCATCAGGAGACAAGAGTGAGCAAGTTTCTTCTGGCATAAATCTGCTTTTCCACCTGTTGTGGCCACACTACAGACTGTGAGCCCTCTTTAAAGGTAAGAATGATAATTTCTTAGAAAACATCCATAGATACCTTCAGGCATAAAAAGTAGCCAACATTCCAGAAAAGACAGGCATTCAAAGCTCTAAAAGACATGCTACTCCCCTATGTCCTCCCAATTATTTTTATCCCGATAGCAAGAGATCATCTAATCTTGGCCCTTTCTGGCTCTGGCACACATTCCCCCAGCCAGGCCTTCCCCCTCTTCTGCAGATGCTCACAAGCTGTTCCCAGGCCCAGGGCAGAGGAACGGTGCTGCAGGCCGAGTCCTCAACATCATCTGCTGCACTGCTGTTCACAATTCAACCCGGCAACCTGTTCATGAGGTATTTCCCACACACATGCACAATCATACAAGCCAAAAGATGTTCATGTTTTTTGCAGTAGCACAAGATCACCAGGTAAACCAGATGATGATATTTAGAACCCTGGGTGTGATTTTTTTAATTCAAAAAAAAACCTTAAAATTTTGACTCTGCTTCTAGAGCTGATGAATTCCATTGTCATTCACTATCTAAAAAAAAAAAAAAAAAAAAAAAAAAAAATCAATATTATATAGAAGGATATTTCAGAGGTACTTCAGCACCTTTAGAAGAAACATGTCTTTCGGAGATTGGTAATTTCTGAAAAACTACCACAATCTTCATGGACTCCAAGTCTGGTGATGTAGTGAAAAGAACTTATGAGCAAAAAGTCATGTGACATCCCTGGTCAGCACATCACCAAACAAGAACATCTTACAGCAACAAAAAAAAACTCAGGAAGTTTTGTTTTGGAAGCAGCACAGTGACCAAAGTCATGCCCTGAGTAACAGATTATTATGCTTATGTTCTTCTGCTGTGTTTTTTTAGAGCCCTATAGATCTAAAATCCAATGCATTCTGCTATAATGGTAGAATTTGGACAGAAAAGCTTAGAAGAGGCAGGGAAATATGTCCAGGCAGTCATTTTCAAGGCTTGGAGAGAAAGGTCATGTGGAAGACCTTCATTTCTGTTTCTTGTACAACATCACTTGTTCTTCCTGTAGTTAAACTCACATGTTAGGGTCATCACGACCATCATAACAAGAGTGGAATTTCTCAGCTAAAAAGCAAAGAATGCTCGCCCACAAAAAAAAAAAAAAAAAAAAAAAAAGCAGTGTGCAGACCAAGATGAATACTGGCATAGAAAGCAACTGAGCTGCGATAAACACTTCAGGGGAAGGGGGAGTACTTGCCACAGCATCACCGTCTTGCTTCTGCTGCAACAGCAGCATCTAGCTGATCTCATGACAGAGCTAAATTGAATAAACTGAACGGGAAGTATAAAGGAGAAAATAGACAAGATATGATTTATTAGGTACTACACAAGAACCACTGGTTTAACTGTCTGCATTTTGGTACATCCTGACGGGGGTGGGGGGAATCAATATTTATCATAAAGCAACGGTTCTTAAAAAAATAAATAAATGAATAACTAATAAATTAAAAAAAAAAAAAAAAGAGAGAACCAAAAACTAAGCCGTAACGCCTGCTCAATTGAAAACAACATGAAAGCACATTTTGGGAGAAATAATATGAAAGTACCAGTACATCTTATAAAGTTACAAGTTTGTTGCTGAACTACTTAGCTAAAACAGACTATCTTTTAAATGTCATGAGAATAGCACATGTGTCCCCCTCTAATGAGTGGCAAGACTAATAAATCATGAACAGTGAAATCATGAGCTCTGAGGGGGGTCTACCCCTTCATCTGTGACAATTAATGTGTCGCCCTCACAGCAGCCCAAAGGCAAATTCCTTATGCTATTTTTTATGCATGTATTGTTTTAAAACATATCTCTTCCAAAATTACACTTGACATTTCTTTAATGGAGTGACTTGCACTCCAGCCAACCCGCTTCATAGATTTAAAGACATTGGACACAATAAAGATCTTATAAAATTCATCTAATGCTCCATTTCCCTCCCAGTATAGAAGGATAACTTCTCCCACTAGAAAAGGCATTGAAGTTTGTTTGTTTGTTTTTTCCCCACTCATTACCAGTAATGCTCACTACACAGGGAGACATTTTTATCAAGGTTTGTAATGAATTTTTCATTTTTAAAAGCAGTCCAAAATAGTCTATGGTTGTGACCTATATTCACAAAACAAGGGAATGTAAATGTAAACAAAGGAATAACAAGGGAATGATGAAATGTAAATACCCATTCCACAGTATACACAGAAACCAAAGGCTCACCTTAGGGTAAACTTACTCTATGCCTAATTTTCAGGTTAGTCCCCATTAAAGGCTGCTGAAGATCACAGCCTGTTTCATTTGCCTAGCACTTTAAAGTTACTTCGGTGCAGTTTTCTTTAACACCTTTGCACACTCCTTGTGTGTAGACATAGTTCAACTCATGCTATTTTCTCCCTGGGTTTTTTTTTTCTCTCATACTTTAATCATATTTTATGACATCTGCAGACAAGCAGCACTGCTCACATAAGTTGTCTTACTAAAAAAAAAAAAAAAAATCAGTACAATCGTTCCGCAGACAAAGCCTGAAAGCTTGTCTCTCCATATAAAGGAGAGGAGAGGAAGAGGTTTATAGCAATAAACGAAGACTATGACAAGGAAGTGGCAGCAGTTTTCTGCCAGGGGGTAGGACACGGTCCTCACCCATCCGATTCCTGCCCAAGGACGGCCATCTGTGTATCTGAGCTGGCAGAAGAGAACTCATGCACCCTTGCCACACTTCACCTTCAGCATATTCATGTAAACCATCAAAGAGGGTGTCATGATGATAAGTCCTAGGATGGATAATAATTGCCTGGATTTTATATTGATTCACCTTACAGAAAATACTATCAATGGCATTTTTAATGTAACAGCACATAAAACCAACTTTTTTTTTAGTACCTCACTTTAAAAGCTGGTTATCTACAGTTTTTGCCTTGCCAGTCTACACTACCAAATGATCACACGCCAGTAGGTATGCTACTGAAAAACAACCTTTCTTCTGCAGGTACCATCCAAAGTGGGAGGTGAAAAGCGGTCAAAAATTTTTCTTCAACACCAGGGCTTTGCAATATTGGTATCTCTACCATCATACATCCAAGCCAGGAGATGCACAGAATGAGAGGGAGTCAACATCTTATAGGGAAGCATTGGATGGGTCTTGGTCCAGTGAGTTCTGGGAGCCAGCATGCACCTCCTCCTCTTCCTCAGCTGCTAGTAGAGTTGAGGAACAAAGATTAAACAAGAATTCACAACCTGACTCCAGCATCCTACCCAAAGGCTTCAAACTCAAGCTTTTCACAGAGGAAATAGTTTTGCTGCCTCAGTGACAGCAATCTCCACAGGCACTGAGCAATGAGGGAAAAAAAAAAAACACGTGATAAATGGCTACAAGATCTTCAGCTACCACACAAATTATTTAGGACTTCAAATCAATATTTGAGATATACATCCTGGAGTTCTGAATAAAAAAAAAAAAAAAAAAAAATAAGAATTCAAGAGTATCTATCTTCTTGCATCAGGCTCTGCAGCTGTTTCTTTCATTCCTGTGACTCTAGAAGCGACTAATACCCTAAGTGTGTGAATGTCACGCTACAGCACCACCAGTGCTGACACCTTGGAACCTGAAAGACTTTGGCATGGATCAAAAAATGAGGTGGTAAGAATTGCATTTGCATGTTGGTGGCTGCTATTCACACACTTTTCCAAAGCCCTCTAAGGATATTAGGAACTTACTGATCGCTACTCCTTCAAACCATGGAAATCTGGCACTCGCTGGAGAGGGTGACAGCTGCCCTGCAGAGACTGCGAGCCCAAGAGGATAGATACTGCCCAGGCACTGTAGAAAGCAAGGTCTTATTTTTCACAGCCCCTGCTATTCCAGCAGCAGCCAACCTGGCACCAGCTGGCCACACACTCACAAGAAACACAGCACAAATATAATTCAACTGAGTTGCCTGGTGCCTCCAATCCCATGCCTGACATCCAGGTCCTTGTTGCACAGGTACAGTGACATTCATGTGATTCCTGAAGGCTTCCTATTACCACAGGAGCTTTGGTCAAGGTCAGACAGCCATAACACATGAGACTACTGGAGAGGAGAGAGAAAGGATGGGGGGGAAAAAAAAAAAAAAAAAAACAAACAAAACAAACAAAAAAAAAAAAAAAAAAAAAAAAAAACAATGTGTGAGGAGACGGGGGAGGGGAACCCAGAAAACCCTGGAGAGGATCCTGTGAAACAAATGAAATCTGAGAGAACAGAACATATCATTATGAGTTTTATTTCCTCATACTTACACTAGAGAACTCTAGTGGACTACATAAAATTAATGAGGACCTGTATTAAATATGTAGCTACTCCCCCCATATAATGAATACAAAGGCATTAAAAACCCCTGCTGCTCTACTCAAAGCAGATGGGGTAATGCTCAGCAGCCCTGGTTTTCAATGCATCTGGTAGTCAAATGTCATCTTTCACAAAGCAACTTCTGAGCCTCTAGATCGAGGCTGCTGGTGTGGTTTCTCAAGCTACAACTGACACAACGGGAACATCCACATAACCATCACAGAAATGAGTTCTAATACACTGAAAAACTTAACAACAGTTAAAACATGCTTTCTCATACTACCTTCCAATAAGAAAACAAAATACCTTGGGCTGGATTTGTAAAATTGCTCAACAAGCTTACTCAAAGAAATTATGTGATGTAAGACGTGTCCCTGCAAATACACCAGAGATCAGCAAAACAAATAGGACTTATGACCAGAAAAGTCTGACTTTAATTGAAACACTTGCTTCACGACCAATGGAAAAAATAACCACCGCAACATCACCAGTTTTAAGTATGCATAACTTCACCATGAATATTTTGCACGATTCTGTGTACTCTGATTTAAGGTTTTTCTGTGTGTTAACTGTTTGGTAATATATATACATATAATTCTCTGTATATCGTTTATTCCATGGAAATAGCAGCAGCTAAGAATTCTGCACAAGAAATGAAACAATGTGCATTAACGAATACCTAGAGACTCTTCATTACATGAATCAGTGACAAGAGAGTAACGGTCAGCGCAAATGCATCTTGAAAGGCCCTTTCATATGCATATGGCCGCCCTGACAAAGGGTCTGCAGTGGCCGTCCCCCCCTCCAGGCCCTCGGTGAGAAAACGCAGCAAGATGGCTCCTTCAGAGATGTGATCAGATAACGGCGCAGCTATAGGGTTTGGGGCAGGCATCTGTACAAGACCGAGAGATGCTGTCTGTGTGTGTGAGAGTAAGAGGCATCTCGTAAAACAGGGATCAGGCTCGGCAGCTGCGTAAGGAGAGGAGCAAGGGATCTTCACGTCAGCTGAAGTGTATTTGTACATGCATGTGCCATGACACAGGGACAGGGAAAGGTGGCCACTGTGAGTTGAGAAACACATTTCAAAATGGCAGTCTCATCCCCCTGTACGGTTTGACCTGGAAAGCAGCCATAAAGCAAGCTTGTACTTGAAGTCAAAACCAGTATTTTATTCCTCCTCTTGTTTTAGGATAACAGCTACACTGCAAGTGAGAGGAGGTTAAAATGTTTTGTTATGTAAATAGAGGAAAAAAAATCTAATTTTAACTTGATTCCGTTGCTTTAAAACGCAGATTTCAGCACACCGTTCTGTAACAAACTTGTTCAGGTTATGATCTAAATCCACCCCATCCTTCCCCATGCCTCTCATGATCAAAACAGTGTTAATCAAACATGCACAGACCTTTAAAAAAAACAGTAATGGTTTTAAGGGATAAATGCAACTAACAACCCCCAAATTTTTTACAAACGTGTTGTCCTCAATTCGCATTTGCATAACATTGCTGACTGCAAAATCTTCAAAATACACAGTACAATCAATTAACCACCTACCCCTGATCAACCCCCAGCACGAAATATGTGCTTTGTTTCATGACACCTTGTGTTAGCCAAAATAAAATACTTTTGATTGTTTGAAATATTAAATAGTTAAAATAGAAGACGCACCACTGAGGTACAAAGATATTTATATCAAATTCTGCAAGTTTATTGCTTTATCAGCTGGTTACAAACAGGGAAAAAGCTTTCAAAAAGGTTCTTTAAAAGGTTGTATTATTCAGCAGTTTTCTGAAACTATTAAGTCACACTCACATTTAACCTCCCTCACAAATTGTAGGTCTTTGTTAAACATTCTTTCAGCTTTTTAACATGGCAAAGAAAAAAAGCAAGGAATTGTGGGATGCCTCTTACTCTAGGGGAGAGGTTTTGAATAGAACAGCTGTCCAGAGGCCAGGCAAAAAAGCACTCCCCTCTGAGAATAAGGGGCTTTTTGTGGGGAAGGAATAGGAATTCAGGAGAAGAATTTATGGAATTAGGCAGATACAATGGGAAGTAAAAAAGAGAGGACTTCAATCAAGAGGAAGGGGTGGGAAAGAAAAAAAAAGGTATAGCAAAAAAGAAGGCAGACATCACCAGCCAGACCTTCAGAAAGCAAAAAGCTTAAACAGTTGTTGGATAAAAATATTTAAATAGTTGCTGGACTGAGAAGAGAAGGAATTCACAACAGCCTTGGCCCCATGAGCCACTCCAAGCACAGGCCTGTGCCATAGCAGGGGCACCCTTTTGCTCTCTCTTCTGCAGCCTGGCACCACTTCAGCAATACAACACCCCCCACAAAAGCAAACCGTGTCAGTGGGTGGGTGAGGAGCTCTCAGGGAAGGTGGAAAATGGGGGCTTAACTGTTTCTCTAGTGAAAGAGAGCAGTGAGACCCACACTCACTTCAAAGAGGCCTATTTTAGAGGAAAATGGAGGCCACAGCTCAGTTGGTGTGATCCAGTACTGCAGATCTGTGCTGGGCACACTCTGGAGCCTATCAATTGCAAAATGTTAAAGCTTCTATCAAAACATAACACGCCTTTCACATGCATCTTTCTTGCCTCAAAAAGGGGAGGGGGGGGGGAAAGACAGTGAATTTCTCAGACAGTGAATAACTGCACTTCTGAGCTATACAACAAACAAGTCTCACACTTGCAAAAGGTGTTATTAGCAACACCAAAAATATTCTCTGTTGCAATGTTCCGGAGTAGGTATCCTTGTTTAATAGTTATTTAATGCTTATTAACATAAGGTGCAGGACAGTGACCAGGTAGAAGATACTTGTTAACCTATTTCATTGCACAGGAACCCAGCAGCTGCTTATCCAACATGGAAGAAGCACAGCATCCCACACAGAAGTCTTGCATGCCCTTACAGCTACGTGGCAGATATCATAAAAACAACGATTTCCAGAAGTTTTCCTCAATGGGATGTACCCCATCACATACTTACACAAATACTTCATTCTATATGTTGTGATAGAAATTACAAAATATTAACACGGATGCAATAGTTATACAGGTGTAAGCCTGCACCTTTGCATAACTTTACGCTGTGATTAAAAACCTAGCTTTCAGTTAGACTTCTTCATATTTCTCAGTCAAAACAGAAATAAAAGGAAGTGACAGGCATTAGAGTTCATGAACTTCCTTAAATGTGAGCTAGGAGGTGTGTTAAACACACAGCACCTAAACATCCAAAACTGGATTTTTTTGTGGTGGTGCAGGGTTACCCAGTACTCACTGCTTCAGAGAGGGTTTTTTTTCCCCATGCTATGTTAACAGTGGGACTAAGAATGCAGCACCACAGACAGAAAGTGGATGCTACCCTACAAAAACAAACAAACCCCCCACACACCACAAACCTGGGGCCATGATTCATTGAAACATTTCCATGCCACTGAAGTGTGGTGTTATTCAAGCATGTATTTTCCATACTTGCTGGAATAAGGCCTGTATGCAATTCACCCAAAATGCTGGGCAGCAGAAATAAAGCCTGTTATGCCATGCGTAACTGGGACTCAAAGACTTGACCCAGCAAGAGTGCTGCATGATCAGCTCCCAGCTGCTCCTGCCAACCACCCCAGAGCCACTAGCAGCTGTAATGATGCTCCCCAACCTTCCAAAACAATCACTGGACTGTACGGCAGAGAATTGGTTTCACTGCACCTGGACTGCACAGACAGGGGATAATTTACAACAATTTGTCAGGATTAACCTTTTGATAAGGCATAATTTTTTCCAGATTTAAAGTACTTTATAAAGGTGCAAAGGTTCATTTATATTAAGCAAATGCTGCATCAGCAGTTTGACAGTAGCAAAAATTCTGATGCTGAGAATGACTACTACTCTGCTGGCCTTAATCTATTGCAATAAAATGAAGCTTGGCATTTCAGTATGCAAGATATGATTCATAACTAACCATTATTCTTATTTAGCTTTAGAAATGTCAAACAGCATAATTAACAGGACATATTCATGGGTTCACACATTCCAGATGTAGAGATTTATGTGGACTCTGCATCACCGAACACTGACAAGTTATTTGTAGCCACGTGTTTTAAAACTGTCTTTGTAGTTTCATCACATTCAGCACAGCCAAACAGAATGAGTCAGATCTGAACCATGCAGTTAGTGCTCCTGACCTTTTCCAAGATAACGAATACAACAGTGTTGCTTCGTTATCATTTTACATTCCAAATCCAACTGTTTGTATACATATCAATAAAAATTCAATTCTATGGCCTGTTGTTCACACACAACTTTTATTCTTTCTCAAAAAACAGTCCCTAGAAGCCTACAGCAAACACTACCCAGTTCTCAGCTATTCACACCACCTACATTTATATTTACAGCACTTGTCTTCACTCTACTGAAGTAGGCAGGTATTTTTAGCCAAGCCATGATGCATGTTTAAAAATTGATTAAAATAAATACTCCTACAGTATTTCCATTTGAAGACTACAAATCCCACATGCTCTTCCGCTGGACCAAACCACACATAATATGGTGCCAAAATATTTTCTTGTGAAACAGACACATTGAAACATCACCCGAGCAGAAGCTATCCGGATATCTTGCCAAGAGCCCAAAGCAACAACCAGTAACTATGAAATACAGCCATCTTCCTTGCTAACAGAGAGGGGAAACCCTTCCATGCAGAAAGCACAGGCCCAGGGTATGACAATGCACCGCGTTTTGAAACCATATTAATCACAGGCCATACTCGCATAACAGAGATGCAAGAACCAGGAGTGCTTGATAGATAATTGCGTGCTTCATTAAACCTACTCTGGTTTTCACTTTTTCTTTGTGATATAGAAAAAAATAAACTGAGGAGCAATTTGACACCTGAAAAGCAACTTGACGTTTTCAGTTTAACTTGCCAGCAACAACTATTTTTAATCATTTCAACTGCATTGAAACATTTTAACATATCCAGACTCGCATAAGAATATGCCTAAACACCAATACCATCAGGTTTACTAGCGTTCTGACTTACTGTTGTCTCTGGTTCAAAAGAAAAGTATTTTTTGTCCTTTTTCTTTTGAATGACTACCTTCCTCCCTTCTTTGAGCTGTGCAGAATACCTAAATATATAGCAAACTATTGGAATCACATTTGCAATCAGCAGAGTATCAGAAATACAATCTCTGGACAGAGTGCACATCCATCTACTGGCTATGACTAATGCCAGATACTTTGCATCCCACACTCCAATTCAGGAAAGTGCATTTTATTCAGAACAAAATCTAGACTTCAGTGTTGGCCTTAGTGGGAATGAATGTAACCACACATTTAAATACTTCACTAGAATTATGGTCTTGATACTTCTCCTCACTGCACAGACAGATCTACCAGCATGCAGCAAGGCAAAGGATTCAGAAATAAAGGTATATAGGTTTTCTCTTCTCAGTTAAGATTGGGGGGAGGGTTTGCTTTTGTTTGACCTTTTAGGTTGCGAAGGAAAGGGAAAAAGAGGAAAGTAGAAGACAGAAAAAGAAACCATCTGGGGGTTTTGTTGGGATAAATCAGTTTTTAATCCTCTGTTTCTAAAGAAAAGTTTTCTTATACACTCTCACTTTCTATTTACTGTTACTGGTCTTAAACTACAGAAAATTAAACAGCCATTCGAAAGAAAATACCCCACTAATGGAAAATCATAGATAAAACACAGTTCTTTATTGACAAAGTGGAAGCAAAGGAAAACCCCTCACACACAGAAAGTGTTTATTCTTCAGATGAAAACTTGGACACCAGATTCATCGCTGTGTTGTCCAATGGAAAAAATTCTAAGCAAAGAGAAATAAATTATGTTCATATCTTTCAAATATTTGGATGGATCCTTAACTCCTACTCTGTTATTAATGCCACTAAGTTCACAAGTTTCCACAGAAATTGCAAAATACAGACGTTAAGGTACACATATTGTTCATATCTAGACACACTGAAATGGATCTCTAACTTCAAAGAGGAGAGGATAAAATGCAGCTAAAGAGAATTAAAGAAACAGTGCTTATCTATAGCTTTATTTCATTTTTTTCTGATACTTTTAAAAATAAATAAAGAGGAAACACCCTTCATAGACTCCTACCTTGATCAAGGGTCTTAAAAACAAGAGTTTTAATCACCATTTACACCAATCTAGAAAAAAAAAAAACACACGAAAAAGCTTGTTTTGTATTTATACTACTATATTTTCTGTAAGAAGAAAAGTAACTCTTATATTAGTGACCTTCAAGATATTTTCATTTGAAATTATGTTCGCAATAACCCAGTACTTTGCCAGAAATTCTATTTATATGTAGCAGATATGATTGACTCTGTTGGTGACCATGCCCTACAATGTTTAAAATTAGTAGATCTTCACCTACTACACCTGCTGCTGTCTTAGTCCAGAAGATGAAAAACAAGCTCTCCTGTCTTCTCTTCCAATTTGGTCTTAATTTGGAATGGAATAGGTACTATACTGAAGTAAATTAATAGAAAAATATTTCTCCTGTATGAGCAGACTACCTTTATCAAATGCATAAATTCAGCAGCCTCCCACCACTCAGTGAGTTGATTTTACCTCCTAAGTTCAACAGTAAATTTACTACTACTCTTTTTTTTCCTGACTGTAATTTCCTCAGACCTATATAAGCTCATGCCTTACTCTCCAGTCAGCTTTTAATCAATGTTATTTCAATAAAATATTGAACTATTACATATTTTTTCAAAACAAAAATATTTCATCACCTTGGTCTTTCAGAAAGGGGTCTTCACAAATAGTAGATTTCGTTTGTTTCTATAAATAGAAGTGTAAGTACATGTTTTACAGTTTTGTTCTCCCTATTCGTACAATCAACTGTTGTGATTTTATTAGTGCATTCAGATATCGAAAATAAACAGGAAGGAGTGAAGCCTACCCAACCAAATAACACCCAAACCTTGGAACTGAATTACCGACAGTTCCTCATCCTGTTTCTTTCCTTAAGATTTCTTCCTACTCCTATGCCAATTTAGCTTTTTTTTTTAATGCACAAATATTTTCCTAAAGTGACAGTAATTGAAACAAAACTGCTATTTTATTGATTTTAAGCTGGCAAACAAAAAACAAGTGAACACAAAACTAGTGGAAGTAACACAAACACAGAGTATCTCCATTCACAAACTAGAGAAGGTGAACCCAGGGTAGCTAATGCCATCCCACCCATATCTCCATAACAGCGCAAACACAATATCTCGACTTCACTCCTAACACTGAAATACTATGTTGAGACCATTTCCACTACAGACAATGTATATTGTGTATATAACCTATTTGTTTGTAGATGTAGTAAAACCAGGCTTGCAGCTAATCCACCACAAAAAAAAAAAAAAAATTCACCAGATCGAAAGAATGAGAAGCACATTTGTTTTCTAGGTCATACAGCTCATGTTTCAGCAAGGAAACAGATGTGGAGCAGGGATCTGCTCTTCTTCAGCCAGTGCCCACACAGGTACTTGTCCATCTTTAACCTCCCCCAGATCAGGCTTTCACTATGCTTGTGCCGCGCCCTGCAGTGGGGCACAGCGCAGCAATGGGACTCAAAAGGCGAGCAGAGCAGCCCTAAAGCCTTGTGGGACAGATCAGATAGTACACGAAATGCTGACAAACTCATCCTGGCCCCACTCCCACCATGGAGCGGAGGCGTAGGGCCTGGCACAGGCCAACCTTAGGGGTGGCAGCAGCTCCAAAAGCTCCCCAGGACAGCACCCATTTGCACTGCACAGCTTGGCACCTCCACTCCTCCACCAGCCCAGCCACCCCCAGCTCTTTCAGCTAAAAAAGAGTCTCCTCCTTTTGTGGCACAGTAGTAGGTGCCAGCAGGATTTCTGCGGCAAAAGGAAAGCACATGAAAGGACAGCTATTTTTAATAAAAGAACTGACGACTCCTTCGAACTCTGAGCTAAAACATTTCTTCACCTTCTACCAAGGAATTCTTCCCATCACATAAGAAGAACGAAGAACACACAATAAGCACTGCAAAATTTAGAACAAGTTTCTCAGTTTGACCTAGGTAACTTTGTTAGACAACACTTGGAACCAGAAGACTGACTCATCTTCTAAATAGCTTAAATAACCCCACTTACAATTACACTACTTTTACTTCAAGTAAATTAATACGTTTTTAAATAATCCAGAAATACATTTTTTTTTTTGCTCAAGAGTTATTATATACCAGAAGATGTTTTATTCTTCAGGCATAGCAAAGAAGAAAGATCTCTGCTTAAGTGCCAAATCTAGCTGTAGACATATAAACTTAATAACATCATGTCATAATTTCTGATCTCAGACACATGTCAATATGTAAAGGCTCTGCCTAGATATGGACTAATGCTGGAAACAGAGGATAGACTTCATTTCAATATAAATGGGCTTGCTTGCAAAGTATATTATTCTTCTCAGACAAGGGAAAGGAATGACAAGTAGAAATACCCTACTAGATTATTTAAGCATTAACTACAAAGTTGAGAAATAAAGCATAGTATGAATACAAAAACAGAGTTAATAATGAAAGTACGGTCACTTATTGAGATAGCACAGTGATGTAAGTGTTAAAGCATTGGACCAGAACACATCAGTCAGTCAGTATGTCACGATTATCAAAAATAAGCTTCTGATTTGGACTCCTTTAAAAGTACTTTTTTATTTTTTCAGACCTACATAAATGTCCACTAGGTACTTTTAACTGGATAGAGAAATGAACTATGACTCTGTCAAGAAATACCTTTTTTTAAAAAATGCTCAACTAATATCTCTGCATTTCTTCACTGAAGAGAAATCAGAAAAAAGATTATTCTATCAACTGATCTGTTTCTTGGGAAACACTACCATTCAAAATGCAGTCCTGATGTCTTTGGATTCAAAAAGACTGTTATCAACAGATTATCCTTTATTCAGCACAAGAGGAATCAGTCTTCAATATTCACTGAACAAGAAAAGAGTTTTTAATAAATCTGATATTTATGCAATATTTAACTCCCATCTGATACCACGGACAAGACACGATTCATCAGACATGTTTGGTATTACCTGCGTTTCAGCAAGTTTAACAGGTACCATTTGAACAGGCAGGGCTCTAGATTATTCTCATTTTCTTCTTTCAGTTTTGCTCTAGTGATCCGGCACACAGAGGTTTCTGTTCAGCTATCAAGTGCTGACAGCTTCCCAGAAGCCCTCTCCTTCCCAGGCTCTCTCCAAAGGGGAAAGGGCAGCTTGCAGCAGAGCCATCCATCACTTTCCCTTACGAGAATTTTGTATGCAGCCACTTCTCTCAGGCAGACCCCTAGCACAGATACAGCCGTTTACACCCAGAGCCAAGTGCTATGGCAAAAGGCCCATGTGCTTGTGACTTACTCTTCCATTTTGACATCAGGGGGGTGGGGAAGGAAAAAAAATAGGACAACAAGCACAGATAAGCTGTTCTTCCAAAATCCATCAACTTAAAACAGAAGCAATTTTCTAGCAACCCAAACCACAGTGTAACATGAGCCAGACAGATTTTGCTCCCCTTGCCAAGTTCTGCCCCTTTTTATTAGAGGCTGCTGAACAGTGAATAGAAAACATAGAAACTAAATACCTGTGTGAATGATTACTGATACTCAACAAATTTCTTTACAAATAAGCCCAGTTTTGCAGTTCATGCCAAATAAACTAGACACATGGGATTTGCAAAGCAGATGCCAGAGGATGACACCTGTGGGGGTATTGCAACCTCACTCTACCTAAACTAAGGGGTGTTCTGCAGAGGACTGAGGGCTTGCATTCAAGAACCTGCTTGATAGAAAAGAAATGCCAGATGCCCTGCTCTATTAGCACGACAAAACATCGCTAATTCTGAAAAGTTTGTGCCAAAGTCCATATAGTTCCCCTTGTCAGTCTTCTCAAGTCAAACACAAATACTCAACCATCATCACTGACAGACAGCTTCCAGTACTTCTAAGCAGATAATCAGTGTTTAGCTTTGAGATGCCCTGTGCAATAAACAGACACCTGCATCTCCTATAGGAGGATCAGCATCACTGGTACTACACAACAGAAGTCCACTTGTTCCCTCTTTTTCCTTTCTCAATTTGTTAGTGTTATACCTCAAGGCCTTCTTTGGCAAAACAGCTGAATCGAGTAACTGCTCTTTCCCTCCTGCTGTTTTAGGATTTGAAGAGGTGATGCCTGTTTTCCTGAACTAATACACAGGCCCAACAAAATAGTCCTAAAAGACCCTCATGTTGGATCTTGGAAACGGAACTTTCCATTTATAGCCAGGCAAAGCTTCATTTTCATCATGCAGTGGAAACACCCAAGAACTGGATTTTTGTTTTGCCTTACTTTCTCCTTCCATATCTACAAGCACCTGGTGACTGATAACAGTTTCTAACAGTGCAGACAGACCTTCTTCTGCCATTTCTTCTTGAAAAGAATGCCAGTCGGTGACGACCAGGTACTGTTGATGCTGTTCAATAATTTAACATAGCTAATACAGATCAATCTGATTCCACATCCTTTTTAATAGGTACTTTCTATTATAATTCTGACATAGATGCACCAATCCATTAGATGTGGCTATTGGAGGCTAGTCATTACATATTTAAATCCATAGTGCCTAAAACTCAAGGTGACTGAACTTAAAAGACCATTTGTACACATTATCATCAGCTATACCATCTCTACGGGCAAAAAGCATTATTAGTAACACCGATTTAACTAAATCATGCCTACTTTGCTTAAAGGGCTCGATTTTTCCCTGTACAATCAAGATGGGCTCTGTGGCATGATTTGTGTTTTACTTCTGGGATATGCAAGAAGAATTAATAGCTTATTCAGCCAGCCCATTCCTCTGGGACCTGTTTGGAAGAGCTCTGATCTTCCTCTTGCCCTTTTGATCCTAATTGACTGTCATAACCCTTCTTCAAAAAGTTTAACATCTTAAGAATCACAATTCAAATGCCTTTAATCAAAATCCTGCCTAGAACAAATAGTTAAAATGGTAACACTGGATAGGAATATACTTATCTAGGCTGTGCTCTGTATAACTCTCTGAAGTAGCTCAATCATTGAAGCCCACATTTAACCAAACCAGAGGTGCAGTTCTTTAGTTTCTCTCTTAAACAGAATAGAACATATAATTCGATGGATTTTTTTTTTTTAATTTGGTCACAATTCATAGAAAACACATCTGCAACTACCAGAAATCACATTGGTCCATATGCAATTTGCAAATCATACACTGAAGTCTGACAATAAAATACTTCCAATATCTGTAATACACAAGGAGATGCTCCTTGTTCAAAATGCCTCTCTCCTCTCAGCCAATACATCACAACTCCTGTTAATCCCTGAAGCCTTCCTTGTCTGTCACATCTGTATCCAGGCATGGTGACAGCAGCCTCCATCTTATTGTGCTGTGCCTGTATATCTTGCTTAACTAACAGAGAAGAAACAAGATATTTTCTTTGATTTTGGTACAGTTTTAGGACAGCACTACTAGCTCTTTCCAAATGCACCTGAAGCATCTAGTTGTTTTCTTTTTTTCTCACCCTCAAGATATATAATCTTAATCTATATGAAAGATTTAGGCTGACTTTATCACTGGAGTTATTTTACTTTTTTTTTTTCTGTGAAACTACCTGGATCAAAAAATAAATCTATGTCCGTCAGAGAAATAACATTTTAAAAAAATTAAAATGTGGTAGCAAACATGCAAAAGGCACTCACTAAGTTTCTTCTACAAATACTTTTCAAAATACTAATGATGCAATAATCAGAAGAATGGCTTGAAATCATCTGTTCCACCAATACTACTTAGTAAGTAGTAAACAATATTCCTTTTTATTTAGTTACACTATATACAGAAAAAAAACCCCTGCTTCTGTATTTTTAGCTTATGAGGACAGACCATCCCTACCCTACTGATTCTTGTACTTGCTATCTGACCCCCAGAGGGATGACCACTTCCAGCTCTTCTTTGGCCTGCAGTCATCTGACACAGCTCTAGAATGGCTACAGCTTTTCAGATTTATTCTGATAAGTGTTTCTTTAACCTCTGAAAAAAGTTTTCAGCGTCTTCAGTGACTACAGCATTCAAGTTACAGGTGAAATTGAATACAAAACAATAAAGCACATACATGCAGAGCGGGAGGATGATAAGAAACACCTCTCATTCCCTTTACATAGGCAACTGTGAGTCCTATCAGTAAGGAACAAGGTTTTGAGGCAACAGAAACAATTTTAATAAATGGTTTAATTCTCTGTAACAGTCTAAAAGGAAAATTAAAAGGAAACAGGATGCTATCAATTATTATTATTATAAAATGCACACAGAAGAAAACAAAAATAGCTGTATCACTATATAAACCTGGTTTCTTCTCTCAGCAGAATACAATAGAGCTAGGAAACACAAAACAAAGGGTGAAATAATCAAAGGTAAGGGACAGCTCCTCTAGTCTCATAACCTCTTCAAACAGGCCACTGAGGGGAGACTGCAGTGCTCTGCAAGGCCCAAGTTGCCAGGAGAAGGCAAGCAGGAAACAATTACATTGCCTGTTACAACAGCAGAGGGGCTTTGGAGAAACCCAGTTCATAGCAGGTTCAAACCAAACACGAGCAGATTTCTTCAGACTAAGTCCATCATGGAATTCAGCACCACTGGGTGTGGTAAACATTACCAACCCCCATTGGTTCAAAAAGCTACGGGAATAAAAATCCTCAGATGATTATTAACTACAAAGACGCTTTCACACAGACAAGTCCAAGGCTCACAAGCCATAAATCACTGGAAACTGTCAAAGTATAAATAGAAACGTGCCCTGTTCCCATGTCCTTCCTAAAGCACCCACAACAGCTCAGTGAGGGTCCTTAAGCATATCAGACTTTAATCAAACCACTTTTACCCCTTAAAATAAAGCTCCTGATCTACCAATTACATTGTCATCATGCATACTGTTGGACTCAGATGTGCCATTTAAAAAAAAAAAATAAAATTTAAAAAAAAAGTTTTAATGTATTTCTTATTCCTTCTCCCCCTACAAAAGACAAAACTTTGCTTGCCCGAATCCATGAGCTCTTTCTCCTCCTTACCAATACTGTAAATCCTTCCTTTTATAGGTAGGCAAAATATCATGTTCATATTCACACCATCAGGGCAGCTGTAGATACAAATAACCATGTAAAGATTATCGTGGAGTAGGTAATACTAACCTCAGCCAATGCAGATGTTCACTGAAACTTCCCCTCCCAAAGGACAGGGAAACATAGGGACAATTGATCCCTTGCTCCTCCCCGGCACTGACTTTGTGGATTTCACTCATAGCAAGCAAGCCAGAGACCTTCAAGGATTACAAAGCCCACAAGTTGAGATCTAGACCCTGTCAAAATACCCAACCCAAAACTAACAATCCTGCTATAATGATTAAACTGCTCCCAGGTAGAAATGATACACAAAGAAGGACTATTACCTCTTAGAACCAAAGTATTAGAACCAAAGGAAGAAATCAAATTCCTACCACACTGGCAGGAAAGGAAAACACTCTCTGGTCCAGATATTCTATAGCGACAGACCCCCAAATGACATTCCCATTCTAATTTACACAGCTAGGGTGGAAGGAGGGTCAGTCTTGGGATTTCATTGCCTTGCATTTCAGAAGCATCTCTTAGTACAGAGTGAAAAGAACCCAGCTACAGAAGCAACACAGGAAAGCCTAGGCAGTGCTAAAAGCAAAGCAAATGTTCTTACCCACCCCACAATGCACTGAGGGAAAGGATGCTGATTTCCTACAGCCATGCAAAAAACAGCTGTGTTCACTACAACCTAGCCATGGCTAGGTATATAGGTGCATCAGTTGAGCATGTTCCAAATAAACTACAACTTTAGTTATCCCAAGGATCACAGTCCCAGGGAGTGGTCCATCCCATTTAACTATTTCCTAACTGGGTCTTCCTCTACTGTATTGACGGTTCACTCCTCCAGTGTGCAGCCAAAGTCCTACTACAGAGAGATTCCATGACATAGTTTCCCCCACTACCACCCCTTTTTGACGATGAATAAGTTTGCTCTCAAAATGATTGAAATATATCAGGTTAGATTTATTGCACCCAGGCCTGGAACAGGCAACCTAGAGCAACTAATCAAGTCACCTGCAGTATCACAGCACTCATCAGTGGTATTGCCAGATGCTGAAAAGAGCTTACGATGGGGTTACCTGGGATTATCCCATCAGAGTCTTTAGGAAAATGAGATACACTGACTATCTCTCAATTGGATTAAACTGCTGTGGAGGGGTTTGTTTTTCAAACCGCATTCAAAAAAATTCACAATATTTCTTGCAACCAAGAACAGAGCATGAGTGTCTGCTCACCCTGCCCTTTAGCATAACCAGAACCATGGTCTGAGACATGCTAACAAATATTAAAATAGGTCTTACAAAACTATGTTTTATGTGGATGATACCCTAGTGATGATTCTAGTCTCCAGCCCTCAAAGTTCAATACCCAAATTATAAGAACTCATTGAAAACCTTGGGCACTCACCTAGATGTGTGACTTTACTGGAACAAGTCCCAAGTATTAGGACTAATTAAATGCATGTAAATCAGGACTTGCTTATTCACTCAAGTTTCCAACAGCAATCCCTGGTATTAAAATACATAGGAATTCTAATCCCCAGCAATTGCAGGGAAATACTTAAACATGGACCAAATCATCCACAAATCACTAATGACTTGGGAAGTAGAAACTGCATAGATACTCCTTAAGTCTTTGAACAAAAACAAATCTGAGAAAAAGTGCATATATCACATACTCAGGGGACTCCCAGACCTAATATTCCAATATTTTTTTCAGAATGTCAGATATGGGGTATTTTTTGTTTATTTTTACATGAGAAACAGGCACACAATTACTTTGCCAAGATCAAGATTACAAATGGGGAGAGAGAAAGGCATCAACGCACTGCTTTTGTATTAAATTAAGCCACATAGCGTAAGTTAATTGTGGACAAGATCCAATAAGCAAGAGAGATATTTTCCCATATTCTACATACAGCTCTCTGTACGGGAGTTTTACTACCAAAAGAAACCGAATCCTACCTCATACACACAGTTAGATAAATGCCTAACTTCATGTACTGAAACAATTCCCTATCTCACCTCAGAGGCCTCAGTATAGTAAAATCCAGTTGTAAATGAACAGAAACAGAACCAGAGATAATATGATAACACAGAAAATCAGATGGAGGACAACACACCTAAAACATCCAGTTAAGAAACCAAAAGCACAGAACCACGTTTACTCCACATAGACAAAAACAACTTACCTAATCTAACTAAAATACTCAGTTCTGCAATACATACACTAAAGATAAACCAAAACAAACCCACTTTTCTCCTAAGCATCAAAACATCTAAAAAATCTTGAGAATACTACAGTTCCCTGAGCTAAGCAGCTACTTCATAATGCAAACTTCTCATGACCCTTCAGAGATGTAGTACAAGTCTAATGAAGCAAGAATGGAACAGAGGACTGACAAAATACCCAACAGCTAAAGCAAAAGAGCAGTAATGGAAATGAAGAGAACATGTTCCAGTTGCATTTCTACCAGCAAAACTATCTTTAAGATGCTCAGAGGTCCCAAAGTCTATTTTAGAACATGTAAGTACTCCCTGAAGATCAATGTCAGATGTAAGGACAAAAAAAAAAAAACACCAAAAAAAACCAAACCACACAAACCAAGAGCACACATGTTGTTACAGGCTTTCAAGATTATATGAAAATTAACAAAATCCTTGTAGCTTCACTTGTTCTTTAAGCAAATAACCTACACTCACTCTTGGATTTGTATTTAGTAAACAGCCACTCATTACATTAAAATAATGACTATCAGAAGAAGCCATGAAGTCCTGCTACACTGGAAATCAAATTCTCATTCTTTTTCCATCTACATCATGCTCTCCTATCTTCACCCCAATCAAACAAGGCTAAGAAAATAAAATAAAAAAGGCAAATGTTTCTGTAGTACACTAGAAAACTGCAAATGGAATAAACCCAGACAACTGACAAAAAAACCCAGAAAGGTTAAGTACCACTGAAACAATTTCCCAAAGCTCATCAACTAAGAATGCCTGCAGGAAATGTGAATAAAATGTCAAAGATGAATACACCAACTGCCTCCAAGGTCATCGCTGTTCTCTCTCTCCCCTCCCCCGACCTTCTCCTCACCTGAAATGTTTTGATAAATGCTGTAAAATCCATACGTTAAAATAGTGTTTAATGTAATCTAAGCTTTGTCAAAAAAAAAAATCCTCTTAATTCTAATGTATATAATTTTGTATATATATCCTATGTATTAGCATTTAGAATTTGAGGTTTGAAGCATGTAATAAATATAAAACAAACAAACAAAATCAAAAAAAAAAAACACCACACACAAACCTCCAAAACTGCTTTGGCGTATGACATTCAACCAAACCAAACCACATACTCTCAAACTTCACCAGGCAGACAAACAAAAAGAAGTCAAATGAAAGGCACTGAAAAAGAAAAAAAAAAAAAACACACACCACAACACATCACAAAACAACATGGGCATTTCTCTCTCTCTCCCTTTTTTTCTTTTAAACACACTTTTATTTAATCACATCACATGCTGGTTGGTGTAGTCTGTAATATACTACATAGCATAAGAACTTCAGAAAACAAGAATTAGAAGTGTTTCCTTTTATTTTAGGGGAACATCACTGCTCCTCCCACTTCCAGGAAGATTCAAGTGTGACATTGAACTAGCCAATACAAGTTGCACTGAATTTGTTTAGAAACATAGCAGAGACTCCTTTCAGTCTGTTACATTTTGCTGGTACAGACATGACAAACAGCAGTAGTTTAAAGATGAGCAACTCTTGCAGCTATTCTGTAGGTCTCAAAATATCTGATGCTTCACATTACACCACAGAGATACAACTGTGACAACAGGCTGATGAATCTGATAAACAGCATTACTCAAATTGATAGTAAAATTGCACCTAGCTTCATTTTTCCTACGCCAGTTGTAAACTAGAGACACACAGGATTGCAGTGTTCCACACAGGAACACTCAAGCCATCTCCTGAGTCCACAGAAGTCGGCCAAACAAATAAAGGGAACCATTAATCTTCCCCAGACTTCTTCCTCTAATTGATACATTAAAACAAGAATTAAAATAAGATACCAAGGTTACTTTATTCCTGCCCCAGTTCTAATGTACTTCCGAGTATTTCAGGAGATGCACACAACTAAAAAGAAATTTAAAATAAAACTAAAAAAAAAAGAAAATCACACATTAAATACAACCCATATTCACAAGAATTTGCATATGGATTTCTAGTTAAAAATATTAATAATAAGCACAGCAAGATTACCAGCAAGTAGATTACTACTCTGCATGCATCCAAGATGTATCTTTGTCTGCCTTTTTCTTCTTCTTATCTACCCTGTTTGGAATGTTAAACTTCTGTCCTATGTAAATGAAAATATTTAATTATGCAAAGCAAAGAGGAAAGGTTTACGTTATTATAATCAAGTTAAATTCTTTCTGCTTTAAGCTCAAATACTGAGAACATAACTGAGCATCTGTTAAGAATTTCAAAGTCTTAAATTGCTACTTTATACATTTTAAGAGCTACACATGAACAATTTGAAGCTTTTTGATGTTAATAAAATTAATGCAATATATTCTGTTTTCATGGTTAAAATTAAAGGAAGTCTGAAATCTTAATGCAGATCCAAGGTGAGAAGCAAATTCAGAAAGAAATCGCTCATTTGGTACGATTTTTCAATTCTTGTGTTAACTAGAAGAGTCTCACTAGCAATTTATAATTGCAGATGAATGAATGAGCAAAGTGCTAAGGGAAATAAAAGTAAAGCCATCTCAGGAAAACAGCACTTTAAATTGACCTGTTCGTAGGAAGATGTCTCCTTTAGTTGAACAAAACCCTAATGTTCATAGTTACATACACAGCAGTGAGTATCTTATTAAAAGGTCAGTGTGGCACATTGAAGACTGCAGACATCTCAAAGGGATAGTTTTCTTATGTATTCACCTAACTATGCTGAGACACTCAACAAATACACCAGTGCTATGAGCAGTAAAGTAGGATGTCAAAGAATGGTACATTATTTTGAACAAAACTTCATTGAATCGTCACACTAAAGCAAATAATCACCAGCCCCACTTTCTAGCGGGTACAGAAGTGAAAAACAGTCCAAAGGAGCTGAAATGCTCACACAGTTTGAAAGGAGCCAGAAAAATGCTCCTGTTCTTCCACCAACTTCACCTGCTGCAAAGCTGCCATTTCTCAGACCTGAAACACTGAATTTAGCAGGATACTTGGAAAAATGAAAGAGGTAATCTAGTTTCTTCTGATGTTCAGACTGTGAGATGGCAGAACATGTTGCTATTTACTTGTGTTTTATGAAAATGCAGTAACCCTTCTTTTCTCAGATCAACCTCCTCCTGTTCACCTGGCCACAAAGCTGCAGTAACCTACTTCACAAGGAAACACACACACAACTTGCAAGCAAATGCATCTATTTGGTTAGTTTGTGATTTCTGAGATGCACTGGTAGGTGCCCTCTGAAGTTTCAGACCTTCTCTGCCACATACTGGAGGGACTGCCTCGGTCCTGTGCTCTGTTGGTGCTCCTGGCCTTTAGCGACAGATGAGGTTTAAATATTTTCATGTTAACATTTCTGACGTGAAGCCATTATCTCTTGACCATGCCTGCCCATGCTGTTCCCGTGAAACTTCACTGACCCTCCAGACCTGAGATCTTCCAACTCCCCAGGCTTCCTCATGCAGGGAAAGCAACAGCACTCTCAGACGTTTTTTCAATTGTTCATTCCCATTCAGATGCTGATGGTACACCATAAATAAAGGGTCAAATCTTTTGGTTAGAGGTCTGATCAGACTGACTTGCCTTACCCTGTATCCTGAAATACCTGCAGCAGCCAAGCAGTATGCCAGGGCTTGGTGCAGGCTCACAACTGTGTTGGTGGCACCACACTATAACCTCCTCTGAGAGGCCTGGGGATTATTGTTTTGAAAAAGGATTATGGACTCACACTAACCACTCCACAATTACAACTGAAATGTGTCTTCCACTATGGGCCCGGTTCTAATGCTTCTCTCAGGGCAGAGTCGGATGAATTACTTAGGTAATTACAAGCATGCATACTTGCAAATGTTTAGCTGTTATTAATATCAAATTACTTGGGTTCTGCATATAAGCAGATTTGAGCTTTTTTACCACTGCTTATGTATGCTTTCTTTGAGCAAGCCAACACAGGACAGACTTTTTTTAAGGTTAAATCCAGCCCTAACACCAATCTGAGCCAGCATTTCCACAGTGTTTCTCCCTTGGCATAGGCTGCACTGTGCGGCATAATTTGAAAGCTCTGCCTCACTTGCTTATCCCCCACACACCCCTCAAGAAAATGCCTCACACCACTGAAGGCATTAAAATGCATTAAGCTGGATGACTGCAAAATGTCATGAGTCCTTGCTGACTCCACGGTTCAAGCGTGGGTTTTAATAGAGGTAATATTTCTTCATTGCTAGTCAGTGCAAGACTTGTTACCTACACAATGACTCAACT
Organism: Patagioenas fasciata; assembly: GCF_037038585.1. NCBI lineage: Eukaryota > Metazoa > Chordata > Aves > Columbiformes > Columbidae > Patagioenas > Patagioenas fasciata. Next base: position 99,499,236 of record NC_092521.1, on the reverse strand, counting down.
ATGACATCTTTTATGAGTGATATGTTGAACTAATTAACATTAACTTAGCAGAAGAGTCAAGCATAAATTAGAGACCATTTCAGTTAAAGATAGAGAGAGCTTCCATACTGATAATTTTCCACAAACAAAAGACTTCGACCCTTCAAGTATGAGATTTCATTTTAAAATTAATGTTAACTGATGCAGAAATCTTATATGGACTTTTTTCAAATACAATTTCCACTTATTTCAATTTCAACATAAAATAATAAGGCATGTGCAGCTAGTGTAGCAACTCTAAATCCAAGAATTGGAGAACCAAGACAGGACAAGAACCATACAAAAATTATAAGATAAATTAAATGTACTATTATGCTTAATGAATTGTTTGTTCCCCTTCATACTTGAGAAGACAAAAATAAGAAAGCCTGTAATGGCCTCAGAATTTGCCAACTCTGCTATACAGTAAGTATGGTCCTATACCAAAACAGAGGCATCAACTGTTCATGGCAATATTCCTCAGAATCTGTACTTCTCATCTTCAAACATCAAGACAAGAAGAGGATTAAGTCAAAATTCACCTAAAAGACACATGACAACATTTGTTGTCCAACAGCCAAGCCAATATAAGTGCACCCTGGTTCTCTTTATAGAGACACACTAAGGGACTGCGTCTCCCTCAAAAGCTGAATATTATGAAGTATTTTTCTGGCAAGTTGTCGTCCTACTACATTCAACCCATGCCTCTTGACAGAGCTTCTCTTCTTGTATTTTCACAGAAGAAATTGATCTTACCTAAGCAGAACTAGAGATAGTCTATTTCACTTACTGTTACATTGATAGCGGTATATGATCCATAACAAGTTTTTGCCGAGAAGTTAATCCAGGCACTGACCTGAAGCAAAAAGGTCTACTTCATAGCCCTCTTCAGCCTGGAAACATTCAGAATAAAAAATAAGAATAAAGACACTCTACTCTTCTTACACAAATCATGGCCCAGGGTAGAAAACAAGAAGGGAAGATGCTATATGCAAAAATGGCTCTGGGCAGTTCCTGGGCTGTTTGCACAGCACCATTCACACCAAGCAACCAAAAGCCTAGAATATACACTGCTTTAATTCAGCAACCATCACTCAGATACACCATTTCTGACATAGTAGGGCAACAAACCAGAGAGCGCTCCTTCCCTTTATCTCCAGAAACTCTCTACCAGATTACAGCATGTCTGCAAATCCTAGTTTTCAATAATGTTGTAGACATTTTTCAATGCCTAGAATATGCTCTCCTACACAGCTATCAAACAACCCAACTGTGCTTCACAGGAATGTACCAACACTTCAAGAAAAGGCTCAAGATGCATGATCGTGAACAACTATCTCAAACACATCAGTCTAGAAAATAATTCTTATTCTGCCTCTTTTCAGTCCTACTCTCACTCTGATCCATCATATCTTAACTTACTGTCTTTCGCAACTGTGTTCAGGGCAAAAACCTATTCCAACTGCAACATGCAATACAAGGTCAAAGCAGTAGATTGATTTCTTTGCATTTGCAAATGCAAAGAAATCAATCTGGGAACGTTTCTGGTCTTCCTTTGCAAACACCCTTTCACTTGCCTCAAATAAAGAGCCACTAATATACCTACCCTGCGTGAAGTCCACAACAAACAACATTCCACACCTAACTTTGGTGGCACTCACAATAATTCTTACTGCATATGTTAAAACAAGATATTAAAAAAAACCAAATCTCCTCTAGCCACTTCAATTATTACACCGTACCTAATTTAAAGCAATAAATTCCAGCAAACCAGCTTATACAGGTGTATATATACATTATGCATATACACATTATGCATATACATATTAAAAGTTAAGCCAGATTGATTACCAGTTGAAAAAACTTAATATTTTAATGTTTGTCATAGGTCCACTTCAGATATGTCCAGCTGCTTTTCAGTAGTGCCTTTCGGGGGGTATGGGCGGGGTGGGCACGGGGCAGAGCAGAGGAGGAGCGAGCAGTATGCTTGAGGTAGTGTTTTACAACTGATTACAGTGAATTCTTTCAGTATATGAATTAACACTACTAATTCAATATACACTTTCCAGTTTTCTTAGGGACATGATTTAGTGCCAGAGTTAGGTTATGGTTGATTCAATGATCCTGAGGGTCTCTTCTAACCAAAACAATTCTATGATTCTATGATAATATTACTTTAGACTGATCAGAATTTGCACATGGGATGTATTTTAAAAAATAAACTGGTAAATTGGAACAGGGCACATTTTTCATTTTGAGCGGCTAAAAAATGAAGCAAAAAGTGAACCATAGAAGACCACTGACATAAGATGACAGAAGCAAGATCTGGGGATGCACTAGACACTGCTTCAAACAGAGGAGAAAAACCACCTGTCTCCTTCACTAAGCTGCCTCAGGCACCACACTGTTGGTTTTGGACTGTATGGTGTGTGCATGTATACATGCCTGTATATATAAATTTATATCTAAAATATTAGCAGGTAATGTATGTGCATACACACACACAGATGTTCTGTTGTCTGACTTGCTTTTCCAAAAACCCCAGTGGCCCACGTTGCCACTGAAGTAAAATGGCTCTGCTGAAAATCGACCTAGATGACCGGATTTAGACACAGCAGCTCAAATGTTCAGGGCTAAACAAGAAAAAAGTGCACTGGGTAGCTCAAACTGGCTGATAAAAATATTTCGGGTGTTAGTTTGAAGCTACTATACTCCAAAATGCATACAAGAAAGGTGTTAAGTATGACATGACATCAGACATTTAAAATAAACTAGATGCATTGTGTCATCCAAAACCAATCTCAGTAGATATTAAGCAAGTTGTCCATTTGTTTCTTCGGGGAGAGGGAGCAAATTTCTCTTATTGTTGCCTTTTAAGTTTCCCTTTCAGTCCTATTACTAGGTGAACTGCTGTCATGAATATATACGTGCTTGCAACCCACCTTCTCCACTGCCCAAGTGCTGGAAATCCTACAGGAGATTTACATCAAACTCTTTCTAGCTAACTCTGATAGCTGATGAGAGAGAGTAACTGAGTTGATAATATAGATTTTTACAGGGGCAACTAATTTGGTTTTGCAAGCTCTGCTCCCATTTATGCTTTAAAAGCAATAATCACTTAACTTCTCTCTCAATTTAAACCAAGTTTTTCACAGCGCATTCAAATCATCAACTAAATCAGGCTAGAAATGCCCATGCATCAAAGTCTTCTGAAGATGGATGATAATATTCAAATATCAGGTGTTGACACCAGGGAAAATAAGCTATTTGGGGAAAAAAAAAAAAAAAAGGCGTTTAATCCAAATCTGATAAACCAGGACATGATCTAGGACACACATTCTAACCATATGCAAAAACAAGGCTTTAAACTGAAAAAGTCACATAATGCATAGATTCAAGACTATAAAAATAATGTATACAAATCCTGAAGTTGAAAGGTATCTAACATGGCGAAGAACAAGTTTTTATGTTTAGAATTACATTTCTTTCATTCCTTCTTTTGCAAGTGTAATGCATTTTAATTCAAGATGAAAAAAAAATAAAATAAAAAGAGCAAGGCACAGAAACTGTGAAGTTGTGAACCAGAATCACCTTCCAATGTCAGGTTTTCAATAAGGGCCCACACCTAGACATGTTCCATAAGTCCAGTCCAAGAGCTCAAATGAATAAAAGCTACTGACTATCCTGCATCATAGAACTTTAAATATAGCAAGCTTAAGCACCAGAGGTAGTACACCTTTTATCATCTGTCTTATCTCCTGGTTTTTACCAAGGAGGCATCTTCTGTAAGGGGAAGAGTGTCTCTTCCAACACCTTTGGAGTTTCAAACACTTGAAGCTGAAAGTCTTTAAACAACAGCCTCTCTACAAAGCACCACCAAGTCCACATTCCTACCCTTCAAGGAAGCCCAGGAAAGAGCCCCCTGAGCTACCACCAGCTCAGGTCAGCTCCAGCACCAGCAAAGCTGAAGCCATACCAAATGCAAGCTCAGCTGAGAAGCAACATTTAACAGATCAAGTCCAGTAGCATTATTGTACAGTTAAAGTAGCTTATATGCCAAAATTAATGCAATGCGTGGCTCTACACCAGCTTGCACAAAGTAACAGGTTGCTTAGATACACCTCGGAGTTTGCTGCATAATCCAGGGTACCTTCTTAAGTATTCTGGAACCATCACAACTTTTGTTATTTTCAGAGCATATGCACAGAGCAACACTGATACCAAACAAAAGTCCATTTGCAAATTTGGAAAGATAACTAAATGAGCAGTCACACAAAGTCTCACCTCTGAGAAAATCTCAAAACAACATATGCAACTCCTGAACTACTTACCTAAACAAATTGGCTCTGCAACACTGTGCAGTGCAAAAAACAGAAGCAGCTAATTTGCATCCTCAGCTGAAGACTGTAGATATTTTGGGAGCAAATTCGACTCAAAACATGCAAAGCTAAAGTTAACTTTGTTTTCCTGTGTAGCATTAAGCAGAAACAATTATATCATTCGCCAAAAAAACAAACAAACAAAAAGACAATATTACTGATCCCTGAAATATTTATAACCTATGCTACAGCCATTTAAAGATTTCACTACATTTTTCCATTCGAAATGCTCTGATGGCACAGGCCTCCAGACATAAATTATGACACAGCTTCTCATCCATTCCTGCAAAGGTCACCTCTCCTTCCCCTATCGCATCAATCACTAGCCACTAGCCCTCATTTTCCAGATGCCTCACCATTCCTCACTGATCATCACTGCCTCACAACCAAGTCAGACACCATCCTTATCAGCCCAGAATACACACTCCCATTGCTCACTTATTAAGTTTTATGACAACCACATGGCCTCCCCTACTTGGCCAACCATGCCTGGGAAGGATCCCATGCAAACATCCATGGTTGTACTTCACTGCTCTCCCATACCTCTGAAGGAGAAGAAATACCAACACCAAGGGCAATACCATACTCATCTTTCCATACAGGACTTGACACCACATTTTTCATGTCCAAAACACTTTAGTAACACAGTTGTTTGTGGTTTGTTGTTGTTGTTTTGTTTTGGGGTTTTTTTCTGTTCTTGGTTTTGTTTGGTTTTTGGTTTTTGGTTTTTTTTTAAAGTATCAAAATGCAGTACATTTCATAAGGTGGCAACATTGTTCTTAAATAGAAATGTAGCGTCTTTTTAGTTTTTAAGTACATAAAGTGTGATCATTTTTTAGCAGAACCATGCACATTTAAATTAGGTATGAGCATTTTCCTCTTCTTTCTAAAGAATTAAACATACCATGTTCTCACTAATCTACAATATTCGTAGATAGGAATAGAGAATCCATCAGAATCCATGCTCACGGTATTCTTATAACCTTTCAGGGAAAGTACTGCCCCCATCCTCAGCACAAAGGCCACATTTAATTTTGTGTTAAAATATTCTTAACCTTCCTAGATTATCTACTTGCCCCTACTGAACTCAAACACATCTATGCATTTTAATCAAGGAAAGGTCAAGGTATCAAGCACAATAGAACCCTACCTCATGCTTCATAAATACTTTGTGACAAATTTCATGTTATGACAATGCAAGTCAAAAAATAACCAAAGAAAAAAATCAAACCAGAAATCTGTTAGCAAGTTGGAAAGCTTCTTGCTACATAAAATAAATACAATCAAGAGAAAGAAAACTATACTCCAGACACCATATGCCTCTTCCATGACATAGCTGATAGCATTTTACAGAAAGCAGCTCACATACTGGAAGCTTCCTTTTCATTATAAGTTTTAATGCAAGTATTTCTCAATCATAACTGTAATAAAATGTGATGGAGGGTGTAAACTGTCATACATCACCCCCAGATTTCAAGCAGCAACTCTCACCTTCTAGCCTCAGTCAACTTTCCTTTACTTCTACTCATGAAATTTACTCTCACAAACTAAAATAAACCATACTCCCATGCTTATACTGATTCTGTAAGAGTATTATACTTCAAGTTACCTGACAAGGTGACACAAAATTGAAAGCAGAAAAATAAAATTTAAAAAAACAAAACAAAACACCTTCATATTTGCAATCATGATGTTTACTATATGAAGCTCAGAAAATTCAACCAGCATCAAGCAAAATAAAGAGATGGGGGGGGGGGGAAAGTACACACCTGTTATAAATACCATTTTCTATGGAATCAAAGCTACAAAGACAGCTCCGTTCTAGAAATATGCCCTGTCCTACAGCTTCTACCTCACCTTCCTACTGAGCAACACAAAGTCACTACTTACCATACCATCCTCTTCATAATTACTCGACTCTTTGGACTGTTTGGGAGACCTTTCAGGGACTAACAATCGTATTTCCAAAAGATTTCTCCCATCATTTTACTCAAGAGTCAAACTGTGGCTCTGCATCCCGAGGAGGATCCTCTAGCAAAGCTTCTAGAGAAGGAAGCTCCTTTGCTCTACGCTGCCAACTGGAGGGATGAAAGGCAGCAGGCCCCAGGAAAGCATCCTTATCCCTGTTTTGTTTCAGAAACCGGTGGGGGACACACAAGTCTATGGAAATTTTTATCTCATTTCGTAATTCTGGAGCTCATTGACTGAAAAAAATAATTAAATGAAAGGAACAATCAAAGAAATCAAGTCTTTGTCACGTTTTCCTTTCTACCTCCTAAGTGTTCATTGATAAGAAGTTATTCCATATAACACCTCTCTCATGCACCAACTACAAAACCCCCTAAGTTCCCAAACCTGCTCTTTTCTCCTCTGCCCATTCCTCACAACTCCAACATTGCAATTCACCTACCCACAATACATTACAAAATCGCTTCTTGCAGACTATTAAATCTCCTCTGCACTTGTGGTCTGTTGACCTGAGACATCCCCATGGTTACTCTCTCCTCAGATACATGGAGCAAGACACTTTCTCATGCTATGAAGTACATTGGCTAAAAGACTTCCTTAACTGAGAACAGGGTTTGAAGGAGGAACCACTGCTCAGACTGTCTGGATTTCGTTTAATTTGGTTTAAGCATAAGCTCTGCTACCAACAATACATCACAGGGTAAGCTTGCGAGGGGGAGTTTAGAGCTCACCCCCAAGCCCATACTGCCCAGGACACCTGCAAGAACTTTCACCACCTTCCAGAACAGTCACAAGCAAAGCAAGTAATGGCCCAATTGTAACCAGAGACAAAACTCTAGAAAAACTCTTTCCACATGCTTTTATAGAATTACAGTTAGAGCTCACATACCTGAAACCCTCTTCTCAAGCAGCAGCTCCCAAGCTCCTGCTGGCCAGCCCTCACTGGAGGCAACCAGGCTTGATCCTGCCCCACTTCAGGCAGGTGCTTACGTCACCCCTCCCAGGGCCCAGGTGTTGCTCTTTCCCCACAACACTGAGCATCCATCCATTAACCCATCCATCCCCTCAGCCCCTGCCTCACCTGCTGTTGCTGCCCTTTCTCCTGGGGCCTGCTCCCAGACACAGGGACACTCCAGTCAGGGCCTGCAAAAAGTATTTTCACCATCTCTGTGCAAGCCTTGCAACAGCCTCACCTCCTACCGATGCAGCACTTCTATCAGTTGGGAACTACCGTGCTAAACTTTTCCTAGCTGGCCCTACTTTTCCTTTCTCCACAGGCCTAATCTCCAAATATGAGAATGCTTATTTTTGTTTTACTGGAAAAAGTCCAAAGAAATTTGAAGACGGATAAAGTGTATTCCCCCTCTTTAAATCTTAACAGTTTTGTCACCAAGTTATTAATGTTTGAAATATTCTAGGTGTAACAAACAGAAATATATCTAGTAATTTGTATAAAATGTCCTGGATCCTATGGCGATAATGAAATTCCATCTACATAAACTCTCAAATCAAGCTACGATAAGGAATTAACTGCCTTCTTCTCTGAGACAACACAAGATAGCAGCTCTAAATAATTTTATTCATCACAATCCATATATTATTCTTCTTTTCCTCTTTCCACATACAGTCCAAGACTTTTACTTTTTCGAGACTTCAAAATAAAGCCCTTCATGTGGCTAATTTAAGCCACACAAAGTTCAAAAATACTATAAATGTTGGACAAATATTAAGAATGGAAATCTAAAAGTGTAGTAATTGTATTCAGTAAGTAACAGAAAGCTTATCTTCAATTTTTAAAATAATTAACAGTAGTTCTTTTTTAAAATACAGTCGGAACCAGGAAATCAGGACCGTATTGCTTCTTATACCTTTGTTTACAACTGAAAAGGATAACAAGTGATTATTTGTTCAGATTTCTATTTTACTCTAAAGTAGGCCAGACAGCTCAGCACTTTTCTTAAGATTATGAATACTTGTCTGCCCTACATATGCTATAGGCTGGAACCAATCAGATGAGCTGAAACATGCAGCAAAACCAACTATTTCCATGTCATTCATTTTCAGCAATAAATAAGCAGTGCACAAAACTGGTATAAAAGGATCAGATTTTAAAGAGTTTTAAAATTTGTTTTGCAATTTTCATCGTTCACTAATGGGCTTAATGATTTCCTCATCATTGGCTTAACACAACCTAGATTCAAGAGTAATTTGTTATTCATCAATAACTTTTTCACATCTTATTTTCTCCACTAGTTTTAATTTCATTTCTGTACATCAGATATCTCACCTAATAACAAGAAAACTGAACACTGTCTTCATTCAATAGACTTTCACAGTACTAAGACATTCGGGATGCAAACACACTTTGCAAGAAGCCTTAAATCAAAACTTGAAAAACACATGAAACAAAAGAATTCCTTGAATTTTTAAGTGATACAGTTCTATTTGCTCTCTCCCCCACAGAAGCCATCCATAAGATTTTTGTTGCTATTTGGGAGAAGAGAGGTTAAATAACAGCAAGTTCGTTTATTGACTTAAACTCAAAATAGTAACAAGTCTTTAAACAAAGTCAGCTTTTTGGAAGATCGTGATTGTGGAAAATGCTTCATTTAAACTATTTTTAAAATATTTTTCTTAAAAGTTAACTAGTCTGATTTTTTAGAGCTCTTAAACACTCCTAGACCAAATGAAGTCATTACCCCGGCAATATCAATTAACTCTGAAACCAAAAATACTTTCATGTTCAGTTTTTCCTTCTATCTTTAAGATTAGAACATTGCCGAACCATTAGAAAGCCATTTCTGTCAAATTACACCACTCAAAACTATTGATAGGCATCAGCAGCAAGGCAAAGACCAAAAAAAAAAAAAAATTAAAGGTTACAAAGCAAGTTTGTTTAAGACAACAATGCGCTTAGTATTTTGATTTATGAGACATCGTACTTTTGCAACAGGAGAGAAGCATACCTTTCATCAGCTGCAGAACCTTGATGTCAGATGGCGATATAATCCAAATGGGTCACAGTAGCATTTTCCACAAAATCCTCAAGTTTCTGCAGGAAGCTCTTCCGCTTCTTCCAGGAGCCCATTAAGTTATGTACAAATCCAAATGGTTAAGGTGTTCAGCAGCTGCACAGTACAATTTGTACCACGTCAACCACCCCTGCAGAATCCTAAACTGCATTCCACCATCCAAAGAATAATGCAATATGGCACCCGTCACAGACTGATGTTTTGGCAATCATCCCATCCTCCTGACAACCATGTTTTAACCTGTTCAAATAAGAGGAAGAAGTGTTAGTTCAGCACAGGAACTCTGCCACACCATTTAGGGACTAACATACAAATAAAAAGTCACATTCTTCTGAATAATTTTAAATATGTATTTCTTCACAGATTTAGACACATCCAAAACCAAAAGCTTGGTTGTGGCATTTCACTATAAAAACATCACCAGGCTGGAATGCAACAGAAGAATCAAGCTGGATGCTGTTGCTCTTGTACTTTCAATGCTTTAAGAAAAGGGCTTTCATATTAAAGAAAGTGCTAAAATGCCAAGAAAGGAAGGTAATATAAAGGCTCTTCAACTGTAATGGAAGGTATTTCAAAACTCATAAAAAGAATAAGTCAATAAAAAAAGCCCCAAGTAGCAAAAATAAAACTCGTCAATCCTTTGAAGAAAAGATATCAGGATGGTGGAGGAGAGAGCCTAATAGTGGTCTTTCCTCCCCTTTTAGCCCCAGCTCAGTGTCTTCTCACAGCACCTCCACAAGCCATGGATACTGCAGCAAAGGTTTGGGCAACAAGCACTACTACTGACATTTGGCCCTGCAAGGAGCAAGCCAAAGCAGCCAAACCTGTGGCTGTCTGTGTTGGTACTCCTGCTGTGCTGTCCCTTTGGAAGTACCAACAGCAAATTTTTGCTTAGGTTGGAAAGGGGAATATGAGAAAGAGAGAAAAGTTTGAGCACTTTGCACAGGAGGGAACAGAGAATGATGTGAAAAGCAGCGTCGGGTCTGCCAAGCTGGAATGGGGGAAAGGGGAAAAAACAAACTTCCACACCAGAGACAAGGGAGACAAACTAGAAGAAGCTTTTAGAGAATGTAAGATGCAAGCGCACAGAGGTAAAGACAAGAAGAAAGGAGAAGTTGAACAACAGTGGAGGCACGGGAATTTTTGTTAAAAATTTTGAGTATGTAAAGGAGCAACATGCATGTAGGACAGAACACAGAAGAATAATTCTGGAAGAGGCAATAAGAATGAACTTTTATACTTGCTTCAAATCTGGGGAAACCTGAGCATATTTGCACACGCATGAAAAGAAAGATCCTAGCAAAAGAAGTTTTTCATGAGAAATGCAAGCAAGTATACAGGTAGAATTGGTGGAAAATGACCAGAATAAGAGGAAAATTTGCAATAATAGAAAGTGGAAAAGTAGACACTTCAGAAATTCTGAAAAGGGTAGATCTAACGAGGGAGAGGGAAAATTGGCCAATTAGGACAAGAAAACAACACAGGAAAGGAAAAGTAGTGGACTGGGATGAAAAAAATAGGAAAAGTGGCAGTTGTTACGTAGCACAGAAAAATGGAAGGGGAAATAAGACACCAAATTATTCAAGAGAATTAAGAAAAGTACGAAGAACACATGAGTAAGTTTTCTGAAGCTGCAATGCCTATTCTAGAAGGTGTGAATACTAAAAAGTATTGAACAAAACTCAAGGAGACTATTGTTTTTTCAAAGGGACGAAGGAGGCTGCACTGTACAGAGGAAGACAAGCCAAGGAAGGGCCAGGCTGGACTGACCCTTCCCACTGTCTCCCTCCACTATGATCAATGCATTTGGAAGAACAAAGTCCTCCCTCTGGTCCCTCCCCTCCTAAAATTGTCCGTCCGCACTTCTGCACACCTTGCTCCCCTGGGAAGGTCCCACAGCAGCAATGTGTGACCCTCTGTGGTGTCCCCATCCCCTCCTTGTCCAGGCTGGCACCCGGCAGAGCCTTCATCTTCCCCCTGCTGTGCTCTGCCCTGCCCAGCCCCACAGTCCCCACTCCTTGGACAGGACTCCCTACAAACCCAAGAAGTTCGCCCTATCTTCAGCTTTCTTCTGTCTCGACCCAGAAATCTCTCTGAGACCGCTTCCCTTCCTCGATAAAAAAAGGAAAAAAAAAAAAAAGTAATTTAAAACTCTAAAATAAAACGCAAAGCAGGCACAAGGAGAAGGCAAGACCCCCCCACCCGAGTAGTGCCCCCCAACCTGCATTACCGCAGCCAGGGCGGAATGACCGCCTTACCCTCCCCAAAAATACCTGCATGTGCTCCGAAAAGTACAAAGAAAGGCTCGGCCGGCCCGCAGCCTCCCTCCTCTGCGCACTCCCAGCCCAGAGCGCAGCTTGCGGGGCGGGGAGGCGGGGCGGGGGGGGAGGACGACGAGGGAGCCGAGAAAGAACAATAAACCCGAAGTCCAAACGTACCTTCTCCTTTCTTTAAACTGTGAACCCAGATTTCCTCACGAGCCTACAGCGGGGCTGTTTGCTTTTAGGCGGCGGGAGAGCTCGAAGAAAGTTCAGTAAATCTCTTTGGATAAAGTTGCCGAAGATGAGACAACCCGGGAGAGGAGAGGGAGAGATGGAGAGTTCATCCGAGTTTCTCCTTTTGTTCAAGTTGCCCGAGCAGACAAAGAGCAGGCAGCGGCGGCAGGTCCCCCGCGCCCCCGCTTCCCCCGCGGCCCGGGCGCAGCCGGGGTCCCGCACTGCCCTCGTCCCCCGCCTCCTCCCACCGCCGCAACTTTCCATCTTCTCCATCCCTCCTCAGCCCCGATCCAGTTTTCGGCGCAAAACTTGCCTCGAACTGAATCTCTGAGGGAAAAAAAAAAAAAAAAAAAAAAAAAAGCAAACTACAATTTAATTCAAGGCGGGGGGGTGGGGGTGGAAAGAGAGAGAAACATCTCTCGAATCATTATTTCCGGTAGATGCACCTCTTTGTTTGGATTCCCCCGGCTGTCATTGAGGACAAGCCTCTGGGTATCTGGTTTCGGTCAGTTTGATCTCCCGGAATGAGACGGACAAACGCAGGACATAAAGAAAAATAAGTTTTAAAGAAAGAAAAAAAAATCTCCGGAGTTGCGAAACTAACCCTTTTCGCATGGACACGGGAAGTACATAAATAAACAACTGAAGGGGAATTTGGGAAGACTGTTGCTTCTCCTCCTGCTCCTATTTGCACTTTTCTAGAGACCGTAACAAAAAAAGCCCCCCGAAAGCTCCTGGCCACGGCTCCGTGCCACCACCGCTGCGGCCAGCTCCTGGCATCCCTACCTGTTGCGTAAAGCTCAAAGATGGGGCCGACCGCATCCGTCCCAAAGAAACCAAAAAGGAAGGAGGGGGCCGACCACGGCCCTTTCACCTGCCCTCCGGCCACCCCCACGGGGACGGCTGCCACGAGCGCCGCCGGCAGCCACGGCGCGGCCCCGGGTGGAATCGTTGCTGCCCCCGCAACCCTGCCCAGCCCCCGACCACGGTCCCAGCCTGAAGCGACCGTCGGGGCGCCGAGGTCCCCGCCGAAAGTTGGCAGGGTGAGGCGGAGGGTTCGCGGCGGCCTCGCACCAAGACAAAAGAAGCGCGGAGCAGAGCTGCAACTCACCTTGGATGGAGGAAGGCTGGAGAGACACCTTCCGTCTCCCTCCTCCGCCTTTCCACTCCCCCGGCCCTGCCACGGGACAGGCTCACGCTGTGGGCTGGGACGTGGGCGTGAGTGGGTGCGCGCCCGGCTCGGCCCCGCCAAGGGTCCTCTCCCCGGCACTGAACAAAAGCGCGCGGGAGCGGCCCCTCCACCTCGCCTGCCTCCCGCCTCCGCCGGTACCTAACTTTCTGGTGTCCAGCCCGCGCCCCAGTGTCCCGGCCCCGCGCTCGGAAAAGGGCAAGGGGGAAGCGGGGCGGTCCACCCGGCTCCTCCCGGAGCGGGACCCGCACGTCGAGGCGGTGGGGTCGGGGCTGGTGGCAGGGCGGGAACGCTGCCCTGGGCGGGTGTGCCGCCGGGTGTGTGGGGGTGACGGATCTACCGCCCTTTGTCTGCTTGTAGTGTGTGTGCACGTAGAGGGGGGCTTTGAGGCTGCCCGTGCGTGCACGGTGTGTGCCACGAGTGTGTGCACTGCGTGGGCGTACACAGCGCGTGTCTTGCGTGGGCACCGTGCGTGTGTGCAGGGTGTGCGTGCAGTGACCGTGCGGGGTTCACGGCGTGTGCGCTCGGGGTGTGTGTGTGTGTGTGTGTGTGTGCGGGTGTGTTGGCACAGGTTCGGGGCAGCTCTGCGTGCCGTCCCTGTCCCAGAGACCCCAGCCCTCAGGTCTTGTTGGAGCAGACTGGCCAGGTCTGAGAGATGTCTCGATTGCAGCTTACTTGTTTTTTTGTTTTTTTTTTTTCCTTAAAAACAAAACAAACCTTGAGGGAGTTACCAGGAATTGGTAATTAATAGCAACCCACACCCGCCATGCTAGGACTGGTTTTTCAAAGTCGAAAAACAGAGGATGATCCTGAGACAGAAAAACAGGATGGGAAGGGCATAGTATTTATCTTTTGGTGTCCTGTTGACACGTCCTATAGCCCCTGCTCACCTGCATCCCTTCCTATTTCCCTTCAATTCACACTAGCAGCCCAACTTGTCCTTCCAGCTCTTTTTCCCCCTGCTCATCTTCTCTGGTTTGCGAAATTTCGTTCAAAACATTCCCTCCTAGACAACACCGTCAGACTCAAAGTCTAATTCTTCAAAACATTTAGTAACTCGCCTCTCAGGATCAACCTCAGAGAAACTGCCCCCAGCTCCTGCCTTCTGCCCCATCTCTTCCACCACTGAATGGGGTGTGAGCTGCTCTCAAACACCCGTTTTCCTATGGTCTGCTGCAAAGTGCTACATTGTTATTTTTCATTGTAGCTTTCTGATGTGAAATGATAATACACGACACAGTGTAACACCAGGTATGTGAAATGCCTCCCTGTATGCATTCTTCTTTACCATTCCTTTCACCTTACTTTCTCTTCTGCCCTTCTGCATTGTGTGCTCTGGAACAACCATCATAACACTTCTACAATTTCCTCCTAGGTTGTTTTCTACAGACTTTTTATGCTTTCCCTCAACTTCTGACTTTTTAATTAATCCTGGATATTCATTCTCTCCATTATTTCCATGGTGGTTTTATCCATCTTTCTTCTTCCACCTCTCCTCTGTTTTCTTAACCCTCCAGTTTCATGGGGGGAAGAGTGACGTTGGCTGCACCATAGCCCTTCCATTACTTCCATCCTTATTTTATCTCCTTTTTACAAGCACACTTTTAGTAATGCACATCGATGTCTGACCAACACATACTCTTGTGCTGACACATATGTATCTTTTGGCTAGGTCTCTTTCCCAGATGGCCCTAAGTCTGGTGGAAGAATGCGCATTGTGGCACAACCAGCAAACATCTCATGACTACTCTCAGCAGCATTTTCTAGAAAAGCACAGATTATACAGGTAGCACCTAGTTTCATGAGATTTTGGTTTTGTGAGATATCCAAGACACCTTACATGAAGGCATGGCTTGATGAAAGTTTGTGAGGACAGTGATTTGCCGGATAGCCTGTCAGCTGAGTTGGAGTTTGTAGGGCAGGTAAATGGGATCATCCACGTCCACTTCTTCTCCTACCCTTGCAAAGTGTATTAAAAAACAATCATAATTACCTAGTACAAACTGTGTTTGAACAATGTATGTCTCTATCTTATTATTTCATTATGAGGGATAAAGATTAACTTATCATTGAACCAGAGGCCACTGGTTGCCTAGGGTCCCATAATTGTGACCTGATTGCATCTAATATTCACAGACAGAAGACAGTCACAGTTGATAATATGTAGCTGAAGAGCTAACTGAGCAAGAATGAGAAATATTAGAAAAATTGATCAAAAGAGAAAAAAATATCAGAAACATTTCAACAAAAGTTCTGCTTCTAATAAAAGACTTTATTTGATAGGTAAAAGGCCATCTGCAGTCAAGACAATAAAATTTGGTTAAAATCCCTTTATGGTTCATTGGCCAGGTAAAGGCAAGAATTAAACATTACAAATTAATAAATAAGAAGCAAGAAGAAGAGAGCAATTGATGATAATTAACATGAAATAGAAATTACAGAGTGTAGAAAGTGATTTGTGAAAGTCAAAAATATTACCAAAAAAATTAACAACTGGAATGGATTGAATTCAAATAATTTTACAGCTAGTGAAAAATGAAGCATCTTCTAACAATGCTCATAGCCTGTCAGTGGACACAGTAACATTTTTAATTGCTATACAAAATGCACTAAATAATGATATCTGTGTTCTGGAAGTGGAAAGAAAAATATTGCACACAGATCGCAACCTACTCTTTGGTCTGTTGGTCATTGGAAAAGCTTCTGAGCAGCACCTAGTTCTGATAAATATTGAATATCTAGACCCAGATGCCTTGCACCTTAGTGTCAGAAAATACTTTGCACTGTGACATTCAGTGTAATAAATCTTGGAATGTCATGGAAATTATGAGAATCTATTGCCAGTGTTGTGCCAGTATGAAAAAGGGTGAGTAGAATGACCCAAATTACAATACTCCAATTTGTCTGACATTGGTCCCATCTAAAATAATGGAAAGCAGAGCACAGAATTAAACTCGGAGGAGAACTAAGCATAATGATTTTAAAGCAGTGTCCATTCCTATTTAATTCTTCTTTTAATGTTTGTATTTAGGTTTCACTGTAGCTGTAGGAGGAGTCCGGGTGTGGATCTCCCGACAGCTCCACATGCTGATGTCTGTTTTGAAGAAACCCATGATGGTGAAGAAATTCCCCACAGTGTGCCAACATCTAAATATTTCAAATAGTAGTGACCTGGTCTCTCTTGGCTCCCAAATAACTAGGACACAACCTAAACTACCTCTGTTTAGTTTTTAAATCCCTGATTCCCCCACTGTATAACCACTTTATTATTATTATTATTATTATTATTATTATTATTATTATTATTATTATTATTATTTCAATCTTAGATGTGTGATCTCTTTCTGTCTCCACATGGCTTTTATTTTGCTTTCCAAACCTCCTTTAGGAGAAGCTTCAGTGAAATTCACTCTAGACATAAATTTAGGAATTTTAAGATCAGAAAAGGTCATTAAATTACCATAAAAAAGGCCAAACTGGACATATTTTTCCTGGTTGGCCATCTTCTACTGAAGTCTAACTTTAAGAAAGGCTTTCCATTTTGATAAAACATTAAGTTATACATAGTCAACTACTTCTCAGAAGAACCAAGTCAACTACGACTATTTCTGTTAAAAAAAAAAAAAACAACAACAAAAACTTTCTTTCACTTTAAAACAAAATTTGTTTGGCTTTAGCTTCTAGTTACTTTTATTATTTTATGTCTTGCCAACACACTAAATTATCATACAGTTAATTTTATATATTATCTTTTATAAATTTCAGTCTTGCCTGAAAGCAAGACTGGCTGTGCAGGACAGGAAACCTTCCTGCAGAGATAATGCACTTACAGGATTGTTTTAATATCTTTGAAAGTTTACTTACATTAACTTGTTTAAGTTCCATTACATTTATCAAGAAAGCATACAATTGCTTGAAGTTCACTGTCCAAATGTTTTTGGGGGGGAGCTGTGACACTCACTTAACATTTGGATGCCACACTAATGGTAATGGTCATTTTGAAGTACACATGAGTGCCATAGCTTTCTGACTTCCTATATAAGTTGTGTTATGTTGGAAGTGGGGGGTGTCCAAAAGCACATCACCTGTGGAGGTCTGCAGACTAAACAGCAGGTGACTGGTTACCTGCAGTTTTCAAGGGGCTGGATTTGAAGACTCACACCATCCCTTCTGATCTTTGTTCCTGGCTGTGTGGAAGAAATTCACACTATGCAAGATCCACAGACTGCCCCAGAAGAGGAGGATTGGTTTCAGTTAGTTCTATTTTAATAGATGCCATAGAGGAGATTACAATCTTCAGGAGGGAACTCACAGAAATGTTAGCATTCATCAGCTACAGTAACTGAACTGCTTGTACTGTGAGGAAAGACTGCAAAAAGTTCTGTGTTGTTTGATCCTTTTTCCCTGAAAAAGCAACTACCACTCAGCTTCCAAAAGCATCTCAACATTTTGACTTGCTTATGAGCTTTTGGATGTTGCCATGTATAGGAAGACAGGCAACACAGCATAAGATCAGCAAAACGTGGCCTTTTGGCAGATAATTCAGAGCACCTTCTGGGTTTTGCTGTTGTAGCAATTTTTTGCTTCCCTTTTGGTTTTATTCTTCTATATGCAGAGGCTAATTTCACCATTAATCTCTTTTTCAGAAGTATGAATCAAATCGTTAGGTCAATCTACCCCTGTAAACATAAAGACCAAGACAGACAGCCTGCAAATGAAAGAATTGTTTTGGCATGAATCTATTCTTGTCTGGAGACACATACTCAGCAAATTCATAGGAAGTTTATTTTGGAAATGCATATGCTGGAAACATTTGCTTACAAAAAAACGAATCAGTATTATTCCTAAAGGGTAGAAAAACATGAGCTTTCAAGCACTGCATTCTTTTGAATCACCTAAAGGTTGTTCACAACATCCATACTCTAGAGGAACAAAATACAATTTGTAATTGATTCTCAACTACCTACATTTTCCTTATGTTTTTCCCTAAGCCAGAAAAAGTGTGGTGATATCTTTTCTGTTCTTCTTTTCCATCAAGTATCTATCTTGATCAAGACAAGGAAACTCTAAGTACACCAGAGCCGCTTTGTTCACCTCCCGTTATACCTTTTTTGTCCCATTTAACCCACTCTTTTCATTTGGCAAATCAGTAACTCACAGACCTGGTTCCATTTTAACTGTTCCTGCCACTTTTCCCTCCAGGGCTTGTGATTCTTGTAACTGATCTTATACAAGAATCCCTAGAAGAACAGATAATTCCCAAACAAATTCAAAGAAGTGTCCAGTTCAGCAACATGTTTGTGTATGATGGTTGCTATTGCAGTTGTCCCCTCTCTCAAGGGAATTTTTTTTATGCAAGCTGAACAAGAAGACCCATATTATGCAATTCTTAATAGACAGGGACAAAAAGATTATTTTTCCATATTCTTGTTCCACTTTAATCTATACACCATTATGAACACTACTCAAATAGAAGATTACTATAGTCAAAATAAGACCAAATGTGGGGAGTTCTGGTTTCAGCCTTACTTTCTTCTTCCTTCAAGTTTTAAAACATTAACTTGGACTTCTTTTTTCCTGAAAAATTTGATCTATTTGAGACATATTAACTCTGACTACAAAAATGATGTACTGTATAAAGATTATTTAATGTACACATACTGTCAAAATGGTTAGAAAAAAATTGCAGATTATTTTGAACATTTAAAACTAACATTTTGAATATATTGTTTTATAATATCCCTTCTTCTCACCTTCAGACAATGCTCCAATTATTTCTAGTTGTTTTACAATTTATTTAATTAATTATCCTCCTCTCTGGCCTATTTTGAAAATCGTAGCCTTTCTAGTTAATCACTTCTTTTAAGAAATCACCCCACAGTACTGACAAAGGCACTGGACTAGAATTGTAGTCAATATGATCTCTGTGATTTATAAATCTGTTCAGGCAGTCAGCTGAATATTCGTGAAGCACAGAGACTGTAAAATGCTTGTCTTGAATTCCCTCCTATAGAGAATATTCAGGACAATGACAGGAAAAGGATTTGAGTCCTACTTACAATCTTTGCCTAGTTTAACAGGGCTATGTGCACCTTCTTATGATATAAAACACCTGTTTGTAGCTTAACAGTATGTCTTTGGGCCTTCCTAATATGACTGGATAGATAGGCAAATATGTAATAGGCAGGGGTTTTGCGGCTGCCCCAAAATCTAATTTGGGAGTTCCCCATCTGCGCAGCCATAGGCAGTCATCTGAAAACACACACTTCTGCTTCATGTGGCGTGGGTGCAGCCCTCAAGAAAAAGGAAAATAAAACAACATAAAACAAAAAACAAAACACTCTATGACACAGCACATGCTTCTCCTTCATGCACAAAGCAACAGGAGAAAGAAACAGCCCAGAGAGAACAAAGATGCTCTGGACTCTGGGCATGCCCAGGTGCCAGTAAGGACCTGGGCACACCAGGTTTGTGCACCACTGGGGGAGGTCAGCCATTCCTGGGACAGCTGGAAAGCCCCAGAAGACAGAGGGAGGGAGCAAGCAGCCAAGGAAAGGGAAGAGGGTGAAGGACAGACTTTACTCCACTGCCTTATCTGAGCAAAGCCTTCTCGGAGCAGCAGGCTGCCAGGGCCACCACAAGGCTATCAGAGTCACCACAAGGCTGCCCTGCATGCTTCAGCACACACCAGCACAATAAGGTGTTTTTTTCTTTCATTCTGCACAATCACACATTCTCCTGGCCACAGATCCAGCAAGCCAGCCCAGCCTCCCTCCTTCAATTTTGGCCTGTGTGAGTATTGACCTCCTGTATCTTTATGTCTTATGAGTTTGACCCTTTTCGCAAGGAAATAGGTATGACAAAACTGTGGACATATACCTGCCATTGTGAAGGACGATAGAATATAATTTGTTTTTGCAAGAAATATCAAGGTCACTCTAAGCACAGAAATACTATGCCAGCTCTGGTAAAACCAGCATAGTAAATATAGACACGAGATAAACTAACTGTCTGGTTTTCCATTTCCCTGTGACCTCTATTACTGTTCTTTGTTCCTTTGCCTATAACCTCTATAATTACCTTTTTGGTCTGTCAGGTCAATATGATTATCAGTCTCAACACTGCCACTGCTCTCAAATTTTTCAAATGAAACCTCATTTGAAAAGTTACAACCCTATTTTGTTCATGAGTTATTCAAAATTTGTACCTTTGACTAGTACAGAATACTTTCTCTCAGTAATATATCCATATTAATAAAATAATAGCTAATCAGATCTATACATTTATTTTCCTTTTGTCACTGTTTAACTAAACAATTTACCTACCCTTCTAACATTTTTTAAAGCATATCTTTGTTTTCATAAACAGTTACTAAAATACAAACTCTACACTGAAAACCAGCATCTGGAGGAATTCCAGTCTTTAATAAAGTGAGTACTTGGCATAACTGAAATACATATAGTAGCAATGTCAGTCTGCTAAAATTTTAATTTATCTCTGTATTTAATGAGTAATAAGATAAGAATATACACAGACTCTCAACTAGATGTTGCTTGTACTCCCTCAAGAAAGTTGAGGTTCTGTATTGGCAACTGTTGCTAAAGCTGTAGACCGTTTTCCTTAAATCCATGATTCTGTAGTAGGGATTCAACCCAGTTGTCAGTGGAATGACTGAAAAAATCTCATTGATACCATTATTGATATGCTGACCCATATGCAAAGCCAAACAAAATATGCAGTTAGTATATAAAGAAAAACATGTTTTCTCCAGCCCCACTCTTGCAATCTCACAGGCAAGTGACTTCATGCATATGTGGCCAACTACTGCAGGAAAGCTGTATTTTGAGAGCCTCACTCAAGCAGATGGCAAGTTCCAAAGGCTTGAAATATGAAAACTTATTCCCAGAGTCTTTTTTGGTTTTTCCAGCTTTTCTTTGCCTGGTGTTATTTTTTAAGAAAATGTGACAAATTAAAAAATAATAAAGCTCCAACAAGCCTGTCCTCTTCAAATTTGGTACTCCACATGATGCCAGAGGTGTCACAAAAGAAAAATGTCATCTATAACGTGATTCTTTGGAAACAGATTAGAGAGACCCATAATCTGTCAGTAACCTCTGCTTATAAAGTCACATTACAAATTCTGTATTTATTCCACATAAACACACTACATTTCCAGATTCTGCCTCCACAAACACTGGGTAATTTATGAGGCACATCAGTCAGTAGCTATTCCAGATTAGACTCCAACTATATGTACATAAATATTTTCAATAATACATTAACAGGGACAGTAATTTTTTTTTTTTCCAAAGTGACATAAAGTGTGGGAAAGGGTAAAGAGAGACTGCTTAGTCAGTGATGACAGGAAAAGCCTAGAGAAATCACTATATGCATAAAAGGAGGCAAATATTTACTAGATAAAAGCCAGACAGGAGAAATTGCTACCTAAAGGCCGCAGCTGGTCTTCTCTGCAGATTTAAAGGATCAGCTACCAGACTGTAATTCCAAGAAAATCTCCTGTTAATGGATAAAACTAAACTATGCACTGTTCAGTGCAGGCTGGGCAGTGAGAAACAAGGTGTTTCTGACGGAAAATAAAAACTCTGGTTTCTCTAATTGCAGGCCGCTAGATTTTCTTCACTGGCTGTAGTTCAACGCACTGGTGTGATATGTGGCTGCATTCTGGTGGCAACTGGTGGCTCCCATCACCAGTTCATTTCATAGGTCACCAACCTACCATCAGATTGTAATGACTTCTGGCTATTTCTAACTGGGATTTAAATCAGTGACCTGAAGTAAAGACACTCATCCTATTACAAGCCTCCTGAGCCATCTAAATTCCAGCAGAGCATTTTTTTAAATTCTTCTTAAGCTTATTTCACACAGATACAAATGCTCACAGAAGATCTGAGTTGAGAAAGAGTCAGGCCCTAAATGTTGAGAGGAAGCCTCGTTCCTCTTTATTGAAAATTCTAGAAACCTCTGGTTTTTGCATTATTCATTCACTAAACCATCTATGTGTGCTATGTGCATGTGAGCTGTTTCAGCAATCTGTCAGCATTAGTGGTGGCAGAATATGCAGATTTTATATTCTAACACAGATATGAGAAACACCTGGGTAAGGATATAAAAAACACAATATTTCTTGTAGTGGTTTGTTTCATGAAGACATACTGTACCAAAAAGACCAGTTTAAAAGCACTGGAAAAATTTCTAGGAAATTTTCTATTCTCTTAAATCATCTACTGTTACATCAATAACAGAGTCTGTGAGGTTAGCACTTCCATACAGGGAAACTGAAGCATTAAAAAAAAAAAAAAAAAAGGCTCACAAAAAGCTGCACATGAAAGCTTAGGTCATTGTACTTAATCACACAAAATGAATAAATAGCTGTGAAAAGCTGAGTTTCCTGGAAATCATGTCAATAGCTAGCCTCAACAAGAGGCTGTAGAGCAGTTATTAACCTATTGTTGCTGAGCTTCTAGCCATCATAGGATCATCAGTCTATTTTTTAACCAATTTTAGTTACAAAATGTGTCTAATTACACTGTTTGCTTTCTACATTTCTTTCTGAAAAAATCACATAGACAACACTTTCTATCCAGTAAAAGCCAAGTTATTATCCTAATATAGAATTCTAAGAAAAACAAAAACTCAAGTTAAAGATCAGTGTGAAAAGATACTTTCCTTACTTCATCTACAAGGAAAGAATTAAAAAAAAATGCTCTAATGCAATAACATTTTTAAATACTCAGAAGTAAAAAATATTCTTGATTTAAACCAATATGAAATACAGCTGATGAGGAAAACATCATTTCAAATGGCCACAGACAACATGGTTTTCTAGATACCACAAACAGGAGGCATTTTACACCATAGGACTAAACACTCAGTTAGATGACAGCAAACAAGCTGTAAACAAAGTAGATCTTTCTGAACTTTGTGTATAAAAGCATTATAAACACAAGCACATCATTCACAAAACATAGAAATAATTTTGTATGAAGAGTTATCAGAACTTAAAAAGCAGAGAAGCATTTAGACATAACCGCAGCCCAGACGACTCAAACTACCCAAACTGTTTCCAAATTCAGAAAGAGAACTGCTGTCAGAGGACAAAACGCTAGCACAAAGTGATGCTGCGATTAATTTGCCTTAGCTGATTTTTTTTCGAATGTGAAAAGCTGCTGTTACTTTTAGGTGCCTAGCAGAGGGTCTCCGCTGGGAGAGATATTCTGATAACAATGAATGAGAGAAATGGGATTTATTGGTAAATATGTGAAACCTGTTGTGGTCATCCTTTTTGGCAGCCAAGACTGCTTATTCAAGACTGTTACGTACCATTGTGGTCACCATTCATGTAAATTCTGTACATGGGTGCACAGAGCTGATCAACTGGCAGAAACTGGATTTTACTGCAAGCTGTTATAATGCTTAATTGTACTTGATTTCAAAAGGTAATGACTAGGATTCTTGGAGTCATGGGATCATGACCTGCTCCTGTCTGGCAGAGGTACAACTACCTACAGCAGTGGCTTCACTTATGCAATAGAATCTATTAAAAAGAAGAAAAATAATCAATATTTCCCTTTCTGAACACTCCTGCACTTCCTAGTTTTAGCATGTGCATCACCCTCTTTCCTAATGACTCACATAGCCCTAGCTGTAACTGTCAGATGGCTTATATTATATCCTGCAAGTCATCTAGGAGGTTTTTTTCAAATTATTCTTCAGTTTTCTAGTCATTTGTGAACAGAATTATCTCAGCTGTTACTGAAAAAAAAAAAAAAAAATATATATATATATATATATATAAAACCTTTAAAATCAGAATGTGTGTGTATAAACAGGTCTATAGAACAAAGTAGTATGAGTTCAGAAATATAAGAGAACTATTTCAGAAGGGAAACACCTAAGTAAAAAAAAAAGAAGTTGCTTCAGCTATGGGCATATTCCAAAGCAGATTTAAATCATCAATGCTTTTTCCACGTGAGTTTAGTGTACTTTGCATGAAATTTCATAAAATATCACTTCAGGTGTTCTCATTAGAAAAGCAAGAAAGATTAACAACCAACCAGAAACATCAAGGCATACTTTTACAGTCTTAGGGTACATTGTGGATGATAAGGTGAAGCTGAACATGTGAGCCAATCTTCATTTTCCCATCTCTGTTGTTGCTTTTTAAGCAATTTTCAGTTCTCACGGTGCCTCAGCTAAAGGGCAGAATATATATTTAAAAAAAAATAGAGCAAAAAAAGGTCTTTAGCTCCGCAGGAAGGACAAGGTAGAGCTGGGACAGGGATCACTCCTCACTCCTCCTGAGCCTACGCAGCCTTCTTCAGGCAAAGCCATTTCCCCCCAAAAGCAGGGGATTTGGATTTTCTATTAATAAACTATGCCACTTCTAACAGTTAACATCAACTCCAACCCATCTTCAAGCCAGCATAAGACAACAGGGCTGAAATACAGAAGCTCATTTCTTTTTGAGGTTTTTATCTTTCTCTCCGCTGCTGCCTTTGCTATTGAATCCAAAAGGTTCAGTTGGGGTTTGTGTGTATTTGAGATATTTACATTATTTCACGTATTCAACAAGACTTCTATAATAGAGCCAAAAGTACCCTCTTTTCCTTCTTAATTAAGGGCATCACGATTTTGTTTACTTTCTGTGATAAGCAATTTGAATAGTTAAAACCTTTTATTTTGGGAATGCAGTCTCTAGGACATACTCATATTCCACTGAACTATTACAAGCAACATTTTATCACCATAAGTAATTTCTGTGATACCATCAGAGACAACACATTATCCGATTCAACACTTATTACTGTAGGATAATATATTAATTTATCCTTTAATCTAAATGGCTACTTTATTAAAAAATTCTTTGTACAGAGGAACAAATTAAATCTAGTCCCTAACATGACACTCAGTAAAATGGACACGACCTAAAACAACTTATATCCTCTTTCATCTCCTATATTATTACATACAGCAGGAAACCTTAGAGTACTGTTTATCAGCTGTTAATCGGAACTCACTCTACAAACAGGGTGCTCTCACAATTTTAAATATATCTTATCTTCTATTTGTGCACGTATTAAAGGAATTGATATTCCTCAAGTGCAGAAGATCTTATGAAATCCTATCCTTACAACTCATACACACTGGGCATATGAATTTGTTGTGGAGTAACATTTGAGGCCAACTTTGAACTAAAGAGAGCGAGAGGAAAAGAGACACTGTTAGTGTGAACTCCAAGGTGTTGCTCATAAAGATAGGCAGGGCTGGAGATAAATCAAGATCTTGAGTAAAAAGACAAGCAATTCTCTAAGAGTAGCTATTTGAGGATAAGAGGAAAGGGATGTTTTGAAGAGGATTATGTTTATTCCTCTGTGAAGTATAAAATGGACTTTGCTGGAAGAAGTGGTAGAGGTAGTTTTTGCAGCTTTATAAGGCACAATGGATACAATAGCACAATATCTCTTTTAAGATACCACATACACAAATTAACATACCTTCTTTAAAAAATAAACCATTTTTTAAATTTGGTGTTAGGACCACCAAAAAGCCAAAGTACAGGATCACTATCCCAAAATTGGAGAGACTTAGTAATGGCTATCATGCATCAAGACAGTCTCATTAACCTAATTTTCATCACCATATAAAGCATATAAAGTTGATTTTTTCTTGTTTTCTTTGGTTGTTTTCTTTTTGTCTCTTTCTATATTTGCATATTACTATATATTTGAGATTGAAAAGTCAGGCATTATGTGTCCCTGCCTTTACAGAGATAAGGCACTGCCAGACACTTGGAACCACAACGACAGAAATGCTAACACAAATATGTGAAATTAGTAGCTTGTTTTCCAAATGTTGAACTAATAGTTCCTTAATTTCAATTTATGCCATTGGTTTTGTTAAATGATTAGTACCTTTAAACCTGAGAAACTCATTATGAGCATGGATGGCCAGATAAGGCTGAGATTAGATAGGATTTAACTAGTTACTTTTCCTAGGTTTGACTATCACATTAACATTATTAATAAAGAAATCAGACTTACTTAAGCAGAAATCAGGAGGCAGAGTTAACAATCTTTTACTAAAAACAAACAAACAAAACACCCACAAAAAACCACGAAACAAACAAACATCCCCAAACAAATAAACACCAAACCAAACCAACCAACCCACCACATTCTGGCAATTTGTTATTTTCTTCATACTTAAAACTACCTTGGCCAACCAGAATAAAAGGACCAAGAGATTTTAGAAAGATATTTTTACAGTAAACTTCAAACACCTATGACTTAATGTTTTCGAATAAATTTAAGGCACCTTTGCTGTGTTTTATCACATACTTAAAGGAACACTCAGTGGTAAGGCAGCCTACACTCACAAATAATCTTTTATCAACAGGATAAAAGGCTAAAAAAAAAAAATCTCGATTGTCTAGTTTATTAAATCAATATGTCCAAGACCTCCCAGTTATCAAAGGAAGAACTATATCTTCTTCATTACCCCATACCCAAAAGACTGTTAAAGACCCTGCAAATGCATTTAAATCTAAAAAGAAAGTATCACAAACCTTTGCTGCATTTTTGCTGATTAATAAATGTAAGTGCCTTTTTCAGTGACAAAAATGAAATAAATTGTATCTCCTGGTAAAGAAAATCAAGAACCTTCTCCAGGGACCTGGTCTTCCAGGAGAGCATCATGGTAATGCCAGGACACAGAAAGTAAACAACAGAGATTAAAAGTGTAACGGTCCATTTTTCCTGTTCAATTAGGCTGAAATGCATTATGAGACAGTGAAATCTGTTTCTAAAATATTGAAACACACAGTGACAGTTCAGCTCACCAACCACAGACCAGCCAGTTAATATAACAGTTAGTTAGGACTGAGTCTGCAGAAGCACTTGTGCACTAAACTCCATGATGGTGCAGGGGCAGAAATCACAAAATCACAGAAATATTTGGGTTGGAAGGGACCTCTGGAGATCATCTAATCCAACCCACAGTATATAAATATATGTGTATATATATTTAAAATATATATATATATATATATATATAAATAACCCACTTCAGCCGAAACTGCTGTTACTTTCTTACTAGTGTCAGAAAATATTCATTATTTTTCTATCATGATAAAAGTGTATAAATTAAGAATATGTGTAAATATATGTCAGACTACTTAAATATATACAGCTGTAGTGTGTACATAATCCTCATGTTTAGCAAAAGGAAATACTGAATTACACAAGCCAATGAGAATCAACCTTTATTTAGAAAAATACCTAGGAAGTACAAATGCAAAACAAGATGAAAATCAATTATTTAAATCAAGGTTTCCAACCTGACAACTTAAATCATGATTAAAATTGGGAATTTAAATTACTTTGATCTAAATCAGTCCCCTTGATGTGAAACCAGACCATTTTGTTTGCCATCATTATTGTTCTCAGAGCACCCTGATGAAAAAAAAAATTATTTGTAAATGTGCACATGTGGATATTTCTTGATGAATATGCTTTGCTCTACATGTCTGTAATTAATTTATGGCAAGAAGAGCATTAACTACACCTTAGCATACCTATGATACAACTCTATTTACTAAGAAATACTATTAAATGGTAATTTCATTTTCTGAGTGATACGATTTTCCATTCTTTCATAATCACAGAATGATAGAATAGTTTGGGTTGGAAGAGACCTTTAAAATCATCTAGTCCAACTCTCCTGCAATAAGCAGGAACATCTTTGACCAGATCAGGTTGCTCAGAGCCCTTGCTGGAGGAAAACTTAGTATTAACCAACAGTTAATCAACAGACCCATCAGTTACAAACAGAGACATAAAAGCCAAAAAATCAGACCTGCCATTTAGCATTCAGCATCCTTCAGAGAAGACTACACAAATGTCTGCAAATTACAGCTGATGGCCATGGGACACCAGGTCCCATGTAGAGTGTTAGGGTCACCCAGAGTAACACAAGCACAACTCTCAAACACCTCCCAGCCCATTTCATCAGCTGGAGATGGCTATAGGTAAAAGGCTCTTCAGACTTGCCTTTTTCACCTGCATTCCTGAAGAAACATCATACACATGTCTTCATCCATCACCCATCCGTAATTTTCAAAGAGGGGAGGTGAGGTCCCAAAGAGACCAGAGACTTTGCAAAGGGAGATGCCCAGGGGAAGGGAGAAAGGCCCAGGCCTCGGCTTAAATGAGCTCCTGGGGTGTGGATGGGGGTCCCAGGTGGGTCTGGGAAGGCCCCTGCCAGACAGGTTGCAGCAGGGAGTAACACACCAAGTAGATATCAGAGAGTTCACTCAATGGAGCTTTCCTGAGATGTGGATCTGTAGAAACCAGGGTCCATTGGGTCACACAATGATTTACTGATGTCTTCACCTCAGAAGCCAATGAAACCTCAGCCTTTGTAACACTGCCTGTGGTTAATGAGCCAAGCAGTTTGTATCTTCCGCTTGCATAAAACAAAGATACAGTTTTGCATTTCCACTAGGTCTACCAGCCTTCCTCCTACCTCTGTCTCAATCACTACCATAAGGCGCCGTTAGTCAGCAGCAATAATTCTGCTTTAATGTTCAGGCTATGCTTAAATAGTACTGGGCCTTTTTTCTAAACTTCCCTTCTTGAAGTCCATATCACTTTGGGGCCCAACTACTGCAGCAGCTTTATCCCAGGCCTTGATAAGCATTACCTCTCTCCCCTTCTTCCCACACATCCAGACTTTCTGATTCAGTGCTTGTTTTCTCAGCCCATGAACTTAACCAGGATAACCTAATCTGTGCTCTTCTCCCCTGGCCCTCTCACAAGTTTGCTTGTTATGGTTTCGTATTTTCCCCAATAACCAGAAATACTTTGGAAGAGATCCCTGTTCACCAGTACAAATTTATGGGTGTACGCTTCCAAATCTGTCATTTATACCTGTCGTCATCTGTGACACCTGCAAAGCACGAAAGAGCAGCTAGCTTAGGCTGCTGTTGTAGTAAGATTAGTGCTGACAAACTCAATGGTAACATCATTACTTTGTTTTCTGCTCATATCCGTGGCTGCTTATCTGTCATACATTTAAACTATAAACAATCAGAAGTGAAGCTTCTCTTTTTGTCCTGTACTTATAGTGCACCAAGGACATGAGCTGCTGATCTATGATTAAGGGCATCAACAACTACATAAAAACAATAATAATAGAAGAAAGATAAGAGGAGAAGACACCATGATTTAGTTTCTATATAAACCTGGAACAATTTGTTAATGAAATTAAGACGCTTCCTTTATGCAATTATCAGTGAGTATGTCAGCCAAGTCTAACTCACGGTGTGTATCTTTCACTGTGATAATACAGTATTTTAGAACTACATGAAACACACAATTTAGATAAGCTAAGCTGGAATTTATGATCCTTCATTTGTGATCAGTTCCAGAGCACTAGTGTGCATTTTCAATTCAAGATAGGGAAGCAAAGGCTCCACGTCTGAGTTCTTAAAAGCGAGGAGGGAGCTCAAAGAACACTTTCACACTTTATCCCCCTTAAAGTTGATCCAAGAGAACAAACCCAAACATTTTGAAAATACGCTGTTTTCCTCTTTTTTTTTTTTAATGAGAATGTAAAAATGTGAAAATTTATTCTTATTCTGCTCCATTACTCTGTTTTCTAGAAACATAATACATTTTAATGTATTAGTTAAAAAGCCCTTACACCTGGTGAAACACTTCTATTTCAGTATATCTGCTTTTACCTATAGCTCATACTTCACAGCATGAGAAGCTGATCCAAAGGAAAGCAGCATAACAAGATTTTCCAAATACATTGTGATTTGTTTGCAGGAAGACCAGGTATTAATCTGAAAATGCCTGTTTCCGACCTCCTGTTTTATCCACTGTACCACTTGTTTCCCCACAGCTAGAACTAGAATTATACATATTCTTTCATTAGAAAATAATAATGTTTCCTTATTATATAAATTATTTTCTGGAAAAACGGAATATTACAGAAAATATGTCCCTTCCTGGAAATTAAGCCCTGAAGTTATGTACAGTTAAAGCACATAAGTACTTATAAGTAAACAAGACCTATCTCACATAGTGTTAAATTATTTTAACTTTCTGGGTACCCTAAGTCTGAATCAATGACATCACATGAGAAGCCATACCTCAAGTGCCACATTTCTGAATCATACCAAACCCTAGGTATATATACCAGACTCTGCCTTGTCTGAGGATATCTGAATTTGTTTCTATAGATTAAATCCAGACCCAGGTGTTCAAGTCTGGAGAAATGCCCAGATTGCCCTGTAAACTGTAATTCCCTTTGCCACTCACCACTCCCACACCGTCCTGTGTGACCCGCTGTCGTCAGCACACCAGTCACTTTCTGTCCGGTCACTGCACCCTCATTAGCGACCATCCCACTGTGGCAGTAATTACAGCTTCAGCACTTCCAGGGTCCTGGCAAGATTCAGATGTTTGCTTCACTTTCTTGAGAGGGGCAGACTGTGAGCTGCATGAGGCCACAAACTTCAGACAGGCTGCTAAAGCAAAAAGTCACTCTATTATGTTTTCTCTGACACATCAAGAATTCGCCCATTTGAAAGGTGTGGGTGGATTTTAACCTGAGTACACAGGTTTTGGTGAGCTGTGCTCATGCAGTCAGATCCTGTCTGGTTTCATAGCAATCTCACTTGTTCAAAACAGTCAACCTGAGCAACAGCCTCTTAAATTATTGTTAGATACCAGCTGTTTTCATTCAGCTTTCAGAAACACAGTCACAGTTTGTACTCAGCTTGGTGTTATTTTTGAGGCAGACAATGTGCAGAGACACCCTCATCTGAGAGCCTCGGATTAAGTTTGAGATGATAATGTAGCTTGGGTACATCTTGGATACATCTTAAATTAGATTTCTTTTCATTCTACTGCATTTTCATTCTATATTTGGCAGAGTGCCTCTTGCAAGGGAAAGAGATGAATGTTGAAACAATAAAAATGGGTTCTGGGAAGCAGGAAAGATGTAATGTTCAGGGTCCGCTGAATGGGAATTTACAATTCTAAGATAATATTAGCAAAATTCCTTCTGAAGAAGGTTAGGAAGACATGTAGGAAGAAGCAAGGCCAGAGAAAGGAATGTAAACTGGGGCAAGGGAAAGCCCAGGAAGAAACCAAGGATTACTGAGAGAGCAAAAAAGGAAAGATAAGAAGGCCAATCAGTATAGTATGCGTTTTGTCTAGCATTTTGCTGGAATAACAGTGCCAAACATGACTCAAAGTCCACAATTCCCCTGACTGATGCCAGGTCTGGCTTTCTACTTCTACCTAATTCCCATGATTTTGAAAGACCGATACGGGCCCCTTGCAAACGACCTGCCAGTCTTACTCTTGTTTTTGCTTGTCCTTTTCCTCCTGCTGTTCAAGCAAGTCGATGATGCCTATGATAAGGATGGGATACACAGGGGTGCATGAAGAGGCTGGTCAGCATTTGTTAGCAGTCTATAAATGGCATCAAGGCTGAGTTATGGACAGCAAACCTTCTCAGTCACAAAACAATCAATGTCACCCACCAGCAGCCACTGTTATATTGTCCTTTGCTTCAAATAAACTCACTTGAAAGATGTAATAGGAGACACTGGAGTTTGGGGATACTCTTCTGCCATACGGGAAGAGAATTAAACTTTGTTTGTGAAAAACATGGAGGAACTAGTAAAGGGGGAGAAAGTATACCAGAATTTACTGCACTACAAGGAAAAAGAGCACAGGAAGTGACTCGGGACAGTATAATCCAGCCAAAGATGTATCAGGAAATGTTGCTTAGGCATACCTATGAGTTATGCCTAGATCATATTCCAGGGGATTTAACTCTGTTGGTGGTCTATAAGTTGATTACTACAAGTTCAGTAAATGCTACTCCTCACCTTGAGATGATTATGTACAGTGCACAAAATAGAGCAATCGCTGACCAGGTAAGTTCTGCATAAGTCGGTTACCTTTTGTGCCACAATATAACCATCTTGGAGACAATCACATTTATTTTCCTTGTGTTGATGACAAAAATCACAGCTGATGTTTAGAGCTCATTTGAAGACCCTGCAGAGGAAAGGTTGAAATGGCAGGCGGCAGATTATCACTTTCGAACTCTGGCACATCAAGATGATCACAACATCTGTGGACCCAGGAGGTCACATTGTAATAGCTTATTAATGCCTTCAGAGCTTTTCAGGGATCTTTATGGAGTTATTCTACATGAAAAATTAACCCTAATATATACATTCAAAACCTAGATCCAACATGCAGAGTAAAAAGCCCTAGAGAGATGGGTTAAGCTCTAACCTGCTACTTTTCCCACTTTCTTATGGAAGCAGATACGGCAGAAGAGGGGCTGGGGAGCGTGAATACTCTGCACCCACATGGCTACTACTGTGTCATGTACCATGTAAGCACATGCCATGACAGCTAACGGGGCAGGGAGGTGGGGGGCAGCGCTGGGGAGGCCTCTAGCTCAATCCTGTCCTTTCTGCTCAGTCAGGTCGTATCTTCTGGCAGTGTAATGTGGGAGTACGAAGCTTGAAAATGTGCTCAGCATCACTGACTCCCAGGGAATTCTCCTTTGGTGTTGGAAAAGAAAGAAAATACAACACAATTTATGCATGCAGTCACATCACATGCTGCTTCACAAGAAAGGGAAGGAAATGAAATGATACACATGGGAGGCAGACCTGATTACTGAAAATTATATATACACTCTTGAGGTGAACAGCCTTCATCTAATTTGCAGGTAAATTAATGATTTACAAAGCAGTATGGTCTATTAAAAATAAATTTTAGTGACAGACATGCAGCCTATTATGGTGATTTTTCATTTAAATCTTCTAGTTCAATTATTTTCTGTATCTCTGTGCACTATGAGACAAACTGATGGAGAAACAGCAAAGAGCTATACAGATCAGTGGCTTAGCAAAAGGTGAAGAAGAGAGAAAATCACCACAGTATAAGAACAGAATTACCTATTCTAAAGTTAAAATAGAAAACTGAAACTTCTTTTTTTTTTTTTTTACTCAGCACATGAATGAATTCACTCAGCATTACCACAAGTTGTTGCAGAGGCTGCAAGAAAGAAGGGGATGCCATGGAGGACAGAACAAAATAACAGAGTGGGATTCACCAGTGACAATGACCATGTGTGGCTGTAGAAGTCTTTGAAATGCTGATTACCAGAAGCCAGGTGAAGGCACAGCAGGGAAGGAGAAATCCTGCTTTGCCTTGTTTGCTTGAGTGTGGTTGCAGCTTCCAGGGGGAAGGCTGGGGCCCCTCACACCAGCTGGTGTAAAGGCCCTGGGACGGCAGTGGGAGGAAATGACAGCTACAGCAATTTCGAATTGGAGATTTCACCACACTGTGGAAATGCTCCTCTTTATAGGCACCAGACATGTTCACCCACATCCAAGAGAGGTGATTCTGTGTGATTCTGTGGTGCTAGGCAAACCTATGGTCAGACATCAGTTGTGATTCTTAAAATCTAGTTTTCTTTTAATTTAGTTCTTCATTAAAAATCCGTGCAGTAATTTTATAAACTTTCCAATTTGCTAATAGGCTACTAGTTTTCCTTCCAAAACAGTCATATTAGAAATATGATCAATGTAAAAAAAAAAAAAGAAGAAGAAAAAGGAGTATATTTGGTATATGTATCTTTGTGTGGTTTAGTTCGGGGTACTTCTCTAGTGAGAGACTTGCCTTGCTCCATATTGCAGGCAGCAAGGAACGTGACTATTTCCCATTTCTCTATATACACATGTCATATTGTGTGAATATAGATATATATTTTAGTCTGACTTTCGCTTAGCTATCTGGAGGCAACAACTTGTGTCACCGAAGAGCCCCCAGAGAAACAATCCGTTTGCCAACACTGGACTTTATTATAATGGAGAACAAAAACAGCATATGCAGGAAACCATAAAACCCCTCAAGTTAACTGTAGCCAACGGCAAAGAGGCCTGGAGCAGTGGCAGCAAGCCCGGCTCAGGTGGGGCTGCAGGCCAAGCCTGTCGCCTGCAAGTGGCTGCAGTTTGATGTTGTCACCTGTCCCATCACCACCCCTGCCTGTTTATCTTCCCTGATTTCAACTTGTGCTCAATCCCAAGAGAAAATATATCGATAACCACACAGCACGGGCACAGCGACGTGCTCAAGGTGGGTGTTCGGGCGCACCCCCCCAGCAGGGATCCTGCCCACCCCACCCCCCGCACCACCCGGGGGAGGATGCCCCGACACCTGTGTGGCGAGTCTCGGGATATGTCGAGTCCGCAGGCAGAGACATATGATTTGCAAATGGCTTTGGGAAGGAAAGGCACTGTATACAAAAGGCGAACCAGGAAACCTCCCGGGCAATGGGCGGCGTGGAGCTGCCGATGGGGTTTTTTTGCATGGCAAATACAACACAGGAATTCACGGGGATAAGGCTGGGCAAACATTAACCTCCTGTGCCGGTGGCTTTGCGAAACAGCCGGCACAACGTCTCTTTTCGTTTGTTGCTCCTTTTTCATGGAAAAGAGTTTATGGCTCAAAGCCAGCTGTAAATTAACAGCTAAGTGAAACCATTATGTCAGTGGGATGCTTTGAGCGGTTTACAAAACACTGTTCAAGGTACGATGCATATTCCTACGCAGGAGGGGAAGGCAGGCGGGTACCCGTGAGACCACGGTCGAATCCTAAGGAGGTCACCGGCCCTCTCCCCGGCCGGGACATCCCCCACCCCGGCGGGCAGCGCGGAGCTGGGGGCAAGGACTGCTCCGGGCCCCCTGAACCCCTCCGGGCCTCCGCCCCGCGCATTCACATAGCTAATGGCACGGATGGCCGGGCGTTTGCAAGCGCTTTGCATTAGAAAGACTTCCATTACAGGTGCCCAGGAGGAACTATTTGGGATGGGAGGTGGGCAGCGGGACTCACTGCTGCCGGGGTCTAGCGCGGCTTGCTCGCTCCGGCGGTTCACACCCAGAAAGTACAGACAGAAAGAAAAAACAAAACAAAAAACCAAACCGCAAATCAACAACAACAAACTCCACACAACTCTTAAAACGGAAAATAATCTCAACCGACGGTGCCAGGCCGAGCTGCCCGGAAGGAGAGGCATGGCCCGCTTGCCTCCCGGCTATAACGCACCGCCGGGAGCTGGGGAGAAGCAAATCCCCCACACCACCGGCCTCGCCCTGCAGCTGCGCAACACGGGCTCCCCCCGCCCCCGTCACCTGGAGCTGACCGCTCAACTGCACGAAGCCGCCGAGCCCGGGCCTCTCTTCCCGGCGGCCTCGGCCACTCCCCAGCCGGGCCCCAGCGCCCCCCGTCCCCGGGAGGAGGGCGGTTCAGCGTGGCGGCCGCCCCTCCCCTGGTCCCTCCCGGCGGGGCGGCCGTGGGGCGGTGGCTCTGCGCTGCCGCCGAGGCCGAGCCGAGCCGGGCCGGGCCGGGCCGGCGCTCCGCCGGGCTGCAGGCGCCGCAGCCGGACAGGGGAGGAAAACCCGCCCGGAGGGGGCTGGGGCGTAACAATGATGACAAGAGCAGCCCAGTGTTAGGGTTCAGTTCCAGCTGATTTTATTTCCTTCCCGAAGAAAAAAAACAAAAACAAAATAAACAAACAAACAAAAAGGTTATTTACAGAAGGTATATCAACAATCTGACAGGCAGTGAACTTGACATAGTTAGCTGGCATGATATTTTTTTTCTTCTTTCCCAACGTTGCGCTGTGGGTGATCGTTAGACCAAAAAAAAAAAAAAAAAAAGCTACACAGCATATTGCACAGGATGGATGACCAAAAAAAAAACCAAAAAGAACAAAAAAGTTAAACCCTTAACGGAACCACCTCATTAGGCAGACGTCCTAGTGCCTGTCATGTTATATTAACATACATAAACACACAATCTTCTTTTTTGCTTATTATAATACAGACTTAAATGTACAAAGATGTTTTCACTTTCTTCATCTTAAACACAACAGCTATAAACCTGAATACATATGCTATCATCATGCCATAAGAGACTAAAACAATTATATTTAGCGACAAGTAGAAAGGATTAAATAGTCAAATACGAGAATGAAAAACGCAGTACAATAGTGTCGCGAACTCAAACCGGCATTTCGATAGATCCAGTGGTTTAAACGGCACGTTTTTGCTTATAAAAAAGTGCAAACGATGTGGTTTACAAGTTAAAGGTACAGGATCCCTTCTGTGTGAATGCACCAGTTGCTTGACTTCATTTCGGGACAAGTTTTTCCCCAAGCCGGTAGCATACAGTGTATCCGCCTTCGTCCTCCCTCTTCCCTGGAGCTGCCCCGGCCCCCTCCGCCCCCTCCCCGGGGAAGACTGAGGGCCGTGGAGCGGGCGCTGGCGGCGAGGGATGCTGTCCCTTTAAGATGCCTGCAGATTGGAGTGTAAACATGGACAAAATAGGGGCTGACTCGTGGGTGTGAGAGTGTGAGTGAGCGTGAGCGCGCACACGCGTGTGAAATACTAACCAGCGGCCCTGTTGTTAAAAATCAGGAAATCCAAACAGCGATTTACACCGATTTACACCCCCTTTATATATTTTTTACAAAAATACACTGAGAAAATAATCAAACGTTTTCATCTCTCTTTTCTTTTGTTTTTAAAAGTGTCAAAAGTCTACATTTAAATATAAAAAATTAAAAGTTAAAACTCTAGCCCTTCAGTGAAGGAGACATAAAAATGGTGCGGGTAACAACGAGAACTACCAAAAAAGGACAAAGAAATACAAGTCAAAAATGTTTGGCCAGTATAAATACGTCCACTTATAAAATGGCATCTGATTACATTTACAAGGAAAAAAATAAACAAAAACAAAACCACAAAACAATACGAGGATGGAGCATCGGTGAGAAAAAAAACAGTCTTTTCATTTACAGCTATAAGGAACAAACACATACATACTCTGAGAAAAATTTTGGTCCTGAATTTTCTTTTTTTAAAGTCCAGCACAGATTTGAGTTGCGTTTGAATCCTTTAAAGAGTTAAGAATGAAAAAAAGCTGGTGATATTTTTGTAGGAATCAAACATAGCGCCATCTATCTGCTTTTATATTATCCTAACACTAATTTTTAACTGTTCAACAGTCTTACAGAAATCTTAAAAAGATAGACATGATAACATGCTATATTAAACCCCACCAGTGAAATAATCCAACACCATCACGATTCTGAAAAAAACTACTATTTTTTTTCTTTTTTTTTTGCATTTTCGGTCTTTTTTTTTTTTTTTTTTTTCCAAAAGCCATCGCCCTCCATTTCCCCTGTACCACATCATGACAGAAACTGTTCCCACTCGGTCTCTGTTTCAAAAGTTTTCAGTGTTCTTGAAGTTTCAGCCTTATTCTTCTCTCTACATTTGACATAAGGTGACTGAGAAAAGCGCTGCCGCCACCTCATCTGTACGTGCAAATCCATTTCAGTTTATTATTATCTTCCTCCCACTGTATTTCCAAAACAGCTCTCAAGTCTAGCTCTTCTTTGCTTAGCTAGGATCTTAGTCCAGTTCCCAGTTCCATCTGCCTCCTCCTTCTCCCATTATCGTCCTCCTTTCACTGCAGAAGAAACCGGGACAAGATTTCTCCCCGAAAACGTGAACCTTGCAGGGGCTTGAGTGGATCCGTTTGTTTTTCTCCTTTTTTTCAAGCAATTCTAATCGCTCTTTCGCACGAAAGGGTGAACGCTCAAGACATCCAGTGTGCGTTCAGCACAGTGCATCGCTCCCCCTCCTCTTTAT
The DNA here is from genome assembly GCF_037038585.1 of Patagioenas fasciata. Taxonomy (NCBI): domain Eukaryota; kingdom Metazoa; phylum Chordata; class Aves; order Columbiformes; family Columbidae; genus Patagioenas; species Patagioenas fasciata. The sequence continues at coordinate 99,461,374 of NC_092521.1, read as the reverse complement.
TCGTATAAAGTGGGCAATAACAAAGAACCCAGAGGTGTGTGTGGTTCCCCCCCCCTCCCACTCCCCGCTTCTCTGTTTCACTTTTCAGGAAATAAAAAGGAAAAGGAAAGAGACAGCGTCTCGTTCCCGCCAGTCTCCGTAAAATCAACGTCAGGCTCGTCTCCCGGAGGGGGTGTGTGCGGGTCCGTCTCCAGCCAGAGGATAGGGAGTGCTGGCCGTTCTGCACGGAGAGCGCGATCCCGCTCCCGCCGCCGCTCTTCCCCAGCACATAAGGCAGTCTCATCAGACCCTTCCCGAAACAAAACAAAACAAAACACAAACAAAAACACAACAACAACAACAACAAAAAAAGAAACAAAAGCCCCCGGCGGGGTGGTCGAGTCCTGCCGACAACGCGCCTCTGTGCCTCCTCCAGCAGGGCCCGGCTCTCGCTTCAGTAAGTGAAGACCAGGTTGGAAATGCTGGACTCCAGCCAGTCCCCCGAGATCATCTCACTTACCTCCGGCGTGCAGTAGTCCGGGAACTCGAAGTGCGAGCCCGAGCCGGGCTCGAAGTTAAAATCTAGGTCCCGGTCGAGCACCGAGGAGCTGAAGCTGCCTAGGGACATGCTCTCAAAGCCGGGGCTGGGGTTCAGGTCCAAGAGGTCGTCCTCAAACTCGTCGTCCGACGAAGAGGAACCGGAGGAGGAAGAGGACGAGGAGTGGGAGGACGCGGAGGAGGAATGCGCCGTCGAGGGGGCCGGGGAGGAGGCACGCAGGCTGGTGTAGCTGCGGTGATCCGAGGGCGAACCCGAGCCGCAGGGCGAGGGGCAGGCGGCGCCGCCACAGTCCCCGTCGGGCCGCCCTGCCCCACCGCCCCCTTCCTCGTAGAGGCTCAAGGGGTCGCCGGCCTCCGCCGAGCTGCTCAGTGTGGGGCTGCCAGGCACAGCGCTGCCGGGTGAGGCGGAAGCGGCCGCCGCCTGCCCGCTCCCGAAGATGTATACCCGCTTCAGCTTCTTCTCGGCCAGTGGCTTCCCGGGAGCCACGGGCGCGCCCGCCGCCCCCCGGGGCTTGTACAGCGCCTGGTGCTCGGGCGGCAGCAGCGCGGCCGGTGGCTCCCCGGAGAAGGGGGCGGCCTTGCCGCCCGCCGCCGCCTTGCCGTGGGGCTTGCCGCCCGCGCCGCCACCGCCCGCGGGGGAGGGCTTGGAGCCGCCGCCGCTTTTCTTCGGGGCGGGTTTCGCGGAGGCCGCGGGGCCACCGGTGCCGCCGCCCGCGCTGCCTCCGCCGGCGCCGCCCCCGCCGCCCTTGTCCGCCTTGTCACCGGGCTTGGCGGAGCTGTTGCCCGACTTCACCTTCTTCCTGGGCCGGTACTTGTAGTCGGGGTAGTCCGCCATGTGCTTGAGGCGCAGCCGCTCCGCCTCCCGGATGAAGGGAATCTTGTCGCTGTCCTTGAGCAGCTTCCAGCGCTTGCCCAGGCGCTTGGAGATCTCGGCGTTGTGCATATCGGGGGACTGCTCCATGATCTTCCGCCGTTCGATCTGCGACCACACCATGAAAGCGTTCATGGGCCGTTTGATGTGCCCGCTGGGCGTCTTGCACCAGCTCGGGTCGTCCGCCTTGCCCCCCGTGGAGGCGGTGGAGCCCGGTGTCGGGGAGGAGGCGATGCCCAGCTCGATGCCGGCCCCGGAGTCTGAGGTCTCCGCGGCCAGCAGAGCCTCCGTGTTCTCCGCCGTGTTGGTCTGCTGCACCATCGCGACGGCGAGGGTCTCGCCGGGGCTCAGCGCCGCTCCGGCGCGGGGCAGGGCGCGCAACTTCTCACAGCGGCACCGGTGCGGCGCAGCCGGCCGCGCAGCTCCCCGCAGCCGCGCCCCCGCTCCACGCACCACTTGTACTTCCACACCGGCGCCTCGTCCCCGGCGGCGCGGTCCTCTGCCCCTCGAGGCGGCGGCGGGACCGCCCGCGGTCACACAGAGTTTCTGCAAAAGCAGCGCCGCAAGCCGCCAGTCCAAGTTTGCGTTTTTTTTTTTTTTTTTTTTCTCAGAGTGCTTTGGGTTTGGTTTTTTTTTTTTTGGAGGGGGGTGTCGCTCTACTTTTTTTCCGCACCACGTCGGGTCTCCCCCCTCCCCGAAGCAGCTGGTCCAGTTCACAAGCGCTTTTCGCCCGCCCCAGGCGTTTCAGAAGAGCAGCGCGCCTGCCGCCGAAAGTCTCGCAGCGCTGGGCACGGCCAGCGTGCACCGCCGCGGGGGAAGGGGGAGGCGGCGCGCCCCCAAAGCCCCGAAAACCCCGGCTCCAGGACTCGTCGTGGCGGCGGAGTCGGCGACCAGGACTTTGTGCAGGTAGAATTTGTCACTTGCGAGGTACTGAGCGAAAAGAAAACCCCTCAGGGAAAAAAAAGAAAAAAAAGAATAATTGTAAATCGGAAAAAATCCCCGAGGAAAAAAAAAAAGCGCTCGTGCATGAACGAGTGTGTACGTCCCCGGCAGGAAGGGCAGCGAGCCGGGCACCCAGCCCCGTCCTCCTCCTCTTTCTCCGCCGCCGGTGCTGCCGCCGCTCCGCGCGCGCGGAGCCCCGCCGCGCCCCCCGCCGACCCGCGCGCCTGCCCGCCGGGCGATGCCCCGCGCCCCCCGCGCGCCGCGCCGCGCTCCGCCGGCTGCAGCTGAGAGCGGACCCCGCGCCCGCCCCGCGCCGCTTTATCCGTTCGCAGCGCGCCCGCCCGCCAATCGCGCGCTGTATCCAACGCCTCCGCGTGCCAAGCCCCGCCCGCCGCCCCGCGATTGGCGGCCGCCGCCGCGCGGTAATAATCGCCGCGTGCAATGAGAAGCGCCCGCGCTGACCTCATTCCCGGCGGCGGGGCGAACTTTTTAAAAGGGGCAGGAGGGCAGCCCCGCGCACCGCCCCGCGCCCCGCCGCGCACGTGCCCGCGCCCCCCAGCCGCCACCCCCCTCACCCCTTCGCCGCGCTCCTCCTTACCCTCCTCCCCGCCGGGGAAAAATTAGGAAATCAGTAAAAATCATCATAATACAAATAATAATAATAAAAAAAGGAGTAAAGAAAATAACCCGGCCCGCCCCCGCGCGCGGCGTCTGCGGGAGGAGGTCGCGGAGGGGGCAGGCGGAGGGTTCCGCGGGGGCGGCCGCAGGCACCTGGCCGCACAAAGGGACAGGGCTGCCACCGGCTCCCTGGGGGTCGCGGAGCGCCCGGTGTGCGCGCCCCCATGTGCACGCCTCCCCTTCCCCCCTACCCGCCCACACACCGGGTGTTACGGAGGGGTCGTCACCCCTCGAGAAGTGCCCGCGAAGCGCTGCCGTCACGCCCCCTCCGCCACGGAGTTGGAGCCGAGCGGCGCCAGGGGTGGGACGGGAGGCACGGCAGGCACCTCCCGCGGAGCGGCGGGCCTCGTACAGGCGGCGGCGTTAATTAGTCGCCGTCACCCACCTCAACCCCATCCCCGCGGCTCGGCGGGAGGCAGAGGTGCTACCCTTACTGCCTGCTCAGCCTCCGCGCCCTCCCTTGCGCTCCGCCACCGGCCGCTCCCACATGCCGCAGCTCCGCCGCGCCGCCCGACCCCGGAGGGGCTGCGGCTGGGGGGCCCAGCCCGGCCCCGCCGGGTCCCCCGGGAGCGGGAGGGACCACTGGGGGAAAAAAGCGATGCTGGGCCTGTAGGCAAGTACCAGCCTCCCGGGGCGGAGGTACTGCTGTGCCTGCTCCCCCTCCCCCTGCCCCACTGAGCAGGGTCCCGCCCCCTCCCCCTACTGCTTCGGTGCCAGTCCAAGGGCACCGGGAGTGCTGTTTCATCTCATTTTCCCCTCCCTCCGCCCTACAAGGATCAATAGAGAATCCAAACAGGGCACCGGTGATACGTGCTGTGAAACACCTCTGAAGGCCCCACAGCGTTAAAAACCCACCATAGTCAGGTCAAGGGGATGGTAAGGCTATAAAAAAAATTGCAATATTACTCCCCAAAGATTCCTCACTTCATTCATCAGGCCAGGGACCAAAAAGACTGTTAGACAAAACAGGTGTGATTTTTTTGTTGTTGTTCCACACAACACCAGCTAAAAAGACTTCTTAAATCAGAAAGAAATCGTTGGAAACAGCTGAAATGTCTAGGAAAGCAGTCTAAAAATAAGTTACTTCTTTTTTGAAAGAAAATTTAAGGTAAGATCCTTTAGCAGGGTTTCTAGCTGGCTTGAGAACAAGCTTTGAATATTAAGATTCCACACTGGACTCAAACTACTACACTGTCATGAAGTGTTGAGAAAAATCCTAAATCCCTAATATCTCCCTGGGTAGGTCACCTACATTACTGAGAGTGTTTACAAAGATGCAACCTAATTTATTGCTTTGCTTGCAAAAATAACACTGTTTCCTCTTTCAGCTTCTGGTAAGCATTGGATACAATGTTGCTTTCTAGCAACACTGACGACATCCAGCGACATCAGTGGAGTTTCTCACCTTTACACTTCATGAGAAGTAAATCACTCTACGTTTTTCCCCTGGCACTCCAAACATCAAGTCTGTTTTACCATGTACCACCAACACCTATATAAAGGGAGGCTCACAGTGGTTTTGGTGTCAGGAGTTAAGTACTGGGCTTATTTACACCCTTTGTATTCATGTGTAGCAGCGTGAAAAACTAGGACTGGGAGCAGCCAGTAGTTTCTGGCTGCTCCACCTGTTAGCATGATATCCAAAAGGATTTCAACCCCCACCTATCATGTTTTATGTATAAAAATCAACTTGTTTAAACAGCAAGCAAAATATTCTCATGTCTCTACACACAGGTGTAGAGCAGAACAAACGAAAACTGACAGGCAGAGACACAGAAAGAAGCAGCTTTAGAGAAGCTTTTTGCTCAGTTGTGTTACAGTGTGCAAGGTCTTGGCCGCCAAGAACAAAAACTATCTCCAGGTGAATTAAGTGCTATCTTGATGGAAGCAGTCACATTGATTTAATCTTGGTTCAAAAGTTTGTAAGTGGGGTGGACAGAAGAGTATTGTTTCCTAAATGAAAACTTTATAAAAGTGCAATTTAGAACTGCTTTATAAAGCAATTGTAAGAATACAATGTGAAACTCTGTCAAAGCACTTTACTGCAATTTCTTTGCAGATTCCTTGAAGTTAATTGCTTCCACCTCTAATCCTCCTGTGCTGGACTGAAAGTGCCTTCCAGCTCCCCGGATTTTTAAGCCTAGGTGTAAAGCATCGGCACTCACCTTCCATCTGAAGTGCAGTTTTAAGGGCATTGGCAAGATTTCCTCACGTTTTCCAAATTAAAAAGCCTCAAAACTTCATTCTATTTCCTGCAGGCTTTGTAAGGCCGGGGCTCGGGGAAGGGACGCGAGGTGGCAGCGCTGAGCCTCTCCTGGTAGACGTGGGAAAACGCGGAGGTATCGAACCCAAGATTTTTTTTTTTTAAATTATTATTATTTCCCCATGGTTTTACTGAGCACCATAGCGCTCTAAGTTTCTAACCGAAATTCAGGAGGTTTGCATACAAGAGCTCTCAGAGCGGCGATGCCTACACCCGTACGCCGCCGAAACACTTTGCAATTGGCCACAAACCTCATCAGGGGGATGCAAGGGCTTTGGATATTAATGACACCATTCTCACACGTACAGCTGAGAACCGGAACCTGCAGTTTGCCTTGGACATGGAGCAAGAGAGCTTGTTCCGAAATAAAGCTTATGGACAAATCTGCAGTAGTACTGGGCGCTACGAGCATTGATTCAAGGTTTTATCTGTGAAGCAGACCGCAGTCCCTATCGTTGAAAACGCCGATTTAGCACCGCCGATTTCCACCCCCCGCCTCTTTCTTAAACCGAGGATTACTAGTGCTCAGGCTTATTTCATTGCAGCCCTCGCAGCTGATCTTTTCCACACCCCCAGCTCTTTAGACTTGTGAGAAACGCTTTGGAGTCGACTCCGGCTGAGCATTCGGGAGGCAAACCTTCCCCTCCCGCTAAACATGCTCCTGCATGTCCCCGTCGGCACGGAGCGTTTATGCTGCTCCGCCTCGGCGCTGCGCTGCCCGGTCAGCCCCCCAGCTCCACCAGCCGCCTTTTACCCTCTGTAGCCGCCCCCGCGGGGCAGCAGACGCAGCTCCCCAGACCCCTGAGAAGCGGCGGGCTCATCTTCTCGCCGGGCTGTGCATGGCAATTAACGGGGGTTAATTAACACGCACGTTAATTCTACACTGTTACCTGAACACACACCTTCACCGCCCTGTGCTCAAAGCTCACCCTCTCTCCTTAACCACCCGCCCTTGCCCAGCGCAACGGGGACCCCCAGGACTCCTCTTCATCCCCGGCGCTTTCGCACCCGAGCAGCGGGATCCTGTCCACGCTCGACGGTAAACACGGATAGGCACAACCACTCTCCTGGGCCGCGCCGGGCGCCTCCAGCCCGCGCAGGGATCAAAAATCCAATTGTAGGGGACGCGAGGGCACAGATGGGGGGGAGCCTGCCCCCTGTGGAGGAGGGCGCTCCACGGCCGCGCACTGTCCTCATCGGGGGAGGGAGGGGCGGTGCCTGACAGTGAGAGGCTTTCCGCGCTCCCTCCGCAGAAAGCGCCCCGTCGGCTGCGCGGACCGAGGTCTCCGCGGCGGTGCGGGGGCAGGTGGCGGTGCCCCTGGGGGACTGAACCCACGTGAGGAGCGTTCACCTGCACGGAAGAAGCAGGGCCCTTCCCCGCGCATGTCATGAGCAGTAACAGCAGCGGGTCGTTTAGCGACCCGAAAGGAAATGCTGCGGCTAATGAGGGCGGCTCCCGGGACCTCTTGTGGCCCGTCGCTCCGTCACAGGCATCCACACGGTGGGGAAAGGTGGCGTTTTATTTTCCTGAAAAAAAGCCAAACAAAGCAGAAAAACATAACAAAACAAAATCAATCAATCAATCAATCAAACAAACAAAACCCCAACACCCCCCAAAAAACAAAAAAAACCAAAACACCCCGAAACGTATTACTTCTGAGTGTGTTTCTGTCTGCACCTGAAATTCATTTCTGTAACATATATTTTGCCTTGACATTCTGTGCCGCATGTTAAAGAAGCATATCAGGGTAATTTCAGCCTTCTGGAATTGCAAATGCCAAGGCCACACCAGAGGTATGCTGCTGAAGAACACCTTCCTCACCATCTTTCTGTTGCCTGTGTTGATCAAAGAAGAACAAAGTTGGCGAGATTCTTGCCTTTAAGGGGGGAAAAAAGCTCTGGCTTTTGAAATAACATGATGATAGTGGATATTCATGATCAAAGATGAGCATGCTTAAGGATCAGGAGTAAACTGAGACATGAAAGTGGGTCCTCTTTCTTTGACGTGTTTGCAAGAAGAAAACTCCATAGTACAATTGCATCACTCCGATTCACAGAGTACATTTATTCAACGTGATTCATAAACACTTTGAACTCTCCCTGATATATTTCTTCTGAATAACTTTTATTACTGGCAAGTGTTTTATAGAGGGTATTATTTACTTAGGCATGAAAAATCTGTTGCCTAAAGTTGTATGGTATTGTTTCCTTCAAAAATGTATGTTCACTTACATTTTACTTGAATACCAGCCTTCACAAAGATACCCAGTGCTCTTGTTATGAGAACGCTGAGACATTTCTCACTCATTTAATACAATAAGTAGGTAAGAAGCCATTTGCGTATACATATTTATATTAATTCAGATATTAATCACTTATATGGAAATGTTTGGTTTGGGAAGACAGAAACACCTCTCCAGAGAATTTTAATAATAAAATATGATAATACCTTCTATCCTCTATTCACTTTGGTGACTTTTTAAGTTGAAACTTGTTCTGTAAGAATAACACAAGTTCAAAAGCTTGGTTAAAAAAAAAAAAAAAGGAAAAGAAACTCAGAAAACACATTGCTTGCATTTACTTAAAAGGAATATTGCAACCCCTATCCAATCCTATAAGATTTAGTAAACACATATTTTTTAAAAGCTTCATATAAGAAAAGCTTTTACTCAATTTTTAAAGCTATTTTGGCAAGCCTTTTCTGAGAAGTAAAGGGCAACGTAGACACAAGTTTGAAGAGGAATTACTGGTCTGCTGCATATATAGAAGCAGATTGGATATGCATGAGCTGCAGCTGCTGTGAAGGCCACCCCATGAAAGGCAGCCCATGAGGAGAGCTGTAACTGATGCGTGCCTGCAGCCAACCCTCTGGCAGGGCTTAGCCTTTTTTCATAGAATTATTTTGTTTGGAAGAGACCCTTAAGATCCTTGAGTCCAACTGTAACCTAACTCTAGCACTAAACCATGTCCCCAGGAACCTCATCTACATGTCTTTTAAACACCTCCAGGGATGGTGACTCAATCATTTCCCTGGGCAACCTGTTTCAATGCTTCACAACCCTTCTGTGAAGAAGTTTTTCCTAATACCCAATCTGAACCTTCCATGGCACAACCTAAGGTCATTTCCTCTCATCCTATTACTTGCTACTTGGGAGAAGAGACAAATACCCTCCATGCTACAACCCCGTTCCAGGTAGTTGTAGACAGTGATCAGGTCTCCCTTCAGCCTCCTTTTCTTAAGGTTCAACAGCACCAGTTCCCTCAGTTGTTCCTCATAAGACTTGTGGTCCAGACCCTTCACCGTCTTCATAGCTTCCCACAGGAGTATTAAGGAAGGAGTGTCCCCCTCCTTCAGACCACTGCACTTTCTGAATGTGCTCCTCTGTTCTGCCCCTTACTGTTCCTCCCAACCATCTGTATGCACCCTCCCTGCTTGCTCTTACTTTCCTGTGCCTTCTCCTACAAGCTAGTCGCTACCACTCTCATAACGTTCAGCTCATCTTTTCCTGCCATCTCTACAAATGCGCAAACAGCTGCAAGAAGACAGTTCAGTAGGAGCCCACACAGTACTAAGATTGAAGTAATATTTCCACCCACTTCCACAACATTATGATGTCACCCAGGCTTTTGCATTGTTGATAAGACGGAGCTACAAAACCACTGTGCACCAAATTAAATTTGGGTTGGTTTTATATATCATTTAGTGGGATGTTGCATGCTACCTAATTCAGTGTATGAATGACTCCTTGTCTTAAGCAAAACCCTTTTTATACTTAGTACTCCTGGAAAGGAGGCATAAGGTAATCCCTGTGCATATAGGAAACATAGTTCTTCTAAAACGTAAGTCTTAACATTTCTAGCTTGTTCCTTGTGAGACCATTTATTGACTGATATATTCAAGGTAATTAAATTGAAAAAAAAAATAAAGAAAAAATCTTGCATAGAATTTAGTTGTGATCATTGTCTCTTTTTTTGGTAAACTCTGGGTTATTCATGGATGCTTACCCACAGGATCCAACTCTAAGCACAGAAAATTCCTTCAGCAACCTGTGTACAGTTGAGGTTTATCCATGCACTCCTAAGATAGTTCTGGCAGGGGCAGAAAAACTCTGGAGCAGCATTCAGCTTTTGACCAGCCAGAAGACTGCCCCTAGGCAGATCCAGAGTTAGTGTGGGAGCTTTCTGGAGGCTTTCTGCAAAGACTCCAGAAGAGGCTGTTGTCAAATAATGCTGTTTACCGTTCAGAACAGAATGGTGGAGGTAATAGCTGTGATTATTTTAAATGTCTTTAATTTTAGGATCTCCTGAGGCATGGAAATAACTGTGACTAAACCCAGCAGTGTCACATCATTAAGCCTGGTCTTAAGAGTGGTCCATCATTTTCTAATATTTCAACTTCAGACAACGTTCAGTATTTTTTAATCACAAAATTGCATCTGTACTCAAAAATTCATTGCCTTCATTCAGCCCTGCAATCTTCAGATGTAACAGATTAACTTCTGTCATACAAATTTTACTTAATTTTTCTAATTTGGTGTTTCTGATGCACAGGTCAGAAAAGCAACAGCAGGTTCTGGTGGGAAGTGGCAAAATACATTTTAATCTAAAAGGAATGAGAGAAAAAAAGTATTTTTATTACTTTTTTTTTTTTTCCCTTTTGTTCTCAGGACAAACACTAGTTTGGCTTTCTTCCTGATTTCCTTCCCTGTAATTGTTCTTAATGATGGTGGTGGTGTGACAATTAGGAAATAGATTTTTTTTTTCCTATCATCTTTTCTGAATAGATTGCTTAAATGATACCGTTCTGTACTTGTCAGGGTCTGTTCTACAATCTCCATCACCTACTTTGCTTATACTGCTTCTGCAGAATAAGGTTACTGGTTTAATATTAAACATGTATATTTATTTTAAAAAATAGATATATTTTCAAAAGCTTGTTTTCTCTGAGAATTGTACCTTTTTGAATGGAATTTCAGAAAGAGGTGGTAGAGTTCTACACTACCATACGTACCCTACACTACCCTAGCTGTCACAGTCAAGAACTGTACACACAAGTAACCTCAGTGTGCAAGTGTGCCCAAGTGAGGCCGGACATCTGAATTTGCATTGATTTATACAGTCTGTATTTAAATTTGATTAATTGCTATCAGAAAGAACAAATTGTTTGTATGGAACCGTAGGAAGCTAGAATATTATACACTGTTTCATAGTCCAAGAATCAGGCATTTTGCATGTATTATTCCAAAATTTTAATTCTCAGTTCACGTGTTTCACTAAAACACAAAGTCTTATCTAAGTATCAGAAATGAATTAAAAGAACCTGAGCTGTTAGATTTTGCTTTATAAAACTATTGAGTATAAGAAGATGCTAGTGTATAGTAATTTTGTGGATTATTAACATTGTAGATGAAAAATGTGTGAAATATTGCACTCCTGCAAACAAAGATCTTCCATAGGAAGATTATCTGCTAAACACCTCTTTGTTTTATTGGGACTGCCTTTGAAATTGGACAAGTAAATCTTGTTGATATATCAGAAAATATCCCTGTATTCAGGAAAAACTATGCACATCCAATTAGTCTATTCTTACTCTCATTTCATTCAAAGAAAAAAAAACCTTATTTTAGTGCCTGTCTGTGGGATGACTTCCCGAAGTTATTAGTCTGCTCAGAATTGTTAGTAAGTTACACAGTTAGATATCAAATAAGATGCTTTAAAATGACCTTATGACCCAAGATTCTCCCAGATAATACAGAAAGTTGGCATTTAGACTATCCTTGCTCAGACTTCACAGTATCACAGTATGTTTGGGATTGGAAAGGACCTCAAAAGATCATCTAGTCCAATCCCCCTGCTGGAGCAGGAACGCCTAGGTGAGGTCGCACAGGAACATGTCCAGGTGGGTTTTGAATGTCTCCAGGGAAGGAGACTCCACAACCTCCCTGAGCAGCCTGTTCCAGTGCTCTGTCACCCTCACTGAGAAGTTTTTGCTCAAATGTAAGTGGAACCTCTTGTGTTCCAGCTTGATCCCATTACCCCTTGTCCTATCATTGTTTACCACTGAGAAGAGCCTGGCTCCATCCTCGTGGCATTCACCCTTTATATATTTATGAACACTAATAAGGTCACCCCTCAGGCTCCTCTTCTCCAAACTAAAGAGACCCAGCTCCCTCAGCCTTTCTTCATAAGGGAGGTGCTCCACTCCCTTAATCATCTTTGTTGTCCTACGCTGGACCCTCTCCAGCAGTTCCCTGTCCTTCTTGAACTGAGGGGCCCAGAACTGGACACAATATTCCAGATGGGGTCTCACCAGGACGGAGTAGAGGGGAAGGAAAACCTCTCTCGATCTACTGACCACCCCCTTGTAATACACCCGAGGATGCCATTGGCCTTCCTGGCCACAAGGGCACAGTGCTGGCTCATGGTCATCCTGCTGTCCACCAGGACCCCCAGGTTCCTTTCCCCTACACTGCTCTCTAATATGTAATTTCCCAACCTATACTGGAACCTGGGGTTGTTCCTGCCCAGATGCAGGACTCTACACTTTCCCTTGTTAAATCTCATCAGGTTATTCCCCGCCCAATTCTCCAGCCTGTCCAGGTCCCGCTGGATGGCAGCACAGCCTTCTGGAGTGTCAGCCACTCCTCCCAAGTTAGTGTCATCAGCAAACTTGCTGATAGTACACTCAATTCCCTCGTCCAAATCGTTAATGAATATATGGAATAATATTGGCCCCAGTACTGACCCCTGAGGCACTCCACTAGATACTGGCCTCCAAGTGGACTCCGCACCATTGACTACCACTCTCTGGCTTCTCTTCTTAAGCCAGTTTGCAACCCACCTCACTACTCTATTGTCTAGACCACACCTCCTCAACTTAGCTGTGAGGATGCTGTGAGAGACTGTGTCAAAGGCTTTACTGAAGTCAAGGTATATAGACCACATCCACCGCCCTGCCATCATTCATCCACCTTGTTACATTCTCATGAAAGGCTATGAGGTTGGTCAAGCATGACTTACCCTTGGTAAAGCCGTGCTGACTGCCCCTAATGACCCTCTTATCCCTGATATGCCTTGAGATGACACCGAGGATAAGCTGTTCCATTACTTTCCCAGAGACAGAGGTGAGGCTGACCGGTCTATAATTGCCCAGGTCCTCCTTCTTGCCCTTTTTGAAGACTGGAGTGACATTTGCTTTCCTCCAATCCTTGGGCACCTCTCCCATTTCCCAAGACTTGGCAAAAATGATGGAGAGCGGTCCAGCAATGACTTCATCATGCACGTTTCCACCAAGAGCCTGAGATCTCCTTTGTGCACTTGTCCTGGAAACTGGTCTTTGTGGAGATTGCGAGGTGGAAGGAAACAGTGCCAGTGGGTGTGTGGTTGCTGCAACATACCCGCACACTGACTGTTTTAACCTCAGGGTTGGAACAAACAGCAGCTGCCCACGTGTGCCCCGATGGGGGAGGTCTGAGGCACTTACTTTGTCTCAGCGCAGATCTTATGGTTTTCCTCATGCTCTTATCCCTGTGACATAAAGCGCCTTCTCATGCCTCTACCAGTATGGTGCAGAAGTTACATGGTTCCCAGTGTAGATGTTTTGTGTGGGACAAAAGTAAGAGGGATAAAAGGCTCCATCTTGCGTACCTAATACCTGGTGTGTAACACTCATTCTGAAGGCACACGACTCTCAAGGAACGTATCTGAGGCATCACAGCACGTCGCCAATAGAAGCACGTGCATATGTGCACGTGTTGTACTGAATAATTCTGTGTATGGTCTTTTCTCCCTGTGTATATAAACAGGAAAAAAGAAATTGCTGGCAGAAACAAGTAGTGAGAGCACTGGAGAAAAAACAATATTTAACTTACAGAGCTGAAAAAGACAGAAGAATATCAAATTCCTGTAGAAGCAGACACTGAAGACACTTTTTAGAATAGATGTAAAACGCAAGCTGCAGTGTAGTGCAAAAATAACCTGAGCTAGCTTTAAATGAACCATCTCAGGTACCAGAAATACTAGTAGCTGCTTTTAGGTTTTCACCCTTGATTTAAGCATCCCATCAGCTGTGACTCAAGGCTAGCTCCGGTTCTCTGAGGGGAAGGGGCTGTGGTGCAGTTAGGTTTTGTTCTCTAGTTCTTTTTCCCTATGCACAACTCTGTTCTTAGCTCCTACTGGGGGCAAAGAGCCCACCAGGTGGGCACCAGTAGACTTTTGGTTCCTTTACACAGCTTCACTGGGGTGAGTTCAGAGAAGGACAATGAAGCTGGTGAAGGGTCTGGAGCATGAGTCCTTACAAGGAGCAGCTGAGGGAACTGGTGCTGTTGAACCTTAAGAAAAGGAGGCTGAGGGGAGACCTGATCACTGTCTACAGCTACCTGAAAGGAGGTTGTAGCATGGATGTTATTGGTCTCTTCTCCCAAGTAGAAGTGATAGGAAAGAGGAAATGGCCTCAAGTTGAGCCAGGGAAGGTTCAGATTTGAAATTAGGAAAAATTTATTCATGGAAAGGGTTGTGAAGCACTGGAACAGGCTGCCCAGTGAAGTGGTGGAGTCACTATCCCTGGAAGCATTTAAAAGACATGTGGAAGAGGTTCTTAGGGACATGGTTTAGTGCTAGAGTTAGGTTATGGTTGGACTCAATCTTAATGGTCTCTTCCAACCAAAATGATTCTATGATTCTCCAGCCCACAGCTTTTCATGTCTTGAACTTTCTGCTTTCTTGCCCTCAGCCTCAGTTTTGCTCTAACACAAATTCTGATTTGTTTTTAATCACATGAGGGAAATTTAAACAGTGGTCACCCAGCACATGACTCACATTCAGTCCAACCTTGCAAAACACTGCCTACAGAATGTTTATTGATTTCATTGTCAGAATCATATGGAGCAAGTCAGCAGATAAATTGCCCACCTACTGATGAAGATAAAAATCATCCCTCATTTAAACTTCTTAAAGTAATCTATTTTTGTTTTTCCATTTTCTTATCCTAGAAATATAACACCATCTTTACTGCTATAAATGGAAGAAGCTCTGCTGTTCTTACATAGATATATGCTGATGTATTTTGTAATCTTACATACTTCATATCTATATTCAGCGACTGAGGTTTCAAAATGCACACTGCTGTACATCCTGGTGTTAAATGGGCTTGAAGCTGTTTCTCAGAAAAGCTCAACATGTAATGCCAAAATCGTTGCAAACTAGGGGAGCAGAAATGGTGTCTGACTGCTCTTTGGATTGTTCACAAATTTCTAAGCAAATCCAGCCATGAAAGGATATCTGACACCCCACTATCTCACAGTCATGGTGAGCCTTCAGCTCAGACATTTGATTGTATTTACAATTTTTTGCCTGCAATTGTTCTTTTTTTGGAACGCAGAGCAACAGTACTATATTAAGCACCCACTGACAGGAGCAGCGGAATCTGTTGTCTAATGAGGACTGTACTATTGCATGCATACATACATAAACAGTGGCTGCACGCGATAAGTCATTACTTAAGTGAGAAACTTGCATAGCTGACACTGTCATTTTGTAACATGGACAAATTAAAGCACAGGTACATTTTCAACAGGAGAGTAGAGCAGTTTTTCTAGTTTAGTTAATACAGCAGAGGATAGTACCTAGCTGGAGTAAAACAAAAATGAAAAGTCAAACCCTCATGTTCAGAGAGCTCCTTATTTACCATTCTGGTTCTTAAACCTTCAAATCAACTTGCGAGTATACAGTCTGGAAAGTCTACCCAGGGTTGGTGATACTTCAGAAGCCTCTCAGGTAGCAGCGCCCAGTTGCATCTTCCCACCATAAAGCAGGAAAACTTCTTCCTGCTGGTTTGGGGAGCGGTACCCCGCTGTCCTGCACTGGGGAAGGGTGAGCGGGTGGTCACCAAGGAGTGGGTGCTCACTGGGTGCTTCTCAGCTCTCAGCACGTTCCCCTGGGTTTTGCTGTCCCACGAGGAGCTCAGCTGCCCTTTCTGGGGAGATGTCAACCCTAGCGGTGATGTGGGGAACGGGACAACAGCTCGGGGGGAAGAGGGGGGCAACTGCTGCTTTTTGGGAGGTGCCAGAGGTTTGCATGTCTTGGTCTGTGGGACAGCCCCACGCCATTCTTCACAGCCATCCTCCACTTTCTGACGTTTTGACACCCACTCCTGAGTAGGCAAAGCAGTGTCCAGACACCACTCAAGAGATGAGCCTCCTCTTTGTTGTTGCTGTTGTTGTTGTGTGTCTTTTTTGTGGTGGTGTTCGGTTTTGTTTTTTGTTTGTTTGTTTGTCTGCTTTAGCCTATAAATAAAGGGAGCTGCTACTCAGGAGATGTTGGTGACTCCTTCAAGGGAAAAAAGCGAGTGCTGTAGCTGTTGGCACATTAATTTATGTTGTATTTTTGTTCAAAACTGTAGAAAATCTTGCAAGGCCGTTGCAGTCCTGAAGGCAATTTCCTTACCTTTTCCTCTCCTTCTCCGAAACAAACACATTCAGGTGAGTTGTTCAGTCCACACTGGTGACAGCCTCATTTATCTAACTCACTCCTTTTCTCTTTCAAAGCAGGAAAACACCAGTGCCAACTTCACACAAGCTAGAAAATCAAATCCACTGCATACATTTTTTTCCCCTTATTATTTCCTCTGCTATTTACCAAAGGCAAAAAAAACCCCAAACACCTCCAACCAACAACAGTTACTCTGCATTTATCACAGTGACTAGTTGAAAGCGTGTGATTCTTATGGTAAGCAGCAATTTACAGATGGCCAGGTGCAATCAACATATCTAATCTTATCGTGCATTTGTTTTATTCGCAGCTGCAACAGTTGGTGTCAGTTAATAGGTTACCAAGCATGAAGTATATTTATTTCCTTTTATCCTGCATCAGGACTACAGAAGTGATTTGTATACTGTCCTAGCTGTTGAATTTACATATAATTTTTGTGTGCATAGCTTTTTTGCTATTTAGTTTGTGCCATTTAGGAAGAAAATGAAAATATATTTCAAAAAACCCATTTGATTTTAATTTGATCCATTTCTTTTTCTATGGATTTAGAAACTTTACAACTGTGTGTTTGCTCTCTGAGTTTTCAATCTAAAGGAGAACACAAGTTACTTGTCAAGAATAAATTTATAAATATTTGCATGGTGGTTTTTGTGTGTGTGTGTCTTTTTAAATTCTATTTTATTTCATTTTATTTTTAAGGAATGATCCCTCATTGATCAGGGCTCAGATTTGTTCCATCAGGTCATGTGGTGGATTCACTATTAGCCCTTCTAAGTAATCAGTCACAGTCTGTATAGGCCAAATTTTCAATAGCAGTCATAAAAAAAAAAAAAACAGGATTAACTTGTGTTCTTAGCTTTATGACTCACACTGTGGACACTGGGATATATAGATATACATACAGTAATAAAACAGTCACATAACCTCCAAATCTCTCTATATTCTGGTACTAAATTTAAGAGCCTGTTTAAAACAAATGTATTTATTCCTTACCAATGAGTCTTTTCCAGTTTTTTTAATGGAGCGACAGCCTCAACTGTATAATTTTTTTGCTTTCACTTACACCAAGACCACTTTGTGTTAGAGAAAGAATGATATGGTAATTGTTTCGTTATAACTTACACGCTTATATATATTTTGCTTACATGTATCTTCAAATCTGCATCCCAACAAAAGGAGTTTTAACAGTAAGAAGCACAGTTATTCGTGTATGTCAATGTGTGTAAGACAGGTATTCTCAAAAGTAATGAAGTGGCACGTGTGAGTTTAACAGAAAAGAGAAATAAAGATAAAAGAATCTCAGATTTTGATCCTGATTATGGTTTTAAAATGCCCAACCAGCAGTGTCTTCCCATTGGCATAGAGCAGCATACGTGCATAGTAATTGGCAACTACTAAATATATGGATTTAATGGACCTGAAAAAACAATTGCAGGGAATAATTTGCCTATTCATATTAGATCTTTTCTCTGTACACATTGTTTTGAGGTAGAATGGAATTCCCTCTGACTTTTTGTTTTGAATTTTTGATGCATTTTTGTTGATCTGCTACTTAATCTTAGCATCATTTTTGCCTTGCTCTATAAAACATTGAAAATAAGATCTTTGTTTATAAAGCTTCTTAGTAGTTGTTCATAGACTGAACATCTAAGGCGAAGCATTCAAAATATTTTGTTATTTGATAGAAATGATGGGATGCATGCCAAAATTTTGCTGAATCTGCCTTTTTTCTCTACTGACCTGACTTCAAAGGCTCTGGTGTTCATGCTCCTTCTTATTGCTCATGATATTATTGAAGGTAGGAAGACTTCTTCAGGTAAGGCTAAAATCTTTCCAGATGTATCTGCAGCAGTTACCCTGTCATTAGGGTTGGAAACAGGATTATCCAGATTGATTAATACAATGTAAAAATTCATGAACTTACAGCTAGCAAATAATAGCAATTTTTAAGCTTCCAGCTTCAGGAGCTTTTGTTGTTAGACGATGAAGCTACTGCCTTGTCTGATTTCTTTACTAAATATGAACTTAACTTTCAGAGGTTGAATATTTGAATAGTTGACAGCTTATGCTTGGTTACACATGCTAATTCCAGCCTAATGCAGAAGATACTAGTGCACAGATGCATGTGTGCTGGCTGTAATGTTCTGTGCTTCGCACTATGTGAGTTCACTGACCATCTGCCCCACAGTGTGGGGACAGGGATGCATTTGGTCACTAGCACAGGACTTGACTCCTGGGTGGCCTGCCTGGCATTTGGTGCCAGCTGTGGTGGCACCGCTCGGAAATGTCTGTGCAGGAGACCTGGAGTTACCCTGGGACCGTTGCCAGGCCCTGTGCTAGCGATGGTGAACCTGTCTGCGAGAATGATGACCACCCTTCTGGTCCATGGAGGAAAGCTGTGGCACTTCTTTTCACAGCTTTTTTTCCAATACATTTATTCTACAGGTCCTTTCTACACAGGACCTCTAGAATAGCAGAAACATTTGAAATGAATTCTTAATAGCAATGTGTTAGTGACAATAATGATTTTTAACAGGTCCATTTTTTCACTGTATGTTTGTGTACACAGTAATCCACTGAGGCCCAGCTGACCATTTGGGATGAGGCACCTTTTACAGCCTTTCATTGTGTTTTATTCATTAAAAAGGGGAAAAATGAGTGTAGTCTTGGTGGTTTTAAAGAAAACTCTGAAAGGTTGGGGGAAAAAGCCTGAAACTTCTCTTTAGTGAAGCCTTTTCTTATCAGCAGCAAGGAGCAGAACATGCTTTCCTTATCTCCAGCCCTATTTCCTGTGCCCATTGATGTGATTTCAGTGTTGATACTAATAATGGTTTTACTGCTGAGCAAAGCAAAGAATAAAGAAGCACAAGAGCAGTGCCCCATTTCAGCACTGTTGCAGGAGGACATGTAGGCAAATGCTGCTGTTCTCTGTCCAGGTTAGTTCACGGAACGGTACACCCCAGGGAGAAGTTCAGGGCACTGGGGGTGTCTGCCAGCCACAAACTGAAGGGAAACCAGCAGGAAGAGCACAGGAGTGCTACATCTCCCAGCCAGCAACCTCTTCTCTGGGGGCCAGGGCAAGCTGTTGGAGTCTCCCAGTTCTTGTGACATCTGCTTGCTGACTGAGGCATGCGCCTCAGCATCTTTAACACTCAGATCATTTTTTTCCACTTTGTTTGTTTGTTTGTTTGTTTGTTTGTTTGTTTCCCCAAAGCAAAGAGACCAAGAACCTTTTGGCTATTTGTCAAACAAATGCTGATCTTTGGGTGTCATCACACGTCTTTGGGAATAAGGACTCTACGCACTTGTTTATGATGTTACTATTTTTGACTGCAGTGGTCTGTAGACTTAGTAGAAGTAATCCACTGAACGCGGATTTATCTTTGCAAGTGCCGGGTTCATACAATTTTCTTTAGAAACATAGGTGAATACACAGCTGAAACGGGTCCAACGTTGGAGAGAAGCGCTGCTCTCTGTCTTCCCACACCTGTTTTAAGAGCAGAACAAACCACCAGGTACGAAAGTGCTTATCATCCCCTTTGTGTCTATCTGTTCTTTTGCTACTTGAATGTGGGCAACTTTCTAATGTGAGACAATACTTCATAAGGATGTCTAATCTGATGTATTCTCTAGGGAGTGTTTTATTTGGTTTTTACTTTTTGTAGTGCAGAGCATTGTCTGACTCCTAATATCGTCCTCAAACCCATACTCCATTGTAGCAGTGGCAGTGACCTTGAACTCACCTGACTTTCTTGCACCATGAGTCTTTTGGCTTTTGCCCATTTACTGAAGGTACACAGGGGTGTTTTGGCTCTGGGAATTCAGAACTTACTTATATTCAGAAATGTTCTCAAGTCAATCTAAGCACTTCTGCAAATTTGCCAGCTTAGAAATTGAAATGGAATTGGGTGAGCTTTGTTTTTTAATGACTAAATACACCATTATTTTAATAATGACAGTTCAGGTATCCAAGCAGTAATCATACCTGATAGTCTACAGGTGAGCATATGTAGCTCAGAATATATTACTAAAAACATGTTCTGGTAGACTTCAGAGCATGGAAATACAACTGACTTTATTTACCATCACAGAATATTATTTTCTACTAAGGATGATTTTGTTGAAGTACAGCATTTAGATTTGAGAAGTAAACTTCTGTCTCTTGGCTTGGGGGGAGAGGTTTATGAGAAGGGGTAAGAAAAGATCTTTCCTTCCTTAATCTATTAAGAGACACCTAGATTTTGAACCTTAAAAACAACATTACCTGTCTCAAATGCTGCCTCTGAAGCAAATGGGCATGAACTTAAGCATTAGCCTCAGCTGAAGGATGTGAGTGCTGTCATTTGAAGGATGCAGGATGCACTTTCTGTTTGTGACAAATCTGTTTGAAAGAGATCATTCCTCCTGGACTTTGCACCATTTGTCGCCCAATGTAGTGCGTAAAAGAAAATGTGGCTCTCACTGGCCTACAAAATAAGAGAAACCTCACAGGTATCCCACAGCAGGGACTCTTCTGTTTGTGCTCCAGACTTCATATCGTCAGCAAAAGTCCTCTGCTGGAAATAAGCTCAGGCAGGGAAAGACAAGATGAGCCATTGGAGTCAGGAAATAACCTTCAGTTTTGTTACTTATGAGTCTAAACCTGCTTCACACTGAAGCCACAGATGATACCATTGGTACCTTTGGTAGTATTAATAACAACAGAGTTTTCTGAACAAAATTATATCAGAATCGTAAAAAAAAAAAAATGTCTTTGATCCTCATCAGTTCAGACAGCATGATGCACAGAGAGAGGTAAATGGTAGATGGGACAAATACACTCTTGGCTTTACAGAAGGTGTGCTATGGACAAGTAACTCAAAAGCTGCACTAGATAAGATAAAAAAATCTCTAGAGAAATAAAAAGAAGTATTTAGAAGTCAGTGTTCGTGAGGTTAATGAAGCACAGGGTCAGGGAAATCAGCTCTGCAGGCTGCTGAAAAGGGAAGGATTGGGCTGGAGGGAAGCTCATAGTAAAGTCATGCAAGGACTGGTCTTGGCATTTTTTTAATTTAATATTTTTATTATTGATTTGGAAGCACATTAAGGAAAGCGGCTCATTACACAAAGAGGCGCTGCTAGTAGAGAGGAGCATTGGACTAACATACAAGGAAAACTGGATTACGCATGAATAGGGCAGGAGAAACGGGATAAGGAAAGTACAAAGTGCAAGTCCAGGCTGGTTGAGATTACCAGTAATCATTGTTTCTGTGGGATAAGTGCGCAGTGGTTATAAATGACAAAGGCAGATCAAATAGTCTGGATACACAAGTCTGTCACAGCAAGATTATGACTTATCTAGGTGCTGCAACCATAGAAAGCAATAAACTTTACAATTTTAATAAATTTGTAAATCATAATGATTCTAAGATCAGTTTAGTTTTTTGTGGGTTTTGTTTGTTTGTTTGGGTTTGTTTGTTTTTTTCAACAGGGGTTGTGACAATCATTAATACTCATATACAAGGCCCTGGTAAGATACGAGTGAAAAACCTGGAATACTAGTCATCCATTTTCAGGAAACATCAATTCAGACTAGTGTAGGTCTAGAGAATAGTTACTTTGCAAGGGTGTGGAGAAATCTGATGTTCGTATGGAGGTTAAAAGAAATTGGCTTCTTTATATCGGCAGACTAAATGTGGAGAGGGGATTGGACTTCTGCCTAATTAAAAAAAAAAACAGCAAATAGGGAAAACAGCTCTAAAACAGCTAAGCTAAGAAT
Source organism: Patagioenas fasciata (assembly GCF_037038585.1). Taxonomy (NCBI): domain Eukaryota; kingdom Metazoa; phylum Chordata; class Aves; order Columbiformes; family Columbidae; genus Patagioenas; species Patagioenas fasciata. The sequence goes on along the minus strand of NC_092521.1, from coordinate 99,439,837 downwards.
GAGGTTATAAAAAGATTAAATGGCTATAAAGCAGCCCTGATCAAGTTGAGAAGCAATTTTTAAATCCAAAGCTGCATAAGACGATGTAGAGAGACCAGGATTATTTAAAACTATTTCTAATGTTGGCCCAGCAGTCTTTAGACTATATTAGTATATTAGCATTTTTTAATTTTAACTTTAAGCTTGGAATTCTGTAAAAACACTTCTTGCACATATTTACCTAAAATACACAGTTTTAATATATAAGAAAAAAATATTTTCTCTTGCTAGACAGTATGATGCTGTTCTTGGTATTGCAGCAGCCTTCAGTGCTCAAGAAGCCCAAGTACTGGGAAACGCTGTAGCCCCAGGCTGGATGGTGCTTCCTCGGTATGTCGCGTGCATTGGCCAACCACGTACCCAAAGCTGCAAGAGGCTGAAACATCATCGGTCACTGTGGAGGTGAAACAAGCAGAACCTGGTGGGCAGCTCCTAATTTTCCAAAACACTGAATGCCAGACCTTAAACCCCAAACACATGTGAAATTCAGTATTTCAGAAATTTGTAACTTGGTCACATTTTGGCAAATTTTCACAGCCATGCGGTTCTTTGTGCTATCAGATTTCCAGTCCATGTTTCAACAAAGCAGTTTCCCGATAGAACTGCTTGTAAAACGTGGTGGTGCTGCTAATGTGGACAAGATGTGCTCTTCCTTGGTCACAATATTAAAAGAGAATTAACCAAAACTTTTCAACAAAATGCCAGCCTCAGCTAGATGTGTGCCATGAAACATTTCAGCCGAAGTAGTTTTCAGTTTTGCAACAATAAAATTAAGGAAAACAGTATCTCACAGTAGGAAAAGAGCTGTTCATTCGTAAGTATCAGAATAATTTATTTTTGCACAGATTAAGATTAATTTCATAATACCATTCAGAAGCATTAGTACCACACTTTTATATGGATCATGATTAATTTCATAATATGGTAAATATACAGAATTTTGTTTATACTCTCATAGATGCACATTATATTTCAAATCTAGAATTTTGGTTTTTAATTTGATACATTCAACTGCTTAAACTTATTACCAAATAAATAACCATACAGCAAACTCAACCATCAAAAACTTGCTCAAGGCTGATGGAGCTAAGGCGACCAAACTGGAGAACAAAAAGCCCATTCCATTTTCAAATATTCAAAGTCATCAGTAACCCCTGCCTCTACGGGACCCCCACTATTTGCAGGAGTGCCGGCCTGTGCGGAACTGGGGCCGTAGTTGTAACTGTCATGTTTCAGTCATTGGAGAATTAGTCCATTGCTGGCAGAAACAAGATCATGTGGTTTATGAAAAATAAGATGGAGAAACATGAATGGTCAGGAAAATGGTTAACAGAGATCAGAGAAACCTCTTTCCAGAAAAGTGTTTTAAGACATATTTTAAGCATGTGTTTAAACATGTTAAAATGATACTTTAAAAAAATTGTGAATTGAGGCTTCTGTTACTTTTGTAATCCTTTAATTCCAGTTTTAAACTATTCCTGAAAGGAAAAGGGGATAAATTAAAGATGAATGTCAATTGCATCTTATAGCTCAACTAGAAGAACTGGTTGAGCTTCATTTGCTGATTTTTTAAAAAATCATTCATTATGTTGTTGTTTAGCATAACAGCGCTTCATAGTTTCAGATAAGATCAGAGATACACTGCATTTCATGTTGGGTCAAAGACATATAGAAACACGATTCCCATCTGTAGAGCAAAGTAAATACTGCACATAAAATCCTGGTCCTGATAAGTCAATGGGAACAGAGAACCACTAGCATTCTTTTTAGGTTTCAAAACAGAATGACACATTTTTATTTCCCCCAAAAAGAGATTGAAATTCTGTTTTCTCTTTGATTGAGCTATATTTGGTTTACAGATAGAAAGAGAAAAAAGTAATTTTCAAGAGCCATATAAAACTACAGAAGTCATTAAATAGAACTATATTGAAAATTAAAAGCAAAGAAGTCCATAAGCCCTGTGTGATTGTGAAGCACTTTCACATGGCTCGTGAAAGAGTTGTGGATTTAAATGCACATCTGCCAAGTGAAGTGTGCTTACTGTGTACTTAATGTAATTGCGTTCAAGTTCCTCTGAGTGGGTGAGAATTCACCAGGCACAGTTTCCTTCTTCTCAACAACAGATGCCAACGAAAAACAAAGCGTGAGAAACTGGGTAAGTCTAGGCTGGTATTTCCACAGATACATCCCTCTGGCTCTGGCAATTGGGAGTTTGCTTGTCACACATGTAGAGCTAGCAAAAAAAAATGATGATCTGGTTAACTCTAGCTAAGTGACTGCATTGCCACAGCTTCACAGATCTCAGCAGATCAAACATGAAACCTGCATTATATTGTGATTTATTGTTCTACTTATTCTAGAATGTCAGGTTATTTGCAGAGAAAGTTAGCTAAAGCTCATTAAAAATATGTATTTTAGTGTTAGGAAAGCTAAGCTGAGATCTAGGATATGGGAAGCTCCATGTCGAGAGACAAGGATTGTGCAGAAAGTTCTAACAGGTTTACCTGCAGCCAAGTTGGGCTCTCAGGACATTTTCTTTTGATCCTTTGGTCCTTTCCTTACAGGAGATATGGACTACCTCCTTGCTGCCTTGCAGCTGGGTGCTTCTTTTGATCCTCTTCAAGGCAGGGTATTTAGACTCTCAGCCTTGCATGTAGGAGAACTTCAGGCTGGGACTTGCCAAATCAATGCACCTGGATGGGTGGGACACAAAGCTGAGCTCTTGCCCCTCTACGTGGGTCAGATCAAGTCACAGCTGTGCCTGAGAATGGAAAGGTGAAACAGGCCATGTGGCCACCAGAGCTATGATGCAAGGAATGGAAAGGTAAGAAATAGGCAAGGTAAAATGAGAAGGAGTACAATAACTTTCCAAGTGCTTACTTAATAATTGAATGGTAACAGAAAAAGTTTAAATAGCTGTGTTAAATGATTATTTAGTTATGCAACACCAGCCATATTATCCAAATATTCCCACTCAGATTTTTTTTTTTTTTTAATTTTACAGAAAAACACAGATGCTGATATTCTTTTTGGTATTGGATACAATATTAAGCAGTTTTGGACACACTGCGGATGAGGGCTGGCATGGGAGTAATGGAAGTAGACGTCAGAATATCAGATCCTCTGTGGCTGTTTAATTGAAATATTCCCATTTTACTCACACTCCATAAGATGGGAATAGAGTTTTTGTTTGTGGCTCTACTATCACTTCAGCCTGGATAAAGAGGGTACCTTTAAAGCACATCTTTCAGTTGTTTCTATTTACATTGCTGATGTTCACATCATGGAACCCCTTTGCAGCATGCACACTGGAATCCTTTTGGATTACCCTGACCTGAAAGATATGCTCCAAAAGCTCACCTAATATCCATCTGCTCCTGTGGGACCAGAATAGTGTGAATATCAAGTAAAGCCTCAGAAATTTATACAGGGGCAATACTGGGTGATTGGCATCAACTATTTTGCTCTGTCATTCAGTTGCTAGTGGGCTGCATCACTGACTAATGCATGGCAGCTCAGCCTTTGCCAGTCATGGCCTGTATATCATATACTGCCCTCTATAAACCTAGCAAGTTCCATCCCGGGGGTAATAGTGTTTTTTTTTTTTTTTTAGACCAAGTTCTCTTGACTGCAAGCGTCTTCCAGACTCCCACTGCTCCACTGATTAGGAACACTCCACCACCATTTCAGGAACCTGCTTCCTTAGGGATAGATTTTGAAACTTAGTGCAGAGCGTGCAGAAAATTAAGTCAATACCTCTGTTTCTTCCCATTTTAAGTGAGTGAAAATAGAAGTCTGGAATAACTAAAGAAAACCACTAGTAACAGCCATGAGTCCGTGACCACCCAGTAGTGGAAAGGAGGGGGAGGGTGAGTGTGCACAAGCTGTTTTAAATCTGGAACTGATTGCATTTGCTTTAGCACTTCCCTGCATATTTGTTTCTATTTGCAATTTTTAATTCCCATATTTATTTTTAGCTGGGTGTATTTTAATAGATTAAATGAACAAATGGATTTATTTTCTAATAAAAAGCAATAGTGATCGTTAAAACTGCATCTCTTAAGAGCATGGTAATTTAAAAAAAAAATCATTGCATGTCAAACACAAAAACATACAACCATCTAAACACTGATGAGAGTTTGGGGTTTTTGGCATAGGTGTGAATTGTTTTTCTTAGAGGATTAGGATTCTGAAAGTTTGGGGAGAATTTCAGATTTCTGGGTGGGCTGTAGCAGATTGATGGCTTTTTATCTGCACACTGCTGCATTTGGCCAATACTTTCAGTGAGCTCAGTCAGTTTTGTCCTTTTATAGAGGTTCCCCTACTTCATGGCATATTTTTCTCTTTTTATTTCTCCCCAGGATTGTTTCCTCATTCATCCCTGGCACTACTGCAGTCTTTCTCAGCAAACAGAAATACCAGCTGAAACACAAACAAAAGCTGAAAAATCAGAGGTCCCAAATGGATAATCTCATAGATTATTCCATGATTAATTATCCCAGATTTATCAAATGCCACATCCAAATAAAGTCAAACACGGAATTGTAATCTTCCTCAAGACACGCAACCACCCCTTTGCACGAGCCTTGATTCCTATCACAGGAAGTTTAAACTGACTTCCATTAATAACAATAGAAAAAAGAAGTAATGTTGATACATTCTGAACTATGTACTCAACATGTCAAGGAGATCATTAGTGACTGACACCAATGATGTGCCATAGACAACAAGATGTCTTTTTTTGTGCCTGTCCTTTCCTGACATTCCTGTCGCATCCTATTCAGCAACCTCATGCAGTGATCCTCTTGTACTTTGGATCAAAAAATTTCCACGTTAGTGGTTTATGCCTGTCGCCATTTTGTTCTGTTGTGGTTTTTTGTTCATTTGTTTTTACGGTTAGTTTTGTTTGTATTTTAATTGCTTGAATTAAAAAGGTTATTAATAGCAGAGCAGTCAGCATTGCAATGTATTTACGTATCTTTGTACCTGGATGAATATCATATTTTTAATAGGTTATAAGCCCTAAGTTCCAGAGGGAGACTCACAAATTCACTTAATTTCCATGATTTCACATTTAGGTCTCCACATTAGCTAAAAATGTGTAAAACCACATGGAGGTAGTTCCTATTTAGTACATAGCTGAGGAGGCACACGGTTCTTTTTTCTTTTACCATATCACTGAAGTAACTTGCACACAAGCAATTTGTTCTGATTCAGCTGTTTCAGCAGGAAGGATTTGCAGAAGCAGGATTGGGAAATACACAGGATTCTATTTCACTTCTGTGACAAGAGTTATATTTTTAATTAGCCCCTGTTAGTCTTTCGGGGGCAGCTTGTAAGTTTAATTCTCTGTCTCAGGTTTGAGTCCCATTTGATAATGCCATTTTTATTTCTATTTAGGGATCAGTTCTAAAAGTGTTTTCAGAAAAGGCAGTTCCTTGGCAAATTCTGTTGAAGAAAATTAAGAGTTTGGATTTTCTTTTCTCCCAGTAGACTTGTCTTACAAGAAGCTTATTGAAGACATAGGGAGCAGGGGGTGGTGGTCAATATGTTATTTCACTGAAATCTTAAGAGAAACAGCTGTTGGGAAGATCATATACAACATGCGTATATTATTTTAACTACCCGAAGGCCCAAGGTTTATACCTTGGGAAGGAATAAAAAACTAGGTCAACTAATAATGGACAGGAAAAACAATGTAGATTAATGTAGTCCTTGTTATTTGGTTATACAATAGTATCATTAAAACAAACAAACAAACAGATTTATTAAAATCTCACACGTAAAACGAAAAAAAACTGGTAAGGTCCATTTGAGATAAGGATTAGCTGATTAAAACATAGCATTTTAGTATATGCATTAACTAAAAACAATGAACAACATAAGAAACAGAAAAAAAGCACAGAACATAGACCAGCCTTATTAATTTGCAGCAATGCTCTGAGATTTTAAAATAACATCAGCTAAATGAACAAGGTGTTGCACATGTTTAAGAATGGGGAATACAATATCCAAAGGACTTGTAAAGCGGTTTGAGTCTGTAAGTTCACATAATATGCAGGATATATTTGTTGATGCCTTAAAAATTCAGCTCTAATACAGCATCCTGTCAACAGTGTAACAGTTAAGAGCTTGTGAGATAGTGTCCCTTTAATGTCATTGGCCCTTTGGCTTTCAGTTTAGTATCTAAGCTGTTTCTAATTGTCTTCAGCTAAATCTTGGCATCCAGTTTGCGGGCTTGGATGCAATTTTCATTTCAGTAAAAAAGGGGAGAAAAGAGGCAAAATTTTAATCTTGTCTGTTCCCAGAGTTAAGTGGCAAATGAGGTAAAAGTTTCAACATAACTTTTCCCAAATTTGTCCAAGTGTGATTTCTTACCCTAAACAATATGTAACATGATGTAGTGTCATATAGTATACACACAGACACACAGCCAAGAACCAGTCAAAACATTCAACCTCGAACATTCTGCAACTGACTTTAAGAAAATTAAATTAGGATCGTGTTCATGGAGGTGTGTGTGTGTGTGTGTGTGTGTGTGTGTGTGTGTGTGTTAATGATTAGAAAAGGAGCTCTGCATACATTTCAGGAAATTGCATTAGGTTTCATCAACACTACAAAACTGAAGTGAAAAGTCAGTCTTGGAACCTAACTCTAATGTGGGTTTTAGGAGAGCTCCTGATCTGTTGTCCATGGAAATGCTGCATCCTGTGTTTCACATATCACTGACCTCCTTGGGCACCATCGCCAGAGCCAACTGGTTTCCCTCAGCCTTTCCTCAGCCTAGGCTGCAAGAGATATACTCCACCCCTTCAGGGCCTCTGCCCATACCCAAAGAGACAATGGGATTACAGGGAAAAAGCTTGGGTGAAACTTTTGGTTTGTGATTGTTGCAGCTGTTGCTGGCACCACAGAGCTGTTGGTTGGAGAAGTGCTCCCTCCTGCCCTCTCCCCTCCCATGGCCCTGATGGTTGGTGGAAACATGTCTTCTGCCATCTACAGACCATCTTTTGCTCAGGAAGATCTGCTGCTTGCAAGACCCCAGTTGGAGGAACAGTCATCCACCTTATCCTGAAGCCAGAAAGTGGGGTCATGGAGAGGAGCTCAGCAGAAAAAGAGTCTTCATTAGCGCAGTCAGGGCAACACTAGTCATCCAGCAAATCCTTTAAGGCAGAAAAACTGGCATCCTTGGCTTCCTGAAGTTTGTCTAGACATCATGCTTCTTCCTGGCTTCTATCTGAGATCCCAGAAAAGCAAATAAAAAGATACTCTTGAATATATCAAGCTATGGGGCTGTAGAGGCACAGCCTGTTATCAAGGAGTGTGGTCAGTCAGTTGTAAGGGTGAGGAGAAGGGCGCAAACATCTCCCCACTACATGTCTATGCTGATTACAGGAATAGTGGCCTTTGGGGCATTTAATAAAGAGTCATTAAGGAAGAGACAGGACTGTGGCTATATTACTTGTCCATTAACCAGCTACACATGAGAACAGACATTTCTCCCCCTGAAGCAATATAGCAATGGACACACAGTCTTTGCATGGGTGCTCTGCTCTTTGTGTTCTCTAAGACAATTGTGCCTTAAAGGTACAGTACAGCTTTTGCCATTTTTATGACTTCATTACAGTTTGTTTGGGTTTTGGTTCAAATTGCTGTGTTATAACAGAATTCTGTATTATGTCCACTTTAATGCTGATGTAATTTAGCATGAGTAGAGCTATTGCAGGGAATACCAGCTTGGTGCATAATACTTGCTTCCTTACTCGACTGTTGCTAAATTTCAGGCTAAGACTTTCTGAGTACTTTACAATGAACTTATAATATGTCCTACTGAAATGCACCATCTACAGTAGTACTCTCAAAGCCAGTTTAGTTCTGGCAAGAGCAACTACAGCACATCCACTGAGATGAGTGGAAGATGATCTGTCCTAGGCCAAGAGTAACACAATATAACATAAATCTTTTCAGTACGTGATCGGTAAGTTGATTTATGGCAATTTCTGATGGAGCTGCTCTAGTTTTAGGTGCAATTTAAGTAGGTAGACACATGCTGAAGCTTTTCAAGAGCCTGCCTGATGTTCCCCAAGGGAACTTTCAGGGTCCTGGGTGGTGGTGGGGCACTTGACTCCTGCTGACTCTGAACTCTAAGCAGTTCCCATATTTGCCAGTGGTAACTTTAAAGTTCTCCTCTCCATTTTCCCAGAGGCATGAGCAACCAAATGTTCCCAGTCAATTTAGTTGGGAGCTACAGAGAGCCACGGAAATCAGTCTAGGTAGTTAGATGCCTCAATGAGAACTCAGAAATGTGTTTTTACGAATTAGGATTTGCCTTTCAGGGGTGTTCACCTGATTACTTTCTCTCCCCTGGAAAATGTCCATAGTCGTGGGGAGGGGAGAGTTGATTGGAACCTATCAGGTTTTCTTGTAGAAATGTGGGTAACAAGCAATACTTTAAAAATAGTTTACCTAACCACTGTTATTAGTGTTAAAGGTTGTCATCAGCTGCATATGACTCTATTGACTATTTCATGATAGAAGGAAAACTGCTCAATAAATGACAAATTCTGTTTTTTAAAGAAGCAGGAAAGAAGGAAAAGAGATCATTACAGAGACCACATGCTCCCAATGATAATGCTATACATCACCCCAAAATCACTTGCAGGTGTATACAAGTCACATCGCTCCTTCTAGCCCCATTTTTATATGCAAGGTCATCCTCCTAGTGCCACCTTAGAAACTGGCCTTATTCTATAGAGGACATTGAATGATAACACTGTGAGTCAGCTGACTGCTGTGTCACAGAGCTGCTGCTTTCTACATTATCGCAACTGCCAGAGCTCTTACTGCTGCAGTTTTCTAGTCGCAGTGCGGCAAAGCAGACGCATAGAACCAGGCACAAAGAAGCATAGATTTTTTTTTTTTATTATTATTATTGCCTTTTTCATATGAGGGGAATTTTCCGGGTGTTAGCGTAGGAACAGACACACAGCCTGGATGGGTTGGCTTCAGCCTGGCAGTGTTTTCAGCAGAGCAGGGACTGCTCGGAGCTCTGTACCCAAATTGCCTCTGAGGAAGAACACCTGGTTTCCCACTTGGTGTACTAAGAGAGGTTTTTTTTATGCTACGGTGATACACCTGCAGCAGTAGGACAAAGGAGATGGTACTTGTCACTGTTTGTCCGACTGGGGCCTTTGCAGGCACTCCACTGCCGAAGCCATGCCAGCGTCCCAGGGTCCTATAGATGGGTCATACAGATTGCCGCACTTTCTTGCATCAGTTAGAGCAAAGCTTAAACAAGAAAACAGACTCTCTGACCTAAATCAATCCCATTCCTTCTGGATACAGGGCAGCAGTCGACTAGCGATGACACAACCAGCCATCAAGTGGAGAGTCTCTGGGATTGCAATCTGTATCAGTTGGAGTCGGAGAGAACGAAACCCTTTCGGTTATCCAGTCGCTTCTCCTTCTTCTAATACTACAATTACTACAACTGCTACTACTACTTCTGTTTTTCTTTCCTGTAAGAAGCTATTAATTTGGCTTGGTCTCTGAGTGTACATTTGCGTGGATTAGTCTCTGTATAATGCAGCCCTTATCTGCTCCTGCTGGAAATCGGGGCACGAAGTCAGCCTGCTTTAACAGTTGTTTCTTTCTGCGTGATGCTATGCAACTATAATGGGTTACACTGACAACAAAGGAACAAGCACAAAGCACCACTTTCTTGGCTGGACTGTTACGGGAACATCACTCTTCTTCAATATGATGCCCTGGTCTCTTCTTTTTGCTGTTTTGTCTTTTTTTTAAAATTTATTATTATTCATCTAATCAAAGAACCTAACAGACACCATCGTGGATGTGGTTTTTAATGATTTGGAAAAGACAGCCTGTGGAGACTGCGATTTGAGACAGCAACACATTTAGGTTATTGCCAATTTGAAATACTTGGTTTGTGAAGCACAGCCCTAAGGGACGAGCTCAGTAACTGAGAAAGAGATTGTAGATAAAGAAATAAAAATGACAAGCGTAATGGAGGCTCTGCAAAAGAGACTGTCAGAGAATCAGTTCATGGATGGCAATTTCACCAGTCTGAATCTGAATAATTCATAGATTGAAATTACCCTGCTTTCACCTTTCCATTTAAACCGGCATGATCTGAATCTCTAATAAATTTTCAAGATAAAGTAAAATGCCAATTTGAATCTGAAGAGCTTTTAAAACCAGATGCTACACCCTGAATCTTTCGATACCTTTCACAATTATCCTGTGAGAACCGCACTTCATCACGAAGCACCATTACCAGTGAAAATTACTGTGATTACAATAGCAACAATAGAATACCATCAAATGATCTCTAATTTACCTAATTTACCAAGGCTGACTGTGTGCCCATTGTGTTTCACTACGTCTGGCATTGGATCAATATCACAGTGGAACAAAAATGCCTTAGTGTGTGCTTCCTTTTGGTACCTTTAACTTTGACAGCACAGGAAAAAAAGATCTATCTACTGTTAAATGTTTTACAGCCAATCTACATGCCTGCTGTACGATCTGATTGATTCTCCATGATTTTATTTCGTTCCTGGGTATTGGATGTCATTGTGTTACTGATTTGTTTATAGCATATACCCGTGCACAAAGGCTGCAGCAAACGGGTACCAGCAGCGAGACCCTGCACTGCTGCTGCAGGAGCAGCGCACTCGCAGGGGAAGCCAAAACGAGTTCGGTGCCTTATGTGAATAATTACTCGTGTCAGAGTTACAAATGCTTTGTAGCATCGCCGGTCTTGGGGGTGCTACATGAAAAATGTATGTGAAATCCATGATCAGGATAAACGGTCGTGTGTAATACTAACAAGATTTCCCCCCTATTCAGCAATTAGCCTGTGGTTGTGAGAGACAGGCTGTAACTCCTTCTGTAGGTGTGGGTATGCAGGTACGTGTGTACATATATAAATGTAAAGATACTGTGCTCTGTGAATATGTGCTGATCGCTGACAGGAGAAACTTTTTCTGACAAGCCAGGTGCAGTGTTTTGCCCCAATCTGCTTGGTTGTAACAAATCCCTGTTTGGAGGTGTGAATTTCCTACAGGATGATGTGTGACTTCTGGAATAGTAAGTACCATTTATGTAATGTGTCGGTGCCTATAGCTACACTACAGATTAGTATTTCAGGCATAGTTTGACTCCTTGTAGCAAAACTACAACACGGAGAAGTGAGAAGCATGTACAGAAGGCTAGAAACAGGCATTCTACATGGAGACGACCGTATCTGCTCTCTGTATGTGTGTGAGTTGTACACTTCAGTGCTGTTTTTCATTTACAACCAGATTTACACTGCCTTCAGGGAATATTTTCTAAGGAAGGAAGGTAAGCAGTATTTTTTCTCATTTATGTGACTGTGCTGTATTTCTTTTGGGGAAAATGCATGTTTATATAATACAGCATGATCTCATGATGTCTAATTTAGTGTTTCAGTATTTGTTCATGTTAAAACCGGACAAGAAAGCATATTTAAAATATGGCTTTTTATTCAAAATATGCTTGTAGAAATGCTATGGAAAAAGAATTTAGAGAATAGGTTTGTATTCAGTCCTGACTCTGTAACATTATAAAATAAGAGCCTATTACACCTAAATAATAATGTTGTTGAATCCTTTGGATTTTAAATATTTTGTCTTCCTAAAATACAATTTATTGTACTTCTAAATTTCCTGTATATGAATGGAGACTCTTTTCTAGAGGTAGAAGACGCAGAAGATTTTACAGCTTGAGCTGTGGTAACAAAGGAATTTGAAAGGGTACAAAATATGATTATACAAAAATTTTGAATTTTAAATTATTCAGTAATGTGATTGAGCAAGCTGTTTTCCTTAGACAACATACTCTCAAGTTACTACACTATGTGGAATTAATTAGTCCATTCAGTGCTATATTTATATTCTTCATTTTCACATGGCGTTCAAATCTTAACAAAGGAAAGTCTTTATAGAGAGCAAAGACCGAAATTCTGGTGAAAGTGTAAAACCTACATTCTGTTCTTTGGTAATAATTCAAGAGATTCAGACTAAACTTTTCTGAAGAGAATTAGGTGTTTTGCCTTGACTGTTTTATGAAGTGCATTTTATGTTCTTGTATAAACAAATGTAACATACACTTATGTAACTACTATACTGCAAGGATCATGAAAAAAGGAATGTGAATGTTTTGTAAAATACCATATAAATACATGTTAGCATTTACATCACTGTGATTACTACCGTAATCTTCTACTATCATATACTGTTACGAAATCATGGTCTGTTAACCGTTTTGATTCTGCAAAGTATTTGCATTCAGATTTTTTTTACCAGTATTATCTGCCACAACAGTCTGTAGGGAGTGGCTGGTCATGGGGTGCTAGATGTCCATGTTACCAACTGCAGAGCGGATCTAATACGGAGTTTAAATGCCCTTCATGGCTTCATTTAAGGGCCTGATCCAAGGCATACTGCGGATCCACTCTGGAGTCCTCAAACTTACTTTATGTTTGTATTATTGAATTTTTAGTGTGTCACTGGCTTTCTCCCACTGCTCCACACTGGCGTCACATTTCAAAATATGCACTGCTGGTCAGGCCTAATACTGTTTCTCGATGTCAGCCACTGCAGTGGTTGCCAGCGGATGTTATGGCAGTGCCCTCAGGAGGTGAGGTTATCTGTGGGACTCTGTTACAAAGTACTCTGAAAAACTTTGAAAACCTCAGGAAATAAACTCTGCTTTTTGGGCTGGTATGTTTCAAAGAAGGCAGGATTGCAGACAGATAGCAGGGTATATTGCACATGCAAATAGAAAAAAAAGCTTTAAAACCTTTTCAACCACAGGATCATGAAGTGAATGTTAGCAGTCTTATCTCATAAAAAGCACTAAAATATAGTCAACTGTATCATCCACGTATTTTCTGATTTGGCTATAGCTAGTCAGGTGCAGCTACAGCTGAAGTGTTTAAGATGTGTAATTGTATGTGCTGAAATAAATGGGATATTGTGCAACATTGAATTTCTAACATAAAAAGCTACTAATTTTAGTAATAGTGATTCAAGAGTTAATCTACATTATATCAGAAGATGTCTGTCTGCTCTTGTGCTTGTGTTCTTCAGTGTTTCGCTTGTCTATAAATGAATCTGCAGTGGCAAAGTATGGGTCAAAACACTTCTTTACATGAGTTCCCAATTAAATGGAATTATTAACTTGAGCAAAATCCCTCTATGCATCTGGTGGACCCATGTTCTCATCTGCATCTAAACAGGGATTGTGATGCAGTTGCACATGTGAAAAACATACTGCAGCCCAGTCTGCTACTACTGAAGTTAATGACAAGTCTCTGAGTCATCAACATAAAAGATGAATTAATTAGTTTACTTCCATTACAGCCTTATTTGTTGCTGTGGGGTTTTTTTTTGTCTGGTTGGGGTTTTTTTCTTGATTATAGAGTCAAGTATAATTGACACAATGTTGAACAGAAGATGCTTTCTGTTCACCAGGACACATGACCTGCGCTAAACAGACACTGAAACCAGCAACTCAGGATAAGTGTATTTGCAAATCGAAGAGACTTTCTTGCCTGTAGTTTTGTTGATAATATTTATGCTCACTCGTCTATTCTGCATTCTTATCAGCTGCTATAAAACACACAAGTTCTGATCTGTAATGGTTGTATCTATTTGGACAAGAGCTCTGAGGATAGGAGGGACTGTTGTGATATTGTGGGGTTTTTGGTTTGGTTTGGTTTTGGTTTTTTTACCTCATAGTTGCTTAGAATTAATTGTGACTGCCTACGGAAATATGGTCCCCTAAGAATGTAGAGAAATGCATTATTGATAAGTATGTATAAAGCATCTCTAGATTCCTCTGCACTCTGGCTGCTATGAATTTCACACCTTTATTCCCAGACAACAATGACAGGAGTGGAGCATCTCCCGTACAAGGAAAGGCTGAGGGAGCTGGGTCTCTTTAGCTTGGAGAAGAGGAGACTGAGGGGTGACCTCATTAATGTTTACAGATATATAAAGGGTGAGTGTCACGAGGATGGAGCCAGGCTCTTCTCGGTGACAACCAACGGTAGGACAAGGGGTAACGGGTACAAACTGGAACACAAGAGGTTCCACTTCTGTTTGAGAAGAAACTTCTTCTCAGTAAGGGTGACAGAACACTGGAACAGGCTGCCCAGGGAGGTTGTGGAGTTTCCTACTCTGGAGACATTCAAAACCTGCCTGGACGCCTTCCTGTGTAACCTCATCTAGGTGTTCCTGCTCTGGCAGTGGGATTGGACTAGATGATCTTTCAAGGTCCCTTCCAATCCTTAACATTCTGTGAGAAAAGTAAGGCTGAAGTAATTTGAAAGGATAACAGCAGTAATTCCAAACCAACCATTTTGATGCAGGAAATTCAGAGTTAAACAGAAGAAACTCCAAATGAGTTTACAGATACAATTAAATTACCTAAGCAGCTTACCCCGTCTCTGATGCCATGTGATAACGACAGGATGTGACAAAGATAAACAATTTTGGTATTTCAGTTTATATTATATAGATACAATCAAAAACCACCTTTGGCTTTAAAAGTGCTTGCACTGCATTTCACAGTATCAGTTCACTTTCTTTGTGAACTATAAACATACACCTGCTCTGTGCATTTAGCCACACAACTGTAAAGTAACCAGAAGTTCTGAAAACTGAATGACTTCTGACTGACCTAAAGGGGCAAATGAATTTGGAAGTGAGAATTGCAGGGAAGGCAGTGGACTTCCCAGGTCTCATGCCAACAGAGTTTGTTGTTGTGGGTTTTCTAGATCAGGTTAAACTCCTCATTGTGTTAGAGTTTGTCTTAAATAATATGAAGTTAAAAAATAGTGTGAATTCAAAATATGGCCCTATTTATATCTGAAAACTTTCCCCTTTTTTACACTACATTTGATACTATTTCTGCCACAGGTCCTGTCTCAAAGGTTACCAGAAAATTTTATCCAAAAGTATATTTGCAACAGTACACCTCATTCATAATTAGTCATGCATAGGCAAGCATACACAATGAATTGGCACCTGTAGAAAATGTTAAATTGGGAAATGCTGTTAAAATGGGAAAAAAAAATTGCCAGACTGTAGGATCACCATTGTACAGAAGCGAATCTATAGTTAAATTATATGTAGTTATACTCAGTGAAATGTTCAATAGAAAAGCCTTTCCTCGTACTCACCCATTTGTGTTTTTTTCTGCCTCCTGTGTTCATTCAAAAGCCATCTCTGGTGGTACAATAGGTGCACCAACTGGCCACCCCTCTGACCTGCAGGTAGTAGGTGATGGTAAGAAGCCCTACTGGGAATGGGAAACAGCTGAGATGCCACATCCTCAGCTCCCAGTGGCACCGTCCTGGCTGGAAGGGCTGTGGTGGGAGGTACGCAGAGGGGCCTTGAAGCTGGGAGACTGTTTATTAATATATGCTACATATTTCTGACTACTATACTAAAGTAAAAGTGGAAAATCAAGTAATTAAAGAGAAGTAGGAACATCTTTACTTTCTACATTTTCACAGGCAGCTCTTCTGTAAACTTGTTAAATTTTACTTAGCATGAGCATTATGTATTGAAACTCCAAGTCACCCAGAAAATTTAACTTGTCAGTCAATACTGTGACCGAGGAAAAAGTTTCCATAACACAATACATTACAATAATGTTTACTCGCATACATACACACAATCCCAGCACTAATCTCCAAAAATAGTTTTCAGGCCTTTTTATTTGCATGTAAATTTAGCTACCTATGCTGCTGCAACTGTAATATCTACAAGCTGACCATGTATTTCATATTAGCTTAAGCAGCTATATCCCATTTAATGTGATATTTTTGGTAATGGTATTTTTGCCTTTCTTTTGATATGGCATGGCCTGTATCATGCGTAGAATTAGCATGGATTGTTGCAATTCCTTTTCTAAAAAGGAATTATTTTCTTCAGAGCTGGTCTGTACTAACCATAGCCCCTGCCCCTTCATGTGGGGCAGTCCCTGCCTTTGGCAAGCTGATGAGCCTGATCTGGTCATGAATTGCCTACAGTTTCTGCTTTTTAGGTATTCTGTGTTTTTCTTATCATATTTAGGATTTGAACTGCATCCTTCCCCCTGCCATAGAACTTGAGGCTAGGCAATTACTTAAACCAAACTTTTAAATGATATGCACTTTATCTTCTGAGAGCCTGACAGTGGTGTGTGACTGCCTGAATTGTGGAGCTCTCACAACAGGATCTGGAGTCCATGGGAGTATGCTTAGGATGGATTTCTCCGTAAAGGAATAAAAAATGTAACTTTCTGATGCTTCAAATTGTTTGTCTCGATTTAAACAATATGTGTGACCCAAATCACAGGGTCTTTATTTTATTTTTGTAAATAAGCCTCTTTAAACACAATTCTTTGACTTCATAGGGCACTTTATGAAAATGATTTCCTTAACAAATGTGAGTCAGATAACGAATTGGTAAATGTTAGGTGAAAATCCTGCTGGAAATTAGTGCTCCAATTATTAGTGTTGTGTGTGGTAAATTGGAAGCAGGCTCTCCAGGAAATGAGGACAAAAAGACTGAATTTCTGCTCATTGAGAGTTTGTCTTGAGCACAGAGTAAGTTTTGCACCCCACGCTGTTGGTTCTTCTGTCCATCTCAGCACTTTCTCGTTTTGGAAAGCAGCCTTCTTGTCACAATATCTCTGCCTACTCAAG
Source organism: Patagioenas fasciata (assembly GCF_037038585.1). NCBI lineage: Eukaryota > Metazoa > Chordata > Aves > Columbiformes > Columbidae > Patagioenas > Patagioenas fasciata. The sequence goes on along the minus strand of NC_092521.1, from coordinate 99,423,054 downwards.
CCACATTTCCCACTCCTTTCCTAACAGCTTTGCATCCCTATCACTTCCCACCCTAGCTCTCCCTCTGTGACTAGTCATTCCTAATCCTCTCCAAAAAGATTCGATTTTTTCTTCCCCCCCCTGCCCCCTTTCTACCTTCCAGTTGAGCTTTTGTTTCCAGTTGCTTGGCATCAGGCTGGTTCTTTATTGTTCCAGTGTGGTTTTCAAAGTATAAGCAGCTCTGGGCACCCAGACGCAGGTGGATTCACAGAGAAAGCCAACAGGCACATCTCCCAGGGAGAACACCAGTGTTTTTCTCCACCTCTACTGAGTTCTCCAAGGTACACAGGTAGAATAATATTGCCTGTATTTATAAACAGGGGTAAGACCGAGAGCTTAAAAACTATGGAATAATAACAATAATTTGTAACAACAACAACAATAAAAATAAGGAGGGAATAAAACCTCTTGATGCAAATACCCTTTGTGGAATATACCAGCTGAGTGGTCAAAATCTGGTAGGATTGTGAGCATCAGAGAGAAAACAAGGTCATGTAAATGAAAAGTGCTGAGAAGCTTTAGCATAGTCAGTTACTTGCATATAATTCCTACGTCTATGTCACATACAGATTTGTATGTGTATACCTTCATATAATTGAGAAAATAATTAGTTTATTATGCGTATCTTTTCTTTAAGAGCAATAGGAACACCCTTATTCTGTATTTGGGAGATATATACACATAACTCAGGTGAATTTCAATCACTTGCTAATACACAAAGACTATAAAATTTACTACTCCAAAGAATTTTAAGTTTCAGTGGTACTTTGGGGATGCCAGAGGCAAAGAACCCACCTAGTTTTCAAGGTGTATCATAAACGTGTGAAAAAGACTGGATACCTAATAATGACAATAATTTTTGTTTATTTATAAAGCATTAAAATGCTGTCTTAATTTTGCACTGAAAAATTCCCAGCCTTCCTGCTGTCTTGGATTTGGAGAGGCTCTTTCAGCTTTCACTACAGCTGTGGCCCAGCAACTCTCCACTGGTACATACTTCTGAACAGATTATCTTATTTGTAGATGAGTAATCCAACTTCTTCGACAATTCCTGCACATTCATAAAAATAGGCTGGAGAATATTTGCATTACTATATATTTAGCCACAATACCTATCAAGAAAAAAAAATTTCATTGTGCAAAGCACTGTATGAAGGGAAAACAAAAGGTCTGTACTTTCAGACTGATTTTTATCTGACTGAAGAACAGTCACTAATCATTTGAGAAAGTAATGTGCCATTCTCAGCCATTCAGAGAAGACAATTTTTAGAAAACACAGGAAAAATAAAGGTATAAACTAAAAGCTGAAATATTCACATTATATATGCAACCCAATTTTTGAACAGCCTCATCTCAATTCTCTTATCTATTTTTATCCAAATGCAAATGTGCTTGTAGTGATGAATTGATGATTGCATTTTAAGAAAGTGTGACTCCCTCTCACCCCAGAAAAGTAACTGTGGTTTCAGGCTCTGATTAGGTTTTAGAAAAATTAAAGATTTAAATAATAATAATAAAGAAACCTAACCGATCACTCTCAGAGCATTCAGAAATTTATATGTAGCAGAACGTAATTTAATTTGCATGTAAGTCTTGAACAGACTCCCATCTGCCAGTGCTGGTTTTTAAAGCTCCTTGTGTTTTCTACAAAGATTTAAGAACTTACCAGGTCTATGTTGGAGTGACTTCTGGAAATGAGGTAGCCAATATTCTGTATATCTATCAGCAGTCAGTTAATGCAAACAGATCCTTCATTCTCATGTAACAACCTACCATGTAGACAGGGAAGTTTCTGGAGTTTCATTTAAACAACTCATAGTAAGTTGCTCATTTTCACCACTCCTGGAGACAACAGTGCATTTTTAAGAGACAAATTAGAAATAACACAATCTAGAAAATAAACTCCTACAACATAAATATCCTGGAATATCAGAAGCAGAGATTTTTGTTGGTTTAGACAGGCATATGATTTACATAATAAGAATTCATGAATTCATAGATATTCCCATTATGTGTGTTTGGTTTTTTTAAATGATTGTAACTGTAATTGTAAAGGTTGGACTGTTTTGGTTTTTGTTTTTTGTTTTTTGTTTTTTTTTTTTTTTGTGGTTTGTTTTGTTTTGTTTTGTTTTGTTTTGTTTTGTTTTTAAAAGAGGTGATTATGAGCTGCATCAGGGTTATGAGTTCATTTGAATTCCTTCACAATCCAGGTTTAGTCCATGTTGTTATGTCCACATAAGAAAACTACTTAAATGAATGATCTCAAACTGGTTAGATGACAGAACATGGTGGCTTTTGCACAATTAAGACTGCAATTTCTATTGATTATCATACGTTTACTCTTTCCCCACATCTTTAAAGGTTTATTGCCATTTGCAAAGTACTTTCATTTCATACTCTTCCCTACTCCCAAATAGGCTTATTCAGTTTTCTGGCAATTATCCTATATAGAAACTACAGAGGCTATCAAAACTGTATTTCAAAGCTTCCCAAATATCAAATTTTCGTCTTGGATTAAAATGTAGTCCATTGGGAAAACTTACTTAAAACTTACTTCAAAAATCAGCACATCCAAATGGCAGAGACAGATGAGGGGCCTGCCAGAAATTCAAACTAGTCTGACACAAAGATAAATCAGAAATAATGGGTTTATTGCCTATTTTTGATTATTTTTTAATTACATCATGAATCCAGTCAGGGGTTGGAAAACTACTTGGAGCATAACTTCGGCTCTTTGCTGTCCCTTCATATCACAGCAGAGATACGAAGTGGTCTTAAGTAAAACCCAGAGATTATAAATTTAGATAAAATCTAAGTATAGTAAAGAGAACACTAAGAGTGGAGCATGGGGTGCAGGATTGAGACACGAGGCAGAAGTTAGAACGGATGGGACTGACTTCTGGTCTTCTTCACTGCTTCTTAAGAATAGACATTGGCAGTGTACTTTACCAAGCATAAGTGAAAGAATCTCTTTGAATCCCTGCTGATCTTCTAGTTTCTGGTCATGATCTCTTCGTCATCAGTGAAGGTGTGAAATTCAACTGAGAGACACCTTTGCCTTAATCTACCTGAGCTCTACCGAGCAGTGACCTTAAATTTCTTCCCACATTGTAGCTGCATTTTCATTGTGCACAACCTCCAGAAACACACAATTAACCGGCACTTGGAGTAGCTTTTCTTTGTTTCTCCTCCCTGGAAATTCTACTTTCACTTTCAGAAGCTAAATCAACAGCTATTCATTTACAAGCAATAGTAATACTTCACAAAGTCCCACCTGCTGACTGGGCGCTATTGGGATGGGCAAACCGGACTTCACAGAGGGTAAACACATTCCACAGCAGTCACTTGTCTGTTGTTCAACAGATAGGTAATGGTGTTCTCCTGAGAGCTAAAAACCAGGAGAAATAACAGCTCCTCATCAGAAATGTGTCTTTGTAAACCAGACTGCAACACTATTAAAAAAACTCATTTGTACTCCCGAAGCAGAAGTAAAAAAAAAAAAAAAAAAGTAAAAATTAGTAGCTGTCTAGCAAGTGTCATGGCTAGTATCTTAGTGACCACTTCAGAATTAAAGAATTTGAAATTGCATTATGAGTTTGGTTTATTCTTAAAAACTGACTGAGGCCTTCAGGCTTCTAGATTCAATTAGCTGTTAGGTGCAAAAGCTACTGAATATAGTAGCTAGTAACTTTAAGTAACAAGTGGTTAAAAAAGGAAGAAGAGAAAAAACAGTTTCATACAAAGGTGAATTAAAGTGAACCAAAAATTGAGTTTCATACTTTTAACTATTTTGGATTATTTTTACCACATCTTTGCATAATCTGATTTTGGTCAGCAGCAAACCCAGAAAACTATGGAAGTGGCTATGTTTGCTTGTTTACCTAAATTTCTCTAATTTCCCTCTGTGGTCATTAGGACTACTGTACTTTTTCAGCAAATGGAGTGAGATCTGTTACAGCCAGCCAATGTAATGGTGCTTCTCCCTTTTCCTCTCTGTGGTACAGGCAGATTCCTCCAGTATGTGCTCAAGTACAATTACTTATGTGATTGCAGTTGATAATACATTTTATTCCATACTGTATTTTTTGTAAGTGGGCTTAGAGAGAATATAAATGGTAAATAATTTATGATAAAAATACATTTATAATTACATACACATGTGCACACATCAAGTTGCAAAGAAGAATTTTTAACATGACTTTAATCTATGCATATGCAACCATTTCACACTGTTTTCAGCAGGGTTCTGTCACTCATTTATATTTTGACACTGGAAGAATACCTGTATATTGCATCTGCAAGGTTTTCTTTATCTTTCTGCTGCTTGGCTTTGTTGATGAGAGAATATAGATTAGTTTTTAAATAACTATAATTCTTCAGATGGCATAGTGGTATGGCACAGACCTGAATTTCAAGAGTTTACAGTGTTGAGTGAACCATATTTATCAACTATTAACTGTCACGCTGTTGCAGGTATCAGAGGCTGTACAAGAAAACCTGAAGAAGTGCTTTATTGTTAGGTCTCTAGGCTGAACTCTGAACTGCAATCTCAGCAAATTCTTTCTATGTTTGTGGAAATTAGTTTCATAACATTTTCCTTATTTTCTCTGGACAAGCTTCCTGAATTTTAAGTTATTCTTCTAATTCAAATATATTTGGTTTATGTTTGCTTCTTTCTTTCTGATATTCAGATTCCATCTTTTCATGGTGATCATAAATTTTTTTCTTTTTCCTGATACTGTTTTAGACTAAGACAAAATGCGCATCAGAGGAACCTGGTAGCCAAATTTGGCCAGATTCCTACAAATAAATAGGCAGATATTATTTTCCAGCTGTGTCCCATTGCTGTCCACACACACTGATAAAAATGTTGTCTAGAACATTAAAGACTAAAAGAAGACAACGATGCAAAATAAAAGCAGTAGAAAGATACACTATAAACCCCAAGAAAATTAGCATGTGACAAATTGCATCATTCCATTAAAAAGAATTATCTTCCAGTCACTGAAGTACAACCTATTTATCAAGTTAAATTGTTTTCTTGTTGCAAAGCACAAACTTAATTACAGAGATCATTTACATACAGATGGCATTTGCTTAAGCAATATTTCTAATGCTGTATGCATAAATACAATTTAATTTTTTTTTATTATTTTTTTTTTAATCCCATGCTTTCAGAAAATAGGCAAACTTAATGCTGGAAATGATCTGCTGAATGATGAAAATGCAGTGCTTTACTTACACAGTAAGCTATGCCTGTAGCATTTTCCATGAACTTAACAATCCTCATCATTAAACAGATTGAGCTGTTATTTTTTTGTCCCTGCTATTTGTATTAAAAAATTGCTCTAGAACCTCACCACTTTTATGGTCAGAAACCTTCTAATTTCCAGCCTAAATTTATTCATGGCCAAATTACACCCATTTGTTCTTGTGCCAACATTGTCTGCTAGAGTAAATAGTTCTTTTCCTTGCCTACTGTTTACCACCCTATTGTGTTTTTAGAGAATAATTATTTCCTGTATCAGCTTTCATTTCTACCAGACTAAACAAGTGAAAATTTTACAGCCTTGCTCTTAAAATTACTTCTCCCTGGCAAACTCTGCTCTTTTCTTTACCTGTTTCATTCTTCATGAACATGATGAAGAAGATCTGTGTGATATCCCTCAGGTGTCTTAAGCAATTGCACATATATTTTCCTTTTCTCTGCTAAGAAATAGTTAAACTGTTTTTTCCTGAATGGCATTTGCTTTTTTCGTGATCGTATCACACTGGCAACTTAATAAGCCTGTAGTCAGCTAACATGTATACCTAGATCCATCTCCTGTGTTGTTTACAACTGATATGCACCTGGTTTATAGCAAATTTTTTTATTAATCCTTGAGTGCATATCTCCACTGCCAACACCAAAAGTTTAAGAGTTTAGCAGCGTGTATTTTTAATGTGCTTTTTCCAAGGGTAACATATGCTTTGGATAAAACGATGCCAAAGATAACAGAAAAATGAATATTGTTGGGAGACAAAGGGAGGTACTCAGCACACTGAAGGCACTGGGCATGACGTATTAAGGTTAAGAAATTTGCACGAGTGCTTCAGAGTAATATGATGGGATGTAATGGTTTGAGAGTGGTATGGTGTGCACAGTACCGTAGGAAATTATTTTTTGGTCTTGTATATTCATAGCTGTGTGAATACTGCATTTTAGTTGGGGAAAAAGTTTCTTGGATGCACTAGAGCAGGAGCTCCCAAAGGCGTCTACAGAATCTTTCCAGGTGGCACGAAAGGAGAGTGGGGAACGTGCAGCCCACACCCATATATATCCCCAGAGAAGCCGGAGCAAAGTCTTCTGAACTGCATTTGCTGCCCAAGCAGAGGAGTGTCTTTTCTGGTGGCTATCTGAACCTTGGCTGCAGCTGGCAGCTACTGTTTCTTCCACAGTAATAGAAAAGGAAATGATGGTGGCATATAAAGCAACTTAATTTGGAGAAACACTGTATGAGAGTGTTCTGTAGTGGTCATATTATCCACAAGCCATTTCCTAGAAATCACACCATTGTAGATCTGTCTTTTCACTTGGTTTTGCTTATTTTTTAAAGTTGGAATAACAATTAAAGACTTAATAATTAGGATTATTATGTCAACACTTCTAGAGTTGTTCACAGTAGAAAAACTTTTGATACCACCTGGTTGTTAAGGTTCTATTTTAAGGGCCATACACTTTGAAAAGAAGAAATTGTCACTTAGGTTTTAGAAGACATTTAAATTTTCAGAAGCATCATAATGATTTTGGACTGCAAGTTCAATTAGCCAGGAATTTGGAAACTTCGAATCCTTAAGAAGAGGACTGAATTTTCCTTGTTTTGTCATGGAAGTCAGCAATTCATAAAACACTTTTAGTTGTATAATTATAGAGAACAGAATACTGGTGTATTTCCACATTTACTAGAAAGAGCTTCACCGTTTATTAGAAAGATGAACGAGGTTTTTGAGGGACTTTTTAGAGGGAGAAAAATTAATATTTAAAAAATCATGTGATGAATTTTTTTTTTTTTATTTGGCATAAGAGTGCTTGAATGAGAAAATTTATTCAAGAAAGTGATCTGCTAAGGCATGCAGCTCTATAGAATTACTGAAAAATTTTTTTGTCATTTTAAAATTTGATGTGAATCTCCTTATTGGGATGGGAATCTGTATCTGTTCAGGATTATTTTATTAAGTCATTAAAAGAGAATTTTACTTAATATGCCCTCCTTGACTGTTCCTATATCATACTTTCTTTGATGTTGAAGTGGTTAAGTGAACATACAAGTTTTTTGGTGCATTATTAGTAATATGAATATGTCGTATTCTGTTTAGGGCATCTATGCGGAGCTGATAGCTGTGGATTCATGACAGGTATACTAAGTAGGTGTGCACTGAACATCTTTTAGTGGTAACATAATGACTTTAACAAAGGAGAAAGAAGTCTTGATATTTTTATTCTGTTAAACCAAGTTTGGAAGGCTTTGATTTTATAAATCCCAAGATCTGTGACTTAAGTGAACTTAGCATATGCAAACAGTGTCTTCAAAAAGTAAACAAATTGATATTTCTGGCAGAAGAGTTTCTTTTCCTTGACCCATGATTCACTTTCTTTGTAGAAATATTTCAGACAAGCTCAGACATCGGAAACTTGCAGGCCTTCACTGCAGCGGGGTGCAACCAAATGATCATTCTCACTTAATTAAGACTTAAGATTAAAATTAAAGTGGTTCTTTCCCCTAATTCACCTCTTCCATTTTTGCTAGTTGTAGTTAGTAAAAGTATTTGTCAAACTGCAACAAAGCTTTGTCATTAGTCTCTTCCCCTTAGACAATGACAGACTTGTGTTGCTAAAGGAAAGGGATTTGCAAAGTACCTTGCAAAGAGAAACATGTCACAGAAAGTAAAACATGTAGTGGATGGTAATACTATCCTACTGATTTTCATCTGGTAGAGGTGTTAAACTAATTAAGAAAGAATTAAACTACACATGACAGATACCAGTCATATTGCTTAATACATTGCTGGAGGATATGCAGAACCACAGGGCTGATGAAAGCATTACAAGAGCATATACAGAAGAGAAACTGCTGCATGCAAGTATAGTGGGTTTTGCAGGCAAACATGGTATACTTGTTTGACAAGATGTTATTTTAGACTGTAGTTTTGCTATTAATAGAGATTTTATATAGAAAAATCTTTGTTACGTTATTTAAAACAGCCTGGGGTGGTCAGTGAAGAGCAAGGAATCACCCTTCAGCAGATATTTATATGGGAAATGTTTGCATTATTCTCTTAATATAAAATTATCATTTTCCCTTTTGTGCAGTACCTTCTGGTGCCATTTTAAAATTAAAACCTATAACATTTTTTCCAAGTTAAAAAATTTTGTGTTTCCGTGAGAAGCTGGCCTCATCAATAAATTAATATAAAATACTGTTTGGCATCTACATGAAGAAGCATTCGGAAAATATTTTCTATGTAAAATTGAGATAATTTTTTTCTCAGTTGTTTTATCTCCATTTCTTGTGTTGGAATCCTTTCCATTAGATTTCTTGGAGCTCTGACTCAGGGTGATATAGACCTGTTGTTTCCTGAAGTAAGATTTATTAGTATGGAGACAAAGAGAAAAAAGTTGTGTTCAGGCATAAAAATTTTTTGTCATCTTCTCTATATACTTATACTATGAATGTTTAATTTTCTTTATACACTCAAGTCACATAAATCTGTTAGACCACCTAATTATATACCTCAGTACCACAACATCGGTGAGATTAATCTGTTTTAAGAGAAGAGGGTTAAGGTGTAGGTACAGCAGAGGGACATGCAAAATTTCGATTTCATGTTGCAAGGAGCACCACATAGATTTAAGAGCAAAAGTAGAAAACATGCCACTCTGGGAATTAGGGGCACGGATGCTGCTGCACCATGCAGGCTAACATGGGCATGTGGCAGCTGATGGGACAGCCTCCCCTGAGCCTTGCTCCAGCACTGGCCTGGACCAAGCTGGGAGCAGTTTAAAATTAAGAGAGTCTACAATATAAGGGTTTTGGATATTCTTTCCTGCTTCAAAACAGCACAACTCAACAGCTGGTGAGGATTTTTCTGTCTTTCAAGTAACTCCTTAAAATCAGGTGTTTCAGGGCGTATCTTAACCTGTGGAGATGACTAGAATGCTGTATGTGATTAGTTGTTGGCTTACAGATTAAGAGAAGGCAGTATGTGTATTATGCATAATACACATACGTGATTGTTGAAATGACAGAGTAGATCACAAATATGCTCCCACATCCACTACCCACACATTTCCCACTCCACACACAGAACTACAATAGGCGGGGCTGGTTTAGGAGGCTGTTTGAGATCTTAACGGGGCAAGTAGTCTCAGGTGTAACTGGGGGAAACTGTACCAACTGGGAGCCAAACAGCAGTAATGCAGGAGCTATGGAGAGATGCTGTGCATCATGAAAATAATAGTATCATAGGTTACTGTAATTACTAAAGAAACTGGAAATAAATAATCAATTCCTCCCTCACAAGCACACTATATAAGTATATGAGAAGTCTGCAAAATGGTGGAATTGAGAGGGAGATAAGGCTGGTTCATACTCTGTGCTCAAGCTGGATGTGGTTTACTCCCTTTCAGGTGTGTGTGGTCTAAGCTTCAGGTGATGGGAGTGGTTCCATGTTTTTTTAAGTTTTACTTTTTCTTCTTTTTCATCTTCCTCCTGGCGTATTGCTCTGCTTTCTCATGAATGGTGTCGTTCATTAAACAGATGTCTCAGCAGGGCTGTTTTCATTATGCTACCATAGTATATACTTACCCTGGGTCACCATGCTTTCTTTTACATTACATGTTTTCCTCTCTCTCTGAGCTTCAGCTGAATAGCCTATTCATTTTAAAAACACTATCGAAAACAAGAGAGAAAAAACTTACCCTTACAAATCCCTTGCAGGTTCACCTCCAAACTGGAAGTTGCTCTTTCTTTTTCCCAATCCTGTGACTCTGTTTTCAGCTTTGTTGAACATTTGCAGGCTTTGTGTCACTTCCAGAGTCCTGGAAAGTGGATTACTATAAATAAGAATAGACTCTTAAGGGGTTTTCAGTGTGACTATGCAGGTTGAAAGTCCTTTAAAAAATTTAATCAGTTTAATTAAGAGAAAAAGAATCTTCCAAACCGTTCTGCCTTGAGCAGCAGCACAAAAAACCCCAGGTGCTCAGACAAAAAAAAAATAGAAAAAATGCTTACTACTTAAAAGTATAAAATGTTAACAGGAAAGGTATTTTTTTGAGTAATATGTGTGAGTGCTACACACATGAACATTGAATACATATTCCCTTAAAATCATCTAGTAAGGAAATAAAAGATCCATTTGAATTTTACTCTTGCACATAGGTTGATTAAGATAAAATATGTATCTTTTATATGCTGAGCCATTGCTTCACCTCTGCCTCAGCCTGTCCAAGGTATATGAATATTGACTATTTAATGTACACTCCATGGTGTATTATTGCTTACTTAAAGCATAATGCTGCATGACCTTGTTTTTTCTGTTAATTATATTTTTCCCTTGTAGGAAAGTAAGTTTACTCATTCTGAATTGTGCCAAACCGCATAATCTGGAAAGGAATACTGTGGCTCTACTTGGAAAGTACTAATTGGGCTTCAGCCATCACTGGGAAAGCTGTATAGTCTTTTATTATTTTAACTGGCCAAATGCCCTTTGTTACCACATTAACAGTCTCACTATGGTGCCTGTAACTTTGATATTATTTTCACTTCTACGCTAAATTTGACCACATGAAAGACATAAACCCTCCAATTTTGAAATTAAAAAATAGAATGTTTTGTTAATCCTGTATTTCAGAGAGAAAGCCTGTGAAAATGATAACCTATGTCTGCTGGCCAAAGTTTTTGTTCAGTAAACCCATCCTGCCGGCTGTTCTCATTGGCAAGAGGAAAGATAATATTTTGGTATCTTTAATTTTTCCATTTTAGAGCAGACATTTTGCTTGAGTCATCCTTTAAATCATGCCTGTTAACATCAGTCTGGAAAACAATACTGCACTTTATAAAGACCTCAGTTTGGATGGTATCATTGCAATGTTGCAATAAAGCTGTTTTACACTAAATACTACTTAAGTCGCTTACTGACTAGGAACTATTGCAGGTGCTCTGGACAGTATTGCTGAAGAACTGCTTTGCAAGTCCTAAAGAAGACATGGAAACAAAGATATATGTGCATTTTAGTCTGATGTCACTGGGAACTAAAGATGTAAAATACCTCAAAAGACTGGACTCTCCCTCACATGCATTTGCTCATCATGTCAGGAGGCAGACTAGGCAAGGATCAGCAAACGGTAACTTAGGTCCAGCAAATGAGGAGGGATGGCCTCTGGCAGGAGACAGGAACACTGGCATTGGTAGGGCAAGAAGTGGTCACCTGAAGCTCTAAGCTTAGCCAGATACACTTTCTGCACTGCAAATATCCAATTCAAAGTGTGCACAGGGAATGTTCTCTCTCCAGCTCAGTCTTTGGCTGCAAGCTTCAATTTCTGCTGAAACAGAAAAGGTGTTCTCATCATGTTTAAGAGCATTTAAGAATGTCTTTCTCAATTTCCAGGTAACCCGAAGCCTGAGTGGTTGCAGGCGTACTGGATCCCACACCTTGGCAGAGGATTATTTCTGCATATGTTCTGGGATAGCTCAGCATTAAAGGCTTACAAGGAACAAAAAAGCTTGATTCTGCAACAATTTGTTTGGATCCCTTGAAAGTTTCAAGGATTTCTTGAAGTCCTCAAGGGGCAAGACAAGCAAATTTATCAGGTGAAAGCTACATTTCAAGTCTTTGCCTGTCCAGACATAAATCTTCTTTCACTAAAATGGAGCATGGAGGAAGACAAGAAAGTCTTTTAGAAGAAGAACTTGACTCATTTGTGCATTACTGTAATTATACTACTGTCTTAAATGCCCTGAGGTTGATGGCGCTTGTGACCTTCCCAGTATGGGGGACAGTATAACTTTGCACTGCCCCACAACAGAACTGAGCCATTCCAACTACTAAAGCTGTTCAAGGCAATTCAGTGAATACTGTAACAGCTCCTTTATAATCCCCCACTTGTACTTGATGGTGTAGAGCACATTCTGAGGAAAAAGGAGATACTTCCTGCATTTTACCTAGTTATTGGTGTTGTAACAGCTTGATGTAAAGGCTGATAACATAATAGATGGTACATTTTGTTAACAGACCACAGCCCCACAACCACATTAGTAATATAGTAATTATACCAGATATGAAAGTTTGCTTTTAAGTCCATTTCCCATGGCATCTCCAATATGTTAATTTAGGAAAAAAGTATGTTTTCAAGTTTTAATTTCCTCCCGAAGCATATGGTAATTTACTGTCCTTTCCTCTCCTTAGCTCTCATCACTGCAGATACAGCTACAAGTACATATCTTTTGGCTGAAGTTTTCTTGCCTGCTGAACTGCCAGAGCCTTTCAGGGTACTTTTCAGGTAAGGTAAATCTATTAATCAAGTGCAAAAGCACTAGGGAAATAAATTTGAAAATTACAAATACATTTTGGTGGCACTCTCACAACTCACTTCCCTGAATTCGGCTTTTTGCACTTAAACAGCCTGCCCAGTTCCCATATGTCTCTAGGTCATTATAAATGTGTACTGCAGTTTCACAAAGGAGTTCTGGATAGTACTTGTCCCAGAGAGTTTGGTCAGAGGGAAACTGTAAACTCTGATCTCTCTGGAAGACCAGTGTTTCTATGCTCCTGTTACAAAATACTGCAGCGGGCAGTTGAGCACCCCATGCAACTTTGATCCAAGCAGCACACAAGACAGAGGCTGCTGAGGCATTGCCAGGAGGGGCACTAATCTCTGCCTGAGGCTTAAGTTACTGACACTTGCCAGCTGCTAGTTGTGTGTAAGAACTTGAACCACTTCCTCATCTTAGACAATATAAATATTGTAAATCATAGCAATTATACCAGAAAAAAAGGTAATGCATTAAGAGAAAAAGTAACATCTTCCATTTTTAGACTTTGTTCAGAACAACTTGAAAAACATAGACAAACACATAATTTCAAACAAAGGGAAAAATTATTTGGCAAAACCCCATCCACAGCCACAGTATTTGAAGCAGGCCAGGAAAGCCATCTGACCTGTCATTTGAGTCCTTTTGTATCCAGCAGCTACGTTAACAGTAACTGTAATGAAACCAGGCTTATTATGCATACATGAGCGAAAAAAAAAAAAAAAAAAAAGGCAAACAAGAAATCTATTAAGGCAGAGGTCAAGTTCAAGAAAAAGAAAGTGGAGTCTTGTAAAAGATGTATCAGAAGTGACAACCCCAGGAGGAAGACATTAATATTTCCAGCAGCCTGAAGTCTCAGAATAAATACTTCAGAAAAAGCTGCCATGGTTAAACAAAGGAATTTTATTAAAAATTTTACATCCCTCAAGAAGCTGAAGGTGAAAAAAGGACAGAAATCATGAATGCATCATATATCCAAAAAGACACAGATGGCTATCAAAAACTTGTAGTCAATCCTTTTCTGTAGCAGGCAGGACACCTGTCAAAGAGTTAGCAGGAGCAGTAGACTGCTAAGGTGTAAAAGGAGCACACAGGAGTGATAAGGTCGCGACAGTGAACTGGGTGAACTCTTTGCATCCCTGTTTACTATAAACTCAAGGAGATTCCCTCATTAGAAGCCTTCTTTATATAGGGTAAGTTGGACAGATCACTGAGAATTGTTTTCTAAGAAGTAGAAATAGGAAGCAGTAACAATTTCAAAGGGCAACCGAAACTAGGATTAGTGTACATGGAAAAGGGAAGATAAAGAAGAGAGCTCTCTAAAATCATGAGTAGCAAAGACAGGTCAAATAGGGAATGGAAGTTTTTGTATCATGAAAGGCAGTGAACGAGCATACATCAAATCATTTAGTTGATCCAAAACAAATAAAACCAGAAATAGTTCCTCATATAGCATGTTGATAACTTTGAACGTCCTTGCCAAAAAATGTTATGGTTTACAGAATCTGACATGAGTTAAAGATCTCTTGGACAAATTCATCCATCAGGACCGATTAACAGAAAGACTCTACCTATGACTTTGGAACTCATATCACTAGAAGCTGGGACTACGAGACAGGTAGATACCCTTGTCATTTTAAACTTCCTACACTTCTCACCACTCTTTTTCACTTTTGGAGCCAGGGTATTGGACTAGATGGATTTTTTTCAGCCTGAGCTTGAATAGCCCTTCTTACATTCTGCTTTTAGGTAGCTCCTGTAGTTTGTGGGGAGACTTCTGTGGATGCATTTGAGTCAACCTGAACAAAAAGAGTCAGATAAAGGACTCCAAACAGAATTAAGATGGAAAATACTAGCAAGAGGTAATGAAGAGAGCAGGATCAGCAAGTAATGTAAAGAAAAGGTAAAGTAGAATTAAACTTGCATACAGTTTTCAACTCTTTAAGTAAAAGGTGGCACCAGACATGAGATGACATAAAATAATTCTTCATCCCTGTAAAAGAAAACAACATTCTCTTCCTCCCAGCATATGAAATGATAAGAAAATTGCAATGTGTCCTTAAACTGAGAGAAGCTTAAGTCTCAGATCAAATACATATCAACACAATTAAAACAAACAAACAAAACAGAGCTCTGCAAGTGGATGAATAAATATGTATAGGAAATTAAGAACATATTATATACAGAGTGCAAAAATCATAGAAACTTACCATTATTTGTATTTTTTTCAAACTAACTTAAGTAATCCCATAGCTACATAACCCATATGAAGACGGTCTTGGTCACGTCAGTCCTCCGTCATGAAAAATGTTTGAACATTCTTTCATATTCATTCTGTATGTGAAACCCCCACATACTATGAATTGCTCAGGGTTCACAGACTTCCATAGAACTATGACAAGACACAGCATATACCATGTCGGCTGACACAGCAAAGTTGTAAATCCAGCTTTGACAAAATTGCAATTTTCAGCAAGCTCATTGCACATGAGACTGTTCACTGATCATTTACTGAGATTCTCATACACCAACCTCCACAGGCAGAGGGGAAGGAGAAGAGAGAACCAACAGTAGAGAGCCTGTGGTTTCCCTTTCCTGTAGCCCTTTGCTCAAAGGAGGCCTCCTAAGACCTCGTCAACAAAGCAATAAAGCCAATGCAGCTGTGGGATCTGCAGCTTTCATCTTCAGGGATGGCAGTACACTGCTCAGTCCCTACTGCCTTGGGGCTGAAGTAACCCAAAACCTAAAAGAGAAAGGAAGGAGTTTCTCCCACTACCAGTACCTATGAATGAACATTGTACAGCCGAGTTGTCCACCCACTCTTTAGTGAAATGCTGGAAGATTTATTCACAGTTAAACCCAGATGTTTTCTAAATTAACTGTCAAAATTATCTCAGCCAACAGCAAAGACAGGACTGAGCTGCTGTCCAGTGACTTTCCCTCTCGAGTACTTTCAGAGGTTGTTCCACCTGGCAGACTGCTACAGTGACAGGATGTTCTCATGAGATTCCTAATTTTCTTCAAAGTAACCAGATCTCAGCCCTGCCACAATTTTAGAGCTCCCTAAGAATTTTATCCTCTACTTGTCATTCTCAGTTTATCCAAGAATTTGCAATTCTGTATTAATTCCTTGACCAATCTCAATAATCTCGTTAACTTCAACCCCCATATTTCTGTTTCTTTCATCTTCCACTAGCAAAAATTCTCACAGTGCTTTCCCGAGAAGGACAGAAACCTTCTGTTTCCTTTTCCCCAAACACTCAAGAAAATATCCTTGATCACACATGTTTCTTCTACATTTCTTCCCAGTGAAACCCTGGAGACTTAAACAACTGACTTCCATTTGTCCACCTAAATTTTCCTTCATTCTAATTTCTAGCTCAAATAACTGCATAAAATAATTTCAACTTCATAATGTATTGGATAAGTTTTGCTTTGAAATAAAACACAAATTTTGCATTTTCAACCACTGAAGATGAATTGTAGTCATTTAGCAGACATTATAACTTGTAGTTAACCAGTATCTTTTTAGGACGTAGAGCTAGAGACACTTTTTCCATTGTAATGCATTTCCCTAGTGAATCATAGTTAACACACTAGATTGCTTTCTGTGTAACCTTGGAAAAAATACAAAAAGTATTTCATTATTTCATGAAGATATGTAAACATGTATATGCTTCCTGTTGTTTTACGTTTTCAGGAATGACTTTTGTAAGCATTTATCTATAGTGTATCTAAATTAAATAGCCCTGCTAGAAAGAAGAGAAAACATTTTGTATTCATTTAGTTATTCAACAGAATCAGGAACAGTTAAAAAAATAATGGATCCCAATTACTCATTACCATTATGCTCTACTTGTAGGAATAGATACCTGATAAGAATCATACCAGAACTACAGCTACTAATGAATGATTAAAGGCTAGGGAGCAGATGCAAAGTGAAAATAGGATAACAATACCTCATTTGTTTTTTTCTGGGGACACTTACGTGGTTCTCCGTCATTTTCTTCTACTGAGTTTTGCTTTCAGATCTCTATGATGTAATGGACCGAACTAGGACTGGAGATAGAGCTTTCCCATCTCGTGGAAAGCTCTTTATTGAATTGTGACCAAAAAATTCAAAACCTTGAAAAGTTTATAAACTAAAAATAATAATCATAATAACAATAATAATGCCAACTATGTCAATGGAAATATTTGATTTAGGTGATTTTAAAACATTTGGATTGTACTAAAATTAGCTTATGTTTTGTAACTAAAAGCCATTTTATAGGAAACCAAAATCTTTAATTTGAAGCATCAAAACCATGTTTTATCAAATTTAATTTTTCAGGGACTTAAAATCTGATTTCACCTATTTCATACAAAGTTTTGGCCTAGACAAATAGAGACATTTTTGTATGAAACTCATATTGCCAAAAAGCTCTAACCCAGCTTTGCTGTCCATCATAATCCCTTTAAATATCAGAGGAAACTTTTAGTATACACAATGGTTTAATTAGCTGGAACTTGAAATGGCTCAATTAGCTGGAGCTTGAATACATGCACATACATATCTAACTGATCCTCAGATGACTAGGAAATCTGTGTCCCATATGCTGTTTAAAAAGGGAGGTCTTAAAATTTATTTAGACAGAGGAAAAAAACCAGAGCTTGCTTTAAAAAAAAATAATTAAAAATCCCACTTTATCTATTTAAAGCCCATATATTCACCTAATCCGCAGATTGTTCCACAGCTGCTTACAGGCTTTGTCATGTACTACCTCAATTCACCTAGAATTTTTTCTATTGGCATCCCAAGAATTCAGGTCCCAGAGAAACCAGCTTGAGAACCCAGGAGATGAGTGTAACGGTCATAGACAAACACACACATTTGCCTGCATGGGAAATTAGCATGCAGTCATCTACAGCACAGATGTATATTTCACAAGTCAATGTCTTTCAGCCTATACCAGTTTGCAGGCTCTCAGTTTTATTTTTCTTCCCAGGGGAAGTGCAGAACTTGATGTAGCAAATCAAAGCTTCTCGACTCTTCACAGGTAAATTTTCTCAGACCTCTTTTAAAAAGTCTACAAACCTCCAGGATCTGGAGATAGAAAGTAACAACAGCACTGGAGTTCCAATCTTGCTCCCATATAGAAACTCTTTATAGTGCACAAAGACCATGAAGTACCTTTACACCACTTTAAAAAATCCATCTTTTTTCAAGTTCAATTAATTTCTAGTTAGAAATACAGATGTGTTTGTAAGTGAATTGTGTAGGTGACAATAGGAGATCTATTGATTGTCACTAGAAAGCTGATTGCTTATATAGGCCCATAGTCCTGTGTTTTCTGGTTCTAATTCAAGAGATTTTAGCCAATCAGTCTAAGAAAACTTCCCTCCTGCTCATTGAAGAGTTGTACTTGTGGTATGAAACAGAAATGTTGCTGCATTTCTTGGGCATAATCATAGAATCATTTTGGTTGGAAGAGACCCTCAAGATCATCAAGTCCAACCATAACCTAGCTCTAGCAGTAAACCATATCCCTAAGAACCTTGTCTATATGTCTTTTAAACACCTCCAGGGATGGCGACTCAACCACTTCCCTGGGCAGTCTGTTCCAATGTCTGACAACCCTTTCTGTGAAGAAATTTTTCCTAATACCCAATCTGAACCTTTCCTGGTGCAAATTGAAGCCATTTCCTCTCATCCTACCATTTACTACTTGGGAGAAGAGACCAACACCCTCCATGTTACAACTCTTTTTCAGGTAGTTGCAGACAGCGATCAGGTCTCCCCTCAGCCTCCTTTTCTCCAGGCTAAAGAGCCCCAGTTCCCTCAGCTGCTCCTCATCAGGCTTGTGCTCCAGGCCCCTCGCCAGTTTCATTGACCTTCTCTGCACTCTTTCCAGTACCTCAATGTCTTTCCTGCAGTGAGGACCCCAAAACTGAACACAGCATTTGAGGTGCAGCCTCACTAGTGCACGAGTACAGGGGATGATCACTTCCCTAGTCCTGCTGGCCGCACTATTCTTGATGCACTATTCTTGATTAAATGCCCATGGCATCATCAGAGACTTTGACTTTACACATAAGCTTTATTACGACTTAGTTACCTTTTAAAGTGGTAGGAAAGCAAGCACAGAACATGATGTGCTCTGCCAGAGCAGCTTTATCAAACCCTGTGGTGGCAGCTCAGGGGATTACCAGCCACAGCTGCCTGCCTTCTGCAGGTAGAATGCCAGTCCTCAGCTACTTCTGTTGCTCTTCTGATTGCACAGCATGTAAAAACACAGTTGGGTCTCCTTGTGACACCCACACATAGAAACAAGAGGAAAATACAGTGTCTGGAAAAGACACTCTAGTGCTCTAGTTCCAGTCACCAAAAAGGACATCTGTCTCTGTTCTCAGACCAGGTACCTCAGCAACCCTGCTGCAGCTGGGCAGCAAGAGCTCTTCCGTGTGTTTATGAATGGGTATTTTTCAGAAGCTTGTACTCAGACTGGTATTTTGCATGAGTTTCTTCAAGGCAGACAAAAAAAACTACTGCTGTCAGATATCAAGTCCTTGTGGCAGCATATGGGTCTACTACAGCTCCTCAGCAAAACAGTTGCAAAAAAAGTTTTAAGATGGCAAAACCAGCAACCTTTTCCCCCAGCCTTGTTCAACAAAATAATTTTATCTGAGACTTTTCACTCTGAGGCACACAATAGTTTTGGAGATTTCAGCCCCCAGAATGAAAGTTTATCACAGTTAATGGCATTGGAAAGCTGAATTCTGGAAGGCAAATGCTGGACACTCGTGAATACATTGTCTTTTAGTCCGAAAAGACACCATGTCTCTACTTTCCTCTTTTCTTGTATCAAACCCCAGACCATCATATTTTTCTGAGTTACACTTGGGCCACTATACAATGCTAAAAGCATATAGAAATTACTAATATGAAAGAGCTGAATAAAAGGCATTTAAAAAACAAACCAGAAATAAATCATTACTTAAGAATAATTGTTTTGTTTCCTTGTCATTAGACATCTGTTCACAGACACTGCGAATGTTCCACTTTGTGTCTGGGTTTAATAGTAACAACTTTGCAGGGATGCCTTCTTCTTCCTCATTGTTTTCACTTGGTCTCTAGGACAAACAAATCCCTTTTTTTTCAGCCCTTTAATAAATTAAAGCTGTTATAGAGATAGAAGTAAATAACTGCATAGTATAGAAATCTAAATCCAGCAAGTCTCAGAAGGTATCAGAGGTCACTGTATGCCCAGTATCAAACTCTCCATCACTCCCTTTCTCCCTGTCCTCCCGTAATCCCCAGGACCTCTCTGTGGTGACTGAGTAGAATTGAGGGCAAAACTTCACCTGAAAAATGTTGAGCTAGCCCTCCTCTTCCTCTCCTCTCCCCGTCATCTGCTAACATTTCCAGACAACAAATAGCATACTGAATCTGAACTGTTTATTTTGCTGGGAATGCCATCTGCGTGGTGGCATCAGGGGTGGGAGGGAAGGCACACAGACGAATGAACAGTGATAAATATAGACAGTGGACAAAACTAGCAGAAATTCTGCTGCTTTCCAGTGTTCTGGATCTTTGCATGCTTCCATTAAGTGGATACAGCTCTTCTTAAACTCGATTATTTAGCAAGACAAGAAATTCAGAACATTTGAACAGAGACGTCAAACAAGCCAGTTTGGGAAAAATGCTGAGACTACTGAAAATGATGAACTCATTTATGGTTGTAGTCCATTTTTAACATATTACAGTACATTGGAACTAGCAAGGGGGCAAAAAAGGATGAGAGTAAGTGTTGTTGAAAGGAATACATCATAAATAATCCAAAATGAAAAATCACTGAAGATCTGGAGAGAATGTTTCTTACAAACAAAGACAAAATCAATGTCCAGATAATTGACAACTGAACTCAAATTCTACAAAGGAATTGCTGGCATAACATTTTAGTTTCCCATTGCTATTGAAAAGGAGCACTTACATTCAAATCACCCCTTTTCACAGTATCAGAGAAAGGATAATTAAATAATTAAGCCCCCTCATCTTAACACATTCAGTTCTGTAAATAAGATGATTTCAGAGGAAATCTTAGAGTTTGACATTTTGCTCATATCTCATCATTAGCAGCCTACTTTTATAACAACATCTTGTCTACATAGAATGACAGAAGGGCCGAGGTGGGAAGGGACCTCTGGAGATTGTCAGGTCCAACCCCCTGCTCAAAGCAGAGTCTGCAAGGGAGCAGGTCCCTCAGGGCAGTGTCCAGTTGGGCTTTGAATTGTCTCCAAAGACACAGACTCCACAACTTCTCTGGGAAACCTATTCCAGTGTTCGACCCACCTCATGGAAAAAATTAAAGGGAATTTCCTTTGTTTCAGTTTGGACTCACTGCCTCTTATCCCTTCCCTGGACACCAGTGAGAAGAGCCTGGCTCTGGCTTCTTTGCTCCCTCCTATCTTGTATTTATATACATGCATAAGATCCCTCAAGCCTTCTCTTCTCAAGGAAAACATATTAATAATATTAGCAAAACATTAATCAAAGATTTAAAAATACATGCTTGCTTACTTTGGAAGCACCTCAGAAGTATCTTCTCTGATTTGTCCATTGTTTCCACACTGATACACTTTAGGCAACAGCCATTGTTGTTAGGGGTTTCATCAGCTGCAACAGGAGACCTTACTTAAGCAATGTTGTATACTTTCAAACAATACCTAGATAAGTCATTCAGTAAGACATTCTCCTCTTCCCTGAAATGTTTAATTAGAATAGACATACATTTCAACCTTTTTTATCATCTCACTCTTGAGATTTTTCTAAAGTTCATGAAATCAAAGAGCAATCGATAACAAGAAGTGAGCTCAGTCCTTGAGCAAGTTCTACAGCTGCACTACACCTTAAGGAACTAAACCACACAGAAGTCTTTTAACACACTTTAAGTTATGGAAGTTGGATTCACATCCCTAACTTGATTTGCCTTAACATCCTTGGTTGTCCTTATTTAGAAGTATCTGGAAATAAAGGTTTCATGTTCAGTGCTGCAGTTCTGCATCTGCAAGACTTAAAGAGAAGGAAAGGACGTCATAC
Source organism: Patagioenas fasciata (assembly GCF_037038585.1). Lineage (NCBI taxonomy): Eukaryota > Metazoa > Chordata > Aves > Columbiformes > Columbidae > Patagioenas > Patagioenas fasciata. The sequence goes on along the minus strand of NC_092521.1, from coordinate 99,401,367 downwards.
TGGTAAGCAAATTAAGCTGGTGTTGGTCCACTTAAACAAAATCTGTGTAATCAAAAGTGTAAAGCCACATACACACATCAGTTATAATAAGCTTGTCACTCTACTCCTCAGATTTCCTAAAATGTAGTTCTGTGTTGCAGTAGTATTTACCTGCAGTGCAAAATAAGACTTCCTCTGCCGTGATAATGCATAGACATATTTTCATTTAAGCACTAAATATTTCAAAGCTGATGCCCCATGCTGATAAACAGGTTTCTCAACAGAGAGCCTGAAGTTCTTATTACCAGCAGTACATAACTAAGCTGGGTGTGCAAAACCATGCAGTAGCTACCCATACAAGGTTGCAGTTCCATGTCCTCCTTCAGGTTAGTTAACCACTAGGTGACAAGCCAGCTCCCTCCTCCCTGCTGGTAGAGTTGTCCCACCTTCATCTTTGCACTGCCTTTGACACTTGCCATTGAGACGTTTCTGCATGGTTGTCTACCACAAAACCATCAGGTCTCTCTCTGCTGGGCCAGATTCCTGATGGCTCAGCACACTGAAACAGTTCAGTGACCAGATTCAGCCAGCACGGAGCCAAACCACAGTGTCAAGACCTGACTGTCTTTGCACTCTGGATGACACCCCTGGAATATACCAAGGGTATTGGGGAAGTGCCTTGGTTCAAACATGGGTCCCAAATGCCCAGAGAGCAAGCTGAAACAAGAGGATGGCATGCTAACAAGTGAGCTAATTGTAAACATCAGTCAGTTTATAAACACCCTGCAGTGTCAGACTCATTTCAAAGGATCTGTTTATTTGAAATACAAGCCATAGATGATTTTTTTTATAAGTTTTGGAGGCTCATTTCTGAAAGTAAATCATACCTCCAGAATATCCTAAATATATACTCTTATGCATAATTCTCCTCTACAGTGTTCATGATGGATGAATAAACAAAGGTGAGGTAACATATTACATCTAATGAAAATGAAGAATAACCAACACTGCCAGTCTTCTACAGCAGATATATTACTGCCATTCAGCTAATTCCTGTGGGCTTAATTCCTGGCCATAGAGGAATAATGATCTTTGTCCTTTGCACTTTACCTTAAAATCTTCCAACTTTATTAATAACTTAGATTTTTTTTGAGGAAGAATTTTGAACCACAGGTCATCTGCAATAAAAAGAAAAAAAGGTTTTCCACCAGCCACAGTGAGTGGTTCACAGAACACCAAATAAAGCTCAAGCAGGCTATTACAACACCTTAAAAATATTGAATCACATAGTTTTGCATAAATCTTCACAGAAATTCTTAAGGTCTTGAGTAAGTATCTGAAACCCACTTAAATAAAATTAACCTTAAAAAAAACCCCAACTGTGTTCTTAGTGTCATAATTTTTCAGGTATCTTGAGATTTCAGACCCCCATCACCACTGAAAAGTTCAAATACATTCATTAAAAATTAAAGTTTATTGTTCTGTTTAAGATTAGGTAAGAAAATGGAGAAGATCAACACCTCCTGATGTGTAATTAAGGGAGAAATATTTATTTGAATTGATTCTTATTCTTAAACAGTGCGTACAGTTCATATACTCCAAATAATGGAAGTGGGGCCAACACAATGTATGAGGATCAGATTTTGATAATCCAAGGCTATTTACATCACCTCAAAGATCTTCACTTGGCATTAACACACACTCCACAGTCACCTTCAAGATGGTAATTTCAAACTTGCAACAGAGGACTTACAACAAAGCAAGAATACTATGTGTATCCTAGTTTTCTTTAACTTTTTTTCTGTCACAGTTTCAGTCCTCAGCAAACACTTTCACATATCCTGGTATTTGTGTTTTGGTGTTTTGTTTTTTTTTTTTTTTTTTTTAAGCCACAGGTACTATACATCTGTTTTGTTTTTGAAGTAATATTTGCCAGTTCAGAAATGGAGCAATGGCTGAACTGGGTAGCTACTTTAATAAACAAGTGAATTTGCTAACAAAGCAAGGCACTGAAATGGCCACAGAGATTTTCCTAGAGGTCCCAAAGGACTTTAGAAGTGCCTTTTCTCCTGGAAGAATCTCTGGTGGATGGTCCAGTTTCCACCTCAACCATTTGAAGTTACTTACCTCTAAATAAATTGCTGTACATGGTGGAAAATAATAACCAGGAAAATAATAACCTTAAAAAGAGGCAAATTGCAATTTTAGTTCTGAAGAACAAGTCTACTTCTGAACATCTTAGGGCAGTAGTATAGCACTGTTTCTTACACAGCATTGCCTCCTCACCAGAATTTTCTGTGCTGGAGGAAAATAAAGTAGCATTTGTTTTGTGTTGAAGACAGAGATTATTTTTTTTTTTTTTTAAAAGAGGGCCCTCACCAAAACAGCAGCCATTCTTACCACAGATTTCCTGGCACTCTTCCTCAAATGCAGGAGAATATTCCCTCCCACACCCTTGCAGGGAAGACATGGAGTAAAGCGTGGGATGGCAGCCTGTCCCCCTTCTTCCAGTGGTGCTTGGGAAGCGGCCACAGAGGAGAGGTGTGTTTCCTGGGATGGGTTATGGAGGTACATGGTAGCACAGTAGCCACTGCAGACGTGCAGTAAGAAAACTGAGTACATCTACAACTGAATGACTCAGTCATGCTCTTCCTGGCTCTGAACTGCGTGTGTAAAGTGCGGCCCTATACGCACTTTCACATAAAGCAATTTTTCTTATTAAGGGAATCCATTAGGGATGGATTTGAACTTCCGTTCATGCTCCTGCCACCAATACGGGCTGTAACTTCCAGGCACAGACAACATAGTCCACTTCTCTCCATTTTCTTCCCTCATGAGTCAGAAAGTGAGTATAATGTGCTAGTAGTAGTTGAGAAGTGGTCAGTTTAGAGAATAAATAAGCTTTTAACGTAATGAATAAACCATCATTCAAAAACTGATTTTCAAAAATACCCTTTTCCACTGCTCAGTGAGCCTTGATAAACAGGTATACCAGAAATTAGTCTATACTAGAAATTACTTCCCTGAATTTACCACTTCATTGCGGGGGGGTAGTGTTACAGTATACAGAGAAAACAGAAAAATAGGATGAGAGAGAAAAGATGGCAGTATGAACAATGACAGTGAAAAAAAAACCAAAACCAAACAGTGATACATAAGTTCTATGGTTCAAATGAGTTTTTTCTCTTGGGAGAACACCCATTGAAGCTGGGCACAGTTGCCTTTGTTTTGCCTGCTAAAGGTCTTCTGAGGTTTCCCCTCTAGCACGTGGAGAGGGACAGAACCCTCCAAAAGGCAGCGAGAGGAGAACACTGGGGTAGGTGCGCTGAACTCTGCCTGAAGGAACCTTCCTCTTCACATACTGCTGAAAATTAGGATGCTGCCTGGCTAAGTGAAGTACTTCACATTGGGTGTTCAATATTAAAAAGATTTGTTAGCATTTTAAAAGGGAAGATAGCAGCGTTACCTGAGAATAACTATTACAGAATCCTGGAAACTCAAATTCTTGTTTTTACACATCTTCATTCATGCAAATGTGGAACCTGAACCAGAAATTTTATTCTGGTGAGTAATCTGCCTTTGACTTCAACAAGATTCTACTAGAAATGGACAGAGCAATCAGTTCAGGTTTTGCATTTTCACGGTAGCTTCCATTTGTCTTCAAGTGGGACTCTTAGATTGTAAAAGCTCCCAGATCATGCCAATTTTTCCAGACAAAATTTCAAATCTCCTTTTAAATATTCAGCTTCAGTAATATGAAAAGCAGTACTGCCAACTATTCCACAGCCAGTCTACTACAATTACTCACATTTTTATTAGAAAATTCTCATAAAAAACATTTCACATGGCTGTTGTCACCTGCCCTGTTCCAGTTACTTCATCTCCTCTGTGCAATCAGTTACACAAACATTGAAAAATGAGTTTATGACCTGGAAGAGAGTTGTGATAAACCCTTCTGAAGACACACCTGAAACAAAGCCCAGGAGAATCCTCAACAGATACAAATGACTTATGCATATACAACAGCAACAGATACCCTATAAACAAGCTAAAGACCTGCCTGGAGCAGCAGTAATTAAATATCTGTTTTAAAATGGACAATGTAAAAGAGACTATAGCTGAGGAATGAGGCACTGAACCCAGCAACTGGGAAAAGGCAAGGAAAATACTAATAATTTGGGGGATTTACACCATCCCTGTACTTCCTCAAAAGGCAAGGAAGGAGCACAGATCCAGAATGGTTTGCAAAACAGACATGAAAAGCTGCACATCTACAGTGCTGTGATGTTTCCTGTTTTAGGTAATCAATACTTGGACTTCTGTACCACAGGTTCAACTCACCACCTCTACAGCATTATAACAATGATGACCATATTACATTCTTTTTTTTGCCTCCTCTTCTGCACAGGCTGTCTGCTGACTGTCCCACTACCTTGGCTGCACTTGGGTGACCATTACCACTGTGCTTGGGACAACACTGGTTCTCCTGTGCCTTCAAATTGCAGCAAAGTTGACACAGCAACCAGCTGCCATGAAAAGAGGTTTCCCCACAGACCCCCTCTTCCATGTCGTCTTCTCCTCCCTAGAGCCAGTGGTGGTCCTTGTCTGTTCCCAGGGTGAACTGGTTCAGGGAGATGGAGAGCACAAGCCAACTCCCCCCTGCACAGAGGGAGTTCTCAGGGTGGTAGTGTCTCAGCCCAGTCATTAAACAGAAGCCAGCACAAGCAACTGCTGAAAGCTACCCAAGTATTTTTTTTCACATGTGGGCTAGAAAAGGCTGTGCTATTGCTCTGGGAACCAAGAGAACCAAAATACCCAGTATGGTGAGCACCATTCTGAAAATATTACATTCCCTTACTCCTTGGAGAAAATCTTTGGGTGCCTCATACTGCGAAAGAAACATACTAAACAAACTGAAACAGTAGGTTAGGAGCTGGAAAACAAAACCAGCTAAACATAAATAAATCATGGACCTCTCCTAACATAGTAAAGTGCTTGGGCATTGTCATCTGTTGCTTATTACAGTTTCATTTACATTGGAATTTTCTTTGTTTCCCTGCAACATTTGAGTATCCAAATAATTACAGTTGCATTGCTGTATTATTTTAAATCTAGTCAGTAAAGTGAAGAGCCTATCTCTGCATTATTCTGGCCAATATTACATTCTATTACATAAGAAATGGGAATTAAATAAATTTTAATGAACCACTTTAATAAGACAACAACCATAGTTCTAGATTGCAATTATGGAGATAATTACAATTTCATTGGTGCTGCTTTACATTAAGAATACAAAATTTATCTTGGATGGACATCTCATTATCTAAGATGAGCCCAAACTATTTTTTTCTAAACCATATCTTGCCTTGTTTTCTTTCTTAACTTTGACTGTTTAATAAAGACATAAAGTATTTTACAGGTAAAGTACATAAAAACAGGCTAGCTGGTTCAACGTCAATTTCCTGTACAGTGATTTGAGAAAAAAAAAACCACACAGTAACTTTGAAACAGCTCTGGAGGCTGAATATAAAGATTATTAAACATAAGTTTTATATATGCAGAAAAATTGCTTTTGCATGAATTCACTTTTAAAATGTTAATATATGCATAAGAAAATTGTGTTTCTTAATCTCTGAAGAAACACTTATCACTGGGAACCACTTAATTCTTTTCCTGTGCTTGATTTATTAGCTTATGAAATTATGCTAATAGTTTGCATGTTAATGGTTTTGGGGCTAAAATGACCTGATTATAATAATGAAGTAATTTATGCAGTAAATGTAATCAGCATCTATGAATCTCACTTAAAAAAACATATCAGTGATTACCTATGCTAAAAACAAATGGTTACCAGCATGGTATACTCTATATATCATGACAGGGAACTGGGATGTGTTCAGCTCAGCCTGCCCTTCAGGCTGGCTGAGTCCCACTTCGATGAACCACACTAATGCCAACAACTGCAACTCTAACAACTGCTTAGACACCTTCAATTGCAGACTGCCTTCCTCACGTGGTCATCTTCTATGAAAAAAGACAAGGGGAAGAGATGGACAGCACCAGAACTAAACTCTAATCTGGAGTCAGCAGGAATTGCTCCATGAGCAGATGTCTGTGGCACAGAAACCTCACTCATCTGGATGATGGCAGTTGCAGGAAGAAGGGAAAGCACATGTTTGGGGAGGAAGTTGTAGGCTTTACAAATTACAAGAAAAATGCACTTTTATTAAGGATTTGTCTTGCATGGTGTACAAAAGATGCATTCCTCTGCAACACTTGGGAAGCCTATGTGAAACAGATCCTTCACAAAAATCCTTTCCTAAAACATCTGTATTTACAGACTTGCTCACTGTCAGGTTGTATTTAAACCATGCCTCTGCTACCCTGTATTGTTTACTGTGCTGTTCCCCAAGACAAGAAAATTTCAAGACTGGGCTTTGAAAAGTAAACAGGAATGTTTTCTTTACAGTAATGTAAGCTTGTGTTTTGACAACCTGCTGAACACCAATATTCACTTTGGTATAAAAAATTTAAAAATATAGTACTGGCTGCCAAATATGATCTAACTGTTCAAACACCCAGACAGATGCTGAGGGAGGTCAGACTGGACATTAGCCAAAATGTATAAAGTCAATGGAAGAAAACCCATTGATTCAACAGAGCTGGATCATTTCTTCCCCAAATAAATGTCTAAATGCCAGAAGTCCTCTTTCCTTCCAAAGACCAAAACTGAACAACTGTGTTTTGTAATCAATAAATATCTTGTTTGCAGCATCTCAAGCACATGACAAAAAACTCACTTCAAACACCATTTTCAGAGTGGTTTATTTCACAAAGCAAAAAGATGATATGTCCTGGAGTGTGGTTAATGCTCTATATTCCACAATTCAGATTATTAGCTTCTCCAGATACTTCAGCATTTTTTATCTTTTGACCCAGTCATAAATAGATTCCATGTAAGTGCAAGGCATGTACAGATCACACAAAAATAACCCAACAGAAGCTGTTCAAGCCTTGCTCCTTCCATAGAGCACAGAGGCCTCAACTGCGTGTTCAGGAGCACACCGCATTACAACGGGGCCTCTGAGAAGCTCATTAATCGGGCTGTGATGGAGAATCTCAGTAGACAATCTGCAGCCCAGGCTTCTGCCTGCTCACAGCTTTGGAGGATGGCAAAGCTGACCTGCTGCATTAGGCCTGGAGAGGTGCTGGACACAGCAACAAGAAATCTGGTGAAGTGTCCCTGTAGAATCATAGAATAGTTTGGGTTGGAAGGGACCTTCAAAGCTCATCTAGCCCAATCCTGCTGCCATGAGCAGGGACATCTTCAACTAGATCAGGTTGCTCAGAGCCCCGTCCAGCCTGGCCATGTATGTCTCCAGGGATTGGGCATCTACCACCTCTCTGGGCAACCTGTGCCAGTGTTTCACCACCGTCATTGTAAAAAATTTCTTCCTTGTGTCTAGCCTATGTAGAGGCAGAGGCAAGGCTCATTCTGCAAGCTGCAAAGTCCCTGGCTCCCAAGGAGCCCAGGCTGGGCTGAACTCCACTTGTATAATAAGAGCAAACTTGATCAAAGCCTGTGTATTTGTTTTAGATGTGGATGCCATACACGCTGTTACCATAGAGCTGTGACAGCTTAATGAGCTATCACCCGTCAACCAAGTTGCCGTTACCATGTGCACGCTCCAACCCTGCCCCCACTCTCCAGAGAAATGAGCTTCTTCAGTCTCAGGGAGAGTCTCTCAGACGAGTCCTGTCTGCATGGAGCTGCCTGCTGCAGTCCCTTGCACAGGCCCAGACATCATTCTCTTGCCAAACAGGATTTCTGGAGGTGAAAATTCCCCTCCTCCATTTCCCTGCCTTGTGCCTGGAGGACACTGCCCTGACAAGAGGGACCTGCTGTCGACAGAGGCTGGGTCAGGAAGGCATAAAATAAAAGGAGAAATTTCAAAGTTCAGACATAGTTTTCTTGGCTAACTGCAACAGCTCAAAGGGACAACTATCTGTCTGCTGTTTACTTGGAAACCTGACAAGAATAACTTGCCGCTGACAAAGTAGGCTCACAGATGCCACAAGCCCAAGCCACAGAGCCCTGAGTGCTGGTGCACACTTCCCATCAGACACACAGAGAAACACCCGAACAGCCAGCATCCGCCTCTGAACAGCAAACAGGAAAATACCGGCATGCTCTCTCTTCTCTGCTTGTGGGAACCTTGGCCTCCCTGGCTGGGTCAGGACCTGGGGCCCTGTGGTTTCCCTGGCTGTGAGAGGACAGGGAGTGCTGCCATAGCTGCCTTCTGCTCCCAGGCAGGGGCTGGGCACTGCAAAGATGGTGGCTGGGGCTGTCCGTGTGTGGTGGCACGGCCCACCAGCAGCCTCCCCTGCCCAACCTCACAGAATCACAGAATGCTTAGGGTTGGAAGTGGCCTCTGGAGATCACCTAGTCCAACCCACCTGCTAAAGCAGGTTCATCTAGAGCAGATCACGCAGGAATGTGTCCAGACGGGTTTTGAATGTCTCCAGAGGAGACTCCACAACTCTCTGGGCAGCCTGTTCCAGTGCTCTGGCACCCTCCAAGAGGTTTCTCCTCGGGTTTAGATGGAACCTTCTATGCTTCAGTCTGTCACCTCTCCTGCAATGTGAGGGTGCCCTCCCAGCCCCTTCTGCAGGAGCACTGAGGTGGTCATTGGTGTTAGGAGATGTGTGTTTGTTTTGGTGCGCTGCCTTCACCCTGGCTGAAAGCTTTCAGCAAAAAGGGGTGAATGGAGGCTCATATTGGGTGGGAGAAGAGTGTGAAATCTGAAGGGGAGAGCCAGGGGACTTGTGCTGCTTCCTCACTGGGTGCAGCTTGGGAAGCGAGGCACAAGGATGAGGCATGTAACTATGGCTGCTTCACTGTAGTATGTAGGGAGGTTTCATACTGACATTTAAGGTCCAAAAAAAAAAAAGCATTGACACACTTGAAACACAGCATTTACAAATGGACTAATCGGCCCTGAGTATTAGTAAAATACCAGGACTTCAAAAATCAGCTTGGTAGAAACCATTCTTGTATTTAGATAGGACAAGTGGTAATGGTTTTAAATTAATTAAAAGAGGTGAGATTCAGGCTAGACATGAGGAAGAAATGTTTGACAATAAGGGTGGTGAAATACTGTAATAAGTTGTCCAGAGAGGTGGTAGACACCCCATCCCTGGAGACACTCAAGGCCAGGCTGGATGGGGCTCTGAGCAATCTGATCTAATTGAAGTTGTCCCTACTCATGGCAGGGGGTTAGACTAGATGACCTTTGGAGGTCCCTTCCAACCCAAACTATTCTATGATATACTTATCTGCATTGAAGTAGAACAGAACTATATCACAACACGTGCAAAATTTTAGATTATTTGAAGCTATCAAATTGTTCATTAGCAGGCTTAAATAACAGCAGACTGTTAGCACAGTCATCTTCATTTCATGCTATCTTGTTTCTTACATTGTGACCTGTTTAATATGAGGCTTCAAATACTTCTGGGCAAGGATTTGTTTCCCTATATATTAATTCTCATTCTACCTCTAGTAAGCAGGCCTACGTTCCAACTAATGGCTGCAGCTTCTAAAATGCAACCAGCAATGATATTTATTGCTTTTTTGTGTGGCCATCCAGAAAAGGAAAATTGTTACCAGAATAACACTCAGAACAATAACAGGATGCAAATGTGCACCCTATTCTTCCAGCTTGCATGCTTTACTCCAGAATCATGCCAGTTCATGTGGAAGTCAGTGGGAAACCTGACCAAATGAGGACTTCTGATTCGTGTCACAGGCATCTTTTTCCTAGATTTATCACAGTTAATGCCCTTTTGTTTGTCTGTCTTCACATACTAGGAATGTAAGTAGGCCACAATGGCGAATCTGCACATTTGGTCAAAAAAAGTTCCTGTGATTTCAAAAACAGGTGTGAAAAACACCATGTTGTAGGCTGTGAGGAGAATAAAAAGATGGGATTCAGTGTATTCACAATTTTCAGAAACGAAAAAGAGAAAAAAAGCCCAACTTCCAGTAACACCACGGAGCCTTTCCTGAGTCTCATCACTTTTAATTTTAATTCCCGCACCAGTTTTCACTCATCCAGAACACCCGGATCCTGCCCAGAAACAGTTAACCATAGGGATAGGAGTTTTTGCACATCTCTGCCTCTTTCTCCTCTCTCCCTGCTGCTGAATCAAATATCTGCCTCCCTCAGCGTTGCTTCACCACTCTTTGACTCCTCTCCTCCACCCATGATCTGCCTCTTAGAGTGCCTTTCACGCTTCGCCCTCCCAGCAGAGCAGCCCCAGGCCAGGGTGACCTCTCCCTCAGGATCTTCCATCTCCTCGACTGACAGTGTGGAGTGACAGCAAGTAGGATCCCTAGCCCAGTGCTTCCCTAATCAAGCAGCACTCACACAGCTCACACGCCTGCCTGCAGGCTTCTTTCTTTAATGTGACATTGATCATCATGACACAAAATGGTCACAGATATCACTTCCTAAAATTCAGGAATGTGACAGTTAGAGACAGAATCGCTAGTCTGTGGCCTGTAGACTATATGGATTATTCAGGTCAGGATAAATCAGGATGGATATTTGCCCTACTTCCATATTCTAGCTATTAGTAACCAAAAGCACACCAGATTGTGGCTTGTTCTGTGTGACTGCACAAGGGAGCAACGCTCCCTCCCCCACGCCTCCACATGCACATGTACAGACTAATATTTTTGGCTCATGTTTGAAAGCCATTCACAAACCCAGACTCTGAGCTTGGAGTCAAGCCCCAAGCACATGGAGGCCCTCCTTCACCAGACAAGAAAGGGAAGCCAAGGTAGGCTGTAAAAAGATACGGGAGACCTCTCCTGGTCTACTGCCCCAGAAACCCTAAAGAATGCAAGGGGTTGCTCTTCCATTTTCTTCAGGCCACAGCATATCTCAGTCAGTCAGGGCTCACTCCCTTGGCAGGGCAAACTGTCGCAAAATGAATGTCCTTCTGGGGAGACCTGGTAGAACGGTTGCTGAAGACCTACCCAGAGAAGTCCAGCCACACTGCTCCTGGAAAACTTTCTGTCCATCATGCCTATACAGGATTTCAGTACAAAGAAGCAGCACTTCTTCCTCGGTACTGAAACAGAGGGATGATACAGAAATGAAGTTGCACCTTTCTGAGCTCTAAAACAGTGAGTGAATTATCTTCCATATCAAGTTAGCACTCATCTTTTAGAAGGATATGAGAGAGAATTTGTACAGTGTCTCTTTGCAGAGTACTAGCTTTTATGAGCCATCATTACAATTTTGGAAGATTAAGTCCTCAGAACCCTGAGGCTCTTCTACTTCTAAAATAATCTTTCAAAAGCCGCTTTTGCTTTCAGCTGCAAAGGGAAAAAGTACAGATATTTTTCAGTCCACTGGCATGGAAGAAGAACTGCCTTAACAGCTGAGGCAGCTTCCCTGAACAGGATCCCTCTGCTCTTGGGAGCTGGAAAGCTATTTTCTGCCATCCCTTTTGGGCCACTTAGGCAATCTGCTCCAGCAACTGGTGCCAGTTCAGTTGAGTTTCAGACCAGACTCTCTGGACTGTCTAAATGCCGTTGCCTGGATTTGCCTAGGAATAAAGCCTTCCCTCAACCACCATATTCATGGCCTATTACTGTAAAGCATTACAGCTAGTCCCAGTCCATAAGATGCCACCGGTTCCCATTTTCATTCCAAAAAAGATAGCTGCTATGGGGCAATGACACCACACAGCAGTTAGGCAGTAGTTGAAGTCTCTTCTGTCTGTGTTTCTAGACAGCACTCCCTATTTTATTTATCATCTAAAAGCCAAGCAAAGTAACAATAATGAGAGTAGGTTGAGTGCCTGAACAACGCTCATCTCCCCTTTCCTGCTTCTCCTGCACTGCTCCATCCACTGTTGACTTTAGTCTTACTTAGCCAACATGAGGCCTCAGCTTCAGCAGTTCATAAACCCTGTGTCTTTTCTCCTCTGCTGAGCATAGTGCAAGTATTTCTAAGCAGTTTCAAACAGGCTCTTCCTGCTCAGCTCATTTAATAACTAGATTTGCTAGATCTCTAGCCATTATTTGGCAGAGGGTATAATAAGTACTTGCCAAGTCCTATCTTGGGTTACTCTTCCAGAGATTCTTTAGGCTGGGGAAATAAAAAAGAGTCCTTCACTTTGTTTCAGTAGGAAAATATATTTTTTTCTGCTTTCATTGATTTTAATCTTAATATTATCCTTGACAGAGGCATCTTCAAATAAATACTGGTCAGAGGTTTCGCAAGGACCTAAACTGAGAGCATGTTAATAAAATAACAGAAAGCTCACTCTAGTCTCCTCCCTGCATTAGACTGTCCAGCTAAAGTAACTGTACTTCTGCTTACAAACGCACAAGTAGAACTAAATCTTCCACAGCAGTCCAGAAATCTGGATGTGCTGATAATTGTTCAGAATCACATTCTGCTTAACATGAGTACCTGTATTTCCAGGAGTATTGGAGCCCACTCACTGAAAACAAGAAGAAAAATCTCCAGGTTTGTTACATTCAGAGCACAGCGAGGAACTGACAGGCAACTCGGGGAAAGAAGAAAAACAGTGTAGCACACCCACATTACAAACATCAAATGGACTTTCAAGGAGGTAAGAGGATGAAGAAATGATTATTTCCTTCTCTTTGCATCCCTGCTAACAGGATAAACAACAATCTGGGTTCCTGATATTTCTGAATTCAGGAACTGAAATATATCCTTAAGGATGGCAGAGGGAACAGCCCCTCAGGAGAGGAACAGAGAAAAGGCATAGACAGCCCAAAGAAGTAGATGGAGTCTGTAGGTTTTGAATGGAGCTAATCTGTGAGTAGAGATGGAAGGTGAGAGGGAGATTTCTGTCCTTATTGTCTGTCTCTAGCAGTCTAAATCTGAAGCAGCAGATCTGATGTACACTTCCAACATTGAACCTCAACATCTCACTAAAATAGATTGTGACTTAACAGATATGACAGAGCCTAGCACTCCTAATAGGGAAAGTTACAAACCTAAGCAACGTGACTAAAGAATGACCGCTGGGCCAACAGCTGGAACTGTGACAGGGAGTAAAAGATTTGGAGAGAGAATGAAGAAAAACGGGATCATGTCCACCTAGAAGTGAGATTCAAGCATGGAAAAAGCTTACTCTTGAGCTGCAGTCAGCCTCAATTAGCTGTAGATGCTTATTGCTGTATTCCGTCCTACATTATAATTAGCAAATGAAGCATCAAATGATGAACATCTGATTTCATTTGCAAACTTATATATACACAAAATGATGTTTCATCAATACAAAATACAAAGGCTTAACAAATTGTGTGATTATACATTTTCTGCTACTTTGTATAGTGTTTGAACATTGCTCACGATGTTATCAACAGTTTTTCTTTATTTAAATATATAGGCAGCTCATTACAACATTTCTGCATTACACAGCTATGGAATTTGATACTGCCATACAAAAGGCACAAATATAAAACCGACATTATATGTGAGGGCCTTCTGTTCAAATATAATACTGGCTTTGCAGATAACAAGAACATACATAAAATGTGTTTCTCTATAATCACTACTTATTTTTACTATGCCCTGTATTATACAACATGTGACAATATTTAGGGAGGCCTGCTGGAACTCTTAAGGAGTTATTTTTTCCTGCCTCACACCAGTGTTATTTTCCTCTATACATACTTCAGAGAAGGACTAGTCCAATAAAAACCTTACTTCCTAAGGGAAATTCCCTTGCAGAACACTGCCAGCAAGAACTGATACCAGACAAACAGGAGGAAGATACATCAGAATCAACTTCCCAAACAAACCTAAATTCACCCTCATGTTCCTCTACTTAATAAGGCAACAGCTCTAAGCTTGAGCAATGTGTACAAGAGATGCAAATGTACTCATGCATTTCCTGGAAGGCTACTGGGAGACAAACAACAATTTTGCAGCAGCATACTATAGACTTACCCAATATATACACATATTTATTACAGTAATATTGAAAGAACAGAGTGCTTCTTTCACATGTCTGTGCAGCTTGTGGACAATGGAAGCCTCTTCCTGTTCAGTGTCTCTTGGCACTACTCTGTGATCAAAAAAAAAAAAAGGCAGCAACAGCCTCTCCCTCTTTCTCTCCTCCCATAAATATTTGAGATTCACATGGTTTTGTCTGCTTCACTGAGAAATGGAAAAAAAAAGACTAAAAGCAGGGCCAGACATTCATAACAGTCTGCTTTTTTGTTGTTGTTTTTGTTCTTATTAAAGGGTTATAGTTACCTATGTAAATTAGTTTATCTACTCACATAGCAGAAGGTAGGAAGGACTTTTGAGGTAGAACATAAAGTTAAATCTAATTTTGCAGTGGTAATCAAGCATGGCTCTCAGAAGATAATTCTGAGAGATCAGAAATCAGTTTAGCTCTTGGACACAACTTGGGTGTTCTTACTAACAAACATTGTCACCTAATTCCTGGAAGGATTTCACCAGTGTTACAAAGAACAGCAATAATCCCACTTAAAATGCCTTCTACAAAGAAAAAAAAACTTCTTTAACAAATAAATTGATTCCCTAGGGAAGTCTCATTTCTCTAAGCAGCACCAAAAATTAAATCTCATGTCCGTCTCTGATACATATATCTATAAAAGGTAAATATTTGAGACATGCATCCATGCACTTATTACCTGTAGCTGTTCATATATGCTAATCTAGGAATAAATTATGTTTCTATTGGACCAAACAAGGAATCAAATACTCTAAGAGAAATCCAGATGGTACAACCACTATTAGGCAGCCTTTGGACCCTGCTTAGGACATTATGTGTACTTCAACACTTAAATATGAGCAGTGAAAAAATGAGCAGTGAAAAAATTTCTTATAAGAGTAAAAAATTTAGAAGATTCTTTATTAAACATCAGCCATGTATTGAAAGTTCGTCACACATTTTGACAGTAACTCACCAGGCCCAAGTGAAATATTTTATTTAACTACCTCGACTTTGAAGCTCTAAGCAGTAAAAATATTTTTCTTAAATGACTGATGAATAACCTGTTTTGTTCACAGTGTGATGCCAGGCCAGTATGCCAAAATAACAAGAGCATCAGCTACCATTTTTTGCTGGGGTGCCCAAGACATTGCAGTTGGATTTACAAGGTGGGTTAAAAGCTTGGGATATGTTCTGTACAGAAAGGAAACACAGAATCTCCAGGCAGCTAGTGAGATTTTATTGGGGGCTTTTTTTTTTTTTTTTTTTGTACCATGTCAATGACTAGGAATTCAATCTTCAATATCTAGTGGCTCAACCATTGTAAAAAATGAAGTAGTAATAGATTTTTGGACACTAGAGAAACACACAAGTGAATCTTGAAGTTCAGAGATGGACTGAGTAGAGCAAAGAAGATTAGACTACTTCTCTACATTTATTTTCTGTCCCTTCATCAACCCTAAGATGGATGTAGGAGGTTAGAATAACAAAACTAATTTTACATCAAACATTAGAGATGAAAGGGGTTTCAGTCACATCTTTTCCTCCTCCTCTGCCCCACATGACGTGCAGCAAGCTAGGAAAAAAAAAAAGCAAATATTAACCAAACCAGAATGCAAACAACCTCAACCTTCAAGACTGCTGAGGGCTAGAAAAATAATCTTATACCAAATACATGGACAGGCCTTCTTGAGGAGACATCCTGCATTGAAGAAGAGACCACAGGTGAAGCCATTTCTTAAAGAACTGATAAAACAACTATCTGTATATCAGCTGGCCTATCATCCTGGGAGGCAAACTGGGGAAGTCAGAAAAAAAATAAACTATTCTTGGACTATCATTGCCTTGTGAGTAAGTGCACTTGGCCTTTGAACTGGTTAAGCTTTTTAGTCCAGCTACACTCCAATTCAGGGGTTTAACAGTGCTTTGGAGATGCAGTTATGGGCCACCCACCTTACAAACTGCAATGATGCTGTAATGAGCACAGTTCACTCCTAGTTCCAGTGCAGAAAGAGATAGATGGGGACAACTTCTCATATATTGACAGAAGTATTAGAGAACAGTGACAATAGCATCTTTCCTTAAAAGCTGCCTTGTGTCTACTTTTTCTACTGGAATGAGGTTTGGAGGCACATAACTCACCAAGCTGACAAGCCTTTAGGATGTCCATGTTAAACCTGGTATATGGACAATATGTGGCATGCCATGTGCTAAGTGTAAAAATCCTCCTTCTGAGTAAAATGAGATTCATTTTCAGAACACTGCTTTGGAGGTTTACCCACACAGGAGTGAAATCATCAAAACCTAGGTCAACGGCATAATTTGGGACAGGCCCAGACCACAAAGCACAGGCATGACTGCTTTCTCTTAAAGTTTAGGAGTGCCTGGAAGTGGTCGGTGACCAAGCTGGTGTTTGGACTTTCTTCTAGAGGTAAATTTTAAGCACAGATGTGGAAACGATTGAAGGTCAAATATACCATGAAATGGATATTCTGGAAAGAGAAGGAAAGAGGGAAGAAAAGACAAAAATATTAATTGCACGCTGGACAGCAGGAAGAGGTTACACCAAAGAAGGCACACAAGGTAGGGCAAAGAACCTGCATGACTTCAAGCTTTGAAGCTGGGCATCCCAGGAAGGCCTGGATCTCTTGCCTGTGTCTGGCATCCTGAGCTAAAATCTTTAGTGACAGAAATAAAACAGATATTTAAAATGCAGGAGAGCCAAACTTTTATGGTTTTCAGTTTTTTAACCTGGGGCATGAAAGCTGGCCAATGCTCTTGGTGGTTGTGCAACAGATTGCACCACTCCATGTGTCAGAACATCATCTGGTGAGCCGCAGTGCAGTTTGCAGCATCTATCATGCAGACATCCAAGATGATAACAGTGGAGGCTACTGAACGAAGGCAAGAGGTGTCTTAGGAATAGAGATGGAGGTGTAGGCACCATCTGCCTCTCCTTGTGTTAAGTTCAACCTAGTTGCTATCAGTTCATCAGGATTATAAAACTTTATTGCACCCGCCCACAAAACCAAGGAATTAAAAAAAAAAAAAAAGAGGGGAAAAATTATCTCTTGTTCAAACACTGAAGATGGATCAAGAACAACCCTGGCACAAACATTTCTGTCAAATGAACAGGGGGATTCAGTAGTTGCTGAGAAATTTATATTAAAGAGTCTCACTTAGGAGATTGTAACAGCCTGCATAGTAGGCTTCAGCCTAGTATTTTCATATGACATACTAACAACAAAAACTGATGAAATTTCACATTGTTCACAGTGAAAAGAAAACATTAGTCCATTTTCCACTGTCTTTGCTTTGGTTTAATTTTGCCCCAGTGTATTTTAACTTAAGCCAATTTGGGATGTTAACAGCATACAAATATGCTTTTCCTGTGAGCTGCCAGGGAAGGGTTTTTTGAGCTGGAATTGTGTTAAGCTGATTACTTCTTTTAATTTTTTTCTTAATAATAGAGTATTTTTAATTGGTTGAATCCTAACAGCTGATATAGCTGTTTAAAGAGTCAGGGAATGCAAATGAAGACTGAGAAATTAGTTCAATATGAAGTCAGAACTCTCTCTATGCCATGGCAACAGCAATTTTTCATTAAATTATAGGTTCCTCAGGGTTGCTCTCTCCATATTGACAAGAACATTTCATAGGGAGAGAAGGTAACGGAAAACAGAGATCTTACTGAAGAAACAGAATTTTTATGACGAGCAATTAACAACATATATCCCAGCATGTCACAGCGGGTCTTCTCCTTTCATTCCATGAAATAAACTGATTATAAAAATGCTTCCCATTTGAGTGCCTCAGCCCTAATGCAGTTTGCATCAGGTTGCATTTCCCCTCAGGCTGAAAAATACTGACATCAACTTGAACATGGAATGTATTGAACCTGCCATCACCAGCCTAAGAAACCTCTGTCCTCACTGTTGCTCATACCTTCTAGTGAGCTGTCTGCTTGCACAGATGGGGCTAAATCAGTTCCACTCAGGAGTCTGCTTTCACATGGATTCACACTTTGCCATTTCCCCATAATATTTCCATTTTGCATATGCTGTTTTTTTAATGTCATTTCTTCCCTTTAAAATCCATGCAAACCAGTTACACTAAAACCAGCCCAGAAGCCTGCAGAACCTCCACTCCTCAGGCACTTCAGGTAAATAACCTGTAAGGAGTGGTAATAATGTAAAGGTACATATACATGACTTCATTATCTCCATTTGCAAATCACAACAAAGGTGGTATTGACAGAACTGTGATAAAATGTGTCTTGGCACTACATTTTTGTCAGTGTTTTTTCTTATTTTGATTATTTATAGGAACTATTATGTCTTTCCCTCTGAGCAGCACTACATGGTTTCCTAATGGAAAACTAAATGGGTCCTTGTTTTCCCCCTCTCCTTTTCCAAATTTCCACTCTTGGCCATAAAGAGCTATTCTTTATACCAATTAGTTAGAGAGTGAAGGTGTTTCTCTTTTAATCACATATCCCAGAGTAAGAAACATTGCTAAGCACTAAATCACAGCTCAGTAGTAGGCTTTCTAAAGGAGTTGTGTCTAAACTGAATGTTAGGCAGCATAACCCTGGTATGCTAATGGTGGCCCAAGGTCTGGATTTGAGTGACGAATCTGGGTACAGCTACAACTTGTACTACTGGGAGGTTTTAACTGGAGCAAAAAGTTTACACTGTCTTTACTGTATTACTGTCTCAGCTTCTGTCTGCACTGAAGTCCTCTGTCTAGCCTCAGTTCCAGAAGGCTTTCCTGTGGGGAAATGGAAAACATTAACCCACATGGTTTTCTCTACTTCCAAACTCCTGGGGTATCTTCCACTTTTGAAATCAGGGCTTCTTCATAGCAGTTTAAACAGCTGCAGAGCATTTGTACAAAAAAACAGAGGGTTGAAAGAAAATTTAACTCAAAATTTTTCTCGTTCTGATTTCTCTTCAAATTTTAAAAACATTTAAAAGGCACAAACCTGGAGGTGTTATAGAAAGCAATAATGGAAAGGAGACCAAACCACTTTTTATTTGGTCTAGAAAAATCAATCATGCTTCCAAAATAAAAATTTTAATAAGACTTCATATTTTATTGAACTTAATATCTGAACACACTGAAAGAGAAGAAACCATACTCTTGATGCTGTTGAGAATACGATAAAAGGAAATTCTGTACATGACAACTATCAATCATGATTTATACTTTGTATATCAGGATTCCCAATAACTGAAAGTGGGTAAGAGAAAGCAGAAACATAGGATGGAAGATGCAATTTGATTTTCTGTTTACAGTGTTCAGATTCTAGTAATAAGCATCAGTGGTGGGGTGGTATTAAAGGCCTTAAACATCGCATGTAGAAACCATATTTCTGAAGTTCATAGCAGACAGCTAAACTAAGTTTCCCTCTCTATTTTCCTTAAGATTATAGTAGAAAACAATAAAAAAGGCCTCATCTTTAAAAGACGTTTATCAAAGATTTGCTTATAAAACTGTACCTCAAAAGTCAAGCTTGCACATACAGAAATGGTGCCTCAACATGTGCAGAAAGACACCTGTGAGCAAGGGGCTCTCTAGTATGAGTGAATGCTGGTCTGAGATTACAACATGTGCACACACAGAGAGCCAGCAAGAGATATGAAATCTGATGTTTCCAAACATTTAGACAGGATTAAATTTGGTTTTAACATTCGGCACTTCTTTTCGGTACTACCCTACCCCGGCCTCGTCTACCTTTAATGCCACTGCTTACAAAATCTATTCAGGGATTTCCTTGTCACAGTATCATAAGTCTCACCCTTATCAATGTTCATAGATTCCTTCCTTTCCTAATACTTGAATACTTGCGTGGGTTGGTTTTGTGTGTGTTTTGTTTGTGTTAGGTTTTTGTTTGCTTGTTGGGTTTATTGTCTGTTTTTGGTTTGCTTTAAGACTCCCATCAGCCTGACCTATTCAGAAACCTGGTAAAAATGTCAGAAAATGCTAGCAGAGTGACCTTGCCTCCACTTTCACTAGCTTCATGATTCTCTCCTAAGAGCACCTGGGAGATGAGCGCCTTCTGCTAAGCAAGTTCTGCGCGGGTCAGGGCAGAGCATCAGAGGAAAGCTCAGGATCACAGCTGGTTAGTGGTTAGCAAGGCACAATCTTCTGCTCTCATTTTGGGGAGAAGAGAGGAAGGACATAATTTCCCTACAAATTATGCATAGCAAGGAAAATAACATAAATAAACACTTGTGATGTGTTTCTCCCTTTCCCGTGCTTGCCAAATATGTTTTTTCCACATTTTCTAACCAAACATTAAACTAAAACCAGTTTACTAATGACAGAGGATTTACTGATGTGTTCAGAAAGCAAACACCTGTCACAGAATTAATTCCCCTCTGTCTTTTACAGCCAGTGGGTCAATTATTGTATTCGAAGGTTTGAATTGTCTTCAGGAGGAAGCATGCAAGGGCAGAATTTCAGACCAAGTAGTGTTTTTGCCTCATTTTACAGGTCAATCATCCAGTACTTCAGCCTAACACCTACTCAGAATGATGCATCTCATTCCTGCTTCAGGTTGTATTTGCTCTATTATTTCTACAGAACCACCTACAAAACCTCTGGAAGTACAAAGTTTGGTGGCTGTCTACTTTAACAATATGTCTATATGTCCATTAGCTACTTAGCATGTAAACTGTTCTCAGGAAGATTCACTGACCAGAGATGTAAGATAAGAGCAATAAAAACAGCTGTTATTTAGACAGTAAAAATGGCAGGAGATCTTTGCTAAAGGGTCACTTCTAAAAACTGTTCTCTAAGTGCCCCACTTACCCATAGTACAGGCGTTTTGGCTGCCTGCTGGCACTGAAGGTTGTATTTAATGCTTCAGAAAAGTAAGGAAAGGAAAAGCACAAGCCTGTTCCCCTCTATGGATTTATTCATCATGGAGAAAAGCCACTGAAAATGGGGTGTGTTTTTCCCAGACTATTTTACATTCAAAACAACAGCCCTGTCTGCACTGGAAAATTCCGCAGCATGTGGAAACCTACAGAGGGACTGAAAGAAGGGACTTGGAGAAAATGGTGTATGTTTTAATTAGATTGAATAAGGGTAACCAGGCTCACAATAAACCTCACTCAGATCTTCTGAAGTTCCTCCAGAAAAATAAGAAAATCCAGATTCTAATTTGTCTGATATTTCTAAAATTAATAATATTGCCAGCAAGCCCCCCCAAACCCTACATGCTTTTCCACCTGTCATTTACCTCTTTTATAATAGATGTGCTTATATAAGAAAAAGCAAGTTTTAAAATGGAGAAGCTGCATAATTTTAAACAATATTTTGTGGTGGTCATTGATGTCAGTGAAAGTTGATTGTGCTCAGATACCTACAAAAATCAGTGCCAGTGCTGAACAATATGCATACATATATATACACACACTTTAACAAAGATAGAGATGTATCTTTGCTCTGTATTCAGGTATTCATAAACTCTTCAGTATTA
This sequence comes from Patagioenas fasciata, assembly GCF_037038585.1. Taxonomy (NCBI): domain Eukaryota; kingdom Metazoa; phylum Chordata; class Aves; order Columbiformes; family Columbidae; genus Patagioenas; species Patagioenas fasciata. The sequence continues at coordinate 99,379,880 of NC_092521.1, read as the reverse complement.
GTTCAAGCTGTGTTGCTGTGAAATCATAAGCAATATGAGATAGGTTTTTATACGAAGTATGTGTGCATTCAGTATTCTAATGCTTTCCATAAAGCATATTTAGCGTAACACACTCATGTAAACACAAACTGTCCATGCAGGAAACATATTCACTATGGTTATTCAGAAAACTCATTAAAATTACAGGGCATGTACAACTATGTCTAAATCTTTGGTTTGTTCTTACAATTCAGCTGCTAGCAGAGCTGAAAAGAAAACAACCCCAAGAGCTATAAGAGCATTCTGAGAAGTAGACCGAAAGCTAACCACAGCTTCCACTTTGCTTTTAGAATAGCCACGTTATAAAAATTTTACTTTGAGTAAAAGATGTGGCTAGATAATACTAAACTCTTTTTCCACTAAGAGCTTTAGGAATAGTATTAGCTCACATGGAAATAATTTTTTAACTAGCTGGGAGTGGCTCCCTAACAGTTCCTGAAGCTGTTCCCCCATGCTCATATCCCCTCCTCTCTGGCTCATTTTAGGAGCTACACCCAGTGTGCAAAATGACCTTTGCACCTAAAGAGGCAGAAACTATTTTATGCATGGAAAGAAAGGAATATCATGACTGACTAGCTAAAAACACCATGAGAGTCAAAGCAGAACTTTGTACAGTTTTTACCTGACAAAGGCCAACAAGATTAATCTGTCTTAATGATGCTGTGATGACATAAAATGACCTCAGCTTTGCAGGGTCCTGGAACATTATGACAAATGAAGTTTCCCAAATGATGCTGTAAGAAGCTGGGAAGCTTGGTAAAGCTGGACTTGTATATTCTTGAAATCTGTAAACTTGAAAGGCCCTCTTCAAGTCTGAGGTCAGAAAAACAGAGGATTATATAAAAACCAGTGATGGTGGAAGAAGAGTCAATTGTATTTAAACATGACAGCAAAGATTCAGTGCTTTAGCCCATGTATACTGAACTATCAGGATCACTTTTCAATTGATCTTTCACGTGGTCTCTTAGCACATTCTTTGGCCTCTTCACTTAATTTTTTCCTACCTTCTGTCTGGGTATATTTCTGAGATATTAGACTCCAAAATATCACAGCAGTCTGAACAGTTTATTGTGGGAGTAGTTTATAACGAATGAAATACTTATATGCAACACAGGGAAAGGACAGATCAAAACCTTCCCACTCACGTGGAAGACAGCAGGTGGATGACAATCCTAATGCTTCCAAAAAAAGAGAAGCAAGTAAGGGGATGAAGAAGAAAGAATAATTTTCTGTAGAATAGTATATACACAGAATTATTTGCCAAGTACAAGACTATTCAGGTAGTTAATAGCGATTGGTCAGAAGAACAGAGTGAAGAAAAGATACGAGAAAGAAAGAAAATAGGACCACATTCTCTTTTCAGTTCAGTAATTTCTTAACCACTTCAAGACATGGATACTCAGCCTGCCAGTCACACACCAACCCACTTCACGCACCTGCAAACTCCAGGTTTTATTGCTGCAATGCAGTGGACCAAGCATCCTTCACCCCACTGTGCCATGAAGTCCAGAAGGTGCAGGAAGCTTAGTAACTGCTCATGACTCCTATGTTGGTGTAAGTCAAATAATAGTTCTGGCAACCTTGTGCTACTAAAATGTTTTATAGACTTCCATGGATGCTCTTATGAACTGTAAGACCTGAGCTTGCCCTAGTGACAACCAGGAATGAGCATGTCGAAAGTGGTAGGAAGGCATTTTTATCCATGCTCTTCTCTACTTAGGATCTGGCTCATTATATGAAGCCACATATCTTGAGGAACCATGTCCACTTGCCCTGCAAGCACCCTTCTCTCTGCTCTCCACCCCTACAGTGAAATTGGGGTTTCTACACTGATATTTTGCATCAGGTCTATATGAGGGACCATCATGGTGTTGCCATGGTCTCCCAACACACCACCAAACATAGGACATGCAGCAGACAGAGCCTTACACAGACTCTTGGCTTGCCTGTATTATCTATTAGTACTATATTGTGACTGACACCAAGCTGCAGCCACAGCACCGATTGACATGTATTTCTCCAACTTAGATTTCCTTGAACACATTTCTATTTGCAAATAAAACTGAGACAAATTAATGAAGTTATTCCTCCTACACCCTAGAAAACAAGCCAGTTGTTTTAACTATTGTTAAATATTTAGGAATAAGTATCCCAGTTTCAGAATGAATGAACGGATAGAGATATTCAGCCCAGTTATGTTATTAATAATTTACACTATTTTTCAAACTTCATTAAATCTACCCAACGCATAGCCTCTACTCAGAATTTAAAATATCAAATTAATTTCTTGAATAGTTTAATTTTCTGGTGGATACAGAACCTGTTTTGCATTTCAGAGTGAGGCTTCATTACATTTGTATCATTTTGTTTATCTTCCACCAGGAAAAGACTCCAGAAAAGTAATTATTTTGTAATAATATATAGCATTTACACCTATTATAATCACAATCCTCAGAATGCAAACACAGTAGCTGACACGGTGATTTGATTGAATTTTACATGCCAGTTTGGAGTAATTTTAATTTGAATCCAACTTAGATGTGGCTGATAGTTTGAATATCACTATGCTGTAAGCCAAGAAGACAAATCAGTCAACCGTGGCACCGCACACTATACGAATTTCCCACTTTGCTACTGTACTTCACGCCAGTTTACATGTACTTGTAAGCAGTATCTTTACAATTAAACAATTGTAGGAAGCAAACAGCAGATTCAAAGGCAGCTTGACTCATTCCTGTTGAAGGAGGTGGCCGTGTGAGATCTGGGGCCATGCTCTGGGGACAGCAGAGCTGGCAGGCACAAGACCTTTATTACATTTGGACCCACTGCTTCTTTCCCTGTGAGCTGCTAAAGCACACTTAGCTCCGAAGCAAATAAATACAAGTTACTGCACCTCACTGCCATGAAACCAGACAAGTCAATGACGGTGCGTATGCTAGGTGACACACACACTGCAGTCCCCCAAAATGAGGGGAGTCTTTGCTTCACCTCATCAGAGTGGTTTAATTCAAATATTGATCATATTCAGTCTTTTGAAAAGAGCAGGTGATTCTTCATATCACTCACCAGGGAATTAATTGCGCCTCTGGAGCTACATATACTGGAACAATCTCCACTGTCGTCCCTGGTTTTGCCCTCTTTCCCTCCCTTTATGTTAAAAAACTGATTTTTTACTATTTACTTTAGAGTATGGAACAGCTGCTTCGTAGTACGACAAACTTGGCAAGTCTGAGGCATCAAAGCCTGACCAAGTTTTGCAAGGTATGATTTATAGTTCCCTTTTTCTTGTACAGTATGTGAGGAAGCCAAGAATGAATAATCCTTTTTGGGTGTCAGGAGTCCAGCCTTGTATCCTAGCAATAGCCAGCATGAGGCAAGTGGTCTAAACATATTTTTGTTAGATTTTGGAAATACTCTTTTTTTACCAGGGCTCACGTAAACCCATAAAGATTATAATACATTCCTACTTCATATAAGTTGCCTATATCATATGGTACAAAAGGTAGTTCACAAAAATTAGAGAATGCCACCAATGCAACAGATACAAAATATTTTTTAAAGAGAAACCTACTTGTTTTTAAAATTAATTCCAAAAATAGCAACTCCCATATACACTTGTTTTTAGAAACAGGGAAACATAGTCATTTGGAGTAGTTTTGCATAGCCATGCAACTTAGATTTTATTAGCTGATTAGATTTTGTTAAAAAAAAAAGGTTGGATTTTATAAAAGCACTACCTTTACAAGTGTTCATTCATGTTGACAAATCTGTTCCAACCAAGCTGTCAAGCTTCTTGTTTGTTTTTTTTTTTTCCCCTCAACTATGTCCTTGTTTTGCCCGCCTTTTTTTTTTTTTTTTTTTTTTTTTTTGTGCTAGTCAGAAGCAGCGCAAAGCAATTCCAGGTGATTTTGGACAAAGAGATCAAATACATGTCGTATTCTATTTCCATATACCAGAAAATGGTTTATTTTAAAACCAAACAGATCAGCAACTCCAGTATAAAAATACACACCAAACAATCAGACTCTGAAATTTGAAGCAGTGCTAGTGATTTGGTTTAGGATCTGGTGACAAATGTATTACAGAAAGGGCTGTAAATCACGGGAGTCAGTCTCAGTTGAAATGAGAGACCTGGAAGGACAGAGCTCCACCAGCCAGGGCAGATATGTAAACCTGACATGGCTGTGTGGAGACTAAAGCCTGACTTTTTTTCTGATTTCCAAGTTACCCACTCAGCACTTGACAAGATTGAATTAGAATAAACGTTCTTATACACCAAGCCCCTTATAATGTACAAAAACTTCTTAAAAATACCATTTTCTCTGCAATGAATCTTTAGTTCTTCAGTGAAATGAATTTTGCTCAAGAACTCAGGCTTCATGGTGAGATAAAAGGAATGAGATGGGGGAGGAAATGTAGAATCTGGTCACTAGGGGACTTTGCTTTTAGGTCTTGATTTTTACAGATCTTGAGTAGGGTTTTACACCTTTCTCTGCCAAACATTTAGCAGGGAAGCTGGCATAACTGCAATAGACACAGTCTCTCCATCTGAACCAGTAAGAAGCACCTGATGATTAAATATATTAAAAAACCAGTGTGCAAGTCCACAAATAAGACATGGGGCACTTGATAGAAAATGAAAGACTCTCCCACTTTCCCCTCCACACACACACACTTTGGTTAATAATAGTGAAAATAATCAGTCTTTGTATCACAAAACTAAGACAATGTCTTGATCGGAAAAGGGATCGTTTCTGTGGGAAAGATGGGTAGAGTACAAAAAAAAAAAAGAAAAAAGAAAACTAGTACAGATCTGGATCGGGAAACAGCAGTTTGTATCAATCTATTTAACTGATGGATAACAAGCTCCAGAGGGAGGAATTAAACTAGTTCTACGAGCCTTCAGTCTCAGGAGAGAATGAAAAAGCATAATGTCTCATGTTGGGAAGAGTGAACCTTTCATTTGGTTTAGACAAAATAAAATTTATAGCTTTGTTTGGCAGCAGTAAGTATTTTTTTAAAGACTAAAATACACATTTAGATTTCATATTTGCAGTTTTCATGAAAGGGAACTTTGTGTTTCAGCTGATGGGAATACTTGAAGAAATAATATTGCCCTTAATCCTACAGGTACACAGACAAACATACAACTGCAAGATCAGCAGCTGCCCACTTTTCTCAGACTTTTGAGACCACAGCCATTGAAGCTGCACCACAAAACCACATAATTGAGAAACTTTTTAGAAAAAATGAAATCCAAACAACCAAGAAAAACAAAACTGCCCCAGCAAAAGATACAGACACAGATTATAACCTTTCCCCCTTTATATGGTGGCCTAAGTGTATAAAAAGTCACAAATCCAGCCTGTCAAAACACAATTAATGAATATATTGATGCTAGATCTCCTTAGGCCATGACAGGACGCAGTAGTGGCAGCAAATAAATTTTGCTCTTAATTTAAAGCCCCTTTTAGCAGAACAGTGTGAAGCAGACTTGGTGCAAATGAGAAAGCCGGTGAAATCAGACACACTTTGCTCCTCCTGAGCCAAATCACTGCTGAGAATTCATCAACGATCCATAAGATGTGAAGAATGATGGAAGTGATTCTATACTGCTTATGATGTACAGGTGTCTTTGATTATATTTTCCAAGCATGAGAAACAGCAGTCACTGGCTAGATACCATTAAAAATAAGTAAGAAAAGAAAAGGTTAGAACAGGAGAACAACTGAAGTTTGGCAACAAAGAACTCCTGTGTTCCCAAAGAAAGAGGCACATTTCTTCTTAGTCAGTGCTGCCTGGAGAGGTATGTCCTCTTCCACGTAGGGTAGGGTGGGAGGGAGGGTGAATGACACACTCTTTTGCACAAGGTTTTCCAGATAACCCTGACTATCTCCCCAGATGTGAGGAATGCCTCTATATATTGTGGAGAAGGATGGAGATCAGGAGGTTCTCTAAAACCTCACTGAACTCTGCCACTGGTTGAACAGATTTGCACCTAAGTTTGTCACCTGTAAAACAAGGATCTTGGTATTTACTTTTTATTAAGTATCTGGATAGCAAATAATGAACAAGATGCTGTTAATAAACAAACACTTTACAATATTTTCCTGCAGTAAACCCCAAAATTAAAAATAAGGCTTACAGAAGGACTAAACATTTTTTTTGCTGATAAGGAAAAGAAGATTTTTCCTTCAGCGACTTGAATGTATTCCAGCCACAGAAATCAATAGCTTCAGAGGTCAACAATGCAGAGGTGCTGAGGCTGAATCTCAAAGTGAACAGGCAGCTAATACTGGAAAAATGCCAAAGCTACATTGAAATTATAGGTGGCACCCTGACCTGATACAGCAAAAAGAGGAGGAGATGTTGGTTAAGCTTTCAGTAAAATGCCTGCAGTACTGGAAAAACGTGGAGCAGCAGCAGGAGGAAAAGCAAGATATTATTAGCACTTTCAGTCAAAATGTGTTCTGTCAGGGCAACACAACTGCTGCAGTTAGAAAGAGCAAGCATTACTTTTCCTGGCTGACACAATCTGTGGAGAGGAGAACCAAAAACTACCAGGTAGTAGTCAAGAATTTTTAGCTACAAAACCTACTAGAAACCAGCTCCATCAAAGAGCAGACAAGTAAATCCCATTTGAAAGGGTGCATTTATTCAGGAAAAAGCAAAACTGGCGACCATGGCAAGATGGGCAGCTGAAAAGGGGGAATGGAACAATAGAAATTAACAGAATCAGAGTGGGGAGAAGACCTTCCTTTGTTGTGGGGCTCCTTGACTAATTAGCCAGCAAGGTGTGTCAGAGCACAGCTGTGTGCCACTCCATTTCACCATACTCTGCAGAAGGGACACAGGCTACCCTATGCATTGCGGACCAACTCTCCTGCTAGAAGATTCTCTCAGTAACTTCTTTCCTGACACAAATTATCATGCCGAAACTATTGTCCCTGTAGGATGGTAGCACCAAGCTGTTTAATTCTAGGCAAGTCCCTGACTTCCACTGAGAACATGGAAAAGAACAGTGCCACAGCCTTTTTCCTATGCCACAACAAAACCCTTGCACCTGTTTACTTTGTCTTTTCTGAACACCACCAGGTCACCAACCTTGGTCAGAGAGCCCAACCAAGCACGTGTGAGGAAACTGCAGGGCAGCCAGCTCTTCACCCAGAAGTTGCCCAGCAACAAGGCGAAGGACTCAGCTGCCGTAAGCCAAAAAGCAATTAATGCTCGTTCTTTTAGCCACCACCTTTGCGGTTGTCTCCTTTCAGCCGGGACCTTTCCCAAGCTCCCTTCACCCCAGTATGACTGGTTGAATGTCCCTCAAACAGTGAGAGAAAGAGTCCCCAGGAGGAGGATGGTGGTTATAAAGAGGTGCTCATTTTCATTGAAACAATCCATTTAATCAAACTATGGCAAGAAGGGGAGGAATAAATTAACCTAGTAGGCCAGATTGATCATATAGGACATAAACCAGCCACTCTTTTTGTAGAAGATGTCTTCAATTAAGAAAGATACTTAGGAAAATATATTTTTGCCATCTTAGTTAAACTAAGTAATACCTTTGTAGATCCATCAATTCCACCAGGATTTCCGCAGAGGACAGATAATACTTAGCATCAGGAAGACAGAAAGAGTGGACTAGGATATCACAGCCATGTGGCTTACAGCAGTATTTATGGATGCCTCATAGATCAAAGCCACATTATACTAGGTATTGAGCAAACAAACCACAAGGCTCACCCAATGAGCTGCTACTTGCACATTTGCAGAAACACTGGTAAATATAGACCCCTGTGTCAAGCATGGGTAGTTACAAGTTTGCAGGATAAGCAGCAGCCACAACATGCAATTGTTAGATGATGATCCAATATTTTTGTATTTATCTTAATAGAGAAACATTATGTCATCCCTAATTTCTTTTAAATACATATCAATATAACGGGTTTTGTTGCCTTCAGTTTTCCATTTTCACCCACTGCTTAATGTATTCCTCTATCCAATGCATCCTCCCTATCCTGAACTCTCTTTTTTCCCACTCCTCCTCACCTCCTCTATCCCCTCCAATAAATCTATTTTGGGGAAAATACTGTGCTAATGTTTGAAATTTTCTTTCTGATTCCCTCCACTAATGTGCACAAGAACCTCTACAGAGTGCAGCTTCATTTCAGAATCTGGCATTAAGCCCCACCAAATCACAGTCGCAATAACTTGATATTTATTTCATTGCTAAAAATACGAAATTTATCCTATATAACATGACAAAAGGTTTGCTCTGTTAATAAAAGAGACACTGTTGCTACTGAATAAGCAAAGGCTTATTTTCTGACTTTAAAATTCAATATAATTAAACAGAGAGGTTAATATTGGATTCCTAAGTAACATAGCTCTGCTCATGTCAATTATTCTTTGCAAACACAGTATGAGCCTTCATTAATGAAACAAATCAGTTCAACCTGCACCAGTGCATAAGCCCATTGTACTTCATATGACCTTGAGGTGCCTGACTGCATGTTCCTTTCCCCAAAGGGTATTTTCAGTTTTTTAGTTTCTTGTTCAAGCCTTTTCATAACCATGGACTGCAGAGAGTCAGTTGGAACATTAAAGACTCAAAAAAAAAGCACACAGATGGCTTTTAGCTCACGCGTCAGGACTCAGACTTCACTAAAAAAAAAATCTTCCTGAAGCAAAATAATCTTCCTGAAGTAAAAGTCCTGAATGTCAAAGAAGAAAATAATGTATCTTCCAGACTAAGAGGCAAAGTGGTAGGCAACACGGCACAGACAACACCTGTTTGTCCTCCTGAAGCTTTCAGACTCTTTCAGACTCTCTGATTATCTTCTCTGATCCTACTTCTGCTTTCCCTAGGGAAGTCAGTGCTTCATGTGTACTAAATTCATCACAGAGCTTTTACTGCACAAATGGGCCTTGCCGCTGAAGTGCCTTCAGCAACAGTTTGAGGTAGGTGGCTGCATCCTGCCAACATTTTCAGCATTATCCTTCTGGATAGGAAAGGGCAACATACATTCTTTTTTCAGAGACTGTCAGGGGACTATAGCACTATGCTACAGAAATCATATGTACCTTACACATATAGCACATCAGATATAAAAGAGATGCTTCTACTGGGGACATCAGCATTTTCTACATTGAGCTCCCATCAAAGTAACATCACAAAGAGGCAGAAGAGGTCCTTAATTTGATTTCTTCAACAAAGACTAAGAAAAGTCTAAAAGCCCTGAAAACCAGATTCTTTCCCCCCCTCCACCAAATAGTCATATTTAATTCGGAGAAAAGAAGCCCACTTGTATGACAGAGTTTACCTAGCACATTTTAAAATAAGCCGAGTGCCATACCACCCATCTGCTAAACAATATATATTCTGGGACTGACTTCTTATATAGGACACAGGGATGATAGGGTTACATGGCACTTTTCAAACACATACAACCTTACTCAATTTTTCCATGTTTCATAAAACTGAATTTATACGAGTGGTCCAACCAAAAGAATTCAGCAATCTTTGCAAAACTGCTAAAGAAAACAGCTCCAGCCTTGCCGCTTTCCCATTTCTCTGGAAGAAAGGAGGGGAACGCTCACACTGGTACTGCACAGCCAGGGCATTGCCTGACAAATTTAATTCAGCAATACAAATTTAACTCAGTTCAGGAATGGGCCCAAGATCATATTTCCATTTGATTAGCCAAAGCACATGGAGTTTATGCTTGCTGCAGAAAGATGGACAACGACTTTATCTGATAGTAAGGCCAGCAGTTGAAATACTAACCCCTCAACATTTTGGAAGAGATTTGCAGTGCTAGTGTGAGTTAATTCCATGTCAGCACTCTGCATTATGTTACTGAGGCATTTTTGATCTAGAGACTCTGAAATCAGACTTACTGCCAAAACACAGACCCACGCTGCATCCCTACTGGTATTGCTCTTAACCATCTCTTCTTGATTTCTGGCTTGGGAAGCCGGGAAAGGAAGACTTAGAGAGCTTTTGTTTAGATTTGGTTGTCCATCAGCATGTTCTCATTCTGGGTGCCCATACACCTCAGCAATTGAGCCAGAGAGCTGAGCTGTGTGGCTCCTCTCAACCTCAACAGCTCCTTGTTCAACTGAAACTATGTTTGATAGTGCCCTTAGGGCATCATTCAGAGGGAAAAACGAATGTACACATTCACAACACAAGGTGTGCACAAGAACTACTTCTGTTTTGTTTCACAAAATCCCAGGCAAAAACATTTTCTAGAGAGCAGGCAGAGCCAAATTCACCCAGAGGTGAATTTGGCTGAGAGACTCTGCAGATGAACATGGCTCAATCTGCTGTTCTCCCCTCAGTGCCAGCTGGGCTCAAAATGCTACAGTGATATTTTCTTGGCAAGGCTATTTATAACATGTTTAAGAAAACTAATTATTAGAAACACAGCCCACCTGCTGCATATGCTCTTCCTCACTCCAAAATTAGTCGGGCTATCAGACAGAAGGGAAATAACAGTAGGATCAACTTCTGACTTGCAGGTAATAAAGGCCTCATTAAAGCCAAGGCAAATAACACTATCATGGATAATTATATGAACCTAGCATATCCTAGTAAAAATCACAAGAATATGTGAGCTATAATCTTCCTAAAAATTTGCTTCCTACTGAAATAAAAGCATTTGACTTCCAAATGCTAGTTTAAAATAAAGGCAATCATTTGTTTCCAGCAGTACAATCGTTTAATAAAATGCCTGCTGTGTCTCCAGGAATAATATTCTTCTTTCCCTGGCAACAAACATAATTACCCTGGGTTTGGATCACCAGTTAAGTCCACCTCCAAAGTTTTCTCACTCTAAGTACAAGACATTCAAAAAGAATAATATGCCATATGGAAGATAAGAAATTTTTGAAAAGCATTCTGAAATGTGGAAATGATTTGAGGGGAAAAAAATCTAGCAGAAGGTTGAAGTGACTTCACTATTATAAGTACTGGTCTAATGTTTTAATAATAAGGAAAAATGTAATCTTGCTCTCTACTCAATCAAATCCAAACTCCATACCTCGTAGGTGTTAAAATTAGCACCTTCAAGCTCTAAGGAGGTAAGCAGAAGAGACAGCTTCCAAACAGTAATAGACTGGATGCAAACACTACCTGGAGCTGTAGTTAATTATCTTGCTGATGTTAATTGGCCTTGTTTGTCAACAGCCAAAGAAGAATGAGGTGCTAGGTGTTGCTGAAGGGTTAATATAGTGCTGTTTGTAAGGCTGTTTTCTTTAAAGACATCATTTATACAAAATATAATAACTATTTCTCTCTTCCAGGCTCCAGAACAAATACTTGAATAATAAAAATAAAAGTGATTTTACTATTGTTATTTTTTTTTCCCTAAAGAACAAATAGGAGGAGAGGAATAAAACTCTTTATGGTAGAACTGTCCCAGTGGTACCACACATTTTCAACATCTTGATGAAATGGTTTCTTTGGACAAAACAGCTGTGTGTTTACAGAACGATGTTATTTAGCGCTTTAAGCCTGAAGCTGACATGCATTGTTCCCAAGCAGTGTGATCGAATTTGAACAATAAAAACAACACACTTTTTTTTTCCTTCTCCTTGTGCACTTTTAAAAACTAAACGTAAGAGAGCTCCATCTGATCACATTTCTTGGAGAATCAGTCAACAGGAGCTTCATAATAACCAACATGTAGGGAAGTGACCATAACTCAAACACACGTGCTGGACAATGGGAACACGCAACTATGAGGAGGGTGGGAATAGCTGTAGGTACTGCAATTCAACGAGGCAAGAGCCTCATGAGGTTCAACAAAGCCAAGTGCAAGGTCCTACACCTGAGTTGGGGCAAGCCCAGCTGTCAATACAGGCTGGGAGATGAAGGGATTGAGAGCAGCCCTGCAGAGAAGGACTTGGGGGTACTGGTGGATGAAAGACTGGACGTGAGCTGGCAATGTGCGCTTGCAGCCCAGAAGGCCAATTGTATATTGGGCTGCATCAAAAGGAGTGTGGCCAGGAGGCCGTGGGAGGTGATTCCGCCCCTCTGCTCTGCTCTGCTGAGATCCCACCTGGAATCTTGCATCCAGCTCAGGTGTCCTCAGGATGGGAAAGACCTGGACCTGTTGGAGGGGGGCCAGAGGAGGCTACCAAAATGATCAGAGGGCTGGAACACCTCTTCTGTGAGGACAGGCTGAGACAGTTGGGGTTATTCAGCCTGGAGAAGACCCTGGGAAGATCTTATTGCAGCCTTTCAGTACTTAAAAGGGGCCTATAAGAAAGATGGGAACAGACTTTTTAGCAGGACCTCTTGCAGTAGGACGAGGGGTAATGGTTTTAAACTAAGGGAGGAGAGATTCAGGCCAGACACGAGGAAGAAATTTTTTACAAGGGTGGTGAAACACTGGCCCAGGTTGCCCAGAGAGGTGGTAGATGCCCCATCCCTGAAGACATTCACGGTCAGGCTGGATAGGGCTCTGAGCAACCTGATGTAGTTGAAGATGTCCCTGTTCATTGCAGGGGAGTTGGACTAGATGACCTTTGGAGATCCCTTCCAACCCAAACTATTCTATGATTCTATGATTTCTTCTTCAGCAAATGTATTCATCATTCCTCTAGGAGGAACGTAGGAGTAGTGTAAAAGTGGTGGTAAATACCTCAGAAAATTTTGCTGAGCAACAAAGAACTGTACTGTAAAGTGGTATGTATATAACGACATAAAAATATGTTTGAAACCCAGATATTTATTGCTGACTACAGCATTACTGGGAAAAAAATAATTAATGATGTCCTGCTCACTGTCAACAATAAAGCTTTTGATTAAATAACTGGTCTGACTTTTCATGCTCCTGGGAGCCTGAGAATAGCAACAACTAAAAAAAATTGCATACATTTCCCCAAAAGAGTAATACCTAGGTTGTCTCACTAGGCCTGTCATAGATGTATGTCTTTGCCAAAGCCATGCTTATTCTCATAGTGTGTCAATGCTGCAGAAAGCAAAAGTCCCCAGGCTGTTGCAAGTCAAGACTCACTGGAGAAAGCTAATGGTGCTCCAGCCCTTGCAATGCTTAATCCATTGGACGGTTGCAACGGGACTGCTCTTGTCACCTTCTTACAGGTCAATTACAGAAACACAGAAGGGGCGTACCTGTGCTGGTCTGCACCTCCTCTAGCTGGTCCACGGCAGTGCTTGTGAGCCACAGCAGTACCCAAGCTAGTTGCGGGCTGTTGCATCTTGGAGCTCCAGGTACATTTGTCCAGCCAAGGCACTCATGGGAGGAGACTCCCACTAACTGAGCTTTGGCACTGAAAGAAATTTGGAGTAGAGAAATTCCCTCAAAACCATGGGTAAACTCACTGTGATCTCAGCTGAAGAGTTACTTCCTGTAGTATAACCTTTCTCTCATAATTTCTTCCACTCCTTTTCAAAATAAACTTGTCACAGGTCTGTGCCACTTACTTTCTTGCCTTTTAAAAAGGATCCATAGACATGCCACCTTTCTCTATGTTATTAAAATTCACTCCTCCTTAAAGTGAATAGTATGTGGAAATGCCAGCAGACATAACATGGAATAACTAATTTAACATAGAAAGGTCAGTGAGAAACGTCAGTCACACAGTTCTGCTTATTCCCAGTGGCTTTTGTTCCCCAAGTCTCTTTAGAGTAAAGCTAGCCAAATGGGAAATACTAATTTGGGCATAATTAAAATATTTAATGAGAATGTGTCCATTTTGTCTAAATTCAGAAGAAATTATATAAAAATGAATATTCTTATGAAGGTTAAATGTCTCCTTTTGATATTTAAGTTATTTAGTATAAGTGACTTATGATTGTGGGGGAATCAAAACCAATTGTACTTTGTACATATGAAGAGGTCATTCTTTTCCAGGGAATTCTAAGTCTAAATTGACATGAAAAATAAATCAGGATATAACATGCAAACATAGGTCTAGATTGTAATACTTTCACTCATATTAAAGAACAATTTTTATATAAATGATCCCACTGATGTCAGGACTTACTGATGAAATAAAGGACCTCATTTGCCAAAAAAATGTGATAGTCTGGCTTAACCCAATCAAGTTTAGGAAAGGCAAATATCCCATGCAACCTGTGACTTGAATATATTTGATGGCTTTACTTGTTTGCTACTTTTAGCTTCAACATAACCCCTAAAGATTCTGCTTTGTATTTACTTTGGCCAGCTTCAGTCAAAAGCCTGAGATTTCATCCCTTTCTAATCTTTCACAAAGTGATGAGGTACAGCTGTTCTGATCTGTTTTCCAGAGTTTTGCTAGTCCTCCCTCTACAAAGTCTCTACTGAATGTGATTGAGGAGAAATAAGTGGAATTAAATAACTTCAGGGAAACAAACTATTCTGGGCAGCTACAACACATGGTCAGCTTACAAAAAACACCATAAAAAACCAGCCACTTAGTGAAAGAGGGATATAGAAATTTAGCATTTGCAAGAAACTTTTCAGAGACTCTGGCACCCACCAAGTCATTAATTCATCATAGGTTTAGAGCTGTTTCATAGTTTTTCACATCTACAGATTCATATGTTCTGCCTTAGATAGGGGCTTCCAGTTCAAGCCAGTGGCCCTTCTGGAGAGCAACTGATCTCTTCCAGCAGCCTTTTTCTCTCACACTTGTATGGATTTGATGCTCATGACAGAACCAGGCTTACAGTTCTGAGATCAAGCCTCCCTCTTTATGCACCAAAGAGACATTGGTAGCTCCAGCCTGCTTGCCTGCCTGGCCTGGAGACAAGTTAAATCCCTAACAGTGATAATTTAGCTCTTTAAAGCCTTCTTTACACTTGCATATATAGGAAGACATATGAGCAAGAGGTAAGGCTACCATATAACTATGACAACTCAAATCTCTGGCTCTGCTGATGGGTTGCCAACCAATTTCTAAATCACTCCTGTTTCAGTGAGGACTTCATTGGAAGCTGGTATCTTCATCACCTGCCTTATTCACAGGGCTCAACAGCTCTAACATGGCAAACTGTAGCTGACATCCATCAAATTCAAACCTGGAATATATAGAGCCTCTCACAGCTAAATCACTTTTCTTCTGTTGGCCATGACTTACTGCTATCAGGACTCTTTCAGGGTAAGATTCCAGCTTCACTGACATCACGGGTGAATGGAGAAGAGATTTCACCTTTGATTCTCAAAATCCTAGAATTACTGTGCACTCAGGTTTGGGGGGACCTCCCAAGGCCAGTGGGCTCAGAGAAGGGCCAGCTTTGGAGCCAGAGCTTGGCCAGCATAAAATCTTGTTTATACTAGAAGAAGGAAGAAGGAAAAGGGATTTGCTCTTCCTAGAAGAGGCTTCCAAATTAAGGCAATATTTTATTTATTAACTTATTTATTTATTTATTTTAAGACTCTCTGTTACCTACTCTGAGGTTTAAAGAATGTTTCAGCCTAAGGTCATTCATCCTCTCACTTCAGTACAGCCACCTCCTGAAACAAAATTTCCACAGCCTGTTTTTTGCACACCCTCCTGCCCGCAACACTCCTTCAGAAGCTGCTTTTTGCCTCCAGCCCTCAGCAATTGAGATCCTGCCTCTCCACCTGCCCATGGCTGATTTTCTTTTCTGTCCCTTGGGCCCAACGCCCAGTTCCTGACCTTCCTTCCCCCCGGGTGCAGCAACATCACCACAGAGCCTGAACCAGCAGCAGCAGATTTATTAGGCTGGCTTCTGAATTCCACTTTTAACATTAGTGTGCCTCATTAGTGTGCACATGTGGCCAGCTGAGAACCAAAGGAAACACAGAAATCACCCAGCACTCCCATTAAGAGTAATTTAAAAATTTTGCTCTAAGTATACGCATGAGGTGGAGACTAAGGTATTTTATCTGTACCTGAAGAAATCAGTGGCAAAATTTGCCAACTCTAATCTATGCAGCATACAGGTCTGTTATCTACTGCAAAATGCAAGATAAAACAAACAGCCCCCAGCAGAAGTGCTGTGAAGAAAGCCTCCAGTCAGATATGTCATGAGAAACACAGCAAGAAAAGGTTTTCTGCAGACGAGGAGAAGGACAGAAGTGTAGAAAACAGAGGTTACACTTCCTTTTTTGGGAATGGTTCACTGTGGTTTTAAACAACAAAAAAATGTGGTGTGTCAGCCACTGGCAGAGGGAAAATGGTGAGTTATACTATTTTCAGCTATAGAACTAAACCTTTGTTTAGTTTGGCTTCTTCCCCAACCAGGTTACTCCTTAACCTCCTGTCCTCAGCAAAATGACTCCCTTCTCCTTTAGTACTAAACAGCAAGGCAGTTAAAGCAGAAGGCATTCTAGAGGGGGGGGTCACCCATTATGGCTTAGAAACAAAAGTTCATTTTAAAAATATCTGAAGCTCAGGTGAGTCCCACCTACTGTGTGTGCTTGAGGAACCTCTTCTGATAGCATTAGGCTGCCTGTACATAGAACACAAAATACTGGGGTTTTCTCATAAGGGCCTCAGGGTGATGGCATACATACTCTAACTGAATTTTGAATACTGATTCCACTTACGCTATCAATACATGTCCCAGAAATTAGCACTTTTGAACTCTTGTATTCACAAGCCTGACAAGCATATTTTTGGGAAAATATTAGTGCTCGTAGCACACATGCAAAATCTGCTGTTCATGGAAATTACAGCCAATTTCACCCTCAAGGCTACAAACCAATCTCTTTGTAGGAAAACAGAAGGGAAAGACTCAACATAGGAAATATTGCAGAAAATCACCGTTCTCTTGTGCTCTTCCCAGTTATACATGGTCTCCTCTGGCTTGAATCATGTGCTTAGCTTTTGATGACAGAAAAGGGAAGAATTCCTACTGCTTCTTCTTGCATGTCACTAGCATTAGTAACATCACTGTCTCATCACCGTCTATAGTCTTGTCTCACTGATGATACCGATGTCAGTTTTATACAAGCATTCAATTAACATTTTATATACCATAGAGCCCTTAGTCTATTTTTTTAATACAGACACATTCTCTACAAATTATTTTATCTGCTTTTATGGTTGTTTTGGAGCTACCTATATCTCACAAGCAAAAAAACAGTGCTACAAATTAGCCACGTGTAAACACAGTGAAACACACAAAAGGACTTGTAACATTAAAAATGCTTCTATTACCACATTTAACTCCCAGTGTTCAGTTTTCCTGTGGAGCCCTTCTCCTCTCCAAGTTACATGCCCTGCTTCAGATCTCAGCTCTGAAGACAAGCCTCTAACCCTCTAGAAGTGAAGCTAAAACTCTGAGTAATGGGTACCTGGGTGTGACTACATCTCCACTCTTCTTACAGGAACCTGCTTTGGGAATATCAGCGATATCAAAGAGACGGTTTAGTTCTGCATCGAGCGGGTTTAGCTCTTCCAGTACCAGACCACCACCTAATGCAGAGGTCCCACTTCCCTGGCTTAATACTCCAACCTCCTGCTCTTGGCACTGAGCAAACTTCTGAAGAGATGTAGGCCTTCAAACATTGAGTCCTTTCCTGCTGGTGTAACTCGCTGCACTGGCTCACTGTGGAAGGAATGTAGCAAGGGAATAGACTCTTTGAAGGCACTAAGCCTTTTGACTGGTTTAACATTATCCATAAAGTGTGTGCTCAATCCTTTCCAGACTCACTCCTTTTCCCCCAGTCAAAGTCTCTGGCCCAGGATATTTCTACCCAGCCCAGCCCAGCCCTGCAAAGTTAGCTAACTGGAAGTGGGCACTGCTAGCATAGGAGGGGGGTTATGTGTGTAATTCTACATTTTAAAACAGGGAATACATTTATTCTCCATATTGAGGCACAAGTAAAGACAACAAATAAAAGGAAGGGTAGACCTGTCTTATTTTTCTTCTTTCTCTTGTTTGTTTTTTTTTTTTTTTTAATAATCAATGGACAACAGACTTACTTAGGCAGATACTTACCACTCTTGGTACCTGTGACCCTTCTCCTCTTTGCTTATTCACTTTATGCACTCAGTTCAGTCTCTAGATCTCAGTTTGGAGGCTTTGTACATTGACCTTTCGCCCCAATCTCTTCTTAATCTGTTCCTTGCTCCTTCTCTTTAACCTAAGCTTCTCTCACATCATTCTGATTCTTGCCAGGACTGGTTTCCTCAGCTGCTGCTGCAGAGTGCTCTGGGTGGCATCCAGGAGACACAAGGCCATCCAATCACAGTGACAAAGACGTGGCAGGGGAGGCCTCTGCTGCTCCATCAACAGATTAAACCTCAGGAGTGTCCTGTCCCCTGTGGGACCTCCACGAAGGCTCCACATAACTGGCATTCCAGACAACTTGCATTTGAGACTGCCTCCCACAGAGCCTGCTGTGAGTCAGCTTTGTGCAGTGAAGGCTGGAAATGGAGCAAGGCCTGTATGAACACAGCCATGCAGCATGCACAGGACTGCAGCTTCAGACAGGCAACTTGCAGTGGCCTCATCTATGTATCTGTATGAAAAATGCCCAACCAGTTCTAGATTGGTAGTATTTTTTCAGGCAGAAATAGGATCTCTTTGGGAGGGAAAAGCTGTCAAATAATACATACAGGCTGGATTCCAATGAGAGATAAAAAAATATAGCTTTCACAAGACCAAGAATGCTAATTGTCCAAGCTGGAGGTGATCCTGCCTTCAGAGCAAGATGCTTCATGTTGTCTTTGGGAAAGAAGTGTCGATGCTGATGGATGTGCATCAAGCTATCATTGAAAAGCAAGGAGGGAGTGGAACCTCATTACCAGCTGGATGAGGAGAAGGATGTCTTGAACATCAGAAAGGATGGAGTGAAAAACACCATTAATACCACTGCCACCACCATGGGCCACAACCTTGAGCCACAAAAGTTGAGCCTCGCACATCCTCTACCTGTCCTTTACCATAAATACATCCTGAATAAATTAAGGACATGGCTGAACTTTCTGAAGTCACTAGACTATAGCTGTCTCCACAATGAGGGGAACAGGAAATATATCTGTTGATCAGACAGATCTCTACACCTGTGGTGTAGCAGGGAATATTGTACAGAAAGAAAGATGCTGGCCAGAAAGGTAGATGCTGGAGGGCTGACGACACAGAGCTGGTGCCATCACCACTAGGGTGTATAAATAATCCATGATGACCAGCAAGGCTTTAGAGTCTGACAGAAAAAAAATCATAATGTTTATTAATAATTGAGACCATTCTCAAAGTGCCCTGGAGCACTATGTGTATTCCCTCAAGGACCATGACAAAGTGTGGCAGTGATCCTGTCCTGCACATCTAAGGCAGTGGTGACTAGTCGATAATCTGCAGGAGACCAGCACTGGCGCCGAGGTTATCAAGTCAAGTCCCAAAGATAAGGCGTCTGACCGGTCCTGCAGCCACCACTGAGAGGTTGCTGCTTGCTGCCATGTGTTTGCCTTTCTGCCTGTCTCCTGCTTCTCCCCATTGACCGGAGCTGCCTCAGCAGCCAGCACAGCTGAAGGGTGACAGGTGGGATGTGGCGGGTGCAGGGTGCACATGAGCAACATGATCTAGTTGAAGGTGTTCCTGATCATTGCCTGGGGATTGGACTGGATCACCTTTGAAGGTCCCTTCCAACTAAAACTGTTCTATCTTTCTAAGGTACCAGTACCAGCATCACTGTCTCATGTCAGGGGCGCCCATGCAGTGCAGAGTGTGAGTGGTCCTGGGTGCTGCCAGGGTGCCTTGGTAGCATCTCAAATGGACATAGGTGGGGCAACAAGCAGGAAGTAACTGGCATGGTGTGACCTAAAGTGGCAGCATGGCCATGTACACACATTTGCCAAGGACCAGCATCTTCGCTCAGCTCAGTTCAGGAAGAGAGCCCTGTCTCTCCATTCACTCAGTCAACCTCCCTGCTCATCCCAGCTCTCTAAAAATGCTTATTCCATAAACACTCACTGACGTATTGCAGTGAGAAGGGCACAACCCCACCTGTCACAACTAACAGGTAGCACATTACACAAAATAAGATCTGAAGTCCAGGCTCAGTGGAAATCTGCAGGACAACTCACATCTTTATATTATATCCAAAATAAGTTTTCCTCTTCTCTGCCACCCTTTATTTATTTTCCTCTGGTTTTGCTGCTTTATGCTGTATTTTAAAGGACATTTTTTTTCAGGACAGAGACAGTGTTTTTTCACCACAAAGGGACATTGTTATTTTAACAATCGTTTTTTCCCCATGTGCACCCTATCACAGCACTGTCATTATCACAACTGAAGCAGCATCTCAGGACTCATGTATAGACAATGTATGCTAACAGATTTCATGGTCTTAAGTACCAAAAAGATAAAGATTTCTCTACCTACCCACCTTTCTTTTACTGTTTGTTCCATTTGCTATTCAAATGCCAGTGTACATTGTCTGAAAAATGACTGTTGAACCAATGATTATGGTGTGGTGCATTTCCTTTGAGTGACAGTGCCTGCACAGTGACTTTCCTCCAACACACTCGGCAGTCAGCATTCAATATTTTTGGCATGTAGCCTGAATAACAACACACACACTGAGATCTGCCAGCATTGGAAAGTCCCTAAGTCCCAGGAGCTAAGATTAATTGCCAGCTATTCTTGAAATTTTCTCACCACTCCACCCAGTTTCTTGGGTCTTCCCACCCACTATAATCTTACAACTGCCTTTTTGGAGTTTCATAAAACTTCCTGAGACAGTTTCGGATGAGTGGAGAGCACTTAAACTCCCCCCTGAATTGACTGACTTCACATGCCAGCAGTGCTTTCCCTGGCTTTACAGAGGGAGGTTTGACCTGGTACAGTTTTGCCTCTATTACCACTCAGGACTCTTCCCAAATTAGTTTGCCTCTGAAGCAGGAGCAGGGAAAATACTACGTTTAAGAAAAAGACAGCAGAAAGCATTTCTGTAATCTACTTAACCTCTTCTTTAAACCAGGCTATGAAGGTAAGTCCTGCGAGATGCTGAACATCATTAACTTCCATTAAGTATAGATGAGAAGAAGGCACTACACCTAAAGACTACAGCCTCTGTACTTCTCACTGCTAAGCTCAAGTTTATGCTAGTGGTTGCAAAACATGGAAGGAATAATATCACCTATTTCTTAGCACGGATCACCCTTTCGCTCACGTAACATTGCTCTCTAAACAACTAAGAGGTTTTATAATATAATCATGAACCACAATCCCCTTTTCATCAAGTATGATGAGAAACAGGGGAAACAACCACATGGGAAATGAGAAAGCCCCTCTTCTGACATTTCCAAATAAAAGGAAATTAAGAGGTATGAAAAGACCTTCACATACTTTTCACTTTGGCTTTCCACCCACAGTGGTTAGGTTTAGCTTTGAAGAACCACCAAAGTTTGTGATCAAAGTTTTCTGGATAAGACAACTTGGCCAACTAATGTAGAATGGTATTTTTTTTTTTTAAATGAAAGGTGTGGGTTTTCCTTAAACAGATGCCTGTAAAGGCATCATACTCCTGAAGCATCCTGGTTTAACCAGTTTATTCAGTGAGTCAGTTTTCTGATAGAGCTTACTAAGAAAAACGCAGCTCATTTGCTCTTTCACAAATTTCTCTCCACTGTTTCCTAGCTCATCTGCTATTATAGTTGACTGATCTGAGTTAGGAACTCTAACAGAAGCTCAATATTAATCACCGAAAAAGGTTGTTACATTGCCCATTTCTATTTTAGACCTTTGGCTCCAGCCCCAGGCTTTTAGCTCTTACAGTGACCAATGCCAGACTTTTGTTTTTCTGTTAGCTTTTTTTTTTTTCAATAGGTGCCTAAGAAGTACTTGCAAAACATTTGAAGTACCTGCCCATGCAAACCATATTCTGTAGTTACTCTGTGTGTATAATTTTAACTGCCTGACTACAATGCTTATAACTTCATTTGTATCTGCACATAATTTGAGCCTCTCTGCCTGAAAAAAAGCTCTCTCAAAATCAAACAAGCGACCAGAAATCTCAGGCTAACCTTCAAGCAACTTTCCAGCACAGTTTCCATAATGACATATGTACGCAAGCAGATGTAGATCTTTATTGTTTTACTATCTGATTGAAATACAATGCTTTTTAAAAATCACTGCTCACAGGTAAAGAAACATAGCCACCTAAACACTCATTCAGTCTTGGTTTATACTAGGTGGTGTTTTGTGTACAGTGTCAAAAATTTCAGATCTACTTTCATCCTCCAACACTTTAAGTTAATGGATTATTAATCACACATATCTAAAATGAATTTCAGTCATAAGATATTATTTCAGCATAAATATTGAAGTAACTGAGTGTTGATTAACATATTTCTTTTAAGGCTCTCTCATTAGGTTTAAGTTAAGGAAACAGATTTCTTCTTGCGATCTTCATGAATATGATGGAAAACTACCTATAGAGATTCTCTGTAAAGTAGCAGTAAGAATCATTTATCACAGTATCACAGTATCACAGTATGTTTGGGATTGGAAGGGACCTCAAAAGATCATCTAGTCCAATCCCCCTGCTGGAGCAGGAACGCCTAGGTGAGGTCGCACAGGAATGTGTCCAGGCGGGCTTTGAATGTCTCCAGGGAAGGAGACTCCACAACCTCCCTGGGTAGCCTGTTCCAGTGCTCTGTTACCCTCACTGAGAAGTTCTTTCTCAAATTTAAGTGGAACCTCTTGTGTTCCAGCTTGATCCCATTGCCCCTTGTCCTATCATTGTTTGCCACTGAGAAGAGCCTGACTCCATCCTCATGGCACTCACCCTTTATATATTTATAAACATTAATAAGGTCACCCCTCAGTCTCCTCTTCTCCAAACTAAAGAGCCCCAGCTCCCTCAGCCTTTCTTCATAAGGGAGATGCTCCACTCCCTTAATCATCTTTGTTGCCCTACGCTGGACCCTCTCCAGCAGTTCCCTGTCCTTCTTGAACTGAGGGGCCCAGAACTGAACACAATATTCTAGATGGGGTCTCACCAGGGCGGAGTAGAGGGGAAGGAGGACCTCTCTCGATCTACTGACCACCCCCCTTGTAATACACCCAAGGATGCCATTAGCCTTCCTGGCCACAAGGGCACAGTGCTGGCTCATGATCATCCTGTTGTCCACCAGGATCCCCAGGTCCCTTTCCCCTACACTGCTCTCTAATAGGTCATGCCCCAACCTATACTGGAACTTGGGATTGTTCCTGCCCAGATGCAGGACTCTACACTTTCCCTTGTTAAATTCCATCAGATTATCCCCCGCCCAACTCTCCAGCCTGTCCAGTGAGAGCTTGGAGGGCAATCAGGTTGAAACACAGCAGGAAAAAAAAATGTTGAAAGCCAACAGTGGAGACTTTAGAAAAAAAAAAAACAAACCCAAACACCTCAAATATTAGTGAACTGATGAAGAAGTCATGGTAGCGTACTGACTCAAACTACTGGGCACATTTTGGAAGTGGAACACATTTTTGTAGCAAACTGATCAAACTGATGTTACATTACCAGGACTCAAAACTAGCATTTTGTGGAGAGCACTCCCATTAGCTACCTGCTGGTCAGCATAACATGCTTTTCAACAGCTTCTGTTATTTTGGAAGTGCCATCTTTGCTCACTGCAGTAATTTCATTGTAAGAGGCCTATTCCCTATTCTCTCCTACCCACTTCAAGATTTCAAGGAGGAATCAGAACCTTTTTCAATCACAGGCACCCTCTGTCAGGGGTTAAAAACATGGGACACAGGAAGCTTCCAGTGCACCTATTTCCTATTGTCATGGTTTGCCCCCAGTTGGCATCTAAGCACGATGAGTCCACTCACTCCCCTCAGTGAGATGAGAGAGAGAATCAGAAAGGTAAAAGTGAGAAAACTCATGGGTTGAGATACAAACAGTTCAATAGGTAGGGCAAAAGCCACATGCACAATCTAAGCAAAACAAGGAAGTCATTCCCCACTTCCCACAGGAAGGCAGGTGTTCAGCCATCTCCAGGACAGCGGAGCTCCATCATGCATAATGGTTACTTGGGAAGACAAATCTCCTAACTCCAAACATTCCCCTTTCCTTCTTCTTCCCCCAAAATATATACTGAGCATGATGCCACATGGTATCAAATATCCCTTTGGCCCGTTCATGTCAGCTGTCCTGGCTGTGTCCCCTCCTAGTTTCTTGTGCAACTGGCATGGTATGAGAGGCTGAAAAGGTTTTGACTACATGGCAGCAACTAGAACATCAGTGTGTTATCAACAATATTCTCATGCTAAACCCAAACCACAGCACTATCCCAGCCAAAACCAGGACACCTATCCTCTCACAAACACACTATGTATATCAACAGCCAGTAATAGGCGCCAGGAATAGGCACCGTACATTTTAACTCGTATTTCGCACTTCACTAAGGCAGAGATTCTCTCCTTGCTGCCTTGCTCCTCCTCAGCTGGTGGACAGAGCGGCTGAGCCTTGCAGCTCTCTTGGGAGGGCAATGGATGCTGAGCCGCAGGCCACTGAGGAGCAGTGCTCCAAGGGGCAGCGGGTGTCTCGGAGACCCCTCCAAAGTACCTGCCCATTGCTTATGCTGCAGCACTGCACTTGCAGCATCTCCACAGCTCTCTCTCATGCCATTTGAGGCAAGATTGTTTAAAGTTATCAGAGAAAAAAAAACCAAACAAACTCACACCTAAAAACTCTCCCAAATATGTCTCCATATTAGTACAAGCAATAGATTTTTAAATGTAATATTCTTAAACTAAGCCATTTAACATATCAGTTCTTCTACAGTGGCATTTTCCTGGGAGAGGTCTCTTGCTGGGGAAAACCTGAGCAGATTTGATCGAGTGGACTTGCTTTCTAGGATGGATTCTTCCAAACATCTGGCCCTCTAAAAGCAGGGTAGCCTTGCTCAGGGCCAGGGTATTGTGGATTAACATGTCGCTGACATGAGAAAACAGACCTCATGGCAGTTCATGCTAAAGAAATGGCTGTTATATGCATTGATGCATTTCCATTTAGTCTTTGGAAAATAAAAGGGCAAAAATATTCTTTTTTGTGATTTTGAGTTTAGTGGCCATTACTGTCCTTTTAATAATCACATCACAGATGTTTTCAGACCTGTAGATGGAGCAAATAAACACCATCACAAAGTGTGCAATTCTAGCAGTTGAAACAGTGCTATTAATGTAATGAGCTATGAGTTCGGAAAACTTGATAACCATTTCTGCAATGGAAGATGGACACAATCTTTCTTACAGAAGGATCTAAATCCAAAGCAACTCGCTACACATAACTGTAAGAGTATGTGAATGTAAAGGACAAAAGATTTTTGTTCCTATTAAATAAAAAATGAAGAATGTTACAATTACAAGCAAGGTCACCTTCTCCCTGTTCAAGTTCTTTGTAAGTAAATCAATGTGAAAAGAAACTATGGGGCCTTAGAGTCACTTATCCTCTGGCTCTGTTTTTCTCTAATTAATTAAATGGGTGAAAAGCAGGAGATCAGAGCGTACAGATCAGCATCATGCATTTCATAACTGCTCTGTGAGGACAACTCCAAAAGCCAATCACAGGGTACTTATTAAAGAGGCCTTCTGATGTAGCCCCTTATAGCAAAAACCTGCTGGATGCCCCAAATTACTCAGTTGCACCTCATTAAATCATATCAGTTGTTTGTTGCCAGCATATTTTCCATGCAGCCCAATGGCTTTGTAACCAAAGCTGCTGGAAACCTGTTTAATTGCTCTTTTTAAAAAAAACAAAACAAAACAAAACAAAACTTCTTAGGCAATGGGTGGAATACTCTAATTTGTTAGAAAAAGCACAGAGAATATACTAAAACAGAAGAAGAGGGAAAAAAAACAACAGACAAACACAAATCAGAAAGTCAATGCTGTTACGGTAAGATTTTAACTAGGTTTCTTTCAGCTCTGTTTGCTTTCATGTTCTTGACCAGAGTGCTCTCGGGTAAGGAAACGTTCATAAGTTGCTTCCTGACCAAGTCTCCTCAATTACTTTGCTGCCTCTGCAATTCAAACACTTAGAGAATTCTTTGTAAGGGCAGCAGCAGCAGCAGCATTAGCAGAGCAACAGGGGTGGTCTTGTTACTTTAAACCTCTTTGAAAATTCACAGACTGCAATCATCTCACATGCCAGTGTCCACTCTGGCTTGGAGGCAGAGGAAAAAAAAGCTTTACTGTTTTCACAACAGTAAAATCCCTAATAGTTTTGATTCACTGAGGCAGTGCTCCTAAACAACTCCTTTTGTTTTCAATCACTTTTATAACAGTCTCATACTAAAAAGCCAGACCAGAATACCTGTCTGTGTGTCTATACACATATAAATTACCTCAACAGACTGATTTTTTAGGACTTCTGGTCAGCATGGAGTAATTTTTTATGTTTCAAGAAAATTTATTTGACTCAAAGACCAGATTTAAATCTACTTGCTCCTCCACACTTAACAGCACTCCTTTGTTAGCACTTCTATATTACTTTGAAGATGTACATCTCTCAATGAGAAATGCAGACAATAAGGGCCTTGGCATTGTGTTGCTGCAGATTCATTATCAGCCAGGCACCCCTTCTGTATTTATTCCAGTTGAGAGGAGGGAAAATATTCTCTAGTTCCTCTTCACTGGAAACTTCAGACATATTTTTTCTATATAAAAATGTAAGATTAGGGCCAAAAGGAGAATTATCTAAAACGGATGGGCACTGAACACAATGCATTCCATTCAGTCTCTGTTCTCAGGTTTACCAGTCTTCAACTGAGACATGAAACACTTAACCCACAAGATGCGAACGGATTTTGAAAGACCCCTCTTCAGGGATGGAAATAATTATCTCCCAGGCTTTAGGTTCCAAGGGCTCAGAAGTGGGACTATACAAAGACTAATTAAATTAGAAATGGCACCAGAGCCTGGTCTCCTGAAAAGGTGAATTTGTGGGCTGTAACACATTGATAGGAAAGAACATGCACTGCTTGTGTACACTAGAAAGTGGTGGATTTGTACTCAGCCCTCAAAAACACCAGTCTTGGAAACATGCTTGCTGGATTCATAGAAGAAAAATGCTAGTATGAGAAAGCCTAATTTTATGGGGTCAAGTAATCTTGAAGGAGGAAACCCCAGGAGACAGCCCTCCTCAGGAAGTTATACAGAGCAGCTGGACAACAGGGGATCTAGAAAACCCTGCTTTGCTGGGTTGCATCTAGCTCTTCTGAATTGCTCTTTCCCTCTCTCCAGAGTCCAACCTGGTAGATTAGCACTAATGAGACATTCAGATAGCTGAGAAAACATTGTTAAAAAATGCAAATTTACACTGTCTTTCAGTAGCAGATAGTACTCAGTAAAAAATACGATGTGAAAGACCAGAAACAGCTTCCTTCATATCCTTACACGTATGTAAGCATGCAAGGTATGTGCTTTACTGCAGCACCTATGTAATAAGTGAATAAATTTAATTCTGTTTCATTAAATGGGCTAGATCCTTAGTTGAGACAGTGCAGGATCATTTCCACAGGGTTCAATATCAATTCTCTATCTCTACCGTGTTCTTCAGATTTCAGTGCTTTTGTTAGGCTTGACAGGCAGGAGAAAAGAAGCTTCCACTTCTCTTATCAGCACAATAAATCACCGCGAGGCTTAAGCCAATGAAAGCTAACAAAAAGGGTCAGAAACTGTTGGCCTCCCAAAAGATCAGTCAGCTATCCTTAGTAAATATCTAATAGGAAGAAGCAGGGAAGGAAATGGAAATTGGGAAGAGACTTGATGTTCCTGTGGACCTCCGTGATAAATTACAGAGGTTCACTGCTTAACCACTTTTCATAGAAAGTGTTTTGACATTTGTGTACAATTAGACTTTTAACTACAAGCCATGTCGAAATTTACAGCATTTAAGTAGAAAGCAATGTCAAATTTGCTTGAAAACTCTGAGGGGAAAAACATTGCAGCTTGTTACACATCTATGGAGTGAAATATATGTTCTTGTGATTTTTTTTTTTTTTTCTAGTTAAAATAAAGAAAGAAAAAGAGAAAGAGCATGTTTGTGCTGGAGACCAAGCTGTTTCAAGTATAAATCTGCATGGGGCTAGAGGTTAGAAGAAAAGGAGTGTCAGCATCAATCAATTTACTTGCCAGGTAGGTGAAGTCCCAAAGTCAAATGTAACTAGAAGTCAATAAATTTCACTTCCATCAAAACAGTACGGGCCTCAGCAGTTGTGTAAAATCACACACTGGGCTCACGACCATAACAGATGCAAATAGCAATTTGCTATCAGCTGGAGAGGGGCTATGACTTACAGCCTAAAACATGCAAAACAATTTTTATCTTCAAGGTTTCACAGAAAGGCATAGTGTAACAGGAAAAGCAACCAACAAGAAGAGGGGAGCTAAAGTTATGCAGTCTTGTATATTCTTTTGCAGTGTGGCTCCATTTCTTTGTCTGAGTAAAGATTTGCCACAGACTGAATGGAAGCAACACTATTGAAATAAATGCTGTTAATCACAGGAACTCAAGTTATTCTCTGTACTGTACCGTTTAGAAAACTAACCGGTGTCTGTCATTCGTCTGTACACACCTGCGTTCTGACCAGCTTACAGTGAATGATGTTTATACAGTTATTTACCTCATTATCAAAACAGACTTCCAGAACCTCAAGGGTCATCAAAAGTTTGCAGGAAGTGAGTAAGTAAAATTGTTTGACTGAACCAGACTGCCAGCTCTCCACCCAGTCAAGGTCTAACATCTGTGGGG
The DNA here is from genome assembly GCF_037038585.1 of Patagioenas fasciata. Lineage (NCBI taxonomy): Eukaryota > Metazoa > Chordata > Aves > Columbiformes > Columbidae > Patagioenas > Patagioenas fasciata. The sequence goes on along the minus strand of NC_092521.1, from coordinate 99,351,165 downwards.
TTGTGTGTGGCATGGTGGTTGTGCCTTCTTTTCATCTGTGCTTTGATGAAAACGTTTTTTCTTTGCTGGGAAAAAATCCCACAAACAACATATTGTGTCCCTATTACCTGAGACGATGTTCAAAATATTAAGTAAATACAGGTACGTACAACGGACAGGCACAAGATCCTGGATATGTAACAAGGTTTTGACAAGGTACCACTAATAGTTCATGATGAGACAAAATTGTAAGTTTGACATTTTAGCTGAAACAAAAGGCAAAAGAATCTTTAGGGCAGTGCAATCACTGACTCCTCTGAAAATGAGAAGAACTGATTATTATCCTGGCCTAAGGAAAAAAGTGCAATTCAAAAATTGCTTATTCTTGTCACAGTAAATCTTGAAGGCTTTTAATGAAAGTTTCTCTCTTTCATGAAGTATTTCTTGCTAAAAAACAGGACAGTGCATTAATACAGGTCTTTAGATATCCTTAAAGTCAGGTTTAATTGGGGCAATTCCCTCCAGTGAATCGAAAGATGACATTCGTCTTCACTGCCTGGTTGGAATGCTAAACTGAAAGCAGGGCTGAAATGTCAAGGTAAAATAATGTTAATAATTATTCTGAATGTTACATTCCCCTTGACCTTGGGATTTAAGAGGCTGAGATGAAGGCCTTTTGTCAAAAGTCAGGAAGTCATCTGGAGACCTCATTGACATTTATGATTAATGCAATCTGGCAACATTAGGGGAGGAGATACAAAATATGCTATTAGTTTCCAGCACAAGGGTAATTTCATCTTATATTGTTGTGGGATCTACAGATACAGAGTACAAAACAACACATCATCTGTAATATTTCTACTAGCATTTTTGAGTGAGAACTTGAACAAGCTTAAGGTAATAACCATAATGTCTGTAAAATAAAATACATACCACTTTCACAAAAGAGAAGAAAATATTCTCAATTTCATACAAGTAATGATTTCTCATGGGACACAAAAAATAGTGCACAAAGAACCCAATTTAATTGCTTCACTATGTCTTGTTATCATGGAAGATTTTCTACTTCATTTGCAACTCAACAGTAGAATGATAACTCTGTGGGGTGAAGATTTTATATATTAGTGTCCTGAAGAAACTCTTACAGCTTTTATTTGCACCTCACATGTGACAGAAAATGCCTCCCCAACTGATGGCAAATGCAAGGCAGGGAAAGTTTAAGTGTTTTATGGCCATGCTCAGAGGAGACTCTGGACACTCAGCTTCCATAAAAAAACCCAAAAACAAACAGTGGAAGGGTACAGCACTTCTTTGTACCCGTCTTTTGATCAGATCATACTCCAGGCAAATTAAATGCTGGAATTGTGGACAAAAGGAAGGATGAAGGCAAGTGTTTGCTAACATCTGGCATTTGCAGAGTTAACCATTACCGCAAGTCCAGTTTCCTAAGGATCCAATTAGATAATTTATTTACACCTCAGGCTTGACAAGTTACTCTTTGAAAAATCTCTCAAGAAATTTGGCCATTTTAAGTTTATATGCATTTGAAGATATAACCCTACTGAAGATGCTGGCAAAAAAAGGTCTCATGAGAACATGCCATTACAATGACATGCAATAGTGAAAACATATCTCATTCTCCATCCTGATTCAATGGTAGACCTTAATTCTTAGGCTTGGAAATAAGACAGGGAAAGCAAGGTAACACAGGTATTAATAATGAAAATGTAATATTATTAAGTTAGTTTGGTTCTAAAATTGAAGAAGTGGAAATACTTCATTTGGGGCCTGCCTACTGGGCATGTAGAAACCAATACATTTTCTCCAGCTATGTTTTTAATTGTGGCCCATATGAATCTTAAATAGTTATTTGCATAATGAACTCCTACAGCTCATAAGGCCCATTATAGTCTATTGAATAAATGACAGAACTTTTAAAGATGGTCCAAATAATTGTTTCAGTCCCTAGATAGAGTGTTTATAGGCTTAGGTTTATTAAATGCTCCATGTGAATATCCTAGGCCACATCTGAAAAAGCCCATTAATAGATTTTATTAGAAGGAGTTTGTAACGATTCCAGCATATTGAGGACTTTTCCATCTGATGTATCCTCTCTGTGTTAGACATCTTTATGATCTTCTCTTGTGAAATGCTTTTCTCCCTCAAAATTTATTATTCAACACGTGAATTGTCTATTAAAGGCAGACAAGATGAGACCACAGAAATGGTAAGTGTGCTTCAATTTGTGAAAACTGAATTAATATTTTAACTTATGAATTCAGTAAATATTGTACAGATATTCAAAAAATAATAGTAATACATTGCCTAAATAAAGTAGGCCAGATTTTTTAAAATGAGGGAAAACATACAGAGTGCTACATGACTGTTCAATTTTAATATTCAGTTACTGTTACACATATGCACATGAAATGGCAATCTGCTTATGTCAATACAGCAACAGACACTAAATCAGCCATCTGTATATTCTGTATATTGTTTACATAAGAAATACAGTCATTGCCCATGTATTATCTAGGAATATTTGCACAGTTTTCCGCATTCTTTTCTAAAAAAAATCCTGCATAAATTCAGCATGTAACTGGATGAGTGGTTTAGTATATACAGGTCATAGTTTACAATTTAAAATTTGCATTGAAATATCAGTGCTACCAAGAACTGATCTCTGCAAGGACAGGTACTTCTCCAGTCACAGACCCACTCAAGAATCAGGCACAAGTTGTAGTGCTACCATGTGCTCCCCTTTCCAGCACTGGCAGCCTGAGGGTTTGGAGAACAGAAGAGGACAACTGCACCTTCACACTTCATTCTCCAGGAAACTGAGTGAGATCACAGGGTGAAAGGATGAGATTAACTGGAGCTGCCCAGAATGTGCTGTAAAAGTCATTAAGCACAGACAAGAAGTTGGCTGGCAAAACACATGGACTCCTGAGTGAAACAGTCCACCTGGCCCCGTCTGTCGGACATGAGAGACTTGTGGAAGTCACTGCCAGACTGTTTTCTAACCTCTCCCAGTTGGAAAATGGCCAAAGCAAGGCTTTACAAGAGATAGTTCTGCCTGTAAGGGACTAAAAGCCACAGACACAAACATTTTTTCCCTGTGACAGGTCCTGGAGCATCAGGGACCACCACTGGGAAGGGAGCATTGACCTCCTATTCTCCAGCAGGAGGCATTTTGAATAAACTTGTGTGCCATGAGCAGCCAGCAAGCCACAGCTTGGAGATATTTGGAGATTCAACCAAGAGTAAAAGGCAGACATTTGAGTCAATAACTGGTGCACGAGCTCAATTGTTGCCCAGATCAGGACCTCTCTCAGCTGAGCAGGAAGGCGGGTGAGGAAGGAAGTGCAGGTTGAGTGACATGCAGGTTGAGTGATAACAGCTCAGCCAAGGCTCCTGAGCCTGCCTTCCTCAATTACTGCCAGAAGCAGCAGCTAACAATCCCTGGCATCTCCAACTCAAGTGTTTCACAATACTTGCACACGGGTGTCTTACATGCAAATAGCTGCAGTACAGAGAGAACGGTATCATGGCTACTGACTTTTATCAAGCATCTGCAAGTATGTTTTGACAAAAGTCAAACAGGCTTGATCTGTGGTTTTGTACAAAAAAAAAAAAAAAAAAGCTAGTGAAGGGTTGTGGCTGTGACAGTTTGCTGGGAGGGGAGAGATGAGTGGAGTATGAGGGTAAGGTCCCCTTATTGGCCTGGACTAAATCCATTGGCTGGGATCCAGTTGGAGGGGATGAGGCTATGTAACTGATGAGGGTGAGGGACACTTCCTCACGACCATGGAATAAAGGCAAGAGTCCCTCAGCCAGTCACTCCATGTGGTGTCTGTGGCTGCTGCTATCTATGGATGCTGTGGGTAGATTTCACCACTGCTGGTTGCAGCAATTGAAGAAATTAAGATTGAGGATTCCAGGCCTGAATTTCCAAAGGCAAATGTTTCAATAACTCCCTAAGTGATTTCTTCACAGGGTTCAAAGCAGAGGAAGGGGACGGGGAGGAACAAAAAGCAATGGCACAGCACTTCAGAGCACGGCTAAATCTGGGCATCACCTCCTCCACAGCTGATGATGACTTCTCCACAGCAGTAACATTTTGCTGCAGGTGGAGCAATAGTTCATGGATTTAGCCAAGTTCATTTGATTGGGGGACAATCTAGATGAAATGAGAAGTATAACATTTGGTATATTCACTGTGTTGAGATATTTTTAAGCACCAACTTTACAACTGAAGGTTTCATTCCGAAATTTCTTTCACTGATGAATCTTACTGAGTTTCCAAATAGCGGACCAGGCCACACTGTTGTAAGAAATTAATGTACTTGGTTTGTGGAGGCAAAAAGCAGCTCATATCTTCAGCAAAAGAACACTAAGCAAGAAGTGAGAAACCCTGGAAGTGGAGCTTGAATTTTCTGCACACAGTCCTGTGCTCTAATAGATACAGGACATTTCTACAGCCAGGAATACAACCTTTGGGACCCGTGGTTAAACATCTGCAAATTTGATACTGACATCAGTCTGAAGATTAGTTAGGAGATACCTGTGTTGAAAAGTACCTGTAGCTAGTCAGCCACATCTTGCTTTAATACTCTGGCTAAAATAGAAAAGAGTATTTATACACAAAAAGTTAGGATTACAGGAACAGAAGTTTCTTTAGTGCAATCAGTGCCAAGCATGCAGACAAGTAATAAAACCCCAAAATATCATTTAATAAAAAAGTATCGACACCAACAAGGGCATTAAACTCTAAAGAAATGTAGGCTGTGGTTTCTGAAAGATGCTGCATGCTTCTACGAGTTCCCTAAACCATATCTATCCTGGAGGCAAAAAACCTGAAACCATTAAAAATTTATGAAAATGAAAACAATGCCTGTAGGGCTTCCCAAACACCCGTGCTCTCCATAGTGTCCTCATTGTATCTCCTCAACTGACAAAACCTGAATCTTCACTTGTTCTCCTGGGAACTGGCAAGTTCTTCTCTGCTGAGGCTCTGGCATGGAGTACAATGCCCTAGATGTCAATAGGACTTACCCATGTGGGTCTGACAGGGCTCAATACTTCTGTTTCTTCCCTCTGTTCTTCTAACAAAGAGCAAGTACCACAGTATTGTCTGCCTGAATTGTAGGAACATGACAACACTTCAAAGAAAAAGAGAGCTACAAATGATCTCTCTCTACACAGCTCACCTACCTATTCCCTATGAAAAGAGTTTAGGAGGTTCAAGCTCCTCAGACCTTTCAATGAGGTTTTTACATGAGGAAATAGCTTCTTAGCAATGCCTTTGCCCTGATCTGAAAGACATTTTAAATTCCTTATAGTCCTTCTTCTTTCCAGTAAAAGCAAAACAAGCTGTTTGACTTCATTGCAGCCTGACAGTTAATAGCTCCTGTATTGTCCCTTAATCACACTGAAATGTCTGCTGAAGGATGTATCATTGTTTTAACTTCCTGCTAGTTTTTTTCTTATGCAGCCTGTCATTAAACTAAATTAACTGTATTCATATTGTAACCATAATTTACAACTTTTTAAAGAGACATGACACAGATCTTTAAAACTCTAAGTGGCCCACAAGGAAGGTGAATGAAAGGAGGGTTAGCCTATGTCTGTCAAAAAAAAAGAACTAGGGAGCATCAATGCAAAGGGCAGGTAGGAGTTTCAAAGCCAAGAGTAAGGAATGCTGCTTCAGACCATGTATTGAGAGGGTTGTTGCACTCTCTGTGCTGCAGAACGTTAAAATTTATCCAACTCAGAAAAAAACAGGAAAATTCAAGGAAAAGAGTTTATGCAAAGACTCGGTTTGGCTCAGAAAGTCCTTGAATCACAAGTCACTGGAGGCTGGGAAAATATTGTTTTGAAATATTACTGCATACTTGCCTTGCCTATACAATTTTACCTCTGCTTTTGCCAGTGCTCATTCCTTCCATTGCCCAGTCCTGTTCCCAGGGGGACTACACTGGTAGGTCCAAGTTGACCTCCCACTTCCCACACCCATTTAACATCAAATCCTCAAATTGAAGACATGTCTGGCATAAAATAGGTAAGAATGGATACTACACTTGATTTTGGATAGAAGGCCAAGAAGGGATGTGGAGACAAGACAGCAAGTTAGTCTGACCCAGCATGGCAGTTCCTATGGTCTCATTATGGAGCTAATCCATGCCCTGTCTTTGTCTCTGTGGAGAAAAGCAAGGAATTCAACAAGCTCAAAATGAGTGAAGAGTGTGTTGCTGTGGCAAACAAAGCCAACGGGATGCTGGGCTGTGTTAGCAAGGGCATCATCAACAGAGACAAAGTAGTCATTATCCTGCTCTACTCAGCACTTGTCAGGCCACACCTGGAATACTGTGTTCAGTCTTGGTCCCCGCTACACAAAGAGATATGGACAGGCTGGAGAGGGTCCAGAGAAAGGCCACAGGACTGGGAAGCTGCCATGCAAGGAAAGGCTGAGAGCACTGGGCTTGTTCAACCTTGAGAAAAGAAGCCTTGGGGAGAAACCTCATCACCATGTTCCAGTATCTAAAGGGTGGCTACGAAGAAGATGGAGACTCCCTTTTTACAGGGAGTCACATGGAAAAGACAAGGGGTAATGGGTAGAAGTTCCTCCTGGAGCGATTCTGATTGGACAATAGAGGGAAATTTTTTGCAATGGGAACAATCAGCCACTGGAATAATCTCCCCAGGGAAGTGGTGGGTTCCCCAGCATTGGACACTTTTAAGATTCAGCTCGACAGGGTGCTGGGCCATCTATTCTAGACAATGCTTTTGCCAAGAAGTTTGAGCCAGGTAATCCTTGAGGTCCTTTCCAACCTGGTATTCTATGATTCTATACTAATGCCATTACTGGAGTGAGATATGAATGAGTGGAAGAAATGTGTGCCTTAATTTCTTTGTCCACACTTTAAATTGCATAAGACAGTATTTTTTTGTTTATATTTCTTAAATTGCTAAATTTTGTTTCCATCCTAACTACTAATCCATTTTGCTTCTTTTCCTTATTTTTCCTTAGTTCTACAACATTGCAACACACCCTCCCATTCACTCAATGAATCTCTCTTCACTATTATGAACATCGCTCTTTTGGAGCTCCTTCAGTCTTAGACTCTCCTCAGATTAAAATATGAATATATTTGGCCCTTGGACATCTCCACGAGATTTGCATTGTATCAATCCGATTTTACAACTAAGAAGCTTTCATGAGAGAAAAATTAGTGCTTCATCCAAGGTTGGCAATATTTGTGGAGAAAAAGATAAGCAGGAACCAAACTGCTTTTCCTGTGTTCTATGCATAATATATTATTGCATCTTTCGAACAGAAACCCACAGAAAAATCCTTCTTTTATTTTTATTCTGAAGGCAGTTTCCTCCATCCTCTTTCCTTATTGAGTGATGGTAAATCCAGCAGTTCTACATTCCTGAACAAAGTGAAGAGGCTCACCCAGCACATCACATTATTTTTGGAAATGGTATTTTAAAAACCTTATAACTGTGAGTAAATGCTCAGTGAAGTATCACACATATCCTGACACCGTGGGTCAAAGCAATAAAACGCAGGAACCCTTTCATTTGAATACTCACAAATGCTCTTATATTCTAGGCTGAAACAAATGGTCAGCAAAGGTGAGATGCAAGAGACACCTGAGGCACATTTACTACACACCAAAGATGCTTGAGCCACAGTTTGCTGAACCTGCAACCTCCATATGCTGCAGCCCATCGTGTGGAAATTATATAATATAGAAACCTGTTCTGCAAAACTTTTGACTCAAAAAATGTTCCAATAATATTAGTTCATCTCATCTTTTTAGTACGAGGCAATACACATGGCACCAGCTTTGTACCAGATTTGCCAGAAAATATCCCCTTGACATTCCTTTTTTGAGATTCTTCTCTACCAGACTGAGTAGGAACTATCTGCAGATGGTCGTTAGCTTTAGATAAATCCTGACAGGTACCAGATATCTCCAGTCACTGTGCCATTTTCATTAAATGAGAAAAGACAAACATCCCATTTAAAAGAAAACTAATAACTTTTGAGAAAAAGGGAAGGGCTTGATGAGATGATACCATACTATAAGCTTTTGTTGTGGGCAAACAGAATCCTATAGTTCAAAGTAATTATTTCATCAAGTTCCACCTCATTAGGATTAAAACTAGACATCATAATGAACAGTGGACTAATAATTCACCAACGAGAACTTGGGTTTAGTCCAGCTTGCTATCTTTTTATGTAATATATTTGCTGGTTTCAGCTCATCACCCCGAACTTCACCGGACAAGAAGACACACCTCTTCATTTTGTATTCATCATAAGCCTATGGGTGAATTAGTAAATTAGATTAAATTTCCTTTCCCAGTGCCAGAGGGGCACTTGGAAATTTGCATGAACTCCCTTCCCAGGGCATGGCGCGTGGAGAAAAGAGAGAAGCAGGAATTGTCAGAGCAAGTTCAGTTTTGCCCCCTGGACCTTCTGCATTTTTGTGGAGGAGGGCAGAATGTATCAACACACCCTCTCTTTCACTCCAAAAAGATAGTGCTATGATGATAAGTGGGAAATCGCTTCATAAATTAAAGGTGGCTACAAAATATTTTGGTACATTAAGTACTATTTGCAGCAGGACAATTCTGTTGTAGATGGCAAATGGTGGAACAGAGATTATGGAGTCATTAGTCATGCTATCACTCAGAGGATTAAATTTTAATACTTTCTTTTCCTTACTATCCTTCTCCCTGCTGTGACTTTTTTTTTACCCTTGCACCTGCCCTCTAGATATTAGATAACCTGAACATGAAAGAGAAGAACCTTTTTGATAGTAAAGCTGAAATCCTTCTGTTTTGTCATGCATTCAAATGGGAATCAGACCAACTGAATCCTGACCTACTTATCAGACTGAAACTCCTGCTGGGAATTATCAATAAAATGGCACACTGGGAGGTCATTCAGAATGGTCATAGTTATTATGGGAATTGTAAAAGAGAGAGTAGCTGTCCTAAGAAAAACTCATTTTCATACAGTCTTACTTTTTAAGTATTTACCTATCCAAAGTGTGATAACCTTTCATTACAGTTTAACATAAGCTTCCAGGTCAACTTCCAGTGACAATAAATAAGTCTGCTTCACTAATCAGACTAGAGCATCTAATGGACCACTTAACAGAAATTGTTTCTCTGAGGGTGGCCAAGGGTCTTCACTGCCAGTAAACACAAAACAGTGAAGGTTTACACAGTCTCCTATCATGTTTATCATACTCCTTAGAGTAAGTAAAGTAATTACAGGATTTTTTAAAAATTGTTTTCGGCCCAGGTAATGTAAAGCAAAATAACCTCAACAGAGCCTTCACCAGAAAAGATTTGAAGCAAAAGATGAAAACTTGCAGCTTCAATCCAGCACAGAGGCAATGGATGGCAAAGCAGGCGGCTCCACACTTGCTCTCCAGCACCCGTGTTTCTGCCCAGCCTTTCCCCACCATAAGCACAGGGGAGGGAGGATTTTTCAACTTCCCTGCAAAGGGCTGAGCGCCCAGCCTGCTTCTGCCTTTTTAAAATGAGCCCCGACCCAGAAGTCTCTCTCCTACATTACATTTTTGGCAATTTCTTCAGGGTGAGGCAAGTTGTTTCTCTCTGCAGGCCTCTAATCCCTCCCTGGGCTGACTTAATATGAAGTATAAACACTTCACCAGAGAGGCCCATGATGAGTTGCATGTGGAGGTCATGCTACCTTCTGCCATCCTTTCCCTCTGCCTGTTTTCTTATAAGTCTATGGATCTTTTTAAATCTGAGGTCATCTCTATGATGGTGCCAACTACAATTATAAATGCAAACTGTTTTAAATGTGTGTCTCCACACACTGATGTATTTACACACATATATACATATATATGCATATTATGGAAACAAAACATAAATTAAAATTACACCCTCTACATTTTAACAAGGAGCCAGATTCAGGCAATCGAACACGCTGAGGAATGAAAAGAAAAAAAGAAAGTAAATATGTCAATTTTTGAAATCTAGCCCAAGGGCAGGAATCACTGACTTAAAATTCTCTGGTCTGTGTTATGTAGGTAAAACTACATAGCTGTAATGGTCTCTCTTGGCCTTATATACCTATGGAAAAATACGGCACAGATTTGCCTCTGCAGCAGATAGTAGGACATTTGCTTTACCCCCTCATGTTGGGAATCTGTGCCTGAAGCCTGACAGAGCAACAGATATTTTTATTAGTAATTTCAGATTTAAAATATTAAGCACAGCAGGCAACAAATTCACAGAATCATTCAGTGTTGTTTTTAAAGCCCTTGTCTATGATCTCATCGTTGCTACTACAGCCAATACTGTTTCCATGGCATTTCTCATTAACCAGTGACCCAGCTTCTAAACCATTTAATTTTTTATTAATATAAATTTAAATGTATTTGTGATTTATACCCTTTTCACCCATTTATGCTAACTAGAGCTTATTTAGAAGAAGTATCCTTCAGTTTATGAGCTGAGGGCACTGTACATGCCTCTAAGGCACAATACAACTTCCACAGCAGGAGTCCATTCTTCATAAAACACAGGTAATGTCCTACACATCCCAGCTTCTCTGTACCCCACAATACACGTCTCCTTGCGGCAAAACAGGCTTAGCTGAAAATGTCCCAATAGCATCGAATGATATTTATTTTGCCTTATAATTAAAATGGTTATTTTCTGTTATGTTCTGTTCACAAGGCTGTAGGATCTAGAAACAAGGAAGGTTTTGACAGAAAATCCAAATCCAGCATATTTTCTTCCAACAAGGCTCCGGTGATATGAAATAGCACTGCTGGCTTGTGATTTGGCAATGTGATTTATTGATTTTGAGTGATTTTAAATATAGATTACATAAAGGTTTATCAGCATTTTATGATTTGTAATTTTGCACCTAATCTTAAACATCCTCCTCCACTGCACTCTGCCCCAGAGGCGTAAGCATACCACATAAAGGTAGAACTAATCAAATAGCAAGAGAAAATACCACAAGAGCATACATAAACCACAAATATAAAAGATTTTTGTGCTCGAGGGAAAGGGGAAGAAGTGAAAATGATAAGACCTGTGCAGGGGCCAGTATTTCATTTAAAACATTTTTGGCTTTCCTTTGGATTTTTAGAAGTGGGAAACAATATCCAAAGCAGGTGGGCACGGGCTGTGTTATGTGAGCAACACTTTTTAAATGCGATCACTTTTTCAAGTAATTTGTTGCAGCACAAGGTAATGGAAGACATACCAGTAGTATAGTATCATCCTGAAAGAGATGGTCAAACATACTTTTTGCCTGGATTTTGGAAGGTAACATATGAGTTGCTATTAACATTTCACTCTCAGGTCAAAATTCCTTCATGGAGAGGACACACCACTTTGAGTGACACCTTTGCATGAGCTTTACTTTTTGGCTATATGCATATTGTCTCCTCAATCTTCTTTGTGAAATAAAGCTGATGATCATGGCAGATATTGATGTGATTTAACACTTCATCTAGCAGTATTGCCAACTTCTGGTATTCAAATACCATGAGTCAGTCTTTCAAAAATTGTAAGATTTCACTAAATGTACCAGGTAATTATGTTGTGGGTTTGCACTTTTTTTTATTAGTTTACTTTAAAAGAAAGAAAAAAACTCTTACATAGACACTCCACCAGTTTTTCCACGTATTTCTTGGCAACTACAAGGCAAAGAAATTTGCTCCAAAAAATGCAAGCTAAGATCCTCATACATTTAGTTGATAGGTACTGGGACTTGGTGAAAAAGATCCTGAAGTCATCCAAGTTTGCAAGCAAATATTGATGCAGTTACAGAAAGGAATAACTACAATATTCAGTTCCTCTAAAACACCTCATCTTGCAAAGAATTCTGTTTCTTCTTCTCTTTTCCCAGCTAAGTAAACCCCCAAACCCATCCTATGGGTTATGGCACTTCTGTCGCCATACAAACACTCACAGAGCTGAGATTCAAGCAAAGGGAGATGTCCCTGTTTTGCTGTTCAGAAAGCTCACTCACATAGCTAAAACAAATTTCACAAAAATTTCTGGGAATTAGGGGTAAAACTGCAAAACACAACAGAACTGCAGTGGCAGGGCCAGCCCAAGCTTCCCTGGCCACCATGAAGTACTACAACATTTTTATTGAGCAAAATGATTGGAGTTGCAAATGCAAGTACATTAAAATATCCACTTAGACTGATAGCCAAAGGTGAGGACAATACAGTACATTAAAAATGACCACTCAGCACCAGGTTAATCAATGACACCTCTAAACTGCTTATTGAGCATGCCATAGCAGCCTTCCCAAGTGGAAAGTGCAGCACATCAGTGCACAGAGAGCATCTCCTTAAAAAAAAAAAAAAATTATATATATATACATCTATATATATATAAAAGACTTACTGAATTTTCTAAAGAGCCCTTCCTTGCTTAAATATTTCATTTTTTGTACCTGTTTAACCAAGTTTCAGTTGAAAAGACAGAACAACATAAAAATTAGCTACTAACTACTATTAACTACTAACAGATAGGAGCAGTTATAGACTATGGTTTTTAGAAAACTGCACAGTGCAGGTAGCACTTCTCCCCTCACTGATTTTTTCCACAGTCCACTAACAGTAACTGGTGGCTGGTGCAGAATTCTTCACCATCTCTGGCAGACACCATGCCTGCGAGCAGGACTTCCTTGCTAGTCCTGGGCACCAGGAAACAGGGTGTGCAAATTCATTTTGAAGACCCAAATAGCATCAGCCTGTTAAGAATATATTTTTTAATTATTTTTAAAATTTCTCTGTGAATTATTAGCTAAGGAGATGGGGGAGGAAGTCAGGGTACTTCTTCTTCCTCTGATAATGGAAGGATCTGGATAAGACCAGGCTGAGGCTCGAAGGAACAAAACATGATCTACTCTGCTCTCTTGAGAAGAAGACTACAACATCGAGTCACCTTTCTTACAACATGAGGTCATATATTCCAGATGTCAGAAGAACAGGGAGTCTCTGGAGGATGAAATATGCCTAAGTCTACTGTAGGTGGACTTCTCCTGGGGAAACACATGACCAGGAGTACAGCCATAACTGCTTCCTCAGCACCGTGCCACTGAAGTAAATACGTGAAAAACAGTTCTCTGTAGGAAATCTCAGCATTATCATCGTGATGCTTCCATTTCACAGGGGAGCTGAATGAAATGGAGGGATGACGACCAGAAAGGCCATTGTAGCACAGGGAAGTCATCTTCACAATGCCACAATGTTAAAGTATACAAAAGATTATGCAAAAATATGAAAAGAAATCTTAAAGAAAAAAACAGAAAGCGGCTTTTTTTTAACCATTATTTTCAGCGATCTGAAATTGAACCACAAACCACTGTTTCAGGCCAGCTAACAGGCTGGAGGGACGGATAGATGGGGAAAGCAGAAAATACCTAACCCAGTTTCACAGTCAGAGAAAGCCTCAGTTTTCAGAAAGAAAAGAAACGTACATCAAATCTACTGCCAGAGTGGAGGAGCCAGAAATTGGAAACACAAATCTTAAATGTTCCAAACACTATTAATGAAATCAAAATGAAAAATTTTTATTTTTAAAGCTATTTTCTTGCGATTATTGTAAGAAAGACCATCATCTCCAAGCAAGTTGAACATAGACCATTGGCAGCAATGTAGATTTAAAAAATAAAGAGAAAGGAACAAAGGTAAATTTTTCATAAGATGGCATGTTGCGTTTCTCATATATTCAAGACTGCACCTGCTTCACAGATCAAAATGGGCATTTGGTCTCCACACTAGCTGAATCCCTGATTTGCAAAGTGTGAAAGAAGCCTCAGTGAGGGCCAAATGGATCCCTGCTGGCATCTACCTGAACACTGCCCGAAAGCCTCCACTGCTGAATCCTCGTGTCCCCAGCGCAGTGACGCTCCAGGTGTGAGTACCGCGTGTACATGTCACCTGCCAGGGACAGGCCCCACAGTCACTTTAACATGGTACACCATTAAATGTTCTCATTAAACATTATTATTTCGTGTGTTTCTATTTGTGAATTTGATTTGGCCTGGCTTTCAGACTGTAAATGAAGGGCTTTGGCGGTATAAAGCCCAGCTTTTTTAGCCAGGCCTGCTTCTGTTCCCCACGCTGCCTTCCTCCCTGGTTTTTATATTTATAACCACAACACTCATTTACAGTTGCATCAGTGTAAAGCAGGGTGTCTTTCTGGGTTTTCATGTATCTGCCCACATGAAATCACCACATTATTAATCACCTCATTGTTTAAGTCAAAATGCAGCAAACAGAGATTGCTTTTGCAACCTTGCTACTTCAGAATCCCTTAAGACAGTATAAAAAGATGCACACCAGTAAAACGTGTTTTCCAGAAAAGGAAAACTCTTTTCCTTGCATATTTCTTGCAAGAGCTTTATCACTTCCCCCATTTAGCAAAACTTAATATAGGGTAAGCATTTTGTCAATGGCTATTTTAACCTACATTGAAATATAGCATAGCTCTCACCTTTAGAATAAAAATTGTTTTTGCCAGATAAGCAAAAAAAAGTTTATGTTTATCTGTTTTATTTTTCAGAGGTTTTTTAAGATACTAAGAAGCCTAACCTTTCACTATTGCATTTCTTCTCAGTATGGCTGCAAATAACATGCAGGCTCCGATTTCTAACTTGTTTATACATACTTAACAGAGAAGAAAACAGAGGAAGAAGTAGTAAAAAAAAATGATTTTCTATGGTCACAAAAGCTGGTCATAGAAGCACAGCTGGGTGTCAGATCAGGATCTCTTGGCAGCCAGCCACAAAAGATGCACAACAGAGAAAAAACATTTCCTGTAAGGAAGCATTTGATTTTCAAAGTTGCGTGAAATGTTCACAAGAAAACCATGTAAATGCCCACCGGACTGGGGGGAGGAGGATTTCATTAGAAACTCTCTCTTGTTTCACCAACAGATTTTCTCGTCACAAGCATTGCCAGCTAGCCTGAGGTGATTTTCATGTTTTGTATCAAAACCAAGTAAAAATTAAGTCTCTAGCAGTTTCGATGTGCATTTGCTTTGAAGTTCATTTCAATGCGACACTAGTCAAACTCCATGGATTATGAAGGATTTCAGTTCATGCAGAAAGAAAGCAATATTTTTCCCAGTCTCTGCGAAAGGAAAGGATTACTTTTTCTGAAGTGCCAGCAAGCACAGTGGTGCTGTAGATATGGAATCACATAGCACACAGCTGTGAGGGCTGAAGATGCTATAGCTCCCACCCCATGGCTGTTTGCTACCACCCATTGCCAGGGTTTACTGCCCCCAGGGCACACTGGCAGGTCCGCACGTGCCCCACAATCTGCAGCAGCGCACACCCACTTCAGCCAGCTTAAGCCACCAGTAAAGTTGTTTGACATAATCTGATGAACCTGCCATGAAATAGATGAGGGAGCGCTCACATCATCCTTTCCATCAGCACAGTGGTTGAGGCAGCTGCCCAGCCCTTAACTGCACTGGTTACTTTTGGAAGTGCTGCACGGTCACAGATATCTCTCCGAACAAACAGCCTGGTTAGAGGTGTCCTTCAGGTGATGTTGGTAAAATTCGCATCCTCAGGTTTCAGCATAAGCTATGTCAGATAGGAGTAGAAAGAAGTGGGTTTTTTTGAGTGCGGATGAGCTGAGCGTGGGTGTAAAGATACCAGTCACTCTGCCTTTCTTCTGGATTTCTTATTTCACCAGGGGGAGGGTGGCAACTTTACAGTGTTATTTACTGTATAATTCTTTGCTTTTACAGATGCGGTCCTGTTGCAAGAGTATTTATTAGTGAAGTGTGTAGGAGCTCTCTTCACAGACCACATTCCCCTTGTCCTGTGTGCTGTACCTGGGCAGAACAGCAAGACAGAGCCAATCCCAAAGCATTCATGATGTGAGCGTAAAACGTTGGGTCAGCATGGCCAGAGCAGGGAGTAAAATAAGACAATATCAGCTGGCACATTAGCCATACACAAAGCCTTTTAAGAGGCAATGAAGAAAGGAAGAGTCTTATCAATGGGTGCTAAGAGCCAAAAGAAGCTGGTTTGCAGAGCTTTACAGGATGCTTCTTCCAAGTATGAAGAACATTTGAAAATGGAATGAGCACTCAGAGGAGGCCAGGACTGTGTGTTACTAGAGGTGGAAGCCACTTCTTCAGTACCCAGGAGGTGATGATAAACAGGGAGAAGAAGGCCATGATAAGCCTCAAAGTAAAAACAGGTAGCTTAAGTTTCTAGAGCAAGGCAATGGGAAAGCACAGAGAATAGACAACATGGTTAAACTTAAGCGTTGGGAAAGTTATCTTTGCAGGAGCACTTGGGGATGGGTAGGGTACATCTGTCAGATTTATGACAGGATGAGTGCAGTGATTGATCCATAAGATAACAAGAGCTGAAGTTATAACAGCAAAATTGGAGTTGTCTGGGTAGAGAGAAAAGAACGTATTACATACATGGAATGCAGAATGAACTTATTAGACTAGGTCAGGGGTGTCAAACGTATTTTCACCAGGGGCCGCATCAGCCTGGAGGTTGCCTTCAAAGGGCCGAATGTAATTTTAGGACTTTATAAATGCAATCTTATGACTGCATAAATAGGCCAGGCTGATGAGGCCTCCTGTGAAAATGTGTTTGACACCCCTGGACTAGGTTATAAATGGAAGGGGTTGTCAAAAAGAGAAAGACTAAAAGAGAGAGGGTAATTCAGATTCACATCTTTCCTAATGAAGAAGGTGCATGGTATTCTTCATGTAAAAGGACAACATGCCTTGGTTGTGCAGGCGTGGCTGTGGCTGGCCACTGGAACACAAAAGAGGCAGTGCCAAAGCAGCTTTGTGGCTGTTGTGCTGAACAGCATCCTCTGGCTTCAGTGCCCACAGGGATGAAAGAAGGATAAGGGCAGGGAATATAATGAAATACAAGGTTAGAGGCAGTGGCACACGGAGGGGCATGAAGGAAAGCAGGTCAATGACCCTGTTACAGACAGTATGAGTACGGAGTTATAGAGGAGAGGTGCGGAGGATATGCAAAGGAAGGGAGGAAGATGGTGCATCTGCTCACTTGCCCTCATGAGAAATTTGCAGAATCACACATGAACAAAGGACCTGGTCAAAGAGGTCAGGGTCTAAAAGACTGTCAGTAGCAAAAAAAATGCTTCACCTGTATAATGTGATTGCAGCCCTACACTGGTTAAGTGCTCCTAAAGTAAGCGTACTTCAACCTCTCTGCTTAAAACTATACCTATCCCAGCACATCTTTCCTGATACAGAAGAACCAATATACAGCACAGTGTACTGTAAGATGAATGTTGCAACAAAGGCAAAATTACATCTCTTATCAACTCAGTACTGCCCCCTCCCATACTAGCCTTCTTTACACACAACCAACACACAGCCTGGTTAAATCAGAATGCTCTTCAGACTTTTTGTCCACTTTCTGGGTATCAGTGGTACACCAGTGTCAGTCAAAAGTGGTACCACCACAGTCCTGTTCATCTCAGACTTCTAACAACATCACTCTGTCACAGGTTTCATCCCAGCTTACCTCAGCTGTGCTGATGCCCTCACCTCCCCACACCTCCTGTCCCACAGCGGTGTGGCCAGGCTGTGCTCTGAGAGCGGAAACGCAGGCCCTGCCATGTCTCGTTGCCTTCACAGACATCCCTGGTTCTGGATGCATTATCACCAGCTCCATCATATGTGTTCCAGCCAAGCAGCTCTATTCCTGGAGGCTTGTAGGCCCCTGCGGGAAGTATATACCTCAGGAGTTCATTAGTGCTGTGATTAATCAGGCCACTATGCACATGGTAGTCAGTCACATCAATATTAAGTTGAATTCCAGGGGCCTGGTTCTCCGCTTTTAAGAAACACGGTTTTCAGCAATTTCTCCTCCTCTGTTGCAACGCTGTCCCTGTTTTCCGAATCTCCCCGCCCCATGCTTACCCATCTAGCATCATCCCAGCTAGAAAAAACAGAAAAGCTTCAATGACTAAATAGCTTGGATGCAAAATAAAGAGGTGGCACAAGATTTTACTTATCTCTTGGTTTAAAAAATAAAAAAAAAAAATTAAAAGCACCGGAAAAAAAAAAAAAAGAAGTCTTAAAAGGGAAAGTTTTTACCTCTTAGAAGAATTATCTGTTGATAAACCTGACTCCACACTACTCTTGGAGAGAGCACGGGCCTACCTGCACTATCTGCACCTCGGCTCATGTTTCCCCAGCAGCCAGAACCTCATTCCCCCAAGCTCTCCTGCTACCTCCTGCAGCAAAATGGCAGCAGATGACGCCTGGTTATGCCCAAACTCTGACTTCTGCCATGAGGCTGAGGCATGGAGTACAGCGCCAAAGGCGTTGTGCTTATGTAGGACAAGAGATCTTTCTTTTGATTGCCTTGTGTTTTTGCTGGGGTATGAAACAGAAATCTGCCCATGCCTGTTCTGCTTCCTGCTGCTAGGAGGCTGCTCAATAATTCAGTTACCTCTCCCCAAAGGAGGCTCCGCTGGCCTGCTGCAAGCTCAAGCCACTCACTGCTGCTCAGCAATGAAGTCTGAAGTGTCACAGACTTCCAGGGGCCCCCTTGGCACCAGCTCTTTTGTATTCCAGTGGCCAGCAGCAGCTCCTTAACTCTTTGGCAGCCAAAGCTCATTATCATTTTTATATAATTAAACACGGCTGCTCGTTCTCCTCATTAGATTATCACAGCAAATTGATGGTTATTTGAAGGAACTGCCACAATAGGAGACAAAACACTGGCAACAGATAAAACAAAAGGATGCACATGAAGCTCTTTAATTAAATTCTGTGAAGGGATATGAATTCTAGCAGAGATTTTAGTTACCCTGCTGAGCCCCTTTCTGATTAGCTACAACGCATCTGCTGGCTTTCCTAGTATCCATCTGTACTGCTAAAGAGAAATTTATTCGAGCTACAGAAGATGACCTCTAAGACATCATTTGTGGATAGTCTAATAGTTTCTGTATGTTGACAAAGCAGTTCCGAGTTCTTCTTGATGCGTTGACATGAAGAACCATCGTCCTTCCATATAACAATGTGCTTAATATGTGTGCACACACATATGTATGTATGCACACACAAATAACAATGAGAGGCTAACATGAAAACAAAACAGGCTGGAAAATTGTGAAGGAAAGGACTCTTTCTCCAAGTTGCTAAAACTCCTTATCCCTAGAATTACTTTTTCTTTTGGTGTGCATTATCTGTTCCCCACAGCGCTCTCCTTCCCTCCTGCATCCAGGTGTAGAAGCTACACTGAAGGGTAATGGATGGGACGAGAAAAAAAAAAAAAGCAATAGGATATATACCATAAGGTATGTTAATAATAAATTAGGCTGTTACTTTGAAGTTTGATTTTCTTAATTTTTCTTTTTTTTTTTTAAAGGCAAAAAAAAAAAAAGAGAGAAAGAATAAGAATTGAAAACAGATCTGTCATAGAGCATTTCTAGGAGGCAGTGCCACAAAACCTTTTGGGGCTTTCCATTCAGTTCTTAAGAGATCTTGTTAAAATCACATTGGTCCTTAATCCACAGGTAATTGACAGCACAGCTCTCAATGACTCTGTGTGGTATACTGCTGCAGTGTTACTTACTACTGCAGACCTTTAATCAGTATATTTTTAGTTACGTGCGCCCTGTTGGCTCTACATAGCCTATTGAGACAATACACAATTTGCACATTTATCATAATTAATTACCTGCTGACATACTAAAAGCTGTTACCATCCAGCATCCAGTTCAGAGGAATGCATTTGATGGAACGAGGCCAGACTATATGGTGCACACATATAGCCTCAAAACACTCATGAGAAACAGTTGTTCCCTATGCGAAATGCTACATGGTGCAGTTTTTTTCCTCAGAGCCCAAAGAACTTGGGTGAATGGAAGACCTCTTCCTCATCCCTTATAGACCTCTGAAAATATCCCAAGTTCTCGCTGAATTATGCAACCCAGTCCTCAGGGTCCTCCGAGTTTGGCAATGTCCTACTGTGAAGGCTCCATTTAATCTTTTATTTATTTGTCCATAGGGGCCACTGAAAAATGTCTCAAGGTATTTCCTTTTCCAAAGTAGGTTAGGCTAAACATGAATGAGGTCCTAACATTATTTTGGATAAGGTTGCACACTTATATTTTGTCACATTACTGACAGTCTGCAGGGAGTAAGTATTCCTGGGCCTGATTTCTGACCACCTTACATGCAAGTAGGTGCAGATTTGTTACACTCGTGATTTGGCAGTATTTCACATTCATGCTTTGTAATGTCAGATGCAAACAAACATAAAGTTCAAAACACCAGAGAACAAGGCATCATACCGATTGTCCCTGCATGTACCTCAGCCTCTGCTGTCCCACTGAGCAAGCTGAAGTCTACGGCCAGATTTTTTTTTAAATTGTAATTGAATAGTAATTAAAAATCGAGAGTTCCAGCGCAGTGCTGGCAGTGTGATATCACTTTATCATTAAACAGAAGATTTACTGGTAACTCAGACAACCATCCACCTACAAAGGTATGCATTCAGGGTATGTTTCTAAAGCTTGTCTCCCTTGCAGTTTCTGTCTCCAACTTCTTATCCTTTATTTAACTTAATTCTTGGCACCTCCTGCCTCATTAGGTATAAAAGTCCATTGTCTGAAGGAGGGATTTAGGAACTATTACTGTAAATACCTGGAAGCCAGGACTGTAAATGCCTGGAAGCCAGTATGATGTCTGGCTACTTGTATTTACTTAAAAGTGTTACTGCATAGCATCCAAAGTCTGTTGACATGGATCAGCATTGCATTCTGCAAAACGCTGTAAAAGCAAGCAGGAAGAAAGTTTCTGTTGCTGACAGTTAAATCTTTTGAACTGGGAAAGTGATAAGCTAAGTGGTACATCTCCAGGTCACAGCAACCTTCTGTAACAGCATGAACGATGAGGATAATTTTCACACATTAGGCAGCTAGAGGAGAATGAATCTGCTGCTTTATCTATTTTCAGCATTATGAAACTATCATCTAGAAATAAGCCAATAAACGTATATAGCCCACAAACATGCTTGTAATCTGGAACAGCTGAAGTATTTGATAAAAGCATCTGATGACATATGGGTAATGTAAGCAATACACTTTCCATTATAAGCTTTAAAAGTCAGCCGTGCTGCTGAAACAGATAATGATGTAGATGACATACACAACTAGTGGCCTGGGCCTTCCTCTCAGACAAATCTCTTATTGCTTTTACATATTACAAAAATCCATGAGCTGAGAAGGACATGAATTGTCTCCGGGACCTGAGATTCTGTGGGATGCTGTTAACAAGCTAAACACATTAGGTTTTGCAAACTCTGAAAAGTGGTATTGCAATGTATTGGCCTGAGAGGATTTTCCAGAAGGAGGTTTGAGCATTGCACTCCAATAGGGTCTGTAGAAAGGGTTGGCCTTGTTGTCCTGTTAGGTTATGTATCTTTCCAAGAGTGAAAGGAAGGGAGAAATAAGTTCAGAAATTATAAGAAATGGTTAGTTTCTTCCAGCTATAGCACATCTGGTCTGAGTACTTTAGCTAGGTTGAAGACTGTCTGAAAAAGCACCTTTGGGACGCTTGTTCAGTAAATTGTTTTTCCATGTCTTTCTGAAGAGAAGTTCCTAGTACTTCTTAAAAGTTGGCATGCCAGTCCCCAGGTACGTTGATACCTGCAGTATGTACACGTACAAGAGCCAAGGAAGGCTTTTTTTCTATAGAAATCTGAGTACCTGAGGTAACAGCTGCTCACTAGTTTGGAAACTAAGCAGACACTTCTGTCTGTGTTTACTGCTGAGGGAAAGTAATGTGACCATCATAAGGCTGTGAGTTGCATCAATTTTAAAAGATACTGCTTTGAATTAACAGGAAAGTGAGTAGGAAAATTTTTCCTTCTGGAAATTTAGTTCTCAGCTGATTATTTATGTGTTGATATTCATTCTTTCCAAGTAAACAATGCAATAAGCTCTTCTCAGGAGCCAAGTGAATCAACATTAGTGGAATGAAAATAATTCTCTTACATAATTGTTTTTCCCCTATCAACAAACCATTAAAAAAAAGGCCAGAAAACCCACCTTCGAAAAAAAATCTGGCTGCAGTGACCTTATAAATGAAAACAAAAAGAGTGATAAAATGGGCAGAGAAGGATTTAGTCTTTCATTTTAAAAAAAGTATGTGCAAGGTCTTGAACATGCCTTAGAAATAATCCTATATTTGATGGACGTTTGCAAAGAAAAAATACGAAAACATGCCCCAACTTGTGGACAAAAGAAATATGAAATCAGAAGATGTATCAAAAATATGGATAAATTAATATTTAAAAATAAATAACTTTGCATGGAGTTTCGGTGCTGTCTGCATACTCCAGGAATGTAGTCAATGTAGGAATCCTTGAGTCAGATAAATCTAACTTCAAAATAAGAGGGAAGTAGGCCCTTAAATCACTTTGCTACACTGGAACTGAATGAGTCCACTCAGTCCTCCCTTCATCTCATTTTAACAAACATCTCCAGCAGCAACTGCTGCCTACAGGGCCTCACGCTAAGTGCAGGCATCAACAAGTCACTAAAACTCATCCAACTGTATCTTAAGTAGGTGCCAAACAACCACCACAACATTTAAGCCTGTTTGTGAGTGATTTTTCGTTGTCTGCAATATAAGAGTCAATAACGGTCCCAGATATTTTTAAAGTGTCATTTATAGTAGAGACAACAACTATGAGAAGGAGGAATTCACGCTGTACAAGACACAGGACAGCAAAGAAAACTGTTCCTCCTCCTAAGACCAAAGGCAAGGGAATTGTCCTTCCAAAACCTTACAAGATTAGACAGCATCTTAAGATGCCAAACGTTTTAGCATGGTTCTGCTCCAGATCTATGACAACTAATTATGAAGGACACTACACAGTGGAAGCCATCTGTGTAATTCAAGAACATCATAGGGTTTTTCATTTCCTGTATGTGGTCAGAACAACAGGCAGTGGTATAACGTACATCAGGAAGATTTTTTCTTGTTTGTTAGGAACATGAGTAACCTAGGAGTTTGCCAAAACTCTCTGATCACTGCTCTTCTGTGAAGAACTGTTTCAGCCTATGCTAATGACAGCCAAAGCAAACGTCACCAGCTCACCAGTACTCTTGTGCTCTCCTGTAATATCTGGTCAGCCTGATGGCTACTATATTAGCTCTTACATGTAAGGCAACTCCTGTTTTTAAATGGAAATAAAAATCATCATCTTTCTAGCACTAAAAATTAAAAAAACCTACAGGCTACACTACAGCCTATCTTCAGCCCCACCCTAGGCCTAGACTCCTGAAGAGTTTCCATACCCAGGTGACACCAGGTCACCTACAACACATGTGCACTGTGTTGGGCACAGGGACGTAACTGCGTTTCTGCAGAATCTGCTCAAGTAAACGGCAGAAAGCTTATAGCAGCATTAGGTTTTTCGGCTGGCTGTGGAGGGGAAAATGATACCTTATCTGGCATAAAGCCTACTGGTAGAAAGTTAACTCCTTGACATATTTTGAAAGAGCAGAGCGAGTAGGTTTACACAAGCTCAGTGCTTTATGTTTTTACTGTACCACCAAACCATGGGCAGAGAGCACACAAGTCTTATCACTACTGACTCCTTATCTTCAAAATCTTCCACATGCATTTGATCTGAAGTTCTTTAAGCACCCACCCAGTGCGTGCAATCCTGACCTCCCAGGACCAGTGATATTTACACACCGCAGAAACAATGGAGCCATTTGTCTTGCAAGTGGACCCGGGCACAGAGGAGGCAGCTCCCTCGCTGGCCCCAGCCAGGGCATTTGTTGCAAGAAACCCAAACGACTGGATTTCAGAGCCTCAGAACAGGACACAACATCGCTTCTTTCACCTTATTTTCCTCTCCCTAAACTGACACAAGCCTTCTGAAGCCACTGACTACAGAATAAACAGAGGAAAGACAAAAGTATACCAGAATACATATATAAACAGTGTATATGCTCTTAAATGACTGCAAACTAATCCATGGGAAAGACTTACAAAAAAATGCAGTGTTAGAAATAGCAGAATGCCCATAATACTCCATTAAGAATACTAATGATAAACTGCTTTTTTTCTTCATGTTTCACGATTTAAATGTCTAGTCACTTGTCTTCTACATACTTTGCAAGCAGTGGACAGAAGGCCAAGCAAAGACCATTTCTATTCTCACATATTTCCACTCAGCTCTCACTAAAGGTCATTGTTTTCTTAAATTGCTCCCAGAAACCAAATTTGCATTTAATATCAAGCCGGTGCAAGTACAGCGTTTGCACTAATTCGTTTTTTAAAGATGTTTTCATCAAATGCATGATAGAAACTTCTGGAATGCACCCCTTCAAATGTCCTGCTGAGTTTTTGCTAACATTTGGTAACAAATCTCATGAGAGCCTTTAATGGAAGTTAAAATTTTTTGCATATGTCATTCTGCAAGTCTTCAAAGCAGAAGTTTATAACAAAGTCTTAATGTGACTTTAAAGCTCCAAGTCCTCTTCTAGATATCTGCTTTATGTTTGCTGACATTGCTGACTGCCCAGAATTTGGCTGGCTCTGACCAGATCTAAGCACAAAAGCAAACTGAAATGACGCAGAACTTACTTTTTCCTCCTTTGTACTTCCTTAACAAATAGAAATTTAGCAGCATGTGCATAAGGAAAGCAATGCAACAAAAGAAAAGAATCCCCAAAACCACAACCAACCAAAACCACCCACTCACATGCCAGTTGTTTTTTAAAGTGATTTCTACAGCTAACAAAAGGGACAGACTGGGAGTTCTGAAACATGAAGTCTGTTGTACCCACATAGACAGCACTTCCTGGGAGGCAACCAGACATTGTGCTTCCATTAAAAAAAAGAAAAAAAAGAAAAAAAATCATCATGTTATGTACATACCGTTAGAGATCAAAAGAAGAGTTACTAGCCTAAGGGAAAGGACAGGTTGACAGCAACTTTATATGGCCTCTATGATCTACAAAACCTGAGCTGATCAGAACAGGCCACTCAAGTACTGTGAAACCCTGCATTTCAGCAACATCCTGCCTGCCCTGTGAGCCGTGACCTTAGCTCTGTGGTTCCTGAGCATACCTTCCCTCTGAAGCTGTGTCGAGGTCTTCAAACAACAACATTATGGCTCCGCTCTACAGCGCTTGCACAACAGTACTCTGTTTTCAGTCACATATTTGTGTGGCCACAGCATGCTACTGCAGCTCCATAATTGAAATAGAATGGTAGAACAAAGACCTTTCCAAAGCTGTATGAACAAGAAGCAGTCCAGCCTATAAGACTCACGCAACCCTTGTCTTTGGCCCAAAGTGTGGCTCTCTGGCAGCTCAAGCTGATGTAAATCAGCCCTTTCTTTGCAACGATGCTCATGAAATAGTACAGCGAGCCAGTTCAGCATCACGAGGCAGCTCAGAGCGAGCCCTGTCTAAAAATTGTTTCAGTGAGATGAGCTACCTGAGCTTCTCCTGAGGCAGCCTCACAGCATTACTGCTGGTGCGAGTAAGAAGTGTTGACAGAAGAAGGCAGGACAGAAAGGTCACAGCCCCAGTTTAAATCTCTTTAGGCCACTGCAGCCGCTCCCTGAAGCTGCTGCATTAATCCTGGTTTCTGGGAAATTAGCTTCAGCCTGTAGAAACTACTTTGACTCAAAATTTGTTTCTGTAAGAGGACCATGTGAGCTGCAGCTATCGTATTTTGAAATTAATATGTTTAATCTGCCAGGAACTGAGGGGAAACATAAGATTAAAGAAAAAGAAAAAAGAGAAAAGTGCATAAAATACTATAATGGGCCTTTTCATGGATATAACTCTTAAAATGTAGCTTACTTTAAAATTATACTGCATGACAGAATATGGTTGCTTAGTTTAAATTTTTCCTTTGCTTAGGTCTTTGCGTTATTTAAAGCTTGTCCCAAATTGTCAGTTACAAGGTATGGAAAGAACCATCTATGCCATCCCCTCTCCATAAGGCCAAATACTTGCTTTCCAGCTAACTCTGAAGAGAACAGAAAAAGAGAAGTTTTATGCTTGTCTTTGGCCATCACACCAGCTTGCTTTTACTGCCTGAGACATGAATGGCATGTCTAGACAACTGAACTCTGACAATTGGAAAATCAGACTAGTTAGTACACTGTCATTTTTTCTAAGCAAGGGGACCTTGTCAGTTCTACCTGTCAAGTGAGTTTGGGCCAGATTGTTAAAACATTTCAGTAAAACAGAATAAAACATATTCCCTCCATGGAGCAGACTTCCACTTACTTTCCTTGCTCATGAGCATACCATTAGAGACCACAGCGCAAGAGTGTCCACAGGACTTGACTTTATTACTGAAACTATTCAAGGTCTTCTGTTCAAGCTACTGCTGTGAATGGGGATCACTGGGATTTCAGTTTCATGGATTTCCTGGCAGATAAGACAGTATTAACAAGTTGCCTCAGCTTTCCTACATTTGCACCAATCTGAGGTACTATTGGTAGCGACCCAGTTTCATTATTCTTAGTTAGATGAGTCAATACGTGTGGAAAGAGAAATGGAATGGGCAGCTAATCAACACACACACACAAAATCAGATATTCTGAGCCCAAGAAAGTATTTATATGCTGATGACTCAGCTTTTACAGCATGGTATGTAGCAAGAACAGGAAATATAACCCTCTTATGAAAACAACTTTGATGTGAAAGGCCGAAATAGCTTGTTCTCCCTGCTGTGATTCAGAAAGCTGGAACTGTAATCCTGGCTTTCTGCAGAATACACTCACAAGAGCTTCTGAGCTCATTAAAGGACATCAGAGAAGACAAGGCTCCTGCAGGAGACATGGTAAGGAAATATCTTTCAAAGACATGGGAAGAAACACAGGCGACCACAGGCCGAACCTGGAAGCTCAGCTGCTGTCTGACGTACAGCACATCTAAGGCGCACCCACCTCTACAGCAGCGGAGCGCTACTGCTTCGAGGTAAGGAAACAGAAGAGTTCCTCCATCCTTCTGTAATAGCATGGAAACTTACTATGTTTGATAGTGATTTTACTTCTTGTTAAATCCATTAACCCAAACACTGAGTTTATGTTGGAATACAGCTGATAGCTATTCTAGAACAAACTTTCTGAACTCAGAAACTACAATTTGCAGCATCCTTTCATGAATATTTGTACAGAGGCATAAGACAGCCACTTCTTTACAATGTTTTGGAACTTCCTCTTATGCTTATTATTTTTCTTCTTGTATAGCAGAGGCTCCACGGAGGAGCTGGTGAGAGCAACGTATAATACTGATAGATGCTGAGGCAATACTATGAAATGATCTGCATGCCTGATTTTAATATCACTATAAATTGGTAGAAACTGAAAATTTGTCAGTGGATTTAGACTAGTTAGCTTCAACAATTTTCAGCATGCAATCCTGGTAAATCTGTAGACAGAGACAGTACATTTACCAAATTGACTGGCAGCTAGGCTTGATTCTTTTGATTCCCCTAGTAGTGCTCCAGAGGCCAACTGAAAACTTCCAGTTTGGGTTAAAATCAATATAAAAATTACTCCCACTCCCCTACAAGTAAGGTGCCCATTGATTCAGATTCACAGGTGAGGCATCAAAACACAAACAAGCTTCATCTTAAATATAAAAGTGAATTGTTTTGTTCAGTATTATTTCAGCATCAGATAAAAATAGGTTTTGGGAAAAAAAGCATGTATTTACAGAAAAAAAATCCTAAAGAAAACCAAACCAAAACAAGGAGGTCTGTCTTTTTAGAACTCAATGAGGAGGAGATACGGAAGTGCAGGAGGTTCAAATTTGTACCACATAATTTTTTCCTCACAGAGCCAAAGCTGTTACGTGCTGTTAGGCTCTGTTTTATCCTTCTGCTGAGACTGTCACTCAGATTGCCCTTTCTGCCTACTAAACAATCCAAGCAGGACAGAAGCAAATTAAGGCTGCTGCAGCATAACCAAGTTGCTACCTGTCTTTTTTTATTTCCGTAATATTACCGTAATACTTGGAGATTAAGCTGTCCCTTGAGTGGGAACATCCTTCTCTCTGTTACTGGTTATCTGTGTGGCTGACTCAGTAACTTGCTAACTTGTTTCCTCCTGCTGCTTCATACTAATACGCTGCAGACCATGACACACATGGCCCTTTGTGATTTCTTGTATAGAGATCTTGTAGTTAATGATTGCTAGATGTTGACTTTTACGGCTCATAAAGCCACTAGCGGATAGCAAATTTAATACGATCAGCTGACATCAATGATGTATTTTATCTCTTGCTTCAAAGTACTAAGTTTCTGGGATTTGCAGGATTAAAAAAAACCACATAGCACAACAGAAGAGAGCTTTTAATGCTGCTTACAAGCAAATGGGAGCTCCTGACATAACCCAAAGGCTACAACAACCAGACACTACACAGGGAAAGGAGAGACACTGCAACACCACAGCTTCCAAGTGCTGATATGTCTGGCAAATCAGCTCCACTGGAGAGGCAGCATTCTTGTTGTCAGGGAAACAGCCAGACTAATACCTATCCTTCTGAAGACACATCATCTTCCATAAAACAAAATTAGGTGCTGATAGCTTGGGCGAAGCAGCTGGAAGAGCAGATAAGGGAGAACACAGGCTTACAGGGAAGGAACAGAGGTACTTAAAAACAAATAGTAGAAGCTTGCAACATTAAATAGCATGTATTATTTACTGAATGCCATCGGATTGGGAAAGTTTCTTTGCTGGTCACAGTTAACCCGTTTTCCCTATGCTGCAATAAGAAATGTAATGCTTTGATAGAACTGGGTGACAGGTGACAACTATCTGGGGTGCCCTCCTCCATAAAACTGCATGTGCCCTGCTCGCAGTTGGAGGCCAGGTGAGCTGGATGGCTTTTCTGCAACTGTGACACTGGTGTGCAGCAGTGGGAGCGGTGAGACGGGTCGCTCCAACACAGCCCAGCAAACCCAAGAGTCAGGAGCAGCTGGGGAGGGTGTCTGTGCAGCCAGCCTTTCCAAGTAGGTTATCCTATAATGAGATCCTAACTACACAAAGTCAAGTTTTCTGTGATGTCCTGATTTCATCACATTAATTTCTCTCAGACCCCCCGCTCACACTATGTGCCAAAAAATCATGGCCCTTTTTTTGTGTGTGTTTTTTTCATCCCCAAGCTTCTCCTGTAATCTGTAACCCATTGCCAACTAACCATTTGTACACCAGCCCCACAAATACTGGCCAGGAAGGGAGTAGACACAGCATTTTATGCTCAGTTGAGCACAACTAGCCTGTTCTCACACTCAGTGACAGATGGGACATTAAAAGCATGCAAGTCGCAGGCACAAACCCGCATCACACTGCACGGAATTTCACTCCATTACCTGCAACCAGCATTCAGCAAACCACCCAAGGCAGATTATGCTCTATAAAACATCATGTTAACACCACTTTTCAAGAAGAACAGCTATCATTGCTAAATAGTTTCCAATAAAATAAAGACTGTTGAAAAAAATACTCAAATATAATTTTTTCTCCATTCATGGGACGTGACTCACATACCTTGCTTCTCCTCGTCCGTAAAAAAAGTGCTAAATCACCACAATCAAACAACAGACCTTCCCTCTCTTGATCTGGTGCGGTTTTGCCAGGGGAATCTTCATCCCTCTGGAATGCAGATTAAGTACTCAGGAAAATGAAGCAAAAGGTCCACAAAAGATCTTTGGGGTGCCACTGTGTAGTATTTAGCTTGCTTCTGAACTACTAATGCATTGCCCCGATGATGCAGCTACTAAACACCCTCTTATACTTAAGCATAACTAATCAAGGTGGTTTCCCCACCCTCCTACTTCCCCTCCTCTCCTATTCAATGGTATCTCTCTGCACATGTGGCAATTCTGATACCTGGAATTTGCATGTTAATAACTAGGACTCCATGAAAACCTTCAGCTGTGAATACCAGAGGTGTGTGATGTTGCACTGGCTGCTGTTTTGTTAGGACTACATATACCTGCACATCTTAGTCTACATTACAACTGTCTTGCAATCTGCCCTGGTACGTGTAATCTAGTCACTCCCAATTTTTCCAGTAGTACGTATGAACTGCAGTTTACTCTGAGTGGTAATACAAGAGAGAGTAACTAATGATTACAGGCAGAGAAAGACAAGGATGCACAAGACAGACCTTATGATAGTTTAGTTTGAAAAAGACCTTTAAGATCCCCAATCCAACCATTACCTAGCACTGCTAAGTCCACCTCTAAACCATGTCCCTAAGAACCTCACCTACACAACTCTTAAACACCTCCAGGGATGGTGACTCCACCACTTCCCTATGCAGCCTGTTCCAATACCTGACAAACCTTTCCATTAAGAATTTTTTCCTAATATCCAATCTAAATCTCCCCTGGCTCAACTTGAGGCCATTTCCTCTTGTCCTATCATTTGCTACTTGGGAGAAGAGATCAATACCCTCCATGCTACAACCTCCTTTCAGGTAGTTGTAGACAATGATCAGGTCTCCCCTCAGCCTCCTTTTCTGCAGGAGAAAAATCACCATTTTAGGTGATGATGTAGCTCTCATGAGTTTCTCATGCTCTTTGCTCATCACACCACCTTCATCAATCGACTTCTTACTTTCCTAGGAGTATCACATGTAAGCTTAAATACATTATCTAACTGTTTCTTAAACTCCTGACATTGATAAAGCAGAATAAGAAGTTAGGGAATGGAAAGAAGCTTATGTACAGATGGTGAAAAGGCATAAAGAGAGGTCTGGAACCGAGAAACGACGAGATTTGAAGATGTCTTCTGCCATCTGCTTGACTAGCTTTTTGCCTGGAACACAGGCACTTCCATGACTTTTCAAGCACCCAACTTATCACAACATAGCACAACTATAAATGGTCCAAATCCATAACTACAGATTCCTAAGTGAAAGCTAATAGACTTTGGGATACCAGCAGGTGCAGAGACATGACTATTTTTTACAAGGTTTATTGTTTTGGTGTTTTTTCGTTCTTGTATTGGGCTTCTTTAAAATTTAAATAGGACTATTCATAATTCTTCTCCCCTCCACAAGCTACTGAAGCATCTTCATTTAAAGAAAAAAGCATTCACTTCAATGTTAAATGCATGCATCAGTGAAACATGCAATTAAAAGGCATTTAATGATATCTGCACAAATACTTCCCAGCAATCATTCTGATTTTAATTATCTAGTGGATGAACCCTGACTCTGAACAAGTCAAATGGTGTTTTGCAGCCAGTTCCTAACTCCATGGGCTGTCTCTCCTAGTTCAAACCTGCTTTGCAGCTTTTGCACTAATATATTTCATTTTGCACCCTAGATCTACAGTCTCTCAATTTTTTCCTCTGTTTTTGGTTTCTAAATGCTCTTTGTTCCTATCTATACAATCAAACACAGTGCACTCGAAATAAAATGTGGGATACACATATGGGAAAATAAAATTCAGGAAAGTTGCAAGCAATTTTTCCAGAAAACAAAATACTACATGTTCAAAAATATATAAATAAATATTTTAATAAGCCTCACACAAGCAGGCACATGCCTACTCATTCCTCCAAATTCTCAGAGCTCTTGCATAAACCTTCTTTTATATTTGTCTTAGTCCCTGAAGTTACACACATCTTAAAGTTAAAAAAGATAGACTTGTTAATAACACACAAATGTTCATAGACATAACATCTTTACAGACATCCTCTGTGAGCAGATCAAGCCACTCTCCATATGTATTTAAACGTAGTGGAAGGCTGGAGTTTTTAAGCTGTCAGATCTGTGCCTGGGTAAGAGGGGCTCTATTTTCACTCTTCGAGCAGCGAGAGATTAGCAGCTTGAAATCACTTTGACAGTTTCAGTTACTCTATTGCATACCACAGGGAATTTTAATTCCAACCTGTGAAATTGTAATTGCTTCTCAAGAAGAGCAGAAGGATTGTGGGTAATGGCCACAGCCAAGCTCAATGTCAGAGTTGCCACTGCTGCCACTTCAGATATTACTTGCTGTTATTCAAAAATCACTCCAGCTTTCCATATGGGAAGTTGAACTGGGGAGTGAAACTAAATTAACAGAAGCTGTCAGATGTTTGGAGATGTGCAGGCAATGATGTGACAGAGGTGGATGAACTCTCCTCAAAAGGTACCTTGTCCTTCTTTCTCTCTCCTACTTTAATAGAACAAGCTTTACATAAACCACTTCTTTTATTTCATATTCTTATTCTAAACAAGTATACCATTAATAGAAAGCTACAATTAAAAGATTAAATGACAAAGTCCTCCAGCATCCCAAACCATGCACAAGTAGGACATAAGAAGTGTGCTCTTAATGTTGTTCAGAAGAGATTTAAGATGTCTTTGCTATTCAAGTCTTGTGGTTTGCAAGATTCCTCACTGAAAACAGCCAGAGAGAACTCAGAGCTACTACAGACATTTAAGAAAAATAGTTGAGGCTTCCTTGGTACCAAAAGGAAATGAGATTCTATTTTGCTTAAAAAAAAAAAAGGCATCGAATGTAGATTGCTTGTTAGCAGACACATTCTCTAGTGATGAGTGTGTTCACGCACGTGTGAGATCAACTGACTGTGGGGAGACCTCATTAACCTGGAGTGCAATAGATTTCTCACTCATCCTGATGGCTTGTAAAGAAAGAACACTCACTGGAAAGTAAGCCTCAAACATCATACCAACGCAAAAATTCAAAATGCCACCTGACATGGCAGTTAGAGGCATTCAGGGAGCCAAATGGGAGCAAAAATCACAGATCAAATGTGTTTGGGTCAACCCATTCCATGAAGTAAATATACTTGATATATTTCCACAGTTCACCCTACACTGGCTGAGGTTTCCCAGCCAGCATGCGGTTTGGGTTTTGCCTGAAGGCCCCAACGAGCTCTTTGACCAGAATTGACTTGTTCAGCTCAGTGGCTTTGAAAGCTTAATTGTAAATAAACAGAAACAAATGGCAAACACTCTACCGCTCTACAACACAAAGTGTCAAAAATCTCTCTCAAAATCTAAAGGAAGACAATAAAACACTTGATAAACAACACTTCCTACTTATCAGATTAAATCTCAGTTTAGGAATATACAGCATTTGTAGGCATCATCATTTGCAAATGTTTCTTTGGCCTCTTCCTGTATATTGCATTATTTCTAAGAAAATAAGTCAGTCCCATTAAAACCAATGATGCACAGAATCTAAATCACAAGCTTTGCAAATCTCTGTAACAGCTGATGCAATGAGTCTGTAATTGCTACGATTAGATAAGCTACAGTGTCTGACAGAGAAAGTGCTAGAGGCATAGAACATATCTGCATAGTTTATTCCCATCAAATGCCCAAATTTGGCTCAGAGTTGACGATTTTGTCAACTCACAGTTTTCCTGAGAATCTTGTGATATGTGGCACATTCCTGAAAATTTCAGCTCCCACTGGGTTTTTTTTGACAATGATATATTTGTTAAATATGTAAATTATTGATTGTTACATATTCTGGGTTGTAAAGAAAAGCCTGACAAAACGCCAAACAGAAGTAAATCAAGAGCACAGGTGTTTTCTTTCCTCCTCGAGTTTTGTTTCATGACCTCCAATGGTTGTAATAAGAAATATAATATTAAAGTCATTACACACCTGATTTCCTGAAGACAGCTACATTTGTTGTCATAATTTACAGTCTGTACTGAAAGCTTCGTGGTGGAACTTCCTGATTGTAACTATCATGAATCCTCAGTTTATACAGTACAAAGCATCCCTCCGAGGGGATCGTTCACCTGCACAATAGTGCCACTGTACTGGTTTTGACTGGGATAGAGTTAATTTTCTTCATCTTAGCTGGTATGGGGCTATTTTGGATTTGTGAACAAACCAGTGCTGACAACACGGGGATGCTGAGCAGGGCTTGCACAGAGCCAAGGCCTTTTCTGCTCCTCACACCACCCCACCAGTGAGGAGGCTGGGGGTGCACAAGAAGTTGAGAAGGACACAGCTGGGACTGCTGACCCCAACTGACCAAAGGGATATTCCAGACCACATGATGTCATGCTTAACAATAAAGGCCAGAGGAAGGAGGAGGAAGAGGAGAACTTCCAGAGTCATGGTGTTTGTCTTCCCAAGTAACCATTATGCCTGATGGAGCCCTGTTGTCCTGGAGATGGCTGAACACCCGCCTGCCTGTAGCAAATACTGAATGAATCCCTTGTTTTGCTTTGCTTGAGTGCACAGCTTTTAATTTACTCATTAAACTTTGCCTCAGTCCATGAGTTTTCTCACTTTTACCCTTCTGATTCTCTTCCCCATCCCACCGGGAGAGAATGAGTGAGCGGCTCTGCGCTAGCTGCCTTTCAGGGTTAAACCCCAACAGCCACGTAGGCAGCTCAGCTTTGTCTGTGCTGAGTACAACACATACATAGAAAAAAAAAAGCCACAAAAAAAAAAACCCAAACCAACAAGTTCCCACTCTTAAGATTTAAAACAGACTTTGTACATGGAAGTTTGGATAAAGATCCAGAAAGGTGACAAGGCATGAACAAATGAACAATATCATGCAGCCAGCTGCTGGCAGAACTGGGCACAAAGTCCAGTCCCTGACTGACCGGCACAATCACAAGATATGTGGAGATACTGTTATGACAAAAATTGCTTGTAAGAAAGTAATTAAAAATTTGCAGTGTGCAAAATTTAATGTCCCCACTCACAGAGCAATACTGTCTTATATATAGCATGACCCAATGTACAGCTAAGAGATTCAAATTTAGCCCTTTAACTATTATACTAAATCTATAGAGACTGTATTAAATCCATCTTTTAACAGAACCATCTTCCCATTCACTGATAAAAACCCAACACCTTTAAAACTTTTTCCATGTAAAAAGTAATTATTGTTGTACTAACAGAGCTTAGTAGCTCATTGTGAAGTAGAGAGAGGCAAGATGGCAGGCCAAAAATTCTTTCAGACATGACAGCAAAAGTAACAGCACCAAATTACAAACTTTAATGGCCCAGCAGTTTTTGATTCTAATGTAAAAAGACACATAACGAACCATCACACTGCATTAAGCAAAAGCTTTAAATGTTCTGCCCATAAAATACTACCAACATCACTTAATGGAAAGATTTCTTATAAACATCATGAGTTTCCTGCATGCAATTTTACCTGCTGCAGCAGTTATGAAAATAGTAAGCAATGCAAACATCGCATCATTTTAGAAAAAATAAGAGGAAAGATGCAACTAACTGTTCTCCCAACCAAGGATCTAAAATTTTGGCAAGAAGATAGATGTCCTTAGAGCTTATTAACATTCCCTCCTATGAATGACAGGAAAGGCATAGGGTGAGTACAAAATTATTGCCCAATTTATATTAGCTTTTTTTTTTTTGGTAAAAAAAGGAATTGTTGGTAAAAGTGTTTGTTTCCTTTGAAGATTCTAAACAGCAGTTGTATTGTTTTCATAAAAGCCTCATTCAGTTCACAGTTCTGTTTTCATTCCTCCATAGTAAAACATGACAAGAACTGCCAGCAGAGCCAGGCTGACAGACAGTATCTTCAGTCCACCTCCTTCTTGTTGCCATGGGAGCTGCAAAGCCATCCATGACTGGAGCGCTGCTTTCACTGGGCTCTTGGCAGAAGGGTGTGCTTTCCAGTTTGTGCCATTCTGTGGGGCATGTCTGAACTCCTGTGAAGAAATGCACATATTAAGCCTGAAACTGTGTAATGTATTTCTGATTATACATACCAAATATAAAATAAAATACCAAATATAAAATACCAAATATAAAATATAAAATACCAAATATAAAATAAAATTTCCTCTTTATACTGAGGTTCAAATTAATATCCCTTTTCAAGACAAACAACAATGCAACCTGCATCATCATCAGACCATCAGGTTTTCATGCAGAAATCTTACCAATGCCATACAAAGTCAATCTTTCTAATGAAATTAACTGCCAGGTCAATGAAGCCGTTAGCAATAGAAACAAATCTCCAGACCCCAATGTCACCAAAGAGGGTTGTTAGATGAATATCTTTTTATTTGTTTTTTCAGCTGCTATGTCACTACTCTCCCACTTTTAGCTTCTTCAAAAGAAGTGTCTAACCTGTGATAAAGGCGACCACAGCACAACAATCCTTTGCACAGCAGGGATCTTCTGAAGTCAATCATCGTCTCCTGGTGTGGTAGCTCAGTGGTGCTTGAAAATCCTCCCACAGGGCTTTTCCTTTCCCCGACCCTCAGAAGACAGCTGTGCTAAAACACTCACCTTCTCATTCAGCATATTGCATCTGAATTCCCTGCTGTGCCTTCCATTACCCTTCTCAACCTGACCACAAGCACTGAGATCCCCCAGAATATCAGAACTTTTAACAACAGCACAAGTTACAGCCACGGAGTTGCTATTTCAGTTGAAAATCCAACTGGAAAGAATAGGAAACTCTTCTCTCTTGCACCCTTGTTCAGTTCAGCACATTAGTGTTGTAGACACTCAGAAGCAAAAACATCTATTAAAACTGTAATCCGATGACATTTGCAAGAGGCCTAAGTGGTAAAGGTGCAATTAAACAATGGTGTAACGATCCTGCATCGTAAGATTCAATATTTTTGTTCATAATTTCTTTTTTCCTCCCCCTATTTCAATAATCTCTTAGGAGCTCAGCCCTATTTTTAATTGTTTTGAAATTTTCCAGTTTAAAAAAAGATTTTTGATTAATCCTTTTTTTTTTTTTTTTTTTTTTTTCCATTCACATTTCATACAAAACAAGTCAGGGACCAGAAAGCACCTATCTGGTGCTTGTATTTCCAAGCAGCTGAAAGAGCGTCACATGTAAATACAGAGCAGATGCCTGACTCCCTGCTTTACCAAATGCTTTTCTGGGCAAACTGGAAAAAACATGAAAGCTCCAAGAAAAGTGCCTGCCCATGACAGTGTGACAGCACAATTCAGACTGTCTGTAACTGCCTCCTGCTTTCCATTTTGGGAATCAGCTCCATCATAATAATTGTAGAAGGAAAATAATGATTTCTACTGGTTAGATAAGTAAGCATCAAATGGACAAATGATGGCCTGGCGTGAGTGCTATTCTAACATCCAAGGTACGACTTAGATCACAGTCCACACAGGCAAAGAGTTTGAACAAGTGACCTATGAGATGAGGGTGACTTCTTACATATAGTGCACCCAGAAGACGATCAACTGGGTAAAGAGAGGAAAAAGAAGTAGGTAAGCAAATTGGGGTGGTAGTTTTCCACAGTGTAAGGCACAGTCACAACACCACTCCAGGATGTCAGTCTCTAATGTAGAGAAAATGCTTCATCAAAAACTAAGGAACTGCTTCATATTGTTATTAATTACAATCAATTTCTAAGGCATCTGAAATTTTAGTAACTGACCACAGCTATTTTAGCCCCCCAAATCAAAGCTGATTAACCTTTGCCTGCAGAATAAACTGGAAATGATACAGTATTAAGGATTTTTAATATATCAATTCCAACTCATTTGCAAATTATTCTTGCTAGACATTTATAAAGCCTTTCTTTTCCTTGTGGGTCTCACAAATCCCTACCAATCTAAGGTGCATCATCTGTGGTCATGACCTGTTTTTACGTGTATCCTTGTTACATTAACACTAAGGCTAAAATGATTTATAATAATTGTTAAGGCTGTAAAAATTCCAATAAAACCAAAGATAGATTACTTCTGATATTTAATTTTCACCAATTCACAACTGTTCAAGTTTCACTGACTACAATCAGGCTCTCAACTCCTTATTAAATATTTCTACACAGCTCAATAATCAGTGAAGTCCTGAATATTTACTTGCACAAGACTAGAAAACAGATAAAATGCCCAGTGACTCATACATGTCTTTGTAACTTTCTCCTCAATGTTTCTTCTCCATGCTCAGCCTTACTTCCTATATACCTGTCTCTGTGAGACTGGGTACAGCCAGCAAAACATCCCAAACACAAGTTACAACTTGTGAAAAGTTTCAAAGGTCTTTTTTTGGTCACCTTTACTAACAGTTAAACATTTTCGAGTTTCATGCATTCATTCATGTTCCTGTGCAGTAGTTTGCAGTAGAGAATTGGCTGGCACATCATTTCTATTTTACAGTTTTTCTGTTTTCCAACACAAAACCAAATAGTCTCGTTGGTATAATTTTGGTCATGAATAGCCTCTACTGTTTTTTGGTTACCAAACTGTTTTCTTAAACCTCTATTGCAACATGCAATGCATATGCATTAGGCAGCACTGAATACTGCTAGGACAGAATGGCAAAAGTGATTATAGATGTTTTACAAAGTTCTGGTGGCAAGGAATGCCATGGCCAGTTATCCCAGTAGTATTCCATCTGAGTAAGTCAGTCTGTAAAGTTGTGAGCACCATCTTCTCCCTTACTTTTTTTTTCCTATAAATTGGATGATCATACTGATGCACTAAACCCATTTTTTAAATCTTCCTTCTGTAGACGAGATTTTCTCTTACATTTTTTTACTGTGACTTAATTGGGTTGGAGGTACAATTCTCACAGTTTCACTATGCTTTCGTTTTACTTCTATCTTATATTTTGAACTCTGATGCACTTGTTTGTACTGATAGTCACATCTTCTAAAATGCTCAAAACTTCCAGATTTTCAGATTTTCACAGTATCTCTGATCATATAAGAGACTGTCAACAATTTGCACCAAAAGCTTTTCTTCCAATAGAAATACTCCTATTACCTTGCTAATCTGAATTCTTTACAATTTTTCACATGAACTGAACTGTTCTTATATGGACAAAAAGATCACAATTTGCAAAATGAACTTTTTTTTTTTTTAAGCTTATTACTTAAAACATAGCTGCATTTCTGTTTGATAATGTACATCTATTCAGATGATCCTGCCAAATATTTTCTTTCAAGAAAAGTAATTTACATGTTAATCCAATCCATATTTTCTAAAGAATTTATTCTCTAGTTTGCTCCAAAATTCTGCCTTGCAACACCGATCTACGAGTAATACCACTGGCCTCCTTGAAATTTTCTGTTGTTATTGTCAGAGAAGACGCACTTGTAAAGAAGGGTACATCTGGTTCCCAGCCACTGAAAGGCTCCTTTAGAAAATGGCAATCTTTTGTCCCCCTGCAATTCGTACAACAGCTTTTAAAAAGAGGATAATCTCTTAGAGACACCTGCAGGTAGATGCCTCTTCCTAAGAGCCTGTTATGCAGCTCTGTAAGACATGGCACAAAACTCTCAGAGGGAGCAGAAGAGCTCTGCTAAGCTGAGCAGGTTCTTGCGCTCTCTTAAGCCTGAGCTAAGGGCTGAGTGGCCCCCGCTGCAGCCCAGACAACTGTGAAGTGCCTCTCTAGAAAGCAATCAGTTCTTAGCAACATGCAAGTATCATGTTACCAGCTGCGCTAGTGAAAAGCACTATAATATATTTTTATTTGGGCAAAAAGTCCTTCTGTAAGCTCTGTGTGAGGAACTAGTTTTCAGGTATATGGTATATATTGTAGCATATACTGCATGCCCAGAGAAGGAAGGGAGATGATGAAGTTACAGAAAGGAAAACTAAAATTAAGCCTTTTAGAGTAGACAAGGCAAATGACAAGAGCTTCTTTGGGCTTTCATATGATCTTCAGAGTTTGCAATACTGTAGTGCTATATTCCGAGATGCTCCTGTATGCTATGCCTTGAAGAGCTATCCAAGATTACTGCAGAAAAGATTTTTCGTGTTTTGTGGGGATGAGAGATCTCCACAGAAAACCAAGTTTATTAGAGGTCTTTTATGTACCTTTGGTGTAAAAAAACCTGGCTGAAGGTAAAGATCTCATTTGTTGAAGTAGTAGTTACCACTGGTCCACTCCCTGTGCTCTCACTTTATAGAAGTATTAATTCTGAAAGGCCCTTATTGGCACATCTGGATAAAATATTTGCAGTGCATTAGATTTTCAAGGAAATCTTCCAGGCATTTCTGTAATAGTCTGAACTAATTGCTGATATTTACTATATACAATCACTAGTCAGAGTGCAACAGTTTCTTCAGCTGAACTCAGGAATCACATTTTTGTAGTGGCAAGACTCAGGAAGATTAGCGTAACGATTCAGTTCAGTGGAATTTA
Organism: Patagioenas fasciata; assembly: GCF_037038585.1. Classification (NCBI taxonomy): domain Eukaryota; kingdom Metazoa; phylum Chordata; class Aves; order Columbiformes; family Columbidae; genus Patagioenas; species Patagioenas fasciata. The sequence goes on along the minus strand of NC_092521.1, from coordinate 99,311,025 downwards.
GAACTAAATCCAAAGCCTCTTTTATCTAAAAAATATTTGGAGGAAATCCTAAGGTAAAGAAGCTTCCAGAAATATGTGTTTATACTAATTTAAGTTTCGATAGGCCATAAACTCCTTGGTAGACTTGTTGTTAACAAGGAGCATTGCTCTCACTAAAAATGACCACAATGATGGCAAGGTACTTTAAGATTTAAACCCATATAGCATTAATAAAAATGAGGGGAGGAAGGGAAATTATCGAACTGAAATGCAGAGACAGACACTTTGAGCAAAGCATCTTGTATTTCCATGGAGGCAGCCTTTCATCTTGTTTTGGCAGCCACAAAGTAAACACAAGACTTTGCTAATAAGGTATAATATAAATTATTAAACCATCTAGTGTATGATCAAATGCATTTCAGATTATTTTTTGAATAATTCTGCCTTGACGACTGCCAGGAGTAATATATGTTGTGTACTCTTGCACAGACCCATTGATTGCTGTCTTTCTGAAGCTCCAGTCCCAGACTTAAACTGCCGTGCATGAAAGAAATACATAATCACATCAAAACCTAAGCTTTGGCATCTGTCGATCACAGTCTAGCTTTTCGTAAGATCTCACTTCATGTTAGTCAACAAAGACATGAGAGCAACTCTTTAGCTCTGAGCTGAGGTTTTAATAGATTCAAAACATTTCTTACATGCAAATTTCTTTTATGGCTCAGGGGCACTGTTAGAGCTTGAAGTGTTAGCTAACTGCTGTGAAAAACTACTTGACTGAGCATATCTCAAGATAAATTAGACTGCTGAATTTTTTAGCCCAGCCAAGTAAATCTTACACACTTGTACTACTGGGTTTAAAAATATGGACTTTTATATAATCATCCACAAGTCTGTGTGACAAATTAAAAGAAAACATGTTAAAATATGCATTACATATCCTACTGTGCCATTTGAAACTCTGGGCTATTACACTTTGGAGGCATTTTTCAGATTTAAAAAACAAACAGTTACTGAAGGTCACATAGAGTACATATCAAAAAAAACCATGTAAATTAAATTTTATCAAATAGTTCCGGAAGACACATTTAGTTCTGTAGGTATTAAGAGAGTTCCTTTGATTTATTACTCACAAAATTCTACCAGCCTTCAGCAAATGTGGAATGCTGATCTTAGAGTAGAAAATAAATGGCATACCAAATATTTTTTAATGAGGGAATTAACATGCTAATTCCCATAAGAAGCATCCCTGCCACCATGTATTCCAGTGAACGCACAGTGCTATGTTGTTAAGAAAAAATGCTATCTACAAGTATGTTTGTGTCAGATGTTATCAGCTGTACACCATTCCTAGAAATGCATTGATTCCAAATATGCACGGAGTTTACTTACTTTAAGAAATGGGACACTTTGAAAAGAATAAAGCAGCCAGGCACTATGACTGTCTGTCATAGGATCCAAGGATAATTCAGACTACAGCTGGTCCATACTCCTGCTCCAAGAAGGGTCAGCTATGGCCTAGTTTGCACACGGATTTAATTAGTCAGGCTTTGAAAACCTCTAATGATGGAGACTGAACAGCCTCTATGGGCCTTCGTTCTGCTGCTTGAACATTTTCATGGGGAAAATGTTTTTCTTCATATTTAGTCTGAATCCCTTGTTTCAACTTATGCCCACTGTCTCTCGTCCTCCCACATGCACCACTGTGAAGCACTTGGCTCGATCTTCTCAGTAACCTTCCCATAGACACTGGGGGCGATTCTGTTAGGGTCTCGTGAACAAGCCTGGTCCCTCAGCCTCTCCTCACAAGCCAAGTGCTCCAGCCCCTGACCATCTCTGTGACCCCAGGCTGAACTCGTTCCAGTTACCAATTCCTAATTTATAGCAAGATCACTACAAATGACCCAGTCGAGTCAGGTCAGCAATAATCCTAGCAGCTGGACCATGGTCAAACACAAACATAAAACACATTTAATAATGGGAGGATATAGAGATTGACAGACCTTAGGCTCAGCTGCATGAAATCTGACAGTTTCTTCTAGGTTTGTCACTCCTTAGGGAGATTATCTTTAACTAGGGTCTACCCTTGACCTACAGAGCAAGTCAGCAAAATCTTTTTTTCTTTCCCAGTAACACTTGCATGATCTGTCTGATTCCTTTGGTCAGAGTAGAAAAACACATTTCCCACTATTCAACTACCTCTCACCTTGATTACTATTACAATGGTCTCCTGTCTGTCCTGTTTTCCTTCTACTTCTCCTCATTTCTCTCCTGCAACATCTGACAACACGGCCTCTCCTAATAAACAAAAGCAGAGATGCCAATAGGAACACAAATTTGGAATGACATGCCCTATCATGTCCATGTCACACAGACCCACTGCTGGAACTGCCTCATCCTACATTAACATTAAATTCAAACTTTAATATTCCCATGTAAGAGTACAAAATAAATCAGTTCTCTCTCTCTGTAAGCTACTGTGTCTGAGCTTAAGTCTCCACTGGTATTTGTCTTGGCAGAATTCTCTCTGCTGTCTTCATTGTTCTTACCTCAGGGTAGGCTCTTGCTTACCTACTTCTTTTCCCTGCCTCAAATAGCCTTTAAGGATTATTCTCTCAAGGAGCCCTCAAAATTTATAGTGCAGTTAAAAGCTAAACAGAAGGCTGAGTAACTTGGGATTATTTAATGACTTCCTTTTCGATGTACACTTTGAGGAGGTAAACAACCAAAGAGATCAACTAACCAAAGAAACAAAAAGAAGAGAAACAATCAATCAAGAAAACACAAGCCCAAAACACCTCCATGATGTTTACAATACAGTCTTGTGTTGCTTTCCATTACAATTACTTGTTTTAGCTTGTTTCTTTATATTTATCTACAAATGCTTCCAAACAGGAGTTGACTCTTTTTAAACATATTTGTATCTTGTGGTGTTATTAAACTTAGCGACTCGGTATCCTCCCACTATATATATAATGCATTGTCAAAGTAACCTGTCATTCAAAGTCAGAAGTAACATTTTGAAAAATAGTCAGTGTGATCTGCCTTCCCCCCACCCCTCAGGTGTGTGGGGTGTCAATCACTATTCCTGAAACAAGTGACATGCAAGCCAGCATTCCAGTTAGCACTTGCAACCACAAGAGAACTGAGAGATATTTAAGCAGAAAAAGTTTTTGATTCAAAAATCACAGTCATCCAAGTAATGACTTGAAATGAAGAGTGAACCTAGCAGCACGATGTGGACAAATTCAGAATGGGGATCTGTCACTATTTATTTCCCCGTGCATAGCACAGTTTTATGAAGGAGATGGCAGGTGCTTGCTCTGGGCACTTATCTGATAATTAGTTAGCTAACAGACAAGTCTGTTTCCCAGAGATCACCAGCCCAGGCTTCATGGTTTTGAAAATACATTACAGTGTATTACAGGATGTGCATTTACTTGTAATAACACCAGATACCACTTTTCAGTGTGCATACCATGGCCTGCCTTAGCAGATATCATTCCAAATATCATTCCAGCTTGCTCCTTCTTTAAAGGAACATGGGGATATTTTTTTAATAAGTATTTTAAAGTTGTGTTTATAATACAAAAATTTTCCAAGTTTATTTTGTCATATGATGAAAGAATGACAAAGAGGCCGTTCTACAAGTGAGGTTATTAGATGAAATACGATATACTTTTTTATAGTACAAGTCTTCAGAGACCGCCATCCTTTTGCTTTCCTTTTACATCTTGAAAAAAAGATGACAATTATATGGAGGTCAACAGCAGCTACAGGCAAAGACACAAAAGGTTTCCATCAGAAAGAGTATCCTGGTAAAATGAGCAGCTAGATCTGAAAATATATATTCACGCCACAAGAACCACCAATATAACTCTCTGATATTCACATATCAACAGTGAAATTAGTAATACTGTTTTTACTTGAAAGTGAATTCTGTGAATATATATTAAAACATTACCTTTAAAAGGAATTTTATACTCCCAAATGGTAAAAAGCATAAAATATTAAAAGCCTTTTTGACCATTGTTGTTTGCAAAGAACACTGTGATAAATATCCAAGAAATATCTCAAGGGACATTCTCTCTCAAAATCAGGAAAAGCTTTTAAAGATCTTTCACATGGAGCGAAGTAGAATAAACTGATATATGTGCATACTCTTGGCCAAAACCTTCCCCTTAATCCTAGAAGATGTCATAATACTGAATTTATAGTGTTTTCTTTCATTCCTACAGAACTAAGCATTACAAATAGAATGTTCCAAGGAGACTTCATCATTGCATGATATGACAATCACAGAGACAAAGGATACAGCCCTTCTTATACTCCAACCTCAAGGATAATAAACATGGTATAAAATGAGTAATTCTAATATTTAGGAATGATAATACCTTTCAGAGTCTCAAGTTCCATACCAGTAGGTAGCTGTGGGATCTATCTGCTGCCTCCCTCATCTTACGTGTAGAGAAACAAACAAAGAAGATTAAAGTGTCTCCAGTGCCATAATGCAAGACAGCAACCAGGTCTCTACAATTCCTGTCTCAGATTCCAGTTGTCACCAGAAGCCAGCCTAACCTCTCAAAACTTTTATCTCTGGCAAGTTCAAGTTTTAAATGCATTCTATAAGCTAGGCAATGCCTTAATATGTAGTCCCCTGACAATTTCTCTTACATTCATTTTCACAGACTTTTCTGCCCAGTTTTAAACTCTTCCAGTTCCTGGGACTGTATATGCTCACCAAGCACAGCTGGAATCAGACCCTGGCAAAACGGTTCATTTCATGCAAGCCTGACATTTAACAGTTAATGAAGTGTGTCTGATATTGACCAACTTTGTGGGTTCAGTGATAATACGAAGGTTTTCTTTTCATATCATCGTGGCCTTTTTCTTTTTAAGTATCCTTAGTTGTTTTAGGAGGTCTCCCACAGTGCCAGTTAGCATACTTGAGAGCACCTGAGGGAATGTCTTGAAATCTGAGTCTCCTTTTTAATTTCACACTCAGTCAAGTTCAACTGCAGTTAATGGCAGACTCTCTCATGGAAACATCAAATGAGGGTTCCTTTCTGTGATTAGCAAGCCTAACTACTCTAACGCAATCTCTGTATCCCCAGTCTCTGCAAATGATTCGTCAGCCCTTTGCTACAATAAAGGTTACATGAGAAAAACCTTTCTTGGCTTGCTGTGAATTTTATGCTAGATAATCATGATAGCACCTTGGCGCTCTGTCTAAGACATCAAAGAACAGTACGGATCCAATCTACAGGCTGTAACAAATATCTGCCCTCAGGAGAGCACTTCTATCTTTTGGAGGGTGGTCTGACTTGACAACCAATTCCTAAAGGACTGAAGTGCATAAGGGCAAACTTGCACCCTATCATGCTCAAATACTGGCAATTTGCACCTCAAATGACACCCCCAGTGAATCCACTGGACCTCAGTCTTCTCCCACACAGGTTTTACACAGTGTGCTCTACCAGGTTATGTCTGATAATTCCTAGGATTAGCTCAGGAGGAAAATACTAGATCCTCTGGAATTGACCATGAAGTAGAAAGTACTAATATATTCTTCTTCTCTGAGACTTCATATCCTGGAGTTAGTTTTTCTTGAATGCTGAGCAGTCCCTGCTGCAATTTGCTTGCACACATGCTACAAAATTTTAATAATTTGTAAATATCTAGTTCCAAGCATTTTAAACTGACCACCATGAAATCTGTTCACTACACTAACCTTCTAGCGGACACTTTGAATATGTACCTCATCTTCAGCTGTGAAATGGGAAGACAAAAGCTGCATTTCAGGAGAATAATGTAAAAATAAACTCATTACTATTTTTGAAGTGCTCAGAAATTTAGTTACGGGGGTCATGGCAAAGGTCAGAAAGAAACTAATAACTCCCTTGAGAGTGAGGCTTAAACAGTATGTAGCAAATTACACCACTATTACACAATGCACAATGAAGAGGAAAAACATCTAACAATGGCTTATTAAATGAACAGTCTCAGTTCTGTGCACAGAAGGAAACAAATCTGTCTGTATGTGTGTGTAAACAGTGCATAAGCACATTATTAAAGGCTGAAACATAAAATGGCTGGCATTTACATGGAAAAGAGGAACTGAAACTTTTGAATTTCCTTAGTTCAAAGTACTTCACTTAAGTCTCCAAATACTTTGTGCACATATGTATACAAGACATACAATTCTTAGTTTCTTCTTGTTATCACATTCTATAGGTCTTCAGTGTCACTGCAGTGTTACAGTTTTTCTCTATTAATATTTTAATAAAGCATTCTTTGTTATTTTGTTGTTGCTTTTGTCTCTAGGTGAATACACGTGTTAACCTGAACTGATTCCTAAGCAATCGGTGCCCTTGATTCAATTTCGTCATCTCTGCCCATCCTAGCAACTTTTGAACCTACTCACTAACTTAGGAAATTGAAGAGCAATCCAGTAAGCTTCATGAAAGTCAAGGCCTGGTAGAAAATAAAGAGATCTAAATCAGTGCTCCCATCGAGGGAAAGGCCAAACCTCAGTCTAAACAATGTTTTTTGCCATCACCCTGCTGACCAATTTGTACTCCTAAAACTCAAATCCCATGCAATAGTCACACAAAACACCTATAACACATTTTTTGTCCACATGGAAGGTGTGGAGAGGAAGCTGCAGTTTTTGCTGTAGAAACATGGAAGGAACCAGAGGACACAAACTATGGGAATTCAGGCTTTGTTAGTTCAACTGCTACTCACTTGTTCAATCTCTGACTTTGTGAATGCAGCTTTCTTGTACAAAGATTGTCTCTGCTTAGTGGTGCTTCCAAACTAAGTGCAAGACCAGACAAAAACTGGACAAAACATACATATGAAGGGGAGGAAGGTGGTGCTGCTTAGCACGGCGAACAGTGTTCCAACAAACGAGCTTGCTCCTGGTCACAAAGAGTTCCCACTTCTCTCCACCTTTTCACAGCCAAGGGACCTATCTGATAGGGTGCTACCATTGTATAGCAATGCAGGATATGAGAATGATTTTACATAGTAAACTGTTGCAAAGGTATTTCTTCTGATTTTCAGATTTGCCATGTTACGCCTAAATTCAAATGGTAATGAGTTTCTGTCAAACACAGTATCAGCAGTTCTAGGCCATTTCCTTGTGAGGAAAAGTTGAGGTTCTTATGACAGATTCACAATCTCTGAAAGGAATTTCACTCACCTCTACACCACTGTAACTTATAAAATCTTTCCTAAAATTAGGCAATGCTAAAATACACTGCTTTCATGAAAGTAAATTAAGAAAATCTGAGATAAACACAAATAAAACAGAAGACAACCTGAAGCAAACATATACAAGGTGCCTACAGGGGTGAGATATGCAAGGCCATAGGGTGATAACGGTGGGACTTTCAACTCAGTCTTTAACAAACTGATGGGTTTGGATTTTCAAATGCTTCATGTCTCTGTACTAAAATTTAACAGCACTATAAAAAGTTTTTTATCACTCAAGGTACTCACCCCAGCATAACTCTAATTCATTCCTTTCCAGCTATTAAGAGCTCCACATCTGGCTTTCCCCATGGTTCTGTGACAAAATCTAATTATGCTAAAGAATCATCTTAAGCGCTCCTCACTGAAAAAAAATTGAACTAATGTTTCTTTGGACAGACATGCATGTCGAATAGTTAAAAGAGGAAAATAATTCCTGTCATTCTAAGCACTACTTCTGTTACTTTAACAAATTGAAATTTTTGTATTCAGAAAAAACTCTCTGTGCCAGAAATGGATATTCACAGCCATCCTTTTTGTATGATAATTACGTTATCTGCACTTATCAGAGATTTTGTGTGTGAGAATTGCAAAATAGATTCCATACGGATAAAGCACAGTCAGACTGACTGAAATGACTTACAATCACATATGAAGTCACGTCAAAACAAGGACAAGATTTAAAAAAAACCCCAACCCTAGTCCTGATAACAAGACTCTTCCTTGAGGACCAGAAATTCATCTGTTCAATATTATGCATAGGTAGTTTTTGTATCTATGTTATGTTTTGACAAAGAGAGTTTAAATGTACTGCCCACACATCTTTGTTTCATCAGAACTATTTTCACAAAAATTTCTAAGCCACCTCAAGTCAAAATGGAGCATTTGTGAAAGTTATCTGTCAGCATATATATAGCTATGAAGAGGAATCCATCAATTTGAAAGTTAAGATATTTTTCAAATAATTTTCTCATGTAATATTGTTTCAAGGGCCCCATGGTTATACTGAGACTAAAGAAAAAGAATATTAATTTCCATAGGGTTTTTCTTTCTTATTTTGCATTTGACATCTGGCTCTCCAGTGAGTCATGTTTCAGTCCTTCCACAATTTATCAATCACACATCCATCTCATGTTGTAGCACATGGGGTGGTCAATCCTTTCTGACAGGCCACATGAGTCTACTGAAGGTACTACCGTGCCTTGCCGATCACACAACTGGACACAAATTCATCATGTGATTCATAGCTACTAGCTCTCCTTCTCCACACACCACGTATGCTCCGACACGTACGACCCTGACCTGGTAGCCATTGGATAAGAGGGTACCAGATAGTAGCTAGTGAGGCAGGTGAACTCTTCTGGTGGCTGCAGGTTGCCCCATGCCAGAGGCTGGCCATTTCTGCACTAGTATGACAATGTGCTCATGCATCTGTGGAGAGGACTTCTTTACAGGCCAAGTCACACAAAACAGTGTTTCTACTGCTATACTAAGGTCACGTAAAAAGGCAAAATGAAAAGTGTCATAAAGAAGACATTGATAGCACAGTAACATCAACATTCATTATGGCATTTGTTGACCTGTGTTGAGCAAGAATCTGGGAAATAACTCTTTTCTTATGGAATTATGAGCTATGTAGGTCAACATGGTCTACCTTCACACTCTTAATTATTCTGCGTGATTTTCATCACCGAAACCATCTATAAATGCACATTTCTTTTTAAGAAATGTTTATCATTGACAATTTTTTAAATTCATGTTTTTATTTTACAAATGGTTTGTCAGCCTTTCTCTACAATGAAGACTATATGAGAAAAATCCTTATTATTTCTTGCACACCTTGAGGGCTTAGATTGCCATGTATTTCAACTGTAGTTTTGACTTTACAATAGGGTATCTTAATTAAAAACGACTTCATGCCAGTACTTGTGACCTTGACAATTAAAAGCTGCAGCACGACTGAAGTACATGTATCTTCCTCAACCATAACTCCAAAGTCTCAGGTTTTTATATTATCTAGGATGGAATAAATATTTCCTAGTTTCCCCAAGATAATAATTTTATTATTATACCAAACTTGAGTTGTGGCCCTGACTCTGGTTAAAGAAATGAAAGTAAATATGCTGAAATTTTAACATCTTGTGGGCTTGAATTTCAAACATTGGAAAACTGTACTTGAAGCCCTCTGACTCTTTTGGAACCTCAAATCATGGACTGTTTCTGACGCACACCTGCAAATCTGCTTAGAGCAAACTCCCAGTGAAAATTATGACCAAGCTTTAGAATCTGTCCTGATGAAAAAGAAACTCATAGTACCGAAAGGACCATGCAAGAAGACGGAGGGCTAATTTTACTTTAGTGGGATTGCATACAAGATTTGGGCAATCTACACTAACCATATCACCCCACCACCACAACCTCTCATGCTATACTGACTAGATCATTCCATGGAATATTCCTCCTTCCTAACGCTGGATCAGACATTTACATAAAATTCAGTCATATTTTCTGGATTTTAGCTAGCATGAGTGCCTTAGCTTAGCGCTGGAATAAGTCAGTGGAAAATCTTTCTTCATCTTTGGGCAGGGTTCTGACATCTGAAATAATAAACTAGAGGTGGGGGAATCCTTCAAGTCATTTAAATACACAATGGCAAGTAGTCAGAGGAAGGTTATCAAGATTGGTGTATTGTACACTAACCACAGGTAAAGCTGCCTTTGAACAGCTTTAATGAAGTGCCTAAACAATTAGTTATTTTTCTAAATGTTTTCTTTACTCAACGGTCTTTGATAAAGCCCACAGGAACAGCTTGCCTTGGAACTTGTTATAAATCAGAACTGAACCTAAAGTTAAAGAAATTTAAGAGTCAGATCTCATGAAAACATTCAGCGTAACAGGCAATGAGTTTCTTAGAGGTAGAACACAAACTTTTGAAGTGATTATTTCTCTTGTAGTTTGAGAACTCTTTTTTTTAAAAAAAATCTTAGATTGGGGGACAGATTGTAGTAGGAGGGCAAGGGTTTATTTCTGTTGTTTTCTGGTCCAGTAAATCTGCAACAACATGCTTTAATGGCTAATGGCACAATCAAGACTTTGATCTGATTACATGACAAAGTATCTAGAGGGAATGTTAAACCTCATATGGAACATTCTGTATAAACACAAAGTTATTGTATGCAGCCTTTGCAGATGCACTAGTTTACTAAGCTTGCTTAGATACTACAGCTTTCTGTGGACTGTCTTTAAGGTTACAGTCACTGTAATGTATTCAACAGGGTCACAGTAAATTCTTTGTTATTCTGCTGTAGTTAGGACTAAATTTAAGGCTCTGAATTTCACAACCACTCCACTGAAGTATAACATTTGAATATTTATCCATTTTCTCCAGCATTGCCATCATATAGAACCTCATCCTTATTACTCAACCGTAATTTAATTTCAGTTAAAGGTAATAACCATTGTAAATCTGTCTTTGAATTTTTATATGCAAACATTCCAATACACAAAACATAATTTAATACTGATAAAAGCATAAAAAGTTAGTTTCTTTCTCCTACTGAAAAGCCTTTTCTCCTTTTTCTTTATTTTATTACCCTTGACACCAGAAAAAAAAAAAAATCTCTGATCTAATGTTACTGACAAGCATATTAAAAACACAAACATAAATCACTATATCCTGAGTGGGAAACTATGATTATGAATGGATCTCGGTAGTCTACAACTCACAATTAATTTTAATATTGCTGGATCAGTTCAACATTGCTTTAATAGATTTGTCATAATAAAAATGTTTTTGTAATGTCTTAGTAAATTCTCATAATCACAAAAAGAATCAACAACATCACAAAGGATGATTTTTAGACTATTACAAAACCATCAATCTACTGAGAATCTAATAAAATTTTTGAACATGTAATAACATTAAAGGATACAGAACACCCTAATTTGCCTTTAACGTGGCTTGCTAATTTCTTTGAAATGAGATACACTTTTTAAACAGTTTTAGGTTAAAAAATAGTTTAATCTCACGAGCGTAATATTCATTTGCCCTCAAAACAATCTCAAAGCAAACAAGCCCTCTTATTTCAACGGTTTTGGCAAAAAATATCTTTCTAAGAGGTGAAAGTTCTACATTCCAATACCCTGCATGCATAAAATCAAACCTCCCACTGACCTTTATTTGGTGATGAGGAAAGCTACACCACTCTTCTAAACCTCTATTTCCTTTCATGAGCTTCATGTGCCTTTTTCATGCTATCTCATTTAAATATTCATGTAGAAAGACTATTACGATTAGAGTTTTGATAGACAAAGTATCTGTACGAAAATACATAAATATCTCATGCCTCTGACTGTGTGTGTGCTTGCAGGGAAAGGAGAGAGAGGGAAGGAATGGAGAGACCAATTCTGCACACCTGAGCTTTTTTGTGATCTAAAGAGTAGTAATAGAAAGAAAAATGGATAATTAAATACTACACGCAAAGATACAATGTATACATGGGCTTAATATCCTTCACCTACCTTTTGTGTTAAACTTTACTGGAGAGGTATAAAAGTCAAACCTACAATGACTTTTGTTGGCATGAGTTAGAAACTGATGACCTCCAAAACAACAGAAAAACTGAGAAAAATTGTGGCTGCTGTCTTTTTTGATTTTTCCAGAAAGTCAGTTAAAGCTTAGAGAATTTATAACTTGGTATGTTAAATAATACAGCATTACTAAACCCAAATGCCTTTTCCAAAGAGTCTGTTTATTAAAGCTCTGTTTGGAAAGAAAAAATATTTTAAAATAAATTAAATTAGAAAAACTTCCAATTTGTCCCTGTGTCAAGAGAGAACAGAACCCACCCACTCATCCTGCAGTGCAGCATCAGCAGGCCAAGTACTAGAAATGATACACAAAAACGGCAGAACTATTTTAGCACTTGGAGTTTTACTTCTGGAGGCAGGAGCGGTAGAACATTTCTGTTTATTCTGTTTACTCTGTTTCTCTCATTCTCCAGAAAATGACTTATGGTTGAATCATACTAGTCATTACTGTTTCCATTTATTGCATGTACTGCACAGGATTAACATAATTATGTAAGTGAAAGCGATCAGACAATGCCACTCAGCCAGATAACACTGTCCGTTGAGGAAATTAAAAGTAAATAAACTAAACTTACTTCAGATCTTTTCACCTGAAATGGACTCAAGAAAGCATTTGTTTGAAAAGAGGCTATGTAATATGTGTTGGTTCAGCTGAGCTTCAATCATTATAATCGAAATTGAGCCCTGCCGAGGGATGAGCAGAAAGACAATGTACCCATTAAATTAAAGACCTCAGGATAGAACTACTCGGTGAAGGTCTTATGCTGGCTCTTGGTCTTGCTGCCTCAAATCATCTCTGTGTTTTTTAACCCTCCACATAGCGCAGAGAAATGTTGTGGATCAATGAACTACCTTGTATTCCAGTTTGCTAGTCATCAAATGATTGCTGGTTAAATTGAAATGTTCATAGAATTACAGAAGATAAGGCTGGAAACAGATTTAAGAGGTCACATAACCCATACCCAAGACCAAAGGCAGCTGACTTACATCTCAAGCATTTCTCACAGATATTTGCTAAGTATGTTCCTAAAGAACAGCATTGATTAGAATTCCCCAGCCACTACAGGTGGTCCAATGCACTGCTTATCTAAACCCAGCACAAAAAATCTATTCTGCCTGTAAGAAAGAATCCATTCCAAATTTTAGATTCTAAGCTGAGAAACGCTGGGCATTCAAGCAGAAGAAAAAAATCAAATAAACTCAAATCCCCAAATAAACAAAGCCAACATGTTGTGTGGATAATGTTTAGATCATGAAAATCAACATCTAAGGAACAGCACATCACAAATTTTTGTCATCTTTTCAGTGCCATAGGTGGCACTGAGCTCCACTTTTAGAGAGGAAATTTCTCTTCCTACATTAACTTTATAGTGACCTTAGTAAAATAACTGAAGAAAACATAAGAAAATATATTAATTAAGAAGGATTTAACACCATCTTTTATGACCTCTATCTAAAATCAGCAGGGAAGATGAGTACCACATTAAATTAAGCAGACTAATACAGGCAAAAGCAGTAACTATTTGTATGCCTTGCATTCCAATCAATTGTTTCAGAGAGAGGGATTGAGATAGAGCAACTGAGCCAACAAAAGGTTATGTTCCTAAAAATGCAAGAGCACCAAATACTGCACTATATTTTCATGAAGTATTACCTGAAAACTTTTTTACATTGAAAATGCTCTTTTTTTTTTTTTTTTTTTTTTTTTATGGTCAGTATGTTTATCTTAAACAGAAACTTTCCCAATATTTCTCAAACCGCCTCCTTAGACATCATGATGCAAAGATCTCTTTGCAAAGTAGCTTTCCAAGGGAGGTAAAAACATGCATTTTATTTTATCTTTCTTCTTTTGAAATTCCGATGTTTCATTAGCATTTATCATACTTTCTATAGTTGCTATTTCTGTAATTTTATGAAAGATTCCTCTCTTCACATCTCTGTGTCATTTCTTTGGACCAAAATTTGCTTCCCTATTCTCTTTTTTTTTTCCTACATCTCTAATCTCTAGTTCCTGGATCAGGAACCAAGTTTTCCACCACTCTGAAACTCCAACGTATGTAAAAAGTGTGCTTAATAATCACTTCAGTTTTATGCACATCTTCCACATTTCCTTCCAAGTCCTTGAAGGAAGTTTCCAATGCAGGCATCTCAATTCTGCTGTGATTTCTTTCATTTCTGTTCCAGCACGAGATACTTTCTTCCCCTTTCTCCATTTTATTTGCCTGCAAGTGAAGCACCCTTTCTACCTGAGATCAGAGAGTTCCCTTTAAGCTACACTTTGTTGATTGCTCTTTCTGGCAGGCTATAAAGAAGTGTTTGATGTATGCATCTTTCCTGTTTCCTAATGTCAGAGAAAAAGGCTGGGTAATGTTTAGAGGTCATCTTCTGCTAATGTAACTAGAAAATACTTGTGGCTTACTGGGTGACCAGGAACATCAAGCTTCTTCAGTAGTATCCAGAACGGCAGTGCTACAATAACCTAACGCAAAAAATGAAGGCAGGATGGAGAGAAAAAGGAACAAGCAGACTGACCAAGCGATTGCTTGCTAGCTGAAAATCAGTGGGTCACTCCTAATTTCTTCCGAAGATCCCAATGACATGAATAACTGTGAGCTTAATAGGCCAACCGCGGATGTTACTACAGCCTGGGAACCAGAGAGATGTGCACCAAGATCCCAGACTCAAATAAAGAGACGTTGCAAATGGGGACTGGCACCAGGAGTCTTTCGCAGGGCAAGTGTTACACAAGGAGAATGTTATCACATGAAACAACGGAAACTAGACAACTGAAAGAGGTTCCTATATTTGTTTGAACAGTAAGTTAGTCTTAGATGCATGACATGAACAGGAATTATGAACATAAAATCATCATACATTATTAGTATCCGGTTAAAATTATTTTTTTCTTGCCTTAACTTTCCATCTGATTAAAATTTCCCACCAAAGGCCCTCAGATTTACACGGTTTTTATTCTGGCAATGCGTTACAATTCTGGCAGGTAGCCAGCCTTTTATTTTTATCCTTCAGTCCTTTGGTCTCTTCTTCATATATTTCTCATCTTGCAATATTTTTTCCTTTACTCATAGAACATATGCAAACAACTAAAATTATTTTTGGAGTACAGAAGCATAACATATTCTATTTCCGTTTCTAACAAGAGATCATATTCTTGCAGATTTTTTTTTTCAATGCTTAGGTTTAGACAAACCTTTGTGTGTAAACAGGATATGCTCATTAGGTATTTTGCTTTGTGCTGCTGAGAAACTGTCAAGATCCCTAAACATGGCTAAATAAAATTAATAAAAATATTAAAATACTGTTTTCAAATTTAATGACGTTCAGACCATTGACACACACTGTTGACTTTTCAAAAATATTTATTATCCATGACAATGTACTCAGTAGTATGTGCACTGCAAACTCACCTCCAAAATCTCAAAGTGTAGTTTACCAGAGCACTTAAGAACATAGTAGACATGCTAAATTGCTTTCCTGAATCTCAAAATGCTGAAGCACATCCTTAATGCTTTGTCAATTCTAAGCCTACCTGAGTGAAAGGATACAACAGCTGCAGCATTTAGATCTTGGTTTTTTTCTTTTCCCGTGAAACTTAGTAGAACTAATTCTTGATCGCAGGTTTGAAATATTTATTCACTGTTATTTGTAATTGTAGTTAGTAACTCATGATACACTCTTGTCTGAGTGACCATTTTTAATGTTACTGTCAACACCTTTTAATGCCCAGTCCACATATATCCTATGTTAGATTTGTTAGAACCAAATAAAAAAATGCTTTTATGCTTTTGTTCATGCTATATTGATTTCAACTTTCACCTATATATCCTCTGCTATATATCTTCTAAACATTTTCTGTTATTGAATCACCAACTGCACATTTGAAACCCAAATAAATCTATAGTAATTTAAATTTCCGAGTTAATTGAAATTACCAAATGCATTTGACCCCCAAAATAGCCCTCCTGCAAAATTGTGCAACTTGGAGACAGCATTCACTTTTGAGTAGCTTGTATAAAAAAAATCATGCAGGAAAAAAAAGTCCTGGCAAACACCTGTGCATTTTAATACTTAATATGACCACTACAATCAAGAAGTCTGATCCATTTGACAGCTTTTAACCTGAGCCACTAGCTCCAACATTCCTCTGTCCTTCCTGTCCCAGCCTCTCTCACAGAGCCTAATGTCACTGAATGTCACCTTATTCTAGACTTAGTCACAGTTTCTTAGAAAAGATAATAACTGCTAAGAAATTCCACATAATTTATAGATTAATGGATATTAGGTGTGTTTTTCATATATTGCAAAAGCATGATAAAAAGATATCCTAGAAATATCCTGAATTAATTCTATCTATATTTGTCTGCTTTTTATTTGGCACAGATATACAATACAAAAATATTTTATGAAGTCTGTAAATTGTCCTTTGTGTGACATTTTGCATTCCCTCTTTTCTGAACAGATCTGTTGATTCTACTTGGTGATCTACTTCTTGTATTTCTTTGGACCAACTTGTCACTCCAGTCAGGCAGTCAAAAGGGTAAGAAAAAAAAAGGCCTACAATGATTCCTTCAGACACACCGTGTTGCTTGTGGTGTTTCCTCTGAGCTTGCAAGGAAAAACTGAGGGACATGGAGCAGATGAGAAAAAGGACACAACTGCAGTAAGCTCTGATCCTTTGTAGTTGTTCCTTAGCACAGCATTTATAGAAGTTACTTCTTAGAACGGGTTTGTGGCTTGTTTTGGCATCCTCACATCATGGTGCTTTCAAATTTTATAACACTTTTTTTTTTTTTTAGCCATATGAATAATTTCCTTAAAAACTGCAGTTTTTAAAGCTTTCACTTTCTGTGAGCATTCCTTATTAGAGAGAAGTACAGCTGTGATGTATTTTGAAACATCTTTTATCATGTCCTGCACAGGCTAATGAAAATTCTGTTAATAACAGCAAGTAATGCCTAGGATACACTACAAAACCAGCATCATTTAAACTGCTGCAGACTGTCTACAACCACATTACAGCCCTGACTCAGCAATCTCTCCCTCTTCATCATAGTAAATGCTGAACTCTAACATATGCACTGCAGCCCCAGGAATGTATGCAGTCATTAGGAAAGAGCCAAGTGCTTTGTTGAATCAGAATGAACTGAAGCATATAAATGTTTTACTACAGTACAGCCCATTATCCTATTCTTTTGATCTACATTACCTCAATCTACATTTAAATTCCCATGCTTCTCTGCACTAGCTCTCATGCTGGACCAGCAAACACAAAACAGTCAGAGGAAGCCATACCAGATAGGGTGAGACTAGAGGTCCAGTAGAAACCTCCTGGGCACTTCAGATACCGCATCAGCTACAGGATGGCGGTTGGTGCCTAAAAAGAGCTTCTGCCCACAGGACAGCCACACTGAGTGACAGAAATGTGCCTGGTCTTAAAAGAGCCACCTGGCAGCTGACTACCCTTCCTTTTGAGCCTGGGAAAGTAAAACTGGCATGAATTCTTGCTCATTTTTGTGCAAAGTGGGAAGGAGAAGGTCAAAGGGCCACATGTGTTTTTGGTTTTTGCTTTTATAACCTATTTTAGGTAACTCTTAGTTCTCCGCATTATACAGTTTGATAGCTTGACTTCACATAAAAATTATCCAAGGTTTTAATCTGCATGCTGCCCTTCTGAAAATCTGGCAGAGACCTTTGGCATCTTGTTGAACACCCCAGATCTTTGGTTACTTTTGAGGAAGTATCTGAATATGTATGTTCCAAGCTGTCTCCTCCTTTCCTCGACCTATTGTCTGTGCACATAACAAGTTATATAAAGGCACACATGATATATGTTGCCCCTTTTGTCTTGCTCATAAGCATCTTTGATTACAATTACATGTCTTGAACAGATTTAGCAGGAAACATTTCCCAGTAGTCCGACCATGCAAAACAACATAAAGACAATCTTTTACCCAGCTAAAAACCAATGGTGACTTTCGTGACAAATTGACTTTTTTTTTTTTCCTTGGAACCTACAGAAAGTTCCTGATTTGCCACTTACATTTGATTTATCAAAAGGAACTTCCCCCTAACAATTTCATTTCATGTTCTACATATTACACATTGGCCAGGCATGACAAAAAGCTTTCAGCTGTAGCTTCCCCATACAAAAGATGTCCTGTTTACTGAAGTATTGAGATTCTAGTTTTTTCCAGAGAGCAGAAGTTCCTAACATGTTAAGTGGGCCAAACATCAATGAGATACTCCCTTGAAGAAGCACTGGCAGCCACAAAAGTCAGAGAAAGCAATATTCCTTATCATTCGATTGTTGTAGCTGCTTAGGTGCAGATCTGCACATCTCAATGAGTTCCTATGGAAAGTATCAGTATCCTTGATTTTTACAATATTATTTCTCATTTTTAGCATACAGAATTTCAGTCAACAGTCTGCTTGCTTGTTCCTATGCTACAAGCTTCTGGTGGCACATACTCAGCTTAATGACATGCTTGGTTCTCTTCCAGCAGATTATTAAAAAAAGTCTGATGAAAAAATCAGCTGTGTTTAAATAGCTATACAGTCCAATCAGACAGTTTGAGGGTTTTGGCTGTTTTTTTGTCTTACAGATCCTTATCAGGCAAATATACACATACACAGAGACAGTATTCAAAAGAGAGTTTAGTAATGTGTTTGTGCTTATGTTTCATGATCTGTCAAACACATTACAGTAGGTGCACTATTGTTGCTCTGTGTTATCATAACCAGGTTTATTCAAGAGAACAAGTGGCTTAGCTTAACACCAGTCACATAAGGTATGCATTGATTATTTCTTTTAAGAACGACTACTTAGAACTTTAACAAGGATGCATATATTCTTTAATAGTTGTCATCAATTTACTGTAAAAGTAGGAAGGTGGCTGATAAACCGCCAATTATCCTTCTTCCATGTGTTAAGTTATTGGTACGTACTTTTGGGGATCCTAACAACAGTGCTGGAGAAAGGACATCAAATGATGTTTAGAAATGTGATACACATTTTCATTTCACACTCCATCAGTTTTTACGACTAGAGCTCCATGAAATGTATGAGAATCTTTGGCTAACAGCCATTTCTGTTGAGGTGTAAAATAAGGATCACATATCTTTGAAAAAGTCTTCACATGACTAAATTAGATGTTGACCTTTTTCCAAAATATATTGTAAATACCCTTTTCCTCTACCCATCAATTAATTTTGAATTTCTGAACCCAATGTTGATGTGTTTCAACAGACATGTAATCAATACACATTTTTTTGAAACAGCTTTGTAGAGCAAAATAAACAGATTCATCCTTCCACTAAACTAGTACTGAAATACACTGAATTATATAAATACTGGTGTTAAATATTTTTCAATTCTAATAAGTAATTTCCTCATCTTGCACCCTGGAACAAGAAACAAGTGTATTATTGCCTTTACAGTCATTAAAGTAAAGCTATGGGCAGCATCAAAAACATATTTTAAATTCAGATTTCAGTAAGTCAGGAAAGATTAAAGCTTCATGCATACATAAAAGGGGACTATAAAATGCTAACACATACATAGCATGGAATCATTATGCTTGAACAGCTGCTGTTTTACCAGCGTAGTAAAGCAGAAAATGTATTTTGCTCACCTCTGTTAAACCAGAAACTTCTCCTTTTGCTAACGGTCTGGTGATGGATGCAGTGTAAACTCTGGCATCTGACACTGGTTGCCCTTTCATAAAATGTTTCCCAGCTTCATAAATATTCACTTCTACCATCTTACCCATTAACAGAGGATCCTTTGGCACAAGAACCTTTCAAATAAAGATAAAGACATAGTTACTAAATACTACAAAGGACATCAGTGTCTCCAGCTTCCACTCAGAAATCAGATTTTTGATAAACATCAGAGCAAATCCTAAAACTTTAAAATTTTAGTCACCAGCATAAACTGTAGCCCCCAACACACTTGACCAGTAGCATCTCCAGTTTCCATTCTTCAAGAGCTCTGCAGTGTTAGCTCGGCCCTTTTTGACTCCAGCTGATTCCGTGAGACGTATTTTTTGACTCATGAAAAAGTTGGGCCTGAGTTGCAGCATCTGAATCCAGACCCAAACAGTTCCCAAGGGCACTTGCACTACACAGTTCTAATAGGTTGCTGTAAAGATTACTATTTTCATAATTATCCCATTATACTTTTTTTTTTTTAAATGTTTTTGAGTCTGTAAATGCTTTAGGATAGAAATTATGCCCTTGTTTCTGTTTGAACAAGCCATTACTTTGCGCAGGTCCTTTGCAGCAGAGATGCATGATTAAAAAGGAATGCCTGTGGAAACACGAGTGGGTTTCCTGGGTCAGCAAGTAATACCACCCTTCCCTGAACTTTCACAATCATGATACCTAGACAGTCTCATAAGAACTTCACAAAAAGGATACTATATAACAGGTGTTCCTAGGTCATGCAAGTTCGAAAAGAAAGAGCCCAAGGTAAACACAGAGCCCAATGTACATTAGCAACATTTTTTTTTTCTGGAAGAATGAGTGGAATAAAAAGGCTCTAAAAATAGAGAAGCAGTTAAAAAAGAAAAGTGAAGCCGTTTCCCAATTAAACAATGAAAAATAGAATCACAGGAATTTATTTAATCACATTTACTTGAAGCTCATCCACACAAAAATGCAAGCTTTTCAAAGGTGATGAGCACCTCAAGATATTGAAATTAGGTAATTAAGGATCACTGGGCCTGTGACCTCTGTAAATCTTGGTATCCCTGTATGCAAAATGGCAGTAACTAAACGTAAATCCTCTGGGACAAATAGGAGTGCGAGACTGCTACTTAAGAAACAGGTTAAATGAAAATATCTGGGAAGTACTGTAAACAACCAAGCAGCCAGGCTTGGTGTACACTCCTACATTTTTAAGACGTAAGTATTTGTTAGAAAAAAATCCCCAACCATATTTCTAAGAAACAAAGTTACACCGACAGAAACCCTCATCTTGACTGTTTTTCTGGAAAAGCTCCCTTTGGTCAGCTCAGAACACTTTGTTCAATGAACTTAAACTGCATCACCAAAGCCTCCACAGGTGTGAGCTGCAGGTCCACCAGGACGCCTGCCAGTGTAGCTCTCACGATGGGGCTTTAATAGCAAGCTCTTTTAATACCAAAGAGCTTAATGAAGAGAAAATAAGTTTGATAACTATTTGAGTTAATGGAACATTACACCAGGACTCTGACCTTCAGCTCCTAAAGTATAACACAATATTTAGTGACTCAAGACTGGTTTTAAATTTACTATAATTAAAGTCACTGTTATTAAAGTTAGTCACAAGCACCAAGTCTTGTGTTTACCTGGGCAAACAGTAGGATATTATCTTTGTCAAACATCCCACAAGTAAAATTTTTAGGCAAAAGACATACATTTTAATAATGGAAAGTATTTCTTCCATAATAAAATGTAAAATTACTCCCTATGTTATTATTTGTATTTTATGTATTCTTTATCAGTCCCAGTCAGGAGTTGTATTAGGTGCTGTACAAACATGCCACAAAAAATCAACACTTCCTTTTGCACATATTGTTTTCCCTTTAATTAATGAAACTTTCATAAAACAAGCATTGAACACTAAAAAGTCCCAAGCAATTTCTTTTCATCTCTATATGGAAAACCATGTTCCTCAAATCTGACTGATAAGCTATAAAAGCATGAAACAGCAATATACAAGACTTAGACACAGGTTAAAGATGTAATGGAAGAAAAAAAGTGATTTATCAAAATTAAAAAAAAAGTGAACCAGATATCTAATAGAAACAGATATTTCAAGAGCACTAATGTTACTTATTACTAAGCAAAAATACAAAATAAACACTGTAACATAACATGTAGCCAGAAGAACACACTATTAGTGACTATATAAGCACAGCTATCATTAATAGCCTTTCCAGGTTTAGACAACTGAACAACCAAATGTAGCAAAAGCAAACTATGGACAGTTCAGTGAAAGAAAATGAAGAATAAGGCAAAGGAAAAACCAGAATTAAATCACGATGATTCAGAAAAGCCAGTTTTATTGGTTTTCATTAAGTCATCTGCTTTAGAGCAAAAATAATAATTTTGTGAAATAGATGCTGTATTTGGTTCCTAGCTCAAAGATATTGCTTCTGTGTGGAAAGAATTCATTTATAGAAAGTACATAGAAGTAAATACAACATATCAGGCTGAAGTTTCTGACCTTTCTTTTCTTTGATTCCCCCCCCAAAGTGCATTGCCTGAAAGGAATTTCTAAAAGATGTATGGAAATCATCGAGATTCACCTATTCAGAAAAGAATGCTTTGGAGACACAGAAATTAAAGCTACTGCAATAATGAACAGCTTCTTAAGCCATTAAAATAATGTTATTTAGACATATAGCATGTATAATCCTCATGCTGTATACTCAAAAGAGCTGCTGTATATTCCTTAACATTATGTCAGGTAAATTGTATTTACAACAGAGAAACCAAATAACTTGTAAACAACTCTTGATGGTCACAGCTTTCCTGGAAAGGTTTCTGACTTCTTTACTTTTTCCTTCCCCCCGCACCGTGGCACACTATGTTGCTGAGATTATCAGAAAGCAGTAATAAAACAAAGAAATATATCTTTTAAAATCTAACCATACCTGCTCATAGAAAGGATTGTGAGCAACATAGTAATTGGAATCAAAGGATTCTTCTGTTACCAGAACTCTCTGCCTCTCACCAACCTGGAAAATAAAAGACAAGAGATATGACTCAGAAAACAAAAATAATGAATTACACCCCAAAGAGAGCTGCAACTACAAACACACACTCTCAGCAGAAATAATTGAATTCGCTGAGGAAATTTTATGTCAGCAAGAAAGTGGGGCAGAGAAAGCCCTAGTTCAAACTGTTTATAAATGACAGGGTTAAGAGTTAGAACTGAGGACTAGAACTGTGGTATTATAATGGCTTAACATGAAAACCCAGTTCAGGAATATGAACTGGTTTTACTTATTAACACAATAACAAATAAAATGTCAGAGGTGCACAGAGTCTGCTACAGCTTCCTCCAACTAATGAAAAAACTCCCCTTCAGCATAGAATTCTGCAATCAGTCAGAGAGTAATCACCCCCCGCCCCAGCCCTATGACAAATAAAACAACTAGCAGCACCTGCGAGAAGCAGGAAACTGTAGCACACTGCACAACTTCTAGATGCCATCAAGCTCATCTATTTGCCTTCTTTTTTTAAAAAACGCCCTTGTTATTGACAATGATAGGGCATATCTTTATCCTTTCATGGTGATTTCACTAAGCTGTACTGAAGAGATCACATCCATTTCCACGACAGTGGAGTCAACACTGCATATTACAAATGAAGAAGAGATTTTAACAACTCACAGACACAGCGATACTAAAAGCCAAATAAACACTGGCCTAGGAAGCCCAGGGTTTCAATAATACCTCTCAACTTCCAAATGCCCGAAGTTTCAAGGAAGCACCAATTTGAGAATTGGATGGAAAACCCCAAGACAAATCAGTGGCATGTAGCTGCCAAGTAGATATGAACCAAAATCTGAATTTCCCCAAAATTCAAAATCCCCCACATAACACTTTTGAATTTGTCCACTACTGAGCTGTAAGCTGTATAATGAATTTTATAGCCTAATTTCTGCAAACCTTGCAGGATATTTAGTCTGAGCACATATCCTTTTTTTTTTTTTTTCCATCTAAATGTGCCCTGGATTATTTCCAAACTATTTGACAAATGCATTCTGCAAAATACAATTGTTTAGGAAGTTAAATTTACTCACTGTTTTTATTGCTGTCACTATTTTGAGAATCAAAAATGGTTTCACATTTTACTCCAAACTTTTTGTATCTGTGAGCAAAGCTGCGTTCAAGATCCTCTCCCCTCCCTGAAAGCCACCACATCCCAGTGGTAGCTGGTATGTAGAAGTTTTAAGGCCTCCATCATGAGGTCCATGTGAATTGTCAAGAAGATGCAGATCAGATAATAACGTTTTGATTCTTTAAGGTACAAGCGGCAAAAGATAAGATTTGGATTTTCTCTAACAGCCAACAGCAGAAAGAAGAACATGAAGAAAAAAGAACAGCAATATTACACCTACATTACAGTATGTATACAGGTGTTATTTTCTTTCAAGAAAATGGTTATTCAATTCAAATCCCCAGAGGAATTTTGCAAATACATGTCAAGAAGGCACTGGAGATAACTGTGCCAGTAATAAGATTACAGGGAACATTTTCCCTGAATGGAGGGGGTTTGTTGTTTCTGCACCATTTCAGACCATTGCTTTTAAAATCACAACTCCGTATGACACTGTAGTGCTACAGCAGAGAGTCTCAGATGTCACACAGTATTACGAAAAAGAGGAGGACAAAATGTTGGATAAGCAACACTCACCCTTGGGGAAACATGTTACCAGTAAAAGCACCAAGGCCAATCACTAATTCATGCCCTCGCATTGTGTTCATTATTTACCGTTATCGTAACTTAGCAAAACTGGCCTAAAGCAATACTGGGTCCGTAACTCATTCCACAACTGTCCTGTGGTTCCCTGGTTCTCTCTAGTCATACAGTTCTGCCTCCATCATCTCTATGAATCCTGCCTCTGCAGTAGTCTAAGGTATGTGTGTTATCTTCGTACTCTCAGGTGACAGAACGGCAAGCATGATATTAAAAAAAAATCAAATCAAAAGGAAGAAGAAGACACCACCTGTGTTTGATCATTTGATATAAGCAGTGATTCCTTCAGAGACACATTGCCAGTTTTTTTTATCTTTGCTTCCACGGGCAAAACCAGCTCAGGTTTCCATGTTTCAGTAGGTCAGACAGAGCTTCTGGGCTCAGAGTTTCCCAGGAATGTGAGGAAGACAAAATTTGTCACATAGCATCAAAACTGAGGCACTAAAACTGAGTACCAGAAGTGCAGAGGTGCTGAACAGCCCATACCAATTTACAATACATACATACGCTCACTAGACTAAGATGGCACACTGTAAGGAGTGCAGGTAAACCCAGTCATGGTTCATTTGCTCAAGTTATTGGACTTGTAGCATTGGCCAAGGCTGAGCTCAGACAGAAAAACAATATTCAGCTATTACAGACTCTTTTGCCATAACAACAGAAAGTTCAATTTAATGAGTTATGCCATTGGGTATTCATGATCTACAAGACTAATTGGCTACATGCATTTGTAAGACACAAAATTACTATCTATCCTGCATCCAAGTATAATTAAGAAGAAATGTAAGTATGCAGAATGCAGCTTTGGTATTGAAATTTGTTCAAGAAGTAGAATATGTCATCATTTCTGCAATTATTCCCCTGAGATCTCTAAGTGCCTAAGTTTCACCTCTCTCAGAAAGAATTTAAATATGCAGAAACCAGACATGATATCTAATAACAGTCATAATTATAATAACCTTTGATGATTTTTTTCAGGCATGTGCCAGCACAGGTAATTCAGTATCTTATTTTTATTCCTATTCTTTCATCTGCTTCCATAGGTATGCATGAGTTCCAGCTCTCAGTGAACTACAATTCTGACAAAGCATTGGGAACTGAGGAACATCAGCCCTGGCATCTCACTTTGGAAGGATTCCTATAGAGCCAGGATTTTTTTTTTCTTTATGGAGGAGAGCATGAAAATAAGAATGAATGACAGCAAAATCTTGCCTGGCAACCTCCTCCCTCCCAAGACAGACTGGTCACATCATTTACACAAGGAGAATTTGGTTTTTGTTGAAAATAATGCAACAAGCGCTGCAATGGTTAGTTTCTAAATCTCAGCATTAGCAACCAAATCACTTATGAACTTTTATATCATTTTCATTTATCCTACAGGAAATTCTGATATGATAATTCCATAGCTCAGTTTTTCCTTTAACAAATACCATAAAAAAGCAGTTTTTCCAGCTGGCTGATTTTCTAAAATAAATGAACGGTAAGAAATGTCAAACATTCTTCTTGGATGAAGTCAAATTAGGTTTGTTTTTTTAAACCAAAACTGACTGAATCACATAAAAGACTCATTTTTAAATTCTACAGTAGTATGGGTGCAAAAGATGGGTTGTGTTTACATGCTTTGATAGAATATTGCTACTGAATATCAACAATGGCTTACTGTAATTATACTCAGATAATGTATGCTCCTAATGCATTTTTTTGGGTTTTTTTTTGTTAATGAAAACTGTAATTGTTCCAGTTTGATTCATTACTTTTTACAGCCGGGGCATGTGGAGCATGATCCTTCTCGCCATTTTCTTATTTTTCTTTTATCTGTATTTTGCTACTTTTTTAAGAGACTTTGGCTGAAAAAGAAAAATATATATATTAATAACTACTGTATTTCTGTACTTCTCCCACAGAAGGCACACTGCACATACATCCATTTCCACTCATTCAAAGACAGTTGCCAAAGCCTCCCTTCAGGTTGACTTCAATTCATAGTGGAATCAATGAGCACCTTGGATTCTGACTCCTGGAAGCCACACAAAATGCTGCTTTCCTTTACTTGTTATTTAAATACATCATAAAGCATGCAATTAAAAAAAATACACTGTCACAATTTACGGGTGTATATTTTAGTAGATTATTCTGATGTACAGAATATTTCTGGTAAACATGTGTATCTTGACCTTTACAAAGTTCAAGCAACAGCAATTTACAAAGTGTTCATTCTACCCCAGTTTTGGTATACTTCTCTCCTGGTCTTTCAGTTGTGGTCTAGTTATTTAAAAAAAATTTTAATAATTATGTAGATAATGTGTCCTTCCCTATAAAGCAGAGAAGAACTGCTGGACCTACTTTTTCTGAATCACATTAATCCTTCTGTAATTAGAACCAAGATTTCTTGAAAATGATAATTATGCATGCTCTAAGCCTTCTATTTATACACTGTAGGTGTTTTTTTTTTCCTCCTGAGAGATGAGTCTAGGTGTTCCACAACCTCCATGTTAAAAAGACAAAGTTTGTAGATACTTATGACATGGTCCCATTTTGGTAATAGCAGAACACATCTCTTTCCAAATCCTCCTTTGTGGTGCTTTTTTTCTGCTGTTCAGGGCTGCTCCTTCAACACTGAGGGTGTATACACATCTCCCTTTCTGAAGGTAATACTGGTGACAAAGAATGGACGTGTCAGTTTTTCGACAGAGTTGTTGGGGTTTTAAACGCAGAGATTGGAAAGCAGCAACATTAAAACAGTTCAGTTCCTGAGCAAGGCAATTTTTATGCCAGGATAAAAATACTTTCCTAACATACAGCATAGACAGTTCCCACTTTACTAGGGCTTAAGCTACCACTGCTGTCCAATGCCAGATGGGTGCCGCCTTTTCATTATGTTATGTTTAGTACATAGCCCTGTATGGAGATGCAGCAGAGTGATGTTAATATTTAGAGACCTGTATACTTTACATCATCCAAGCATCAATCAAATAAATCTTTACAACAAGTCTGGCCCATTTTACACCCAAGGAAAGAGCGAACTTGACCACTGCAGGGGTGTGGAGTGAGCAGCAGAACTCGCCAAACGGATTTCATGTATTCCTGCTTCTTCCTCCCAAACCCAGACAATGCCGACTCAGTCCTACAACGCCGCTAATTAGCAAGGAAAAGAAAATTCTCCAGCTCTTACACATATCACAGAGCTAAGTAGGAACTCCAAATAAATCTCTTAAAAGACAGTGGATATTACAAGTCCTGCTATCTGCCTCAGACTGTTTTTTATTTACGTCCAGTGCGGTTCAATTTTACCACTTCACACTTGCTATGAGTCAGTGCTTTTCCCAGACTTGCAATGCTCAGTTTTTTTGCAGCCTTGGAAACAGCACTGGGTGGTCATCTTTGCACACAGGAAAGTACTTAGCGCTTAAGTAGAGAACTCCAGAATACCAAGTGAAAAGCAGCCAACATTCATCAAGGTGACTTGTTTCACTGTCAACCAATACAGCTGACTTTGTCAAACCACCACTATTAAACTGCCCAGCTTTAAACAAAAATGCAGAAATTTTCCTTTAGAAGGATTACATAAATAGTGTGATTTATAAAATAATATCTAAGCAAACTGCCTTTTTGTTGTGTTTTAATCACACATGCTTCAGACATACCGCTCTTTCCACAGTATCGTTCAAGAATTCAAAATGGACACAGGGAACTTGATGCACACAGGACAAACTCAACCCTTTTCCAGGCTGGCTTGAGGCTGTGCAAGCAGGAAGGAAGGACTAGCTATAAATTAAAGACAGCCAGTTCTAACAGTACACAATCAACATAATAAAAAAAGGGCTTTAGACCTTCAGCAGCAGGCAATACTGCGCGTTAAAAGCAAGTGAACACCTTTTCTTTCTGTTCCCTTATGAATTTGTTGGCACAGCTATGGGGGAGGGAAAAGGTAGGGAGAGAAGGAGGTGAGAGATGGAAGTAGACTGCTTCTGCTTTCTTGGCCCATTGCTCATGCTTCAGGGTAAATAGATCCTTTCTATTACTGTGCACCTGCATCTGACTGCTTCATTTTGATTTGGTCTCCTGCTGTGAAACTGTAGCTTCTTCCAGCACATACAAACCCTGCCATGCAGCTCAGATGAAAATTACATTCAGACGTGCGAGCGGTGACCTAAAAATGACAACTGGTGCTCAAAATATCTGATTCATTTTCTCTCATTTGGCTTTTTGCTTGTCTCTCCTTTTCATTGCCTAGAAAAGGGGTAATAAAAATAGCATGTTGACAACTCTGTCATATTATCTTTCTGAATTTTATTAGCTGTGTACAATATTAGAAAAGGAAAATAAGTTTTCTGAAATGGGAGATATATACTGCCTCTTAAAGCAGTCTCTCTTGCTTGGATCTTTCTGTTGTAAACCTGAGCTTAAGCAGTAAACGCCAAGAATGAAATGGCAGAATTGGGTTTTATTCTGTGTCTGGCACAGCATTGCTAAGGCACTGTAAGGCTGTTTCCTTATGCTCTCTGAAATTCTGTTTCCACATGCGCAAAATCCAATTCTGATTTTTACACAGCTCACAGAGTAGTGACCATAAAGCTGGGCAAGTTGCTATAGCAATATAAAATACTATATTCAGAGCCAGTCTTCGGGACTATCATATAGCCCGAGCACTCAGGCAAATGCCTTAAAGTAATATTGGCAAAAGCCTCTTCCCTCTTTTTTTTTTTTTTTTTCAGATGATCTAACAAACCCCATGAAACTGTGTCAAGTATCTACAGAAAAAGTCTAAATGAAAAGATCAGTCCAAAACAGGAACAAGAAACATCTGAGAAGGTAAAGTATGTTTAAGGTTTTCCTTTCATAACCACAACAGTCCACAAACAAAACAAAAATCAGTCTGCCCTTAAAGAAACTTGACATTTAAAGTGTAACTATAAGAAACTATACTATTAATGTTGATCTTCTAGAATGGAAGATGGATTTTAGAGGAACCTTTTGAAAATATTTGCAACTTCCAGCCAATTTGGCAATCACATGGATTCTGGTGGCATGAATAAACAAATTTGGGTTCTTTAAATTTTATTTTGCCTTTTTTTAAGCTAAGCCTGTGGTGAAGTGAGGCTACCTGGCTTAAAAATATGATGGTCTTTGTTAGGAAAGGCTATCCTTTCAGCTTCTTCTGTGAAATTATTTAAAATTACTTAAGATTGGCTGTTTTTGTTGGAAGCAATTCCTTAAGATACACTGCATATTTCCAAGTGATTTAAGCACAATATGAAGTAGTAGTTGCTAAGGCAACAATATGCAATTCCTGTTTCAGTGATCTCTTTTAACAGCTGCATAAGCCCAGACAAGTATCAGTTATACGAGAATTTATAAATCATCTTAGTAAATACCCTATCAAATAACTTCTCCAGAAATTACTTTAGGAACTTGCAATACCAATCTGTTTTCTCAGACTAAAGTCTTGTCTGCTCTATGGAAAGAAAACCGTTCAGCAGTGGCTCTGTCAGAAGGGCGCTGATGTAGCACAGATCCATGTCATACTGTGTTCAGCACAGATTCAGCATCACCAGCTGTTGGAGAGAATTGCCAATGATAATAAAAAGCCCTAATGTAAGTGTAACTTCAGTAAATCACAGGCAGAATGGCACCTTCCTTCCTCACAGATGGGATAAAGTAAGAAAAACTTGGGAGTAGGTGAAAATTCTGGATGCAAGAACACAGAAGACAAACTGAAGACAGCATCGATACAGGTCAGTGGTCAACACCATCTTCCCCGACATCATACTGCAATCCTTGCGGCAAGTCTGGATGCTCTTGGAATACATCTATAGCCTGATATTTTTTAATCTCACACACCAAAAAGACTATTCCAAAAAGTTGGGCTTGTCTCCAAAATACAAATGTAATTTTTCTGCTCATCCTACAACTGAAGCAAATGTGCTCTGTTCATGTCATCTGGGAACAAAGGAAGAGCAGATGGGACAAAACAGAAAAAACAAACATCCGAAGTGACCCCGTAGGCAAACACAAACCCAACTCTTACCCAAAATCCACCAGAAGCTGTATTAATACATTTAACAACACACAAAATATGTAACATAACATTGTTGCAAGTTAATTAACATAGAATATAAAATGGTGGCACTAACTCAAAGAGTTAAAAACCTGGATATAAATATGTATCAGTTTTCTTTTCAAAAGAATAATAAAACTCAATTTGCATACCTGAATCACAGGCTACTAACAAAAGCATCTGAACATTGTCAGAAGCTGATAATGTTAATGAGGATAGCATAATTATATTATTTCCTTTTATTTTGAAGGTAGCCAATGTATGATCAAAAATTACGCACTTCAGGGGTTTTCTTCAATCCAAAGTAAGGTAAGACCCTAGAACTGCTGACACTTCTGGAGGCATAGAGCTGAATGACAAATCACATCAAGGGCTTACAGAGGGACCAAAGAGAATGATTCATTAAAGAGTGATAAATGTAGTGGGACTTCATGTTGTTCAGAATTTAATAGTCACTACTGTCAAACTAGTTGTGATACATTTTACTATTTGTAAGCAGTAGGCCGATCATTTGCATATGTAAAAGGTAACCCAAAGCTGCATCTCTTTAGTGGCATACTGCAATAATAATTCTGACCAATTCCCTATTATCCATTACAAGAATTTAACAGACATCAGCTCAAGAAAATTGAAAGATAAATCACTTTTGTTCTGGAGGAAAAAGAAACAAAGTGACTATGGACTAAGTTTTTCTTTCTTATGTCTTCTTTGCTATGTATAAAGTTACCGTAGAAATCTCAATTGTGTGCTGTTGTATATGGCTCAGCACACCACCTTTTGCGTGCCATCAGAAATACATCAAATTAAAGGCCTCACTACTTCCTATTTTCTCTTCAACACCTAAACTACTGTGTGCAATGTTCTCCTCCATAAAAGTCCTTATCTAGCCCAGATAATAAGAAATACTTAAAAACTGGAAGACACTAGGGGATTCTACAATCTTTCAAACTGAGCAGCGACATCCTAGGTTGTAGTTGAATTTTAATGAGACAAAATTGAAAGAAGTTGTACAATTTAATTGCAAGTGAAATTAGTTATTGAGATGGATCAACAAGTAAAATGTTACAATCTCTAATGCAGGTGTTAAGACCATATTATAAAGCCTTCTGAAAAATTAGCTTTTACTAAAAAACTACAGCTGATGTTGATATTGTGGCTGCAGCTCTGCACATACAACTTCACTAATCAGACTATTATGTTCTCACCTAGCAGGTTTTAAATTCGAAGTGTATCAGTTACATTATCAATAACACAAATACAATCGTTGGGATACATCCACTGAAGAATGCAGTAGCTAGGCAGGCCTGAAACTGCTTATGGCACAAAGCTTTTGCTAACACAAGAGCAACAGAAAAAAAGATTCTTCAATAACTGTGTGACAGGTCTTTTTAACCCTCTGTGTGGCTATGGCAAGAGGAACGATTAGACACAAGCTTTAAGTGCCTTCAGTGTACATGAAAGTGGGGATTCAGAGGGAGCTTCACACATTGCTCAACAGCCTTGAATAGTAAAGAAAGGAGCGGCTCTGCCTGTCTTCACAGTCTTTGCCGACGATCCTCAAAGGAGGTTGATGGCTGTGAAACAGGGCTTCAAAAATAAAGGATCTTCTTTCTTATGCCTCTGTGACAAAAGCCCGCATATACAAATAGAATGTGCCATGTAAATATAACAATTCTCCAAAGAAAAAGTATTATTGCAAATTTCTATTTACAGTCATTCCCTTTGGTAAGTAACCTGGAATTAATCACAGTCAAAATTCATAAAATTCATAAAATCTGAGGCAGAGGAAAAAAATCACAATTCATTAAAAGAAATGTATTAATGAATGGGGCACACTAGGCAGAAATCACTGTTGTACTCCCATAACTTCCATCAATCCTGTATTCTAATGTTTGAGAAATTTTGTTTAAATATTTACAATTGCAGAAATTTAAAACAAAAGGAAAAGGTCTATGTAATTGCTTCCCGCCCCCCCCCCCCCCTTATTTTTAAGATCCTCTGTTCTTTATTAAATATTACAAAAGAATGAAAGCCATAATTTCTTCCTATTTATGTTTGGACAAAGCTGATATTGCCAGAACTGAATGTCAATATTTTAGGATAAATTTTAAACATTCTACGCTCCTGACTTGATTAGTGGTTGAAATAAGAAAATGGCGATAACAGGACTGGGCACCACAAAGGCTTCACACCAGTTTTGTGGAATTAAAGGGCAAACCCCACCAACCCTCATCACCATCACCAGTGAGTTCAGTAAATCATGTAATGTCGCCAGCTTCAGATGCAGGGTCAACATGTTTCCATGTTGTGAGGGATATGGTAAATTTACTGCTTTGGATACCAAAGATCAGAGATCAAATTTCTTCGGTATTGTTTGAAGCAACGTGATCAACTATGAGCATTTGCACAGTTTCTACCACCCAGGGGCACACTCAGGGATGTTCCCCACCTGATGAGAGAGGAAAGGAAGCTCTGCTGACTCCAGATTGGTTTTAGTGGGTTGGGCTGGTAGCCAATAGCAAGAGGGCATCACAGCCGCTGACAGGACTTCTGAGGCGAGGTGGTGAGAAGAACCCATGCCATGCTTTAGAAGCCATTGTAACAGCCCCTTGAACTCAGCAGATGTTGCTGACCACCACACGCTCCAGGATAACTTTTTGCAACTTTGATCCTTTTTATGCAATTAGGCAGGGTGATCTCTTTCCCTAGCTCTCCTGTTTCTTGCATCATTATTTAAACTACATAGGCATAGTACATGAGTATTTATTATTTGTGTATTTTATCATTAATAAGTACGCCTGTCACAAGTGTTAGAAAAGGTAGTATCAACATGAAAATGGCTTATGGCTTGGAAAGCCTACATTTCTAGAACAGCCTTAGAATTCTATATGAGTATAAATAATAAAACAGATAACTTCTGACTCTTAATATACTTGGTTCAAAGCCTATTATTAAATGAAGAGTCTCCTTGCCTAAAGAAGTCATGGAATAACAATTTTTGCCCAAACAAACAGAAACTCCACTCAACCTTCAAACCAACATTATAACTGTGATTATCAGCAGGTTCATAATTAATTCAGCATAAAGTTGGGCATATCCTTATATTGCTTTTTTTATTCATTTTCAATATCATAGATTAAAACAGCTTACAGACATGTTTGCCAAAAAACCCTGTCATTTTATATAGTGGATTTTGCTATATTCAATTATGCTTGAATGCCAGTAGTGCTTTTGCTATATTGTTAGAGGAATACTGTTAATCTCTGAAGAGTGCTTCTGATAAAGGAAATAACCACCATTTCATCTGTTATATATAATCAAAGACAGAATTTCTTCAGGTAGTATAACTGGTCATGTTTGTACTTGAAGCACTTTGAAAACACGTTTTTAAACTGTCATAAAAATTTTGACCATTCCATAAATTCATCAACTATTTCTCCAAATTCCTTTAAGCTACAATGCAGGTAGATAAGCCAGAGTATGGGCCACAAGCGATCTGAACTTCCTTCTAAAGGCAAAGAAATGCTCGCAAACCAAGAACTCAGCCAAGGTTTGTCCCAGGTTCTTAATTTCCTTTTATCAAGGCCAGATGGCAAGGCAAGCAATAAAAAGGCTCATTACTGCTTGTACCTTGCAATCCTCATACATCAGGAGCCTGAAAGTGCCTGCTGGAGTCCAGTGTTTACCAAAGGCAGTAACAAGTGGGACTCCCTAAAAGAAAACAAGGGACATAATACAGGGGTAAGGAAGGTGGGGGGACCTGGTAGGTCAGATAGTAATTTCTCTGTCGTATAAAGAGTCCGTTGCTAAGAAGGGGCCTTTAGGACTCATAGGTTTACCTTTTTAGATGGTTGGTACTGGTAATAATCGCTCACAGTTGATATTCCCTCTGCTCCAGGGTTGAAGAAGAGGTAATGCCTCACTTTCTAGGAAATTATTCATGACCCAGCTTCAGTGAAGAAGAGGTTAGCCTCTCAGAGAGGCTGAGTTATGTGATCCAAACTCAAGAGAGCATGAAATAAATGCAGAACCTGGGAGACAGGATATGCCATTTCATTTACACAAAGAGAAAGGAGATAGAACAGGGAAAGAAGGCGGCAACACAAAATCTGTTTATGAAAGAAGCACATCAAGGAGAACAGAGTATCTGGAAGGGCTTCTTTGTAAAATACAGATCAAATAGCATTATCTGCTGATACTTCAGGTTTCTCATGCATCAAGTATAAATTATTGCATGGAAGAGAACACACTTTCCAAATCTGTTTACTGGAGAGAGCCAGGCAGAGCTAGCTGCACAGCTCTCAGAGAGAACCAGCTTTAGGCCTTGTCACATCAATGATTTATAGGGTGACACTAGGGAAATCAATTAAGTTCTCTGCGCGCCCCAGTTTTCCCATCTGTAAAATAGGGGCAATCTGTTATTCAAGCAGAGTGCTTTTCCATTTTATAGCCTTTCTTCTTGTGCTTGGGCGTTCATCATTTTGCTAGTTTCTACACTAGCAAAAATATTAACCTTATGTGGATATATTTTGTATTTTAGCATTAGAACACACCTGTTCT
Source organism: Patagioenas fasciata (assembly GCF_037038585.1). Taxonomy (NCBI): domain Eukaryota; kingdom Metazoa; phylum Chordata; class Aves; order Columbiformes; family Columbidae; genus Patagioenas; species Patagioenas fasciata. The sequence goes on along the minus strand of NC_092521.1, from coordinate 99,276,092 downwards.
TCATTAATTTTAACCGTTTTGTTCTTGATAACTTCATAAGTAATACTATATTTTTAGCAGCAATATGAAAAACATGGCACACAATGTGAAGGGAACATCCATTTTTCCTAAAATACAGATCCTTGAAGAAGCTATTAAGGAAACCCCATAGCAGGCACCGACAGAAAATCCAAAGATAATGAAGTCAGGGAACTGTGGAAGACTGCTCTTTATTTTCACTTTAGATTGTTTAACAGTTTTGCTGCATTTTACCATTCACCGCTTAAAGATTCTTTGAAAAAAAAACACATAGAAAAAATATAATTGCCAGAATACAATCTACTCCCCTAAAGCATCATGGAAAAAACACACAGTTGTCCTTGGGCTACTTGTTTCATAGATTTTCCTTCTGTGTTCTCTGGTGTCCAAAGATTAAGAAATTTTCAAGTCAGCAGGAACATCTGAATAAACACCTTGCTGAGGTTTTAGCTTGGAAAAGGAAAACCAGTCTGAGGCAGTGGTAGTCTTCCTATTCCTATAAACAGATTTAAAATACACAGGCCACTTGGATATACGCAGACCACAGTTGCCTTCATCTTTATACTACAATACACTGCTTAAAAAATTTACCCTTTTGTCCGTAGAGGCAATAATACACTAAACTTGTAAAGTGGGAAGAAAACAGCTAAGGAAATGTTTTAAAATAGGGTTTCTCTACCAGTATCAAATTATGCACTGTCTTCTTAGGAGGAGGCCGGTGCGAATGAGATTGGCAGATAAGGTAATAAGGATTTTTTTCTGTCCTTGCCACCTGAGCCCTCTCTTACACTGTGACTTGCATGAAGGATAATGATATAAATGTGAGGCCATCAGAGTCCGACTCCAGCCCTTCCATGGTTTTGAAATTTCAACAGCCAGGTTCTTCAATTGTGGGAGGACTGGGAGATAAATTTAATGTGTTTAGATACTTGTCTTACCATTGCAGTTGTAATCTTCTTTCCCAGGACACACCAGCTGCCTTGGGCATTAGAAAGAAAACGATTATTCTGCTATGCATGGAGTGGTGCACAGGACATTGGTTGAAAATAAAGAGAAATGATGGTATAGCAAACATCAGTTTGTGGTTATGTTGAATTCTTGGCAAATGGCAGATGACTTTGAACTGGCAAATCCTTTTATCGTTGCAGTTTTACAGTAATCTCAAATCTCTCCTTTATCTGTTTCTTTTTTTTTTTTTTTTTGGCTTGTTTAACACAGAGACTGATGATCAGTGAAGCAAAAGATTTAGTTTGAAGGTGTCAGCTAATATCTACAACAGAGCTGTCATTGCTCTTCAAACTGGCTTTACAGATAAGAGTTGGCTGCTCACCGGGTGGCCACAACAATATTATTCAAGAAAATATCTTCAAGTGTTCATATTGGCAACTGGGCTACAGTATACCATGCAACTGTCCAAAAATGTTATCTACAGTCAGTGAGAGGTTAACAGTAAATATGCACACTTTGTAGTATATGAGATATTATTGCAGGAGAACACTGGTTGGGTGGTCTGATTTAGACAAACTGAATCCAGTCATGTATCATGGAGCTATTTTCTTTTTTTTGTTGTTTTGCTTTTTTTGTCTTTAGCACAGATAATCCTTTTAGCTTTGTTGAATATAAGGTACTTTCTGTTTTAAATCCCATGGCACTGTATTTTCAAAGGGAAGTAACAAATCTCTAATCTTTGTAGACTTCCATTTACTTGATTTAGCCCCCTTGACTCCAGCCCTTCTTCCACAGGTTGGTCTTTTCACAAACTTCTGTGTCTTCTCCTTGAGTAAAGCACTATGAAACGTGGCTGCAGCTCATTCACACAGTGCAGCTTTATATACCAGCAGCAGGGTAAATTATAGACAAGCGAAATGAGTCTTGAATGCATTCTGGAGACTGCAAGTATGTAGTTGACCTGGTGACACTATGTGGCCGTCAACAGCTCGTGGTTACAGTGACACCGTGTTGCACTTCTGACTGCTCCAACCCAGCACTCTCTGCTCTAAGATCTGCACTAAAAGTCACCAATTATCTCTGGGCTCACTGTTAAATGAAGTTCTTAAAGTACCATATTCTCATTCTTGTGTGTATTATTGAAATAACAGACCACACAGTAAAACTGAGCTCACATTAGCCATCTAAGTGTCAGTAACATTTTGTCACTTGGGATGAGATGGGATAAGATATCTCAAGTAACAACAGCCAATGTTTTCACAAAACCAGCCTAAATCAAGATCAAAGCAGCACCTACTTGTTTTCACTCCTCTCATTGTTTGAAACTGATTTCTATTTGTTGTGCATTTGCTTGAGGCAGTTAAAAATAAATTATCAGTTTAAATAAACAATTTCAAAAGAAAAACAGGTAGAAAGACAGCCTCAATAGTCAGAACTCAAACACATTCTGAAAAGAATTTCAGTAAATACATAGTAAACTCCACAGAATTTAAATTCATTTTAATTTTATGATAGACTGATGAAAAATCAGCAACCTTCCTGAGAATTATTTTCTTTAGAGATCATATTTGTTGTAAGGAAGGTGTATGATACAGACAGGAAAACAGAAAGCACATACAACATTCTCACTAGGAAACAGTAAGATTGGAGTGGTAAGACTGTTGTGTCTTTCAGTATTTTACATTGCATACACCTGACATTTGGATTACATAGCAAATATTCATGACCATGAGTTTACCCAAGAGGAATCTATTTAAAAACAGAAGGACATCCTATACAATTATTTGATTTTAAGAATGTTGGATTTCTCAGTACAAGCGTCCCAGAGCCGCACATAAGCTCTACACATGGATGCAATGGCAATAAATCAGACACAAAAATGTGACACTCAAAACCAGACAGATTGCTTCTTTACAAAATGTAATACCATGTATTTCCCTGCTTTCCTAGAATTCCACTGACAACTTAAAGCTTTTAGAATAATGGGTTTCACACCTTGAACACATGCCGCAGAAGGCTGAGGGAGGCACTGCACGCGATTTATTATATAGGCTGGAAACCTAAACATTTGGTTGCATCATATGAAAGAAACACATGTTCAGCAGCTCCATCTGACACTTCCACACATATTTCACAGGATTTCTTCAGCTTCCTCATGATTTCAGTCTACATTTAGTTCATTACTAAGTCCTGCAATTGCAGAACTAAAATTAATCAGAATCCCATTTAGTTTCTGAAGAGCACTCAAAAGTCTATGATTTTAAATTAATTTATGCAAAGAGAAAAGATCTTGTCTTTGTAAGTAGAATTCCAAGCCATATAAATCGAAAGTAAAGCTTTAAACCCGTAATGACCCCTTTTCCATCCAGTCTTAAATGGAATAATTAAGCAATAACTTCCATTCCACTTAAGTACATGCAGCAGTGACGGGTGTCTGCCTGCTGACTAAGCGCTGAAGCATTTAATTGACCTGTGGGAGATGATTACCGCACGTACAGTCACACAGCATAGAAGCTATCTACCTTCTGCTAGAAGAAATCTTTCAAAGTAATTAATAATTTTGGTAATTTAAAAAATCATGTGTAACTATTCACTATGAAGAGACTTAAGGTGCAGTCAGCAAGCCTGCTACAGATGTTTAAAGATAGTAAAATCTGTAGGTGTACTCACTTTGGATGCAAATTTGACTATTCAGAGTAACAGGACAAAAATGAGTCTTTGGCCGAGGGTTCAGCTCAGAACTCGTGAGTTACCTCTGGATTTTCCTGGAGAGATCGATGATAAGGCATCTCACACTGCCTTTGTGACAATCTGGTATTTGCTAGTTATATCCTAGTAGCAGTGCTAAGAAACTTGCTACGTAAATTGGGTACACAAAGTGAAATTCATAAAATTGCAAACAGAATACATGCTGTTTCAGATACCCTTCATAGTTACATACAAGAATGGACCAGTGCTATTAAGAGAAAAGGCAGTCTTCTTGAAGCATGTTAAAAGTAATGAGACTGCTGAGCATACAGAGAGAATATGCTCTCTATAGATAATGTAGTATAAATGTATTTGCTTTGGTCAATCTCCACTGCAAACTCAAAGTGGATATTGCTGGAAAAAAAGAAAGAAAAAAAAAGAAAAGAGTTTTCTGCAAAAAAAGTCCAGATGTGTGAGAAGAAGGAATTTAGGAGACATTTGTTTGGAAGTTCCCTTCTGTTCAAAGGACAGCAAAATAAATTCATTTTAAGTATTGTGCCCATTGCTTCTTATTACTAGATACTGCCTCCAGTACAGGGAGCAAAAGCAGTTGCATGTTTTGTTAGCATCTCAGTGCTCACATGACACTGAAATAATCCTCAGCTATAAATTTAAAAACACCCAAGAAAAAAGAAAAAAAAACAAAACTGGACTGTTAGGAATAATGGAGACTTTAGATAGATAATTGTCCTGTAAGAAGTACTTGAAAATTATGACTTGTAAAAAATTCACAATTAAATATCCAGTCACAATCATGGAGTGCTTAGCATATTAGAAAACTAATACTATTTGGTTTTCTACCTAATAATCATCTAAAAATTATCAAATTCTAAAACATCTTGGAAGTGAGGTGAAAACTTGGTAGTAATTTTCAAAAAAGCAAGCTGCTCCTATAAAACAGTCTCGTCTAAACTAAACTTTCCTCTTAAAATAGCTGAAAAAAGATGCAAAGGTCACTGAAAACCCAGTTCAACTGTCCTCAAGGGACTGCCTATCCCTTGTCACTAATGCAGACCTACAGATGGAAATTGATCATCACAAACAGTTGCTTAACCGATAACACCACACGGACTTGGTGGAATTCAGATTATCAGAAGTCATGCCTTACAGAAATGAGTGTGCTCCACCAGAAAAGCAAGCTTAGCAGCCAATTGTTTTCTTTTGACTAAGGAGTGGGATGTGGAAGGGAGGGCTATAGTGGGTACGTTTGCTTGTTGTAGTTTTGTTGTTGTTGTTTGTTTGTTTGTTTTTTTAACAACTATCAAAAATTGGAGGGTAAAAGAAAAGCCATAAGTACAATAAATACTTGTTTGTAAAGCACTTTTTTATTGCACAAGTTTTCCTTGAATGAGATTTTGTATATATCTTTTCAGGACAAGAATATTGGCTTGTCCTGCTAATGGAAGGAGAATTGTTTATAAGACCCAAGCTGCAACATCTCAGGTTTGTTGGAAGCTTCAGATGGAAAACTTCAGCTATCAGTTACATGTCCATCTTTATTTAATATATTCATACATGGTCTGGAAAGGGGAATAAATAATATAGCACTGAAATTCACAGGGGAATTAAAATGGAGGGGATATGCAAACACTAGTAAGAGAAAACAAATTGAACTATGTACAGAAAAACAAGATCCCTGTTCTGAAAACATCAACTAATCTATTTTGAAAAATGTAATCTGAAACACAGATGCTCTCTGGGAAACTTGGAAAGCAACAATGCTGAAGAAGATTGTTGGGAGAACAGAACACTGGACATGAATTAGGAACATGATACAGTACTGGAAAATAACACAGGCCTACATTATTTCAGAATAAATACACATAGCATTTATATAATGAATATGGCACTGAGCCCTTGAGCCTAAACATTCCTTCAGACCCCTGGAAAAAAAAAAAATGTTGTATTTTCTTACCAAAACTACTATGACTATCTCACCCCCTTCTTTTTAAAAGCTTTACTAAACTAGAAAGGCCTGCAATTTTCTAAGACTTATTTTGATTGTATTGAAAATGCACAGAAAAATGGACAATCAGATGTGAGCAATGTTCTGCTTTGTGGTCAATGGACCTGGACCATGCTTTCCCTTCTACACATAAAATTAATGAACAAGTTTGGAATTCTGAGAACAATTCACATCTGGAGATGACAAGCAAAGAGAGATCACAGCACTGATAAAGACAAGGAAAAAGAGTGAGAAGTAATGAGGCTGCAGAGCACCTTTGGAATATACAGGAGGGCAAAATCACCTGTCAAGGAACCTCAGTGTACAGGTCAGGTAAAATCAGATTACTCAAAATATTAGAAAAAAGGTCAGTGCCACACGAACCTTCATTATTGCATGATACACCACATAGAAATAATTTTTTCCATCTGTAGCTTCATTGTAGGATTGTTTAGTTTGAATAGGAATGACATTTTAAAAAAAAAAAAGTTCTTCTCAGCATGCATTGTAGAATTTTCTTAAAATTACTACTACTTTGGTTACCCCTAATGTGGGTTTCTTCTGCAGCACATCATAGCTCTGTATGCCAGGTAGTGACGATGCCCCTGACAAAAGAATGTCCAATATCATCTTGAAAATCATGTAATTGGATTATATATTTTAAAGTGAAACCTTTTTTTTTTTCTTTCTCTGTTCAGTGCCATCAACTTCAACCAAGTTGCTTAGTACCTGATGCCTGTCTACCATTCCTTCTGCTTGAATTAGAAGTCTACTTGTCTTTTTTTTTTTTTTTTAACCAAAATAACTTTTCTTTCTTACACTCAAGGGACACTAGATGCAATTGTTTTCATCTCCATTGGACTCTGTGTAATAATGGCGTGAATTCTGCAGAAAATACCAGTTTGTTATCCAATCTGTATGGTATCTGGAAACACTTATGTAGCAGTGATCAGAAAAAGATCTCAGAATTCTCTCCAAAAGAAAACTAGCAAAGGTTATTTTACATAGCATTAATTTTTATCACCCTTAACTTGATTGCAAGAGTTTATGTTGAAAAGAATCAAATTCACTTAGCACGATTCTCAGAATTCATTCAGGTGAGAAATGGATGCTTAATCCCCAAACATTTTGATCTCTCTTGCTTAGCTTTGCAATTTATGTGGAGTGGAAAATGTCAAAAAAACTACACTATCATGTTTAAATAAGAAGCAATATCTTTTAATAACATTGCTTCACTTTTAACTTTAGCTTTCAAAGAAATAATCATAAATGAGGCTTGTTCTGAGTTTGCATTGCACATAGAGTTTTTCAGGCAGTACTGGTTCATATTCTCTGATGTGCTCTGAATATACTGTTGGATGACAGGAGCTTTATAAGTTGTCCATCAACCAAAATGTTCCAACTTTTAGATCATATATTCTTTCAGCTGCTCAGATTATAATAAGAGAACCAGTGGAAGAAATACATATTCTGGCATTTCTAATGCTAATTTGCTCATCTGCAGCTGCAAAAGACAACTTTCTGGATTCTGGGGTTAAAAGGAAGATCCAGTCTGGCACTGTTTTACTCTCTGACATGAGTCAGCACTCAGACAACTGAAGGTTCAAGCTCTCTAGCAGGTAGAATTGCACTTTGGATTCACTGAAAGGATATTAGAAAAATTTATAAGAGTCACCCTCAACACAAAGTATCCTGTCTCAGCTGAAAACCCAGCTGTCTCCCCAAGATACAATATATATTTGTATACTTTGGGGAGAAGTTAACAGTAATCTTTAATTGGCAAAAGACAGCAGCCACTCTTGGAAAGTTATTTAAGCCACAACTGGCTGTGTTTATTCTTGCCAGCTCTGCATTCATAAACTGTGCTCTAGCCCATATTACAAATAAACAATGGAATATTATGGAACTTCTGTCTGCTTGCAATTCAGATGTCTAAAAAGGCCTTACCACTAGTAAATATCAATACTACGTTGGCATTTTTCTCATTTTACAGATGGAAAAGCAGAGACATAGGCTGAGAACAAATACCTAAGATTTAAGAAAAAGAGCCAGGATAGAGCCTCCCAAGCTTTTGACTGTATAGGTGTGTTAAACACATGCAATCTTTGCATCCAAGGACATTCGCTCTGTGGTGAATGTACCCAACAGAATCATACAGTAGTTTGCCGTCCTGAAACAGTGAATAATTTCTGAGCCTCACTACCCAAAACTTGTGTCCCAATAAACCTTTTGAAGGTAAACAAGTTCTTTCCTAGCTTTTAATATCAGTGCTTTTAGTCCATTTAATCTCAAATTACAATTACTAAAAACATTTTTAGAATATCTGATATGCAGCTGAAATTGTACTAAAATATCTATTTACTTTGAAGGTACTGGAAAAAAAAATCCCACTTTGAAAGGGACATGGTAACAAAATAAAACAAAAAAAACTTATAAGTGCTCCGATTTCTCACAATTATGTTTCTTAATGATCAAGTCTACCCGTAACATTGGGGAGACTATCTGACTGCAAAGATCTTCTAGCTATAATAACAAACCCAGCATAAATCTTCCTATATTTCTTGATTCATACCCACACACTTCAATTCAGTTTGTGTCTAAAGAAGATACGTCCCTGACAGTTTACATTCACAGTTCGCCCTCATCTTTAACCTTAAAAATCTAACCAGAGCTGCTAACCTCACTTCCAAGTCAACATGTATTTTGCTGGATCAATCTGACCCCTTTGCCTTTGACAGAACCCAGCAGCAGCTGGTTTCAGACTGCTTGAAACCTTAGAGATCAAAGTTTGATGAACCCCTGTCATTCTCACAAAGAATTAAGGTCTGTCCTCAGGCTCAGATTTCAGAAATATAGCAACTGAAATGAACAGAATTTGTTTATTAGAAAATCATGCCGAGAATATTCAGAATGCTACAAAAGGCATTTTCAATTAAAAAGAAATGAATACTTTCAATGAAGACGTACATTCGTGCTCACAATTAAATTTGCTACAGTCTGCAAGGCATCCGGATTCTTCACAGATAATATTGAGGGAAATTACTACTAATAGTTTACATACATACTGTATAGATGTGCAGAGCAATGTGACAATCCACATTAAATTCAGATTTTGTGAATTGCTTTTTTCCCTTTCTAAATTATCACTTAGTATGTGGAAAACTGACATACTGGCATAAACCACATGCAATAATTTGAGGTTTCTCTTGACAGGCAGATGCTATTTATAATGTGACCTTTCAGCAGCACTCAATATACCACAGAGTTTTCTTAATAATCACTAGGTTGCCTTTCATCATTCAACAGAAAACACCTACTACCTATTTTGATTGTAACCTAGCTAACCAAAAAGTATGACTGCCAGGACCTGAAACAGTCTGATAAAACAAAGAGTGAAGCAAACCCCTACTCAAAAGTACTTTAAGAAAAAAAAAAAAAAAGAATCTGTGCAAACAATTCCTGTCTCTCTTCTAGGAATGTTTGTAAGCAGGGTAAACATTTGCATTTATGTGTTCAGCTAGCAACAAGATGTTCCATATTTGTTTTTGCTTTTAAATGGAAAGATTCTTTCCTTTAACCCTACAGTTAAGATGGTTTTTTTCTAAATGCACTTTTTGCTATACAATGACAACAAACACAGCCCTCAGAGATTTACTGAAGTCCAAAAAATATAGTGATATAGTGATATAGTACACACACTAATTAAGATACATAGAAGGTGACGTCAGATTTGCATCTTTAAATGCCAGATTTATACATAACCATTTTTACAAATGTAAAGTCTTTTTGTTTTCAGCTACTTTCTTCTGTGAGTTAAGACATTTGTGCATGTGTGTGTACAACTGATCAGGCATAAGTTGAATTTTCTCTGCCTCATATATATGTACAAACACTCACACACAGCCATGCACTCTAAATCCCAACCTGACTGTGTAATTCTTCATCACGTCCATTTATTTATGATATGGTCCTGGAAGACCAATCTCTCTCCAAGGCAATTCACATAGCATATGCAACCTCCAGTGAGAAAAAACAAAAACAAACAAAAAACCCCAAAACAAACAAAGAACACCCAACCAAACAAAAAAAAGCAACCAAACAAAAAAACCTCAGTAAGAATACAAACACAAAAGCCACAAAAAGCACATTATTCTTTAAGGATGACCTTGTAGTAAAAAGCCGCAAAAGAGGAAAATGGGTGCATCAGGTTTTTGTGTGCTGAATCTTACCTGGGGCCTTACTGCCCCTCCTGCACGCTGCCCAGATTCAGTCACCTTAACACAAGAACAGAATCGATTTGTTGGACTGAAGAGCACACGAGAAATACCAGTTCCCTCTTACAATACAGACGATCTTTACAAAAAACCTGCACATACATTAGTGGACACCTTCCCCTGATTATCTCCTCTCCATGCAACAAGTGACACACAACTCATGAGCGAGCTGTAGGAACCTGAACATCTGCAAGAGCACATGTCGTTCATAAACACAGCACCTGATGCGTTGGCTGCTCTGTTCACACATCAGGCAACGATCGAGTGGCCTTTCAGTTGAATTTTTACTCCTTACATGAATTCCTTCAGTTAAAGGTGGAGACCATTTGCTACGGAGCACCTAAGGTCTTGGTGCCCTTTACATGATACACAATGAATTACATTGTTTATTTTTGTTTGGTTTATATGCTGGAAAACATTTTTTGTGTTGCTAGTGTGCTGTGTTTTGAACAAATTCTGGAATTGGCTTCCTTGCTAAGAATCCTCAATAGATAAAAAGCAGCAAGAGCAACTCTTATCATATAAACCTTGGCAGGAAACAATTTTTAGCTCAGCATTTTCTACTCAGAGAGACACTAACAATGAAACCCTTATTCAGAATATGAAAAGTTAACATGTTAATAACTTATACTTTTTGTCCAGTATTATTTGAAACCACTCAAATCTTCCCACCAGAGGAAGGCAAAGTTCAATTTTAGTGAATGTAGAAAGAAAAAATAATTATCAGTATATGCCAAATTTACTTAGCTACTTTTTAGAGTGCCAAATCACATTAAACTGTGAAATGTAAACTTCATCTGCATTCTCACGTCCAACTACTTAATTTTATGGAGCCCAGAATTAATAAACAAAACATTACATTTGTCGAATTATTTTCTATAATGCATTTCCCATAGTGGTGATGTCCAAGAAGTTGTACAAAGAGCAAACACAGAAAGAAGTGCATCTTTGTCATCTCTGAAACTGCTATTCCAGTGGAATAACCTCTCAGAATTTCATAAGAGAACCTTTAACATTAAAGTCAAAGCTCAGATCTCCAACTTGAACTTGTGCAGCAAGTCAAGATCTGTAACAAAACAGAAACTTTTTTGTTTGTGCTGAGCACATAAGCTCAGTATCTTCAAAAATCAGGTCTAACAGTCATACTGTAATGTTGTCATGGAAATTTTAAGCTAATTCTTCAGATTCTCATTTCCAAATATGATTTTACTTTACTATTCTACGTACATAATGAAAATACAGTAGGGTGTGTTACAGATAAGACTCTTAGGAAGAATCCCTTTAAAATCCTTTGTAAGAATTACATGACACGTTTCTAAATCAACCTATGTTGAAGAATAAAGCCATGATTATCAATTCCCAGTTATTTTTATGCAAAGTAATTGTCTGACACACTTGCTAACCAGCACAGGTTCCATCCAAATTCTGTTCATACCTACCCACATACAATGTGGTTATATAAGTCCGAGTAGTATATGGAAACTTCAAATTCAGGCATGCTGTCCATATATGCATGACCAAGAACAACTTGGTAAATCCCTCAAGCCACAGATTACTGAAGTCTAGAGAAGATAAACAAGTCATCCGTGACGTGGCTTTCTGAGACTCAACATATTGCAGTATTTCACAAGCAACAAACACAGACAAGTTGTTGGGTGGGGATGCAGTTCAGTTTAACACTCACTGGAGGCACAGGCAGTGCCTCAACGTGCCAACATTCAGGATGTAAGCTCTCTATATGGCCAGCGGAGGGAGGCTGAGTCAGAGTCTCAAAGAGAACATCGAAAGAATATGATTTACTCGTAAACCTATAATCTTAGAAGATGCTTGAAGGCATTTGTGCCTATATTTCAGGACATTTTTATAGCATAAGACCACAGAGAATGCTATACTGCTAAAACTGGGCATGTGCATATAGATAAATTCTGTACAACAGTAAATCAAACTATTTTTTTAAATACATACACCCATAGTATTTTTCATTGTGTTAAAGCTACAACAATAGAGGAACTGCAATATTTTGGATTCCCACTGCTGGGTTTCGGCTTGAAGTAGAAGACAGAATGATTGAACAGATATTCCTACTAATATAATTGAAAGTTAGAAAAAATAAGTAAAAGGTAGAATGGAGCAATACAATAAAACCGAACACTGTAAAAATTAGAATCCTTTCATAGAACTTCCACCCCTCAAAGGTTCTGTGTAGTTCTGTTAACACATGAAAACAGTTTATGTCATCTAGGGGAAACCACTATGTAAAGCTTCATGCCATCGCCCTTCGGAACATTTCAGTAAAAGATGGGCAAGAATAGTCCAGCAGAAGGTCGAGGAAACCCACCAAAATGTCTGAGCAACTGAGAGGGCAGAATGTGATCTCTTAAGAGCAGGCACCACTGCAATGCAGCCCCAGAAGTTACCGGTGCCTGCAGCTGTCTGGCTCGCTGCCCTCAGCACCATTGCCTGACAGTGGTTTCCCCCTGGGTAACGCAGAGGGAGCGTATCAGGGTCCTGCAGATGCTGGGAGCTAAAGGCAACAGAAAGAAAAGCTTTGACATTCTGTCATGGAGATGACAGGACAACATGGCTTGCAATAAACAACAGTTTGAACGGGATACTTTGATGCATTGGGTTCTTAAGCTTTTCCAGATGCAGAACTCAGCTTGGGATGTGAGATAAGGGGACAGCAATTACTTCATTGAATGGAGTGCGGTTGTGTGAAATCAAGAAAAAGGAACCTCTCTGTGAATATACAAGAAACAATCCACCCAGGTTTTTGTTTGTTTGTTTGTTAAAGGAAAAAAAAAAGAAACAAAAAAAAAAGGAAGCAAAAAAAGAAACCCAGTCATCAGCTTTTAAGGGACTCATGTGCAAGTCATGTGCTCTGCAGACTGAAACAATCAATGCTTCTAATCAATTTTTAATCATTTGATGTTACACTGGTGCACTGCCACTGTAAAATCAAACAAAAACTTCAAACCAAGTAAAAACCAGCAAACCTATACAGAAAAATCTGCTCCTTCTTCTGTCTTCCAATAATCGGATTTACAAAAGTAGCTTTTTAACTTCTGTGCATGTTTTTATATCTGTGTAAAGCCTTGGCTGTATACATCATTATAGCAGTTTAGCATCCCTACACTCACTAATATATGAGCAGAGTTGGGCTGGTCTGGAAATTGGCCCCTTTTATTGGCAAAGAGGCAGATACACAGGACAACTACACTGCTGGATTATTTTCCATAAATAACAACTTGTTAACCCACGCCTGTTGGTTCCAGTCCATTCTTTCTAGCTAGTTGTTTAATGACATTCCACATGCAGGGAAGCTGTGGGTAAACATACAGGGAAGCTGTCCCTCTGCGATCCCAATGACAGAAAAATTGTGAGCCTCAGATTTACAGCATGCTTAAAAACATAATGAGCATCATGGGTAATTTTAGAGGTGAAAAAATTATTTTTGTCAGTCTGACAGGATTGTCTACACTCCTGCAAATAAATACTGAAGAGGCAAGGATCATCATATTTAATAGCTGGACTGGCTTCTTTATACAGCACTTGATATCTAAAATGCTTACTGATGTTTGAGTTTTCTCTTGTAATACAGAATTTTAAAGATGGTTTCCTTCTGGTGCAATATGCTAATTTTAATAATTTTAATACTTATTTTATATTGTGAGTTTAATCTCAAAGGCTCTTCACATTTTTTAAGATAAAATTAAGAACATGCAGTGCAAACCGATATTATCATTCCCTAAAAATACAGCGATCCTCTAAAGAAGCACAGCAAACATTTAACTCGATACTGTCACATTGTATTAGAATTTCAGGAGAAGAAATGAGACAGACCACATTCATTTCAACAAACTCAGGGAAATATAACTGACACTAGTTGTTGTCTAAATGACCAAACTTGAAAAATATCGAATCATAGAATCATAGAGCAGTTTGGGTTGGATTGGACCTTCCAAGCTCATCCAGTCCAACCCCCCTGCCATAAGCAGGGACATCTTCAACTGGATCAGGTTGCTCAGAGCCCCGTCCAGCCTGGCCTTGAATGTCTCCAGCGATGGGGCATCTACCACCTCTCTGGGCAACCTGAGTCTTTCACCACTCTCATTGTAAAAAAAAAGTCTTCCTCATGTCTAGCCTGAATCTCCCCTCCCTTAGTTTAAAACCATTAACCCTTGTCCTACTGATACAGGCCCTGCTAAAAAGTCTGTCCCCATCTTTCTCGTAGGCCCTTTTTAAGAACGGAACAGGTGCAATAAGGTCTCCCCAGAGCCTTCTCCAGGCTGAACAACCCCAACTGTCTCAGCCTGTCCCCAGGAGAAGTGTTCCAGCCCTCCGATCATTTTTGTGGCCTCCTCTGGCCCCTCTCCAACAGGTTCAGCTCTTTCTGTGCTTAGGGCTCCAGAGCTGAATGCAAGACTCTGCCCCACCAGAGCAGTGGGGCAGAATCACCTCTCTTGTTGGCTCGCATTAGACATCATATGAGATAAATTCAAAAAGATACGAAAATTTTTAAAATACAAAAATATAATTTTAAAAATACTACTTGCCTAGATCTAGAAAGTTGGAAATTGGTAATATCAGAAAAGACAAGAATTCCATCTTGAATGGTGTCAGAATGCACAGACTCCTAGCTTTTCAAATGCTAAATATATTGGTAATAAGCATTACAACTACTTGACAGCGCAAGCACAATACCATAAATCCATTTGCAACATGTTTTCCAAAATGTATTAATGATGACTGATGCCCCACAATTACTAGTCACAGTTCTGCCCCCAAAAAACTCGTTATCCACTCTTCCCCAAAGAAGCTTGCCAGAATTTCCAAAGTTTAGCACTTCATTTAAGGTCAAAGCCAGTATCGCACTTCAGAGCACTCTGAGCACAATAGTATTTGAAAATAAATTTTGCACTTCATTTGTTGGGAACATCTTGAGATGTTTTCAACACAAGAAGAGTAATTGTCTAGAGATGTTTCTTTCATCACCTCAGTTCAAAATTTCTGGGGACAGAGAAATTAATCACAAGATGAATACTCTAGGTAAGGTTATGTCCTTGCATACTAATTATTGAAGGATAACAACAGGGTCTCCTTTCTATATGGCACATATACATCCCTCTTAAGTCTCCCTCTTAAAAATGTTCGCAACTAAAAAGTTTTACTGTCATTTTGCAAAAATGGTCAACCATTTCTAATGTCTCTCCTGTACTTTTTTAAAAACAGTTAAAAATAAACAAAGTATAATCTTCACATATACTTCACGCAGTTTATATACAACTGATTATGACATAAGCAACATGGTTAGATTTATTCCCTCAGAGATCTAACATTCTATTTCAAAGATCCAGTGCCAACCTACAAGATCTTTACAGTGCATTCAAAATTAAGATTTGAGAAACATTTTAGAGCTTTCTTAAGTGGCACATATTCTTAAAAAAATACTAAAAGCTTCTTTACTGTTTGTTTTAGACAAAGAGTAGTTGGACATCAATTCAATTCATGTCACTTTTATCACCTCACTTCTTAAAACATACAGCACTTATGCAGGTTCCCCTGGAAATGCAACATTGACAGAGGTTGCTTGGTTACCTCACATTGCTTAATTACACTAGAGAGACAAAATCAAATATTCAGAAGTTACCTAGTCCACACCATGAACAATATTCCAGGATTTAATCAAAACAACAAAATGATTCAGGATTTTCTGCTGAATTTGCCCTTCCCTAAGATCACAGCAGAGGAAAATGGTGGTGTCATTAAGGTTTTTATTTAGTAAGTATTAAAGACCTTATTTAGATATTACTGAGGTTTAACAGATGACTAACAATCATCTCATTTTCTGCCTACTCAGCAGACAAAAGTTTTCTCCTTTCTGAATGACTGACTCCCTGCCAAATGCCATTGTGACTCACTTCTATTTCTGTAAGGAAATAATACCATTTATGCACTTATTTTATAAGAACTCATTTGGGACTAAAGTTCTTTACATTATTTTCAATTTATGAAATAGTACTCCGTATACATATGCAAATACAATCTGAAAAGCAGGCTTTGGAAATCAAAAAGAGAGTATTCTTGCTTTGAGGCAATGACCTAAGGCATTTCTGTAAGGCTTGGTCATTTGATTCCCATACCTCAGATCCCTGGTTTTAGAGCAGTGATTTTCCACTAATTCACAAGTACTTGCCAAAAACTTGTGAATGCAGATGGGTGATGTTCATTAGAAATAGGTAGGAGACCACATGACAAAAAAAGTAATGGAACAGTTCCTCGTTCAATGAACACTGTGCACCCTATCCAGTATATATGAAAGCATGTGATCATGTAATCAAAAGACAGCATCACAATTGAAATGTACAAGGGAGAAGAACTGAAGATTGTCAGGCAACCGTGAACTTAGTCTTGCTGATTCAGGGAATCAGACTTTTTCTAACGTACACAACCAGCAGAGGAGGTGAACTTGCTGCATCAGTGAACACCTGAGTTGGGCATGCGTTCTCAGGGCTTTTTTCACGCATCTCACATAAAACAGAGACACACTAAACCCTGAAGGCTGCTACCCATTCAAGTGGAAGCTTGGTGAAAGAGTGGGAAGTTGGAAAAGCTGGTGAGCCAAGCTTGCCTGAAGAGGAGGAAGTCTGGCGTATTGGACTACACTTAAAAGCAGAAAAAAGCCTACGTGCTGCAGCTGGATCCTATACCTCAAGGGGCCCAAGAGACTTAGAAAGAATGCATGAGAACCAAAAGAAATAAGCAAAGCTTAGACAAGGGAGAGGAAGAGTGGGTCATACTTTTCTTGGCAAAGGTGTCCAATTCAAATGCAGAATCAAATAAAGACAAAAGCAACTGGTTAAAATCACATGAGATAAGGGGATACTTCATGAGAGGAAGAACATGGCATGCAGGAGAAGAAATACTGTATTCAATAATGGGATTCTTCACCCAAGTGTGGTCAAGAAAATGAAGCTGTGCGATGCAGGCAGCCATTTATTACTTTGCCTAGGCTTGTGCACTACTTACATAACGAGTCTGGCATTTGGAACCTTTACAATGTCCATGTGCTTGTTAGATTACAAGATTGTCCAGCCCTGAAGAAACAAATTTTAACAAGAAGTTTTGCAACCTGAATATTTCTGAGCAATTAATTTAAGGCATGACAAAAGATTGGTGACATAATTTTTAGCAAGAAAGGTATGTTTGTGTTTATATATGATGTTTACATAGATATACTGAGGAAGAGAAAGAGAAAAGGTATGTTTCTCTTGGCCAAATTTATCGTACGTATAAGAAGTTCCTTGCATTTGGTATTTTTCCTACAACCTCTCTTGGTACTGCTGCCAGGCCTCCATTTTAGGACATTATTTATGTTACTCCTTCTTACCAGAGACCACATGTAATCTGCTTTTACCTTCACAGGCTGACACCTTTTCATCCATTCTATGCGAAAAACTCTGCCATTCCAAGGCTTTCTGTACACCCCTATCCAAATAATTTGGTTTTCATCTTTTTCCCAGCCACTCTTTTGCTTCTTCTCTTCAGGGAACCATCACTACAAAAACACCGAAATACAGAACAGAACTGATCTGTGGGAATTACGCTACTAGAAGATGTAAACCAGGCACAACTGGGGTGAAGCCGGATCAAATGACAAATTGGGAAAAAGACAAGCTTTCCAAATTCAAGTCACGAGGGTGTTAATAGCTGCTATCAACCAGGTCTTTCTTCTACAGACAACTACGGAGGTAAGATATTTATCTGCAAATCAGGTATCAGTCCTTCAATATGTTCTACCTTTTCCTTTCCAATTTTGACTGAAATAATAGGGTTCTGTCCCCCAAAGCCTAAGAAATCCCTTGACGTGATCAGATACCACACTCAAAATTTGTTTGTGATACACCAGGGTCCGAACAGAAAAAGGTCATCGCATCATACATGCAGCATACGAATGTTTGGCCAGTTATGACCCCTATCAATACCACACACATGCTGCCATGGCCCTTCCTTCAACCATTTCTCTTTCACGAGATTTGTAACTACTGTATTTTAATTACTTGTTGCTCTTCTTTGATTAATCTGCCAGCTTTACATAAATAATTTTTCTAAGGATCATGATGTTTTTTTTCACAGCCAGTGAGACATTAGCTATGCTGGCACCTGAAGTGTCCCACAATAGACTTAGATGAGAATGGAAGATAACATCTTGCTAAGAGGTTTACACTGCTCTTTGATCTCTTGGAATAAATCTGAAGTGGCAGTAACTCCATGATAAAAACAGCTTGTGAGTAATTAAAATTTCATTTTAATTCATTTCATTTTCACTCAGAGGGAGTATTCACCCCATTTTGTACTATAAGCACCTGGTACAGCTGTATGATAAGGTGGGAGAGTTAACCATAGCAAAGCAAATAAAAATATCCTCCCACAGTTGCTTGCTAGATCTAGATCTACTGTCAGCCACCATAAAACAAACAATTTTTGTCTGCTTATCCTGCTTGCTGCATCTGGTGTCTTTTGCCAGAATATTGTATTTTACAGCGCTGCAGAGGAGAGGACCAATCTGCTAGGGAGTGAAGCTTTGAGACAACTGGGTGATACATTAGCTGGTGAACAGATGGAATCGAGTATAATGTGGACTATCTAATTATAAATTGAAACTGATTTATCATGCAAGTTTCACCTTTGTCACTTTCCTTGTTTCTAGCAAACTTCTGCACTAGCGCAACTGCCAAGGGAAGCTTTAGCAACCCTTGTCCCACCAACCCATATACTTTTTGGAAAGGATAAAGGATTCATATGAGCCTGGCCATGACAGTTTTTGAGGCCTCCTTACTAGAACTGTGTATTTTGGCGGAAGAGAGCACTACCCAATTACTTCAACATGTGTCCTGATGGACAAGTAAGATTTAAAAAAATTTCTTCACAAGGTATCTTTTTCCATATAAAGTTCATTTCCACCAGGGAATACTATATTTTTAGTTGATTTTTTTTTTTTTTTTGGTTACAAGATTTCTGCTTTTTTTTTCATTAAAAGTACAGAAAACATTACTTTTTGTTAAGTACAAACCTATGCTTTGTATTTTTTATTTTTATTAAGTATAATCCACTGTATTCTTCTAAAACATCTGCTTGTGCATACTTTCACCAAAAATGTCATAACACTTTGAAAGCACTGGAAGATATTTGTATACTATCTCTGTTACTAAGGACATCACATGTATCCTACTGCCAGTTTAACAGTCACAGATTAGTCTTGCTGCAATTGAAATCACAGTATTTATTTTTAGTTCTTGCTAGTCAGAAGATATTTGCTGCTGATAAAGCACTGCAATTTGTAACAGTTATAGCAATTTACAATTTAAAAAAAAAGGCACTTGATGTCTCAAACACTATATTTCTTCTATAAGCATGGTTCTTCTTCCCCAAACTCCTTAATGCTGTATCAATGTAGTTGTGTGTTTTTCCCCATTCACAGTAAGAAGAAAAATCACCACAAAGTGCTTATTATGATTTAATTGCTTATGCATGTATTTAATTTATATCACCATTTACCTCCCAGCTGAAATGACACAAGTCTTTCAAAGATATAGCTACCTAACAACAACCTAATTTTTCCCTAGCTGTCAGAAACCCACTCTGAAACCTGTACTGAGTCTTTCAGAGGTGTCATTATAGAGCATCTGTAATAATTCACTGGGATCCATCTTTGAGCTGAGGCCTTTGTTGGGATGTCCAAAGGTGCCAAGGCCTGCTCCTGTTTGCTTCCCCTCAACGGACCCAGTGGAGTTTTACCAACTGCAGTCAAGCAAAGCCTTCCTGGACAGCTTTAGACTCTGGAGGGAAATTTCCTTATCAGATCACAGCGCATTTATAGTGAGAAATCGTGTATTTTATGATCATTCCCAGTTTCACGTCACAGATAATGAAAACTACTCAATGGCACCCAGCTGTCAGTTTGCCAGAGGAACCCAGACTGCAAACTTTCAGCATGTGAGCCTCTGAAGTTTTCACACGGAAGAGTCCCTTCCAGAACTAGGGAGGGGAATTGAAGTCAGGAACAATGGAAAGACACACGGGTGCTTCAACTCTTAGACGTGCAAGAATGAGAACTCCTGTGCTGCACGTGGAATGAAGCTTGTAAGAGTAAAGCGACAGAAATGGAGTATTTAAGCCTGCCAGTGAAAAAGAGCATGGTTCATAATGGGAAGTGCAACGGTCTACCTCAGAATACTTACATCAAAACCTTGATCTGCCATTAAATTGCTGCTGAGGCTAAAAAATAGAAAAAAACCTTAAAAAGTTCTATCTCCCCCTGTCACGAGTAATAAAATGGCTCTAATTAGGAAATAGCAAAAATAGCCAGACTGGGCAATTTAGTAACAAGATTCTTAAAATCTTGTTTCAAGTTTTCTAGAATATTTCAGATGAACCTATTACAAACCCTACCAAATTACTTATCTTGAAACAATGATCCAAGCTGCTCTATCAGATTTTGTATTTAAAGGGTTTAAAGATAACAGCCATAATGTCTTATTAGACACAATGGAATCATTTCAAGGCTGTCCTATCAGCTTCATCCTGACAGCTTTTCTATTCCACACAGCTGCCTTGCTCACTTATTCCTTAGCACACAGAAATAAAAGTATAAATCCAAGTAATGAAAACAGTCAAGCTGCTCATAAAATGTCATATTACTCTGAGACTGCACATCACTTCCTAAATAGTATCCTGTCAGTCACATGCTTATTCTTTAAGTGACAGAAGCACTGGCCTGAAACATGCTTGGAAAAAAAAAAAAAAAATCACTCCAAAACCAACAAACAAAAAGCCATCAGCAGTAAAATTTACAATTTTTCCCCTTAATCCCATGCTGTAGAAGGCAGTCAATATTACTTAAAAATAATTTTTACAACAGCCAAATACAAAATGGAGTGGAGAAAAGGTGCCAAGACATCACTGTGCTGATTGTGTCACTGACAAATCAATAACTGAGATGTGGTGATATGGAGATACAGCATTTTTTTTAGCACTATGAAGGATGGAGAATGTGACACTTCTAACAAATGTCACTGCATTCCTTCAATAGAAATTTATGCTGTCAACTGCAGAGTTGTGAAGGTTTGTTTTTTTTTTTTGTTTGCTTGTTTGGTTGGTTTTTTGTGTTTTTGTTTGTTTGTTTGTTTGTTTTTAATCTTCAGGAAAGCAGAGTTAAAAAATATATAACTGCTGTGACTGATCTGTAAGCTTGAGATTAACATCCCAATTTAGTATCTACGGTGTTCCTAAAAAGATTTAACTTCATCATACTTATTCAAAGCTGGCTGCTTTACTGCTACATATGGCCTTTAAAATATTAACTTGTGTCTCTGAAAATGACATAAATCTGGTGGCATAGAAAGGCACTCTGAAAACTTGCAATATTTATGAACCACCCCCGAATGCACTCACTGGCCAGTATAACCCACTTCATTTTATTTTATCAGAGAAACATAGTAATTTTAAGTAGGTTTGGGGAAGGGTGCACCTGCTGGAAAGTAAGTAGCTCAGGAACCAAAAGTTACCTCTATGCATGCCAGTCATAGTTTTACAGCAATTGGCATTGTACAGATTTTGTCTTGCTGGTTTATTTTACAAATTGAAAATCTTAATAAAAGTACCTCAACGTGAGGACCGGCTTTCAAACTAATCTCACACAACTGAAATTCACTTTTGGAACTTACACTATTAGTGAAAGAAAAATGGAAAGGCTAAAGAGAATCCAAATAATCATTTGAGAACACTGAGAAGCTTCAGAGACATAACTAGAATGATGGTCCCTTGTTTTGTCCAGCCTGTAAATCTTCAAAAATATTCCCATGGTCACTGTTTTCCATGAAGTTCTGATGTTCACAGCCTACATACACACATCTATTACAAGGAAAATTACCACTATTCTTCTCAATATCAAATATTTCAATATGGCTACTTACGTGATTTATATAATGCATATTAGAAGATGCATAATCTACTCTCCTTAATATGGCAACAAAATCTATGCTTCTGGACTGTGCTCTTTTGCAGACTTGATTTCTCACCATTAGAAGTGCATTAATTAATATCTCTCACATCTATGCAATTAAAACAAATGCTGTTAAACTCGGCAGACTGTTCTACAGCACAGTAGCCATTCTGGAAATCCATCAGCAAACACTCTAGATTCCACCTGAGTGCTCTGACACAATTTCACTACAAAACAATAGGATATGATCCATAACAGGATGCTTATAGCTGAGGAAACAAAATGTGCCATTGCCATCAATGTAAAAGAACTGTAATGGCTAAAATCAGTGTACGGAAAGTTGCTAATTGTGATTTAAGTAGCAACAAGTAAATCCAGGCTGTAAACGCAACCACAGCAGATGCCACATTCCTGGAACCAATTGTTTTTCCAGACAGAGTGAGGGGGTTCAACTTGATAGCTGAAGACAACAGTCAACAACATGATTGCTTAGGAAAATCAAGAAGCAGTCTTAAAAATGAAGAGCTGTTACAGAAAATGGATAGAAGTATGTGGTATATTTTATTCATATATCTTTTATTCATCAAATCCCAATATCAGCCTCAACTCAAGTTGATGCCAAAACATGGACTCAGGAATATATTCACAAGAATATTTACATACTTAACTGCTACTTAAATGCCTCCTCTTCACTAGAGTTCAGAAAGGATGAAGAAACATGAATATTTTTTAGGGTCTTAAAATTCACATTACAGATGCTTTTGAGTTTAATCTAATGTTTCCAAGTAGTGCTCATGAACTATCAGTGAACAACAAAGCATCTCTTAGTAGTCATGTGAACAGTATTTAAGAGTCCAGTGTCTGTACACGTGGTAGAGAGGAGATCCAAATATGAAAAAATACTTTTTCCTTAAGGTCTGACTGTTATCAAGAAACCTTACAGTGGGCTTTGTATACTGTCTTGCACACGTTTAAGATAGATGATGCTTAAATGTTCTGCAGGATTAAAAATAAACAAAAACAGAAATACTGTTCTGAGCAACACATATGACTAAAATTATCATTGTGAAATACAATCAAATGGTTTCACAGTAGCTGAGTTGCCTAATTGCCACCAAATTATTTTATTCATGAAGATGAAAAATAGGCTTTGGTAAATGACCTTCCTTCATTAATAAAACCTTAGCACTTCTCCAAAGAATAGTTTGTCATTGAAGCAAAATACATAAAAATGCACATTAAGAATGAAATAAATGTCTCTGATGATTTTCAAAATTATCTCCATTTTAAGATTATTACTGTTACATGAAAGAGTCCTTTGACTCTGACAGCAATGTAAAAAAAAACAAACCCAGAGTCAAAATTTACCATTGCTAACAACTTCTCAATATGTTTCCTTTCTCTCTTTTCCCTTTTATCCAGAAACCCGACCATCTATAATACTATAAAATCCACTAGGAGATGCTGCTAAAGTATTTTTACTTTTGTTTCAATCTCATTTTGTGTATTAACATCACTACATTCACTGCTTTATCCAACATCGATAAAGGTCTGGCAAGGTATCAGGGTAATTGCCAGTATTCCCCAGCTAACCTGCTTGTAAACTGTGAACATGCTAATAACTTGGACAAAGCAAAAAAACCTCAAAAAAAATCTTGTGGAAGTATTAATCTCTTACTTAACAAAGAAATTTCTGTGTTCCCACTGCAAGATGTTTCGGAATTCACAAGAAAAATCTCAGTTCTTCAGAATAATAATCAGACTGCACTGAAACAGATAGCTTCCCACTAAAATGTGCAGAAAAAAGACATATTAAATACCTATAATCACATAAAATGAGAAGATGTAAAAGCATAAAGCAGTATCTATATAAACAAAACTGAAGTTTGCTAACAACATTCTACGAAAGAATGAATTGGGATAGCAAAATATTAATATGCTTAAGTGATCTTAATTCTACCTGCCTGTTGGGAATCCATATTCCCAATGTCTGTCACAGAAATTAAAATACATTCATAGATCACTCTCAAGAATGCTTAGCTAGTTATTATTACTAGTGTATGATATCTATAATTCTGATTACACATACACATGTAAAACTATCTATACATTGCACATGCTGTGCACACAGACTGCACTGTTTTTATTCTAGTTCACGTATCTGCACAGTAAAAGATCATCCTCACCAAAAGAAATCTTTGAAGAGTGAGTTTTGCAGTCTAGCAGTTAGCCATAAGACAGCTAGCTGTTTTATTTTCATTCCCTACCCAAATGAGTTATCAATGTAGACTCCACAGGCAGCAGTCGAGACATCAGTGCCCAATGCTACTTTATTAGTGGCTCTGATCTGCCTTGAACCTAAGCTCCAGCAGATGGTTAGAACTGCTAAATATCTTGTAAATGGAGTGGCAGTGCACGGATGCACTGCCAGTGGTTTCCCAACACATGCAGTAATTTACAGAAGACCAGACGGCTGGAGCTGAGCCTTCATTTGGGACAGTATTTAAATAAAAAAAGAGTAAGGTGATAGTTGGAAGAAAAGTAGGTAGGGATAGAAGTAAACCATTCCCACTGTACTCACTCCCAGTCTACTGTAAATTTACCCAATTAGTTCAAGAATATTTCCCCCCTCAATTCAAACACCTCCCTAGATCAAAATAGAAAACATTCATTAACTGATGCTTCCAACTGTGACAGAAATAACAGTCATTTTTGTAGTACAGATGGTGTAAAAATGCAATCTAAAAAAAATGATTAAAAGCTCAAAAGATGAGTAACCCAAGTTCATCTTACAAACGGCTGTTTGGATGCTGCTAAAGAAATATATTAGGAGTTAATTAGCTTGCTTTTTATCTTTTCCTCAATTAAGAAGTTCTTAGTCTCCCTCAATCATGAAACAGCCATTTAATTTAACAGATTTGCCTAGATGACCTTATATAAGAGGAATAAATTAGCTGAACGCTTTTTTCTCAATAGTATGAGAATGACTTTACGAAAATAATGGTAGTAGCAATGTCCTGGTCCTTGTAGACTTTGGATCACAGCAAACCAACTCCATATATGACATTTTAAATGCTTCCTGTAACTCTCATAAAATAAGTACTTTGGAACACTATGCACATACTTCCTGAGAGTAAATTCATTCTTATTCACCCTTTATAAAAAATACGAAAACAGGTGCCAATTTCTAACAAGTGAGAGAGCACACAGGGGGAAAAATGTAGTATTTTAGTTATTAAAACCAGATTGCAAAAAAATTAGCCTAACAGGAAAAAAAACTCTGGAAGATTTGGTGAAAACATATTCCTATATACAAAAGAAGGACCGATCCCCTCAGTGTAGTTTCCTTGAAATCCTGTTGTGTCAGAATGTTTTTTCTGCCCCCTCGTCCCCCCAGTTTTAATGTATCAGAGTGAACCCTTTAGGACTGTCCCCTTTAGGAATTAATTTCATATTTCTGTGCTGCACTTTCTTCACATGTGAATATGGAAATAATGAACTACAGAGAGATACAAAACTGTCCAGTGATGTTCGCAGATACATGTTGCTTTCTGATGTATTTTTTCTTTCAAAGCATAGACAAATCACAACAGTAGATCTGCTGTGCCATCCTCATCCAGCTCAGAATTGATTCATTTAATTATCAGTTGAAATACTCTGCTTAAACTTCAGTATTAAATAGCAAAAATGCCGTATTTCATATTTTCTCAGATCTCAGAACTTTTTAAAAAACACACTGTGCTGCCATTCTCTAGGTTTGCCAAAAATCATGAAAATACATTGTCAAAAGCTGAGAATCATACTTCCACTTATGCTATGAGGATGGTGGCAATGGAGAAAAAAAAAGCACAGACATCCAAAACTGAATCCAAAGGTACTTTACCTAACAGGTGGGTAAGCAAAAGCTTAGATGCAGAAGCCCATTTAGGGTGGCTCAAACAGGTTGAGACATCCCAAACTGAAGATCTGAGAAAAACTATTTTGCACCTATTTTGTTATAAAAACATGGGTCTTGAGCTGTCCATTAGCCACATCTGAGATTTGCTCAGAATGAAGCTTTGTCCACCATACAGCAGTAGAAAGGGTAGTTAACACTTCTTTATAACAGCAACAAAATGAACTTTCAAACACGCAGCCTAATAAAATGCTACTTTGCACCCCAAAGAAATAGGTATTTTAGGAAGCATTGGCACCAAGCCTGATCATAAACCCGATTCAACAGTGCTGTGAAATAAGATTATCTTTACATGTCCCCTAGAAGAAACAAGGTATTAAATACACATGAGAAATGAGCTGCCCTTTTCTGACTGGGGTGAAATGATAAAGGAAAGCATCAAGATTTTTACTTGAGATGCCTGACCTCAAGGCTAACTGAGAGTTCCTGCCATCTGTACTGTCAGCCCCATATTATACAGACAACAAAAAAACACCGAAAAGACAACAGTGAAAAGGCATGTTACACAGACTTACAAACTTCATCTATTAAACAACTGCCCCTATTGATGTTACCAATAAAAAAACAATAGGATTCTTCACCCAAAAAAACCCCACAATATCATGCAGCTGCAAACGCAACTGTGCTTGGTATCAGTTCTACTGCATTTGCCAGAAGGTTAAGAAAGCACAGCTTTGACAGCTCCTTGACTTGTTTTACAGCAGTCCAGCATTGCTGACTATCAAAATAATTCCTGAAACTATATGATAAAAATGAGGTGAGATTTGACCAGCTTATTTAAACCACTTTCTTTTTCTGAACCCAAGTGCAGTCTCAGAAACCTGACTTTACTCCAGTACCACCTCACTCACCAACTAAATCAACCCTATTTATTTAGAAAAATTGTTATGATACGAAAGTTCCAGTCCTTTGCATTTGATTTATCTAATTGCTATGGCATTCTGCTCTGCATATTGACATCTATTTGCAAAGAACGTGGCTGAACTGAGTTGATTTTTTGTATTGAGGGCAAGACCTTAAGGTATAAAACATCTAAATCCATCTCAGCTGTGACGGTTCATGTCATCTTGGGCAGCAGAACAGCACTGGCAACCAACAGTAGTCTGAGCTCTAAGCCAATATAACTAACTTCGAAGAAATATCATTTGAAGGAGATTAATCCCATCACACCACCACACTACTAATAACAACTTCCATTCAAAATCTCACTATGGAGGATGTTACTGCTACTATTTTAAACAAACTCACAATGCCTTGGAAACACCTGGATCCAAAGGTGTTTGCAAAAGTCAGCAATTCTACAGAATTTACCTCATTTTTCTACTGTTAGTAGAAATAACTGACCAAGTTAACAGGCATGAACAGCTAATGTCCCATTTGCTTCCCTCTTGTGACTTGCAAGAACTGGGAGGCTACAAAGTAAGGTCTCCTTTCCCTTTTAGATGGGTACAGACAGCAACAAATACAGACTGTTAATACAGGAAGACCAGTACTGGGGACACAAGTAAGGCTGCAGACTGCTGAGTTTCAGTTCAGAGTAGATTTGCTAACTTGAAGCCCAGTAGTACTTTTTTGGAAAGCAATCTTCCGATGCAGAATTTTGCTCAGTACTCTGGTTCTTTCTTTCCACTTCTCCAATGTGTCCATCCCACTTCTTTCCTCCTCCTCTTCTTTCTTATCCTCAACTCTAGGACGGTAAGAGTAAGTTTTTGAGGAGAGGTAGATGAAAGAGATGGGAATCGTTAAGGGAAGACTCTCAGCCTCCAGCAGACAGAACTGTGGGACTTGCTCTCATTGCTCCCGTGCCAGAAGCGCGGGACACAAAAAATTGAGCTATGTTAGCAGTATCACATTTCTCCTGTGCATTATTTATGCAAATGAGGGGGAAAGGAGTATATTTCTCTTACACATATTCAAGGACAAGTCCCTCCCGTCCAACCTCTTTTTAATGTTTCTCATGTGAACTGCTTATAAGTCTCTTTTGAAACAAAACTAAGGCACTGAATGTCCTAAATAACCACCCTAAATGTTCACCTTTACAGCTTCAAAACCTGGCAAGTATGAGAGAACACACCAAAGATAAAACATATGGTTTCTACTCCAAGAAAAAAGAAAAGGTAAATCAAGCCAAATTGTTTCCGTATTTTTCAATATGATTTAAATAACAGACCTGTTTTCTAGCCCTGGACATATCCTCCAATGCACATGCTAGTGTCATTTCCAAACTGGGGAGGGGAAGACTGTTTAAAAACTGCATTCCCTATCACCCACCTCCCTTTTGAGAGTTTCTATCTTCTTTGACCCAATGCCAACATGATAATTTCACATAAAACAGGAGTGTAGGAGGGTATTATTGGCACTAAAGCATGGGAATAACCCGGGGGAGGAAAAGCATTTTTCTTATTCCTTCCTTAAGTATAACTTCTGAAAATAAAATAGGGAGGTTTGGACAGAAGACATGTCTTTTTTAGCACAAAAGGCAGAAGATAAGGAGGTCAGATGAGAAATAAAGTATAGGAGGAGTAAAATGTTTTCAAGAGGGTACCTGGAAAATTAATGAAAAGCAGGAAGTTTATCCTAAATTTAAATAAAGCAGAGTTCAATTTTGTTCCTTCCTTACCTGTAGCATGGGAATCAGATGACCCCCAGGGATTTACAACACATGTGCTTTATGTGCATGGTGAAGGGGAGAGAGCTGTCCGGCTGCAGGAGGCGTATGGGAATGACGATTACGGAGTGTAACCAGAAGCGGCGAGAGCAAAGAGCAGCACCGCAGGCTGCCAGCTCTGCCTGGAGAACACACGTCTTTCCAGAGCCTCCAGTCACCAACACGTGAGCGGTCCCACCAGCTCGATAACAAGAGCTCAGCCCTCCAGCTTCCATGGGCTGATAAAAGGCAAGCTGAGCTACAGGGAAAAGTCTTTAATTTTGATTCTTCATTCATACTTCCTTCTACTAATGCCCAAGAATGAAACTACTAAGGGCAGGATGATATGGTGATAAAACAGAACAAGGAAGTATGGAAGGCGACTGCTGACTTTGATCCCACGTAACACTCAGTCCCGCACTTCACAGCCTGGGTATATCTCCCATCATGTTTCATTCTAACTACCCGCACCTATTTCTTCAACAGACACCCAGAGGAGGCCGCTGCCAGCAGCACATCAGTCAGGATTTTTCCTTGGCACGGTTAATCCCCCCTCCATGGGGGAAGCAGACGCTTTTACAGAAGTCTGGAAGGAGGCTGCTAAAACCAAAGCAAGCTTTTTTAGGTACCTCTTAGCTATCAGAATACCACCTGCGTATTTATACCACCCCTTCTCATTTGAAGTATTTTCATGGGAGGAAAATTCCTTACACAGAAACACGGGGAGGCTTCCTTGCCCATGTTATGAGTTTTTCCATTTAAAGGAGTATCTGGTCTAATGCGTGGGTTTTAATTAAATGCAATCATTTGTAGTTCTGAAAAACATATACAAAAGGCCATATTGAATCAACATAACTGCAGTCGGTGACATCGATATTCCACAATAAAACAATAAATATTCCAGAATAGTATAGTTCTAAGACTAAAAGGGGGCAGGGGGGAAGTAATTTCAATGAGTTATGATCTGTGGTTCCTGCTGCTATTTAAAAAAATTATATATCCTTTGATCTTTGCTATAAAGAACAAACAATACTTGTGCTGCAGTGCAAAGCAAGCCTGGACTTCTATTGAGTTGAGGCTGCATTCGTTTATTAAAGAAAGAAAAGGTGACCGCATGGAAACCAGTGCCATGAATCATTCCAATATTTCAGAATTATGCCACCCAGCTGCACATATCTCTTAGAACCACTTGCAAAACATTAATGTACTCAAGCAGGCAGATTAGCTCAAATAATGCTCTAGCCTAGCAAGAGAGATCTCTTTTTGTTGGCTTCAATAAGCTCATACAACTTCAAAATATGTAAAACTGAAACCACCTTATTGTATTTGATTGTGGGAGATGCTATGTATGACAAGAGAGAAAGTTGCTTATATTCAGAAAAAAAGTGCCAGTTACATGTATAAATCACATTACTAGTCAAATAAACCTAATCCAAATATCCCTCTGAGAAAATACCACATTAACATGCTTTCTTTGGTTAATGTTTCTGTTTCCACTTGCTTCTAAATGTCTTCCTCTGGTTATGCCACCTTCTTCTAAATTGTCTGATCCATGGTCCAACCTCAGCCCTGCATAACTTATGCACTACTCTAGTCCTTGTCAACCACAAGTGTCGTAGTTCTTCCTTTTATTATTACAAAAAGATAAAAGGTCCAAAAACCTACAAAAATTTGGAAATTGATTGTATATGCTGCAATTTGGTACTTCATAAGAAAGCAGAAAGGTAGGAATCAGAGAATCCTCCTTGTTCCTTTAAAACTCAGTTTTGTCATTTTAAGCTGTAG
This sequence comes from Patagioenas fasciata, assembly GCF_037038585.1. Classification (NCBI taxonomy): domain Eukaryota; kingdom Metazoa; phylum Chordata; class Aves; order Columbiformes; family Columbidae; genus Patagioenas; species Patagioenas fasciata. Next base: position 99,245,768 of record NC_092521.1, on the reverse strand, counting down.
CATCGGTCAGGAAATCCGAGATGGCTCAGAAAATTGAAGTAAATGAAATGGGTGGCAATACCCTATTTTTCTGTTCATTTAAAACATCGGTGCTGTAACCACAATAGTCTCAGGACAGAAGAAAAACAAAGTCCACAGTGTATTGTTTGTGTTTTGTTTTGTTTTGTTTTTTAAACTATAAAATGAGATTAGCTGATACAGTTGGGAGAAACAGTTTTCAATAGCCTGATCTGTCTGTTTTTTATAACAGTAGTAATTTGTCTAATAAAGAACATTATGTCTGCACACAGACTGTCTCTATGAACTCTGAAGTCAGTCTTTATCCAGAGAGCTTTCCCAAACAGCACAAAGCACGTGGTCTGACCAGGATGTAGCTGATTTAACTCTTGTCATCTGTCAGCTTCACTGGCTTTGAAGGACTTCCCCATATTTTCCATCCAAGATTTTCTTCCTGTGGAAATGCGTGAAAATTGTGGGACTATTGCATGTGTCCTCTGCAGTGATCCGCAACTCCATTGTGGCATTTAGCTCGGGTTTTCAGACAACTGTGACCAAATTCAGAACTATTGCTTTGACCTGCATATTTGACATTTGATACATCACTTCAACAAACGTCCTCTTCCATGACGCTGTGTTTGTGAGCACAATCAGGGCTGTGGTGCGTTTGCACGTTCTCTGCATGAGGCTCATGAAAGGCCAGTGAACGACACTGGGCTTTCTCAATGCAGCAAAGGTCTGACTGCTTATTAAAATATACAGCAGTTGAACTTGGACAAGATGGTGCAGAAGAAGAAAATGGAGTTTCGTGGCAATTTTTATATAAAAAGACAAAAACCCCAAGCAATGTCTTTAAAGATTTTTTCTTGTTCAGGAGTCCTACAGTTAAAACAAGAGTTCACATCATATTAGTCCTAATGCAATCTTTCATTCTGACATAGAAATAAAATCAATAATTTACTGTGCATCTACAAAAAGACTTTGATTTAACCTTGCAAATATAAAACCAAAACAATTTTACCTTGTGTACCGCAGTTAACTGGAAGTGAATTTCAGTTCAGAAGATAGAAATTACAATGGATTAGCTGCCTGATCAAAGCAGGAATTAAAAAAAATAGTATCGAGATTAATCGATAGAACCAAGTGTACAAACAAAGTTGAAGGCCATGACAAAAATACTACAAACATTTGGAAATCACTGGTATGGCTTTTAGTCGATGAATTATAAGCACAGCAGGAAGCCTCCCTTTAACAAGCCAAATGCGGCATGTCAGGACATCGTTAAGTGTTTTCTATTGCTTTGCAGAGGTTTGGTGCACGTAAACACGGAGATGGTTTGGAACAACTGAAACATGCCTGTGAAAAACAGGTAGAGAGATGATGATTCAAATCACATGTAATCTTCTTGGGATTTAGGATTAGGCAGAAGCAGCCAACTAATTACACTTTCTGTTTGTTTTAGCTGAAGGAACAATGAAGGTTTTACAATTGCTACATTCATCACACATTTTTCAGTGCCATGTGGCAAACAATATTTATGTCTTTCCTCCAAGTGAAGCAGACAGTGAGTCTGGTAGGACTGTTTTTTCTTTTTTCAGGCATTTGTTTCTTCACTTGCTGGTTTTCTCATATATAAGTCTCTTGAGGTATATCTGAAGGCACATTCACCTTGGTATTCATAAACAATGTTTATATGAGTTGCACCATTTACAAGGGCATTTCCCCATTCACACCACTTTTTCAGGAGAGGGGTCAGACAGTAAAAAAAGTCATATGTGTTTTTCTTATTGACTACAAGGGTTTAATGTTGTGAGTTTTTTTAATCTGACTGGATTTGCAACACTCTTCCTTTCTTTACTAGCACTTTTTCTGGGGTTCCCGTACCTGGAATATTTCATTGAGAGCAGAGAGCATCTAACATATATAGACACAAGTTCTACTCTGAAGAATACTTTAAAGGAAAAGCAGTAAAAGGTGGCAAAAGCCATTTTGTGTTTTTATAAACCTGGAGATCTAAGTGTATTAAAGGACCAATTTTTGCTCCTTTATGGATCCCAGAGGGAACCTCTCCATGGCTGGGATGTGTGCAGCATGTTGTGGGAAAACCCATCTGGGCTCTGTCCGATGCCACATGAACACAGGGAATTCAGCATCAGAAGGGATGTAAGATTTACTCCCTATCTCCACCCCTCTTTTTATTCTGTCTTATTAAAGTGACTATTTTATTCAGCCAACTGTTGTCGGGCCTTTTTATGGAGATGCAGAAAGAGCGCTGGACCATCTCTACCTCTCTCTCACCCTCCCCGCTCCAGTGGGAACAGCACCTATTGTAGATACACAACTGGGCATGCAGAGCCAGAAAATCTCAGCCGAGAACTTAACTTCTGTCATTCAAAACAGTCTGTTCCCCCAGCAATTCCTGTATGAAATTCTCATATTTTTTTTTTTTTTAATTTTAAGGAACAATAAGGGATTTCTTTCATTTGTGTAAGAAAAATACTTAATTATACTGGACAGACACTTTCAAGATGAAAAAGAGAGTCACAAAATATTCAGCCAAAAACTCTACGTGACTGAAAACGGTAATGAAGGTAATGATGCCATAATCTTGTATATTTGTGCTATTACAAAAGCTTTCTTTGCTATATGTATATATTATCTAATTTCATAAGATAGCTTGTGTTTAGTTCTTAGTTACAGTTTGCTGTCAAATGGTACATAAAACCAAGCACCATATAATTGGGATTCATGTCTTCACACCCCATGCTTGCATTATGCATGCTCACTGCAAACAGTTTCAGTGTGGGTATCACTTTCTTAAAATCAAGTGTTTTAAAATCATTATGTCTTTTACATGAGGTCACCTATTCTCAAGGCACAATGTGATCTTTAGTTAATGCTGGAGATCCTGTACCTCTGACAGAAAGACTATGAATGTGTAGACTTCATAAAAATGCTAAAATTAAAAAGTGAAGCAGGTGCTTCAAGTTTTTGCAGAGACACGTGAAAAATTTTGCTTACAATTTTTAAGTGCCAATTCAATAGACTCTTCAAACGACAAAGCCATGCATAGAGCCAGGTGGCTTTCAGGTACTTTTGCTGTTGTCTAATGTATTAAACTGTGGAAGTGGTGCAGCATAATAATTCAGGGGCTGAGACCATGAGTACAGTTAAACACTAAGAAAACTGAAGATCAGGAAAATTCTTGAAAATGCAAAATCAGCAGTAAGACAGTCAGAAAAATATTACTTCATTGGGCATTCTTAAAAAAAGCTATCTACTCTAAATGAAGGTATTTACATGGAAGAAAACAGGAAGGTTGCATTTGAAAAACTATCCACTAATTTAATATCTTGCTATTCTGAAATTAAAAGTACCTAAAGACATTGTCCACTACATACTACCAGCAAAGAGGAGTTCAAAACACTGAAACTAATAAAAGTCGACCTTGATTCCCCCTTACGTCCTGTGATCATCAGAGTACCCTTAAAATCTTCAATTGTGTATATATATATATATATACACACATATATGTTAAAAATAATTACTCTATTGTGGATACAAATTACTGTGCTTGTTAAAAGAACTTTTTTTATATAGTATGTTCATATAGAGACTTGTGTTTATGGCATAGCACAGCGCACATAGCAATAAATCCGTAATATTTATATACACACACTTAGGTGTAAGCCCAAATTTACACCCCCAGAGACAAGGGATATCACTACTAACAGAGCCTCACTTGGAATTTATCCAGTTTTTGAACTGTAGATTAAATACTATTTTTATTTTCTTGGAGAAATAAGGTAAAATTTATCATATTCTGGCAAGAACAGAATGGCAGGGTTCACAAGACAGATGGTGCCTGAGTACCACACCAGTTGTCACTTTGTTGTTCACTGCTGAGGAAATGCAATAGAACAATGACTTCTGACTGGTATCTGACTTAGACACACAAATACATGCCAGCCAAATCTTCTCCATACATTCATATATCCTCACATGCCTGATATTTTTTCTAAGAAATGCAAATTCCTTTTTCCCTCCAAATAAGCTGATAGTGATTTTTAATCCTGGATAATCTATAGGCTTCAGCTTCAAGAACAAAGTAGCCTAGTTTCTTACTTTACTTACTTTAAATATTCCTTACTTTAAATATTTCAGTAGAACTGGGATTTTGGCAAGATTCTGAAAGAGAAGACTCTTCCTCAAAAATCACAATCACCACCACAATACACACACATAGAGATATTCATTGGTCACTAGCATTCTCTTCTCATTGGCTCTAGTTTTTTCTTTTTCTGGACTTATGTTCTCAGAACCTCGGGAAGCTGTAGTGAAAAAAAAAATACACTAAAGCACAGCAGATCTCTTTCTAAAGGTAATTTTGAGAGCATTTTCAACAGAAATGACGTGCATGCATCTGATACAACGGCATATTATCTACCACTAAAGACAAAATAGCTTTCTTGGCAACAACATTATCCGATTTCCAATATGAATGATTGTATTACTTTGATTTAGATATAAGGCATTGCAAAGGTTTTACAGTAAGTACTTTCACTTTCCCTACTTCCATGAAATGTTTTGATGTACAGGTCCAATTTCTTACCAGACACACAGAGCTTGCACAGTGTACACCGTTGCCAACCATCAACAGAGAAACGCATGCTAGATACCACAGAATACAATCGATAAAGGGTCTCTTCTCCCCTTAAAAATACACACATCACAAGAAAAATAATTACTCAAAGACAGTTTTATACAGAAGTTTAAAAGCAGCAAAAATCTTCATATGAGAAAAGGAGTTTGAGGGAAGACATAATTGCTCTCTACAACTGACAGGAGGTTGTAGCGAGGTGAAGGTTGGTCTCTTTTCCCAAGTATAACAGCAAGTGATAGGACAAGAGGAAACAGCCTCAGGTTGTTCCAGGAAAGGTTCAGATTGGATATTATGAAAAAATTTCTTCATGGAAAGGGTTGTTAGGCATTGGAACAGGCTGCCCAGGGAAGTAGTGGAGCCACCATCCCTTGAGGTGTTTAAATGACATGTAGATGTGGTGCTGAGGGACATGGTTTAGAGGTGGACTGGGCAGTGCTAGGTTAATGGTTGGACTTGATGATCTCAAAGGTCTTTTCCAACCAAATGATTCTGTGATTCTACGCATACTCTCCCAGATTAGCATTCAAATCCTGTAGATTTCTAAATACATATAAGATTTTAAAAAAATAACTACCTACCAATGGTATCTTTTTCAAAATATCATTTGATACAATGTTACTAATAAACACTTTAACAGCAAAACCAGATACCAGTAAACTAAATAGCCCTGGAAATTATTCTCTTAAAAGATTCAGTCATCTGATTTGTTATTGGAAAACTTCATAAGGAATGGAATAAGCATATAGAAGCTGGTAAATCTTGTATTTATTCCTTACGTTTCTTTCAACATAGTGATAGTAAAACTAAAAAAGAAAGTAACAAAAATTAAACCCAAAATATACAACCCAAAATTCAACTTCTTCTGTTCTGCCTATCAAAACAGAAACAAAAGCCAGAGTCGCGATGCGATAACATGCAGCATCACTACAGCAATGCAGGGCATATTTCTACAGAATTAATCGACTGGCATTGACTTCAAGAAGCTGTCACTAAACCTGCATGGACTAAGATAAGATTGACTGGAGTTGTTCAGCTGAAAAGTGTAGGCAGGCTTTGCATTTCAGAAAATACGGTAATATAAAGTTTCTTCATATTGAGCTGCTTACTGAAAGTCATCAGATGAAAACACCAGTAGTCTGTATCTTCTGATAAAAAGTTGTTGTGGGCAATTTTATTAAGCTGGCAGGTACAAATCTGGAATGAGATGAAAGGAGTTCCACAGTATAAATGTTTCACTTTTCAGGGATTTCTCTTAACCATCCTGCAAGCCCTGAACTCATGTTTTGACACTACATCCCAGTGTCTAAATGACAATATAAATGATTTTTCAGTTCTCAGGAAGACACTTGCAAATATATTTTACCTTTTTTCTCAACGTTTTGAAATGCAACACAGGACTTCATATATCTTGTTCATATCTCACAAAGTTGAGCAGATCCTTTGCAGAATGTTACTATAAACAACTGCTCTTTTCACTGCAGATCTTTGCTACCAACAAGGTCTTGGGCTGCTCCAGCCTCCACAAGCCTGTACAGTGATGCTGCTATTCCAGATTGGAAGCTGGCTAATGAGAACACTGGGGAGCAGGACGGGTACCGAAGGCTTCTTTCGAGATTGAGGATCCAGGCTTTTGCAAACGGCCAACAGGGAGCTCAGCAGAACATACTGATTATGCCTGTTGGCAAGACTTTAACTTTTTAACTTCCATAATGTCTCTAAGGTAAACTGTAATTACAATGATCCAGGCAAAATAAGGTGGAAATTCTATGTCTGGGAGGTGCAAGGCAAATTTACTCAAGATCAGTTGTTGATTTACTAGAGAACTGTAATTCAAACACTTGGCACAGTCTGATTAGTAGTATGACCATGAAGAATTTTTTTTTAAATCCTCCTTGGCACACAAATGAAGACTGTGCTTTTGTAATAATGATTAAGCAGGTTTTGTTTATCCTAATTTTCAGCATCTATACTTAATTTAACAGAGATCATTGGTGAATTTTGATTCTCTCAACCACAGATGTCTAGTTTAGAAAGCTGTGAGACTGTAAACAAACAAGCCTTGTCTTTAAAATAAATGTACAAGAAAACGTGAACACATTAGAGGAAGACAACAGAAAAAGCAGAGTCTTGCAGAAAACTGTGGAAACAAACAACATGAGACAGGGTGCTCTCAGCACCTGTACAGTGTTAGACCTTAAGGAGCTTTACATCTTTATTAAATTTAGGGATCGAATTTTCTAAAATCTTCCTCAAGAACTGTTTCTTGCTGTAGTATGTCAAGCAGCTTTCTAACACGCCATTAGTTTTGAACCCTAAGTGCAGCTTTGAATTATAAAGAATTCAGGCCAGATGTCTCAAAACAAACGCCCTCTACTCTACAGAGAGACATCATCAAGCCTGGCAGAAATAAAATTAGAACAGGAAGTTTTGCTTTACTAGGTGGGGTTATGGACGAATGTTGCTTCACCTTCCTGCTAAGTTATAGATAGAATTCTCCTGTACCTCATTCTGAAGGTATTTTCAAAGCAAAGTGGAGAGAATGAAAAAAAAAAAAAGCTTCCAAAGTACCTGCAAGCTCTACTAATGAATGTTGGGAAAAAAAAAAAAAAAAGAGAGAAAACCAACCAACCAACCAAAATGAACAAAAAACTCACAAAACCCCCATAACAATAATCCAGTTTGTAGCTGTCAATGGAAAAACGGTGGCTGTGACACTTCCACACCATTTGATTGGTGAGGATCACCTATGAAAGCACACCCAGTGTAACAAGTCAATGCTGGACTTGGGGATATTGCAAATGCACTTATTGGATTTCTTAATAAGAGTATAAAGTGTCTGTCCACCATTTCAAGGAGTGTTATATCCACAGCAGTATGGGTGGAAGGGAATCCAGGGCATCTTCTCATCCTATGGTCTTTGAAAATTTAAAAGGTAAAGATTAAATAGCTTTTGAAACGAAACATCCAACTCATGGCTTCAATGTGACAGGGCATACCATAGGGCATACCTTAAGTCACATTGTAAAATATCACAGAGTGAAAGCAACCTAATGAGAAGGAGTATAGATAACTGCTTAGTTGTAAATTAGAAACCCAAATAAAATCTGGAACACTTAACTGCATGTTGTCTAATTCCTGCATACACACAACAGTAAATACCTTAACTACACTATTGTCTAACTCTATCAGAAGCCCTCAGTATGGTTGGTTACTGACCTTTGTATATTATATGTAGAATTCAGATCCGTAATTTTTTCCCAAGATGTGAATTTAAATACAACAATTTTAAAATGTTCTACACATATAGAATTTACAACCTCATGACATTCTGTTTCAGAAACTGTATTTACAAAGAAGCAAGGAACTTCAGCATATCACCACAGCAGAAGTAGGAGATATTATAAGATTTACATAAAACAGTTGAAATGCAACTCAAATGCTTTAAACAAATTCATTGTTCCTCACAGAAAACAATGTCCGCACAAGGCAGTGACTATAAACAGTTGTTAGAAAGCAAAATAAAATCAAGTTAAAATAGTAGCAGTAAAATCAAAATAAGGGCATTTTTAAGTAGAGATTTATTTAGAGACCTATTTATCCTAACACAAACTATATTCTGGGACTGTTGCTTTCTTTCCTATGACTGGAGACTAGAGAAATTAAACACACAAACACATATATACACACACTTTTATTTTTTATGTACATGTACTTATTAAAAAATCCTGTCTACATTTTCTTGGTTTGGAATATGATTAATGCAGCCTATCAGAAGCCAGATGGTGTAAAACCCGAGCCATCAATCAAAATGAAAAGATCACCGAGCGCTATCCAGAGCGATGTGCTCTCAGCTGGAATTTCTGGTCACAGACCCTAACATGCGATGTGCAGGGGAAGCCATAAACATCGCGGCACTGCCCCCGAGGAACGCCAGAAACACATCAGGCTTTGTTAGGCAAAAAAACCTGGAGAAGTAGGACTTGCTGCTGTAGGCTCTGCCTGAGAAAGGCTCTGCAAGCCAAATACACGTGCTTTAAATAAAAAAAAATAAACGCAAGTTCTTTAATGAGTTTAATAATGTTTGCTCTGATGACGGTATCTGTCAAACTGTGCACTTGCCATTTGATTTAATATGGGATTGTGCCATACATTAACAATGCAGCTGCCACTGTCTGTCTGACACGTGAACTGGTATTTAATGTCTGTTCCCGCACAGGACTTACAAACGGTTCATATTTCTAGGTTTATATTACACATTTTCTGCAAATATTCTAAGGAAAACAATGTTGGGGTTTGCAACATAAAACAGTGATGGCTTGTCTTGTAAGGTTTTGTACCCAGCAGGCCTTTTATATGAAAAATAAGCATGTAAAAATAAAAGGCATGAAGGAGCACAATTTTCTATACACATGCCTCATAAATGATGCTAGCAATACTAAAGGAGATGAGAAAATTAGTAGTAGTAAGGACGCAAAGGTATTTTTTCCTGGAAAAAGCACGACAGTATGACTGCTTGCATTTGCAACCTGAAGTGTTTTGTCACAACAACTCTCTTATGTGTGCTACATATATCAAATTTCACAGCAATATATTTTGGAAGAAACATGCTGTATTTTAAAGACCTTTGTCAACTACTTGCATACTCACCTCTTTTTCTATAAGGCTAGATGACTAGGTATGGCTATCATGATTGTATGAACTAAAATTCATTTTTAAACATCAGCCTCTTAGTTGCTTTCAATGACATTAGAAAATGCCACATTTATCACAAATAAATTGTAATGGTCCTGTTCCTTTAAGGAGATATAACCCCTCATTTTTATCCTGATGGATCATGAGATACCAAACCTTAAAGTCAGCACTGGCCCCACAAGCCTCTTATACTTCAGATACCGCAAATCAAATAGAGGCAGTCTCTAGAATTACAGGAAGAAGCTACAGCTTTTTGGAAACATGATTCTTTTGAAGTTGGAATCTCGCCAAAATTTGAAATGCTGAAGTAAATTCCAAAGAAGATGGTGCCATACAAGGCTCTCAAGCTGGAGCCTTTCCCTTAAAAAATGCATGGAAGAATGGATAATTTATCTTATCCATCTTTGGACAAATACAAAAAATTCTTTTTTTTTTGGATGAAAACTATTTCATGTTCATAAAATGGCAGAATACAGGGGAAAAATAATATGAAGAATATGGTATATTTAAGGGATGAAATATGCTTTGTTAGCGTGCATTTATAACAAGATCCAGGTTTGTACATCTCTTCCTACTGACAGCACCACTCCTTCCAACAGTCTAAAGCTCAAGTACAGCTGAAATTGAATCATGCATTTTAGATCCTTTCTTCTGCCCTGAACTGGGACCTAAACCTCCATGGTATGTCTACACTGTACGGTGAACTCAAAATCTACTGATTCTGAGCCTCCGTCCTTGAACTAGATTTGGAGGTCTTTCAAGCCTACCCTAATTTACATGAGTAGAGTATACGTTAGTATCCAGGTAATTTAACTGAACGTTGCTAGTTTTACTGTAGGCATGCATACTAAATCACTGACATCCTTCAGTGCTCATCCCACAATTCTCAAAATAGATAAGCAATTGGTAAAAATCATAGGATGTGTTTCTAGTTATATCTGAACACAAACACCCTCCCTCCCCTAAGACCATGAGCCCTTCCCTCAAACACAGGCAGACCAACAGCACATTTGCTGGAAGCCCAGATTTCATGTGCAACTAAGATACATGCTTTGCTGCAGGTGACAACCACTTAGATTAATGATTCAAAATCCCTATGGTTTGCTGCCAGATTCTCAGATGCCTCCTTCAGCTGCCCTTCCAAGCAGAGCGCTGGAGCTCCCACTGAGAGCGGGACGACTGCACCACGCCCACAGGAGAATGAGTTTCCTGGGTAGAACAACCTACAGCCCACATTCTACCTGTAGTTTTACATGGTCACTTTACTCAGACTTGTCTTTTCAATTGTATTATATGTAACCTTTCTTCACTCTTTTAAGTGGGCTATAGTACAGAGAGGAAATGATAACAAAATAAAAACTACAGGAGGGTTTCTAGTTCCCAGCATTTAAATGACAGCAGAAGATGAAATCATAGCTAGTGCTGAATTACAACAAACTGGGCAAAATGTGATCCCATCCTTCCCTGACTTACTTGGAATACACCAGACTGTTTCTGGATGATACCAGGTAATCAATCTCAAATCAAAGTTTCTGTTGATGATGGGTTTGTGTGTGTGTGTGTGTCTGTGTGTACATGTAACGCTACGCAGAAGAATCTTAAAAGAAGATCAACATTTCCATACTCTTATTATCAGACACAAAGTCAGAAAAACCCCACCTGCTTCACAGTTTTACATCATAGGGTCATTACAACAAGCTTTTAAATAGGAATAATGAAGAAGAAAAGTAAATGGAGTATGTTCACTCCATGTGAGAAAGTCAAAATCTTATCCAAGATTTTCAGTACCAGAAGATTATCCCAAATCGTCTGGTAGTAAAAACATTGATGCCAACGTTAACATCCAGAACTTTAAATAACATGTCAAATTAATTCAAGTACACAGAAAGACTGTAGCAATTTTACAAGCAAAGCCAACTATTATTCTCCAGTGAGAAAACTGGGAACAGAAGCTAAAGCTAGTTTTCACATTTGTTAGGGAAGTTCCCCAAACCTGTGTCTCTGGATATGCAATCAATTAAAAGGAAGGAAGTTCAAGAGCTTGGTCATCGGAACACTTAGGCCAATAACAAAGTATAAATCCTTGAATCGTGAAGAACTCTATCACCACCTCTACGCGTGGGCTCCCATGACACTGTGCTCATGCACCGCTACACCTGCTGCACTGATGCCTTCCCCTCCAACAGCAACGTTGCTTCCCAAGGGCACAGCCAAGTACGGCTGTGGAACTAAGGGGCTCCAGAAAAATACACAGGAAAAAACCCAAGAAGAATGGAAAGGCAGGTGAATTAAAGTAAATGGAGAGAGAATACGATGTTAATACCTGAAGAAGATATTCAAAGAATATCTAGGTAGGAAGAAACAGAATAAAGAAGGTAGACTACACAGAAGAAATTTTTTTTTTTTTTTGGGGCGGGGGGGAGGCAGGAGAAAAATGCAATAGGATAAAGAAAGAGAGAGGGGAAAAATGAGAGAAGATGAAAGATGACTGGGAAATCTAACCCACTACAAACTGCACAGGCACAGAGAGATAGAGGTCAAATGAGATGTTAGGGAATTGGAGAAGGAAAGATACCTGAACTTGGTCTGAACTTGGAATGACCATAGGACTATTAGTTATACAATCCAGCACATTACCAATGCAAGATTAAAGACAACTTGTAAGAAATTTTAACAGGGTCAGGCTTGTTTACTTTTTGTGATGCCAAGGTTTACCAGTAACATTTTATATTTCAATATTTTGTGAAAGTAGAAAATACTTTTTTTGAGGCAATGTGCTATACCAGGTAGCATTTGCATGCAGTACACCAAGGGGAAAAACTACAATGTAAACGGTCAGTATTTTCATGATGATTTAACTGAAAAAAAATGTATAGATGTTTCTACATGGAGAGGAGGGTTATACATGGATTACATCAGTTTCTTTCTTAAAAGTGTTCTCAAGACCATCAATGAAGATATTTCAATATTACATTGGTACCTGTGAAACCTTGTTAAACATCTCAGCCCATACACCACTGTATAGCATTATCTTTGCATATAGATGCAAACATGATTTGACAAACTATTTTAAATTGTTTTTTAGAAAGATAATTTTTAAAAGACAGAAGAAATAGTTAAAGTAAAACATGAAAAGCCTCCCTTCTGGTTAACAACTACGGTAACAACCCTGAACAACTGGGTTAGCATAAACAGGGTTAGATGCTTTAAATATCCAACAATAGCAAAAGTTTTAGCATTGAATACAGTTTCAAACAAAGTATTTAGCATCTATACACTACCTGTTTATATATATTTTAGGTTTTGTGTAAAACAAAACCAAACCATTGGTTTTACAACAATCAATTCAAGTTTTTTTGAAATTTATTTATTTTCTGGATGCAATCTACACGTCAATTAAGACTGCAAGTCTTTTAGCTGAACACTTCATCTACAGAATTAAGACAGAGCAGATATGTCTTTTTCTATACAGCCTATTCAACAGTGAAGTAACCCCTTCCATTGCATTGTTTTCCTTGTTTCTTCTCCTGTGCTTTACAAAACCCTGAAACAATTCCTAGTATTTGAACAGCCATTTCTAAACTGCCTGTGTATTAGCTCACTTTGTGTTGCAGATGTCACAAACCTCAATACAGCTAAGAGTTAAGTCAAGAAAAAGCAGCAGCTTTTCAGGCCATTAGATTTTCCTCACTATCATCAAGTAATGTTGAAGTGTGCCATTAGCACAAGGCCACTGCACTGCCAAACAGAAATTGCTTTTCTCTTTCAGCAGTCTTCTTTGAAGCCTCACATCATATCAAGAGCACAAAATAGCTTTATGTAACCTCCTCCAAAAAGCAGTTCTGAACACGAAGGAAGGGAAAAGAGAAGAATGGATGTAGGTTACAATAAGAATATTTCCATAAAACGCGGTCATATCTGACATCTGAGCTATTAAATTAAACCTGAAATCTATTTTGAGGCGGGAGATAGCAAAAGTGTCTGTCTCTTCTCAGCAATAACCTAGAAATCTTTTTCATCTTACAGAAAAACAATTCAAAGCACCTGCTTCAGGAAAGTCAGACTATGGCTTATATCACAGGCATTGCAACCTCACAGTTGCCTTATGATTTAGTACAATGCTGTTCCTGGAATAAATGAAAAGCAGGTCAAAAGGCTTTTTGTCATTTTCCAGAATCATATATCCAAGTCATTACCCAAAAAATGTGAAGGGTGAGACAGTATCTCACAACTGCTTGCTGTCACACTCAAAAGTAAAACCTACACATTCATGGTGCCTCCACTGCACATGCGCATTTTACGAAACACAGTTAATATCTGAGAAACATTACTGTCCTTGGGAAAAATAGCAAGAATTGCTTGTGTTTTTCAGCAGTTCTGAAATTTCCCATTTCCAGACTCCAAAGAGCATCCAATCCTGTTTTGGTGTTGTGGTTTTTTTTGTTGTTGTTGTTTGTTTGTTTGTTTGGTTTTTTGTTTGTTTGTTTGGTTTTTGTTTGTTTGTTTGTTTGTTTTTTAATACTTAAACATGCTAGCTGCCATGCCTGATATGTAAAACAAACTGCTTCCTAAAAGATGGTCAGCAACAAATACAGAAACAGAAGATGGCTAAGTCTGTGAGGTCAGGAACTACTAAGAAGGTACAAACATATATTACTGTAAAATGTAAATCTCACCTGTCAGATATACTCAATTCTGCAACTATGTTTTAGTCTGTCACCAGCTTCTTTAAAGAAACTACCCTCATAGCAACACTTCCATCTCTAGAAGCATCCAGTATTTCAACTTATGCATCCTGTCAAATCACATCAAACCACAGCGCAGACACATCTTCAAAAACAGTTTACTGGATCTAATTAACAGAGTGATGCTTCCCATTAGAAAGTTGGCCAAAATCAGGCATTTTATAGTTCTCTCTTTCAGTACACATCAAAATTTCTTTTGTTCAGTTTTGCTTATTTGTGAAGGATCCACAGAATCACAGAATGTCAGAGACTGGAAGGGACCTCAAAAGATCATCTAGTCCAATCCCCCTGCCGGAGCAGTAACACCTAGATGAGGTTACACAGTAAGGTGTCCAGGCAGGTTTTGAATATCTCCACAACCTCCCTGGGCAGCCTGTTCCAGCGCTCTGGCACCCTCACAGTGAAGAAGTTTCTTATATTTAAGTGGAACCTCCTGTGGTTCCCGTTTGCACCCATTGTCCCTTGTCCTATCATTGGTTGTCACCAAGAAGGGCCTTACTCCATCCTTGTGACACTCACCCTTTACATATTTGTAAAGATGAATCCAGAGAAGGTCCAGCTTCTCTGAACATGGGAGAAAAAGGAAAGGAAGGAGCTAACTGGTAGAAAAACTTGCCCCAGCAGAAACATTTAACTGCCCATCTCCTCATTTCTGCTGTTTAGCTAAGCAAACTTCATCATGGTGAAGACAGTTTCGCTGCCTCTCAGTGTCACCACTGCACCCTCCATTGGCCAGCCACAAACTGTGCCCCCAGAGGCCACCAGCTCCAGCACAGGGGCTGGAGGGAGTGCAGGACTTGACAGATTTTGCTACCAGAAGCCAACTTACTCCAACCCCTTACACATTACCTGGGACTTTCCACATGCTTTTGGATACTTCATGTTTCACACAGGTGCCCATGATGATTTTCAAACAATGCCACAGCCTTGGGCATTGCTATGATTAATATTTTGTGTTATTGACAATAAAAACCACTCAGACTATCCACATAGAGCTACAGAGCCCAGCAGAAGAAAGAAGTATCCTACAACCACAGTTTAAGGATGCTGACATAATTTATGTTCTTTTAAATATTAGAGCAAGAGTCTGTGCACTATTGAAATAATTGGTTGAAACAAATTATGATGGTAAATCTCTAAGTGACAGCAGCCATTAGCACCTTAAGGACAGCCATACATGATCTTGTTATTAATCTTCTTTGAGTCAGTTATGTATACGTCTACTTTTATCAAAGCCAACAAAACACAGGATATTGTCTATGGGGTTTTAGTGTTTCGACATTTTGGTTTAACATTTCCAGAACACATTAATACAGAACATTTAAAAGCATAAGGCTTTAAGATTCTACAATTCTTTTAGTAGTATTGCATCAATTAGAGCACATTTTGAAACTAATATATTTTTCTAATCTGGCACACTTTCAATTTGGAAAAAATCTCTCAAAAAACTCTTTTCAAATCACATGAACATTGACTTTATTTCTTACTTGGCTGGACACAATACATGCTAACATAAATCACTAATGCTATAAGACATGACCTTATTTTTTCACAGATCATGCCCTATTCTTGAGCAAGAGATTCAGGCTGCAAAAAGCAGAAACTAATCCAGAGCTGAGTTTTAGGCACAAGTCTCAGAGGATTTCTCAGTGGACCGGCACGATGCTGCCACAGGCATGTATGGACATGCCCCAAGGTCTCTCCCTGGTCAGCCTCTCAACAGGGCAGAGCAGCAAAACGAATAGCACTTCTGCTATACTGTCTTTACCGTACATAAAAAACATTCCTTTGCAGAGCTTAAATTGAGGATTATAGTTTTAAACAACTGCTCCAGGGCTAGACTGAATACTTAACTGATCTGACAAAAAGAGAAAGAGGAACTATGGCTCTGTGCTGCTGAATTTAGACACTTTCATCATATTGGATCTTGAAGCTCATATTCAGCTTCTCAAACCTGTTGTTTTGACCAGGTAACTTGCTCTCAGAGCTGGCTTAATAGCTTTCAACAAACTGGGTCACAAGTTTTAAAGGACAAATATCACTTGGGAGAAAGATCCAGAGTTAAATATCCACTGCAGATAGAATAAAGTCCTCGCTGTCTGCAATGTGGAACCTCACAGTGGCACACACAAGAGATTCAGCAGAAATTACTTGTGTGCAAACATGATTGTTTATTAGAGCTAGTAAAAAACTGGTCAGATTATAGCTAAGGGTAAAAAGAGCACTTCTCAACTATCTTATTTTGAATCACTAAAACTGTTCTTGGTACAGCTTTAAGAGGATGTCATTTTTATCTTTTTTTTTTTTTCTGATGATCCTAAAAAAAGATAAACTGTACATATAATTGGAAGGGCTGTTCTGTTGGTAACTAGAGAAAAGTTACACAGCAGTCAGAACTCAACTTTCAAGAAAGCCAGACTATACATATTCCTACTCTATATAAACACAGGAAAAAGCAAGTATTTCAGAATAAGGAATGGCTTCGTCTACAAATAGAGTTCTATGTATTTTCACACATGGTAACTGAAATAAATTTAAATGAATGGTAAACGCCCACCTGGAACTGATTTTCATAATCAAGACAGATCTCAGAATTTCCTAAAGAATTATTCAGTTTTGGAAAGAAGGAGTTTTAGAATATTTTAACAACAACAACAACAACAAAAAAAAAAAAAAAGAGAGAAAAATGAGTTTTTTGCATGTGTCTGACATCAGTAATTTGATATATTCGCCAGACATTCAAGACTGATGCTACTATGAGCTTTGTCAGTGGCACTGTCTCTGAAAGATCCACAGGTTCCACAGCTGGAGGCTCTGCAAGCACTACAGTGACACTGGATGGAACAGAACAGGATCAAATCCCCCTTGATAGGAAAAGTACACAATAAGAGGGCAATTTGGGGGATTTGCGGTTGTATGGTTTATCTGAACAATAAGGAGGGCAACTAGATGGTAAACTATACACATTTAAACTTTAAAGAATACAGGAGCCTAACTCTTCCTCCTCAGCTGTCTGCAGAGGAAGAATATCTCTGACTTTTCCATCCTTTTAGCACAGAAGAATTTAAAAGCTCTGTCCCCTCTACCGCTGAATTAAGGCCTCACTAGACACAAGATAAGACTCCACTCCTGGAACTGGAAGGAAAAGAAAGTCCTTGCTTTCCCCCTCCATAAAAGAGATTGCTTTTCACCTGGAAATGTAGAACGACAAACACTGAAAATGTCTTTCAGAATGCAGCAACTTCCACTAGATAGGTACATACATGTTGAGGTAAAATTTCCAGGAATAGCTTCTATTTCTAATAGCTATTGGTCTCCTGACCAAGCATAAATAGTAATAATGTTAGTAAGGTTAGCATAGTTACACCAGCAAAACATCACCTTCTGGTTTAGTGAGTGCAGAACAAGCATCTTCTGATTGATTTTCCTCTTTTCTACATGATATCCCATCATAAAAGGATGAAGCACTATCAAATCTTGGTAGACAGTCCTGTTCCAGCCACTGTAGTTCACAAGCTTCCTTTTCACATCTGTTTGAACTACTACTACCACCAAGCTCCAACTTATCCTCTAAGGATCTCTCTTTCCTACTTTAGAAAGGTTCTCAGAGAAAACACTTTTAATCAACCAACTAGGAATAATGAAAGCCAGTAATTCACATCATTTGTGCCATGATCCTGTAGCACCAACTTTTTCACAAAGCCATCATAAGATCTTTCCATGCTTACTGAAAATAATCTACAAAATAGCAAACAATCCCCCCAAAAGCCAAGCCTTCTTCTATGTAAATCAAACAAAGCAGAACCAGAGTAGAACTAGTACAGACCTCCACTAGAAATAACTGTATTTTAACAGATCCTAAAACAAAGATCAAAAGGAATATATCTAAGCATTTATATTCAATTCCACATTGCCTGATGACTAATTTGTAAAGAGTGCACAAGTCTTCACAACTGAAGCCAAAATAATTTGAGGATACTTTGATATAGTGCCACAAAGGATATGAGCAGGAAGGCAGCAGGAGTTACAAATGGCCAAGCTCCATTAAAAGTGCTAATAAAAGAATAATGGAATTTCCTTGTACTATGAATGAAAAGTGTTTGGCACAGGAGAATTTAGACACGGAGAGGGATATCAAAGCTTTTGGTTCATCCGTTGCTTCTGCTTATTAGATCTTAATTGACTTGCTATTACATTTACCTTAAAATGCTTCAACTCAAAAAAACCAATGATCCCATTCCAAATCTTGTCACACTAATTTCCTTTATTCTTCATGTTTCTCCATTTTCAGAGGTCCTCACTATCTGCTTTACCAACCCTTGTAAATAATGCAAGTCTATCTACAAAAAAATACTTTCAAGTGATGGATTTAACTTGAAATGCTATACAATCATTAAAATTATAGAATGTACATACTGTTTGACAATTTTATTTTAAACTGTAACTTTTCAAGTTGCTGGCAACTATGGAAATCTCATAGCAGTAACTTACCTGATAAATTTAATTCATTAATGTTTACACAACGTATTTCCTTCTCATAGACATATGTATAGTTACACACATAGACCTGTGTTTAGCCGTAGAGACAGGTGCACATATATACACATACACTTCCGCCACTTTCTTTCCCCAAATATAAAACCTGGGTAATTTTTCCAATGTATAGCTACTTGGTACATGGCCAGGAAAAGAACAGGTAGAGTTCAGAATGCTCCTTTGAAATGTCTAAACTAAAAAATGTTTCAAAACTTCGTTTTTTTTTTTTTGAAGTGGATACTTGCAAAATAACAAACACTTTGCAAAACAGAAGCAGAAAAGGCAGTCATGTTCTACAGCTGACAAATTGTTAGAGGATGTAGTACACTTGCTTAAAAAGACATGTCCACAAATGCATCCAAATACGAGGAACTCCCTGAAAATATTTAAGAATCTACTTAACTGTCCTTCAATCTGCTGCTTAATGCTCTCTTTTGCATGATGTCTACAAAGACCCCATGACATAGTTATAGCACAGAAATGCTGTGATCTGCCTCCTGGTTCTCCAAAACCATCTTGTAACAGCTTTAATTCTTTGTTTCACATTGTAATGTCTCTAGGGAAGTGGTCTTATTTTCTTATCCTATACTAAGGGATATAATAAATAAAGGGCTTTTTTACCAGAGTTCCCAGACTTTATAAACAAGGATCAAGTTATAACGATGATGTGTGTTTCTTCTTCTTCCCCCTGACAACCACCAGGCTGTTAGCAAAGCAGCCTCTTCCAACGATGCTTACAGAATCAATAGATAATTCATTAGTATCATGTATCTCAGGGCCTAATTGACACAACAGGTTAAGCCAACATACTCAAGGGTAACAGTTTCTCAACAGAGAGAAAAAAAGAAGGGAATCTGATACCACATATGGTCACTTTGCAGGATTTAGTGTCAGTCTATAAATTACACTTCTATGAGGTTAATGTGAGTCATTCGTTTCACAAATCAGAAAACGCAGCTTTTCAGTCTTGGCTTGAAGAAACAAAGGAACGTTTATATGATAGCATAATTTCAGTAACATGAATTCCCTAGCACTTTCAATATTATAATTTCCTCTCATTTTTGCATTAAACATGAAATCTAGTTATTGTGAACGTTTGGAATTTTTTAAACAATAAATGTAGGTAGTATTTTTCTTACCTTATGATCATATGGATTGTATGAGTGAAACAGCTGGGAAAGATCCTTTGTTCTCTGTTTTTTCTGAAAAGTAATATTAATAAATAAATCGTATTAGCAAAGTTAAAGGAAAAAGAAAGAGACTACTGATTGAAAAAGCTGCATGCAGGTACAAACACATTCTCTCACACTTTGTTAATAGCACTGCAGGTATGAAGTGCAATATGTAGATTAAGGATATTAAATATCACAGGAAATAATTACCATATATAATTAACATATATATTAACAATGTTAAAAACATATCCTTAACAAATAATAAACACTAATCTATGGAACATCAGTGGAATGTGTAAACAATTCACATTTGTTCTAATTTCTGCACAATAAATCATAAATAAAGTCTTAGAATACAGATAACAAAACTTGAAGATTAGGCTCCAGTCTTGCAAAGACTTGTCTACTATTCTAGCATGTACATGCAGTCTTCCTTTATAGCAGATTAGGTTTAAAGGAAGTAAATTTAAAGAAGAATCATTTATTATTTTTCAATTTCTTTTGATGCTAATACTCTCCTAGTCTTGATTATGGAAAATTAATAGATGGTATGCCATTTAATGCTATGGCAAAGGGGAAGCAACTCCTTCTGTTAAGTGCAAAGATCAAAGACAAAACCTGCTCAATCCAGCTTCTATGGAAATCAATGAAAGAGCTTTCAGTGATTTCAGCAGATGTTAACTAGAATCGCTCAGGTGCATCCTATGGAAGGAGGGCAGAGAGAGGAGAAAAACACCCATCTTCAATGCAGGGATGAGTCACAAAAAAGTTCAAAGTTTTATTATGTCAAAACTGACATTGACTTATCTCATAGCTTGGGAAGACAAAGCACTGCCTGTTGGAAAATGCGTAAAGGGGAGACAACTACAAGAACTCTTTGCTTGTAGTCTCCACCGCTGACTTATTGTGGCCATCATTTCTGCAAAATCTGTCTTCCAACTAAACTGGTAGATCTGTTCACATTCCCAGCATGCTGGGAACGAACTAGACAGCTGCATGACTGCAGTATTTATTTTAATTTCTCGAAATTATAGGACAATTTGCTAATTTTTGATTATGCAAAATGACCTGTATATTTCCTTTCTTTACACAGTTTTTATTTTCAGTGAAACGTTTGGATGCAGCAACTTAGTCATAAAAGCTATAACTTTAGTTACTAGTACAAATTCAAGACCATTGGATATTTCTGAGTCATTAAAGCTATAAGATTAATATTACTACTTCTGTAAGGTCCCCACCTACGTTTTAGTTACGACCACTAAAGAGTCAAGAAAATAATTTTTACTCACTGTCCCTCTTCAAACATGAGCAGTAAATTTTGTTTTCACTATGAGGTTACTTCTGTCATAGACAATTCTATTTCTTTACCATAAGTAATACCTAACATGACTTGTTTCTCTGAGTTTACTAACAGGCTTTAAAAACCAACAGATGTGATATTAAAGAAGACATTTCTGTCAGTATAAACTTTCTCAGAAATTGAACATGCCTTTCCCAAAGAAAAGATCTGCCTTAGTAGAGGAACCGTGGCTCTCTAGCCCCCATTAATACATCTTTTATTTCCAATGGAAAAAAACCCACTCAAGTGAAAGCATCAGGTAGCACAACCTGAATTCCATCACCACCCTACAATGACTTATTTCCTGGGAGTACAGTTATACACAATGAAAGTGCTTAAAAGAATATAAAAAAGGATTTGGA
Organism: Patagioenas fasciata; assembly: GCF_037038585.1. Taxonomy (NCBI): domain Eukaryota; kingdom Metazoa; phylum Chordata; class Aves; order Columbiformes; family Columbidae; genus Patagioenas; species Patagioenas fasciata. The sequence continues at coordinate 99,224,259 of NC_092521.1, read as the reverse complement.
AATATAAAGAATTAAATGAATTTAAAAGAGACAGCAAAATTATTACAAAAAAGGTTGTTTAAAAAACTAGTTTAATGTAGAGTGATGCACGAAGTAGACTAAAGCATTTTAGTTTGGAATCTGGAGACCTCCACTAATTTTTCTAGGAAAAAAACCCCACAAAATCCAGAAAAAGGCTAATTCTTGCCGTTTCTACTAAGACTATTTATCTTGTATTATTCTGACTGCACACAAAGTGATTTTGAGTATTGTATTGAAATAGCTTTAATAACACTTAATAAAACTATATGACAGAAACCCTCCTCCTATCCTTCACCCTCTGACTCTGACCAAAATGTTATTTACACACTCAGATGGACACGATGAAGGATGAAGGTGGCTTCCCTTACACAACACATTGACATAGTCTTCCACTTTTTATTATAGGAAGTTATTATTTCCTTCCTACCTTTCCATGAAAGGTAGAAGTTTCGTTTTTTGTACAAAACCACAATACTCCTGACTGGGGAAATGCTGGAAATTCATGACAGAAAAGAACGTGGAATGAAGCCTCTGGAGATGCACATGAAAAAATGCTGCCTCCAAATTCACAGGATGCTCATCTAAATCTAAACAGCATTTGTCTACTTTGTGGGAACTCTGTATAGATAGGGACAAAAATGTCTTGAGCACCGAGTTAAGGTTGCTTACAGGTAATTTGTGTCTTTCTAGAAAACTGAGCTCGGCTTAACTCCGATCTCTAAAAAACAGAAATATAAAACTTTTCAAAACACAGAGACTAAGAAAAGGACAAGGAATTCATGCTGCTATAATGGTAACCTCTTGAACTCCGACACCAGGCATTAGCCATAGGGTATTAATAATAAGTTTTTTACCTGAAGAACAGGCACAGTTCCCAGCTCACCTACAAGAAGTGTAAAGCGCAGCGTAAAGCACAGTGTAAAGCTCAGCGTAAAGCAGGCCTCTTCATGTTGAGATGTGACAGCGGAAAAGAAGGAGTGTGAAAGCTTCTTCTCCTTCATTGTCTCCAGTGGACTATTTCAGTCTCTAAACTGCCCTGTATCTCCCCAGAATTTCTTTCCTTGATGCAGATTCATACTCCTATTTCTTTTTCCTCTGCTTAGTCCAACATCCCTTTCAAGTACTTTCTTGACCAATATAAAAATACTTTTCTTCCACCTGTCTTCCTGCTCTCTTTTGTGTTCTGATTCTCCGTTCCTTTGTTCTGTACCAATAATGCTATCAAAACCACATGGTAAAAAGACAGTGAAAAAATCCTTTTGAACTTAGGCAAATGCAGTGTCCCATTGTACTGTTCCACATACAGCAGCAGTACCGCTCTCAAACATCCTCACAGATCCACACAGAATATATTTAAATCTATTGTCTTTCTGAAGAAAATTCAAGAGTCTCTCCAAAGTCACCACACAAATTAGCACAAGGTATTTCCAAAACCAGAAAGACTGACAGCAGAATCAGACTCATTTCCGTATTTCTCTCAGGCCTGCTGTATAGTGATGCTGTCTATGTTCAGTGACCACAGAATGTTTCCTTAAATCAGGTCATTCTTGGTAGCGGGTTACTACCAATACTCAATCTGTAGTTACTTGCTTACTCAGTCTGGTTGTATCTAATTTTGATGCAAGAGTATTTGACCCATAACAAGCCAGAGACAGACGATTCTTCCACAACTTTTCCAGTACTGGTTTGCCAACAGGACAGTCAGAGTCACGTATCACTTGAGATAAATATCATATGACTAACCAGACCATTAGAGCCTTGGTCTGAGAACTGTGCGCAATTTCCTACTCATGCACCAAAGTGAGCAGTGGTGTAGGAAGTTGGGGTTCTTTAAAGCACTAGTAGCAGGTCATCTGGGGAACGCCAGAGCAGTGCACTATGAGTACAGAAGGAGGAGCTGCTCCTGGGTGGAGGGTGCTGCCTGCAGCACTGCTGGCTACAGCCAACAACGTGTTGGAGTCTGTGGGAGCCCTAAATTTACAACATGCAAGACTCTGGACAGGAAGTTCTCTAATGGACAGATGTATGTACGTATGTACGTGTGTGCACATGCACACTTTACAGGGGCAGAGATTTTGTTAGGTTGAAAAATTCTAACGACTCAGTCATGTGGCGATTTAAATTTTAAACCCATATTCCTTAGTTTGTGGCACTTAAAGAAACATGATTAGGGATGCGAAACAGATAAAGAGATACATTCAGAAAGTATGCTAAAGTGGGCCACTAAAAATATATGCATATGACTGTAAAAACAATTTTTCACTTTTCTGTTTCAATAAGTTTTAAAAATGGCACACGGGATGGGACATACAACAAAGACACATTTTATTTCTATCTTTAGCTGGAAAAGCATGTGAAAGCCTGATGAAAAATGGATCAGAGTGCTGCTGCAGGACTGAGTTAAATACTGTAAAATCATATATGCATGTACACATAAGTATGCCAGGATGGAAGGGTTTCCCTAAGCACAGCGATACTTTTCTAAGTGAATTATTTCAAGGTTGTTAATAAAATACACATAAATAATTCAGTGCTTCTCAAAAGACAGGTAGTGTTCAACACACAGTTATAAAAATAAGAACCAGAAGCCAACATCAGTTAATGACATTTCTTATGATAACATACACAGACAATGTGAGTAGCAAAGGAACAACACATTACTATAATTTCATTATTTCCGCCCCTTGTAAGCATACCAGGAAGTAACACATACTTTGCTCTAAATATTTCTTTTCCCTTTCTCTCATTTTCTGGGCCTCAGATTTTTAAGGTCTTATTTTTAACTACCGAGATTTTTTTGAAAGACACCGGTCACCTGAGATGCGTATTATATGCTTAATGTATGGCAACAATAAAGGATCCTTTCACAACACATCTGCAATTATAAACCAATAAAGCCAAGAGTTAGCGACCTTGGTGTTTGCACGCTTTTTTCTTGTGCATTGACTATTAGGAATAATAAAATGTTTTCTAATGCTTTAACTGGACTATGCTGTGGATTATGATCCTACTTTTGATCAGGAAATATCACCTAGCGAACTAATAGGTAGAATATAAAAAAGCAACTGAACAAAAAACCCCCAAACAAACAAACAAAAAGTGCAGGATGAATCCCTAAAACTGTTTAAAATATTTCTGAACAAGTTAATAATATAGAATTTTTTACTCACTACTTCAGAAAAATAAAGCTAAACATTTTTTTCCCCAAATAATAGTGTGAAAATAAAGGTAAGGGTACAATACATTTTTATAAACAGAAAATATTTCAGAAAAGTAAGTTTAGAAACATTGTGGGCTCACACTTGCATATTGCACTTGTCTGGTGATCCTCTTGTCATACTCAGGTGACAACTACCTATCTTTCAGGTAATATTAATGTAGCCTTAAACTTGTTTGTTTTCCTTTCAAGCATGCTCTTGTAGGTCTAATGATGTTTATTGTGAAGGAGAATTACAATATTGCTAAGATATTTTTATTATAGATTACTTAGGAGTAGCTTAAATGGAATATTCTTAGTTTTTCATGTAGGAATAAAAGGGACAAAATTACTCCCTTTAGACTCTACTTCCTTTAGATTCAACTTACAGTTTTAAAGAGTCTATTTTGACCTTCAAGGTTCTTAATAATTTCAGTCTAATACCACAACAGATCTGCAGATTTTACCAGTTCCACTGAAAGTGTCAGGCTCAATGTATTGTCAGGGAAGTTCTCCTACTTTTGTTTTTCTGCTTCCATCTTTTAAAATCCCTCTCAGTTACAGGGACCCCTATCTGTTTCCTTTCAAATATTATTTTCCTTTATGATCACAGTGAATAGTAACGTGTGAAAGCAACCAGATGGATATCTTTATTTCAGTTCTCTTCCCTCACCTACCATTTCTCTTTTACATACTGCTGATCAGAATTAAAATCAAATCTTATTTTACCACAGGAACCTTACTTAATTTAGAGCTTAAAAGCACCTCACACATGTGAGCATGCTAGCAACCAATGTTTTTCATTGAAACCACATGAAACTTTGTGAGCCTAAGTAGAATTTAACAATAACTTTAACAAACTTCGGGAAAAGAATGAAGCAGCTTTTCAAGTATTTTCTCCATTTTCTTGGAGAAATCATGGAGGCTCCAATGTAACAGACACTTGCAAGAGCAGAACCCATGACATTGGAACTTTCTTTCCTGAAACAGCACTTCTAATCCATTTTGTGTTATGGTATCCTCCAACATCAGTGACATGCACTTCCTGAGCAATAATGAAGCTGTGTCTTTCTTTTCCCTCACGTTCTATCTGTGATCACAAAACCGCAAAGGCCTCGGGGAGCTGCAAACTCCAAACTTTTAGAAAACAGAATGGAGTTGGGAGCATCCTATATAAAGGCACTGACTGGCCTAACTTTACTCTCCAAAGAGTTACTTGGCAAAATATCAGAGAGAGATGTAGTTACTACTCCAACCGAGGTACATTTAAAAACCTTGCTTGGAGATTCAATCCATAAGCCTCAAATATGTGTGCCTACAACCACAATGTAGATATGAGCCAAGCCACTGAAACTGCCATGTTATCAAAGCTGACAGATTGCTTTTTGTTCTGCAAAACTGTTTTAAAAAAAGTGATCAGAAACCAGTGAACCGTTCTCTTTGACCTTGAGTTATTCAGTACATCACCCTCTCAGAAATGATCCTGAAAAAAATGTTGTGCCCCAGCCAGATTCCTTGATAAAATCATAACTGGTGTTCATTATGCTCTTGTGTCCATGCCCTGTAAGGTCTGAAAGGGCAGAAGTGACAATACAGGCTTGACAAGTTTTCTACTTCCTATATGAACTCACTCCTACTGATATTTTTCCTGTCCTTCTGGTCACACCTGCAACAAGACACACAAAATCATTTGGGGATTAGCTAGTCTATTTGACTTAACCTACGTGAATTACTATGTTAAAATAGATTCACTGTTGTGGATTTAATTATTTAGTTAGGTTTAAGAAATTGCTTTTTAATGGTTTTTTTTTATCCATACATGGAAGATATCACTTAGTATACAATGTGTTATATTCAGAAGTTTACCTCAGTGTTACAGGATGGTGGACATATTTTCCTACTCTAACAACAGACCTATATATTCATAATTCATATCTGACATACTCTTTAATCTTTTGTGTAATCACTGATTCTTTCTAAAAAAAAAATAGAACAAAATTTTATGAGCCCATGCAATGTGTTTTTCGTCTAAAAGAGGAAAAGAAAACTAAACACACCTTTACTAATCATATTAATCTAGCACATGACTGCAAACTTTAAAGTGATCCTGTCTTCAAGATTATGGCAACATGAATAGTCATGGTTTAGTCATTTTCACATTTTAAGTAGAGACTAGATGATCTCCAGAAGTCTCTTCCAAGTCTAAGCATTCTCTGATTCTTATTTATGGAAAAATTCAAACATTTTCAAAAAAGAGCACAGGATCATCATTAGATCATCTGTCAACCTAATGGAAAATTATTTATTGAAGGAGACATTTTCAACTGAACCATTGCTACCACAATTTCGTCCTTCTCACGTCCCACATAATTTCAGCTATGTAATATAGACTCTTCAAACTTATGTATTTTACAAAAATCACTGAATTGTATTCCGTCTGGTACACTTGAGTTCCCTGAATTTAGTTTAGGATTAAAGTTTGTTATTCCTGTCATTTTTCGTAAAAAAATCTGCCCCTTAGCAGAGGATAAATTATGCAAAATTTATTCTTAAGACTTTTACAAAGAAATCCTTACTTTCAAAAGAGGCCTTCAACACTTCATCTTGAGAGTCCTTAAATTTGGTATAATTTGTAAATGCTCTGGCTCATTTATGGTAGATTTTCATGTCTGAAATTCATACTGAAATTTCATAATCTATACATGGTGGGTATTTTCTAAGGATGTCATCATAACTGATTAGCAGGACTGTTTAACTGGAGAAGATTTTGTAGAACAAGAGTATCTGACAGAAACTTGGCTGGAAGTATCAGCCATATTTCAAATTAGATTGACACTACATCAGAAATAAAGTGATTGGTCACAAGGTACAGACTGATTTTGGATATATTTAGTTATTGCGCCCAGCTATGCAATTAAATAAACCAGAATGAACTGCAAACTACATTTTAGTAATGAAATATAATTTTTATATATATATGTACATTTGTGTATATGTTAAGCTCAGGGTATTTACAGGCTTCTATAGATATATCCAGGACTAGCCTGTCTGCAGTGGACTCTTTTCCTTTTTATGATTTGGTAAGATATCTGTGTGCTCTATTGCATAACAGCAGTTTCGAAAGCATCAGGTTTTCCAGCATTCCAGAAAGAATAAAAAGAGCAGAAGTGCTCCAGAAGGTTCAGTGTGGTACCAACAGAGAGTGGTAAACAGTACTCAAGTGCTTGCTGTGTGGGAGGGAGCACTCATGTATCCACACCACACAAATTCACTGGACGCACAAAAATTGCCCTCTCTCTTTTACCATAATCTGTTATTCAGCCCTCCACTCCACTTTTCAGATATTTCATGTTCCACATGGATTTTTAGCCCAGCGACCTGAGGTGCAGGCACGGCAATGAAAACAGCGGAAGATACAAGTTCCAAAGCAATCAGTGACCTGATCGACTGTGATGGCTTTGAAGGAGTGTACTTGGATTATCAAAGACAGATGAAGTTCAAGAAAGGGTCACCAAGAACCCACCTCAGGATATTTCAGTGTCCTTTTCTTCCAAAGCACATTTAATGGGTTGTCATAAAGGCCATGATTTGCAAATGATGGACAAGCTTAATTACCTCCATTATATATATATAAAAAAAAATCAAATCCTCATTAAAAAACTTTACATGCATGCTGTAGCTATAAAAAAAAATACAAGAATTATATTGCTAAGTCTGTAGTGGATTTAAAAAAAAAAAAAAAGAAATAAATTTTAAACCAGATTTACAGCACTGGCAAATTTTATTCCTGGAGTCTAAAATAACAGATACAGATGGCCAGAAAACACACAAGCAGAGCCTATCTATGCTAAGCAACAAATATAGTGAAGTAGTAAAACTTAAATGATTTCAGTAACATAATATCAGACCTCGATAGGTTCTAATTTGCTATCTGTGTTAAGTCACCAACTATTAAATCTAAACCATGTTCTCATTTGAGGAAGTCATGAATTGCCAAAGCCAAGCGGGATTTTTCTGAAACTATTATAATAGATTTTTCTGTTCTGCTGCATACATCCAATTTCAGGGATTAAGTTAAGGGCAATACCTCCTTATGCCTACAACTGCTGGCACTGTTTCCAGCTCTGAGCGCACTGGTTCATAAAGTGTATTAAAATTCTGAATTAAAAACAGAGAAAAATTTCCAGTATTACAGAAGTTACCTAACTGTAATTCAAGTAAAAGTTACAAAAAGATGCAGTTAAAACTGCTTCCATGGTTCTTCTGCTTCATTCTGAGCCAATTAAGAAGACAGAATGACCCACAGAGGTCCCTTCCATATGAGCTTGTGTGAATGGGTTCCATAGGCCTCTATGGATTTGGATGGAGTTCTTAACAGAAAGCAGCAGGCCAAAATCAGTAACAGTATCTGCTGAAAATGTAGCATACAAAAATTTTCCAAGGACTAGTAAGCTCTGGAGAGTAGTACTCATGCCAAATCTGCAATAACTAACAAGGTTCGGGACAACAACGAGCTGTTCAATCTGCTCAAGGCCATCACGATCGACACCAGACAAAGAGACTCAGACCACATCCGAGGGGGTGGTGACTCCTGTGTGCAGTTGAAGACTGCAGAACTACATTCATATTAACACCTAAAAGAACAAAGATCCCTCTGAGGGACTTTCCAAGCACCCAGCTCCAAGCCACAGGCTGACCCTCCATGTCTGAGGGCACAGCCCAGACCAACCTTCAGCTGCTGCTCCACCAGGAACCACTGGTGAGCGTGCGAGTGAACACCGGTGACTAAATGAATGTGTTGTGCAAATAGCTATCTGCCTTTAACAATAATGGTTTGGTTCTACTAACAAGAGCTTAATGAGTAAAAGGTGTTTGAAAACATTTTTGTTGCTCTCTCTGCCTCACTTCAAATCCGTATCAGGGAATTTACAGAACAGTCCTTACACTTGCTGTACCATTCTAAATTGAAGCCCCAGATCAGAGTACATAACTCACAAAGGAAACAGTTTTAAAATTTCAGCTATTTTTTTTTCCATCATGACACCTGCCTTACTGATTCAATCCTTGTAATTAATGGCAGAGGCTTCCAATATGTTCCATGCTTGTGTGTATTCATGTAGTTTGTAGTGTGACTTAAATGTAACAGAAGTAAAATAAATTTCTGCATTGAGTTTATCCTGATGCCATTTTATATAAAGTTCTCTTGAAGAGTAATGTCATAACCTTGAAAATTTCAATGAACTGAGTTTATGCAGGAAATACAGAAGAATGATATACTCTTCTGCATTTTTATAAGCAATTGCAATGGACGCTAAACCATAAAAGCCTAGAAAAAACACATAAACAAACAAACAAACAGCAAAACAAACCTCCATGACACCACTAAACTCATTTCACTAAATTACATTTTCATTTTTTGACTTTCCGAGAAAAAGACTGATAGTGAAAGAATAAATTTACCTGAGATGCTAATTACATACATATTTATACTGGAGGTAAAAATTGTTTTCTCCCTTAAAATCAAAGACTATTCTACCCTATCTACAGAGTGTATCTTCCTTCCCCTCTATTCAGCACAGGAGTATGTGGTATAAAAAACTCCTGATGCTATTTCAGCTTCCTTGCAACGAAAATCTCAGAATTCCATCAAGGTTTCCAGACAGACTCAGAGGGGAAGGAGGATGTGTAATGAATGCTCATGGATGCTAGAGATCTTACAGGACTACACTTTACTAAAAGTATTTTATTTTTTTTATATTGGATGGCCAACATGTGAACTGAACATGGCTACCTACAAGTATCAACCCACAAAATTATGATGTTGGAGGTGTTTTCAGAATCTTTGCAAATTCTGTAACTATCTCTGGCTTGACAGTGAAGTTTAGTAAGAACTCTGCCTCTTTCTCCACATGTATATTGTCCACGTTCTGTTTTCCACTGTCTATTAATTCTCTTTTACAACAACATGGTCTAGACTGAACCTATAGCTCTACATTTACTTCAGGATGCTCAAATTTTCAAACTCAATTTGTATAAAGTTTATGAGGAAGCTGTTGGTAATTTTCATTCCAATCAGCTTCTGCTGTAAAAACAAAATTCAAAAAAGTAGAACACCAGCTTGCTTTCCCAAGAGTATTTCCTGTCTAGCTTTGAATTTTGACTTGCTTTCTCAAGAAAGACAGTTGTGCTCCTTGAAAGCATAAGATTTCTATTCTACTAGGTGCCTGAAGTACACACCAGATTTAAGATTTAAGAGCCATGGCTCCAGGCTGTAGTCAAAATGTTCTTGTTCTTCTTGGGGGTCTGACTGCACAGCCCAGCTGTGACTGTGCAATTTAACTCGTTCTCCAGATTCAGCTATGAACTGAATTTTCAGCAGCTCCACAGGCAGATCAATTACAGCTTTGCAAAAGGGTATAACTTATTTTAAAACCTACTAGCCCAACTGTCTCCCACAACAACAAAAACAGATTTCCATTTCAGCACCTGGTCAAATAACTTAAAATGGTTTGAAATCGAGCTTAATCTAGCTCTAAAATAAAACTGTCTTTAAGTTTTTGTAAAATTCTATTTAGCAGCTTTGTCTAACTACACGTACACACATAAAAATCTATTCACAGGTAATTACCCTCCTTTGAATTCATTGCACAAACCCACAGTTCTGGCTGCACACCGAACGGTGAGTACTATGGCAGATTTAAAGATACAGTAAAAAGAAGTCAAATGTTTTAATCATCTTTAAAACAGGGAAAAAGGAAGGATCCAGCTTCTATAAGTAATTGAGTTTATATAGTTCCTGGAAAAACAGGGAGGAAAATATGCAAAACTATTTGTAAGAATCCAGAAAGCAATACAAAGAACCAAGACTGATTAGCCTCTAATCAACAGCTATATCAATAAAAATGAATCTCATTAGAGAATAACTGGGCTTGTAGATAAGAGAAATCATAGCTATCTCGATGGTTTGTAAGGCTTTGTGCAGTAACTCACACATTCTTCTCATAAAAAACATAAGGAAACACGGTGTAAATAAAACTACTAGGGAGCAAGTACAAAACCTGCTGAAAAATATTAACTTGGAATTCTTAGATGGTTCAGTGACAAATACGAAGGACTATATATTGATTTATCCTTCATTGTCTGCCTCCTCCTCTAGCTTTCACATTTTTAACTCCCTAGTCCCAAACTTGCCGTAAAAGTCTTCACTCACGTCTTCATCCTGGTAGAGTAGCAAGCAGTAAATAAAAGCACACTGCTGAAAAAACAAAGCGCAGTACAGAGGTTCAGCAGTCAAACTCAGACATTAATCAGTCTTGGCTTCTCTTACACATAAAGTACATTCTGCATGTTATACCACACATTATTGCATGTGTTGGGGGTGGTGTTAGGGGCCAAGCATCTTTGATACACCAGAAGCAGTTATCACAGCTGCATCTAATTCCTGGGGCATGTAATGCCATTTAGTCACAGAACTTAACAAGGGAGCTCAAAGGCAATGGATGGGAGTAGCAGTACTGTTGAATAAGGGGTATTGTTCCTTTTCCTAATCTCTTCTCCTTTTCTCCCACCTCCTGATCTCCCCAGCCCTCTTCCTTAATTTTAGAAAAAGAATATCCCTACATATTCCCACTGTATGACCTTTGGATTGGCTGTCACTTAGCTAAGGCAAGAAGTATTACTGCTTCTGCTGTGCCTCTGAGAGAAACAAGGCAGATGGTCCCAACCTTTCTGGGCATTTGAATCACATTAACTAAACAACATCATCCAAAGTTGCATTCTCTCACCTGCAAGTACTTAACAGTGCAATTGGTTCTCTGGCATATCAGAGAGTACACGAAACTCTACAAAGTTATTTCTAAATCCATCCCAGACAGCAGATGAATACTTTCCTTGCCCTAGCTCCGACCCTGGCTTCCCTAGGCACATTGTGCCACATCACTACCCACTAATGCCAGAAGCACATGTTCAAAGGCAAGAGCAGCCCTCAGTTGTCATCTGTCTGCTCAACAGGGAGCCTACTCACCTTTTCTTTGATGGTACAACAGCAAGGTATAGCTGTGCTCCCTTTGTGAACACAGCAAAAGGTGTTCCTTGCACAAGCCATGCTATTCCAGTTGCCGTCCTGCTGCTTGGAATTGAGAAGTGCTGAAGAAGGCAGCTAATACTGCCTGATGCAGGAATGTGGTTATTTCTCAATCAGCCAGGGCCAGCTTGGTTACACAGAGGCCATTAGTTATTTTGAATAGGTAAGAGCACATGTGCGGCCACAAAAGATTCAACTGTTTGTGACTAGAGATTAAGAACTACAAAACTTATATCCACCCAGCAAAGGAGGAATTAAACATCATACTGTATCTGGTGGTACTCAAGAATATCTGTTTCTAGTGCCTTGTAGAACTTTAATGGTGAAGAAAGATATGAACAATCTGCAGCCAGACATAAAAGAGTGTCAGGAAAGTTCTTGGAGACCTCTGAGAAGAAGCAAAAGCAAAGAAGCTTAAGAAAAATAAGTTAACCATCACAAAGGCATAAAATATGAGGTGGTTGGTTTGTACCTACAGTAATGGTCAAATACAACTTGTCTGGCAGACAACACTGAGAAGGTGCACATGCCGTTATGCTATCCTTACAGTAAAAAATCCCTTAGTGCATTATGTCATGCTCCTACAGTTGGTAAATACAGACCTAAGTGATGATCTGATTAAATGGTGTAGGATAAAATGTCTGATCATCGTTTTTTTTTTTTTTTCCTAGTAACAATGGGTACATTTAAGAGATAAAATGCCCAGTATATAGTTGGACAAGGTTTAAGATTCAGGAAGAGTTTTGCCTGGGCACAATATTGGGAGGTAGATGGACAGCAGAGGAGCAAACCACCTGCAGTGTGGTTGGATGGACATGGCATGTTTGTACAGAATATGGGCTCATCCGTCCTTGAACCAACTGCTAGGCTAGGTCAAGTGCTGCCTGAGATGAAGGCTGCTGAAAACTGAGCTTTTGGAGACTCCCTGGACATTTCATGGACATGGCAAGCCCACCAAGCCCTTTATGTACTGAAAGACTTTACTAACGCCCTAGCATGTACCATAAGTGAAAATAGTCTGTACCTACTTCTATTTCCAAAACAAATTATTTTTGAGATCAAACAGTAGCTCAGTTATGAAGTTTGTAACTTGGTTATTCACCTCAGTATCGTAAACAGTGCTTAATACAGCTAATGCAGAGAGAAAAATTGAAGGAGATACTCTTCAGAGGAATTAAAAGAAAGGTTCAGTAGCTCACTGACAAAATTTTATAGCTGGGAACAAGATATTTATTTGATGATATATAGAAAGAGAGAAGGAAAGCGATTGTAAGAGAAAGTGAATATAGAGTCTTTTACCTAGACATCACTTTAAAAAATATAATAATTACACCAATAATTGAAACTTAATTGATTACATTATTGAAAATACATCTAGAAAGACTGGAACCTACACTGCAGTTGCAGGCAGTGTAATTACGAAGCTGCAGTCACATTACTGCTCTCAAATCAGCTGCCATCTCCTATTCTCAGTAGAGATGAACCTAATTGTACCTTACTACGTTCCCTATTTTCAAAATAGATATTTCCTCACGTTGCTTCCCTGTGACAGAAACCAAGCTTGTCTTGAGATGAGGATGTCCATTAACGCTTTCAGAAATTGTGATGGATCAAATCTCAAGGACGGAGAGAGAAGTCTCCTCAAAAGTCCCCAGACAAGTAATAGTGACCTTGAAAACGCGAAGGACAGAGAAATTAAAATTATCAAGAACATAAGGTGCTACAGATCCCTAATTTTTGAGAAAAAAAGTGATTTTTACACTTAGAGCATTCTGATCCTTTGCAATGAAGCTAAAGATAAAATCCCTGCCAGACATGTCTAAACAATATTCTCTTACATTGCTTATTAAAATATTTATCTGACTAGAATCTGTAATTTGAATTATGCAACTATCAGTACTAATACTTTTACGATTGAATGCAATTGGGAAACTGAGAAATCCAGATTCATCATAATTACCATCATAATAATCTACAAAATAGCATTTCACACTTCAGAGTGAGAATTTTCTACAGACAGACCACTGGAAAGAAGGAGCATCCAGACTCCCCTCTGAAACAATGTATTCAGCAGTAGGTGGATAAAATCGGGGTAAAAGCCAAGAAAAACAGAATTTTGGAGTAGCATTTAACTTCTGAACAATATCTTGGTTTGTTTTTCATGTACATGGGTCAGCATCACTGCAATTGCTTATTAAAAAGCAAAATAAAGCACAAACAAAACACGACAAAAAACTATGGCTAGTTTTGCTTAACTGTGTTCTAACTTCTCTCTGAACTGGGGACAACATTTATGGTAAGCGTAATTGATGGCTATGAAATGATGAGACCATTTAGACAGATGTCTGATTCTCCATGGACATTTTTTCTCCAGTAGAAACAAGTAAGGCCTGCAGCCTTAACTGTCTTTTCTGAATTTATGGTGGCAGAACTGTCCATCTGGATTAGTGTCATCTGCCCTTTTAGAAAAATATCAGTGCCTGTAAGGCTTTCAAGGATAAATTATCTATGTGAAGGGAAGATTCTGTGTTGACCTACTGGTTTTTTTTCTATTAAGATAAACTCAAATGAGGGTTTTCTCCAAAAAGGCAATTATATTTTCAACTTCTATCAGAACTATCCACTAAAAATTTAAAAGCACTAAATGATACTATGCTGAATACTCCAGAGAATATTAATTTTAGTCCCTAAAAGTCATAAGGGCTTCCTGAAAAGAGTAACTTAGAAGGAATTCACAAGGCAAATATGTAATTAATGCAGCTGTGATATTCGGGCAGACCCACTGTGGCTGTCTCGAGCCAGAGCTGGAGAAGCAGAACTCACTAAAGTGGAGCAGTTTGCAAACAGCAATAGGTCCGTCCATTGCAGTACTACTGCAAACCTGAAATTACATAGCAAATACATTCGGTCTTCAGAAAAAAAAAGACAAAACCAGAAATTGCCAACTTGCTCACTGGTTCAGCATCTGTAGTTAAATAATACAGCCAAAATTATTTTCATAGAAATAGATCCTACCAACTGATCCACTGCAGAGCATAATGTTATGAAGATCCTCTAAAAGGGCAAGCTTGTGAGTTCAGGCTGGTGATATAGTGTACCCCAGGTATACTCAGGCGCTTGCACATAACAGCTGTGTGTCACTTTATGTGCTATTTCTTTCCCTATGCAAATGTACTAAAATGAATTAATTAAAAGTAAGATGACACAAATAGTATTTTATTGAAGGATGAAGGGGTAAGAGAGGATAACATTGATGGCAAGGTGCTACTTAGTTGTTCTAGCAGGGAAATATACACAAGTTACTCTTGGCAAGGAATGACAAGTGAAATGCCTGTCCAGCCTTGGCAATACAGGAAAGACCATCAGCTTCTGTCTAGAAGTAATGTGAATATAAACCATAGGAGATTAGCACAAGTTCTTCCTGCTCTGTTTGACTAGTTACTTTCCACTTCTACAAAGAGATAAAAGAACAAAGGATCTCATAACACAGGATTTTTGAAGGACTACAGGGGGGAAAAAAAAAAAAAAAGAAACAAAATCTATTAATTACAGATTTTCACCAGCCCTGGATTAGAGGCCCCATCTTCTTTGAAGGTTCTAATTCACTGAAAGCAATAAGTACTAGCGCTACAAATAAGAAGAAAGAATGTAAAACTGGGTTAAAATGACATTACCATTTTCCAAGTAACACTCCTAACCACAGAAGAGCTAATGTTCTTTTAATAATTTAGCTCTTCACATACTGTCTCCCCATGGCACTCAGTTAAGCAGAAGAGGGTATATTAACTTAAGCTCTTTGCACCTCCTGTGAAAATAGCACACTTAAAAACTTGTGGCTGAAAGAATGCAAAACCAAAACATAAATCAATGCTTTGATTTTTAAGCTTACTAACTTCCAAAAATTACATTTCTAGTTTGGTTGTTTTTTTTTTTTTCATTTACAAAAGTTTGCAAAAAGCATTTGAAACGAATAAAAATAATTCAACAGTGTGACTTGGTTACTCTAAGTAGACTATTTTTACAGCAGCTATTTATATTTGAGAACTCAGGATTTCGCATTATGAGATAGCCTACGAGAAATGAGCAGTCATTGCTCAAGCTGTACAATAAAATAAACTGAAGAAGTCATATCTCATTTTATGTCTTCAGCAGCTGATACATTCTATGGAATTTGTAGTATACACTGAGAATAAGCAGAAATACTTTGTTTAGCTTTCAGATGTATAAGCAAAGGGATATAAGTACTGATACATAGTTTTGAGTTTGTGTTGGTGTACTAGGATATATAAATTGAAAGAAATGGCTTTTTTATTTAAACTGATTTACATTGTAGGCCCACTGAAAGGAAATATAAGTGTTATTTATGTTCATAATAATGAGATAGTAATGAATTGAATCACTGCACAGGCACCAGTGTTGTATAGTTTCTTGTGAGATTCAGATTACAAAAATTACAAATGCAATTTTTTAAAAAATAAATCAAACCATGCCTTCAGATGTGTTTGCTGTTATTATTGCTTATAAATAACTATTTATATCAAGCAAAATACAGTCAACAGCCATCTACCATCTATATCAAACTGTATATCAGACTGTTATCATTATGGGAATCTGAGGTAACAATGTTGGTAGTCAGGAAGGGTTACACTTCTCATTCAGAAAGAATGAAAGAAAACACCTGAAAAGTGAAAGATTAAATGCCAGTTTTATCATTGGCCTTTAACATGCAGGCTGAAGAAAGCCAAGTTGATAAGCAGTGTATAAGGAAAGTCTCAAGAAGAAGTTGCCTGCAAATTTAATATTTGACAAATAAATCAGAGATTATCTTTGCTCTATTATTGATACTTCACATAATAATTCACAATAAGCTTGAGATTGCTGGAGTCACAAAAGTTTTAAAATGGAAGAAAAAATAATATGCATAATCAATCAGCTAACACTCTTGTTACTTACTCAGCCCCAACTTGCTAGAAAGAAGACATGACTTCAGTACAACAATTATTTTACCCTTCCTAACAATCTGAATAGTAATTTATATATGAAAATGCATTCAGTCATCTAGGTAACCTCTAAAGGCAATTTAACAATCATTTCACTTATTAGGCTGAAAAAAAAAAACAACCTTTAACTGAACTGTAGCGTAACTCTGGAAAAATCTACATTTTCATTATATGCTTTATATATTTAAAGACATCTGAGTACACCATGTACAGTGGCACAAAAAAAATGGATCTTACCACTGCAGCTGGAA
The DNA here is from genome assembly GCF_037038585.1 of Patagioenas fasciata. Classification (NCBI taxonomy): domain Eukaryota; kingdom Metazoa; phylum Chordata; class Aves; order Columbiformes; family Columbidae; genus Patagioenas; species Patagioenas fasciata. Next base: position 99,207,708 of record NC_092521.1, on the reverse strand, counting down.
CCTGATGTAATTTTGCAGCTGGGGTTCCTGGGCGTGGGTAAAATTGATTAATAAACAAGCTTGGAAACCTGTACTGTTCCACAAGTTTCATTGTTTCCTGAAAATCTTCATCTGTCTCTCCTGGAAAACCACAGATGATGTCTGTAGCAATTGTTATACCAGGCACTCTGTAAAGAAAGCAGAAAGGAACACTGAACTATGGAAATGGAAGAGTCTTGCTCCTTTAAAAGTTGGTGTGTGTGGACTTATAACTCTTCAACTTCACCTACAGAAATTGAGATCTAAAATGGTCTTTGGGCAAAAAAAATAATGAGAGTTTAATAGCATTGCTTGGTAATGAAAAATGCATTTGGTACTCAGTCGAGAGCAAACGAAACAGAAGAAAGATATTGCAGAAAGTATTCGATTACGATTGTGACAGAAGAGTAAAACATCTGGACCAGCTCCTCTTTGATTCAAAATTAGAGGTGATCAGCAGAGCTTGGCAATTTATTGAATTCTGATTGCTTAATCCACAAAACTTCTAAGACTTAGTCATTAGAATTTGTAAACTACTCTATGTTTTATAAGATGCTGCTATCGAGGTAGAACAGGATATCCAAGAGTGGACTGACATGCCATATAACCTAGCCATTTTGAACAAAATTGGCTTTAGAGCCAATACAACATCTCTTAGTCACAAGTTAATTTCTATACCAACTCAGTATTCCATAACATCAGCATATGCCTTGCTTTAAAACGAAAACAAAATACTTAAGGTTACAAATGCATGAGCACTGAGCTCTGTAGTTATGCAGCAAGGTCAACATTTCCTTACTGTTCCACTCAGACCGAAAATGCAGAACCCCACACACAGCAGCTCAGGAGAGGGCAGCAAACAGAGGCCACAGGTTGTGCCGAAGGATGCACAGCAGGGGGTGACATCAGGGGCCTCAGTTGAAGTTGTGTCACAGTAACAGTCTTAGACATGGTGGTCACACACCACTGAGCATTTTCCCCAGCAGATGTTGGAGTGGCCATCCCTGCTAAAGTCCAGGCTTGCACCCAGACGGAGCTTCGGACCATGGCTGCAGCCCTCCAAGTGCAAGGCTGCAGGGAGTCCCTGGGGGCTCTCTCTGAGGCCAGGGGAGATGGCCTTCTGTCCCACAGGAGCTGTGCCACCTCGGAGGAGCTGTGCCTCCAGCTGAAGGAGTTATGGGAGGATGTCAACAGGCATCACAGAAGAGAGGAGGGACACAGACAGAATCTTCTCTGCAACTCAAGAGCTTGAAGACCCTCAGCCCTCATCTATGGTAGAGAAACAGGTAGTGTCCACCCCCACTACCAAGGGAAGCCAAACATCTGGAGATGGGAAGGATGGAGGCAGCTGACTTATAACACCAAGAGGAAGGACCTTGCCCCACCTAAGGGCTTACAACTGCAAAACAGGTTCCACGTCCTCAAAGTCAAAGAGAAGATGTGCCGACAAGCAAAGTATCTGGCCTACCTAACCCCTAAACCACACAAGGCTAGGAGGAAGAAGCAGCAAGTCATTGTAATGGGTGACTCCCTGCTGTGGGGGACACAGGTGCTCATTTGTCAACCCAACCAAACATCTTGAGAGGTCTGTTGTCTGCAAGGGGCCAGGATCTGGGATGTTGTGGGGCTCACTTGGCCCTCTGACTACTACTCCCTGCTGTTATTTCATGCAGGCACAAATGATAACTGTGAGTGGAAACCTGGACAGTATCAGAAGTGACTACAGAGCTCTCGGGGGCAGTAGTGAAAGGCATGGGGGCTCAGGTGGTGTGCTCCTCATCAGGAAACACTTTTTTACTGAGGGTGACTGAGCACTGGCACATTGTTGCCCAGGGAGGTGGTGGAGTCTCCCTCCTTGGAGATACTGAAAAGTTGTCTGGATATGGTCTGTGCAGCCTGCTCTAGATGGCCCTGCTTGAACAGAGGGGGGTTGGACAAGATGATCTCCAGAGGTCCCAGCCAAACTCAGCCCTTCTGTGATTCTGTGACACTGATGAGAAAAATGAGTCCTACAACCAAGAGATTACTGCATAGTATTTACAGAGCACTCTGTGGGACTCAGGAGATGTCAACTCAGTCTTCCAAATCTGACAATAACCAGCTGGATGACCAAGTGCCCTATGAGAAACTGTGAAACCACAGAACTGGTTTGTATCCAGCCTGCTGGCGTAAAGTGCAAATACTGATTAACCTCTTCGGCAGAGGCAGAAATGTCTAGCGCTCACAAGTGCTCAGTGCTCCCTACTGACACAGATGAGACTGTTTCCACAACACAGAGTTGATTCTATACTATCAGTAACAATGATAAACTGGAGAAAATATGATTTATGAGGAAAACTAAGAACTCTGTAATGGTGGTATCTGACTTACAGCTGGCCCTGTTTCAAATGGGGGAATAGATGAGATGACTTCCAGAGGTCCCTTCCAACCTCAATAATTCTGCAGTTCTTAAGTAGGCTACAGGCAAGGGAACTGCTGGGACAGATTTTTTCAGGGTTGAATGGCATAAAGACCACTGCCACAAGCAAAGCTCACACCTGAGTTTGAGAAGGGGTCTCCAACCTAAAGGAGTGGCTTTCCTTCATCAAGACAAGAGACAGCAAAACTGTAAATACAAACACAAGGAATATGAATGACATTTATAAAGCATTTGAATGGCCAAAGAGAACTGTAATTTCTTATTACAGAGTACATCACTGCAGAAAAAATAATGTCGTGGTCACAGTGGGTGAAGAAACTTGAGTTCGAATAGCTGAAAGAAAAACCTCCTGCAACAATGAGTTCTACGGGAACAGGAGAATCTGTTGGCAAAAGACCCAAGAAAGGGGAAGCAGAGAATATTGTTCTTAGTAATTTGATTAGATGCAATATTAGAGCATCCATAGTTTATACGCACCACAGCAGCCTTCATACAAACAGTATATGGTAGTAAATATTCTTTGTGATTTTTTAAAAAAACTTAAATGCATTTTTTATCTATGTATCTGAAATAAGCTTATATTAAAGCAAATGTCTTGGCCTCCTTTTTACATGTCTGTATATATAGTTAGCTGCACAAGAATTTATTAGACATTATATTATTAGAACCTTCTTTCACCTTTTCCTTCTGAAAAATCCTGACAAAAGAAAACAAATTCTTTCAATTCCTTTTTGAGCTCGTTAATTCAGACTCCATCATTTAAGATGAAGTTAAAACATGGCATTTGAATGCCAAATCAAAACTAGTATTAAATGGAACATTTTCAAGGACTTGGTCCAATAATCATAAGTGGGAAACACAAGCTGAACACTGCACAGAACAGCAAAAATCCCCAGAGCTGTTGGCTAAACAGCCTCAATTACCATTGCTTTCTTAAGACTGACAAACTGCAAGGCATGAAGTTCTGCTTGATATCAAGTAACAATAAAATTTGTTAGCTTTAAGGACTGAGTGAACAGAGGATCACTGTATTCTGCAACATGATTTTGTTCACATCGCAAATATCTTCTGCAGTAATGGAAAGCTCATGGAAGAAAAAGTACACTACTTTATAAATGAATATCACATAACATCAGCTGCTATTTCTCAGAACATGAACAGAACATTCATTACCTTTGACAAAACCATTATAATGAAGTTATTTTAACCAATTTAATGACACCATTGGCAACAGTCACAGCATTTATTACCAATGGTAGTAGTAAGAGTATCCTTTATAAGGGTTTGGTTGTTTCTATAGCAACACGAATTATAAGGTCCAATCAAGCTAGATACAATAAGATATGTTCTTTTTCTCCATAACACCAGTTGTCATTCAGTTAAAAGGAAATTACATATTTTAAAAATTCATAAACTCTACAAATGTCTGAACTCCATTTGGTGATAAGGTGTTAATTATCCTAGTAATTAGATTTCTTCCTGGATGGAATTATTACACACAAAGAAAAACTAGAGTATGAAAAGAGAATAAGGACCACAGTGTATTCAGCAACAACCATTAATTACAGTTCAATCCAGTATGTCTGTCTAAAACACGACATAGAATAGTGCATTTTTATACCACTGTAGATTATGTTGTTTTAAAAATAGTGTTAAATGGGAGAAAAGCGTGAGATTTCCACTCAGAATAAGATCCATTTACTCACAAAAATCAAGCTCTTAGCCTTTCTCATAGCACTGATGAACAACAGTAAGTATAATTGGTTCCATATGCAATACATAATTTCTTAATGAAAAAAGAGAGAAAAAAATATATAATTGCAGAAAAATATAGAACACCTATACACTTGAAAATTAAAGCGACCTTTGTTCTGACAGTGTGAAGGCAATCAGTACAAAATTCCTTATTATTGTGTATATGTAGATTATGTTTAAAAAATTGTCCCAGCTATGAAATATGATGCAAAATTACACAAGAACAATTTTTTGTGCATCGGCAAATATAAAATTATTTTTTTGAAATGAGATGCAGTTTTTCTATTCTGAAGTAAACAAAGAAAAAACTGCTGAACATCCCCAGTAAGCATTTTGTAACATTTATTACATAAATGCATTTGCAGTAAGCCTAAAAATTAAATTGCAGCAAATATTTTCTAGGGCCAGCAGGGAAGCTCCATCTCCACAACACATTGTGTAGTGAACCAAGAACACACAGTGGTCCTTACGGAAGAGAAAATTATTTTTAAAAAGTTGCTTCAAACATACAGAAGTCTGGATGCTCCTTATACTTTAGTTGATGGAGGTGGTCAGTCTGTTTCAATACTTCTGAGAATAAAATGACTTAAACTTTGCCAGCCATTTTAAACCCTCATAATCCTGACAAATGCCTAGAAAGACTGTGTGCAATGATTTTTCCGGGCAAACATAAATCTTGCAGGATGTATTCTCTGAAGGCATACTATTGTTTCCATTCACTTAAAAAAAAAAACAACCCAAAAAACCAGAGTAAAACTGTGGAATTTCAGAAAAATATTAATTTAAGGAATAATTAATGCCATGTATAAGATCATACAACCCTAATACTTAGGGTTCCTCAACATTCTTTCCTTTGTGTCCCTTTACATAGATAAATCCCTTCCACCTGCTCAAGCAGATTTATGATTTGTCATCCTGAACCAGCCCAGCAATACAATCGCCATCATGTTGGGCAGCTCTGACCATACAAAACCAAGCAACTGCTTCATCTTACAGCAGAGAAATGTCCATTTTGGTGTCATGTTGTAAGGACCAGCACACCTGGAAATGATCATTAACAAGGGCTGACAGGACAGATACGCAAAATCTCACAGAAAGGAGGAACAAATGTGTTTCAAAGGACACAGAAGAGATGCAACATCTCACCCTCTACCTGAAGAGGAACAAAGTCAGCCTCCTGGGTCAGAGAAAACAAAAAGTTGTTCTGTCTCCCAAAGGAGTGGCTGATGCCTGGAAGTAAACTGGTGGGTAAGTACAGAACGAGCTGTGGGTAACTGCGGCCCTGAGAATTGCCTCCTCAGAGCTCACAGCTATCTGAGTTAGCTCTAAACAAGTTCAGAAGAATAAATCAGTCCGAGGTGTTTGCTTAGGTATCTTTGTTGCATATTACTAACCAGCATGCAGGGCAGGCAGATTCTCACAGTGACACATCTCCTGCTCTTCTCTGCCTTGGGGACTTGGTTACCAGTCATAGAATTATAGAATGTCCTCAGTTGGAAGGGACCCACAAGGATCATCGAGTCCAACTCCTGTCTCTGCACAGGACAACCACACAGTTCACACCAGTGTTAGAGAAAAGAGAAACTGGACTGGCAGTAACAGTATAGTGGATATTACAGTGACAGCTACCACAGACCGATTCACCAACAGAGGGAAGCTGGAGTACTCTTGATGGAATGTAAGTTGGGAGTGAAAGGCAAAATCCCTAGTAATTTGAGATAAACGTGTCAAGCTGCTAAAAATATAACAGTAAAAACCCACCTATTTTCACAGAGTAAGATGTCTATGAAAACCAGCAGCAAAAGCGTGAAACTTGCGAGGATTCAGGTGTTACACAGATCATTTCATGTGGCATTAGTTAAAGAAAACATTTCCTTTAGCAATAACCATTACAAATGAAATGCAATGCTCAGGGAAGAAATTATGTAAAGAAGCTAAAACTCATCAGCACTTTCACTTACTCATTTGACCACCTGAAATTCTTTTGCATGATCACATATTCTTCCCACTTTCCTTTCAGCAATTAACATTTAAATCCAGCAATGACTTAAAGCCATCAACTCGCTTTTAAACAGGATCACTCATCTCCGCCCCTTCCAGTATAACAATACTGGATTAGAATAAATGGCAATATGAATAAATTTAAAACACTGTATGTTCTTACAGAAGGGTACAAGAACTCCCTGGGAAATCCAGAGTAAGGTCAAAACAAAAAAAACTGTAATGATCTAGCAATCTCTTGATTCATAAATTAGAAATTCACATTGAAAAATGTTACCAAAAGAAAGGTGGAATTCTTATGAAAATGAAAACAGCTTTCTTTGAAATGTTATTTCAGCCTCATATGTTATATTTTAGAACCTTTCTGCAGTATATGCCCATTTTGGGAAAGTGCACATGAAATGAAGTTAATGGATGAAATAATGTGAAGGTACCTAAGAGCTGGTCTTTCAAGTATATTTACAGAACCAAACAGGCAGCTCAATGTGCCTTTTTGTGTTGGAGCTGAAGGAGATGAGGTTAGGTCCCCATGACCACACACAGTCCTCCATAAGCCTTTCACCCTGCCTTTCTTTCTTCCCTACAAGGCCTGGTCTTGTGGGATTTCTGACTTGCACTTGAATTGCTCACCGAGGAGTCACACGAGCTGGAGCAAGCACAAGAGAAACAGAGCGCCCAGCTGGAAGCGCTGCCTCTTTCAAAGGCTGGTAACGACATGAAACTTCACCCTGCCCCTCTCCTGACTACATGGAGAGGAGCCTGAGAATTAAGCCATGGGAAGATGCCCACACTTTCAGAGGGGGAATCAGCCAGCTTCTGATCTAAAATCCTCTGTCTCTACATGGGCTATGAATGGGTCACAGCACAATAGACTCCTAATTTAGTGTCTGGACTTGGGGGAGTAAACCTGAACATAATTTCTAAAACAGGGGGGTATTCCATCTTTTCCAGTTTATGGTTTGCCCTAAATTATGCAATGGATGAACAGACTTCTAATAAATGGATATCTACTGACAATGTTTTTCTTAGTAATCTTTTCCATATGTGTTTAAAAGCAGTCCAGGATGTACAAGTTCAAAACCTCTGTGGCAGAAAAAAAGAGCTCTTTTAAACCCTCATATCAATTGCTCAACTGATTTACAGATGGAGTGAAACTGGAAAGTATCTCAGTTCCATGACAATAGACATTTCATTAACATTTCTGTGTGAAGCCTTTTAAATGATAACAGACCGAGCCTTATGGCTAGATATAAACTATCATTTGGTAAGGCTGCTTATCCAAATGCAGCTATATATATATGTATATATATATGTCATGAACATTCATATTTAAGAAAATATTGTAAGAAAATGAGCAGTACTATCAAGATCACCACAGATCTTGTAAGTTCTTAAACAAAATTCTATCTAACACTGCCATTTCCTTTCCCAGTGTTAGTTGCTCTAGACACAATGACACCGTTGAAATTATCAGGGCAAACAGTGGGAGATCTTGCAACTGTAGGGTAAGGAAGATCCAATCACAGCCTCTCAAGAAAGATATTTAAAATAGTATTATAAAATTTAGCAATAAAAGTATTAATGGCAAGACAGGACACACATTTCACAGACAGAGAGATGACCAGATATTGGAGTGAACATGGCCAAGGAGTCAAACTTCAATAAAATAAATAAAAATAATGTAAAAGTAGTATCCATAGCCACTCTTCTATAGTTATTATTAATAACCTTGACTTCAAGGTTTAAGTCTGAGGGACCTTATGTTTACTTCTATTAAACTATCCGTGAGGCTGAGCCAATTGAAAAGATTAATTCGCTGCATTTTGTTTGAATTTCTATTAAATGTGTAATAAACTATTGGGAAAAAAACACAAACAAACACCTAAATGTATACTACATCCAATAGTGTCAGATGCAATCACATACTGACACAAATAGGTGAAAGCAGTGGCTTCACTCTCCAAAAAAACAATCTGCTTATATTCAGTGCAAGAAAAAAAATTTAACAAACTATCATGCTTAAAATTTATTATTTTTAAACTGTGTTGCATATTAGTTATTCAGACCTTCTGTTTTGATTAGTTTTACCAAATTTAGACCTGTTTGCAGTGTATATATTTCTATTAAATACAATAGCATGAGATTCCACTCTGGCAGGACACCCGCTAGCATCATTTACTTATGTACGTGCTCCCACTGCAAAGCAATTATATTATTTCAAACATTTCAAAATGTTCTCTATTAATATCTAACACAACTCCAGGTTGCCTCACAAATCAGTTCTCCTTCGTCTCACAGTTTGCCTGCATCGAAGTGAAGATAACTTTATGTTGTCATTGTTTGTGAAAGTCTAAAATGGTTTCATTTATAAGTCAACTTACTTGTTTACTTTCACTTGACTATTGGAACACTGAATACTAGCAGATGTTTAAGTAAGTAATATTTTGTTTATGTGTGTAAAATGCATAATTTTAAGACCTTTTTAAAAATTGTTTTCACAGCTTGGATCCTAGTTCTCTGAAACTGATGCCTAAGACAGAACAAACCAGACAAAGAAATTGTAATGCCATAATGTTTATACGGGGTTTTTTTACATAACAAAACAGACAAAGAAAACCCGGACATGACCACAGAAAAACCCCAGGAGTATTTCTTCAGAGTATCCATGCAGATTTCCCTGAAGAAGGGTGTATGCACATACACACATGGGAGAATAACTGGCAAGACCTACCATTTAATTTGGAGGTGGTTCACAGTGAAACACTTCAGATTTCAAGGGCAGCAGAAACTGCATATTAAGCCCAGCCTGACAGCTCCAGAGTCACTGCGCGCACTCTGCTTTTTGCATTCCACCACTGAAGGCAGCTCCGGTGGTGATTCCCACAGGGAACTCATTACACCTGAGCTCTGTGACCTGCCAGTAGCTTCCAACTCATTTGCAAGCGCAGCTTAAAAGATTGGTTTTGAACTCTGGAGTCATTAGTGGTTTTGACGCAAGTCACCCTACAAAGGGTGTAGAATAGTAGCTGTGATCAAGATGCACAATCTAAGAGCTCTTTGAGTTTAACTGAGAGTGAGAATGGGTATTTTTTATGACTATTCTTTTTCAAGCCCACCTCCTGCCCCCAGAAGAGCTCTTAGAGAAACTGGGCTGAATGAGACCTGGAGGCAGCTAGAACTCAACTGGAGAAGGTACAGGTATGGAGGACACCCTGTGAGCAGGGACTGGCTCTGTCCTCGTTGTCAGGGAGTAGTGACCTAGATTAAAAGTATATTTTATAATTAGCATGGCTCACTACCTGAGGATGAAAGAGTACACACAGTTTTCCTCTCTTTAAACAATTATAAAGAAGGTTGCTAGAGTTCCTACTAGAGGCACCCCAAGTGTTTTATAAGAAACATTGTAATCCTTCCCATTATCATCAATTTTTTTAAAACCCAAACAGTTAAGGCGTGCAGTAACTTTCCTCAAATATAAGGTGTTCTACTCTTGCCATAAAAATGAAACATTTTACAGAACTTCATTACAGATTTATAACTTCAGATCATTATCGTTTTATGATTAAAAAATGAACGAGTTAAGACAAAAAGCTCAACGTCCTTAAACTTCATTTCCATTCAATCTCTAATAAATACCATCTGCTGTGTACTTTAGGGATATAATACCCGTCAAAAACTCAGCCGTATTATGAGAACCGGCACCAAGTTGATCTGAAATGCATATTTGAACAGATGTGTTTAAATTACATCTCTCTGTCTATCCACATGCATAAATTCAGAATAAGCGTGTGTTGATTTAAAATGCATAAAAAAGGGATTTGGAGATGCATCAAAAGTGAACAGCATCTCAATGGATCAAGGCTCGCATTACTAAAGGTCATCACTAAAAATAAAGTTTGAATTTATTAAGGTTTGCACCAGGGAACTGTTCTTGGGAACTGACTTAATGTTTGCTGCACTAAAGCAGCCATTGAAATTACACTAATTTTGTATGACCCTTCACTGTTTAACATTAGAGCTGTCAGGAATGGTCAGAAATAACAGGATCTAGCCATGAGGAACTTAGAATATTATACACTTTTTCTCAGTCTGACACAATGCTTATCACCAATACTAAATGTCCCAGGCTCTGAGGACTGATCCATGTCTGTTTCAGTGACAGTCACTTAGCTCTTCACTCCGACACAGAAATCAGGCAGATTAAACAAAATGATTAACATACCTTTTTGGCATGATGAAACCAGATGAAAAAATTGCAAGCAGAGCTCCATTAACAAATGCTAATTAAAAAAAAAAAAAAAAAAAAAAAGTCTGACCTTGTGTTTTTGCCCCACTATAGCCTACAGTTCTGTAATGTTTCAGGGACTTTGAGTGTAAGACAGACCAGCCCAAAGGTCCACCTAAGCCAGTAGCCTACTGCTCGCAACAGGCAGCAGCAGAAGCCAAGGGAAGCATTTAAAATGTGGAGTCTATCAGAGTCTCCTCCTCCTTCCAACAACTGGACTTTGTCAGAGGTGCTTTTGCGACCAGTAGCCTCTGATGGACTTCTCCATTAACTTCTCCAGTCTCCCCTTGATTCTAAACCTCTCCATGTTGTAATTAATTGAAAGAGAAAAAAATTTCTCTTTCTCTTCGGAGCCTGCCACTCCTGAGACTGCAAATTCCATTTGATGTCCCCTAATTGCTACACTGGGAGAGACCAGTAACAACTCTGTTCACCTTCCCAATACTCTTCACTATCTTACAGACCTCTGCTCTAGTCCCTCTCAATTAGCACTTTTCCAGACTGAAGAATCTTTAATTTCTTTTGTGCGACAGATCTGTCATACTTCTGATAATCTCTGTTAGTCTTCACATTAACATTTCTCATTGTACCATATCCTTTTTGAGAGGGGGGTTGACAGCATTTAACAATACAGGCACGATGAGACGAAAATCTCTGAAAGTATTTCCAGAATTTAGATAAGCGGTCTGCTTTTTAAATTTTTCTTTTAGGTCTGGGTTCAAAGAATCATAGAATCATGGAATCATAGAATCAATGTGGTTGGAAGAGACCCTCAGGATCATCAAGTCCAACCATAACCTAAATCTGGCACTAAATCATGTCCTTGTATAAACACCTTTTAAATACCTCCAGGGATGGTGACTCCACCACTTCCCTGGGCAGCCTGTTCCAATGCCTGACAACCCTTTCCATGAAGAAATTTTTCCTAATATCCAATCTAAACCTCCCTTGGTGCAACTTGAGGCCATTTCCTCTTGTCCTATCACTTGCCACTTGGGAGAAGAGACCAACACCCTCCATGCTACAACCTCCTTCCAGACAGTTGTAGACAGTGATCAGGTCTCCCCTCAGCCTCCTTTTCTCCAGGCTAAACAGCCTCAGTTCCCTCAGCCGCTCCTCATCAGACTTGTGCTCCAGATCCCTCACCAGCTTCTTTGCCCTTCTCTGAACTCTCTCCAGCACCTCAATGTCCTTCTTATGATGAGGGGCCCAAAACTGAACACAGGATTCAAGGTGGGACCTCACCAGTGCCAAGATCATTTGTTTTCTAGCAAGCAGGTAGCAAAAAAACAATGGACCTTGCAAAAGATAAGGGACAAGAGAGAAATGCCAATGACAGTTGTTTATTTCTAAGAAAACGCAAGTACACCATTAGTAAACATTGCACACCTAGAGAAATGTTACACCCCCAAATCATTTAAATCCACTACTTTTACAACAGCCATCTTCTGAAATTTACTTTGAGAACAGAGTCTGCAACAGGGACAACAAACTAGTAAAAATTTCTTGCCAATACAATCAGTGTGAAAATTCAGGAAAAGAGCACTCACACTACTGCTTTCCCATGCTATGGGAAAACATAAACAGCCAAATGAAAGACGGAGGCAACAAATTTCCTTCTCTATATAGATACAAATATCATACTGAGTCCCACTTTAGCTGCTTCATAGGAGGAGCCCGGCATTACCAGCATACCTACACCTTCAAACCGATATCACCTTCTGCCTCTTTCCAAGTTATTATTTAATAGAAATTCAGAAAAACGTAACTGTCATTAAAAGAGATTGATTGATGAATATGTTATCTCAAAAATAAAGCTCAGCAGAGACGTCTTCTCAAAAAGTCAAGGACTGTGCAGCTGACTTCAGCTGGATATTAAATAGTTGGGGAGCAATAGCCCTCTCCTTATTAAATTCTTTCCCCTTAAGGGATGAATCTGATGGAAGTGAATAACTTTTTGTAGAAACACACTGCATAGGTGAAGTTTGGAAAATAAATAAGCTAGAATTGGCAACAAAAAGGAAGGTCTGTCTTCGAAACATGCCACTGTGAGCAATGTGGGACGGTGGGGAACTGAAGAAGCTGTCAAAGGAGTACTAGTATGACATGTTACAAGACTTTGACAGAGAATTTAAGACTTACATGTGAAGTAGAACCAAGAATGGATCAAAGAAGAAAATTAAGAACTACAAAATTGCCATTGGGCCAGATGTTTTATTCCAAGGTTTTGATTCAAGATCACTTACACTAAGATCTTCTGCAGCCAAGAGAGAGGAGGCAGGCATTAAAGCAAAGCAGATTTTGAGTAAAACGTGCTCAGCTCAAACGAGTTACCCCAAAACAGCTAACAGATTTAAAAGAGACATAATTCTCTCACATCACATGCCATACAAAAAACTTGGCTGGATTTTTTTTTTGTCCTATGCCCTTTTGAGAAATCATCATATGAAAAAGTTTTCCAGTCACAAACATCTAGATGGGAAGGATCAAAGCTGGGATGGAAACAGCAGTTAACAACACGTGCACAATGTTCACTAAGCTTAACATAACCTCCACTCCATTTTCAAAGTACCTAACAAGATACAACTTATATCACACTAGCTGAACATCCGAAACACAGCAGCTTACATGCCACATCCTTATCAACACGGTACTTAGAAAAGATGTTGTTATAATTAAAAATCTGAAGCACAGATTCAGGAGATAGCAAATGGCAGGCAAGTCGGGTGGGGAGAAGGTTTTAGCAGCTGTAAGCCATTTTCTTGTACTGTATGGTAACTTAAAAGAGCTGCAGTTTCACATCAGACAGGTTTTGCAGTACATTGCTATACATTCCTTAATGTGAATTTTTTTAGAGGTAGTATCTCTCATGAAATTCAAACCATCTAATTTGCAGAGATGCTTTCCCCAAACAAGTGTAGGACATTACTACCTCTGAAAACAACAGGCTTTGAATGTTTGAATATAGCAGCAAAGACAGTATACAAAGGTAATTCCATATATAAGAGGATGGATTTTGAAGTTAAGAACAGAACAGAAAAATATCAAAAGAGAGCAGCATTTTGGAGGGTGATGTTACGATAGCTACAATTCTGCATTCCTATTGAGAGATGTTCATCGCTGCAGACTGAACACCTGTGGCCCAGACAGCCTTCAGGACAAACAGCTGCAGAGAACATGGACAATGTTTCTAGATAGGCTTCAGATTTATGTCTTCATAGAAGGAAGATCTAGTAGGACAAAATCTTTTCCTATCACTGCTCTAACACTTTTTTTTTTCTTTAATGAGCAGTATTTGTACATGACCATATCGAAAAAAGTTGCATAGGGAACTACTGCTTCTGTGAGCAGCATAAAAAGCAAATTTTAATAATAATAATAATAATAATAATAATAAAAAAAAATTTCTCCATTCTAAGAGTATGTGTAGAATTTTTTGCTCAAAATTCCACATATAGACCCTCCCCACCCCTTAAAGATTCAAAGCCCCTGTCATGTAACTTCATATTTTTTCAGTTTTACTCCATGGGCAAAGGTGACAATATGGTCTTAAAACTTCAGAACAAAGTGTGACACAAGCACTGTGATGTGCTTGAAACACCACCCTGTATAGCTTCAGAATTAAATTTTCAGAGGTAACATTTCGGACTCACAAGCAACGCTAAGTCAAAACCCACGAGCTTAACTTCAAAGAAACCTGGTGTGATTTACTAATGAAAGTGGAACAAGATAATGTAAATTATGCTCACAATGAACACAATGCAATGTAAGTTGGATCACTGGGAAACTGAGAATTTACCTTGCAAGAATTAGTTTAAAGAAATTATGAAGCAAATTTTGCAATGTGTGTGTATAAAGAATTATTCATTTGTGTAAAAACATAATTGGAATGATATACAGAAAGACCTGGGCATAGCTGTTAATGGGCATTACTGAAGTGACAGCACACAGTGTCTGTACTGTGATCTCTACTGTCTGTAGATCACTGCCTCATCTAATTCATTATATGTTCTGATAGCAACCTGAATTTAAAGAAATCACAGCAGAAACAATATCAGTCTTTATAAGCAAGCACAGTTAATTCAGCTAACTGGAAGGCAGCAGAATGACTGTGAGAAGTATCTGTTTTCTCCTCAGGTACACCCAAACAGCAGGTGAGTTCAGAATATAAAAGACTCACTTAAATGCGCAGGATCAGCCCACAACAATGAAATATTATTTTATATATCAGTTAATAAAACATAGAGCAAAATATTGTAGCTTCATTTCAAATGGAGGAATGGGCTTACTCTGCTATACAGTTGAGGACACCAGGCAGAAAAAGCCAGATCACCAGGTTTAAAATCTCCTAGTTCACCTTTCAGAAAGACAGCCTCAATTAATCAGGTTCTCACACACTTTTTTCTCTTAACAATTTAGAAACAGTTCCCCTTGTCTAGAATTGTCAGTAATTTAAGAACATTTCTTTGTAAAAGGGAAAATAATTTTGGTACTTTGGGATCTTTGCAAGTAATCAATACATATATTCCTTGAAAAGTTTTGATGAAGAATGTTCAGATGCAAACATTCACACAGAAGTACACATACAGGACATCATAGGCAAAATCAGAATAAGATGATATTTTAAATATGGACAATTAGTTTGTCAATGACAAAGTTAATACAAATCCAATAGATGCTCTTTCCTCAGGGATGCTCTTACTCATTTCTCTATGTTCAGTTCAGTGAACTCTTTCACTTTCAACATGATACTAAGTTGCAGATGCCTTGAAAATTACAGTCAGCATGGTTTACAATGTCACTATCAGGACAA
Source organism: Patagioenas fasciata (assembly GCF_037038585.1). Lineage (NCBI taxonomy): Eukaryota > Metazoa > Chordata > Aves > Columbiformes > Columbidae > Patagioenas > Patagioenas fasciata. Next base: position 99,192,417 of record NC_092521.1, on the reverse strand, counting down.
CAATATATTTTGTCATGTTCAAAACCTTTAAATACAGTGAAGGATTGTTAAACATACATAAGTTCAGGTGCCTTTTTTTAAAGGACTATGATTTTGACAAGTAGTACACAGCCACAACTCTCAAAGTAATTTAAGCAGTAGTTTTGCTGTCTAAAAGTAGACTCCCTAAACGCGACAATCCAAAACATTTCAGACAAACTTAAGAGGAATAGTGCACACCAACAAAAGGAGAGATATCAGTTTACTATATTTTATCCCACAAAAACCCAAAGTTATTCATGAACTCTAAATATAATTCAGAAGTTTGAAAAGCTAAATCAAACCACCCCAGCTATTCAAACAGAAGATTGGAAGGCGGGCACCTGTAATATTTTGAGTTTGTATATGTCAGATGTCCCCCATTAGACAGTGGAGAAGACGCAGTGCAAAAGTATTACTACATTTTCAAGTAAAATAGCCAGAAAATGAATATTTTAAACTCATAATGTGGAGAAATAATTATTAAGAAAACCTGACACTGTGAACAGTTTCATGTTTTGACCTATTGGAGAACAAATATACAACTGAAGGTTAAAAGAGAATGAGCACAAAATCAACGAAATATTGTTATCATTGAAAAAACAGAAAAAACAAAATTAAAAACATGTTTTATGAGGAATTAAAAGACATGACAGCATTCCAGTTATGGGAACAAAGCTCTTTGGCATCACTATACCATTACATTTGGAATAGGTGACGCATGAAAACTCTATTTAGAGAATAAGGTTTCAGGTAAATTTAATAGCAGTGGAAGATTATTCAGATGCAGCTGAGAAGAATAATATATTTTCTCATATATGAATGTATGTAAATAGACAAGAGATAGGTTCACTACCAATTGAGTCTACCAACTTGATTCAAAGCACAGGAGTAGTATCTGAAGATTAAGGGAAACACATTTTCTTGTATCTTGAAATGGTAAGACTGAAAGACCTGGCACATGAAATCAGAGAACCCAGAGTCTCTGAGGCTCCCACAAGCAGAAGATGAGGCAGGATGACTACTATTGAAAAGGAAATGAAAATCAGCACAGAGCAGGGCAACTGCTCAAGAACTGACACCAGTCTTGTAATGAGGAATGTGATAAACTTTAGGAAATTCCCAAAGAGTTGGTACAAGTAGAAAGAACAATATTAATGAATTTTTATAGAAGAGAACAGAACAGAATTGAAAATCTCTAAAGACATCATTTTAAAAGGACAGCAGTGATTTCCCCAGATAAGAATATTAAATGTAATAGTTCTGATAAAGGAAAACAAAAACAAATTTTATTACTAAAGAGACAATTACAGAAACAAAGAGAGAGTACCTTGACAGTGAGACGGATGGAGATGGAACAAATGGCACTTTCGAGGCTCCCAATAGTCTAATCAGAGAATCATAGTATAATTTAGAGGGAGAGAAAACCTCCCCCAAAACAGATTGTGACACACTTCTCGCTGGTTACTGCTAGATCAGGCTTAAACTGCAGAATTAAACTAAATGAATACTGAAAGACCTGAAAAATGTTTCAAAAGAATGGAATGATGTTGCAAACTGAAGACAAATTTGAATTTAATAGTTACCATGAACTCTCCTTGTTAAAGTCTACTTAAATGTAATGAACTATCGTACAGAGGGAGCAGAATACAAAAATGGAATCAAATCAATTTAGTGAAAAGAGGAGTGTTTGCATTCAGACCATATCACTGAAATTGGTTTTATCAAATCACATAATGTTCCACAATGGCCTTTGGGCATCAGTTAAAGAACCTAGAAAGGCAGCCAAATGCCTGCCAGGCACAACGGTTCCTTTTTGGCTCTGCAACACCAACACGAGTCATGAACAATTCCTAGGCACAAAGGCGGACTATTCACAACCAAACACTGTAAATTTCCAAAATGAAATCAGTCATCTGAGTATAACATGGTTGGCCTAAGATGGACACTGGCTTTTCAACTTTGAGCAGAACAGGAGATATGGTATAAAAGGAGGTTTAAAGAAAGTGGCAAACTAGGATCATTGAGGAAGAAACAAGTTGTATCACAGACAATTTAACCTCATTCATTATGTACAAAATATTGAACTACTAATGCAAAGCTGCACCTATGCACCAGCATTCCAAAAACACTTATTTCATGTGGGTGGAAGGTACGACATGTTTTAAGTAGATAGAAAAAACATGGATATATTTAGAAATTACTTATTGATGTAAATTTGAGTCCATTAATGGAAAATGTTTCATCCTCTGTAATCGGTTGTAAGCCTTTATGATTCACAAAACCTCCCTTCCCCCAGTTTCAGTGCCAGTGCTGAAATTCCAGGGATTTCAGTAGGTTGGGTTTACAGCTAAGATGAGTAGAATACAGAGTAGTAAAGAACAACATTTGAAAATATTGATTTCATTTTACACTTCTCGATTTCTAGGACGCTTGTGTTTTCTAGAAGTTACCTCAGTTTTCAGCCTAAAAATACGCTTAAATGTTAATATTTCACACTTTGGGGAAAACTAAATATTCAAAACAACAACAAAAAAACCTTTTTGGCATTTGGATTGGACCTCTCATTACAAGAAAGGACACTGAGGTACTGCAGTGAGTTCAGAGGAGGCAAGAAAGCTGGTGAGGGGTCTGGAGCACAAGTCTGATGAGGAGCGGCTGAGGGAGTTGAGGCTGTTTAACCTGGAGAAAAGGAGGCTGAGGGGAGACCTGATCACTGTCTACCACTACCTGAAAGGAGGTTGTAGCATGGAGGGGGTTGGTCTCTTCTCCCAAGTAGCAAGTGACAGGATGAGAGGAAATGGCCTCAAGTTGTGCGAGGGGAGGTTTAGATTGGATATTAGGAAACATTTCTTCATGGAAAGGGTTGTCAGGCATTGGAACAGGCTGCCCAGGGAAGCGCTGGAGTCACCATCCCTGGAGGTGTTTAAATGACATGTATGTGTGGTGCTGAAGGACACGGTTTGGCAGGGGACTTGGCAGCGCTGGGTTAACGGTTGGACCCAATCATCTTAAGGGTCTTTTCCAACCTAAACAATTCTGTGATTCTGTATTAACAAACCAACCATGTTCTAGGGTGAAGACAGACCAGTTACCTACCTATATACCACTTTGAGAAGATGAGTTATCTACATGTAATCACATAGTGGTATATGCAAGCACTCTCAACTATGATGTTCATTACAACAGCATTATCCAAAGTAGCACCCTTCAGGCCTGTCTCTTTCTGCCAGTAGTTCATATAGTAATAGAGGGGGTTCAGTTCCCTTCAAAGACAGAATCCACAGATCAGACTTAACTCTGAGAAACACAGCTAAACTGAAAAGTTAAATGTGTAGATATCATATCTCAAAGTAAAAACAGTTATGGGTACGTAAATAATCTCTCTTCTTCAGCTGGTCTGCCAGCAGTCACTGTAGATAATCCAAGAATATGGAAAGTCTGAAGAAAGGCACATGGAGTCTCTGAACCCAGATCGAAGGAGAGCTATGGCAAATGCAGCCTTCTCCTAGGCAGCCTCCTCAGTAGGGTTGCACTTAGCAAAGATGGTGAAGCTTCTATTGTCCACTTTGTATATAAAAAAATATGAAAGTATGATGCAGAGCATAGTTGTGCAGAGGTCTAACTGAAAGAGCTGTTTAAGAAGCAGGTGATCTCTATTAGTGACTTTGTAATATTCCTCTCATCTACAGCGAGACTCTGAGGAGTCCGCCAGGCTCTTTGAACTCTTCATCACTGGATACATGGAGTTCAGGGGTTGCTCTTTAGGGTTCTTCCATAACACACAGAATGTAAAATGCAGGCAGTATAAAAAATAAGCATCTGTAAAGGAAAGCCTGAATTTTAAGAAAAGCAAGATAGATTGACTTTCTTAAAATAACTGAAAGTTGGAAATCGCTTTGGAAAAGGACTTCAGAAATGCTACATGGGTGACCTTGCCTTTATGGAAACAAACAACAACAGAAGAAGCAACCACGAGAGCACATGTCTCCTTTTTCCTTCCAGCTAAAGGATAAGCTGTCTTCACAGATAAGGATGGTAGTGAACTCCCAAAAGATACTGAAAAGTCTAAACCCCATTGTATTTGTGGACAGGTGGATAGAAAGGTACAAGATTTTAAAATCTTATGCACCAGATTCACAGCTAATAATTCCAGAACAAACTTGTTTTGGAGGAAAAGGTAATCTTGCATTACCCACAGCAGCCTATATTGTCCAAAAATTCAATCTCAGTATAGTGTTGGAGTATGAGTGTCTATCCAACTTGCAAAGATACCATTTCCCACTGTGAAAACATTTATTTGGGCCTTCTTAAAGTCTCAGGAACTTGGCAGAAAGCTGCATGAGGAGAACACACACTCTTGCGCCTTGGGGTTGTGCCTCACCAAAGCCCTCCAGTTTGGCTTTCTGTGGAGCCAGTGTATGCGCTACTGCAGTAATTGAAAACTTGGACTGTGATTTCCTTGACAAAAAAATACACTGAATTTAAGAAGTGAAAACTCTGAAGATGCCATTGTGAGTTTCTGGCTTAGGGCTCCATCATCAGAAAGATAGGATATTCAGATGCAATGTGTTTTTCTCTCAGGAAGTAAGGCAGTTTATTTATTTTTAAAGGACTGTCCAACAGAAAACGAAAAAAAAGCATTTTGAGGCAAATAGGAAAAGTCAAATCTATACCAGGTCAGAAATTACATTCTTGTTTCATGGTAAAAAAAACCCAGCACGTCAGAGGACAAACCTCAGGGTAGAACTTTAAAAATGAAAGGATAAACTAATAAAAAGAATTAGAAGAGGGTTTAAAGTGAATATGAAACAAATTTTTGTGCCAGAGTTAACAAGTAAAAGCAGGAATTGAAGAGAAATTGAAGGAACAATTAATGTCTCCACAAACTCTACGCAAGGGATAGGAGGCTTGGAGCATATCCCCTACAGATGCTACATTACAAAATGGAATAAAACAATCCCCAGTCACTATTGCTGGATAAACATAATCATAGTTTCGATGCACTTTTAGTTCAATCAATGAAACAATTTTCTATTCTAAAGAATTTGTTGAATATTTTCTTTGGGAAAAAATGTTTATTTGTATTATTAATGAAAACATGAAAATATTATCTCACTTAAGAGATAATTACTGTACTTCACTTTAATACTGTCACGTAAAAGATGTATTTTGTGAAAACATATGTTAAAAGACAGACTTCAGCTTCTGCTGTTCTCGTAATGATGAAAGCCCTCAAAGTACCTAAAATAATTTTGCATTCTGTAGAAAGTATGACTAAGTAATATTAGGTAGCCAAGAGGACAAAATCATGTTATGCCTTACTAATGTAAGTTCATAGAATATTTAAGACATAAACGAATCAGGAACATAAGTCTTAACCCAATCATGTCTGATCTTATATTAAGTTGAAACATTTATGAAGACAAAAATCAAGCAACTCAGACATTCTTTTTGTACAGCACTCTCAAATACATTGGCAAGGAACTAAGTATTCTGTTCACCAAAGAGCAAAATTATTATAAATGGCAATAAGGGCTTTTTTTTTTTTTTTCTGCAGAAAGGAAATATGCTGTGTCATAAATCTAGAGTGATCTGGAATGGCAAATGTACAAAAATTCAGTTACTAATGGTAGAATTAAATAATTCATTGTAACTTTTGTTTACTGTGTCCATTGGATTCTGAATTAAGCCACACATGTAATCTTCCCTTCACTACAAGTATCGTTCTCCATATATCCATATTTCTTATTTTTATTGTGAATGCAAATTTGGGAACTGTTTCAATTTGTAAGAATTGTTTTTATATCCGTAGCTCCAACTTTTTAAATGTCTTATTGATATAAAGTTACCCTGCTTCCATTTAAAAACTAAATCTAACATACAGAAAAGGTAGATAGAATGCTGGTGGGTAGCTGGTAAGTATGACTTGTTACCATTTTTAGAGCAGATGGACTCAATTAGATATGTACTGAATGGAGGAACAATCCTCTTTCTAAATGAGCTTGTGTTCAGGTTTAGAACTGTCGTGCTTATTAGGACAGACAAAAAATAGGGAAAATCAAAAACTAAAGTTTAATCCATATTCTGTTTACATGGCATGTGCTGAGAGTGGTTAATACAAAGTCACTTATAAAATACATGAAAATAATTGTATTTCTACAAAGAGTTTAAGAGTAGTTAACTTTCAAAAAGTGCCAACAAATCTCACAATAGCTTCTTCAGGAGTTTAACAAGTATTTGATGATCACTTATCATCATAAGGACGTAAGGAAATAATGCAAACAAGTGGCAATAAGAGAGCTTCTCGTTTTCTTTCATCTTAAAAATTGTGCTAAAAATGATTCTCCAGGGGAAGCACAATTGTTACCTGCTAATTTCTAATTAATGTTAACTGTTCAGGGATCACAGGCATATATATACTCGTGGGAGAATACAAGGTAAAAATTACGTTCTGCTGTGTAAGATATAAACCCTGACTCTTAACAGTCTCCCATGTACACAGACATAGTTATGCAGGCTCTAACATAGTAACTAAGGGAAGATGATATCTGCATGCATGGGTACATGTTCAAATGTATAAAGAAAGCAGATAAATAAAGAAAATGAAAAAGCAAACTATTTTGAACTTTGTTTCCCTGTTCTGTGGCATCTGTGAACAACACTGATTAGGAAGTGGAATGACTCACAAAGATACTTGGCTTTAATTATACCAGATTGTCAATGCTGAAATAGTGCTCTGCACTATAAAACAGTGCTCTGCAAATTAGGGCTAGAAAATGCCTCCTTTTGTTCGAAAGACACATAAAATATTTTTAGGTAGTATCTATTTTAGTAATTTAAATATACTTTACCATTTTGAATAGGCTTTTAAAGTTTTGTTATGAGCTTCTGCATTGAGAATCCAACCTCCAAAACATGTTACCCTTCTAGTCTTACTAGAACTTCAAGTACAGTTACTATCACTGCTTTGTTTAAATTCATAATTTGTGACCACAGTGAAATCATTAGATGTTTTACTAAAATTAAGTGAATCTCTAATATTGCACCCAAGTATGATGTTGATAAAAGCCACAAAACCATGCCCAAAATTTAGAGTAGTTCCTTACCCTACAGGGTTTCATTTACAAGTTATTTTAAAGATATTCCTGCTGATAACTATATTGGTTAAATAAAACTTCTCTCCCACAACATTTAAATTACAATGCACACCAACAATGTTCGTTCTATACAATGATGCACACAAAACTAAGGCATATCTACTGTACTTGGTAAATGTAGTCACAAAACCAAAAAAAATCCACTTTCATGTATTTAAATTCCAGTTTTCCCTTGACTGTGTCCTCTCATCTATTCCAATTATCACATAAGATCATAACATACTATAGGGGATGTAAGCTTCAGACTCAAATTCACATGCAGATCCCAGTAGCTGATACAATGCCGTGGCAGAATTCCCAAGCCATCGTTCTTGGCTGATGGTAAAACACATTACACTACAAAGTGGCTCCAGTCTAGTACTACAAGAATTATTTAAAGGAAGATAGCACGTAAGTAAGGAAACAGGAAAGAATGAAAGATTAAAAGAAGATTTAACAGAAACTCTATTTGCTTGCCCTGGTTTTGAAACAATAAACATCTTTAAGCATCATACCATTAAAAAAAAAAAGAGAAATCTCTACTGCTGTGTTTTTCCCAGCTGTCAGGATTTTACAATCAGTGTCAACAATCACAAAATTACAAACTGAATTTAATACAACTAAGCAAAGCACAGTTGTACTGCACACTAAACAACAAACATAGGTAAAATGAAACAGAAACCTGGTTCTTTATGTGTTCAGTGTTATAATCAGAGTCTCTAGGTTTATGGTCTAGCAGAGGTGGGGGAGGTCCATGAAAATATGCTACACGGAAAAATAGTTTGCTGGCCACAGTTCAGAGCTCAGCTGGCTGCCTTACAGATTTCTAGGATTGAGTATGTGAGTCAAGCACTCCCTAAAATTTAAGTCAACAGTATGGGAGTGGCCATCTCACCACTGCAGAGAAATCATGCCAGTCTGCTGTTCAAACCTGAACCTATGGTCCATCTGTCTATCTCTCTGCAGTCTCTTGGAAACAGCCAGTCCCTGACAGACAGTTGATCTCTCTCCTCTCACCAAGCACTAGGGCTGAAAAAATAACTGTGAGTAGTTACTGTGGGACATACACACATACAGATTCAGCAGTAGATCTATAAATGACAATGCAACTCATTTTTCAGACATGGTGTTTACCCCTTTTGTAAATAAGTTGAAGGCCGTCAAATGTTTATGTTGAAATAACTCGACAACAATCTGTATTTCTTTTAATACAAAGCTTTTTGTAGGAGACTGATTCAAACCTATTCGGGTTAGTAACATGAAAAAGTTATTGCCCCAGAGCTGACTGTGAGTCTGTAGAGAATGGCTTTCAGGTCTCAGAAGTTGTTGCTCCTGTTAAGGGTCATGGCTCATTTGAAGGCCAAGCAGGGAGGCACCTTAGCACCTTACACAGCAAGCCAGAAGACGATTAATTTCTATGACCTCTGGGTTTTGCCAGTAAATATGTCATCTAGGTTTAAGAAGAAATAGAGATGCTCTGGGTTTATATTCTCCTATGCATAAGGTGTTCGGACACAATAACTTATTTTCTGACTTGAAACTGCACCTGAATCACAATTTTCTGGTAAGTGGACTGACAAGAATTTACATTGCTTCTTATGCCTTTACATACGACCATATTTGCAATATTGTCTTCCTGTCATAAAGTAATTTAACAGCTGTATTGTGGCAATTTCTCCTACTAAACAAAATGACAGTTCTACATCAAGAAGATAAGCAAAACAGAAAACCAAAAAAATGCCAAGTGTAAGAGATAAGCTATTCAGTTGTGGAAAATAAACTTTCATCTGCTACAGCCACTACTTTCGTGTGCAAACCTTTTAAAAATCTTTGATTTGCGATTAATTTGCCATATAATAAATAAGAAGTTCATAACTATGTATGTCATTCTCTCTCAACTCATGCGGACAATTTACAAACCAATATAAAATGCACATGAATAAAAAACTGAGCTTCCCTGATGTAATCCACATCACAGTCCCCAAATGAATGTATCCAGAAAAATTCTCAGTAGCAGAATTATTGTGTCTCTTGCAAGCAGTGGTGTTATAATTGTACAGCTACACTTTTAAAGAGATTTAACAACTTCTGTTTGCTCCATTTAAGTATTTTAGGGTTAAAGAAAAAAACCATTAAAGGTACTGATCAGCTACAGAAGCACCTTTTATTTCTTCTATCATTATTTACAACATATTTTCCCTGAAAGCTTGACACAAATGTAACTTGGATCATTTCTTATCAGCTGGCTAACTACCACCTTAATAAGAAATTCTTTTGTGCTGTATTGTTCTGTATGATCAAAATAATACGGCTTATAAAATTAATTTATTACCTAGAATTCTGCTGAAGATCAGAAAATGTACACATATAAATGAATACTTTTTTTTTTTAATGTATCAAATCAAGCATTTAAAACCCATAAATATTAAATGTTTTAAGAGGACTAATTTCTAATACTGCATGACGCTTACAATTCCTTCCTTTTAACCTTACTACGGAGTTTATATTATTACTTCCAAAAAAACACATTCACATGTCCCCAGGGGGAGAAAGTAAAAGAAAAAAATACCATCTTGCTGCACCTAAGAAACTGGGCATTGGGTGCACATTACTAATTTCTACTCTACCATCTAACAGTACTCCCATTAGGATTTTGCAGAAGAAAACTGCAGATAAGACTGCCCAGAAAAAAGAAAGCCTAACCATGACTACATACAGAAAGTATCACTCCTAACAACCTTGCTAGTTAGTTATATTTAGCAAAAGAAGCCAGCTTCTCTGACAAGTATAATAATAAGACTAAATGCCTTTTACATTTAATAAGAGGTCCTATCTTTTCTCTACAGGAACCATTCAAAAAAGTATTCCTCCAAACTTCAACCAAAGCAGAATATCACAGTACTCAAAGAATATCACAGATCTCAAAGAATCTGAAGTGTGAATGCTGTGTGTGCCCATTAAGCCTGCGCTCAGCAAGCTGTGCTCCTCCTGGGCACTTTATTTCCCAGGCTTCACCCTCCAGTTTGTATGCCTATCTGTGGGAGTGCAACAGGAGAGTCAGAAAAAAAACAACTCTCTCATAATGATTCTCTATCTCCAGAAAAATATCTGTATTATTTAGAAGAAAATTCTGTAAAACAGAAGCACCATGCACCCTGCCTAAACAGGTCAGTATGCAGAAATTAATTGCTCCAGAAGCTGAAGATCAAAACTTATGGAGCACACAGAAATTTTGAAATCACAGTTTCTTAAACAGTACCTTCCTGAAAAAATAAATAGGCTGAAGTTATGTTTAGCGCCATCTAATCTTCAAAGCACTCTGTAACTTCAGAATTACTTTCTGTTAACATCACATTGCATGACTCAATTTGGACTTCAGTATTTGCATATGTACACCCTCGGGCTAAGTGTGAACAACAGGAACAACAGTCTGACAGATGCACCAGTAACAGAGTAAGCCACAGGAAAGGGGGAATGCAGCCATACTCTTACTGCGAATTTGGGTAACATACGGTAGCTGTAGGATACACATACATAGAAAACAAATACTCCTTTAATACAAAGGGTACTGTTATGTCCCGCACTGAAGCCCCAAATCTCCTGTTCAAACAAGGTATGATCCCCTTCAACAAAGACAGCTTCTGAAAAACGAGTACTGTGAATGGCAGAATAGATACCTCATGGGCTTTTACCATTATTTTACCACACACATCAGAGGTATTTTTTTTAACCCAGTTCTATACTTCTCATTTTTGTACTGCCCCTATTTAGTTATAAACATACTACAACATGTCCTCTAGTCCTCCAAGTTGATTCTAAATCACGTTCCTTACGGAACAGTCCTAAACCCATGCATTTTACAATCTTATTTAAAACAGAATCCACTTGGTTAAAAGCAGCAATTGGAAGGAAGAGGTAAGCGAGGATAAACATAACGCTGAAACATCAGAAATTTGTTTTAAAAAAAGAATAACTGACGGGAATAAAAACTTGTCTTTTATTTTAATTACAGTTATTAAGCACAGAGTCTAGCATAAAAATACTACAGAGGATTTATTCCAAACTCTTCTTGTGGGTACATGACTAAGCAAAAATGTAAGTAACAGTAGTTTTATGAAAATGTCCTCCAAACTATAGAGAATGTCACACCATTACTTGTATACTCTTTAGAGTAAATAACTCCCTGTGTAATGAGACACAAAATGGTGTTCCCAGTACGAAAATGTCACACTATTTCAAGGTAAATGTTTTCTGTTGCTCTTTAGTATTCTAAAAAAAAAAAAAAAAGAAAACCTGAACTGCTAGAGATCACTGTCATTAGAACTTCTGCCATACTCTCTGTGTTTTCAGAAGACTTCTGTCAAGCTAGAATTAACATCGATGAGGCTGGGTTTTTACACTCACATAGACAGAGACTTTAATAATTTCCTTATCTATCCACACATATTAGAAAGTGAATGCTGTAAAGTGAACTGGATAAACATTCATGTTGTTCATACAGATGACCCACTGGTAACTCGCTCTTAATTTTTTTTTTTTTCTGAAGTGCCTATAATAAAGTTATACAAATAATAATGACAAGTCTAATGCAAATTCCACTTCACCCCAACTTCAGCTGCAGCTTCTAGTTCCCCTTCCAGCAAATGATGTTTTCCCTCAGCACTGTTATAGACATAGTTCATCAGTTGCACTTCACAAGACTTCTGTGCGGTATCTGCTGAATGTGTCTCCCCCTGCCCCGTTTTCATTTTTGGTGCTAATTTAATACTTTTTACAAACACTCAAACACACATTTACAAAAACTCAAACATTTAAAACACACAAAAAAAGAGACACATTTGGTAAAGTGATTAGTTCAGACTGCAATTGCAGACAAAAGACAGAGTAAAGAGTCTAGAGACCGAGGTATAAAATTACAAGTAAGTACCAAATGCACTCAGCAACTTCTTAGCAGAAAACAGCATAAGGACTTTAAACAGATATTTGCATCTACAGCAGTTAGACTGACAGAACAGATGTACTAAAACCCATTTAAAAAAAGCCTAAATCTGAAAGACTTGTCAGTTTGTTAGGACCATGATTTGCACATCTGCAAAATGAGCTGAATGATGTCTCTCTCTGAGAAACAAAAGTGCATTTTCAGAAAGAAAATGAAACATATTCATGCTGAAAAAGAAAAGTGTGGGAGCTGTTATAGCCTACTTCTTAACTACCTGCATTTCGAAAGTGGTTATAAAAATGTAGGCAAAAATAGTAAATGGTTATTTTAAAATTATTCTACTTGTTGCCTTCAAATTCTAGTTTCAGTAAATGGTATGATAATGCAATAAAGACAATACTAGTGCCACAAGGCCTGGGATAGTTTCAAAATTGCAGGTTGTCAAGAATAGTTGCAAATTTGATGATGACTCATTTAGCCCTTTATATTTCAATGTGGACGTAATAATACTCAGGAGCTTACTATATGGACATATTTCAGAAGTAAATTATTTACAGTTACAAATTATTTACAGAGTTCAGAATTTTCTTGACCATCCAAATAACAGGATTTAAAGGCAAGCTTTCACAAATGTATTTCTTCACTGTTCACTATTTCGTTCAAAAATCAGCTATTAGAAAATGGAGAAAAATTTCAAGCAGAAAACTTTTGGATGGCAACATATTCATTTGCACAAGAAATAAAGACAGAGACCATGGTATACAGCTGACTGCCCACATAAACTTTTATAGCATGTGTTATGATGCCCAGAATAAGAACAAGGTCACAAGAGAAGACTAGAACCTGGGAAACAAATGACTGCTTACGAAATTGCTCAGAAAGGCAAGAAGAGTCACACTGGAATATATTGGACAAAATTATACGGAGAAAGTGGACTAAGAAAAGTTTCATTCAGCCACTCAAATATTGCTGTAAAAAACGAGACTAACATGGACATACAGCATGATGGGGAGGAGACATTGCTCCCAGTCACACTATTTTTCCCTGAGGCCACCTGTCTAAAAATCCAAGCAGATGCAGCCTGGCTGCCGTTGCAACACAAGAGACACAAGTCATGGCACATCAAAAGAAACATGAGACAGTCACTGCTGAATCCCCTAAAATCCCTAAAAACAGAAGGAAGAGGCGGCCTAGGTAGCTGCTGAAAGTACCATTTATTGGCTTAACTACCTGTAAAGCAACAGGGCAGAAGGGAGCCTTCCTGAAGCCAGCTGTCCCAAAGGACTCTATAACACCTTATCTCAATTTGGACAATATCTCCAGTTTCCTCAGATGTTCAGCAGTTCTCTGTAATTGCCGGGTAACTAAGATCTGAGCTTACACCTGAGTGATTAATCTCCTTCCAAGCTTGTGATTTATTTTCCACTGCACACCTTTACTTTTGGTCCCGTACTTTTTTTTTGCAACTGCATATAATTATGGTTCTACGTACGCCAAAAAATCAAATCTTGATTACCACTAAAAGTAACGCAAGATAGAACCAGCTTGATAGTAGATCTGATTTTAATGGACATGAGAGAAATAGTGCAAAAAGAAAAGAACAGAACTTCGTGCCTGACAGAACTGTGGGCTCTCCCCTCTGGCAGCCCAACTTTGCTGTCTTTTAGACGATACTGGAAATCTCAGATGTTTCCTGGATTAATTATGAGACCTTCTCAAGTGAATAGCAGCAGCCACCCACAATGAGTATTACACTTCTATCTCAGAACAGAAAAAAACCATACTGTGAGGTAATTATGCTATTTTCCAAATCAGAAAGGTATAGTGTTTCAGCCTAGTTCTACATTGCCCTACTTTTATTATTCGTCTGGATTTTGGTTTTACAATTCTCTTATCAAAGGGCAGTAATAGGGCAAGATTAATATAGACTCTGATGAATGTCACGACTGCTTCACAAACCAGAAAGGTAAGAGAATGTAGTATGGTCAACAGCAGCAAATGAGAAATCTGGAAAACACATTACCAGTCTAAGTATTTTTTAATGGGTATATAGTCATATTGCTGATTATTCAAGCAATTACAGAATATGACATTCAGAACTCAGGTTTCTCTAAAATATATTCCAATTGTTTGCTTTTATCAGCAAAAGTAAATTTCAGGGGATTAAGTTTCAAAACATTGAGATAATTAAAGCAGTTGCACACTTCTTGCAGCTAGAATTATCACCTTTCAGAAATATAATGTATGCCACATCTTGAAAGTTGAGACCACTTGAAAAGCAACTCACATTTTGATATAATGACAGCACAATTAAAAGACTTTCTGACATAATACTAAATTGGTCACTGGATTAAATTTACTTAGGAGCAATTTCTAAAGCTCCTGTGTTTAGTTGTAAACACATTGAAATTAATATCTCAGCCAGTTTTGCAAATAGTCCCTCCAGACTACTGTATTAGTCCCTAAAGTCTCCAGACTAGGGGCACTAGTCTCTACAGACTGTGTACAAGTTGACCACCTTCTAAATAAACCAGCATGTCCTAATTTCCTTTATGCTGATTTACGCTGTTGCTCTCTAGAATAGTTTACAAATATATTTTCAGTAAATATATATACACACATATCTTTAGATCAGCTATGGACCTATCAACTGCAATTTTGTATTTTTCTGAATATTTGAACTTAATGAAATTTCAGTGAAAAAAAAGTATGCAAAATATCGAAGAAGAAATTTCTAAAAAAGGATTAAACACGCTTTCTGGAGTTCAGTTTTCAGTCTAATGGATTTGCGTTTCTGGCTTTACATTCCACATATTTTGCTACCAGTCTTCACTATAAACTAAAAATGTTGTCACCTGGCTGGTGAGAGTGGCCCTATAAAACAAAGTGTTGCATCTAAAAAGACTGAACTAGAATATTAATATTCATTTTTAAAGTTAATTTCTAGGGTCCCTGCCTGAAGAAAGAGTCCTCAAAGAGAAGAGAAAACTGAGGAGTCTAACTTCACAGTCTCAGAGAGTCTAGAATGCTCCAATCTTATAAACAGTGTGTTTCAACACAAAAAGTATTAATAACTGCAGTGGAGAACTCCAACTTCTCTGTAAGGCGTTCTGTGATCAGCAGGATATGAAGAAATCCCCAGTCTCAGGAGATCCCTCTGCAGTCACTCCTGGCTCTCCAGAGGAAGGAAAGGTGTTTGTTTGCTCCTTCTGAAAGAAAAAATCCCCAAAGTGTTTTGGTGGCCTGACTGATAAAAGGAAGATTCTGGAATCACTTCATATCTTTGGGGTTCCAAAACCAAAAAGATGACACGGCTCATTCTTTTTCATCTTCTCTTAATTTTTCACTTACCATACTTGATCTTTATTTGCTTAGATGTTTTACCTCAAGTTATTAAGGACTTAACTGATCACCACGTAATTCCTTGATGTGTGGCTTTATTTCTTCAGCAGGTCAGCCTACAGAATTATTGGTTTAATAGAGTTTTACATGAAGATACTACCAGAGCAGATGTCATGTTTTAGAGATGAAGGCGCCAATTGGAGTCTACTGATAAGACCTGCACATTTTGCATAGGAAGAGTCTAGATGACTTTATGGCCCTAGGAACAGGGAAAGGAGATATAAGAGATTCTACTTTTGTTTTATTTTTCCTTTTTGGTAAATGGAAGATGGAAATGATCCCTTCTGGCTATTGAAGTAGTTCAAACACATATTTAATTCTAGCTATTCTGGCTCTAGGAACTGGAGTTGTCTGCAGCAATGCTAAACTCTGGCAATCTTTGTGCTGAGATCTTTATGGGAATATCTGTATGGGAATGTAATAGCTGGCTGCTGCCATGAGAGGAGAGACTACAAATGAAGATGCTATGCTCTTAAGTGCAAAAGAAAAAATAATACTAGTTTTACAGATGTGCACATGTTCAAATACCCAAAACATTTTCTCTGCCTTGCACAGCTTCCTCATCCTGCTGCCATATGGCACAAAGAATTTTCCATCTTGATATTTGGAGACTGTTTTCTAATACGAAATACTAGATAATTTGGTAGTTTCTTAATAAGCAGGATAAATAAAGGTTATTATTATAAATAAAACTTATTATTATTTTAAAATAAGACATCAAGCCAATTATTTTTTCCTTCTTAATTCACTACACAAAAGCCCATGGAAAAAGATGTATGTCACAGATTACTGTATATTCAATGACCAGCTGTTTTAAATTTGGATATTAAGTAATTCATTCTTCTCTGTGTGCAAGAACTGAATGATTTAATAAATTCCCATATGCACCAACATGTGCCAGCTATACTACGTTATCGAAAATCCAGCTGCTGTTACGATAATAGCTGCCAATGTGAAAACTACTGAAGAGAATAATGAATCAGCTTCAAGTCAACTAAGACTTAAACTGAAACAGTTCCCACTTAAGACACATGAGAATACAATATATCTGTTAATTAAAAACTAACACTGACCCGCAGTCATATAAAAATTAAGTGCCAAGAATTATTGTGCATTGTTCAGGGTTGAAAATTAATACCCAATCAACCTGTACAAAGACAAGCAGCTTCATTTCAATCAGTAACCCTAGATGCATAGGAATGTCCTACAAACTACGCATATAGTTTGCAAAATATATTCTCTTCTGTTGCAGTTTGCTTTTCTTTCTTACAAATCAGAATTCCCATGCAGTCCTTGCATGACATATTTTACATAGCTAGACACCTGGAATTTTCAATGAAAAATTATGAAAATTATTATGAACACTTGATTCTTTTATGAACCAGTATTAGAACGCAATTTAAAAGCTAAAGGTACAACTGGACCACCTTTAAGTCATTTTAAAAAGCATACTAACAACAAAAAAAGTAGATAAAGAGAGAAAGGAGCCAAATGAGGTGACAGAAATAATTATCTACAGAGCTATGTTTAAGATAATTCGTGCAGAAATATCCATCAAAATACATCAATATTAAATCTAAAAAAGCTAATAAAATACTTTCTTGGATGTTAAACTATTACTTGTAGTTACAAGAGCTTTGCAAGGTGAATCTTCATCTTCAGGCCAGTGTAAGTAAATAACACATTAGAATACACACTTTTATTTCTCACAATTAACTCTGTTGTTAAGGGAAATAATTTTGAAATTATCCTAGAAATCCTCAGTCTCATAGGCAAAATTAGAGTATTACTATATTGATGTAAATGTACGTCAGCTGTAGGACATAAAATACTACGTATTAAAAAAAAATCCCAACACATTCACATTTGCTGCAGCTGGATCATCTCTAGTACACAAAGTATACAATGCTCAAAAGCCACATCAGAGAAGACTTCAACTACTTTAACTTCAAGCAGCCTATATATAGTAGTTTAAGCATTAAAAAAATGTATCATTTGAAAAAATATTAGGAATATATTGACAAATTAAAAGCATGTCATGTAGAGACTTAAGATACTTATAAAAGCTCAAGCAAAGGGGCAAACCACATCAAGAGGCTTACAGAAAATTCAAAGACTTAAAGCAGCTCATTTTTTTTATACCTTAATTACTAAGTTGCAAGTAATTGTGTTTCCAGCCACATGTGCTTGACGTTGCAAAAAAAAAAAAAAAAAAAGAGTACTGTTATTTTCTCAACTATTAGTAGACTTACTTTTCTTTAAGGAAATCCACTACTTGTTTGAAGTCTGCCACGCAGTATTCTCTTTTCATGTCCATGAGTACACTATCAGATGCTGACTGGACCGGTATGTGCAGAAAAGCATAGACTCTTGGATGATTGAGAATCTTTGCCATTTCCTAAGAGTTATTCAAAAGGAAAAAAAAAAAAAAAAGCTTTAAAGCATTATGAAAACAATACACAAAACTTATTTAAATTAATATATGCAGTAGGCATCAGTAGCAGTACTTCTGAAACTCAAACAACACTGAGCTGCAGTGGCCCATTTTGAAACAGTAATGACAGGTGAAAATATTTGGATTCAATTTTGTTTAAGACAATAAGAAGAAAGCTATGGGGTTGCATTTCCTTTGAAACAGGGATGACATTCCATACATAGTATCGGTTATCCAATGAAGATAAAATTTTGAGGGAAAGTATTGTGAAAGTTGGTGCTTTCAGGCAGTGTGTTTTCAATTTCAGAAGGAGGGAAGGGTTACCTGCTTTCTGATCAGAGTCAAATAAGTTCTCAGATACAATTATGAAAATGTCTCTAATTGGAGTATCCATCAATTTGGCCATTTGCTAATTAAGGTATATTTGGCCATTTACAAACCTGCTCCAATACTGTTCTGAAATATGTTACCTGTGTTATTTCAGAGACAAGACTCCAGGAATTAAAAGTGTTTGGCTACAAAATGGATGGAATTAATCAGGGGCCAGTCAGTAGCAGAGCAACAGCTTGAAAAGAGAGTTATACATTTGGTACAAATACAAAAGGTCAGAAAGAAAACAAAGTAAAGGTAATAGCAAAATGCAAACAAATCCCCAAATCAAAGCCTCACTGAGGCTTGTCAGGGTAGAGGAACATGAGATGGAGAATAGAACATGATAGTGACATTTCTTTCATTTTTATTATTTACACAACTAAGGACATACAGCCTAGCAAGAAAGTTTAAATATTTTTAAAAGTTGAGACACAGCAGCATCTAGATTGTGTGCAATGTGGTACAATACAGCCTGTTAATCTTTACCCAGCAAAAAATAAGTGGATTTGAACAAAACCACACTACGCATACAGAGCCACGTTTTCACTTCAGGTTTTCCCTTTCTCTTGCTACAGCAAGCATGCAGGACACGGCCCGGGACCAGAGCACTGCCCGGCTGCTCTTCTGCCATGTACGTTCTGCACCTCCAGCCAGGCTCACTCACACCATCTCTCCTGTTTTCTTCCACAGCACAGATATTCCGTTTGACAACACATGCCGCAAGATTCAGTTGTTGCAACTATTAAGAAACTCTTTCCAGAACATTAATCAGCAATATTAGTCACACATCTACATTTTCTCTCTATTTCTACATGAGAAGGCAAACACCCTTCTGTTTTTAAACTTCCAGGTACTCGTCTTCTAAAAGCACTGATTTTTAGAGCAAGAAGAAAAATGCTCTCAATATAGACCTTTCATCTGACAAAGATCCGCATTCAAAACCTAAGCTCTCTCAAATCACTTCTGAAAGCAGTTTTGAAAGCTTCTGTCTAATATGCTATTACAAAAACGTCTAAGAGAAGTGGTTGCATTATTCAGTGGAATATCTACGCTATATCTCAGTTATGTAAACTAAACATTATAGTAATAACTATAACGCTAATGGAGGGCATACAATCTGATGCTCAGAAGGGCTGTGTGCAGTGAACCTAGCTCTCAGTGGAAGCTGAATGTAGCTGGATTCATGAATAAAAGAGTAAAGAAAAGGTCGCCATGTGTCCATGCAAATTTTGTGTCCATTTCAAAGAGAACCATTTGCCTGTGCCCTTAATAATTTTAGATGAAACGCTGTAAAACAACTTCTTGAAAATAAAGTAACAAAATGAAGAAAACTTTCCTTCTCTTTTAACCTTTAGCAAATACTGTAAATGTAGTTTATATGACGCATCCTAGTAGTTATCTGGGATCCTTTTGCTTATCAGTAATAAAATATATTTCTAAAATATGAGAAATGGCAAAAGGGCTGGAACTTCAGCTATGTACCACAAGCCTATTGTTCTGCTTATCTCTTGGTTCAGAGCACTTAATTCAATCTGCAAAAACAGATTTATGATATAAGAAACAGATAAAAGGCAAGTTTCATAACATCTTTCTGAATCTGCCAAGTTCTCTAAAATAACTCACCCTACAACACAGAAGAAAAAGTAATTCTTTCTCACTCCTCTCAAATTTGGCATCTTCTGAATAACAGCCTCTTCAGCATGTGATCAGTTTGTGAATTATTTTTGAAGGTAATAAACTATTTATTAGAATGTCTAGTTACAGAAGTGTTACTTTCTTCCAGCTTTTGTAAGGCTGAGAATCATTTCATAAGGGAAAAAAAAAAAAAAAACAAAAACAAACAAGCAACCAAACAACCAGATTTCTATCCCAAACAAACACAGGGAATATTATGTTTAAAAATTTCAGATTTTGTTCTTTCCTCACTGCCTTCATACTAACATTTACATTTTTAATGGTTACTTTTTAGCCTTAAAATATGGATTGATTCTTTCCAAGATAGTAGCTACTTTCAAATTGTGTACAAAACCAGCCGCACTTTGCAGGTCAGCAGTAACTAATAGAAAAAAGGCGTAACTACCTGGTATTTACCTGTCTTAAAGACAACATACATAGTAAAGCATGAGAAACTACCCTGGTTTACCACAAAGTTTCGGGTTTTGAAGTCATAAGAGAGGAAATTCTCTAGTTATATGAAAATATTGGTTTCATTTGTCTTCCTCGCTTCTTTGCCTTGAGAAATGAAACTTTTGCTGCAAAGTATGAAGAGTGAAAGCCAAATCCTGAAATCTAAAAAGTGTTTTGCTATCTAGAAGATCTCAAAAAAACATCCAACCAAACCCACTAGTTGCTTATCTTACAGCAACGTGCAGAATCCCACTGGTCTCACATTTGATCTCCTTCATTGGGATGTGGCCAAGAGGAACTACCCCGATAGTGTTCAGCAGCTATAGTGAAGGCAAGACTCCAGTCAGAACAGCTTCTTCTAGTACTCCCTCATTCAAAAGAGAGAACGCATATGGCTTCTGCAATCTCTCTTGTCAATATCTTTCAGGATGAAGAACACAACTGTTGTTCTTTAAAGAGGACACAAAATGCCTGGTACTAATTGACTGAAATTTTTACCTGTCACTACAGGCCCCCTGTATGCAGTAAGAGCCATGAAGGTAAGCTCAAAACAATTAATGACAATTCCAACGTATCATTTTGTTTAAGAAAGATGCACATCAGTCCCTTAATACCAAAGAGCATGTATTCTTCAGAAAGTAAATTGCTTGTACCAGAAATGCATGTACAACACACACATTACAGAATCACAGAATGTTAGGGCTTGAAAGGGACCTCAAAAGATCATCTAGTCCAATCCCCACGTCGGAGCAGGAACATGTGGATCAGGTTACACAATATCTGGAAACCCTAATACAGCTTAGTTATTGGAGCCACAGGTTTCAGGAGTGTTCCACACACTCAAAGCTCCTTCTAGAGAAAAGAAGGTTGCAAATAACTCTTTCTACTGTGAAGTCCTTTCTTTGTTTAATTTATATATCTAAATCCACACAAAATATGCTACATGCACTTTAAGCACTGACATCCAATTGAGTATATTCCTGTATTTTCAGGCATAGACCTGAATCAAAGGTCCCAATGATAAACTGATTCCCCATCAAGTACTTCAGGATCATAATTATTAACTTGGTGAATTTAACAGAATACAAATTAATAACACAAACTGAACAAACACAAGCCAGAAACACCTGACGACTTACTGTTTCTGTGTTATTAGTTTTCTAAGGTATCACTAGTGCTCTTTAATTTACCTTTTAGAATGAGAAACTCTGAGTGAGCAGTTCAGAAGAAAACAGAATAATGAACTAAACAAAAGTTTTGCATCATTACTTCATAAACCTGGATAAACCAATCTTCCAAACTGTAAGTGTTCAGATATAAATACTACGGTCTAACCCAGAGCTTCAAGATAAGATTGTTCCAGTCTTACCTTTTATCCTTCCTACACCTAAATGTACACTGAAGTACTTTTACCACACAGATTTGATTAAATTACAGCTATGCACTCAACAGTCATACTTAGTCAATGCTGACAGATTTTCCCACACCACAGATTGCACACAGAATATGAGATTTCATCACGTAATAAAACTATTAGCTAATATCCCAGAGAGAACTTGAAGGACATCATAGGCTAATGCATAATTGTACTTTACAGTGTCTCAACATTCTAAGCTTAACATCTGTTTCCGGCTGGTTTTTTATAAATATATATTTTATTTTATTTTTTTACAAATTGCTTTACATTACTAGATATAATTACATATTTCAGTTAGAAGAAAAAAATCCAATACAGAATTTTATTTCCATCTGGAAATAATAAAGGAACAACTTTTTGAAATTATACAATTGTGAAAGAAAACGTCTGTCTTTAATCATGACTGAAACAGCTGATTGCCTTTTCCCGCTATCCCCTGGAATTCAATAATGTGTATATGAACGAAGGGAAGCACTACACAAAAATGACACTTCACATAGGAATGAAAAGGTGAAAGAGTAGCACAATTTGTCTTAAGATGAGTCTACAAAAAATAAAAGTCCTCTACATTTGGAATCTAACAATGTAAATGAAATATCCTTTAGGATACTGATCACATAGGAAATATTGTTTTCCAGTTCTTAGCAGCTGGAATACATCAGAACAGAAGGCACATTGCCAGAAAGATTTTTATCTAGTCAGTATGGTTTATCCCAGCAATTACAATACACAAATTCAACCACCTAACCAGAAAATCAATCCTTCTGTTTGTAATGACACCGCACGCAACCATAGAAAATCACAAAGACAATAAACATCAATATCTGTGCATCTTTACGTCAGTACCAGCAAGCTGTTCAGACAGTGATTCCCTTCCCCTAGCATAAAGTAGGCAAAAATCCAGTATTTGAATTCTGCCTCGTGTTTGAGTCACAATGATCTGAATAACTTGCTTCTGAGTAAAAGGACTTTGTCCTCTGCCAAGAGTGAAGCCCAAAGAAATGCTCATCCATATGGAAACATGAAGAAATGGCACTCCCTCAAAACTTTTTCCTCTTGTAGCAGATGTTAGTTTGGGATTTGTCACAAGCGGTGTCCACCGACTGCCGTCTTTCAGAAGCCCAGTGGTGCCACCATCAGCACGGTCTGGATAAAAATCAAGTGGCTGTGGTCCATTTTATAAATTCCTCTGCTGCAGTGCAGTTCAGGAACAGATGTGATCCAGTGATGCAGGCATGGCAGGGAAGACACAGTCTGGAAAGCCCGTAACTGTTTCGCTAAAACTAACAAACAGGGAACCTTTCCCCGGCTTCCCACCCCCTGTGAGTAATGGGGCTGTAAAAAATGAAGAATGTGTGGGATGTATAATCGCACACCTCCTCAGGGATGCTGGTAGGAAGGCCGTGCCTCCCCTTCAGCTGTATATGAAGTGGGGGAGATGCAATGATGCCGTCTGACGGACAGGCTTAGTGGCAACCCATACCCCACGGAATATGACATGAGTTATGCCCAGGTCTTTATCCCATCATTAGGATAAAGGGATGTCACTCTGGAGCAGTGAGAAGCCCACACAATTCTAACCAATGTAATTTGAACCTTAAATGCAAATCTTTGGGTTGCCAGATGGAGGGCAAAAATCTGTTTTGTCATATGGGAAAAATGCCTTCTACATCACCAAACAAAAAGCTGGTATTAGCTCAGGCCACCCTTAGAAGTGGATACAAATCAGATTGCAAGCTGTGATCTGCTGATAGGAGAACAAGCCATGAGAGCCATATGCTGGGCCCTGGCTGTTCCCAGCTGTTCTCCCCTATGTGGGATCACTCTGTTGCTTCCAACCTCATAAACCAGACAACCCTAGGCAGCTAACCAGTTGTTTTTGTCTCCCTTATGGCTACAGAGTAAGCCTAATCCAAACCAACCCAAACGAAAATCCTCCACATGCCTTCAAAAACTTGCCACATTTTCTTTTATTAAAAATGGGGACAGACTAACATGAATTCCTGAAGAAAAAAAAAAAAAAAGGAAGTGACATTCAGATAATACTACAACACAATACTGTATTTCATAGTTCAAAGCTTCAGTTGAGGTTTATTGCATCTCTTTCCATGAGCCAGCAGGCATAGAAGGAAACTCAAAGCACCAAATAATTACTACCTGATTTTTACTTCTAAATACAGAAATATCAAGAACTCTCCTATCCAGTTAACAAGTACATATGTTTCTCTCCACGATATGACTCAACCTGAATATACATGGTATACCCAAGACTACAAAGAGCCTCTGCAGAGTAACATTTTTTGCATTTATCTGATAAAAACAGTAATTCCCAGTCCAGATACCCTAATCAGGGTTACCAAAATAAGAAAATAAGAAAATTGGTATCCCTATCAGGGCTTGCTTCCAATATTAAAGTAGGACTTTACACTGGGTAAAATGTAAAGCATCAGCATTGGGTAGATACTGATTGCTTATTACTCAAGTCTGTATGGAGCTGTGAGCTCAAGCACAACATCTGAATCCCTGCAAGTGTCACCAAACCACATCTAATTCAGCAACACCTTCGGCATTAACAGCACCACACTGATTTCCCTCAGGAATTGCACACCTGCAGTTCCCAAACCAACTGATGAAAGTTGTATGGTTGGAAACATGCAGTAAATGGTTCAGTACTTTCAAAGATGAAAACTGTTGCTGCTGCAGCCATCACTACACACCTAACAAGACTTTGTGGAGCTTCAGAGTGCTGCTTGTCCAGTTTCAATAAAGAGATTTTCTTTTAGGTAAAATGTATATTTAATTAACGGCTAGAGTGATGTCTTAATGACTTAAAGCCATCCAACCAAATAGCTAATGTCAATTCTTTGTGAAATGATTAATTTTGATGTGCAAGAAAATACACACCTTTTCATTTCCTCCATGGTGTTAATTTCTCATCATTATGTACTCCCCAAATGAAATACTTTTTTCCAGAAGTAAATTAATACTCCTCTTTGCAGTACATATTAGAAACAGATATTGGGAAGTTCCCTAAAAAGGTGATTTATTTCAACAGCACACTGCTACTTCAAATAACTCTCTGTCTCAATCATATTTTATGATAATGAAACCTTGAAAAGGGTGAAAGGGATTGCTAGTTTCATCCATACTATACATTTGTTCACAACTTCAAACAGAAGAATCCTGCCTGATATAAAATAATTTATGGTTTCTCCTCAGAAGGAAGTCATAGAATGAATGGCACAGCCCATGAGAGCTCAGCTGCACCAAGAAGGATCAATGCCAAGAAGGTCCCCTATTGTTTCCCTCTATTTCAAAGCAGCAAGTACAATACTTGACGTAGCATCGGCTTTAGCAGGTTACAGTGGAAGGCAAATAGTGGAAGCTTTTCAATCAAAGCCTAAGCATTTAGGCAAGTGCAGTCACTTTCTTTTGTAGATATGCAATTTGCTGAGCTAAATTTCACAGCAAAACAATAAAAAATATTCAAAAACATAAAGACAGGACTGATATAATAGAATTTACATTCTTAGCAGCTCTTGCATATTTGACATAACTAAACTAATTGAATTCAAAAACTGGGTTGAAGAGATTTTGTGTCTTTTCCTCAATTCACAATGGTACAGAAACCCAAAGCTATTTTAATGTGCAGTTTTATTAAACTTTCTAGAGCACATTATATTTCCTTTTTCTCATTTTTAAGGACTTAGCACCTCAAAAAAAAAAGAACTTTTTTTTTCAAGACATGCCAAAGCCTAATGAAGCAAGCAGTCTTACTGGAGATTATGTAGATGATGTTGCAAAGCATAGTGAATGCGACAGCTCATCTATCAAAGAAAACAAAGGGTTTATGCATCTGAACTCAATAGAAGCTTTTGGAACAGCATGGAGAGTAGTTGGTGGAACTTTACTTATTATAATACAAATAATTAGGAAAGTAAGATCTTATTTGTTTTTCAATGAAGGCAGAAATACTAAAAGAAGATGGCACCGTTTGTTATGCAAAATATGTATCTGACAACAGCTTCTACCCCAATGCCTTGAAGTGTGTGGCAACTGCTAAAATTCCCACTTTATTCATTAAAAATGTTGTTTCCCATATATGTGCTACTCGTTCTTTGAACAAACTGCTCAATTAATGGTGATTTTTATTTTCTGCCAATGAAGTAAGCCACAGCTCCAGAGGTCTGCTGGGAAGAGACAGTGTTATAAGTAATTGACAGACGACCTGACACTCAACCCAAGACTAAGACTGGAGCTGTCCGCATTTTAATAATCTTCATTCTTGTGATATCTAACAAGCAAGAAAAATATTCATATAAGCAAATTATAATTAAGGTACAGTTAACATGCACAGCTTTAACTGGTCAAGCAATGTGCTACTTAATGTGAAATCCTTTTTGCAACACCAATCTTTATGCACAGATTATTATTAAGTACAGCACAGCACTAGATGCATGCATAAAATATTCTCTTGATGGAGAACTGAATCTTGCATAAATAAAAGCAGTTCCTTCTTTTTGTTTCTCAAAGCATTTTTTTCTACTCGTGTTACAAAGAACAGGAGCTTCATTCCCAGCAGCACCAATATTCCCTTCTATACTATCTGGAAGCAAACCTTTACAGCTCATCGAAGTTCACAATACAATAACATTATTACGATTTTTAAGAACACCCAGGTTTCACACATACAACATAAAATCTTCAAGAAGAGTGAGACGGTTTCTTATTTTGACATTTATTAAGCCAAATCATATTCCACCAGCTGGCAGCAAACATGTCACCAAGCATTTATGCACACTAGGACCTGCTGAGTCTGAGATCTTAAAAGTCTAGATTAGAGAGAGTGGTGTGACAAAATTTATCTCAAAGCACAGCAGAGTCCTTTCCTAACCCTGTAATATCCAAAGACACATTCACTCTGTGGTGAGTTCACCACTGAAAAAGTTCCCGTGACACTACGTCTTAAGCAGTAACTTCAAGGAAGCGTGCTATACTTAGAAACCTCAAAGACCAAGAACACTTTCAGAGGAACAAGAGAGATATCAGTATTTTAGTACCAAAAGAATACAAAGCTGGAATACACAGAGTAAGCCAATATGTGTGCACAGCCTCCATATGACGAATAAACGTTTAACATAATACCAAAGGAAACAGTAAGCATGCCCCCAGCCTTTCTTTTTTAAAAGCACAGATGCAACTGCCCCTCTCCTCCTCCCGTTAGTATCTGAAACTTCTTTCAATTTTACTGCTAGCAAGACAAACACAGTTTGCTTAGAGACAAGTATGTAATTACAGCAAATGAAAGTTGCATGGTCGACCAACTACAAAACACTACACAACTCACAGTAATAAGAGGTCAGGGGCTTAAGTATTCACTTATTTAAATGTATGCCACAGTTTTCATTTTTTCTGGTCAAATCAACAGATTTTAATTGGTGCTTTCAAATGAAGCAGTCTATGAAAACGAAAAAAAAAAATACTAGAAAGAAAGCAAATACATGCCCTCAAGGCCTTCTAATTCCTGAAATCATGCCGCCCTTTTATTTCCCAATGAAAAATGTGTGCATATTATTCCCTTTCTAAATACACTTCAAATCAGCTTACACTCTAGCTTATTCAAAACTTGAGTTTATGCACAGTGCTCAAAAACATTTGGTGCACTCAGAGCAAAAAAAAACAATATAGAAAAAATGTATTGAAAAAAAGTGAATTAGTAATTTTACTGTAATATGTATCTACGTGCTGTGTCAGGGCACGTTTGAGGAAGCCATCTGTAGGGTATCAGCCTCAATGAGGTTAAGGAGCATAAACACCAAGCTGACATCAAAAATCAAAGCAAAAGAGCAAAGAAATACTACTGTGACTTGTGGTACAGTATACTTGGCACTCTTTATGCATTTAAAGACGCTGCCGCCATGCAGACTCCATCTCAATGGTTGGTGCATCACTCAAATGTCCTGAATTAATAACAGAGATAAAGCGCACAGATGGCATATGGTATGGTTTGAGACAGACTCATTTTGACAGGTGACAAAGACGACTACTCATCTAGTCATGTGAAATTAAGCACTTACGGGAATGGCAGGTGTGAACTGCCTCCTTTGTACAGATTTGGAAGCGTCCCATCACTCACAGAAAGTGCTGTACTAAAATCCCAGACAACTCTGGAAGATATAGCTAGTGTTAAATCTGCAAGGGGGGTAAGCCAAAGCTGAGATGCGAGCCCCTGCACTTTCACAGTCCTGATGATCTGCATTCCTTCTGATTTGGACACTGAGACTGATGCAGATACTGAACAAGAAAACGCAGTTAAAAACCCAAAGAAAAGTGAAATAAATTCAAGGCAAAAATTAGTCTCTAACACTATGTCCCTAACATTAATTCATTTCAACCTTCTATAAATTTGGTCCCATTTTTGACTTTTCAGATTACTGCCTGTTCACCATTTATCTACTACTCCTGCTTTAATGGCTTTTTCTCAACCTTCCCTCTCCATCAGCCACTGCAAGTGAAGGTAATACACTGTGCCATGAGAGTACTAGCCAATAACTCCGTAATATGATTACAATAAATGCCTGGAGGTTACTTCCAAGGCAGGATGTATCCCTTATGTCACTTTTTGTACATGTTGATACTATAGGATGATAACATCTTTGCCATCTGGCAGTCTGTGTAATTTGAATAGTAACTCTGTGCAAATACGTATGGGTAAGAGTACACAAGGTAACTGTACACATGTGCATTAACTGCAGGTTTTGCTAGGACTATAGAATGGATCCTAATATTAAGTTTTCCTTCAGCTTTAACATTTATAACATACAAAAAGAAAATCTGAGCTAAAACATTTTTCCCTGACCAAAGTTCATGACTAAAACTTTCTGCTGTGCAGATAAAATTCCAAGTTTTCCTTGATGCCATGTGGCATCAACATTTTAAGAGAGGACAGACATTGGACAACAGCACATATATGGAAATCTTGGCTTGAGACCAAACTTAAAATAAGCAAGCAATATGCTTCGGGATGTATACATTCAAACAGACTGTTAGGACTGTGACAGAACACTTTGAAAAAGGCAACAGTATTTCAACTGGTTGGCCAGATTTTCTCTGAGAGGAAAAGTGAGGATTTCTTCTGCAGCTTAAACTGCAAACTTCAACTTCTCTCTGTCTTAGTACCATGATTAAGAGAAACAATGTTGGGGGTCTCAGGTCCTTCGGCTCTTTTAAACACATCAAACAACCTGTCACGACAACAAACCCCACACAGGAGAAGTCACACTAGCATTGGGTGTGTTCACATTCATGTCCTGCTTGAAACCAGCAGTGAAACTGTGAAGTGCCATCTCCCCCATGTCTTTCCCAGCTATGGGTTTGTTTAGTCTGCAGGGTGACTTTCGGGTGGGCAAACTAAATTCTCTTCCAAGGAAATCGGAGCAGTGGTCATACTCCAGGTTCACAGAAAATGTGCTCCAAGCCCTTGGTGGGAACAGAAGGATTCAGACCAACAATCTGCCTTCGGAACAGCTTTGGACATGGGTGGTGGGAAAGTTTGGTTAAGGGGATTAGATTTATCTTGAAGTAAATACTCCAAAATGCAGATAATGTGGATATAGTGGCTTCACTACCTAATTCTACAATTTCCTGATCTGCTCTTATTGCTCCATACTGTTCACTAATTTAAGTGCAGACATCATCTGCAGCTGAAAAAAATAGCAGATAAAATCTTAGTATTTTAGATTATACCCTGAATAATTGTGATAAAGGCTCTTTCTCTAATGACTTAGCTCAGTATGCAGCATATCAAAAAGTGTTTAATATTTTGCATGACTACAAACCACTGTATGGTTCCAAATAATTATTTCTTTACAAACATGAAGGCCCAACTGAACATAGAAGTTATCGTTTGAAAGCATATGGTTGCTTCTCATCCCAAAACTGTTTATAGTACATGCATCTGTAAGTACACAGGCACTACTGCCACCATACTTACTGAATAAAAAACTGAAAGTCCTAAATTATCAGACCATACCACACAACTGTAATTATAATTTTCATGAGATTAACAGCCTCCCCCGAAACGACAAACATCTCTACAGATAGAACGACATTTACCTGACAGTATCTCAAGGCACTGGGTAGGCTCAAGTGTATTAAATCATGTGAAAACTGAAACTGACTTCCTACCTATAGTGAACCTGAGATTGAATGACCACTGGCCCAGACATCCAAATCTACCAAGACTTCCAGCATGAGTACCTCAAGGCCAGTTACAAGCCCCTGTAGCCTTCCTCTGCCCCCTCCTCTGCTCTGGTCCCTCTACTCCTAACCCAAAAGAGGCTCTTCTTCTCTTCCTCCTCCTCCTCTTGTGCCAGTCTCCAGCATCAGTGGAACAGCAGAGGCGCTGGCTGGCACTTCTTGTGGATACTAAGAGGCTGATTCCCAGATAGACAGGCAAATGGAACACTCCTGAGATGACTGGCATTTTCTGTCTCTCTGTTTTTATTTCCAGGGAACCTGTGCACAGGGGCGTTATATCAATGAGGCAAAAGGCTCACAGGGCCAAAGCGAAGACACGGACCTGGGTGCACAGGAGAAACACTGCCAACGGCTTCAACAGATCTCTGGTCATAATGACATCCACTAGACACCTTCTAAGCAGACAATATCTCAGAGTATGTTTATGAAATAATTTTTTTTTGAGGAAAAAAATAAGAACCTGGTACTTGCAAAGAAATTTCAAAATACAAGCAGTTTATCAAGCAGCTGATGAAAAAGTGAGCTTAGTACCTTTTAATGAAGGACAAAGCTATTCCAACTATATACAGAGAATACACGTACGAAAAAGTAGCATTGTTTTAGTCAGTGGATACATCTATCTTCCTGAGAACCACCGAGACGCTAATTAATATGTAAGTGAAGTACCTCATGTCTGGCTACATCTTAATGATCCACCTGAGCAACATAAACAATATAAGCTGAACATATTTCAGAGTACTGAGGTGTGGGGCAAGGGGAGCAAAACCCAACACTCAGGATACCTCCCCCTTCTGTGGATGACTCCACATGCTGCTAGAATAGTATGAGCAACTTAGGCTTCAAGTGTAAACAAAGTGATGCATTTTTTAATTTTTAGTCCTTTATTTGGTCACATTACCCGTAGGTGCAACTTTTCCCTTATTCATTGAGGGCACTGAGGTCTGAGGAATTCTTTGCTTCTACTGAAGCTGCGCCATGTAAAACTCATGGTATTAATCTGCACATCCCTCTTTTTAGTTCCAGTGTCCTCCCACTTTGACAACTGAAAGGTACAGAATCTCCAGCAAAGCGTAAAAGAAAGCTGTGAATTTCAAGCACACAATCAAGCCAGCGACCTGATGCTTTGAATGATCAGAGATTAAAAATACATGGCTATTTGAAGGAAAACAGATACTCATGAAATGTTTTTAAAACTCGTAAGTACAAAATCAGTTCCAATGACAGAGAAGTTCATATGACACTACAAATCAGTATTTTAAAAATGTATATAGTGTCTTTAGTAACTGGTATCTTCAAAACATTTAAGTTAGAACTGAGCATTATTGGAGAAAGCACATGTATTTATATAAGCTTTTTATTAGCTTTTCAGGTTACAAGAATAAAACAGACATAAATCTGGTATAACCTTCTACCTGCAGATAAGCTCCAATAAATATGGCAAAAACTGTAAATCAATCAAAATAATTGCTTTTAGGCTGATTATCTAGGGAAGCTCTGTCCAGAACTTAAAATCAATTCATGCTTTTACATGACTGCTGTTGCTCTATGTCAGTTATCAGACATGTTCATTACTGAAGTGAAAGAAATCCTTACCCAGCAGTTGCATATGTACAGTTGTATGCAACTGGTGAAAAACTCTGATTTTTAAAAGAGATACATGATTGGAACAACTTTTTCCTTTTCATTGGATGTAAAAAGTGACACACAACTACTACATCTCCTCACATAAATTTTTTTCACAGAAAGCCCAACATCATCCTAGTTAGCAACATGACTCCTAACAGAATAAAGTGCAGCACCTTTTAAAATAATTGATGAAAGATGTTTGCAACCAATAACACAGCTTCATACCTTTTTGAAGAGATAGCAGAACTACATCTGGATTTTATCCTAATCAACTGACATGACGGTCAATCAACTTTTTTTTTTCCTTTCTTTTTCTTTCTTTTTTTTTTTTTTCTTAACAAATAATAGTTCTACCCTTTTCTCAACTGCTAAGTTAAAAGCACATTTCCAATTAAAAGTTTATTTTGTCTGGTGAAAATGTATACACCAGATCGCCAGCATTCCCTAGCAATCTTTCAGGTACAAGTCTGGTAAGCTTGGAAGAGGGGACTAGACAAAAGTGTAGAAGGGGAAAAAAAAAGTATCTACAAATATAGTTTGACAAATCATCAAAATCGTTTCACCAAATTACATGCTCAGAAATTCTTGGTCATACGTGAAACACAAAAATGGGATTAAATAATCCTTAAAAAAATGTAATATAAACTGGAAATTGTATGAAACATTGAAGAGGATAAGGAACAGCAGATATTGCTGTTGTACAAAGAGGCTGGTGTACACACAACGCATGTTCTGCACAGTAACATGCAAGATACACATTTTCAACAGGCTTGCATGAAATCCTCTTACTCTGCCATTACACTTAAAGATTCATTTTTTAACAAGACCAGAGTACTTTTCCTGAACATGAGTGAGGTCAAAGAGAATCCTACCTACAGCCTTTTTTAGAAAATTTAGAAACAGGAAAATTAGAGATCATAAATCAAAACCATTCAGAGATCTGTAACATGCTCATGCTCACAAAGATGGCTACTGACTGAAGGAAAGCAATACACCTTTCACTTTGCACAGATTATAGCAAATTAAGACTACTACAGTGACCCTTAGCTGGGCAGAGCAATTTCTTATTTCTAGCAACTGATGTATTTTTTTTAATCTTTTGAGAGTACTTATAAGACCAGCAGCAGTAAAAACAGTGGCTGCCTATCCAAAAACAATTTTAATAATGTGAGTTAAAAATGAAAGCAAAGACACTAACTGTGAAAATAATGAAAAGTTTGATTTGCTTTTGTACAAGATGCTGAAAAATGTTAAAATAAAAAAATAATAAAAACTTGTGACAGATATGAGAGCTCAAGATAAAATGCAAAGCTCTAAGAAACACAACGAAACCACTTCCTAAAGATTTCTATTCAAGTACGTTGTTAAGACTCTTCGTATGTTAAGCCAAAGAATCAAATAACAGCCTGGGAAATTTCTTGCGGTTTTCTGCAGCTTGTATTCTTTAGCTGGTGAAGTGAAAAACTGCTTATTCCTATCAGGATGAGATTCCTCTAGCCCATGCGCTTCACTAGGGAAAGGTGCACTTACAGCAGTCTGGTGAGAAAGTACTGTCATTGACATCTTAAGAAAACATAAGTGCAGCTATTAATTCTATAATATCTTTGGGAAAGCAGCATGGACACCAGCTATTTATCTGGGTATTACTGATGCACACGGTTACAAAACTTACCTTAAGCTATATCTTTCCCCCCTTTTGTCTTCTCTTTAAAGTTAGGTTCTTTTTATAAACAGTTCCTATGAATTTCAACAAATTTATCTGGTGACAGAATCCAACCAAACTGATCGATCTGAGAGACAAAACTCTCACTTCCCACCCTGCATACATGACATCCTTTCACAGTCACACTGTTGCACACTTTTTTGCTTCTAATCTCATTGAACTACTTTGTTACTTTTTTTTAATACACACTTAGAATTCCAATTTCTTATTATGGAAGCCCTAAACTCTCTCAGAATAGCATTTGACATAGGATAATGAATACATCATTGAGTGAGACTAGCATAGTGTGTTTCTGGAAACATTTGTCTGAGGTGTAGCAGGAAGACAAATTCAAGCCCATAGTCCATTGCCTGCTAATGACATTTGCTTTAGTTCTTGAAAACACTAGACACACACAAATACAACATTGCTATAACAAAGCTCAGCAACCTCAATAATACTATCGTTCCAAAATGATTCAAATATCTTATTATCTCAATAACTTGCTTTGTTAGGCAAATGGCTTAAGACTATCAGTCTAATTCTATGAATGTACTTGAAGTCCATATTTTTCTAAGCTACCGCTTAAAATAAAATGCACTATACACAAGGTTCCATGCTGACTCACTCAATGAATGTCTATGCTGGCATATAAACGATTCTCTTTTCTTCCTTACCTCCAGATGCTCTAAAATATAGGGAGGGTTTGTCATGCCAAGCCTCAGCATAGCTCCCTCAGGAATTGCTTCAACCAGCTTCCACAGAAGCGTAGGGAGGTCTGTGCCAATGTCTCTGCCATAAGCCCCTGTGTCTTCACTGGTCAGCCATATCTCACAAACACCCTCTGTGAATAAAAGGAAGAGATAATTAACAAACCTGGTTTAGAGCTGTTTATTTTATCATACAGCTGCTCACTCTCTTTAATGCAGTATTTCACAAGGCTATTATGCAGCCAGACTGGGTATTCAATGGCAAGGGGGAGGGAAGGAGGAGGAAGGCTTATCCCATGGGTAGCAGTGGGTTATTAAGTTCATTTTATGAGCACAAGAGGGCTACAACAATGCTGTAAATTATCATTGCTGTGGAGTGATTAACATTCACAGCCAATGACTAATTCTGTGCTGCCTCTACAGCAAGTCAGTCAAGTCTAGTACTCCGCTCTATTTTTTGAGCCTAATTCATTAAACACCACAAACGAACGAACGACATTACCCAAGCAAAGAGTTTGCATTAACGGTTGTTATTAGCAATTAACTTATTAACTGGTAAGCTCCCAACAAGCAAATATAGCTTTTATGCACAGTGATTAACATTCCTCCTGGAATAACTTTTAAAAACTTGTATTCTTTAAATAATACAATTAGTTATGCAATAATAAGGTTTTATTGAAAAGGTTAGTCACCACTGCGTGACTGAGTGATAGTGTTGGAAAACCTGTTTCCTGGCAGTTAGTACTTTATTTTCCATCAATCGGGGCCTTAGGAAGTAGTATATTTGATTTGTATCATGAAGAGTAGTGACCTTGAACACTGATATTTGGTAGTAACATCCTCCTGCTCAAAAAGGGGAAAGATTGCACCACCCTTTAATAATAGTTGAAAGCAATGAGGTTTCACGCAGCCACTTCTATCAGTCTACCCAGCTTTCATCCTTTTGCAATGCACCCATCTCCCCCTCCTCATCACCCCAAAGCAAGAAAGAAGCCACAGAAAAAAGAGTGGCTGGGAGGAAGACTCCTCTGATTCCCAGTTAGATAAGATACCATTAACTCGGCAAAGAGCTAAATTTCTAATACTGATGATGAACCAGTAAAGAAAACATACAAACACTAGAAGGCACATAAGTCATCAAAACATTCTTTGGAATAGCAGAAAATGTATCACAAAATGCAAAAGTTTATATAACAAATATATACTTCAGGTGAGGAAAACATGTACACAGACTTTAACTATATGAAAAGTAACAAAAGTAGAAAAAGTGAAGGTTTACAGAGATATGAACTCAAGACTGCCAAACTCTAACAATAAAGGCAGAGAGCAGGCTGTCCTGAGCATCAAAGTTATTTCTGTTTGTTCAGAAAGGTTTTCAAGGTCTCTTATTATTTAGAAGTAAGAAATGTTTAAAAATTAAAGGTAAATGAAGAAACTTATGACTTCTTTAGTTTTGCTTCAAGAATAACTTAGTGAGAGAGATGTATAATTCTGTTCTTCTGAGAAGCCTGGTGGAAAGTATTCCTGAAGCACTGCTCTTTGCCCATCCAGCCTGCAGTCACGGCTTTGCAGTCACGCTCAAACTGCACTCCCCCGCCCCCATCAGGTATGCAGAATTTGCTAACAGTATACAATCACACCTTGGATTTCACTACAGTTGCTAATATTTTCAGAATTCATCTCACCGCAGGCAGTACCACACGACAAAACATAATCTAGGGTTTGCCGCCTGCCCTGCATTTTTCTGAGATATGAAGAAAATAACTGAATTATACATGTTGCATTTTAAAAAATATATCAGTCTCCAGTAGCCATAAGAAAGCTGCAAAACAGAGTAATTTACTTGCTGAGTTTCTACTAAAACAGAGTAATTATCATTTTAAAACTTTCCTTATAAATAGTTGAAAATGGCTGATGGAATACTGCCTCACAGTTACCAGATGAACGCTGAGGAAAAAAAAAATAAAACAATCACTGGCTAGGAATGGAAATAACATTCCTGTGGAAAACAACAGTGAGCTTTCAAAACTGCATAGGTGGGGACCATTAGCCCCTGATGGGCTGAAACTTCAAATTAGACCACAAGAAGAGGAAGCAGGTGTAACAGTAAATCAGCAACAACAGGAATAACTGTCTCAATCTGCTCTCTGATCAGGGTGTTGAACAACAAGCAATGTGAACAGTTAATGCTGAGAGAGCCAGGGATGTAGTCTTAATATGGGGGAAGGGGAGACAGGGAACACCTGAATTTTGGGACAATGTTTGTTTCCCAGTTTCAGGCTGACAAAATGGATCTTCAAATACTGAAAGCTGCTATGCGGGCTAGGTATTTACGAGTAGGTAAAATCAACTTCATGCACAATGGTGTGTGATAGAGGTTTAGTGTCACCTGCTGTTAGGCTGGTTTTTCTAGTCCTTGGCACCCTCAGTTTAAGCATCTAAACCAGGGGTGTCAAACTCACTCTCCCTGGGAGCCGCATCTGCCTCGTGGTGGCCTTCAAAGGGCCAAATGTAATTTTCGGACTGTATAAATTTAATTACTCCTACATTTATACAATCTAAAAATTACATTTGGCTCCTCGAAGGCCACCGCGAGGCAGATGCGGCTCCCAGGGAGAGTGAGTTTGACACCCCGGTCTAAACTTATGCCAGGTAAGAGGAGAAAACAACAGACCTCCCAAACAGTGTTAATAAAGTCAACCAACACTTCTTATATTCACTCAACTCCCTTTCCCTTCAAACTCTAGCCCTATGTAGGCACCTATTTAAATCCACTGTTTAATGACATACAGTATTTTTTTCCTTGTTTTGCAGAGATGCTCACTAGATCATTTACCATCCTGTCACTGGATAATTTTGCTGCTAATAAAAGCAAGGCGATTTTGTAAACAAGAAAATTGATCCAAACTGCAGAGCTTGGATGTGCAAACTCCGAGCATTTGTTACAGTATTAAGGCCAATTATCATTATATTCAAGTAATTTCAAGTCTCCCTTTGCTCACAGCTCATAGTTATTTCTCACTCTTCCATCACTACCCAGCACAAAAGAATAACCTCAACAGCTGGCTTCTGATCCCTGCTCTGCTGTAATTGGAGATGATTGAGAATGAGAAATGTTGGGAAAAGGTTCCAGGCAAATGAAGGAGGTTCTGAGCCTATTCCTTTTCCAAAGTCTCAATACAAAGAAAACAAGAAAAAAAACCCCAAGAAATCCTACAGTTGTCACTTTTATGAGATGTGCATTTCTGTTTTAGAGACCACTTGAAATGATCCTTTTAATAAAAAAAATTCTAGCATTTTTAATTTTGCTTTATTTTCATGCCAATATTGTAAATACTGTTTTCAGTGACTGCACACAGCTTTTAAATTGAAGGGAAATCTACTCCACCTGAAAAAATAACTTACTTCAATCTATGAAAATGTCTGAAGATGTTAAAATATCATACACAAATCCCGCTGAAATTCTCCTATTCATTAACCTGCTGTACTTTGTACAAATGAAATTTAATCACAACATCCCCTTACTTTTTTCTTTTCCTTCCTTTCTTCTCTTTCTTGTGAGATTTGCTAATGCAAACAGAAGCAGTTTCTCCAGCAGCTCAAGTCTCTGCAGGCTGCCTCGCTGGGAGATCCCCAGTGCTGACCTTCTCAGTAGCCCACATATGCTTATCCATAACTGCCTGACCTCCTTGCTACTCCTTCCTCCAACAGTGAATTCTTACAGCAACCTGCAGTGCTGTACAGACCACAGAAATACCTCTCCCACTGCACCACAGAAATCTGAAAGACCATCTGCCATGGGGAGGTCTGACTTAAATGTCTGTCAAAAACTGCCTGCAGACTTGAGGACAATCAATCTGATGCTGGCATTCCTAATCACGCCCTTAGAATTAAATCTAAAAAAAAAAAAAAAAAAAATCACAGCCAAAGACAGAGAAAGGCTTGGAAAAAACAGATTCACTTTAAATGTGCTCTTTGTTCAGAAAGAGTTTACCCTACATAAATTCATTTTCTCTTCAGTTATCTGAGTTTTCCCTTATTTATTCAGCATGTATTTTACAGTCACTATTTACATACTTGATGTAGGGCACGTGCCAGATTACTTCACTGAATCAGTGCCTTAACTGGGAAACTATGAAGACATCTGTGCACATATCATATCAGTGTATCAACCTGAATATAACGCAAGTTGAAACAGACACTGAGATTAGGAGGAATCAAATTCCTCCTCTACTTCTGAAGTACTCTGCAAGCATTGCCTCACCATGTAAGAGTCCAGGCCTCCCCTTAGACAGCCAGCTGAACCACAAGGACCACCACTGAAAGATCCCATTGCAGGGATGTCCTCAAAGAGTATATCAAACTGGGAGCAACTCACTGGTTCCAATGGAGGTTTGGAAGGATTAGTTTCCAGTACACCAAGAATTCTTTATTTGACCTGTATATATGAGGAGCTTCTACAGGAGAAAGAGAATGGACTAACAAACCAGTACAAAGACATCCTATCCCAGACTCAAAAAGTAACTCACACCTGTCACAGTTACAAACTGCAGGATATGTGGCAAACAGATGATGAAAAAAGTGGAATGAAGAAAAAAGACAGGTCTAGGTACAGAACTGGTGAAAGGGGCAAGCTGCCAGGCTACGATCTAAGCGATGAGTGTTTTTTTCTATACTTCGGAAAGAATGGGTCAGCTTATCGTTCAGCAATGTATCATTCAGACAAATGCAGTACCGCAGCTCTGCCCACCACATACTGCATACAAACTGGTCCCATCACAGTCTCATTTTTACTTGGAGAGACAAAGCCCTAGGTAAGTGTCTCATAACCTGACCTTCTACAGGATCTTTATTATGCCCAAACATATCTCCTCTTTTCAAAAGATCTATTTTTTACTCTTCTGGACGGT
This sequence comes from Patagioenas fasciata, assembly GCF_037038585.1. Classification (NCBI taxonomy): domain Eukaryota; kingdom Metazoa; phylum Chordata; class Aves; order Columbiformes; family Columbidae; genus Patagioenas; species Patagioenas fasciata. The sequence goes on along the minus strand of NC_092521.1, from coordinate 99,153,362 downwards.
CTTAAGGAAGTGAAAAACAACTGTCCTCTCCTGAAGATCCTGAATGGCATGATGATTGTTGGCTGACCTACTGGAATGCAAAGCTTGGAGAAAGCATTAGATCCCCAAAACTGTTGTTAGAAGAGAAAGCTCAGCAAAAGGATGACTGGTGTAACCAACCCTTTGCAATACAGGAGGAAGCAATGGCTGGTTGAGTGGCAAGGAAAGACCATGAGCATTAGTGCACTTCGGAATGAGGAGCAGAAAAACATTTATCTGAATTTTCTCTGTTAGAGTAATAATCAATGGGTTTTAAATATCTCTTTAACAGCATAAATTACTTCAAAGTCTTGATTAGTATTACATAAAGACCTGCTACACACAGTGACTTAATTTAAAAGCCTGAACAAATTCCATTTTATGTGGTTATCAGGAAAGCCAAAAGGTAAGCACAATTCTGTACACACAGTGAAAATGTCTTTTCATGCGACCACAGTATAGCTTAGGTTGCAAGGGGCCTCTGCAGGTCATCTCCTGCTGAAATTAGGTCCAATTAGACAACATTGTTCAGGCCCTTGTGCGGTTGTGTTTTGAATATTTCCAAGGACAGAAATGCCACAGCCACTTCAGGCAATCTGTTCCAGTGTTTGACCACCTTCAGGGCAAAATATTTCTCTTTGTACCTAATTGCAATTTCCTCTGTTCCAGTTTGTCCTATTACCTCTCATCCTGTCTCTGTCTAACTACAAGACAGCCCAGCTCTGTGTTCACTAACCCTCCCATTAGTCAGTTGTAGACAACAATAAGATCTCCTCCTAGCTTTATCTTCAAAAGCTTATTTCTCATATGCCATGTGCTCCATCTTCCTAATCATTTCAGCAGCCCTCTGCTGAATTGCTGCAGTACATCAGTCAGCCTTGTCCTGGGGCACCCAAAATTAGGCAGAGCACTCTCCATGAACTCTCACACTTGGCAAATACAAGGCCCCAGTCACTCCCATGCGCCTGAGGCTGCACTCTTGCTAAAAGCATCCACGATGCAGCTGGCAATTGCAAAGGGGTTTCACTGCTGACTCATGTCCACCAGCTTGGCCAAAAAACCTCTTAAGTTCACACAGCTGCTCTCCAGCCAGTCAACTCTCCACACCCATAGTGCAGCATGGTGTTATTTCATCTTGGATTCAGGACATTTTACTTGCCTTTGTTGAACTTCATGAAGCTACTGCCATTCCATTTCTCCAGATGGCTGGAATATTAGCCACTAACCTCCAGCATGTCCACTAGTCCCCCAGTTTGGTATCAACTCCCACATTGCTCAAAAAGCACTCTGTCTCACTGTCCACATTGTTAATAAGCCATGGAATACCGGCCCAAGTATCAATCCCTGGGCAACACCATTAGTAATTGCAAGCTAGACTTCATACTACGGATCACCACCCTGTGAACCTGGCAGTCCAGCCAATTAATTCAGCCATCCTACCATCCACTCACCCAGTCCGTATCTCATCAGTCTAAGAATATGGGATACTATGCTAAAGACATAACTTAATTCAAGATAAAAAAACGTAACCCCCCCAAAAAAAAATCCACCCGAACCCCCGAAAAACAAAAACAAAAACCCAACAAACCCTCCTCCCAGGCTTCCTGAAGCAACCCCCTCAAAAGAATAAAACTCCACAGCTGTCTGGTCCACCGCAAAGCCAGACACCCTCTCAGAGAAATCAGTGAGATCAGACGTAAGAGTTGCCATTTGCAAATCTATGCCAGCTGTTCCAAATCACCTTCTTGTTCTTCACGTTCCTAGAAATGGCTTTCAGGAGGGTTTGCCCCATGGAGAGTGAGGTTCAGCTGTCCTGTAATTCCCTAGATGCTCCTTCTTGCCTGTCCCAAAGGGCAGTGTGACATTTCCCTTTTTCCAGTCACCAAGAGTCTCCCCTGATTGTCACAGCCTCTGAACGATGGGAGAGAACAGCCTCATAGTGACATGAGCCGGCCCTCTCAGCACACTTGGCTGCCTCCCATTGCAGGACTATTTCCATTACTTCTGGATGTCAGTCTGTAGTTCCAAAACCTACGGCTATGTTTTGCAAGTGCTTAGTTCAGTACAAATCTTTCAAGCAGTTGCGGTTTCTGCTACCCACAGAACGAAACATGTATTAGAGTGCTTAGGAAATGAACACATTCACTTTTATGATCTACATATTTTTGAGATCAAATGTGTTTGGGAACTAATGCTAAGTGACATATAAACCAAGTTACACTGACTCAAATTATTCCACCCATGTAGGATAACATATTATTTCAAAAGTAGAATGAACATTCAACAATACCACTTTGGAAGACTCTGTTTGGCAGTGTTGTCTACTACACTTAGTAACAATTCTTTTTTTCTTTCTCTTTGTCAAGATGCTTAATTTAAGTAATTTTTTGCACACACAAATGATCAAAGCTTTCATGTATTTATATACATACTACATGTTATTATATATTCATGGTACGAAATTCTCAAACTATATGGAGTCATAGCAGGAACTTGATTTAAGGATCATTTACCACAGATATGATGCAAGTACTTACAATAAATTCCTGAGCCTACAAACTAATGGAAAAATGTTTGAACTATTGCAAAATACAAAACAGAAAAATTAATCATGCCTTGGACCCCCTTAACTCTTCTGGCAATTGCTTTTTCAAAAGTATGAAGCAGCTTTTGAATGCTGGTTAGATTAATTTATCTTTACAAAATTAAAACATGCTACCTCACTTATATAATACGTTGTAAGCATACCTTAAATGAACTTCAATGCAAAAGAGCTCAATTCTATTTCAATGCAAATGTGTTAATATATCTTACAAATTTTATGTTCTATACATTATTTCCCACAAAGTGCATTCAGATTTTTTGTGTCATTTCATGTGACTTACAAAGTCAAATCAGAGCTGGACCACAGTAAAAAAAATAACAAGCACAAGGACTGCCCAATAAAACCTTTTCTTAATTAAAGTTACGATAACAAAACATACTGGTTTGCACAAAATTAAAAAACAAAAACTATCCCTACTCTCCAACAACAAAACTTCTACTACCAGTTTTCACATTAATTTTTAGGGTAACTTTGGAGATTCTACAGAAACAACCACACACTGAAGAGTTCTGGCTCAGCCACCTATCTACTCTTTAGTAACATCAAGCTAAATTTAATGTAGGCATACTCTACCATCCACGTTCTATTTAGATCTAAAGTCTGACAGAAGAGTCCAACAGCCATAGGACTAATGCAGCTTTCCATTTTATCTTCTGTGGTTATGAAAGTGGAAGCTACAAACGGATTTATTCAGTTTTCCTTTTCAAGAGTCATGCATCTGAAAAACTAAACTAATTAACCTGTTTAGAACATGGGTCTGCTGACTTTGCTTATTTACATAAATTAGTTGCATAAAAGTCTCAACACTGAAACTGCTCCTTTTGCAGCAAATGCTTCACCATCAAGGAATTTAGAAATTGTGACAGCTGTAGCATTTCGCAAGTTTACAATTTTTATCAAATATTTTTTCTTTTGCTCATTTCTGTGACGCTACTGATAAGTAAAGCATTTTGATATGATGAAACAAGGAATAAGAAAGCCTGTGGACAGTAGTAAAAGTTTAGTTAAAATTACTCCTTGTTTCTACAGGATTAATAAACAACAACAAAAAGTTACTTCCCAATAAAAAGCGTGCAGCACATAGGGCCAACTGATCATTAAATACCAAAGACAGCATAAGAGGTTTCTCTCTCCCACAAAGCAAACTCTTGTCCTTGCTTATAAAAGAGGTCATTCTGCCCCTATAGGGCCCTCTGTTCCTAATAGCCTCCTGCTAGAGCATAAACCAGCAGCCCTGTCTCACTCATTTTGTAGCTATAGTGCATTAGCAAAGGGGAGAGGAAGGCGGGGAAGGAAGGGGAACAATATAATGGGTCACTTGCTGCTGCAAACAGCATGAGAGCTGAACTTCTTAGGAGTCCAGTTGCATTCTGCTACAACAAGAGACACTCAGAAGGGCCTCCCAGACAGTCGGGCCACAGAAGTTTGCTCAGTGCTAACACTGCAGCGTTATGCACTTTGCTTGCAAGGAGAATTAGTGATATCATACATCATGATGATAAATTGGGCTTTGTAGCCAGTTTGGAGAGAAAGGGGAGGAAAGGATTAAAAAAAAAAAAAAAAAAGGAGGGGAAAAAAGGGTAGTTGAATTTCATTAGTTCGTCCTATTTCTTAGGTTGAGGGATGAGGAAGTTGTTCTTTAAGAGATAAGTCTCTGCTTTTTCTACTAGCCACCTGTCTATAACCTGTCTATTTCCAGGAATGTGTGTTACCTATACATTTGCCTGTTTTGCAGGTCAGCTCTTGCACAAAGGAAAAAAAAAGAAAAAAATCCCCTAATTGTTACACTGGACAGTTGAAAAAAAACTAAAACTGAAATTTGTCACTCCACGTAACGACATGCTACAAGAGCTAAATTGTTTTTCAGAGACGGTGAACATCTATCGCCTAAGTTAGTCACTGGGTTTGTTCAGCCTTGAGGAGTCTGAGGGAAGACCTCATGGCAGCTCCAGTTTCCTCAAAGTAGCCTCATGTTGTGCAAGCAAGCTCTACCGTCCTCAGTTTCTCTCAGCCATTGGCTGAGTTTTTTGTTTGTTTTGCAGTGTTTTTTCAGTTAACATTTCTAGTCTTTGGTATTTCAAGTCTTTGTCCCCCCTTCACTGGCTTCAATACCTTTTTTGATAGTCACTTTCTGATACTTGATGTACTTGACTAAGAGGAGACCTCATCACGGTCTACAGTTTCCACACAAGGGGAGGAGGGAAAGGTGCTGATCTCTTCTCTCTGGCAACCAGTGACAGAATGCAAGGGAATGGCAGGAAGATGTGCCAGGGGAGGTTTAGGCTGGACATAAGGAAAAGGTTCTTTCCCCAGGGAGTGGTGAAGCGCTGGAACAGGTTCCCCAGGGAGGTGTCACGGCTCCAAGCCTGACAGTGTTCAAGAAGAGACTGGATAACACCCTCAGAAACACGATGTGACCTGTGGGGTTGTCCTGTGCAGGGACAGGAGTTGGACTCTGTGATCCTTGTGGGTCCCTTCCAACTCAGGGCATTCTGTGATTCTATGATCCTAAGTTAACAGAATATGTCTTATTTGTATTAATGATCACAGACAGACTTAGCTGATGTTAATTTGTTCTTTGCTGAACCAAGAAGATTATTCAAGGAGCAAATTCAAAGACAGGCCATGGTACACGCATCAAGAAAATAAAACATAAAGGACGGGGTGACCACAAGTAATGGATTTTGCAAAAATGGACTTAAGCACAAAGCAAAGCTATTTCAGAATACACAGACCAGCATGAGTTTAGAGTTTTTGCTGTGCAGTCCTGTTTACAGCATACAGATATGCAGGTCCCTGAAGCGTGGAATTATTGTTCTCAGCTCTATGCCTCACAAATACACTTTGTGAACTATTGATAAGCTCCCGTTGTTCTTGTGCTATCAGCAGAGAGAGTACTCGACCCTCCACCAGAAGGGTCAGTCTAGTACCCTGCAGAAATACTCCTTAGCTACTGAAACAAAAGTTTCCATAAACTTAAAAGCTGAAGAACTGAAATTTATTCTTTCTATGCCTATTGTGAAAACACAAATGAGAAATCCGCTTCAAACTCTGAATTCAAAATGATGCATATGAGAAATCTTGTTTATGACTTAGGATTTCATCGGGGAAAAAAAAGGAAACGTGCCACTCATTATAACATACGCTCACTGTTTTGAAACCAAAACATAGGCTATCGGTCTGCAGTACATGAAGTATCAGATGCAAAGGGTCACACACTGCACAAATTCAAGGAAATGGTCATGAGCTGTAGGCATATTACAGGATGCAGTGCTAATTAATGGAGGCTTTTTATTGAGTATCCATCTCTGTAGTGCTAATGACTTTGGATTAATTTAAACAACATGTTTTCACGGAAACTGATTAATTCTTGGGAAGTAACATGGCATACCAAGTTTCAGCCATGACAAACGTTTGTAGCCAAGCTAAATAACTCTCTGACTCTGAGTTCAGAAAGAGAATAACTTACAAATTCTACAACAGCAGCTTTCAGATATTTGACATTGAAACTCATCCTACAGAAAGCATTCTCTTGCTTAAATTTCTTGCATTTTTGAGAGCTGAATCCTACAGCTGTATTTCGTGGGGTTTTTTGTGAGAGTAGAAAGAAACCACATTTTGGGTATTTACAGATGGCAATTTTAAAAACAACCTGAAAATTAATTGGAAATAATTTGTTACAGCAAAATTTTAAAATGGAATCAAAGAAAGAAGATATTCTAATAGCTTATGTCTGTCCTTGACTGAAAAGCTAACAGGACTAAATAAACAATTTCTGGTCAAATACCTATCCCAGGATTTGGGGAGACATCTTTTAGAACTCTACAGGTTCTGATCATAAAAAAACCCTCCAGAATAAAGAAGAAAGTGCTGTCACAAGTGAAAAATAGAAAAGTGTCAAATGCTTTGTTTCATACTAACTTATGAGCCAAGAGATAATGTTAACCTCTAACAGCAATCTAGAAATACTTTAATAAAAAGGGGTAGGGGGTTGCTTTTTCAGCATTTCTTCTACATATCACAGTCCTTTTACCTTAAACTATTGAATTATAAGGAAAAGCCTGATTTTATTTACAATTATTCTTTGCATAAAGTGAGAAAATAGCTCAATAATCTGGCCAACTGCTATACCATAGAGTAAAAGAAGTAGGGAAAACATTCAGCATGTGCAAGGGTAAGGCGATTGGTCAAACATGGAATGCACTTAGGGGACTCCAATTCCACGGGGCAGCAATACAGAGGGTTAATGTGTAAATACAGTTTCCAAGGACGATAATCCTTATCTAAAGTTATCTCCTCACAATAGCACAGGTAACACCACTCGTTCATTAAGAATAATACGGCTGGTATCTGCAAATGTGTCAACTTGTTGCTGTACCTGACTGTAAGCTAAACAGTTCAGTAGCAAGTCAATAAGTAACTTCAAAACTAGACGTGCTGCCTCTTGGGTGTTTTTTCTTTTTTTTGTTAAGTGAGAAACGATAATCAGGAAAATATACATTAAAAATTACAAAGTCTACTCATAGAAATAACATCATAATATCCAGATTTCTGTCAAATGTTCAGTATTACTTAAAATATATTCCCAAAGGGATGGTATTTTCTCTGCAACTCTAAATGGGTCAACTTGACCAAAAAGGAGAATGCTTGTATAGCACTAGTAATGTAGCTTCCGTAATTCTAAATCATGTAATTGTTTATCTGCTGAATTCTCACTGAGAACGCAGAGCCTCTTAGGTGTGTAATCACCTTACTCTACACATTTATTTAAAGTATTCAGTGACATGCCACCGAAATATATCATAATGAGAATGCAATTAAAGTCTGTTGGAGACATCCACAGGGAGGTCAAAGTGAAATCATTCAAGGGTTCTGAAGGATATTAATGTATTTTTCTCATACAGATTAATAACTATTAAGGTCTCATTCTAAACATTAATTTACCTTTTGACGAACATACTATATATCAATATAGGAACACAAACTAAATCACAATTAAGAAAGATGAACTTCTATTTACGAATCTTTATCAAAAGACTATCCGAAGTGCAATTACTGAGTGTTTTCAAGACTAGAATTCAAACAAGAGCCTATTCACTCAGAAAACAGTTTATTATTAAATGCATTTACAAAAAAAAAAAAACCACCAAACATTGAGCAGATGACACTGGGAAAAAAAAAAAAAAGAGATAATGTAATCTTATCCTTATTTGTTAAACAGTTTTTATTTAAACACTTGCTAAAAGTCCATAAATGCTATATAAGTTTCCCTTTGTCTTCACTTAAAACTTTCTGTAATATATTCCTTATGCCTATTAGTAAGATCTATACATCCTATACTTAGCCCTGAAAGACACAAATCCATAATGTAACTTCAGGAAAAGAATTAGAAAGACATTGAACTTCACAAATCTTCCAACAGCTGCTCAGATGAAATAACTGCTAGAAAGCCATCATTAGGGAAATCATGACAAAAAATAATACACTTGCCTTAAAGACTTCTTTAATGAGTTATCCCTAACACTGGGAGATCACATTTCCCTTCAAAACAGGCATTTGTGTATCAAATACTACTTCTCTGAACAGCAGTTTTAATGGTTGAGGAATACTGCTGTTAATACATCTTTTGTTTCTCAAAATGGCTTTTCCAGTACTTTTCATCATTTCACAAAGTTCAGCTTTAGTAGACTCATCCAACCCATGATGGGCATGTCAAAGCTCCAGTTCACAGGTGATTAAGGATAGAGTGTGTATTTGATTTTAGAAAGGCCCGGTGCAGGGAGGGAAGGTTGGGCTCTGAAGCCTGAGTGCAGCATGTGTGCAGGTGCTCCAGGAACATGTCCCTGGGGCAGGGACACACGAACACCACAGCACTTTGGGGGTCACTTCTCCGGGCTGGTGCTCTTGCCCATCACCTCTGGTCACCAGATGTTCCAAGGGGCACGGGAAAATCAGTTTGGAGAAAAATTCTTCCAGGCAGCAGCAGTTCAGTCAGTTTTACATAAAACCTTCACAAGTCAAGCATAAAAAGCAAAATCCTTTGAAAAACACAGCAGTCAGGTATGTCTTTTCTGAACAAGCATGAAAATCTTGGGGATCCTCTTACTGCTAACTGCTATTTATATGATATGATTTTGCTCAGTTTGATTACAGAAGCTGTAACTGGCAGTGATACGAGGAAAGCAATTCGTTGCAAATAAGTTTCAGGCCAAAGAGTCAGAAATACTGAAGGAGGTTTTTCTTTTGTTGTCACTACTATTTTAATGCAGCTTCTTAAAAGCAAAGGCATGCTTAAGAAGCTGTATTAAAATTTAAATATTCAGCCTTTCAACACTTACCATAATATTAGCACAACATATCCATGACTAATCCACTTAATGGTAGCATTGCAATCAAGTCATAGAAGTCTATGACTGATACGTAGCTTCAAAGTTCCACAAATAAATTATCTTTAGAGGAACTTAAAGAATTATTTTCTTTCAGGATCCTATGGGCCCTGAAGATGAATTCCAACCTAAAGTTTATAGAGGAATCACAAATCAAACACAAATGCTATTCAAAAATGCTCCTCATTTTTCTGAAATAAATATGATCCAACAGCTAAAGGAGTACTTTTTTGCATACGTTTGTATTTTCTGGTAATGATAGATGGGATACATTGCAGAGTAGTTTTACTAAATGTGCCAAAATGCTTTTCACTAAGTTGGATAAAGAAATAAAATAAATGCAATGCACTACAAAATCATCAAATATCTAACCCAAAGTATGACTAAAAAACCAAAAACGTATATTATCAACTACTCCGCACTGTCGCAGAGGAAAGATGCCATGTATACATATGCCATTTGTCATTTCTACATACAGAAACAAGCTTCAGCAATGCTACAAACAAGAAGAAACTTAGTGAAAGGTCTGTTCTTCCCCTGTTTTAGAAATAGGAGAAATTTCATTTCCTACACAGCCAATAATTTGTTTTTAACAACACGAGCTTTAGCCCTGGGTCATGTGCCATGATTTCCAAATAATCTAATAAAGGCTTGCAGTGACTCTTCAGTCATCACATAACACATCTTTTTGTCCCTACACAACAATAACAACCATTTGGCTGCAACTTAGAACGTTAAATACCTTTTTTTTTCCCTAGGAAGGGAAAGAGCTGGTTAATAAGGATGGGAACAAAGTGGCTTTCTGAGTTTAACATTTTTTCATTTCTAGTACTTCCTCTCTCCTATCTCTACCCTCCACTGAAACAGAGAAAGCAATGATCTATTTCAATATTTTGCCTCAAAGTAAAACTAAAAGGATGCCGTAAATTCAAAATAAGCATCACAGACTGCAGTGAAAGATATAAGTATAGTACCAAAAATTATGCACCACATGAAAATACTTCCATGAAACCTACAGAGATCCTCTGCATATATATGTGCAGTATCTCAGCTCAGCCATGGGAACCAAGTTTTTTAAGAATGAGCAAGTGCACATGAATGCAAACAGAAATCAGAAACAAGCAAAACTGACTGTGTTAAATAACACCACGAAGTATCAACTACAGATTGGTCCAGAAAAATAAACTGAAACCTCTTAAAAGAAAATTTTCAAAATAAATACATTCCTTTCTTCTAGTTGAACAAAATATCAAGTCATCTTGCAATTACAATGAAGTTTTGCCCTCATTTATTTAGGTTTAGAGTTACTAGTCCAACAAGGGTTTTTGTGCGATTCTTACTTACACATTGATTTGTATGAATACAGAAGAATGGACAAGTTAAAGCTTCTATTTTTGAAACAACTTATGTTCTACATTTACTAAGAATTGAGTTACTAGGTCCCAATTCTGTTAACTGAATCCTGCTATTCAACTCTCCACTGTGGACTCAGATTCCTTGAACTTGTATTTAAGAAATATATCTCTTATCAGGATATGTAAGAAAACAAGGCCTGCATGATCATGGTGGGCATGTATCATTCTATCCCAGTAACTTTTGAACTCATTGGCCAATTTCCATGCAATGTGACAGAAAACTAGAAATCTCAACAATAGTAAGTTCCCATCAGTTTCACGAACACTAGTAACTGGGGAAGCATGGCCCAAACTTAGGGCCACTTAGGGGAAGGCAGGCAGGACTCTGTGACTCCCCAGGTTATCTGGCTGCAGCCACCAGGCCGGATTAGCTACAACCCCTCCAGGGCAGGGTTAACACAGGCTCCACGAGGAAGGCAGTGGGGTTTGTACTGGTGGAGAAGAATATCAGCATTACAGGGCACCAAACTTTAAGAATGCAGGCTTCTAGCACATTACAAAAGAGATGGTCTCCAAATAAATACTGCAAACATTGCATAGGTAGAAGTACAGACTCACAAGAATTTGTAACGTGTAATTACAATTATTTGTCTGACTACTTTAGTCTACCTCTGCTTATACCTAAAGAATAGTATGCAACAATAATCAATAGTATGGGACAGTTCAATGATTCTCTGTCTTCAGGTTGTTAATATTCTTTATCGCTAGGGCTCCAAGCAATTCATCATACCATATGGTTGAATGCAAGCCACTGAAGCAATAGTTTCCCTGAATATTCTCTGTGTGTATGTTTCTATGCATGAGAGAACAAATATTGAGACTATCTGACAGTCTCCATTTTGTTTTGCAGGTCTGTTCCAACACATTTAACCACAATGCATATCTCCTCTCTTTCCTCCCCTTCAACCTGCCCTGTCAGTGACCTTAAACCCAATTTAAATGAACCACCCTCTGCTAGTAATGAGAAATAATTCAGCCTCAATGATGGTTTGTTAAAGCCTCCCTCATAAAAGAAATCACACATATCTTTTCAATCATTTTGAATCATATGAAGACTTTTTTGCTTAAAAAAATCATTCACTAGTGACGTTAGGCAGGCTGGATGTCAGTGAAAGTTCAAAGTAAAATAATTTATTTGTTCCAGACCTTAATTATAGATTTAACATAAAGGAATCATAGACTGAGAGATTTCTGTGCCACAGTTTGAGAATGACTAAGTTTTGCTGCTCTCCCAGACTGAGAGGAAGGATTTAATAATTCTCCCCACTGCACATTAATGCCTTTTGTTTTCCTCTGTAGAATGGCACACAAAATACACAAAATTAACAGCAGAAGTTACACAAAAGAACCCATGAAATTCACATGTAAATAAGTCCAATAAGGACATTATATATGAAACTTTTCTCATGCACTTTGAAATGGTTACAGACGCATCTACAAATGGATTCAGGCTCCCAGCTTCCACTGATACTCCAGAGCACTGATCTTTACGTTACAAAGGTATTTAAACACCTCTGTGCTCATTTTTGGGATATATGAACAGGGAACTGGGTTAGCACATTTTGCAGGGAGTCTGAAATTCTTCTTCTGCTCTACACAGAGCTTCCAATACAGAATTTTATGATAGACTGAAATTCTGGATGAGGAGCAAAGACTTGCAAAAATGGACTCCACTTTAGCACAGATAAACAGTTTAACATGTAGTGATCCCAATGTAAAAGTGTTATTGATATAGAGAAGAAGAATTCATATGAAAGTGTCTACCTCATTAAATACAGGATCATAAAACAAAAAGTTCTGTGCTGCTAGACACGAACTGTATTGTGTCTTGTAGGAGTGTCAAGTCCTGGCAGACATCCAGTTGCTGAAACACTGCCAGGCACATCAGATATATATTAATGCAGGATAATCTGTAAGAAAAGCATTCTTTCATAAACATTTTTTTCTTTGTAAAACCATCAATCAACTTCCTAGCAGAGCACCATGTGGCTCAGCTTAAGAGACCCTCAGAAATGCTTCAGTGTCTATAAACCACTGACTGGCTTCACAGCCTCGGTGCCTTTCAGTGCCCATTGTCCTCAGTATTGGCTGAAGTGATTTGGCTGGTTGGCAGCAGCTAATTCTCATTTGTAACTTGGGAAACCAGCAGTGGGAGGTCGCTCAGACCTGACTGGTGACATCCTCAGCACCAATTAGCCAAGGTGCAGGCTGCCAGTAAAGAATGTTTTAAAGTTCAAATTGTTTTATAGGAAGAACGGGAACACACAGGACCACCTAAAGATCTGTCAGTAAAAGAACTAATGCAGGCATCTTGTTATCTGACCCACCTCAAACTGCACAGAGAAGCAAAATGATACGTGTTTTTCTTCGAAAGTTGTATTTCCTAATAAAGACCTATTCTAACAAATAAAATTGCATTGGCATTTGAAGAGACAGGTATTGTAAAAATAAAACGAAGTACAAAGTTTCCAGAGAAATCTTACTACAAAACAGTAAATTTACATCAATTATAAGGACTAAGCTTGACTATCCAGAAAAAAAATACACTGAAAGAATGGTTGAAACCATTTCTGCACATAAAAGAACGCTCCTGACATTACGTGGAGCTTGTAGAATCCATCTCAAAATTTTAATCCCTGCCTCTCTATTCCATAGGAAAATGGTATTTTACTTAAGAATCAGATCTTCAGGAGAGGAAAGGTCGCTCACTGATTTCTAATTCAAAGCATTCCAATGTCATAATTTAAAATGTGTGTTCCAATTTTGTAACATACATTAAAGATCTGTTATTTTTACATAATTTCACAAGAGTCAGGATGAGGAAATTAGTGTCGTTTGAATCAGTGGGACAAAATATAAACAACTTCACTATAGCTGTAACAACTGGCTTAATTTATTGCAATCGGATTTATGAAACATGAGGAACTGGATGACTCCATGTAAAGGCCATAATGTGTTTCATCTCAGACCCAGTAGTAACTTGAATACAATCCAATTTAGAGGTGACTAAAAACCTAAAAAGATTTTTGATGGCCTATATATCACCACTGTCCTGCCTGTGTCGAGTTCTAAACAAAGTCTTAGTTTGAAAAAATAATACAAACTAACGCATACATAGTGCGTTACTGCTTTAGCTTTGGCAAGTCCACACAAACTGGCTTGAAGCAGCTATCCCAGGCACTTCTTTATAGGGGAACATGAAAGGCACAGAACTCAGCAGAAACCTGCTAGAGAACCTCAACAAATATTCTGGTAACCTGAAGTTATAGTACTACTAATAAAGTGGCTTATTTCAAGCTACATTGTGGATGCCTACATGAGCTACAACCAGAGCTGTGCCTGTAGTGTGATCATGCTTAATTTCTCTAAAAATGGTTCTTTAGAAAGAGTCACATCACACTCTAACATTAACAATACTTATTGATGCCTGAATGATCTCAGTAAATAAATAACATCCATCTTATGCTACAAGGAGCACTTAATTAGCTCTCTTCTAAACTGCAAATACTCCATGGCTATGTCATCCATGGGAGAGATGGTTTTTATTTCAAATAATGAATGCATTTTAGAATGAGAAAATAAAGTATTTTTTAAAAGAGTGCACTTTACCCAATTTCTGTTTATGTACCTAAGTTCAGTAGATAATCAGTTCTTAGACGGTAGGAATCAATATGAATCTACACAATGCCAGGTAGTCTGTAAACATCAACCCAATGCATCTTTTCTAAAAATCCTGCTCTTAAGTCATCAGTTTGGATATTAGAAATGAAAAGCATAAATGTGATAGCTCTCAACAGACACATTTGTCTGGAGTAGTTATTTCTTGAGAGATTTCTCCTTCACCTCTTCCTTCTAAGCTACCTTTATAGACTGAAATTATGACATAAAATTTCAGTACTGCTTCAGCCTAAAAGCAGGTCTTGGTAGACACCCCTCCATCCACCACCAAGACCCCTTTGCAGACAGCGCCTGACAATCAAATCTGCTTGCGTTGCCAAGTATGTTCTGCTTCGTCCAAGCCCTTATTTTGCTTCTAAGGGTCCTGTCCTACAAGAAGCTTAAGAGAATCTGTGTTGGATCTATAATGGTCACACTCTCCTATCTGCTGCATGTTTTTCTCTCCTAACTTACATTTGCACAAAAACAAACAGCAAGCTAAGAAGCCTGTTGTTGTTGTTGTTTACTTTTCCTTTCTTAATTATTAATTTTCTGTTGAAAAATCTCATCCCAAAGTGGCCTTCTGTTAGGCTGCTCAATAAGCAATGGAATCAGAGAAGGCAGGTGGAAGGATGAGCATGTGGCAGTGGATGGACAGCCCTGACACTGACTGATGTAAACTGCAGCAAATAACGACCCTTAGAAAGAACCAGAAAATGTATTCAGAGAAAAAGAAAAACAATGACAAAAACAAACCAAAAGAGGATGGCATCTTAAATAGTCACAACTTTCCTCCAGCCACCTATTTTTCTTCCCTTTCATTCGGCAGCGAAAACGATAAAGAAGCTCATTAACACTGACCAGACTCAGCCGCTACCCATGCTGGTAAGGCTACTTCTAACCCAGAGTAGATCTCCAGATGTTCACAGAGCAGCCATATAGCTCATCGTGTTAGGGGAGAGGGCAGTATAGGAGCCAGCACAAAGTGCCAGGTGTGGAAGGAGATAGAAGCTGCCTTCTTGAGCCCACTGCTAGCTTCTCCGAGCTTTGAAAGCAAAACTTCATATTTTGCCTGTTCATTTTAAGGCTTCTTTTCTCTTAAATCAACCTCAAGTTGTCCTAGACCAGCTCAGTAGCTGTCCAACAACAGAAGCAGCGACTGTGTTCCACTTACAGACTCCAAAATTTCAGTTGTCGCAAGTGCTGCAAAGTGTTTTTCATTATACATATAAAGTTGATAAAAAGGATCTAGGAAAAGTTCTGTCATAGCTACCATTACAAGTTCAAACCTAGATGGCAAAAATCAAATCAGCCCTGCACTATGACAAAGGACGTGAATGATATTTAAATTCTCAATTTCTGATGTAAGAGTACAAGACCTATCGAGTTTTAGCATAGTTTGTTTTAATAATTGATTAGCTGTAAAAACATTCTGCATAAAGAATGCAACTATTAAGTATTTAAACTAAGTATTTAAAATTAAGTATTAAAGATACTATGAAGAATTTAAAACATAAGAGATTAAATACCTTTGAGCCCAAAATTGCATGCTATATGCAGGTGAGTCTTAGACTTCATTCTGGTACCATTATATCCACATTCTTAACGAAACTCCCTGCTGCATTTACAACAACTGGTATTTTTGTCAATGTTAATTACATCTCCTTACACCTATGTGAATACACACAGTTTACTATACTTTTTTTCAAAATTCAGTCAACATACATACAAAACAGTGCATATGGTTTTCCAAACAGTTCTCAAATGTCCTTCATCAATAACTTTTAGAGAAAGTAATGTCTTATAGGATAGAGGGACTGATGCCTCTTGTGAATTGCCTTGCTACAGAGAGGAGGCCATTGTTAGGAATAAATTGGTGATGACATAAAATTATCCATAGGAAGTCAAAACTAAATTCACTGTAACAACTTGAAGAAACTATACTGAATTAAGAGGTGACAGTAATACAGCCAATGAAAACCTATGCAGATAATCACAAAATTTCACATCATTTAAGAAAAATAAATAAAAGGAAAAAAAAAGGAAAAACAAAAAAGCAAGCCCTGAAAAGCTAGAAATGATGTACCACAGCCTGAATAAGGAAGATAAATTTTTCTCTAGAGATTTTTTGAAAGCATTATCTGACTAATTAGCACCAATCAAAAAAGTTGGCAGAATGTTAACACTGAATAAAGAAAGAATACAGAACTAAGCAGGAGGCCAATGCTATGCCTCTTCACACATCCTTGGTATTCCAAACTTCTGAATTCTATCATGACATTTTTTTCATAAAAGGACACAAGAACACGGACCAAATAATCCACAATCCAGTTTGAGGAAGACAGAGGTGAAGAAGAATACAACAAAGAACTACAAACCCGTGAACTTGTGGAAAAGATGATCAGGAAAACGACTATGCACTTATTTTCACTATCCAGGAAGCCAAACCAAAATGCAACCAGCGAGTCTCTCAGGCAGTAGCCTTTGAGTAAAAAGAAAAGTTTTCACACGGTATGTGATTATTGGTTACAGAAACTGAAACTAACTGTTACAGGCTGCTGCAGAGATTGGAACTATATGAGTCTATACGCAAATTTACGGAAGAAGCTATTAAACATGATCTTCAGGCTGCAACCTCTGGCACGGGACGGCCTTAGAAGCAGGGAGGCTGTGCAGGGCTTAAGCTAAGCCTCACCTTCAGCTGCCTCCCTTCCTTCACTGTTCCCAAAGCATCCAGAACTGACCACCACTGGAGAAAAGCAGAACAAACTTACTGCATGTTCATGATGGTTCACTGGCACGACAGAGTGATGTGTATCGCTACCTACTTCAGTCATTTGTCAAGGTGTAAATGAGGAAGGATAAAGTGCCAAGCTAACCGACTACAGATGAATCCATGATTTTATAATAAAAGATAGTGTACTGAATAAAATGACTACAATTTTCATATGCTTGCTATTCAATGCTTTTGTCTTGATTCAAGGAAAATCTGGGCTTAGATAAGACGTGCTGGGGAATCATGTATTCTAAGACAAAAACAAGTATAGACATGGAGTGAGATTTTCCTCAGACACCTTGTCAAGCTGAAAATACAAACCAACTTAAAGCCAGACTGAAGTTTCGCATTAGGAGAAAGTCAAATTGAGAGAGCTCTGTCTGAGCACATACTAACAAAGCCGTATCCAAACTATATCACTCTTCCTAACAGAAGGAAATCTTTATATTTCAAGTATTAAAATATTTGCACTTGAAAAGCTGAGGCATACACAGACATGCCATTAAGATGCATAAATGTTGGTCTTTGAATTCAGTCTAGTGACATGCATCTGAATGTCATTAGGCATCTGAACAGAATACAAACATGCAAAATCACTGAGAATGATGTGTCACGGAGCATGACATGATGCAAGCACGGCAGACAGCAACAGTCGTCAGCGCAGACAGCTGTGCCACCCGGATTCAGGCAATCAGATGACCACCACTTTGTTTTATCCCAAGGAAAAAGAACTGCCAAAAAAGAAGAGGTCTGGCCTTGCTTAAAAAATATTCATCCAACTGGGATGATTTTAGATGAAAGACAATGGGAACGGTGTAATTATATACAGTTACCTTGACAAATAGAAAGCAATCTGTGATTAGAACATAGTAATTAGTTACAAAATGCTTCCCATGGATTTAATTACCCATCAGTCTACATGTTTCTTAATTACTTTTATCTCATTGCATCAGTAAAAGTTTCTGCCTGGGGCAACTGCCACTCACTTATTTACACAGCTTCTAGTTTTTCACAGTGAATATATTATAGCAACATAGCCAAACAATGCTAGAATTACAGCTTAAATTTCATGCATGAGGAATTTCTCCCTCAATTTTGTATGGAAATTATTTTCTTAAGTTTGAATTCAGACCTAACTTTATTATCTACGTGGTCAGGAAGTTTCAAAACACCCAATATGTCATTTCAAAGAAATTCAAAGCAAAAGCCACAAGTTCTTCAGTTAAAAAACCAAAACAAACAAACAAACAAACCAAACAAACAAAAAACCAATCTACATTCATACAACTGAAAACACGGTTGATAGGCAAAACCATAAATCTACTATATACTTTAAATTTTCAGATAAATGTATGAGATTTCCACATTTGAATCAAATCATAGGATCATAGAATGGTTTGGGTTGGAAGATAATCTAGTCCAACCCCATTGCCATGTGCAGGGACACACTAGACCAGGCTGCTCAAAGTCCCATCCAACCTGGCCTTGAACACTTGTAGAGATGGACCATCCACAATTTCTCTGGGCAGCCTATTCAGTGCCTCACCACCCTCATGGTGAAGAGTTTCTTCCTTACATTTAATCTAAATCTTCCCCCTTTCAGTTTGAAGCCCTTGCCCTGTCACTACATCTTGTCAAAAGTCCCTCTCCAGCTTTCTTGTAGGTCCCCTTTAGGTACTGGAAGGCTACTGTAAGGTCTCCCTGGAGCCTTCTCCAGGCTGAACAACCCCAACTCTCTCAGCCTGTCACCACAGGAGAGGTGCTCCAGCCCTCTGATCACCTGTGTGGCCTCCTCTGGACTCGCCCCAACAGGTCCATGTACTCCTTATGTTAGGGGCCTTATGAGGGGCAGAATCACCTTCCTTGACCTGCTGGCCACACTTCTTTCGATGCAGCCCACGATACTGTTGCCCTTCTAGGCTGCAAGCTCACATTCCTGGGTCACGTTGAGCTTCTCATCAACCAACAGCCCAAGTCCTTCTCCTCAGGGCTGCTCTCAGTCCATTCTCTGCCAAGTCTGTATTTGTGCCCCGATGAAAATCTTAAAATGTAATAACTTCTGAGGGACTATAACTGACTCAAAAACTGCTTTATTACAAATAACTGCCCCCATCATGAGCACGTCCTCTTTGGCACCAGTACTAGTTAAGGTCAAGAGATATGCTTAAGACACCCAACCTGCACAGAGTATCTGTTGTGATAATTCACATGAACAAAGAATGACAGAATAATTTTTTTAAATGTATAGTTGTAGAAGTAATAAGAATATCTAATTTGTCTACATAAACCCCAGAAGAGCTGAATCATTTGCTTGCATTTTGAAGTACTTTGGGTATAGTTACTTTTCCTGAAGTTGCATGCTCTTTGCTGTAAGAACAGATTCTATGCAGAAATAACTTTTGTCTACCCATGAAGTGATGGCTACAATACTCCTGATATGTAATAAATAACTACTACACCTTGTATGCATTTTTTATAAGGTAATGCTTAGTGACATTTTTTCATACTTGAGCTTTTCAGAATTTACAAATAGCAAAAGCATAAACATAGTTTAAGTGTAAAAGATCAAAAATAGAAATGATAAAAATAAATATACTTTGCAATGGGAAAACAGGAGAATTATTTTAGCAAAGAACAAAAGTAAAACGTAGGTTCCTCTAGATGGTAATACATTACTTATAATATTTTTCCCCAAAAAAACTTTCCTAAATGGCATGCTATTGTCAAGTAGCTTGATTAAAACAATACCTTCTCTAATGAAGCTGTTTATTTGCTTTTTAAATGTGATGAATATATCGTAATGGACTTTATCTGTGTCTCGGTGTACTAGGTACTTCTGTTATTTCTCTTCCTTCTTATTATTTCAGATACCATCAATTTCATATCACATTTGCATGTGCTTATGAATTAAGGAACATAACAAAAAGATCAAAAAATTGGTCATCAAATGCTATCTTGCTGCATGCTTTCCTAAATGTCTACTATTTTAACAGTTTAAATATTTTTTGAAAACATAAAGTTGTGATCAAAAAAAGACAATGCCAAATATGCCTTTAGTCATATGAAATCAAGCGTGTGCAGAAGACTGCATTTCTTATGCTACTTTTTTATTTCTAAAAAATAAATAATTTTAGATTTATTTTCTCACGTATGTAGGTATTGAAAATAGTACTATAAGAGTAAAGGAAAGGGGGTTGGAGTACAAGCTTCTAGCAAGAAACTTGGTTGTGGTTTTGCAGTCATCACTGAAAGTAGCTCACGTTCAAAGGCAGTAAAAAAATCAAGGAAAAATATATACAAATGTGATTTTGCCATCAAGTCATATATGTTTGCAAATCAGTCTTTGCACATCAGCAGAGATGCTCATGGCATCTTTTGGAGAAAAAGCAATGTAAAGGAGTAAGGTTAGCTCGCCAAGGTGAGGTAGTCACCACCAGTATCTGCCCTCCTTGAGGACCTGGGACACCTGCCTGCCTGACATCTCAGCATCCCTCTGCCTGGTTCCCTTCACACCTGGACAGCAAAAAATCTCAGGTTACTGGTGTGGGTCTGAACATGCACGTCTCAACCAGTCTGTCATCAAAAGCCAGATTTTCCACTTAGCTTTAGTAGTTAAAAACCAATGAGTAAAGTAATCTTAATGTGCAAAAGTCACAGGTCTGTTGAATTATTAATAAGCAATACAACTGTAAATGCTTTTGTTCACCATTCTTCAGTGCACTTGCAAATGATTTCAGAATGAAAGGTGCTGAAGCATGAAGATTGTAGGCAGCCATTGCTTTTTGAAATCACAGTGCAGGGAATTGGTGGAATTCTTGCCTGCCCAGGTTATAATCAGACATTGTGAACTTTCCTTGAAAGAAGACTTCGAATTCACAGGGGTCCCCAGCCTTCAATCAAGAAAATGCTTGAAACGACCTCCATCTGCCATTTTAATGTATTCTTCCCAAAGACTTACATAAATATTTAATATAAGAAATGCACTCTTTAAATACAATGAATAGCTTGTGAAATTAAAGTTGGCTGACGGATTACACAACATAAGACACAGTAAACAGTGGTAGAGAAACCATAGGCAGAGCCACATGCTTTTCTTCTGCTCTTCAGCTAAATGAATCAGAAAGGAATGTGAAGGCGAACTTCACGATACTCTTATTTAAGATATAACAAGATTGTAAAACAGCCTTAATACAGAGCATGTTCCTAATCTTGCATGTGCATGGGCACACAACAGACACTTGCCTGTCAGCTGTAAAGAAGACATATACATAACCTTCCATTTTCTCTGAATTGCTTCTTTGCAAGCCAGTACAGTGTTCCTCCCCAGCCTCTTCAAAGAGCTACAGTGATAAAGCGGGGAAGACAAAGCTCTGCCCAAGATTTTAAGTTGGGGCTTAAAACAGTGTGTAATTAAATGACTCAATTTTGAAAAACGCTAATGACCATATAACACTAAAAGCACAGCAAATGTTTTGCAGGCTGCCCAAGGTACAGCTTCAACCAACACACAACTGAGACAACTGCACCAGCAAATGAGTCAGCAAAGCACATCCCAGCATTGCGGTCACAAATTTGCACCACATACAGCTGCAGTTTTCTGGAAAAGCGGTTTTATTAATTTATGAAATTCCCAAATTTAAACATTCACAATGAGTTTAGCAATGCACGCGGCCTGCTCTGTGTGCCTGTGTTTTATATTAATATAAAGATACATATACACACCCATACAGGAAAATATGTAAGTTCATGTACACTACCGCATTTACTATTTCGACCCCTTATAATATCTGAAACTTCTAAATATAAAAGCGTAAGTATAACAAATATTTGTATGTTTTCACTCCAAAATAACCCCTCTTAGGTTTTTTTAAATGCATCCCTGGTATATAAGCTCAGAATGTACTTTTCCACTTCAAAACAAAACAGAGCATTGGTTTATAAGTAAATGACAAGTGAGCATTTGCTCCTGTAAAAAAAATGTTTATTTTGTAGAAAACATTCCTGCCCTTTCTTGAGGACAGAAAAAACCCCAGGACATGTACGATAACAAGTCTTAATTCTAAATGGAAATGTAAATCTAGACAAGGCTTAAGTCTATGAAGACACAAATACTGGAATTCACTGAAGAAATCAACCTTAACATTACATTTACATATGTTCGTGTCACATGTACAAACATAAATTGTTTTGAAAATGTCTCAAATCCAACATCTCATAATTCTGTGAAAATACCAATAAAAACACACATACAGTAGCAAAAGACTGTAATTGCAGTCCTAAGTTTTATGGTAACCTTATATATATATTTTTAAATGGACCAACAATTAATTTTAAAGTATATTAATTTCAGGATAACTAATTGTTGTATCAGATATTATCATTATTATTATTATTATCATTATCATTATGCTTGCCTGCAGTATCAGAAGAGGCTCCTTTCTCATTTTTAAAACTCAGACCATGAATTGTCTATAAACAAGCAACCAAATTTTATTAAAAAAAAAAAAAGTTACAGACCAAACAGACACCTAAGCATTGCCAAACTCAGGTCTTTCCACTTAAACTATCCAGATCTAATTTCTTTAAATTATCATCCATTATAATATTTAGATACATTTCTAAATCTCAGTACATTTCATTTACTCAAAAATTCACAAAATTTGACAAAAATTCACTTTACTCTTCCCCACTCTCTCTCTCTGGACACATACATACCTGCTTCATTTACTGAGATTATTACACCAAACCTATTTTCTGTATAGTACGCAAACCAGAGTCTTCAAAACTAGGTGGATCATCATAGTTCAGGAACATAAAAACAAAACAAAAAATCCTACTAAACATACTTTGAAAGTGATTCCTGGTTTCCTTACACATACAACCCTATATGCAACATTTACGCATGTACAGATATGCATGACAATATACATCTTCAATAGCCAGCAGTTGCTCGGACACAGATGAATGTCTGACAGGGCGCAAGACCATAATCAGGACAGCGTTTTAAATCCCTTTCCAAATTTCACTCCAGCCTGAAGCGGCAGTAGATTCTAATACAATGCAGAGCAATATGGAATGATTGGAAATCTCTGTTCTTCACAGTTTTAATCACAAGCATGTATTGATGGGTTGTTGGTCATGAAAGGGAAAAGGGAAAAAGGGAGGAAATCTTATTAGTCTTTGGAAGGAGGAGAATAAAAAAGAATAACCTGAACATGTAGAAAATTAGAGAGGAGACAGCAGGAGGAATGCAAAAGTCACAGAATAACAAAGGTTATGATTCTGGTGTTCTGGAGTGGCTCAGAGTACTAAATCTGAATTTACTGTTGACCCTGGGAAGTAAAAATATTCCCCAGCTGTTCAGACCCATCAAGCAGATCATAAAAATTAAGATCTATAGAGATGCTCCTACTTTAAAGGGCAACTGCTCTTTATCATCTTCACTGCAATTAATTCAAAATATTTAAAGAAGTCCATGAACTAGGAAATTACTGCTTTCAAGAACAGATTACAATATTAGATAGCAGTGGCTTAATTTGAATTGCTGACAAGCAAATCCAGAATACTCATTAATTCTACAACAGATCCAGCTCCTCATTTCATTAACTTGTTAACATTTTTTTTTCTGCTTAATGTCTTCTTTTTGGAAGCAGAGTCTTGTTTTTCTCTTATCTAAACATAATGATCTGGTCTAACAAAACTATTGAGTAACATTCATTTGGGATGAGCTTCCTGCAAGCTGAGAATAAATAACATATATACCTACAACTACTAATATACTGACATTCAAAAAATACACAAATTTTTAATATCAAAGAATACCACTTATATCTTGCTTCTTTTTCAAGATATTTGTAAAATAGTCAATAATTTTAAGTGCCAGAAATGATCAAATGATGTTTTATTTAAAAAGTTACACTGTTCAAATACTTGTTAACTTTTCCTTCCTTGCAAGTGATATCAATACACATCATCTTGGAGAAGCCATTGTATTATTTACAAAAATTAATAGGCAACCCAAACAAAGCTCCCAAATGACTGACTCGCATTTAAACTGCAAAGTAGGTCTGTTCTCCTGCTGCTAAAAATCTTCCATTTTGAGAGAGATGAAGCATAATGCGGGGGGGGCACGAAGTTCAGCATCCTTACAGCTGGCAGCATAGGCCAGTTAGAGAAGTGGTGCTCAATAACGGCTACTTTAAATAAGTGGTGCCTGTAGACAATGGTTTACAGAAAAAGTAATGCTTAAACACTAAGTTGCAGTTAACTTTATGCCAAGCTAGAGGAAAACAGCTGGACATTATTTCCATTAAAAAGACATAGCCATCAGAAGTGAGTATATACCATAACTGCACCCTTATGAATTCTGCCTGTTCAAAGAATTTACAAACACTGCGTTCTAGATCATAAAGTGTGAATTCTTCCTTTTAGAAGAAATCAGAAAAAAAAGCAGATTCAGTAGTGAATCTGGGGACAGAAAGCACCTAGGTATGCAGTGCTATGCTGAAGATTGTGCACCTGTTTTCCAAGAAGCCAAAAACTCACAAAAAACAAAGTCAGTAAGTCTCAAATAAATGCTTGTTTCTGAAAAATCACCAATATTGATGAAAATTAAAAATGGTACTGAAGAACAAGACAGCAAAATACCAAGAATGTTAAAGGCAAAGGCCTTTGTTGGTATTCTTGACATCCAAAATATATTACATCTATCTCTGAGCAACTAGAAAAACACATATATTCTGAAAGTATTTCTGGCCTGAATAATATAAGGTGTCTATTAAATTTTGCTGACTTATGAATCAAAGTCTGTCTTTTCCCTTCTGGTCAATATCCAGTACAGAAACGTTTTATCTGATTTGTGGAGTAGTGAGGCTCCTCAACAGACCTATAAATTCACAGTAGTTAGTACTATGAAATGATATATTCTGTAAACGAAAGTGACGCTAATAAAATAAATTTCCCAAGACACTTGGGAATAATCATCAGTAAATGAAACTGAAACACACTAACTTAAAAAAAAAATTCTTTATTAATAAAGTTGCTACTGAATAACTTGTTGGTTTCTCCCTGATAAATTTTAAACTAGTTCTGAGCCAAGTCTCCGCTCGCCCCTTCTTTTTAATTAATGTTTTCAATTTACCACTCACTTGGAAAAGTGACCTTACTTTTACCCTGCATCTCCCTCTTCTGGTTTTCTTTTCTGTTTATTTAGCAGCAATTGTATTAAGTAGATTCTTCTTGCCTTATTCTAAAGCAAACCAGAGTCATAATTTTCAATTATTTTCATCTCCTCCTCCTTTCACTACAGCTAAACTAACTCAACTAAACTAAGGCTGCCTAACACGACTCTCCTCCCCACAATGCCACTGCCAAGCCTTCTTTATTGTTTCTCTGTCTCTTTTTTCTGGCCACTTCATCCTTCATCCATACCCATGAAAATCCATCAGCTTTCTCAGACAGGGAACTAGCAGGACTACAGAAAATGCTCTTCAGACGTACAAACACCTATGCTCTCTAAAACACTGTAAATATTTCCTTAAATATCGACGTTACTACAGTTGCCTTCCGATGAATTTCCATTACTGGGAAGTACAAACCCAGATTGCTGGCACTCCCATAAACTGGAGAGTATGGACACTTACATATGAGGAAAAACCTCACAGATCTACAACAAAACATGCCATTTTTACTAATGCAGACAGAAGGAGAGATGTTGGAGGTAACAGCTTGTCACAGACTGAATGAGCCAGTAACAGATTTCTGAAGGATATCAACATGTTTGCTGAACTAATCTACAGCCACACACACACCTGTAATGCAACATGGAAACCTCAACTAGCATTGAAAACATTTTCCTACAACAAATAAAATCACCAAACTGTGCATATGACTATCAAATTTGCTACCTGCCGTGTTTCTTTACCTTGACCGTTTATGGTGTTTGTCCTTATAGTGGCCATTTTTCCATCACTATTTTTCATACATAGAATATTCTTATCAACTTGTGATGCTTTTTGAACTTTAGAGGAATAAAGCCAAAGTTTTGAATGATACACGGTAACATTTTAAGAGGCTCTCTTGTACTTACACACTTTCAAAGTATTAATGGCATAAGCTAATAAGCCGTTACAGATGGTTCTGAAAATTTTATCCAATACCTCATTTTCCTTAACTTTGTTATACTAAAGTCATTTGCTTTTCGTAACACATGTAAATAGCTTCTAGCACTGAAGAGTCACTTTAGATATGTTAAACAATCCCTCAGGGGCCTACACGGCAGTAGGGAGCAGAAACCACTGCTGCAGCAAAAAAGGAAATATTTTGGAATGATAGATGAGGAACCAACCAAACAAGTTGTTTCAACTCAACAAAAAACATGCAGGGAAAATATTCATCCAGTGGAAAATGAGAGCTTTCCAGGCTTCAGAAAAATACGGTAAATAATGGCCGCAAAAATAAAACACGTTGAAATGACTACACAATGTCCTTACAAATGATATGTAAGATTAGCACTATCCTCCTTTTTTACTCCTGAGACACTCGTCAGCTTGCCAGAGAAGCATCAATCATCAGGCAAGAGAAAAACATAAAACCTATCAAACTGTAGGGTGGTCTTTTCTCAGGAAAAATGTCAGAGCATTCCGCTTTGATCTTTTATTTTTTTTCCCCCTCTTTCAGAAACAGACCAGGAAAACTTCTCCACCCTATAAAAATAATAAAGCACAAAGCCACACAACTTTCCAGCACATAAAATAATGTCCAATGAATATTGCTTCATTCCAGTGGCACCAAGTGACAAATTAACATTAAAAATGCTGGATCACAAATGTTATGTTCATAAACATATCTGAAAGCAGGAATTTCTGCTTTTATAATTGATCAGTAAGGAAAAGGAAATACTCTTCTAATAATTACACTAATAGACTAATACATCTAATTTTCAGTGTCTAAAACTGCTACAGACTACATTTTGTCATGTCCAGAAGCCTGTAAATTGAATATAATCAACACTATAATTAAGATTTAAAAATAATTTCTATCGTAATAGTTTGTCTTCAGTAATTAATTACTTTCCAGGAAAAATCATCTTCTGGGATTAAACGTCCTTTTCACTTGGGAAAAAAACCACAACACACACAAGCACTCTACATATTTTTATTTGAGTGTATAGGTACTACATGGAAAATAGATTTCTCCTGAAAGATAATTTTTCTAAGCTGAAAAGCAGAATATGATCCAGTAATTTCTTAGCAGTATGTGAACATGTTACATTTTAGTAAGAGATTTGTCACTGTTACATTTTAGTAAGGAACTTGCCAGTTTTCCAAAGAGAGAACACTCTGCTGAGTAGAAACCTGGAACGTCAGCACTCACTTCTGGAAAGCACAACTAAACTTAAAAAATAATTGATCAGAAATACAAGTCAGAAGACGCGTTTTCAACAAAGTGCACAGGCTTGGCTGTGATGTGCAAAGTTTCAATTTTTTAACAAAAGTCAAGACTTTCCCTGAAGGTTTTTACCCAAATTAGGTGATCATCAGCATTTTAGAGCAAGAAGTCAGCACTAAAAAATTAGTGTTCCTGAATCCTTATATGCCTGCAGTGAACTGAGAGAGCAAACCTCTCACTGTGCGAGTCTATGTAACATCTGCATGGTAAGACATAGATTGAAATCCAATTATAATACTATTTCTATGTCTATATTTTAATGAAGGCATTGAAGTAATGGGTAATAGACTTGGAGCGTAAAAATGACCAAACAGAAACCACTTTTCAAAAATCTGTATGTTAACTCTAATATTGCCTGCTAAGTACTTACAGCACCTCACAAAAATACTCTTCCCACCCAAAAAAAAAAAAAAAAAAAAAATCTAAAATTTGAAAAAAATTGTCTTCATATTAGAATACAGACAGATAAGCATAAGATTGTCTTGTTATAAAAAAAGGCACGCAAAACTTTTCTATCATAACTGTTTTCTCCCTGTTCCTTCCTTTAGCAAATAAAAATCAAAGTTAAGTAAGTAAACTGGAGCATGGGTAATGACTCAATATTGAATGAAATTTCCCTATTTGAAATACATAGCCTTTAGAAGTCCTGATGCTATGGTAGTATTAAATGTATCTGGAAACTATATTTTCACAAGAATTAATCTTAGCATAACATTTCCTTCTATATGGAAAATACTTTTATTGTGGGAGTATTAAAAGAGCCTGTCAGTCCTGCACAATGACTGATCTATTATATAAAGGTATTTAACCACCTGGTTTCAGTGAAATTAGAAAGCAGTTGCACCTGTACAGGCATCTAAATGCTTTTGCAGGCCACGTCCTTAAGTATTTGCTTGTTACTAGAGAAAGCTAGGCTAATTTCTTTACACTGAAGGTGCATAAAACCTGCAAAGCAAGTAAAGGAGGCCGGAAAGGTAACTAAAAATGTTAGTCTAATTATGGATCCAATCCATATATTTTTTTTTTGCCTATCCAAGCTAAGATACAAACTGCTAACTTAAACCTCGGATCAAGGTGAATATGGACAAGAACATCCAGTTTTATTGGTTTTTCACTCTTCCTTTCCGATAGAAGGAATCCAGTTCCACACAGCTGACGCCCTATGTTCAGGTTCAGTGGGGAGAGGGGAATCCCCTACACAATTGATATATCAGCCTCATTAGGGCTTTTTTAAAGAGTCCTTTGAAACTGCAGAACCAACTTGGCAAGAGCAGATTGGATTTAATAGCTAAACTCTGATTAAAGGAATTCCGTGCAACATAAGCAATATGAAAAGCAGCACATCAATATCCAGTCTTAAAGAAGGTTCTTGCTGAATGAGACGCAAGTCTGACATACTTTACATACAAATAAGGCAGAATTATAAAAATATGTATTTTGGAAAATCTACCAGCTCAGCAGATCTGTATGAAGAAGTCTTTTATACTTATGCCTCAAGCTTTTTTAATTCTAGCAGGGTGAATAATTATCAGATCCAGATGACAGAGTTTACATCGGCAGAAACAGAAAACTGCAGAAAAAAAAAAGTAATTTCAAGAAGTCCTTTATACTTGAACAAGAAGCCCACAAAACTGCTCAGACAGCTCTACAGCCAGCAGTGCAATCGCATGAGCTCTTGATTATTTTCTTGAAACTTAAGAAAATCCCCTCTAGAATTCAGAAGGGGCAGATCTATTTCTGAGCCAGGCAATCCTCAAGCAGATTTACAGCGCTTCAGTATAAACCTTCCTGCTGCTACTCAGAAAGAAAATGAAAATTTTCCTGAAAAGGAAAATTTAGAAACTAAAAGCCTGTGGAAATTGCAGTTAGAAAACCAGTAAACTGGACAGTGGTACAATCAACATGCATTATGCGCAGATGCAGAAAGTCCCAGACTGCACAAAAACAAGGAAAGAAAGAGCAGAATCTGGGACATACGAAAATAAAAAAACTCCTGCAAAAAGCAGCCATACATCCATGTTTGAGCAGTTTATGGCCATAAAAAATATAATTTTTCTCTCATCAGTTCTGTATATTCTTATCAAAGTTGCAGTTACTTTCCAAAAATCAAGATTTTACTATTTTGAACCAGCAGGGAAGGCTACACCATATAAAGCTTTTTGGAAATTTTTTTATGTTCATTGAAAAAGTACTAAATGCCATCAGTATTTGCAATTCTGAGCAAAGAAACTAATTTATCATTGCAGCATATATGTAAATGAAATTGACCATATATGTCCTCTGCCAGGACCCAGACAAATACCAGTTACCACATCAGCTGTAATTTTCACCTGTGAGAAGTCAGTTCAAGGCAAATGCAAGTTAATTCAGTTTAGCTTTATCTGCAACAGGACAGTCTAATTCCTCTATCTGCCTATACTGCAGTGAAGTTCTAGTCTATTCACAGATGTAAAACTAATACATTTATGAAGAACCATCAAAAAAATTGCTATGTCAACCCCTTCTTATGGAAACAGAAATGTTAGATCAATAGATTAAATATAAAACTTGAACTTATGAATTACATCAAGTTTATAATATGGGTAAATGGAAAATACTATATATTACATATATAGTACGTATTCACTGCAATTAAATCTTTCAAGGTAATAATGGTAAAATTGTGATTTATTCTAATAAGTACACTAGTGTTAGATACCTAAGAGGATCATGCAGGGCTGAAGTCTTCAACAGTAATGACTGGTTTATACTGAAGCTGAAGCTTTTTATTGCTGTTTCTATCAAAATCACATTTGTATGGTTTTGTATGAACAGGTTTGGGATTTTTGGTGCAGCCAAAGAAATCTGGGATTGATTTGTTTGTTTTTAACAGCGTAAACAGGAGACTGACAAGGACTTTTTACATCAGTCCAAAGGACACAATAAAACCTTTAAAAGGCAGATAAAGACAGACTGCCTCTGGAGATTCAGATAGTACACTGAAAAACTATTAGCCATTATAAAGTCTACTCTATGACAGAAAACAGATGATGGATTTAAGTCCTATATATTCTACTTTCTCCTATAGTTTTATACTCTTTTGTCCAAAAGCATGAGTTGCCAGTAAACAGTATCAACAAATACCTTCTCATATGAAAACGTGAGGAAAAAAAGACTGGCTAATCATTGTTTTAGATCTAAATGTTTTCAAAATATTTTTAACATGAAGCTCACTGTATAAAATCTAAATACTTCAATTTAGTTGGTAACTTTTTAAACAAGGTATAAAGTGATGTCTTTTGCTAAAGAAGTACTATCAAAAATGTTTCTGCAAACCTCAACTGCTTTCACTGTATTAATCAGTCACTGTAAGAAGTCATACAGTAAAGAACCTCCCTATGGTATACCAATGCAACTAAAATAAAAAGGTCTGTATTGTACCACCTGCAATGGTAGCTAATAACATAGTGTCAGGGAAAGCCTGCCAATACTGGGGGGAAAAAAAACCTACACAACTTCCAATGAAACCTTATTCTTAAACCCAGGGTTCAAGGGTAACAAAAAAAGCTGCCTGGACAAGAAACGAAAACCAAACCAAACCAACACAACAAAACATCAAAAAACTTGCCAACAACTTTGCAGCACCCTAAACCACAGCAATTTAAATACTGTCACACCATAAACCAAACCAGTAAATTTTTTGCACCTGACCTGCACCAGAGTTATTCACAATTTACCTCATGAGCAGTAGAACTTATTTATATGGCTGCTGTCTAAGACAAAAGGGAAGAGAGTCAATTTTCCATATATTTTCCAGCACTTAAAGAATTCAATTATAGATCATCTCTCTTTCTTTCTAGCAGGGGGCTCATTTCTTCAGGTCTTAGGACATATGGATACAATGAAACTTCAGTATATATTTGAACAATTGCCTGTGTTTTATGTTAGACAGTGTTCATGATCCTTGGGTAGCTTAATACATTTTAAAGTTTGGATAAAATAAATTTGCACCTACAAATGGATTGTTTTAGATGCTAAGCCCCGCAGCTACCCCCCAACAAACACCTCACAATGAGTTTTAGCATTTGCACAGGAAGATTATCACAGTATGCTCCTTGACACAGCAGAGTTCACAGTGACAGAAAACAAAACATGCCTTCCCTATCTCCCTGGGGGTGCGCTGGATTCTGAACCATTAGCAAATACAACTCCATTATATGGGAAGGAAGTGGGAAATGGTTGTGCTCTGCAGGTGTTCAAAAATACATTTTCAGTAAGGGAGCAGATGCTTAGAAACACAATTCAAGTAACCACATGGCACCATAATCAGTCTTACTACTGTACTTGAAAGCAACTGTCTTCCTCACAAATATAAAAGTTACTCAGTTTTGGCATCAGACATATTTATTGCACCTGCAAATGCTTGAATATATTACATTTCCACATTTCAATGTACATTTTTTTAAAGCAACAGGACACAACAGATCATGAACAATGATGAACAAATTACTGTCCTTGTCACAATAAACCTTGAGAATTCATGTGGCACAGGGAGTTGCCTAAAATTAATTTTAATTTTCAGTCTTTAAGACCATTAATGTATATAGAATTAGATGCAATAAAATGTTGCTACCTTCATTTTTGATGTTTCTGCTACCTTACTTTGCCAGACAAAATTTGCTTATTACTATATGCTGAATATGTGAAACATCCATTGTTACAAAACATCTTGTTTCAGTTTGTCTTGAGGAACCATCTAGCCCAGACAGTGCCAAAGTGTATTTCTTCATAAATAACTCTAAGGAAAACAAAAGTCTTTCACTGCAAATGGAAACCTAGCAAAAACAGGATCATTCAAAAGGTGTTGAATAAAACCAATTTCCCTTAAGCAGAAAACCTGAAATAAAATCATGACTTAAGTGGCTGAATTTTCTCACTACCTTCAATTAGCAGTGTGTTTTCCTTTTACATATAGACAGGACTTAAAGTTTACAGGACAGCACTACGCATGACTACTGTCTTTTAATAGAGTTTCATTTTCTTCTGAAAACTAGAACTTCTCAATAAGGCATTGACAACCTGTGACCAAATCCTGTGAGCGTTAAAGGCATCTAAAGAGCACCTAAACCTGTTGATTATTTAATGATCTAGAACTGGCGCAGGTCCAGGTGATGCACCAAGAACTGAACAGGTCAGGGACTGAACTATCGTCTCTGTTTCCAGACAGCCTTTGCAGGTGAAGAGAGAAGGATACAGTCTGCCCCTTGTCATTGTGAACCCACGCTTAAGGAGGGACACCAATCTCCAACTGTTATTCTGATACCTCTCATTAATATCAGATTGTTGTTTCCTGTTTTGTTTTGCTTTTTGAACTACCTTAAAATCTGCTTAATATTTCACTCTTTGTAAGCAAAACATTTTCTGTGCCTGCATATATGTAGCTTCTTTGCACTAAAAAACCCCACGTTTTTCCCCCTCAGATAGTACACCCTATCTGGGCATGTAAATGCCTTTATGTTAATAAAAATCAATTTTAACTTGAACCAGTTCCTCCTTAATTTCCTACTTAGACTGAGAAAATAATGGAAAAAAAAATGGAAAGTTTAACTTCCTTATTCTTCCCTTTCTATAATTTTCCAGGTCCTCTGGGGACTCTCTCTCTCCATTATGGTTGTTTCCTAGAGTAAAAATCAATGTATGAGCAGCTGTTTCTGTCATTTATTTGAATCTCAAACATCCTAAACCATCTTTACTATACACTGATTGTTCAGATCTATTTCCAATAGGCCTGCAAATAAGACTACGAACTTTGGGAGTGACTACAGTACTCTTTTCCAACCTGTTAGCCTATGAAATGGATATTGTGAGACCAAATCTAGCTTTCAGTAAGTTCCAACCATATTACAGCAGTGACAACATTTTCATAGGTCCATATTCTGA
Organism: Patagioenas fasciata; assembly: GCF_037038585.1. NCBI lineage: Eukaryota > Metazoa > Chordata > Aves > Columbiformes > Columbidae > Patagioenas > Patagioenas fasciata. The sequence continues at coordinate 99,120,137 of NC_092521.1, read as the reverse complement.
TTTCAAGAATTTCTGTTTCAAAATTCAGGATAGCTGTTGGTTTTTCCAGATCACTGTTCTGATATGTCTAGGTTCTTTACTTGCAGCAGCCACTGGCATTTACTCTACTCAGGATCACAGTCTCCCTCAGACTTTATGCATACTCTGAAGATCGTAACAAAGACACCAGACAGGTTTAATAACCTAGGCCATTCACTGCTGGTCGCTTTAAAATTCTCCATTTACAGTGCTCTCAGAAGTTCCAGAGAGAGACAGTTTGTTTTGACTTAGACTTTTTCTCACTCTAGCTAATTACAGTTATAGGTCCTTTACCATATTAATGACACACAAAAACCTGAAGAGTCCTAATGATAAAGAAATTAAAATTAGAAAGCTGAAACATAATGAGTTCTGTGGTTTATCTGCTCTCTTCAGTTGGTTCTTCCCTAAACAGTACTACTGATATATAAACACTTTGTACACAACTATGTCTTCAAAAAAAAAAAAAGTTGTATGCCCTTTAAAAGTAAACATTTACTATGCCATGGTACTGACCTACATTGGTATTTCCTATGGTTAGTACACATAGTGCAGTGATATATTTGTATCTTAAATTTTCCACTGTAAATGTTTATCATTAATGTACTTCTGTTTCATAAAAGAAGGTAACTGCAAGAAAGTCTCTTTCCGTAATTCAGTATTGATAACAGAGCAATCATAGTCCTTTATAAAAATAATAAAGCAGTATTACTTTCTATTCTATTCTCTTTACCCTTTGACTTATTGCTACACTGTCGCAAGCCACACAAAGAAGTTAATGTTTTCCAAGTTAAACAACGGGCTGTCTGCTTATCTGAAAACTTAACTGTGGTGCAACTTCCAGCTACCTTAGAGCAAGCCCAATGCCTAGCAACCCTGCAAACCCTGAGAGCTCCAGATTTAGGTCCTGTCACATGTGTTAGCGTGAACGTTTCCAGTCTGAGTAGGCATCGCCAGCACCCTTCCCCCCCGCTGCCTGCTTGCACTGTCAACTACGGTTCAAAACAGCTAATAAAGCCAAGCTGCATAAGGAAGCAAAGAAAAGGGGAAAAAAAAGGCGCACATATTTGGGTCAGGTCCAGGCCCACCTACCGGATAATCCCGGTTTACGTCCGACAGCTGTTTATACTTACCTGATGTGCAGCAGGTGCAGGACAAAAGGCTCACACAGCCCCGCACCTGCCGCCTCCACCCCGGCTCAGGCCAGAGGGCAGTGCCTGGCGCCTCAGCCGCCTCCTGGCAGCTGGCCCTGGGGAGCAGGGGCCCCGGGGAGCAGGACCCACCACCCTGGCCCACAGCCGCCCGGCTCTGCTCCTCCGAGGCGGGGAGGCCATGCAGGGAGCAGCCGCACACTGTCTGTCCTCAGCTGGCCAGGTGCAGGAGCCAGCTGGAGAGGCGGCCTGCAACACCTGGCCCATGCCTGGGACACCGGGCCCACAGGGGTCAGTCAGCTGCCCTGGTTCCTGCCACTGGCCTGGGGATCGGGCACATCCCCCTCTCACCAGCGGGCTCCTCCACCCCATGGGCCGGCTGGGCCAGCTCTGCACACTCTTCACCAGCCATCAGTACACAGGAATAACCAGCCCACCATATCCCCTCAATACACCCTCTGAAACGCACTCAGAGAATCACCAGCTGCTGGTGCTCATGCATTTCCTTTGGCTCTGTCTTAAAAAGCACAGAGTTTTTTGGCTTTCCTATGTCAGAAGTGCACAAGAGAGTTCAAGCCCTCAGGGAAAAACAATAACAATTCAGGTGCACCAGTCAGAGGGCTGGAGATGCCACTATTCCTTGTTCAAAGCCATCGATTTAATCATCATTTTGCTGTGCTCACTTTGGTGCCCCTTTAATGCACTGTCTGCCCAAACTTTTATTTTTACAGTACTGCTGGTAACGCTATTTTAGAGCCAATATTACTTTCAAACATTTTCCAGGGAGCCATGATAAAGAGCCCTTGATGTACACACTGACATGCTTTTTTACCCTTTCACAGGTAAACCAGAAACGTACAGGAATGGGAAAAATAGTGAAATGAATGACCAGGCCTAAACACTACAATGTGCAGGACTAAGGCAATACAAAGGCCTAGGAAGGAAGAAGAAAAAGAGGGGAAAAAAAAAAAAAATCGATACCAGACATTATGGCCACAAGTGCTACTTTTATATAGCTCCATGGGATGATGTTTTCATGCATGTCACTTAAGGAACTAAATTGACTTCACATGTAGCTCTGAACATTTTTGTTTGTCCGAAAGTCCAGGAGCTCATTTTTTCTGAATAAAGCCCTCTGTTTTGATACAGGGGAATCACAGGGCAAGTTTGTCCAGATTAAGAAAGAGAACCAGGGTGCTTTGATGTAATGTTACACACTGCTGGTTTTAGAGCAAAACACAAAGCAAAGCTCCCTAAAAATTGAGCTCCTAAGAATCCTCTCCATCCTCAGAACTATCTATGAGTTCTGCAAAAGAAGAGGGAGCATTAAGTGCTCACACCTGGAGGTTGGGCAGCACATGTCATTTTGGCAAAGTGGTAAAGACAGAGATGCTAAATCCTGCCTACCCTGCAGTGCCTTTGACCAGCTTCTCAGGTGTGTTAATACATCCATTTCAATTAGTCTGTGACCCAAAAGACACAAGATAAATCATTCCACAATTGATACTCCAGAAAAAATAAATGCACATGCCAAAAAAAATTTAAAAAAAGCAAAAAAAACCATGTGGAAGCACAAGAACACTGTGGATAGCAAATAAACCTCACTTGAGTACACATAAAGAGTTCGACTGTTAGAGAATGCTGTTAATCAAAGCCTAAACAAAAACACTTGGAACACAAGGGGAGGCAGCATCTTTAATATGGTGTTAAAAATATGACACCTACCTAGTTAAAGAACATAAATTAATCCAAACAGTGTAATCAGTAACAATACCATATTGACTCTTCTGTGATTCTAGGAAATAAAATTCTCCTAGCTTTCATATAAGAAAATGTGATGTCAGCTCAGGTGTTATTTCAATTTTGGTAGGATGCTACAAAGGTAGAATTACATATACTTTCATCTCTAAGTTATGCTAGGAAATTTCCTGACTATTTTGTGGAAAACAGGTGTATTCAAATCAATTTTAAGTATCTCATTCAGGTGTGTAAATAAGGAGATTATTTCTCTATACAGTCAGTGGAGATCAGACTTTAGTTCTTAGCTCCTGAACATCCCAGATAGGTAAGCAAAGTATATAGTATATTAAAGAAGATGGAAAGTAATTCTCTTCTTTCTTAGAACAAACCATCTCATTTAAAAAAAAATGAAACTATGGAGAACAACTTCCAAGGTGTTTGAAATCCTGTTTTCTTGTACCATTTTCTGTCAGTTTGATGAAAAGCTTAAGAAACTCTGCAAGATACAGGCTTACACACATCAAGCCAAAGTTGCTCAATTACACATCTGATGTAAAATAAATGCATCTTTAAAACTAAAGCCCACAGAATCAGATGAAGCCTATTGACATTATCTGATACTTCCAGACTCTTTTGATAGAAAGAATTCCAACTTGCACCTCTGTGTTCAGAATAAAAAAACCAAACCATTATTTTCATTAGAAGAGCAAGACTCAGAGAACAGTAGAAACATTTATCTAAGCCTTGCTTGGATTTTGCAGGATTTAATTAAAAGCTGCAAGACATACTTATGGATATGCCTTTTTAAAAGAATTAATGCCTTTGGCATGTAGTAATATATGAGACTTCAGCCACTCAATAGTTCTTTGTATTAGTGCCCAGTATCTCTTATTGTGCATACATTATGGTTAATATGAAATGATTTCATCTTCACTGGGTAGCTGGGTTGGAGGTGCTGCCCACTGGGAGGAGCTTTTGTGCCATACTGACACATATTTCTGCCTTCTGCAGCCTTGTCTGCACCAGAAATCTGGAATCAGAAATTCCCCATAAGTAATCATGAGAACGGCTGACACAACAACCTGGCTCAGGTACTCTTAAACAATGCTGTCATCTTAACATCTTCAAAGATTTCTTGATTTCTAAATTTCCCCTTAGTCATGTCTTAGTCAAGACTGGCACAGGGCTAGGACCGTCTAGCCAGGAAGAAGCACAGATAATTACACATATCCAAACAATAGAAGGCCAAGTTTGTACTTCTTTTTCCAGCAGGCATACCCAATAGCAACCTGGATGTATAGTGCTATTTAACAATGGCACATTAACATGCATTGTGCACCACATTCAGGAAACTATTAAGGATACTAATCAGCACACAGACTAGTTTAAAATTATCATATTAGGAGAAGCCCTCTGGTGTGTTCAGACAGTGAGTCAGCGTCTAAAACCAGAACAGAAGCAGCTAATACAAACAAAATGCTAATTTTTCCCCAGATGGTGAAGCAACACCCCCTGCATATTCCAGTTTTTTGTAGCATGTGAATATTTGGGTTTATTCCCTCAGGCTACAGAACAGTGTGGGCCATTGAACAGCTTTTGGCTATTTCTTTCCTGTCTGAACCAGCACTGGGAAAAAAGAAGGTTCAACCTTTACATTTCCACAAGTGTAATTGTATACAAGATGTACATTTCTCACAACTCTTAGTGCCCACACACTGCTAATGCCATAAAAATAGTTGCAGTTATTCTTCAGATGTTCTCTCAGCACCAAAATAAGCCATGCAGACTTGTTCGTCTGTCTCCTCTTCCCCCTCACTTGCAAAACTGTATCAGCACTTTGGAGTGTCAAGAAGAAGCTCTGTTCTATAATAAGAATATGTGGGACATCACCTTCCTCAACAGACCTATTTTCCTGTACATATGGAAAATGCATTGAAACTATTTCCTCTCCCCTTATACTACCTCTTAGAACATGCTCCAAAAAGAAGGCACCACTTTTTTTCCTACAACTGATGCATTGTCAAAAAGAATCAACTATATAGTCCGGTACATTTGTGCAATACACTAGTGTTTTCACAGTCAAATTCCAATGACAGTAACATTGTTAAAATACAACACATGTGGCCAGCATAACTTACTGCTTACAACATATGAATCAAAAAGTACTCAGCTTGCTGTTCAGTTCCCTGAAATGAAAACGATTGTGACAACTAGGAAATTAAAGATTTTATTCTGAATCATTATTCAGACACAGTAAAGCCCAAAATTACCACAATGTCATAAAATCATTTTTCATACTAGAAATACATGTTAAAGAAAAAAAGTCAGCAGGTCTTCTACATGTACATCTTCAAGTTAATACCTTCTGGCAGGAAGAAGCTGTTCAAAGAAATATAACTGAAATAATAAGCACTGCAGTGGTATTACAGACTTCTTTCATGTAACTTATCTTAAAGTCTGCCCATGAAATTAGCAAAGCACATACATGTGACTTACCAGCAAAACAGAAAAAGGAAGATAATTGAGTCAAAATTAGTTTTTTACAGCATTGCTGCCCTCTTCTGGTTAAATTTCTCATCCTCCATACTTCATCTATTAACTAATCCATTTCAGCTAATGATACCACATTCACATAGAACCTGTTCAGAATCAATAAATTAATTTAGTCTGATTCACAAGCAATTCTGGCATGCTAAGAGTCACACATACCTTTAAGTGTTATAATTCGAGAGTTGTGAATTAAAATCTAATATTAAAATTGGTTGCTAGCATAATTAAAAAAATTATCTGTTGATCTCCAGTACAGGATTAAACTTTGACGTCGTGACAGATGTCAATGTAAGGATATCAAGAAAACAGAAAAGTAACAGAAGAATTTGAAAATGCTTATTCACAAAGGTATAGGGACCAGACAGAATCAAATTTTTATCTACTCAGTCTTTACAGGTCCTGTTACATGAATAAATGCAACAAATTTAATTCAATATAAACATAGTAATTCAGAACTAAAAGATCACCATTTTATTGTCAACTAAGCACTTTTAATATTGCCAAGATCCAGAAAACCAAGTAGACATTAATGGCAATAATAATAATAGTAGTAATAATAATAATAATAATAATAATAATAATAATAATAATACCTTTCTTTCCTGCCAAAATATCTAACATCTCAGTACAGAACTCCAAAATAAAAACAGCGAGTACAAGTTCACGTAATGTTCACGGGCTCGAACAATTCAGCATATCCTGTCTTCATGATGCACTTAGCACTTTGCTCCTAACAGCAGGCTTAAAGAACAACATATCACAAAAGTTCATCTTGGTTTTGTGTCTAGCTCCAAACTCAAGAGAGCCCTGTGTTTCAGATTTAAAATCACCTTTTTAGTACTTCTTTCTCCTCTAAAGTGGATGACAATGGTTTCACTCCATATTGTCAAGTTGTTTCATGAGCTTTATTTGTGGTATTCATGTAATTATTCTATTGAAGACAGAAAAATGTAAATGCATTCAAATACAAATAAATTTATTATAGCTTCTCTACTAGCACCACCAAGTATTTAGAACAATCAAGCCATTGACTTACACAGAGAAGCTGTATAAGAATGGCTATTTCACATGTGACGATGTACAGATTCTAGACAAAAATAAATCTCCTTTCTTTTGCTGCATGCAAGTTAAATTTCTCATGTTGAACCTTTTCAATATAACAGCTGTTTCCATCCTAAGAATACAAGTTATACGAGTGAAAGCCACTACTAGCGTTTTGCCTAGAATCAACTGTCTTTTGAAGCTCTGCTTTTGTTTCAGTTCATTTGTTTGTTTTTGTTGGCTCTCTCATCAGCTGTTACAGAGTTAAAGGATTCATCTTGATCTTTAAAAACATAGTATGTATATTTTGGAGGATGGAGAAGGGTAAGAGAGATCCCCAGAGTTTGAGAGCTGCTGCTTCCATTTGATTTCAAAACGCCATTGGTACTGACAGTTGCCACCTTGTATCACACGCAAAGATAAGGCCAACAGAAACACTACCATAGGCTCACGCCTGCAAGGACAAAATAAACTTTTTTTCTAAAGACAGGCACACGTATATAGGCAAGTATGTCAGTGAGCGTTGAGGTAGAGGCAGAAACTGTGTTTAAAAGATCAAAAAAACCTCATACTAAATTTTTGCCAACTAAGGTCTTGTCTGAGATTAATACTCCTATTTTTCCTCTATCTGTCTAAAACTGGTAGAATAAAATTGAACTTCGAACAACTTAGGACAGAAACACTTCAGATATTTCTTGCCTAGTAGGAAGCACTTCACTAGTAAAGCTTTCTACCAAAAAAAAACCCAAACAAACAAACCCAAACACAACCAAAACTAAACCAAACCAAAGCAAAGCTTTTACATTTCAATTGCTGATTAAAAAACGCAATTGCACTCCCCACCCCCAAATCAAACTACTTCTAAGCCAAAGTTCCTAAACAGAACACACTTGGCCTTTCTCACTGGGAATGAAAATGTCAGAAAGAAGGAGGAACAGCTAATTGAACACTAAGTTCACATCAGGCATCAAAATTTTCTATTCTAAGAGCAGTTTATGGGGACAGTTAAAATGCCACCATTGTTCTCAGTCCCTGAAGTTATGATCAACAACATAACAATGTAGATAGCTCCTTTGGTTAATAGACTCCAGAGTTTTTGTAAGAATATACAGCATGCACTTGTATGTTACAGCATCACCAGTTCCAATGCCCATTTTAAGACTTCTTAGCTGCAGTGCATATCATATGTCTCTTTGTTGCTGTCAGACAGAGAAACATGTTCACGAGAATCATCTTGGACACCACACCCTGAACAGAGAGAAAACAAATGTATGTGGCAGTAAGACAAACAAAACAAACCCCACGTGAATGTTCACTGCTTTCCTTGAGTGTTACAAAATGTTCCACCTTAGTCCGTTCTATGGGATAAACACTATACTCCAGTACTCTAATCAAAAGAACTATTTCAAGTATAGTAAGAGCAGCACATCCAGATTTGTACAGAGCCTGAGGTCACAGGCTGCAGAGGTAATTTATCCACTAGGCCAGGAGACACTGATGCATTCCTCTGATAAAGGACTGTCATCAAATTAATTCTAAAAATCGGATCATTCATGTTTTCATTGTTCGAGGGTTCCCAGAAGTGACATAAAGGCCTTCATAATGTTCAGAATTGACTGGTGTTTGTCAAGCTGATAAAATTGAACAGCATTGCCATCCATAGATACTTTTTCTATTCAAAGTTTACAGTGATTAAACTTCTGTGTTCTCTGAATATGCAGCACAGCTTATCATCCTAATCACACACACATCTATTTGTAAAATTTCTGTCATTTCTCTAAAGTATTCAGTTTATAATGTGATTTTTTTTCCTGTTTATGTCCATAAATCAACATTAGTTTCTATTAATCAGAATTAACTTCCAAAATCTGGGTTTGTTTGGTAACTTATGTTGAACAGCTACCAGGAGCCATCTCAGACATAGAATTGTTTTTACACCTAGACAGATCTCATAGTAATATTTTTTAAACACTGTAACAAGGCAGGCTTCAGTTAAAACTTGGATGCTTTAGTAAAAGTTGGGTGAAATTTATCCAAGGTATTACTCCACTGACTTCCCTGCAGTTACATCAAGTATGGGCCTGACCCTGAAACACACTATTAAAAAAGTCAGATTCAGCAATGTTCTTTTTTTATTAGGGAACAAACAGTGAAAATTTTATAATGACCTACATTCTCAGCAGGGAAAAAACTGAGATTAATAAAAATGTCAAAGATGCATAAAAGATACATTTTAACAGAAAAGCTATATAAATTACAAAACATTTCACAATAATACAATCTGACTACAGCTATCAGCACAGAAATTGCTTTGAAAACACTGCTTTTTGTAGCTGTGCTGGTTTGGCTGGGATGAAGTTATTTTCTTCTTTTTGGTGGCTGGCCTGTGTTTTGGAGTTGGTGTGGGGGGAAAGTGGGGATTCGCTGATGGTTTGGCTGTTGCTGCAGAGACCAGGGGCTTTTTTGGCTTTCCAGCTGCGGGTGCATGTGGTGGGTGGGAGGGACCATGGCAGGAAAGCACCTGGACTGATGTCCAGGCTTGCCAGTGAGATATTTCCTACCATTGGCATCATGCTCCATGTACAGCTGGAGCCAGCTTTTCCAGCTTCCTCTTCTTATGGGACCGGCTTGTTCCGTGTGATCATGTTCAAGCACAAACTGTTGTCAGGGTCTCTGCTCTTCCAATACTGGCTGTATGGGACTGGTGTTCATTGATCACTGCTTAGGGGATCACTGCTCGGGAGCAGGCTGGGCACCGTTTTCCCAGGTTGGTGAGTGATTGCATTGTGTATCCCTTAATTTGTATGTCCATTTATTGTTGCTGTTGTTTATCTCTTCCCCTGCTGTTCTGTTAAACTGTTTTTATCCCAACCAACAAGTTTTATCTTGTTTTTCCCAATTCTCCTCTCTATCCCACCAGCACATAGGGTAAGGAGGAGTGAGCAAGTGGCTGTGTGGTCCTAGTTGCTGGCTGGGGGGAAACCACAACCCGTAGCACACTCCCAGACAAGTAAATGCACACACACAGATTAGCTATCAACAAGTAGAGATGAATACAAGGCATCTGAGATACATTAAACCTACTCTACATGAGATGTGCAGCCAAACTGCCTGTGTGGTATATCTACCACATTTGAGACATTTGGTGTGCTTGTATGAACAGTGTCCCTGGAGGCACCAGGCTCCTATTCATTTTTTAAAATTTCAAAATACACTTTCTCATTTCACACAGCAATTACCACAAATTAATGACAATACGTAGTTCTCGTTTTTCAGTTTTCACAGTGATCCCATGGAGCAAAAGCATTTTCAACTACCAACCATTTTTTCCCATTACTTAGAAGGAACGCAAGCAGCTTAAGGCCCACAGATTTCCAGTGAAGTAAACAGAAACTACAGATACCTGCCTGGAAGAACTCAATATTTTTTATTACCCGTTTAAGACATATCCATATAAGTATATAAAACCAATACATGCAGAACACCTTAAAATATTAGTGAATGCCTTAAAATAGAACAAGAACAGATTTTACTACAAGGCATTTTGAGAGAAGATTAAAGAAAAGTATGCAGCATATGTCTCAGAGACCTCTAGAAGGGTGTATAAATATGTTCTATTCAGAAGAGCTGCCATTTTGCACCACGTCCACTCCAGTGTTTGAGGCTATCCCCAGCTAGGAGGAGAGGAGATAATGAATGGTCCAAGTGTTGATCAAAGTCAGTGCAGTCTAGGCTTGGGGGATAGAAGAATTAATGAGGAAATGAGAAAAAAGCAGATGGTGCGGCACTACTTCTTCCTGCATATCCGCTACCTCAAGTGGTTTCTATACATGCAAAGCCCTGGGGCCCCACCTGGTAGCAATATAATTACCCTAAATGTGCACTTATGTTTCATTACACCTTAACCATCACTATGCACACTGATTACAAGTATCAATCCATTTCATTTTCATACACCTCTGCAGTTGTACAGCATTCAACTGTGAAAATTCAGCACTCTCGTCACTTCTAAAACAAGGCCCATGCTGATAAACAGCAGTGGGCAAATTATTTGTCACTCTGTAGGGTGCCAGCAGGGCTTGATAAGGATGACATCACTCTCATTTTACCAATAACAATGACACTAACAAGAACATGTAATCAGCGAGCCTCAGTGCTTGGTGTAGCCGTGGCAGGTGCAACTCTTTTTATGCTAGAAGCCAGCCAGCATTAGCTTCCAGCACAAGTACGAAACTATTTCTTTTATCAGAACGTTAAGCAGAACTTGGCTTCCACAAGGCACTGCAGCTGCTGTCGCTGCTTCTACAGATGCTTTCATTAATTTTATCAAGGACATACTGAAGCAAGTGCTTGATCAGCACAATGGCTATTTAGGAACAGCTGGAGAAATGAAACAATTAACTTAAGGAGACTATGCAAGCCCAATATGCAACATAAAATAATTAAATACCAAAGAATACATTAAAACAGATGTAAGAATTGAGTACAAATCTTTGTAAAGCAAGAGTTGCAGTTCTTTACAAAGGGGGGAAGTGGCCGAGAAAGATCAGCTTCAGAGCTCTAACTTTATCACATCTAAATAAAATTCCTTTAACCTGTAAAATTTCTGTGACATGGATAATTTTAACATTATAATACCTACTCTATGCTCAGATACTTTCAAAATTAAGTTACAGTGACGGATATTGCAGTTTATAATAACCAAGCATAAAAGCAATTCAAAATTCTCATAGAACTTTTATTTTATTATTTTTTGTCACGAAATACTAGAAATGTAAAAATTTTACTTCTATTATGGCAACTTTGCTGCTTGGAACATTTAAAGGACCGAACACTGTACTTAATATATGAGATACAGATTACGTTATATTTATCCATCTTCAAAAAATAACTTAATACTGTGCACTAACAAAGCTTTAAAAAAATCCATTTGCGTACTCCTACTTATTCAAACTCTCATGGATAAGCAAACACTGATATTTGGTTGATTAAACCTTAAAGAGAATGTCTATCTCTATGTTTGTCAAGAGCTTTCCACCTAACAGTGGAAGCTGAGCAGCTGAAGTTTCATCTCCATGCATCTTCAGATCCATGTAGCTACCACTCCTCACAGAGTTAAGAAAGAGCAGCAACAGAGAATTAATGGTAGCTTTATTAGCCTCTCTGCTTCTGCTCAGGACACTAAGGGTTTTCTGCAACGTTATTATTCTATCTTATTGCGGCAGCCTAGGAAAAATACAAGCAGACGCAGGTACCAGCATATTAACAAAGAACGAAAAAGAAACAGTCCTGGGGAACAAGAAAATATTTAATAGAGTATCCTTCCCCTGTTTGTAATTAGTGTAAGATCTGGGGCAGTACAACAATAATTATATTTGCAAAAGTGCTCCATGTAATTTTACTGAAGTCAGCTTAGAGGGATGCGGTTTGCCCACTGCAGGTGGGACAGACCAGCCTAGATGCTGCTTGCTGCCTTCAGTGTGGGGTACAGTGGTGGGATGCTGCAGCACACATGCCCAAAGCAATCACTCACATGATGTGAGTAAATTTTGTCTGGACATGCCGTTCAAATATCTCTCCTTTTTATACCCAAGAACGATGAGAAGTTCCTTAATTTAGGAATTGCTTCAAAAGCTCAGTACATCAAGTACAAAACTGTCATTATTTAGGCTGTTCTCCATGACAGATTCAGACAGCTGAGCTCATGTCCATTTCGCAGTGAATTTCAGTGCTGAAGGACAGAAGTTTACGCACAAACAAGACAATTATCAATGTCACTGTAACACATGGGTCTCCTGCAGCATTTCAGGGAATATATGCCCCTTACATTTGCTTAGCCCTCAAACACAGGACCTGAACTTATTTCCAAGACAAGTTGGATCAGTATTCTAGTATCATTTTTTCTAAGAAATTTTTGAAAGAGAAAGTAAAAAATTGGAAGAGGGAAGAAAGCAATATCCACGCATGACAAACACACAATTTTTACAGTAGCGACCTATAAGTAATGATAATTTTCTCACATATATATCTCTGGTATTTAAGGGACAATTGTTTGGGGATTTTTTAATGGTTTTTTTTGAGGTGTCTTTTTTTTTTTTTTTTTTTTTTTGGGGGGGGGGTGTTTCACCAGTATGACAGCTTCTGAGAAACTAACTTGACAGTGAAATACTAAAATAAAGTATCTCTGCTAAGAAGTTTGCATTCATCTGAAAAATGATGTAAAAATACATTCCAGACAATCTGAAAAAAAACCCAAACAAACAACTATGTGTACAGAAGCACATGAAGTTCTTAGTTTGCTATGTACACACAATTTTTCAAATGTTGTACAAAATCAATGCAACAATAATAAACCTTCATCACTATTATCTACTAATACAGCAGACTGAAAGAGACATAACAAAATCCATATTTGTTTTTATGAGCATAAACTCTCCTCACACATTTTTTATTAAGAATCGAGTCTAATGAAATTAATTCCAGTGTGGAAATAACTGAATGTATAAAAACAATTTTATTTTCGCCTACAGAGCAAATAAGCTTTTGTGTATTTTAATGCAGCAAAAAGTTCATGGTTCTTGAATATTTTAGATTAGATGCTCTCTCCCCTTTTGACTGGCTAAGTGTTAGTTTTGTAAAAATACTGAGAAAAAAAAAATCCCTGTCCAGAAAGCCTAGCAGCATGGACACAGAGTATAAACACTTTCCAATTTTGAGTACCTCTGATATTTGACAGCTATACGAGCACTTGAACATCATTTATCATGTTTATTTTTAATAGCTCTCCCTGGGCACAGCTGCCTTGGATGCCAATCTTCTTTTCTTTTGCCTCCTGTAAATATTTGAAATAGCTATTCATTAACAGTTGCAGATTTATTCAGCACTGTTGTACTGCTTGTGAACTGGAAATAGCTTTTATTTTTCTCTCCCTATCTTTTGGTTGATCTGAAAAAAGCCCGCTGTTTAAGTTCAGTCTCTCAGGATTTAAATTATGCTCCAGCTGAGAGCTAATCAAGAGTATGTGACCTGGTTTACAAATAAACGAGGAACAAGAGTGTTATTTTTCTTTTTTCTTTGGGGTATTGGGCCTATACATGAAAACAAACCATGAAAAGGTCACAAATACAAGTACCTTAAACAAAAGCAGAAACAACTGGTCTTCACAGGTAAACCAGGTATCTTCCCAAATGTACTGGAGTCTCCCAAACCTTCACTGACAGCTCTTAGACCTGGCTTACATGCAATATTTGAATTTCAGATTTCAGTATTTTAACACAATGTGCACATCATAAAAAAGGCATATATTTAAGCTACCAAGACAACCTGGTGTGCACATCAGGAGTCCCGCATATCTGTACAAATCACAGCTCTTATTTTCATGGGGCGATACTTCAGAAACAATTTTTCTGCATCATTTGACATGATTACTCCTAATCTATTTCTACATAGAACCAAACTGTGTATAAAAGCCATCTCTCTAACACCTGAACTTAGCAACTTGTACAAAAGTCTTGCAACATGCATTTTAAGATCTATTTGCTTTGGATTTAGAATAGAGAGGCTACAGAGCTCTCTAAAACACACAGGTGCCAATTTTACCTGACTTATCACTTCTGTAGCACAGATAACAAGATCAAATTTTTTGACATCAGACACTAGGTCACATGAGAGAGTTTTAAGACAAAAAAAACCCCAAACCTGCAGCTGTGCCTTGTCTAATGAAAGAAAAAAGTCATTAATTGGTCCATACAATATAAGTAGCTTCTCTTGGAAGGCTGTTAAAAGCTATATAATAGATTATTTTTAAATAAAGTGTTTACCAACCAGTCTGACTTTGTATTAAATGCTATGAATAATGCCAGGACAGCATGAAAGTAATGTTTTCTTCTACCTAGTCCTCAACTGTTATTTCACAATCACAGTCACCGTAGCATTGTATCTAAAGCTGACTCCAAAAATACTTTAACTTATATTAACTTTTGTCTTACCATAGTAGGAAATATTCGAGGGAATTGAAAAAAGGAGGGACAACAACTAACCATGAGAGAGGTCAACCAAATGCCTAGGACCAAGCATGTAAATTTCTTTTTTCATAAGATACATTTAGTATTCTTTCAGCATTTTCTTACTGTCACAACTGGGCTTGTCATCACCCAGAGTTTTCCTCTCACTATGACTTCAGTGAATACAACATGAAAGATTAGACAATTTCTTTTTATAACTTACAGATTGTTTATACTTGACATACGCTGTGAGTTGAGCTCTTTGTTGGTGAAGTCTCTTGCTTCTGTAAACGGCACCTTTTCATTTAATCCTTTAGCACTTTTAAAGGACTTTGGAAGAACATTAGCTCAGACTTAATCACATGAGCTCTTAGTTTCCTATTAAATTAATTTTAAAAGTTTCAATCTTGTAGTAGCATTAGATATGGAGGTAATATGGACTTGAACTCACAATGGTATTGTACAACATAACAACAGGATGCAAAAAATGACCTACACACAGAAGTTAAGCCCTCATTGCAAAAGGTGGTAGAGAGCAACACCTAAAGGATAATGCACACTTTGGATAAAGTACAATAGGGGGAAGATAGGTATCTGCTGAAATATAGCTTAAAAAAAGCCATGAGTGAGACCACTAGTCAGTTTAGCCTGCTGTGCTCTTCCAAAGGATGCTTAATGAAAAGCATAAATACAGGTAGCATAAAGTATTTGCTGAGTATTGTGCAAATTGCAACACTCCCTCTAAGACTTGTTCCTATTTAAAGAAAATGGATTATTCTTCCATGCATCTGTCCTATCTCTTACAAACATCTAAACTTTTTCTGTGTCCCATGCTAGGGAGTTCCTCAGCTTTAACCACATTCTACTTTGTTCTGAACCTCACCTCTGCTAGTTTCACTGAATGCCATGAAACCTTGTATGGGATGAGATATCTAACATTACTCTTCATTTTGAGAAGGAGCTGGCACACCAGTCGGCTTGCACTGGAAGGGGCAGTGGGGCATGCATGACATGACTTATTTAGCCCACAAAGAGAAGAAACACAGAAAAGTAGCATGCAAACTTCATGCTGGGAGATTCCAGTTCTATTAACTCTTATTGTCCAAGAAAAAGTACTCTCCTTCATATCCCCACAGCAAAGACAGAAAGTTTAGCAGAACATACCACCTTTAGTAGCCTTGTGAGCTGGATGTTTCAGTGGCACAGAATAACTAACACTTGTTCTCCCACAAGGCCAGACTATCCAGGAGGAGACTACTTACCAAATGATAAAACAGATCATTGCTGTATTCTGATAAATTACGTTTGGACATAATAACAATGACCTATCCTGTACTTGGCAGGTGGCTGCTGCAACACAGTGCATCTGATGTGTTAAATTAACAATAAGGATTCTGGTTACTGTAACTGTTCTACAGTAGGAACTGCTCATGATATTTTCACAGGAGTAATGGAAGCTCCAAGTAGCTGAGTGCTGCACAATATGCAAGGCTGCCTATCATAATACTCTTAGGATGCTTTGAAAATACTTCTAGTCCAGGTTTTACAAAACCAGCAGTAAATACAGGAGTAAAATAAGTATTACCAACAAAGAAACACAAGTTCCCATAGCTGAACAAATATTTACAAGGAGTGAAAAAAACAGTGAAAAACCTCCAGTGCGCCTGTGGCTAAGAAGCCACATAAACCAACTGAAACATTTATTTTCAAACAAAAGTAAAGATGTGATTTTTTTTTTTTTTTCCCTGAAAGTAAAATGATACACTGTGCTTTAATTTGAACTGCTTTTAAATTCAATGCTAAATACACACAAAACCAAATTAATCTGTCTGGCAAAGACTTCAGCTACTGGCTGTGGCATTATTAAACCTCATGTTTTACAATCCATTTCAAGTAATGCATACTTATGAAACATATTTATAAATACAATTAACAAACAAGCAATGTCATCCAGTTTTCCTCTGCTGCTGTTCCACTTAATAAGCGTGGAAAGCTTATAACATACACTACACTGGTATAAAATAAACAAGTCTTTTAAAAAAGGCAATATTTTAAAGCAAACCTCAGATCGAATACCTCTTCTGAGGAAGCCCTAGGCCAGCCAAATGTTCTATTAAAAAGCATGAAGAATCTTCATCTAGTGCATATTACAAGCTTTTAAGTCCTTTCCTCAGCAGGTCTACTAAACAGTGAACTACATTTTTGAGGCATTACCATTGACACCAAAAGTGAAAGTGGCACAAAACTGACTGACAACACTTTAAAAGAAGTAAAAACTCTCCTATCTATAATCTAAGCATGAGGTCAAAGTAAAAAACCACAAGGGAAATGTATTGGCAATAGGGTGAGTTCAATTAAAACCATGGTAAGTACCGATCCATTTGCATTTGTGAGATTTTAAATACAACAGCAACCTTAGTGCTTACCCTTTGTTCTAAAAAGACACAGCTATGGATGGTAATTACATTTCCTCTAAGAATGTACATTCTTACAATACAACATTTAATAGCATGATTCAAAAGTATCTTTAAGGTGCTGTTTATAATGGTAAAATAACTAACAGTATTAAACAGCAAGAAGACAACCACAGCTAGAGTGTATATTCCTGTCTGCCAGAACAACACCCACCTGGTCATTACTGTCTTGCTACAGCACACACGAGCTGCACGAACTTCCTTTGCACAGATAATGTGGACTTGATACCCTTACGTTTCAAATAAGTTTTTCAGAAAAACACAGGTGACTTGCACTTGAACTTCAATTTTGTTTCCAGTATTCCACTACCACAGCATTTACAGGCACCAACCAGGAACTGAAAGTTCCTTTTATTGTTTAACAATTAGAGATGAGCCGTTTTCTGCCTTTAGAATTTAGCAGCAACTTGGATTATATTGTAGTGAAAATACCATAAAACCATTGAATCATGCTAGTTGGAAAAGACCTTTAAGATCATTGAGTCCAACTGTAGATGGAAAGAAGAAACCTTATATTTCTAAGGAAGTCTGTTTCAAGAAGGATGAGCAAATTGTATAGATAAGCACAAATTATTTTGATATTTGAAAAGCATAAAATTTTAAGAGGCTTAGAAGATCATATTGCTTTATTCCATAGCGGACTGGCATCTAATTCAGTAACTGATAAAGAAAACAGGCATTGTTTTACAACATCCATAAATTACTTCAGCTTTTCAAATACGAGTATTTTTTGTGATGTTAAGCAAGCACAATGAAAAAGTAAGAGTTTTAGGTAATTTTGATCAATTATTAGAATAGCTTAAGTAAAATACATAGCCGAAAGCCACGAGGAAGTTTGTTTGCTGCAGCCAAGCCTTCTTCAGACCATCAGCTTTGAAATGTTCCACTGTCAGAACCCATAAGTCTGGGCCTGTCGTCAGGCTATAGGTACCTCTCAGCTCTTTCTACAAACTAATAGCTGAAAAGCTTGAACAAGGATTCCAGAAATGCTATTTTAGGACAGACAGACATGAAGACTTTCTTCCACCAGATCTCCTATGCCAAGCAAATCTTAAGGCTGCCAAGCTGCAGCTTTCATGAGAAGGCATCTGCCTCAAGAACACCTAAGTTTTGAGACCAGTTTGGGGAACTCTGGAAGTGTTACCATTCCAGAATCTGGAGGTTCCCAAACTCCAATCCCATTCACTTTCTGGGACCACTCCATTTTTAGGAAACATTTTAAGATCACAATAGGAATCACGCCAATCTTCCTCGGACCCATCAAGCAACTATCAACTATTAACCGCTGTCGTGATATCACTGTAACTCTAACATATGCAATATCAAATGATTAAATAACCCCTGAACAGTAGTCTTGTGCCCTGCCTTCCTCTGCCCTAAGGATTCCAACCTAGTTTTGCTAAGTGTGTTGTAACTCTCTCTTCTCCCCTTCCCACAGTGTCTGAAAATGTTCACTTCAGAGTTTGGAAGGTTTGGAGGTGAACTCTGCTTCCTCCCTCCTTAGTGATCATCTTTTCTCGTCTCTTCACTAAAACGTCAGAAGACACTAGTGTCACAGTGCACATGAGGTTCATGGAAATCTGTGGATCTCCTAGTAAGTTGTTGAAGGAAAGAGTTAAGTTGGAACAAGTATCTCAAGCCCTCAGAAAATGAAAGAAGACACCCCAGCATGTACGGTATCAGCTAACGTCTTGTAGAGCCACAGCTAGATAAGCTTGTGTAGGAAACGGTGTCTCAGTGATGAGAAGAGCCTTGGCAGACTGCTACATCTACTTGTCTTGACATCCCTCCACACCTTTGCTCTGAAGGTCTAGTACCACTGCAGAATTGTGGTA
Organism: Patagioenas fasciata; assembly: GCF_037038585.1. Classification (NCBI taxonomy): domain Eukaryota; kingdom Metazoa; phylum Chordata; class Aves; order Columbiformes; family Columbidae; genus Patagioenas; species Patagioenas fasciata. Next base: position 99,101,325 of record NC_092521.1, on the reverse strand, counting down.
CTTCTGTGATGTCAGTATCCTGGAAGATGCAAATTGTATCACTTATTACTGTCACACTTCGACTTTTCTAAAAGCACAGAAATAGTCTACTTCCAGCTCTCTATTGTGCAGGACATTTCATTTGAAAATACAATAAAATTATGTGCTGAAAAAACAGAATTTCATGGAAACTAGAAGGACAGATTTCACGATCTCTCATCACAAAGGCGTGTGCAGGCATGTAATACTCGCAAGAGGACAGGTGCACAACTCCGCACCCTTTCCCAGAAACCAAGATCTGATCATTCTCTCAGTCCAGTTTCTCTCACACTTTTCAAGCAGCATAAGCCAACACAGATGGGGAGAGAATCTTTCCCATCTTCCATGGCCTTCAGTTGCTTATTCCCTACACTACACATACAGTTTTCTCCACATTGTGCCAACCCAAGTGTTTATGGGGTCCTGAAGTAAACCAGACAGGAGAACCAATCTAAGGTAAAATGGGGAGGTAGCTGGTTTTGGCTGGGGGGCAGGAGGGAGAGAAGTGGGGAGAAGAGACAACATTCAGCTTTTCAGCTTTACCCCAGATCAGCTCCCCAGGCTTCATACAAGAACTCACTCCCAGCAAGAAAGCAGGTGGCCTAGGGAAAGGATGGGGTAAAACAAACAAACAAACCAACCAAAAAAATGGGGGGAAGGAGGAGGAGGGAGGGCAGAATATGGCAAAGAAATGCTACTTTTAGTTGCAGTGTTTGCCTTAAGTACAGCTGAAACTGTAGCCTGAGGCTGATCATCAAGTAGTATTTTTAATTGCAGACATCTCTGCTTTGGCTCTAATAAACTTTTATTTTAAACAAAAATAAAAATTACCTTTTTCATAAAAATGCAAAATTAAACAGTTTTGTTGTCATTCAAAGATTTAAATAGCACAAATGCAAATATTTGAGTAAGAAAATAAAAAGGAATGAGAAGACTGTACTATACAGAGCAAATGTGACCAAAACTCATGCTTTTTTCCGTTAAAGAAATAAACAGAACCTTTGTCAAGCAGACTTCTCTGGTTCTTTGAAGTGCCAAAGCTAAGAGATTAGTGGAGTCTTGCTGTCTGTAGAAGTCTTAGTCAGTCAGAAACACTTTATAAAACAGCAAACATTAACAGACTGAGTTTGATTGAGACAAAAAGGTAATCTGGTCATGCTATAAGAAATGTTGGCAATAGCGTCAATGCATCTGGCAAGTTATCCTCTGCACAATGCTCAGGTACCTCTGACAACAGCTTTCAGAGAAGACAGCATCCTAAACCAAAATTGTCTGGATTTTCAGCAAATATGCACTTCATTTCATACTACAGCCTTAATGGGTTTTATATTTTGGAATGGACAACCATGACATGAACAACATTCCAAAGCATCCAAAGAATCAATTCCAAGCTATTCAAACTTATTATAATAATCCTCATTGAGAAGCAACTACTACTTTCAAAAACAAAAGCCAGCACATGCAGACTTCTGATGAAAATCTTGAGGGGAACATACATTTTTGCAAACTTTAGGGGGATAGCTCCTCTCCAAATGAATGGTCATCCCTTGTTACTGTTTTCTTCCAGTCTTTCCTAAATAACAACCTTTCTTCTGTCATCCCATTCAAGACCCTGGACAATGTCTTGGTAGTAAACACAGTGAACAACCGCTTATTATCTTGAATGCAATCACATGTTATTCTACTGTATTTCTCTTCAGTTGTTGACATCACAACATTATAAGTTCTTCAGGGCCACTGCTTTTTTTCTTTTTTCAAAGGTACACAGTATTTGAACAGTAGAACACCAGTTCTACAAACAGTAAACAGTGTCTAAGTGGTTTTCCTTGCAAGTGAAGGGCCCTCTTACAATTTTGCATGTTATACTGCATACTTGCAAAATCTAGTGTCATTCTTTTGTGTCCTAAATGTGGAATGGACAAGATTTTTTTTAGCTAATTAACTGTTACGGCCTGTTTGTCGTATAAGGTTGCAACGTGGACAATTAAACAGACTGACCGGACTAAAACCTATCAATGCAAGAAGAAGGCATTAACACAAGGAGCAAAAGAGAACGAGGTTCCCCTTCCTCATTTCTGATGTCGAGTAACACAGCACACCTGGCAGTAAGGGGAAAAAAAAAAACCAACAGCAAAAACAAGCATGAAGTCAGCCTAAGGTATGGAGCATGCCTATATAATCGAATAGCCAAATTCTACTGAGCCTACGTAACACCTATGTGACCCAAGCACTTTTTTTTTTTTTAAATAATGTGACCTGAGACAACATATCTGCCACACCAAGGCATGAGGGTCTCTGTAACTTTTCAATAGAGAAAGTCTTTCTTGTTTCTAAGCTTGTCTCAATAAACGGTTTTTCCCTAAGATAATTCTTGCAAGTAGTTAAACGATTTTAACCAGAAGTATTAATTAGTTTGCCATAGCTACAAGAAATGGAATCAAGACTACAGTGCTGAAAGTTCTTTGCAACTATAAAATTAGAATATGACATGATCTACCCTCTTAATGAAACCATTAACAATATTTTAAACTAAATCTGAGCCTTCTGCTCGTTCTTAGCATTTCTGTGAAAAACAGTGGCATGTTGTGAATCCCAGAATCCTTTGTGGCCACAGGGCACAGAGATGATCAGTATGTTTAATATTGTGATGACAACATCAAACATAATGCAAGTGCACTGTAGAGTCATCAGCCTTAGGCAACACATCTTAAAACACCGAATTTATTCTGCATGAGTCTATCACCTATAGAGCATATGCAATAGATTTGAAGCTTTCTGTAGCAGTGGACTGACACTACAAATGCACAAGAATGGTTCCATGGCTTTTAGATCAAAGTCAGGTCACATCTAGCCATCTCAGAAGAAGACTTCAACTCTAACCACTAAAGACCAAGTAAAAACATGAAAAAACAAACAAACAAACAAACATTCAGAGATATATTTTAATACTAATCAAAGGTCATAATGATATGAATGGAGGAAACCATGTCTTCATTAAAGCTAGGTGCAGGAATACACAGAACCAGAAACTCACTCACAGTATAGCAAACAGGACTGTAAATATACTGTCATTTTACAGGAGTAATGAGCAAATAAAAAAGAGAAACTTTAAAAAAACTTATAAATGGAATGTGTATTATTGCTAAAATATGCCTGAAATGGAGGAAAAACTCATTTCCGTAATGCAGTTTTGAGAAATTCTGGAGGGGACAGGAAGAGAAACACCTTTGATCAGACCAGAAGAAACTGTTCGGCTCAGTCATTCAATGGAATATATATGACTTGATCTTGAACCAAACTTGCCTAAAAATTTCTGTAACTATGCAGTTAGATGAATGTTTTCCCACATAGAAGGAGCAAGCATGGATCTCTGCTCAGGGATTGTCATGCGTAAGTTCAAAATGCAGTAAGCCAAACAAGCTAGAATAGAATTGAAGAGCTGAGTTGGAAGGGACCTACAACCACCATCAAGTCCAACTACCTGACCACTTCACGACTGGTCAAAGGCTAAAGCATGGTCTTAAGGGCACTGTTCAAAGGCCTCTTCAACAGCAACCAGCATGGGACATTGACCACCTCATCAGGAAAACTATTCCAGGGCTTGACCACCCTTTTCTCAGGCAAGAAACATTTCCTCATGTCAAGGTCAAACCTCTCCTGGTGGACACAGCTTTGAGCCATTGCCACCCGTCCGGGCACTGGGTACCAGGGAGAAGAGCTCAGCACCTCCATCTCCACTTGTCCTCCTCAGCAAGATGGAGAGAGCAGTGAGGAACAAGACATGTTGAAGACAATAGAAAGAAATTTAACGTATTGGTAAACTTGACCATATAAAAGAAACACACCAACAACACTATAGGGGATTTATTTCTGAGCCAAGAGGAAGCACTAAACTTTTTAAATTTTTTACTCAAGTGAAGTTTGAAAATACCAACAATTTTGTAATTTACTACTGAAAACACATCTTTTAATCCTTTAAAATATCTCTTTGCTGCACAATGTTGGTTATGTCTGTTTAAATATGTTACACAGCAGTTTTTACATACCTGAAGGCACTGCTTCTAACCACTACCGACGGAACGTAATTAGAACATTTTTCTTTCAGGATCATTGGAAAACGTTACATAGGGCCAGGAAAGGCTAATTCATTATGCTATGTCATATAATGCTAAGAAACAACAGGCTGGTACCAAAATATTTATCTTGGCCTAAGTATTCTGTGAATTAGCAAAGTCGGCAAGAAAAACTTAAAACATTCAGAGGACACAAAAGACAATACAGCAATAACTTTAATAAACTTAATAACAAGAAATATCTAGCTCTTTAACTATAGCCAAAAAGCACAGAAGAACACAGAGAAGTTGTTTATCTAATTGTCTCAAATATAGTAGGACAAACTCCCTGGAATGCAAGTTCAAATTATACTACAAGAACAATATTAAAATAAAGTCTGCTCTTGCTAAAAGTCAGTAAAAGGCTGACAAAAGAGGTTCACCTTAGAAAGACACTGTCACCATTCTCCACCTTCCCCTCAAAATAAAACAACAAAACAACCACCACCAACAACAACATAAGGAAACAATATGCATAGCAAAGCTAGGTATGAACCAAGATTATCTGTGATACGGAAAATTCTGCTCTCCCAAAAAATTTGATTGGAAAGGATTTGGAAAACAGTATGGGGGTTGGGTTTTTGTTTTGTTTGTTGCTTTTGTTTTGTTGTTGTTTGATTTTTTTTGGTGTATTTTTTGTTTCACACCCCCACCCCACCCCATCCCCCTGCCTATGGTTGGCTGGGATTTTAAACATGAAGTGTGTTTCTTAGAAAACGGTATTCCTGTCTTATATATGTTATAATCAATGCATCAAGGAAATTTTGATTCCATAAAACAGAAAATACAGAAACAAAAGCATTTTGGAAAAGAAGATTCAAAAGCACTAAATTATACAATGCTAAATGGAACACTTTTTCTACAAATTTTTGTTGTTGAATTCAAGATATACCTTTAAAAATTCAGCATTTTGAGAATTTGTCTATTCTTATAGAAAGGTATTCCATAAGACACTTTAAAACAAATTTTAATGGGGATGAACTTCATACTTTGACAAGGTCATTCATGCTCCTGAAGAGCAAATTGAAGCCAATATATGCTACACCCTCAACATTTCATTTTCTGATGGATATTCAGTGTGGAGTTCTTTCCTCTGCCGTTTTTATGGGGTAATACATAGTGTGACTTAAGTATGGGAGAACTCAAGAAACAGCCAAGCTGCACCAAAGCTTCATGTTTCTTCAGCACATTTATCTTACAAGAAATTTTTATTTGGCTCTTGCAACACCTTTTGAGGGTGATGAAAGCGTCCTAGCATTTGCTTTCTCACTCTCAAGCTTTGGTCTGCATTTACAGGTAAAACCTGCCTTTATCTTTGCTTCCTTTTTGCTATAAAGGACACAGCGAGAAAAAGTGCCTTGAGCTTAACTTTCGTAACTTTCTACACAACTTTCTGTTATGCTGCCCTGGGCAATGACTGGTAAATAATACTGAAAGTTTTGCTTTTCTAAAGCTGTTCTTGCTCAACAGAAACAGACATTTGCCAAAGTTCAGCTTACAGATTTTGGGAAACAAGCACCATTTCTGTACTGAAACAATCAAACTTTCAAACTGAAAGAAAATTTTAAAAAATTATCAGAATTTCAAATGCTGAAGTATTTCACATGTAATGAAAGTGAAATGATTCAGTGTAAACATTTTCCACAATCAACCATTCTCTTAAAAAAGAATCACCCCATTCACAAATGTTATCACAGTATCACAGTATCACAGTATGTTTGGGATTGGAAGGGACCTCAAAAGATCATCTAGTCCAATCCCCCTGCTGGAGCAGGAACGCCTAGGTGAGGTCGCACAGGAATGTGTCCAGGCGGGCTTTGAATGTCTCCAGGGAAGGAGACTCCACAACCTCCCTGGGTAGCCTGTTCCAGTGCTCTGTTACCCTCACTGAGAAGAAGTTCTTTCTCAAATTGAAGTGGAACCTCTTGTGTTCCATATTTGCTTTCTGAGTTGACCTATATTTTGAAAGTCATGGGGCACTTTGAAAACCAAACAAAACATTCTAGTTGATCTAAATATTTATTTCAATCCAAAATGAAACAAACCCTTCTGTTCTGAGAACAGCCAACCAAAAATATTTCAGTTCTAGATAAAGCAGATTTCCCAATCTTTCCAAATGACAATTAAAAAACAAAACAAAATCCACAGAAACAACCAAAAAAAAAAACCCAAACCAACAAAAAAAACCCCACAAACAAAAAACCCAATCCAAAACACCCCCAACGCCCCCCAAAAAACAAACAAACAAACCTCAAAGCCAAGCAAACAAACAAACCAAACACCTTTCAAAAGACATGTCCATCTAATTCCACTAATTGGTTATCTGCAATTAACATGATAGAGTTGAGTTGTGCTTGGTGTGTAGCCATATACATATAATGATGAGTTTTTCTTTTCCACACAAAGCATATCCTAATCTATCTTTACAACAGAGCCATAGCCTTCACCATACATTTGAACCATACTGTGCAGATGCAATTTCAGGGAGTTTTCAAGGATTTGCATGTATAACTCCAACAGAAATGAACTGACAGACATAGTTTGTACATTGTAAGGATTTGAGTTTATATGAATGATAGACACTCAGTTCCCAGATATCCATGGGTAACACCAGTGCACTTTTCTTTGTATTCAATTTATTATCCAACAGGTTTCTCTACAAAGTCTCTTCAACATGTGGCTAGTATGGAAGAACAGTTGCCTTTCTTTCAGGACCACTGCAGAAATTGCTGAATAAAATTTACAGTAAAGAAGCACAAGAAAATGCTTGACTTCTGGTAATGCTGCCAGGCTACAGAAGAAAAACATCAGTGTAGGTATAATAGATACATATACTTATTTGACAGAACACTGACACTAGGAGGGCAAAATTATCAGTGAGCAAAAAAATAAAATTAGTTAATAAAGCTTTCCCGGGACATGCTTAGGGACATTTCCAAAGGCTACGTTGAAACAACTAAGGCAGCTTATTCACTCCTGGGTGCGTGTCCAGGCTCTGAGCGTTTATCTCACATCAAGGTGAGACCTGCATGTACAACAACCACTCTCTCTACAGTCTCAGTTTCACCCCCAGAAGGACCCTGAGTACACAGACCAGTTCTCCATCTGGGTGACTGGGCACCCAGCTCCTCACAGTATGTTCAAAGACCAAATCCACTGCTGAAATGACATATCCTAAGCATCCTCATTCGGTAGTCCTGCCAACTGATGGGAAACCAAAAACATTGCCAACACTTAGTATTTGTCTTTTCATGAACGGCAGCTGCCCCCAAAACATACAGTTAGCAATTAATAAACAGTTAGCAATTAATAAAGCAGAATATCCTGACAGCACTTAATCAGAACTACTAAAACCAGAGATCCTTAGCAAAGCTCACAGTGACCCAAAAAGCTCTGGAAACAAGTCACATTATATAAAATGAATCCTTATCATTATGTATAAACATCTGTTTACGGTAATACTTGTAGAGAGATAAATATTTAACATTAATCTCTCTACACTTCAAAATCTACAAGATTAGGGATAATTGCTAAAGACGACTAACAAAAGTCAAGACTCAGAATCTTCTTTTAGATAGTGCCTCCGCTTTGTAATGCTCCATTTTGTCCAAGATATCATAAACAGAAATGTTATTCAGAATTCAACACCAAGCATGCGAGCGAACCACCATGCAAATAATGGAATAAAAATAAATTATATTTTGCCACTGCAATTATTCATCCAGAAACAATTGTTCCACATAGCTTGAGGATATGAGAACAATGCTTCCCAACAGGACTTGCCTTTCATTTGAGCTCCCTGGTTGCTACCATAAAATAAGCTAATATAGTGGTAATTATACAGTGTATATTTCAACAGCAGTATACTCCCTGCCATCTGCAACAGGCATGCACTGCTAAAGAAGCCTAATTTTGTATTGGTAAATGCATAGGTTTTTCATTCTAAACTAGAAGGAAACAACAGCTAATTCCATACTTTTAAGTTAGTTTGCTGAACCGGCAAATATTGTTGGCAATATAAAGTTCTATCTTTGTCCAGGAAGTCTCTCACAACATGTAGAGTTTACATCACCAGGTAGCATTTTATATCTTTTTATGGCCACTAAAACGCCATTACAAAAAAAAAGTATATATCAACTTAAAGTCCTGAAGTTAAGCCAAAGCAGGACATCACTTCGCACAACATTCAAAGCACAGGCTTGTTTAACTTCTGCGTCTCCTTGGAACACTGCTCAGCAATGGCAGTTACTTCAGCCTTCCACTTCGTATACTAAGCAAAAACACATTGTTGTACATAAAGTAGCTTTTGGAAGGGAAGAAAGAGCTCTCTCATTACTGCAAATGCAATTTCTTAAAACACAAGCATTGAACATGATACAGAAAAATTTGAATAAAACGTACTACTAAACCGATGACACAAAGAAAGTGCTGTAGTATCAGCTATAGAAAACCTCTTTGCAGAAACATCCTTACAGTAGACATTTGTTCTCTACTCAAAGACCACTTTACTACATTTTGCAATACTTTGTCTTTTACTAGCTGTCTTACAGAAGTCTGCTATGTAACGTGATTTGACAAGGCTGTCCATGTAAAAAAAATGCTACAACTACTTAGTAAAAGTTGCAATTTGTGAGAAAAACCCATGAAAGTTAAAAAAGCAAAAACCTCAATAGCCGACTTTCAACTTCTGATAGATCATTTTGTTAAAGAAATTTTGTGAATTATTGAAGTTGATGTCAGTCATAGCTTCAGAACTGCTAGGAAGGTCAGACAGCAGACATAAATCCATATAAAGCATGCAAACAAACACAGTTTCAGTGCACCTTAACAGCTGATCCAATGCATTATGAAAGTAGGCAGCATGTACTAGAAACCTGCACCACACTTAGATTTTGTGCACATTATGTTGAAGATATTAATTGAATTTAATTACTTGAATTTAATATATCCACTGTGGAGGTGGTAAGGCAGTGGAACAGGCTGTCCAGAGAAGCTGTGGATGCCCTGTTCCTGGAAGTGTTCAAGGCCAGGTTGGATGGGGCTTTGAGCAACCTGGTCTAGTGGAAGGTGTTCCTGCACATGGCATGGGGGTTGGAAAAAGATGATCTTTAAGGTCCCTTCCAGTCCAAATCGCTCTATGATTCCATGAAAACACAACAGAAAAATTGTTTATTTCAGAGGCAAGATATAGGCTGATATCTGTTCAGTAACGATGATTTCAGCCATCTCTTTAATCAGTTGATGTAAGTCAATTTTATGCTTACACAAATAATCTGAACACACATATAAATTATTACAGTGTTGTCATCTGCTGTCATCTAGTTACCACTCTCAGCAATGTATTAAATTTTGTTATTAAAAAAATGTAATATAGACCAAAAAGATCAAGGTTTGGACACTGAAATAAACATCTACTTATCTATATGAAGTAAGAAAAACTCTCAAAAAAACAGCAGCTCAAGTCAGTCACAGTGCTAAATTTTGACTAAAAAGTCTAAGAGTTTCAGAAATCTTCAGAAGCCATCTTAGAGACAATTATAAAAAAGTAATGACTGTCACACACTGCTTTTCAGCTGCTGTAACACAGATACATTATTTTATACTATATTATTATTATTGTTATATTATACTTAAAATGGTTTGCAGCCCAGTAATCCAGCATTGAAATATTTCATACGTACAGACATCCTACACAGAGGCTGCAGTACAGAAGTGATTTAAATAAAATTGGGGGTATCTGATCACAACACTAAAGTCTGTCCTGGCCATATACTGCTGCTAAAAATACTTTTTCTATATGTCAACTGCAATCTTGTCAAAGTACAATTGCCTGAATAACGCACTTGAGAGAGCTTATTTGTGCTGAGATTTAAGGACCTGTAAGAACACATCCTTAAATACAGCACTTCTAATAGATTTTCAGTGTGCTCCACAACAGAAACATTCCACCTGTGGGGCCTATCCCATTGTGTACTGGAAAAACATACACATGCAAACCACTGCAAATGACACCAATCTGCCCTTTCTTACATGACTTGATCATCCCGTTATACAAAATCATCACGTACTGTTTTGCTGTTGTTCTTCTAAGACACCTAAGTTCTTACATGAAGTGGAAAATCTTTTCATCACACTTCTATACCTCTCTGTATTTTTCACTAGATCTTCCGCAACACATCTTCTGAGAAAACAGATGTGATTGCTGAAGAGATTTGGCTCAGTAACTCAGCAAGCACTTTAATAATGACTTTGAATTGCTTAAATCTTTCACTGGACTCATGAAGAGTTTCTGCAGCCCAGCTGCAGCAAGCTGGCAGTAATAAATTCTCCATACACTGCAATCTAAGTATCTGACTATTTCATGTCTAAGTATGTGAAAGCTGGAGGCAAAGCCTGTCATTTTACAACTCAGTACTTGTTTCTTTCCCTGTGTCCTCTAACAAAGGTACTAGTATAAGTCCAAATAAGAACACAACTCCCTGGAGATGCCTGCTGTGAGACACGTCATAGCATTTCTTCAAGAAATTTCAAAACAATGGCTTAAGGGCAAGTTTTTCCATAAGAAATCAAATTGCTATGAAAGAGTGAATTTTTATAATAGAGGACACAGTATAACAGATGAATTGAATTACTCAATTTTCAGTCCAAATGTACAATATTTCAAATTCAAAATACTTTCCAAAATTTCACATCCATTGTCTGCAAAGACAAAACTCCAGAGTTTTCTTTCTTGTTATGTCAAGCAAATCCACCTTTATGTTAATTTAATGTGAGTTTCATGACATTTAAAACCAAACATAACAGGGCAGACAGGTCTGCTTTTTTTTCTTTCCATACATACAATGAATCTAAATAGAATTTAAATAGTTAACCTATGTAAGGCCAGGTTGGATGGGGCTTTGAGCAACCTGGTCTAGTGGAAGGTGTTCCTGCACATGGCATAGGGGTTGGAAAAAGATGATCTTTAAGGTCCCTTCCAGTCCAAACCGCTCTATGATTCCATGAAAATACAACAGAAAAATTGTTTATTTCAGAGGCAAGATATAGGCTGATATCTGTTCAGTAATTATGATTTCAGCCATCTCTTTAATCAGTTGATGTAAGTCAATTTTATGCTTACACAAATGTAAGTCCATAATCCTGACTGTACTGCCCATATCTTGTCTTTGCCATATTCTCTTAAAAGTCTCTGTAGAACATTTCAACTATAAGCTATATGGTGCTATCAGAATAACACTATTCCTAGACTTCTCATAATACAAGAGTTCTTCATAGTCACACTACGATGAAAGGAAAAGAAGGAAAAGAATTTCTACCTACATGTCTTGCTATCACTAGGCATTTACTTGTATCTGGCAATTACTGCTTAATAATAACCGTAACTATCAAATGGCAGCTTTTTTTCCTGCACAGTGACTACATAGTAATTTCAAAATCACCTGTCTTGTACAACTGAAAACTTCTAGCTTTCTGAAACATATTTGCTGAACTGCTTCTCCACCAAAATAAGAAGTGCATTTATACATCTTGCACTTCAGCTCCTGCTAACTTCATAAGATGCATACAGGTTTTAAAAACTTGTCCTACTGAAACAAGAAATCTGAGACACCACATCTGTCTATCGTAACACACAATCCAATTCACAGCAACCACAGCGTTAATTATACAAACCTAAGCAGTAGGAGAAGTTTTGTTGCAAAAAAAGCAAAAGAAAATGATATTTACAATCTTAAGTGAGAACTTTCTGTGCAGATGATGTAGAACTTGAAATTTGCCAACATTTGATTCGATTAGGAAAAGGACTCTTCCTTTCATACTACTGATAGGAGTAGAAAGCAGCTCATCACTAACCTATATAGGGTTCATTAGGGACCCCTAATTAAGCATAGATTGAAAAACACATTGAATCATTGGAGACTTCTTACTAAAACATTTATAATACTCAGAGTCATAAGTGAAACTCAATGCATGTACTGTTTGTACATACACAGAGGATGTGACATTACATGTATTTACTGCTTTATTTTTGATTAAAAGTATTTGATACGAAGATGGAAGATGACAGAGCTGAATTACCTCAGTATTTTTTAATACACATTTAATCCTTCAACATGGCACACAGACACCTGTGCCTTCACAGAGATTGCATTGGAAATGAATACCGGCATTATTCTATACTTTTGAAACACCAGCATAATTTAGATATCAAGAAGAAATAGTGAGGTACAATAAAGCTATCATAACTACCAGACGCACAAGAGTTTTAGGCAGATACTGGCACGGAGTACTGTACTGCAGGAAAAACTTTTGATGTTTGATTGGATCCATATGACATTACAAATATCCTACTGAACTTAAAAGCTGATAAGCTCTTAAAAGCTGATATGGCTCTCAGAAACATCCCACATCTCCTGCAGCATATCAATTGCCAGAAAAACCAATGTATCTTTAAACAGGGTTTTAAGAATCCTAGAGGGGTTCATGAAAGTCGCTTTTATTGTTGAGTGAAAAAAGTTATTGTCTTCCTCTTTAAGAAACCAGAGATAAAATGACCAAATATTACAGTTTCCCCATCATCATGTGAAAATGCTTGCACAGAACTTCGTTTGAGCAAGCCTAAAATCAATAAGAAATAAATTTTGCAAATAGTGGCACACAACACAGTGAAAACATGACATTCTACTGGAAAGGTACCACCAGACACAGTTATGACTACTAAGAACGTCATTTTTTTTTATTGGAGCCATACTGTACGGTGATCATTACATGTGAAAATAAGAGCTGGTACACCTCAGAGACTGACTTTTACTGTAGGGGTAAGACCACTTACCTTGAAAAGATTGTTTGGCTCTGTCCACTAGTTCTTCAATTGGATAACTTGCTAGATCTCCTCTGGCATGCTTAGTTTTGCAATAGGTACATGCATTGAGACACCTGTTTAGAAAATGAAAATATTCAATTTCTAGCCAAGAAAGCCTTTATATGCACAGCCATATTTATTGAATACACCTGGGGAATTAAGCTTTGATATTTACCACCAGAAAGCAGTAGTAGTCTGTTTTAAAATCAATAAAGTACAGGCTGTTTCAAAAAGATGGACCCAATATCAAGTCACAGTCGACTTCAAATTGGGTCCATCTTTTTGAAACACCCTGTAGTTTGAAAATATTTTTGTCCTCCTACCTTGTTAGAGTATCTTTCATATCTATACAAAAGGTTGAAAAAAAGATCTATGGAAACAACATAGAAAATCCAAGAGTAGGAATTTACGTATTTTTAGAAAGCTATAATAAGGTTAATAATTGTCCATTACTAAATATCTATCTCCAGGCTTCCAATCCCACTGTTACATAATGAAATCCAACCTGATCAAGGAAATAAAGAAAAAAAAAGTCCTGAAAGACTAAAAAAAGATTTTAAAACCAGTGTGTATTCTTGAAAACACATTTGCGTTAATTCTTCCTTCTTCCATTTGGCTTGTCTAAACAAAACAAATAACATAATGAAGACAGAATCACCAATTAGAAAGATAGCTTGGCAAAGACTGGGTAGGTAATGCAAAATTCCTGCAAGAAAATGAAGGAACCATGTGAATGCTTTTAATTTACCTGACAATCTAGTAAAGGCAGACAATTCAAAGTAGAAAAATGGAAAGATCAAAACAAACAAGTAAAAACTACCACTTGTTGCATGTTTTTCTTGTATTAACCTTTGGATCCTGGCAGTGCCATTAATGTAATAAGCAGGACATTAAACTGAGTTTGTTGCACATTTTTTCCCTCCTCCCTCCCTTTTTAAAGCTGATGTTGCCCTATAGCTTTTTATAGCCTAAATCATTTAAACCTCTAAAAAACCCACAAAACCAAAAAAATCAAATAATAAATATTCATCTTGTTCGTGGTTACTTGAACACCTTAAATTCTGTCCATTTTCACAATCAAAAAAAAACCCCACAGTTTCAATACAATACAACATTTGGGTGCTCAAACTACAGGAGTATTACAATAGAGCTTTCAAAACAATAATGAAAAGGCAAAGATAGCACCAGGTGGTTCCTATAGAAGTCACCACTTAAAAGATTGTGTTTACTACTTAGATATATCTTGTCTTCCATTACAATTTTGGACAGCTCCATGTCTAGGTAATTACTGCTTTGCAAACTCTAAAGCCTTTCCATCACAAAAGATTCCCCTCATGCATTAATGACACCTTGTTTGCACAAGCAGTGGATCACGAAGTGCAGAACATTGCACAGAATGTTTTCTCAGGTGTCCTCCTGCCCCTGCACATCATAGTAGCCCTGAGACCTTCTCCACCAACCGAACCTTAATTTCTGCCAGAGAACATCTAGATAGTTCATGATTCCCTCTGCTAGACTGGATATTGAAAATTGTATATCATCTTATTTACATCAATTACTTTTCCTGCCTATCAGAACCAAGCATCAGATTTTAGCATCCATTTTAGATGAGAAAACTGAGAGATACTGCTTAACCACAGCAATGAGACTGTTCTATTAAGAACTAAAAATGTATATGAAATAAGCTGCCATTCAGTAAAATATACAATCGTCTAATAGAAAAAAAATACCTAAACTTGAACTTTTACAACGTGCTGCAAATAAGTGATTCATTTCCACCCAAAGACGGCTCATCAGATGTAAAACCATTTTTATGTATCTCATCTTTCTTCTGCAAATCAAAAGTTTTTCATTGTGCAAGATCTAAAGCATGTTTAAAAGAGTAGCATTTGAAATCAAGTGAGTAGAAGCAGATAATTGGTTTATACTTTGTAACCTATTTAGCAAACTAAAATGTTTTCTACTAGGTCACTGGCTGTCTAAAGTATGCTGTACAGGGCCTTCCCTCACAGCCCAGGGCATACTCATTTCTCTCCCTGCTTCCCATCCATGACTTTTAAATTCCTTCAGTTCTTCCAGGGTTGCATAGCATGTATCCCTACTTTTTCCTTCTTTTTGTTGTTGTTGTTTAGTTTTTATTAGATTGTTTAATTTTGTTTGTTTTCAAGAACGACTCTCCATTTAACTGAACATTTTTTTTCCAAGCAGTGTCCCATCCAGTCACACTCCTTCTGTCTACATCATTTGCTAAGCCAGCTTTCTTCCACAGTTACACAAACGCAGAGTTACGGATGGGTGATGCATATTGTCACGTCCTGAAGAGCAACACTTAGCCTGCCTTTGGTGTCCTGGTGTGGTGTGATGAGGGGTTAGCAGCCAGACTGCCTCTTCCTCAGTGGAATGGGGGCAGCCAACAGGCAGAAGGGGAGCAAGGGAGCTCGTGAGTCTAGAGTGAGACGAGGAGATCAGGAACTTAGGTCATGGGCAAAACTCACTGAACTCTGCGAAAATTAACATATCGACAGCCAAAATAAAAACGTAATTACAAATTCAGGTAGCAGTAAACAATGAGACAAACATTTAACCAGAGCTTTTCCTCCCGGCTTAACTTACTCCTTCACTCCAGAGCCTTCTATCCACATCTCGCCCACAGCCAGCCAGAACTGGCCATGACCATCATGAGACAGCTAAGGCCTCTCAGAGGCCCCTGCAGCACTCCCCACCAGTGCCCCACACATAGGTCTACAAAGCACTGAAAGAAAATCCTGCAATGGCAAAATATCACAGGCAAACTCCTACATCTTGACAAGGGCACCTCATGGGAAATGCGGTCAAGGCCAGCCGTTACAGTGACAGGCCAGCGTGTGAGATCAGCAGTGCAAGATGTGTCAGTCACTGCACCCCAGCACCCGAGGGACACGTGAAGGGAGTAAACCAAGTAAAGAAAACTAATTACTTGTCATCATTACTTGCACCTGGAATCCTGTGTTCAGTTTTGGGCCCCTCACCACAAGAAGGACACTGGGGTGATGAAGCAAGTTCAGAGAAGGGCAATGAAGCTGGTGGGGCCTGGAGCCCAAGTCTGATGAGGAGCAGCTGAGGGAACTGGGGCTGTTCAGCCTGGAGGCTGAGGGGATACCTGATCACTGTCTACAACTACCTGAAAGGAGGCTGTAGCATGGAGGGTGTTGGTCTCTTCTCCCAAGTAGCAAGTGATAGGACAAGAGGAAATGGCCTCAAGTTGTGCCCGAGGAGGCTTACATTGGATATTAGGAAAAAATTCTTCACAGAAAGGGTTGTCAGGCATTGGAACAGGCTGCCCAGGGAAGTGGTTGAGTCACCCTCCCTGGAGGTGTTTAAAAGGCATTTAGATGAGGTTTCTTAGCGACACGGTTTAGTGTCGGAATTACGTTAGTGGTTGGACTCGATCTTGAGGGTATCTTGCAACCAAAATGATTCTAAGATTCTATCTATAGGTTGACCCACAGATTTTGGTTTGAGGGTTTTTTTTTGGAGGTTGGATTTTGATTGTTTGGGGCTTTTTTAGTTCTGATATTTTCTTTTTTTTTTTTTTTTAATTTTGCTTTCAAGGAAACACAAGACCAATTTCATAGTGGATGTGTCTGCTCTTTTATAACCAACATACTAGGGTGTGGTTTACATCGATGATATTTGTACTAATCTTTGTTTTCTCCAAAGAAAATATCATTACCAGCTATTTTGTCAATTTTCTTAGGTCATCAAGAAGAGATTTAACTTGCAACAATCCTACCTCATGACCCCAGATTAAACTGATTAATGTACTTTGAGTTATTTACATTTTGCTTTGAACTATTAACCTTTAATCAGCTATGAGCCCAGTACACAGAACTATTTCACAGCAAGGTAAAATATTATCCACAGATAAATTACTACCATGTGGCTAATTAAAAACTTTTTGAACATGTTACCAAAATGAATGTCACATTTTGTGGCAGATACAGAAAACAGTGGTCTTCACATTTCTGAACTAGTATGTGCTCGTGTTGTGCGTTAAATTTAGCAGATTCTTCATTTTCAAAACAGTAATATTCCTCATAAAACACACACTTAACATGAAAGGCTACCCCTCACAGATGGAACTAATTATGATTAAGAATAGTTACAACACAGCAGACAAATAAAGACTTCAGTGGGACTAATCAGTGGTTTCCAGCAGCAGATGAGAATGAGAGTACAGACATGAGGAGGAAAATGCTGGTTCCTCTTAATGGGACTTGTGCCACTAAGTTTAGCCAAGACAGGATTCCACCCTCAGATATGAGAAGTATAAAACATCTTTCATTCAAGGACCAGATAACAGCTCAATTTCAGACTGCAATGTGCCATTAGTGTGCCAGTCACTCACATTTAATGTGACTGACCAAGAGCAGACATCTGTGAGCAAGATGGGAGAGCCAAAGAGCTGCAACAGTGTCAGCAGATCCCTAATGCTCTGCAGGCGGTTAATTTGGGGGAAGGAGGTTGGCACTGCCCCCTTAATTTCCAAAAAAATCCAGTAAATTCTTGCTTGGTATCAACATAATGAGCTGGTAAAACAACAACCACCACCACCAACCAAATCCCAGTCCTGAGGCAGTGTTCTCTCAAACTAGGTATTTGCAAAAATCAAGTAAAATATCACTAATGACAATTCAGTCTAAACACTAATATCCACCCTTGTAAGACCTACTTATACAAATTCAAAACTTTATAAAGTCTGCCAGCAGTGCAGTGCCCCAA
Organism: Patagioenas fasciata; assembly: GCF_037038585.1. Classification (NCBI taxonomy): domain Eukaryota; kingdom Metazoa; phylum Chordata; class Aves; order Columbiformes; family Columbidae; genus Patagioenas; species Patagioenas fasciata. Next base: position 99,083,574 of record NC_092521.1, on the reverse strand, counting down.
ACATCACAGCAGTGCAAATATAGAAAGATTGCTCATCAGTCACCCGCACCATCTCTGCACCTATCGGACTTCCCTAGAGTGTCTCAATAATTCCAGCCCAAGAATATTTTGTATTAGTAAATTGTGGTTTTCCTGAGAGGGGAGCATGATTAGCTTGTTTCAAAATACAGCATGCAGAGAGATTTAGGCTTTTGTAAGATACATTTAGAGTTTCTGTCAAATGTAATTTTGATAAAAATGCTCTGTAGTGCGAGTATAGAGAAAACTCCCTTGAGTAAGTAAAAGAAATACCAGAAATATAAAGCGCTAGCAGATGAAAAGGATACGGATACTATTCACAACTTGCTAAACAAGAGCTAGCAATATTTTACAAATATTTTTCACCTTACGATACAAAGTTTAGTAAACCTACCAGCATTTAGGCTATTTTTATAGGTAAATACCAGACTATGTTTATAGATTTAAGTGCCATTAATATTTCTTAGTATTTTACCTCTATAAATGTTCCTTTTTACTTCCAAAATTTCTAAATCCTGTCAAACTGAACTGCAATGGATCAGGAAAAAATAAATAAATAAAAAGTAGTTTACAGAAAAGAAAAGATGTCTAATATGCCTGTTTTGTTTTCAGGAAACTCTTCTTTTGATTGAAGTTAGGTCATTTTACAATAAAGCTTTTCAACCCACTATGACAGGGGAGGTAATTTCCTGTAAAAATTTGGGGCATGGGAGGTTGTTTTCGCTTCAGAAAAAGTCAGGATTTAAAATCCTTTTGAAACAGTGGCAAGCTATTTCTCATCAAGGCTAATTAGCCTAGGCAGCAAACCACATTAATGACAGAAATACTGTTTCTAGTTTACCAGCTTGTTCAGACTGAGCTCGGACACCAGCCACAGGGGCTGCGCTACAGAGATGCACTCAATGTTACATTTTCTATATGTTAAAAACATGATTTCTCTGAAATCATATTTGTAGCTGTTTTAGAAACTGCTCTGCAACTGCAATGCCAATTTAAAAAGAAAAAGCTTTTCAAAACAGTTTTAGCAGAAAATAGAATGAACCTTCAAGAAACATTATACAGTGTATGGGACTGCATGCATTTTTACTCAAAGCAGGATACAGCTATGGGACATCATTTGTTAATTCTGCAACTCATTCCATGCTCAGCAAAATGGGAATAAAATGCATTAAAATTTGTTCTTCCAAAGACCTTCAAAGCCAGTGTTTTATTTGGTTATGTCTCACTAGTTAGTAATAAAGAATTTGCAGAGAAGGCAGCTCAGTTAGTTTGATAAGCTATAATATGATTTGATTTTGTACTTCAAATATTTGCATTTTGTGAAATTGAATTCCTATAGTCAAGTACAGGTCATTCAAAGGTCACAGCTATGCAGTTAGATCATAATATTTTCAACTTGCTCACTTTAAGGACAATGACTTGACATCAGCAAAATCAGGTGCATCAATGGCGCTTCTTAGTGTTTGTCTAAAGAACTTCTTGATTAATCATTCTGCCTACACAGTTCTGCAATTGTTTGAATTAATTCAGGCATTCTAAATTGAAGTTACAAGTTAAAAGGTTCCCTTGCTAAGCTGCATAGATCTGTGTTCCCCACCCTGACCCAAAATAGTGCGCTGCTAGATGCTTGTTGGAAATGTCAATGACTTTTTTCCCTCATAATTCAAACTAAAGCTAGAAGATTCACAGAAACATAAACTATTCTAGAAGCATTTCCAAATAGCTGCTTGGCTATGCAGATGGGGGACAGATCATGACAGTCATTAATATCAATAAAGTGACTCAGCTGAAACAGCACAGGTAGATAAATCAGGTTCTGTGGTTGTACAGAGCAGAAAATGCCATGGCACTGTAACTACAAGAAATCAAATCTTTCAACAATTCATAAAGAGCAACAATATTCAGAAGAAAATTACTCCTGGTCTCAGTGAAATAGCAGCAAGGAAGGTGGTAGAAACAGAGTTGTGATAGAAAAACCTTGGAAATTTTCTGAGAAATCTGCTCACATCTAATCCCAGACGCGCAGTGGCAGAACACCCCAACATCACTATTTCAGCATGCATAAGCAACAATTATTCTCAGACCCCACCTAATGAACAGTGGTGATTGGAAAATGACCTCTGAGAACAGGATGCTTGGAGGCTTGCTTTAATTTACAATGTTTTAGAGAGCTGTGAATTCACAAATGCCTTAGTACAGTATAATTTTATTAAGAGAATGTACTAGGGGCAGATGACTTAGAATAACATATACATAACGTGCTGCAAAACCTAATTGCCTTGGTAATGAACAATTCAATAAGCTTTAAAAATAACAGTCTTCAAAATTTTTAGCAAAATAGTAAGGATTAAATTAAAACTGATTTCTATGTAGCAGGAGGGAGATGATGAGTGCATTTAAAGTTTCATTTGAGGAATAAAGCACCTCAGCAGATTTCCATGAGTGGAAGGAGAAGGGTGAGAGATGTCAAGTATCTTTCTATAAGCAATCCACTTCATTTACCATGCATCTTCACCACATGAGCAGCTCCCGAATCACCCGCCCAGAAAACATGGTTGAAAAGTAGACCAACTATCTCCGATAAGAGCTATTGTTTTTATTTCCTGAATGGCTTTTGGGACAGACCCTTTTAGAGTGGTGAAATCTCACAGGAAACATTAGGCTGCAGTTAATTCTGTACCATACAGCAGGTACCACACAGATTCTTGGGATAAAAGGTATTGTTTTTGCCCTGGTCAAAACATCCTGGGGGGGAAAAAAAAAAAGAAGTTACATTTCAGCAGCACTAAAACAACCAAGCTTAATTTAGAATTTATCTGACATTGCCATCAGACTAAAATGTCTGTGGGAAAGTGGATCTGAATTGTCTGGGTAAAATAATGGAAATAAGTGCATAATAAAAACAAGCTCACCATTTATAACCTAGAAAGAAACCCTTCCCAATGATTTTCCCTACACAAAGCTTTCTGCCCCAAAATGTCCAACTGATTGTGTCAGTAGAAACGTTAAAAGCTCCAGTGTGGACAAGGATCTAATAAGTATTATCTACAATCAATATTATGTTGTTGCTCTTAAATATCATCTCTGTCTTGAGACAAATTGGTTGGTCTTGCTGAAAAAAAATGTGTTATGTGCAGCAGCAGAGACAGACACACTTCAAGCACATACTCTTCCTTGTGTATTAATTTGTCAACTTGAAATGAAAGACCACACATTTCAACATAATTTCCCAATCCTAAATCTGTCTGAGATTTTCCAAGCAATTTAATGGACTGATTTACACAGTTATTCAAGAATCCAGTGGTTGATGTCGTTTAAAAATATAAATTTAAACCAGGGGCCTTATATCTGCCTTTAAGATTCTCCAAGGGGATTTTCAAAACTACACAGTTACAGAGCTCAGTCAAATTACCTTCATGGACATAGCTTCCTTACTGCCCATGTACTTCTTAAAGAAAATGCAATTTAAGGTACTTTTAAATAATTAGGGAAATGAATTTGAATAATTAGGCAAACACTTATAATTTTCTTTTCATTATTTTATAATGCTTTACAGAATCTAAAAGCATAGTGACAGTGCAGAAAAACAGGAAATAGTAGCCTTTTGTTACTAAACTACTGATACTCAACTTTTCCATCTGCTTTACTTCTCTAAAATTTTCCCCTTCTAATGATTCCTTAGGTCTTTTCCTCTATTTTACTCCCCCCGCTCCCCCTGCCATTTTCAAAACTTTTTCCTGTTGTCTTGTCTTGAATTCAGTGACCACTGTGCTTGTAACTCTCCCGTGGTGTCCTCATGTACCAGTGACTGGAATGGCCTGACTTTCTTCCAAGCTAGTTAGCCAGTGTTTGCATGCTTTGATTTCCTTCTTAACCACTCAAGTCTGTGGCGAGTCTGAAACTTTTCCAGTTCAACTGCTGCCAACTCTGACAGAAAACATAACTTGCTTGATTTTCTTTTCTTTTCTTTTCTTTTCTTTTTTTTTTTTTTTAAAAGCACAAAGAGAGACAACTAGTTTTCATCTGGTTAGCCTTCAGTTGATGGGTTGGTTGTTTGTTTTTGCCACCTCCATTGCAACTCAGATAGTTATGGTCAGTCATTTAAAAGAAAATTGAAAGACCACGACTAAAGCACTTAATGCACAAATCAGAGCATTAAAAACAGAGCACTGAATCCCTTGGGGATTCAGGATCTAAACAGCCTTCTAGACATTACAGGCTGGAAAATCCACAAGAGGCAGCTCTAGTCATCAAAAGAAAGACTTAACAATAAAAAGGAATGGACAGACAAAACATGAAGTAGCTCAGCAACTCAATTGTTTACAGGCCTTAGTCAACACTTTAACTGAAGTTTTCTTCATATTTCCACAGATACATTTGGCCAAAACGTTATCTTTGTAATGGCTGACTTGAAAAAGTTTTTTAACTTTGTAACAAAGTTCTTAAAAAGACCCAACCTCTTGGACCATGGGCATTTTGCACCAGCTGCACATGGGCTGTTTAACTGCCCCAACAAGCCAATGTGCCAACAAACACCAATATTTCATTCGGCAATCACCACACAACTTCCCTGCAGAAATGTTCCCACTAATAAGGTTGGTGACATCATACTATATTTCTTTGCTTTTAGAAACATGACTTAAAATGCCTGGCTCACGGTTAAGATGAGATCTGACTGCTATCTACAAACATCTGATGGGAACATACAGGGAAGACACAGACAGGCTGTTCTTGGAGGTTCAAGGTCATAGAATTAGAAGCAATGGACACGAGTTGTAACACAGAAAACTGTCCTTAGACTGAAGACATTATTTTACCATAACAGTGGTCAAGTACTAGAACAGGCTGCACCACAGCTGATCTCATCTCTCTGAGATGCTGGAACCCAACACCACCACTGTTCCTTTCTAGAGCACAAAGACCTGCTCTGCTCCAGGATTACATGAGTCTACATGGATGAGTGTGCGCACACGTATGTGGACCAGCGACACACACACAGGAGAAGCACAGCATGCTTTAAACCTAAGCATCCTGTGGTGTTGAACTACAGGAGTAAGAAAAGCTAGAAGATGAGAAATCAAGGCAGAGAATGACCAAGTCTGGTCTGCACATGGAGAACAAGAGAAGAACATTAAACGAAAGATAACACAAACAGTATCAACACTTAATAATTTTATCTCAATTTGTTATCAAATACATTTAGAGTGTGATACTAATGTGATACTCACATGCTGTCCGTAAGTACACCCCAGCACTTTGAGGGCTAACATAAACAGGGAAACAAGTATTACAGATTTTTTGGAGCAGAAAACCAAAATATTAGAACATTCTGATTTTAGAGATGACAGAGAAAATCAGTTTTCTGCACATTAGGTTTCCACTTTCACTATGTTCCTCCACAGGACAAAAAAATATCGGGAAATGGCATTGTAACCATACACTGGACATTCAGAAAGCGGGTGTATGGGAATTCTTCCACATCCATGGAGCTGTGAACTGCCATTTAAAATTGCACTTTGTTTCCTGCCACCCTTTACCTTTGTGCAACATTAATCAATATGCCTTTAAGTTTTATAGAGTGTCATACAAATAGTAATTGTGCAAAGCCCATCGATGCCCCTGACCGGAGTACATTTGTGCTTTTCCATCTTCCTTTGAAATGTTCAAAGCAGCCCAAACTGTAAACAAGTCTTACAAAAAAAAAAGTGAAATTTGTCAGTTCTGTGATGAGTTACATTTGACCACATTTAAACTCGTGAACTCATTTGACTTGAATTCACTTAAGTATCCTAAACTTTCTCCTACGAACACACCTCCAACACAAGTAAAAGAAACTGATGAGGGGAAAATAATCTGAATGAACTATACAAACAACAAATAAAAGTCCCTCAATGAACAGATGTGCAACAAGTTGTTATGTGTGCTCATGTCTAAGGCAGTTTACACAAAGTATAGAAACCAAGTTTCTAGTCTCTCTATGCAAGGAGATAGATCTCTCTCCATGCTTTGGTTTTCAGAAGAGCATTTTTCCCTTTAGAAAATAAAGCTATTCAGATGATCTAGACTAACATAAAAAAGGCACTGTATTTGTTGAATATATATGGCATTACCTTCATAATTTCATTTCAAAAGGGACTATTATTTTATCTACATACTGATCACATAAGAAAATAATTCAACATTTAATATTTAACAATATTCATAAAATATTCAACATAGACCTAAGATAAACCATAGATACTCCTAAAGAAAGAAGAGCAGGAGGACAGCAGACACCAGTGTTCTAAGTGGAGTTAAGTATAGCAATATTAGTTCTATGAGACATTACTAGCAGTGTTATATAAAAAATATACATAAATTATGTACCTATCACTTTGACAAGAATATCTTCCCATGTAAGTCTTTTAAGCATTATATATTCAATTCCTTTTATTAAAAACATGAAGAATATACATAAACACAGAATGGTTGGGGTTAGAAGGGACCTCTGGAGAACATCTAGTCCAACCCACCTGCTAAAGCAGGTTCACCCACAGCAGATTGCACAGGAATGTGTCCAGGTGGGTTCTGAATGTCCCTAGAGAAGACGACTCCACAACCTTTCTGGGCAGCCTGTTCCAGTAAAGAAGTTTCTCCTCCGGTTTAGACAGAACCTCCTGTGCTCAAGTCTGTGCCCATTGCCTCTCATCCTATTGTTGTGAACCACCGAAAGGAGTCTGGTCCTATCCTCTTGACACCCACCCTTGAGATATTTATAAACATTTATGAAGCCTTCCCTTCTCCAGGCTGAACAGACCCTGATCTCTCAGTCTCTCTTCATAAGAAAGATGCTCCAGACCCCTAATCATCTTTGTAGCCCTCTGCTGGACTCCCTCCAGTAATTCCTTGTTCTTCTTAATGGGGGAGCGCAGAACTAGACAGAGTGCTTCAGATGCAGCCTCACCGGGGTAGAGTAGATGGGGAGGATCACCTCTCCCGACCTGATGGTCACACTCTTCTTAATGCATCCCAGGATACCATTGGCCTTATTGGCCACAAGGGCACATTGTTGACTCATGGTCAACCTGTTGTCAACCACAACTCCCAAGTCCTTCTCTGTAGTGCTGCTTTCCAGCAGGTCCACCCCTAACCTGTACTGGTGCCTGAGGTTACTCCTCCCCAGGTGCAGGACCCTACACTTGCCCTGTTGAACCTCATCAGGTTCTTCTCCGTCCAGTCCTCCAGCCTGTCCAGGTCTCACTGGCAGCACAGCCTTCTGGTATGTTGGCCCTTCCTCCCATTTTGGTATCATCAGCAAACTTGCTGAGGGTGCACTCAGTCTCTTCATTTAGGTCATTAATAGGTTGAACAGGGCTGGACCTAATACTGACCCCTGGGGAACCCCACTAACTGCAGGCCTCCAACCAGACTCTGCAGTTGTTCATAACCCTCTGAGCTCTGCCATCCAGCCAGTTCATGATCCATCTCACTATGCATTCATCCAGCCTGTACTTCCTGAGCTTGCCTTATGAGGAGGTTGTGAGGGATGGTGTCAAAAGCCTTGCCCAAGTCAAAGTAGACAACATCCACTGCTCTTCCTTCATCTACCGAGCCAGTCATACCATCTTACAAGGCTATCAGGTTGGTCAAACATGATTTCCCTTTGGTGAACCCATGCTGACTACTCCCAATAACCTTATTTTCCTCCACATGCTTGGAGATGACAACCAAAATGAGCTGTTCCATCACCCTTCCAGGAATGGAGGTGAGGCTGACCGGCCTGTAGTTTCCTGGGTGTCCTTCTTGCCCTTTTTGAAGACCGGAGTGACATTCCTTTCTTCCTGTCCACAGCCACCTCTCCTGTTCTCCAAGATCTTTCAAAGATGATGGAGAGTGGCTTAGCAATAACATCTGCCAACTCCTTCAGCACTCATGGGTGCATCCCATCAGGGCCCAGGGGTCTGTGGAAGTCCAGTTTGCCTAAATGATGTCTAACAGGATCCTATTCAAACAAGTTAAAGTCTTCCTTTCTCCAGGCTTTCTCTCCTACCTCCAGGGTCTGGGATTCCTGTAAAGATGGAAATGAAGAAGGCATTCAGTAACTCTGCCTTCTCTGTATCCTCTGTCACCAGGGCAACCACCTCACTCAGCAGTGGACCTACATTTTCCTTAACCTTCCTTTTGCCGCTGATATACTTGAAGAAGCCAAATCTTATTATTTCTTATTTTGCAGAAGTGATCAGAAGCCAGACCAACCTATGCAGCTGAATATCCTAAAAGCAAAATGTCATTGTAACAAACATGAACACCCAGGAAATCTGAAATACAGCTAGAGAAACAAAACCAGTGAGCACTGAAAAATCTCAACCCTTGTATTTTCAAAACTGTCAGACAGAGCAAGTCTTATTCTCTCACAAAGATGAATTTCTCTTACACCGCAAACACACAAATCTGCTTTGGCTGGTTGTGTTTCTGCACTGTTTTGATACAATGCACTGGTGAGCACTGTAGCCTATGCACTATTTCACAGCAAGAATATCCTTATTTTTGTAGAATCTGAAATTCAGTTGGCAGGTTTGAGGGCATTTTTTTCCAACCACAAACAGTTTTGGAACTTTTTTTCAACGATGTTATGTTCAAACAAAAGTTTTCAGCTACAAGTCCTAAGAAAAAATGCTGCTTAAAATGTGCTTCTTTTACCTCTGTTAATTGTATACTCATATGCTTATCTCATCCAGCCATTCTGCTCCTCCTAATAGACGGGATTTTTGATACTTAAGACAGTTTAGATACAGGTTGTGTTTAAATTAACAGTATTTAGAGAAAAAGGGCCAAGAAAATTAACTCTAATCCACAGCTATCATGTTCAGAAGAGACTGCAAAAGGAGAATGAAGATATCACAGTAAAACACAATCCTTCAGACTGTCCCTTTTACCATCACAGAAACGTAGCATCTAAAAAGATACCTCACAACAGGTACCACCATCTCACACCTACTTCAATTTTTCAAAATATTTTTATAGCATCCCACAAACTTCCTGTTCTTTTTAGCTGACTGCTATTTTATGAAGAGGTATGGCTTCACTGCCGTATTTGACTTTAACACTACAAATTATGCCTCCTCACTGTACTTTGACTCAAAGAAGAAACAGTTGTAAAGCACATAAACTGCCAGAATGAACTGGTAATATAGGAATAGGGCCTAGTTTCATGATTAAAATTCCCATTATATTCTCTGCAGTAAATTCAGCAGCTGTCTAAATCACAAAGAATGTGTATGTTAGACATCAGCTAGCTATAAAGTGTCTGTCCTATCTTGGCTATCAGTGCAGGTGCAAGGTGTGCACACCTAGTACGTGATGTGAACGTTTATACAGGAAGGGAACCTATACAAACAAGGATAGGAACCAAACACCACTTAGGGTAAGTTCTATATTACTTTGGTGCCTTTACATATACATATTTCTAAATTTGGAGTACATGACCTGTTTCAACAAAAAATTGGTAGATTAGGATTTGAACATGTCCAAGAAACACTTCTCAGATCAGCTGCTGATACAGCAAGACTCCTTTGGAAACTCAGTATTTCCCTGCAAACTACAGATACAAACCAATAAGTACATTAGCTTAGTTTCTGTTCAAGCAAAATAGATAGGCCTAGCAGAGACATCACTACTAACCCTTTAGTCAGAATTCAAAGGCTATTTAAATGTTTATGGCGTGCTTAGTGAACAGATGTCACTATACTATTGTGAATTACAGAATTGTAAGTTAATTCATTAAACAGAGCTGAACTATACAGCTGAACTTTCCTAAAGATGTTGATACTTAGATAAATATTTTAAGCTGTGACACCATTTTCCCTCTATTAAAACTTTCATTGATGGTATTCCTCATTTAAGAGGTAAATTAAAATCAAAATTCCAAAAGTTACTATATTTTACTTTACTGAAGAATTGTTCTGAAAACAAAATTGTATCTGACTAATTATATTAAGCAATTGATGTACTGTTTCAGAATGAGAAAATAATAACAACAACAATAATAACAACATCATCTTTTTAAAAAGCTAATTTGCATTAAGAAACAACAACCTCTACACCAGTAGTAAAGGGAGTTCTTCTTTAAGCTCTAACAAACGATCTAAACCAAACTGTTGGAACACAGGAATGTGAATGACTAACAAACCCTTCAGTAAACATTCCTAATCTGCAGTTTTCAGCCTAACACTACAGTAGAATGTGGAGACTTCATCTACCTTCTGCAAAATGACTAAATTTCAGAAGCAAAGCAACATTATATGATATACATGATTCACAAACATGCTCACTGAAAACAAAAACCACCAGACATTTATCTCTTAAAAACAAAAAAAGACACTAAGTCTGGCACCAGTCTGCAATGCAAGAAAGACCATGTGATACTTAGACACTTGTGCATTAGTTTAAAAATAAGCTAGATAAGCATGTGATGAGTGACAATTTTGTACTTGACCTTTGCTTAAATAGCTCCTTTTCACAAAGTCCACACACATATCAACAAAATTTCTAAAAAACAAAACAAACCAAACAAATAAACAAACCCTAAACCCCTACTTCTCATGCAATGCCTTGAAAATAAGCTCTAAAAGCAAATTTTTACATTGTTACTTCAGGAAAAATAAAAACCATATGTTTTACAGGAGGAACTCAGAAACAGAAATTAAAAAAAAAAAAAAGCAAGCATTGACGTCTTTTTGTAAATCAAGCTGATGAAATTCAACGTGCTAAGTTACTGAGACAGAAGCTTGGGGTATATATTTCCAGTGGGACTACCTCCCTCTGCCTAGCAGGCAAGGAATTTGGAAACAGAGTTACTCTTTCCTGAGGCTGAACCGACCTCAAGGATACCAGAGGAAATGTTTTTAAGTCAGGAAATGGGGATGCATCCTGCATGGATGGGGAGCCCTTACTTTAGGGCAACACTTTACTTTTCTAAGTGTCAAACCACAACACTTACCTCTGGAGTGATGGTCTCCACCAGTACTAAAACAACTGCACTAAGATTCATTGTGCTTGTCTCTAAATTCTTGTGGGTTTTTCTGTTTCTGTTTATATTTAAATATCAGAGAATCACAGAGTACCTGAGGTGGGGTGAAGCCTCTGGAGATCATCTAGTGCAAGACTCCACTGCTCAAAGCAGTGGTAACTAGAGCAGGTTGCTCAGTACCATGTCGAGACAGCTTTTTGAGTATCACCGAGGATGGAGACTCCACACCTTCTGTGGGGAACCTGTTCCACTGTTCAATCACCTCTACTGTAAAAAAGTTTGTTCTTGTGTTTCAATAAAATTTCTTGTATTTCAGTTTCTGCCCATTACCTCTTGTCCCTGGGCACTGCTGAGAAGAGCCTCTCTCTGTTCTCTTCATTCCCCCCACAAAGCAGGTATTTAAATATATAAAGGGTGAGTGCCACGAGGATGGAGCCAGGCTCTTCTCAGTGGCAAACAATGATAGGACAAGGGGTAATGGGATCAAGCTGGAACACAAGAGGTTCCACTTAAATTTGAGAAAAAACTTCTTCTCAGTGAGGGTGACAGAGCATTGGAACAGGCTGCCCAGGGAGGTTGTGGAGTCTCCTTCTCTGGAGTCATTCAAAGCCCGCCTGAACACATTCCTGTGCGACCTCTCCTAGGCGTTGGACTAGATGATCTTTTGAGGTCCCTTCCAAACCCAAACATACTGTGATACTGTGATACACATTGGGAAGCTGGCCCCAAGCCTGCTCTTCTCCAGGCTGAACAGTCTCAGCTCTCAGTCTCTCCTCCTATGACAGATGCTCCAAGCCATTAATCACCCTCATGGCCCTTCACTGGACCTGCCTCAGTCTCTCTATGCCTCCCTCATACTGGGGAGCCCAGCACTGGACCCAGCACTCCAGCTGTCTCACCAGGGCTGAGCAGAAGGGCAGGATCACCTCCCTCCACTGCCAGAGATTCTCTCTGCTGGGTGCAGCTGAGGACGCTGCCGGGTACGTTTGCCGCAAGGGCACATCACTGGTTCGTGTTCACCAGGTACTTTCATTTGTGAAAAAAAGCCTCAAAAACGTCTTCTGCACATTTTAAACTGAACGTAATGAGATGTGTGCAACACTGTTTCACATTTTAGGCTTATTTCACCATAAGTTTTGTGCTTTACCTAAACACTTACAATCATGTCAGTGGGTAATATTAGATTGAGAGGCAATGCTGTTAACCATATTCCTAGTAGCACAAATAATTCTTTCAGGCATTTGCCTCCCCCTTCATTGAGTGTATTCAAGACGCAGAGTAAAGACTTAACATCTCCAACCACTCCTGATATACAGACTGAATATCTCCAAAAAAAGGCATAATCAACACTATTTCTGGAGAGAATAACAAATCATTGGTAGTAACCATGACCAAAGGAGGTTAAACATGGAAAAAATTAATTTTTACTTCCTACCACCAACTCCTCCAAGAGTGACCATTCTTTTTCTTGAAATCAAACCCAAATATTGCAATGGCAGAGAAAATTTCTCTCTACCCCAAAAAAGTCAGAAAACTAAACTCAATTTGTAAGGATAAATCCTGCTTTAAGCAACACTGACACAATCCCATCAACAGTTGGTTTCTCGACTCCTTGGTAATGATACACAAACAGGAAAGCACAGCTTTCAGATGTGCAGTTGTGTCTGTAAGAAAGGAAACGAAAAGGAATCACACACATACACACACACACAGAGCTCTGCTTTTAATCACATGAGCACACGCTGCCAGGGGGATTTCATCTGGATTCAAATTCTTGCTGTACAGGATAACAAGACGAGTCCCTGAAGATGGAAATAAAGCCAAAGGAAAAAGAATAAATGGAGGTCTAAGGACCTGCCTCCTTGACATAGTGATAACACATGACCTGATATACACTGTTGACTATCATGTTTAGGTTTGATCCATATAGACTTTCCATGTTTGTAGGGATGTTTAATGGAATGACAGGTCAGGAGCTCCATCGGACTTATGACAGACAGGTACAGTACTGGAGATACTAACGGCAGCTTTTACTTTCATGAGTTTATCATAGACTATCGACCTGCTTCATAGAGATACAGAGAAATACCAGATCTTACTCTTCTAGACATATCACTCGGCGCTCATTTGACTGAAGCCTTCTGCACATCTTACACTACCACTACACACCACAGCAGAAGGTAATACAGAACATTTGTACAAGCCCCACTCCACACTCCTCGACATGGCTTAAAGGGTATGAGCACGCTGACAAAAATTATACAAGTATTCATTTTTTTTTTTTACAGTCTGAGCATGAATCCAAAGACCTCATTTCACTACTTCTTTATGCTCTCCCTAACTTGAGTCTGGACTTCAGAAAAACAAGGATAACTTGAATAAGGGAACTGATGGGGCTGCATCTAGCTGGTGGCCAGTCACTAGTGGTGTCCCCCAGGGGTCAGTGTTGGGTCCTGTCCTGTTTAACATCTTTATTGATGATTTAGATGAGGGGATTGAGACCATCATCAGTAAATTTGCTGATGACACCAAGTTGGGAGGGAGTGTTGACCTGCTGGAAGGCAGGATGGCTCTGCAGAGGGATCTGGATAGACTGGAAAAATTGGCTGATTCCAATGGGATGAATTTCAACAAGGCCAAGTGCCGGGTCCTGCACTTTGGCCACAACAACCCCCTGCAGTGCTACAGGCTGGGCACAGAGTGGCTGGAGAGCAGTCAGGCAGAAAGGGACCTGGGGGTACTAACTGACAGGAAGCTCAACATGAGCCAACAGTGTGCCCACGTGGCCAAGAAGGCCAATGGTATTCTGTCCTGTATCGAAAATAGCGTGGTCAGCAGGACAAGGGAAGCGATCCTTCCCCTGTACTCTGCATTGGTGAGGCCACACCTGGAGTACTGTGTTCAGTTCTGGGCCACTCAGTTCAGGAAAGAGATTGAAGTGCTGGAGCGGGTCCAGAGAAGAGCAACAAGACTGGTGAAGGGACTTGAGCACAAGACCTATAGGGAAAGGCTGAGGGAGCTGGGGTTGTTTAGTCTGGAGAAGAGGAGGCTTAGAGGTGACCTCATCACTCTCTATAACTACCTGAAGGGAAGTTATAGCCAGGTGGGGATTGGTCTCTTCTCCCAGGCAGCTAGCAATAGGACAAGGGGGCATGGGCTTAACCTCTGCCAGGGGAAATTTAGGCTGGATATTAGAAAGAAATTATTTACAGAGAGGGTGGTCAGGCATTGGAATGGCCTGCCCAGGGAGGTGGTGGACTCGCCGTCTCTGAAGGTTTTTGAACTGAGATTGGATGTGGCACTTAGCGTCATGATCTAGTAAATGCACTGGAGTTGAACCAAGGGTTGGACTTGATGATCTCTGAGGTCTTTTCCAACCCAGTCGATTCTGTGATTCTGTGATGGGCGAGCTCAGTAAAAAGAGAGGGAATATGTGAAAGATTGTCAGTGAATGAATCTCATTCACTTAATCCCAAATACAATTATGCATCAGTCAGGGTGGAACTGTCTCCGGGCACTTCTCAAGTCTTCTGTATTGGTATTCTTCTACTGGAAAAGAAACCATCTTTAGCCAAAAACCCAAAACAGACATGGTTCTCCATGCCATCACTTAATTGGTATCCAGTTGACAGAGGAAAGAATTACCTTTTGTTTGTCATTACTTACCCCCCTCCCCCCATCTTCCCATTTAGTGAATTATTACTGCATGGTGCTCTGCAGGATAGGAATGCAGCAACACCTCAGCATTTTGTGAAATCTACTGAGTACCCTCAATTCCTACAGCAGCAACATGCAGAGAAATACGCTGATCCTGAAGGGACAAGAAACTCAGTTCAACCAATCTCATTTGTACTAGCAGTTACGTAGTAAAACATACATTTGATTTATTGGATAAGATTGGTCTTGGTGCAATGGAAAAGCTAAAACAACTAGTCAAAAGAAAATGTAAAGCAAATATTTCAACAGCTTTTTGTTAAGCTACTCTGCTGGAGAAGAAGTTGTGTGGCCACAGAAATTTGCAATTTTATTGCCTAAATTCCAGAACTGGGGGTAGAGGATACTTCAAGTGCTTCTTTTAAACTTAATTATTCTTGCTATAAACACTAAGTCTTCTAGCATGTATCTCGTAGTAAAAGCAAAAGGAGCAGCACATAAACCTGCTCTGAGCATTTTACATTTTTTTTTAGACTATTTGAAGTGCAAATAAAACTATTACTCAATTCAGTGTAACTTGTTTTTACAATTAGGAGTTTTTTTATTTTTTTCAATTATATCACATTTCAAGAGTGCCAGTCAAGACTAATAATGCAGAAAAATAAACAAACTGTGAGACATTTCAATATCACCAACACAAAACTTTTCAATTTTCAATGAGAAAAATTTCAACTCATCTCAGAAATCCAAATTTCAAAATGTATTTGCTATACAAACAGATAAAGGAAGATATATTGTAATTATAACAGAGCTCATGTAAATTATCTTCAAAATAAGGACCTTGCAAGGTAAAAAAAACCCAGCTTATTTGAACTTCAGTATAAATACCAGAATTAAAGAGTGTTAAGTTTATTTTCCCCACACAAAGAAGCCACAAAAACAATGGTAATACGGAACATGTTACATCGGA
Organism: Patagioenas fasciata; assembly: GCF_037038585.1. Classification (NCBI taxonomy): domain Eukaryota; kingdom Metazoa; phylum Chordata; class Aves; order Columbiformes; family Columbidae; genus Patagioenas; species Patagioenas fasciata. The sequence continues at coordinate 99,067,924 of NC_092521.1, read as the reverse complement.
TTTTGTGCCACCTATATTTTCTGGCCGGCACAATCTTAATACTCAACTCTCTGTTATTATTTGTTTGGGTTTTTTTAAAAGTAGCTTTACTACAGTGATTTTCCTGTTATGTCACATACTGATGGATCACAGCTAAAATTCCCTGTTCCTCCCTATTTTTCAAATCTTATGAATTCACACAAGTCAATGAGATTATTGTAAAAACATGCCTTTGGTGCTTTGATAGATAATACAAAATATAATTTTTTAAAGCTCACCCATCTTACTCAGGGAAAACTATTTTTCCATTAAAATTACCTCTAGGTCAAATCTAAGAACAAATTCAAGTACAAGATGTTTCCCAATTCTGATTCTTCTTTTTATACATCCCTTAAACACATTTCCCTGTTTGGTCTCCAAAAAAAATTCCACCTTAACCTAAAAGGGCACAAGAGACAATCCAGTCAGAGCCTTTGACGTGTTGATTACAGTTTTAGTCACATTTAAGAAGTCATACCAATACAAGCAAAAGAGGTTGTTATTATTATTAAGCAACTAAAAGTTATCTGTTTCTGTTGATGAGCAGTAAAGACATGGGCACTTTGCTTTAAGCACTTATGTTGTATAAGACTTGAAAATAGGCCATCAAAACCTCCAGAATTATGAGTATGTAAAAGTACAGACATTTCTCAAACTAACATTCATCAAGATAGTATTTTTTCAAATAAATGGCTCCTCTTGTCTTGTTTTTCTAGTTTCGGGCTTTTTATGTGAAAAGGGACTACAGGCAACACAATATCAATTATAAGTATGACATATGAGGTTGTTTCTCAGTAGTTACTGTAATCTGAGAAATGAATAAAATGTTTTTCAGGATTCTGTCCAGATTTCCCTTAGGAAATACATATGTGGGCGTTAAGAGAAGGGACGCAAATTAATGCTCTTCTCAACAAGGAGGAATTTATCTCCAACCTCAGAAAGCACATTGATGTCAGAATTACGGCTATATGAAATTGCAAACAACTTCAAAATGATCTCTCCTCGTTCAAGCAGACTAGAACATGTAGCTTGTTCTGTGATCCAAAACCACTTCTGCAAGCGAGTATCTGCCCACAAAAGGCAGGCAGGAAGTTGTCTTACAATGTTGTGTGCTAACCTGTAATCGGGTTCCAGTATTTTAAAGCTGAATCATTTTCTGGATCAATCTATCTTCAAAATAATCAGGAATGCAGCATTGAAAGGAATCATCTGAAACCACGGGAAACTACATATCATAGTTCTACGAGAAGAAATCAAGCTTGTTTCCCCCACACCACCTTTTCCCCACAGAGTTTAACTTGAAAACAGGGGATGGCATTAAATTCTGGTGATCTTCCTCGGGTTCACAAAGTCACAGAACTGTGCAGTGTGGGAAGCCACCTAGTGACGAAGGAGCACAAATATGCCTGAAGCTGCCCAAAGTTTTAGTAAGATGACGCAGCTGGAGCATGTGATTGCTGCTGTTTTTCTCACCGACTCGCAAGTTTTGTGGTGCACTGGAGTTCAGAGAATTGCACAGTGATTTCTGGCAACTTTCATGAGTCTTCCTGAATCTTGCAAATGAACTGTGAAATTGCAAGTTTTCTGAAGACGAGATGTACAAGAACAAAAGAAAATGTACCAAAATGTATAAGGAGGAGATGTGATAGAAAATTTAAACTCATGATGGCACGATATGCAGAAATAGCTTTAATTTGTGAGACTGGGAGACAATAACCTAAGGGAAGCAAATGTGCAAAAATGGAAACAACCAAAACAAACTATTCTCTTCTAACTTAATGAAGAAGTCATTCAGCAGACTCAAAAGAGGAAGCTTTCATGAATCAGAAAAAAAGAGCTGTAGAACTTATGTGTACTTAAACAGCATTTCTCATGTCTCAAAAACTGAGAGCTCAAGTAATAGCACAAACACAAAACATTGCACAGCAAGAATTAAATGCTTGGTGGGTACAATGTTTCGCAATGATTTTTGTCTACAGCAAAGAACTTTACCAACCTGCACCTCCTGACTCCACTGAAAAAACTCACTGCATGTGAACAGCATATGATTGAACTACGTAAAGAGCCAAGTGGATGATGCAGATTAGACACCAATTTACTTGGACATGTCGGCAAACTGCACCACCAAAGAAACAGGCACAAAATCCACCGTCATAAGAACAGGGGAATGAAAAATATGTGTTGCAGTACAATTGGCAGTATTAGCAGATAGTATGGAATTGTCATTGTATGTTATTTTGAGCAGCAGAATAATGCCAAAAAAAGAACTATTTACTGGAATAATTCTTAGGTGTCATATGTCAGCAAACTTAATGAAGGACTGGCTGAATATTTCTTGGAATAAGTCACAACATATGCTGTTCATTAGAAACATGCTTGTCCTAGATTCATTCAAGCGGCATTTAACAACAGGAGTGAAAAATACAATCAGAGAAATGAATACTAGTCTTCAAGTCATACCACAAACGATGTCACAACTGCAGGTATCTGATGTGCTAGTGAAAAAGTCCTTTAAAGACCCTTTGAACTTTTCAAATATTTTTTCTCTCTCAATGACTCTTGGCAGAGGATCATCCTCTAATCCCTATAGGGAAAGTAAAGAAGCCCAGTTCAGGATTATTTTGTCATCAAATTAAGACTGCATGACATCAGAGAAATTCAATGTTTTAGCTAAAGGGTTTCACAAGTTCTGTACTTTAAATCCCACGGATAGAGCTGAAGTTCAAAGAAGTGAGTTCAAGCAGTGAAGACTCTAAAAATGAGAAAGCAGCAGAAAGGCTAAGAGTGGCAGAAATCATGAAAATGTGTGCAAATTTGAAAGAGAACAGTCATAAAGCATAAGACAAAAAATAACCTTCTTTCAGACAAATACTTAGTGAAAAGTTTATACCCTAGTTATATACTGAATACACGTAGGTAATAAACTTTTTGTGTATAAATATGTTTCTTTTTGTGAGGGATCATCTGGAATTCAAGGTTATCTTCCTTTCAGGTTAGCACAGTAGCAAACATTTACTCTAGAAGAACCTGCAGAACATCTATATGCAAAAAGCTCTATCTTGTATAAAACAGATCAGCACAAATGGCAGAACTGCCACATGTAACAATAAGAGAAGTTGAAGACGTCAACAGCTTCCACCTTCTCGGGAGCAGAAGGGAATTCATTATACTGAACTCCAGAGAGTCCAACAAAGTTGACCAGGCCTAATATAACTGAGGAAAGAAAAGAACCATAGTGGCCTCAACCAATATAACCGAAGGGGTAACTCCTCCTGCCCTCAGCTGCTGAATTCAATGGCCAATTCCCATTGATGGAGACCAGAGGTTGGTTTTTTTACCACTGAAGGAAGTGCAGGTCTATCCTGCAAAATCAGCTGTAGCAAGCCTTGATGTTCGGGGGAAGACAGAAATCAAGTTATTCAGGAGGGAGGAAACCGATACTTCCTGGCCCCAACACAACTATTTTTTTTGTCTGCTTTCTTAAAATTATGTTTCTACATAAGCTGCTCAAGGAAACTACTAAGATGCAATACTTCTCACTTACTCTGCACGAGGAAGCATAGAGGAAGGGGCATATTCTCAGCAAATGGGGACAGAGAACAAGACAGAGACACAGACAACAGAAATGACTACAAGCACAACAGTTGGGAGATGAGAATGTGAGACATAATGATATATCATCTCTTTATGATAAACAATTTTTTCCATGCTCTCAGTGGAATTGTTCCCATGTAACACCTAGAGATTTTGTAGCAGACCATTATAAATAATGTTATATTCCATTCTTCAAATGTGAATTTTTATAATTGCAAGAAATTAGTAATAACTGAAAAAAACCAATCTTTCAGAGTGTCATCAACATGCTATTTAAATATCTAATTAGAAAAGAATGACCTTGGATGTGAGTTACAGTAAGTTCCAGTGGAAAGAGACCTTAGGCAAAAAAGTAGACTGTTAAAATTCTCTGCTGTAAACAACTGTTTTTTCCTTTTCCCTCTGTCACAGCAGTGTGGTTTCTGCAAGCTTTGGAATACTAGTTTTTCAGACTTCATGGTTAAACTGCCTTTCATATAGACAGACACAACTGTGCCATCTATCATTTTCCCTATGTAAATTATTTTGTGAAGTGTGCCAAAGCAGATTGATATCTGGTACATGTATGGTTGAAATACATGCTTAGTATATAGTACACTTAGAACTGAAATACATGTATGTACAAATATTGATTAAAAATATAAACAGAAGAGCCTAATGCAGAGATTTCCTTGTATATCATCTTCCCAGACTTTCTACTTTCTCTGAGGGTAGCTGACATGATGCTCTGGTATGTCATAGATGCTCGAGCTAAGTGTTTATGAAAAGTATCCATTTAAATATTATAAACTATTGTAGGGCCAAAATAATTGTATCATTCCATGTTCCCTGGGGAGATCACTCTAAGCCAGGGGTGCCAAACTCATTTTCACCGGGGTGCAAATGAGCCCTGTGGTTGCCTTCAAGGGACTGAATGTAATTTTAGGACTGTATAAATGTAGCAGTCATTACATTTTTACAGTCTGAAAATTACATTTGACCCTTCAAAGGCAGCTGCAGGGCTCATTTGTCCCCCCAGTGAAAATGAGTTTGACACCCCTGCTCTAAGCATTTAGCTTGAATTCAAGTAAAAATAAATATATGATAATATAATCTGTAATAATATAAGTATATTATTATAATCAGAAGAAATACTATTTTGCCTCTCCAAGCATAATATTGAATGCAAATCAAAACATATATTCATCTTGTGTTCTAAAATAAAAATCTTGTTTAAATTGCAGTATCACATAAGTATTAAAAAATTAAAAAGTTAAACATTAAAATACAGAAAATCTGTGTTATTCATGAACAAACTAAATCAAGTAAACTCGAAATCATGGAATTAATTCTTGTAAGTATTCAGTCAATGATTTTTACAAAATATGAACAGATTTGTACTTCAGATTCACTATGCATTCAAGATAGGGACAGCAATATTTTAGGAGAAGATGGAGATGTTGAAAACATTCTGGCGTAGTTGGATATAAGTATATAAGCAGTTGCCAAAAAAAAAAAAAAAAGCCTATCACTGTCAAACAGTAGGTAATCCAATTTTTCACATACTGGAAAGATTTCCATTTTCCATCTCTCTCTACATTTTTATTTTTATAACATTGTACTAGGGAAGAGATTTGAGTTCACATAGTTAACACAGAAAGCCAAAGAAATAGTGCTTGTTCTGCTGAAGTGATGAAGTTATTACTGAAATATACTACTCATTTCAGCACAGGAGGGCAACGGCTTCATACGCTCTCAGACTTTAACCACAACATCCTTTCCTAAGCAAAGATATTTTGATACAGTTTCAAGATGGTGCCTCCAGAAACTCATCCCAGTTATAAAGGAGCCACATTATGTGAATGCACAAAGTATTTTCAAAGGTGGACTCACAGGTGTAGATGATGTTTGTTGAATATCACAGAAAAAGGTGGAAATCTTGGTCAGTTAGGTCAATTAGCTAAAAATCTGGACAGGCAACACAGGCCGCTGCAGTAGCTCAGGGATTTAACAGTCACAATTAAGGCCTCTTTTTATGCCTTACCAAATAGTAATTTGCTACTGTAATTAGAAAAATTCTAGTGCATCCTAGTTGATCTCTGTGCTACCTTGCTAAATACCCATTTAAAATCAGCCTTCAGACAGGCTAGACCATGGTAAGTGTGCAGTTAAGCAGCACAGCGTGCTGCTTTAAAATCCACGTCTACCTCGTTTATCAGCATGCTCTCCTGGGAGCTTCACAGTCATAGTAATAGTGTGGATCTGCGATCACTCTCTGGTACACGGGTCTCATATGAAAGTGGAAAGTAGTATTGTAACGAGGAAGAGAACAGACCTGGCTTGTGGAAGAGAGATGCTCTGAAATGGTATGGCAGGGGCAGAAAATCGTGGGATCAGCACTACAAGCCCAAATCACTGTAGCACAGCCACTCAGCATCTGGGTGATACAGGTAGACAAGAGCCAACCAGGTAGAATAACCCACATGGAAATAACATGAAGCAAAAAACAAAAAAAAAAGGATAATAATTTAAGCAAGGCCAGGCACTTACCCTAGCTTCCAATGCTGCAAAAAGTTATGTACCCTGAGCCCTAATCCTCAAAATAAAACAAACAAACAAAAAAACCAAATCAAACCAAATGAATCCTACCCACCCCCAGAAAAAAAACAACCACCAAAAAACCCCAATGAAACAATCAAAATTAAAAAAAAAAAAAAAAAAAAAAAGGAAGACAGACCCTAAATTGCATCATATCAGTCTCTCAACTTCATGTTCAACAGGGTTCAGTTCTGTCATGTGCCGCCGGGACCCTGAGCCTACCTCTGAGCCTGGTCAACACCAGCCTTCCTGCTGCACTGTCAGATCAGTAACCAGATGCGTGTTTCACTGATAAGAACTGCAGCATCCTCAAGCGCTCTCAAGGATCTCAGTATCTCTCCCTGGAGCAAAGGAATATACACTATTCTAAAGGGACTCTACACATCTGCCAGTGTACTGGGATCAAACAATTCCAAACCAATAACTATCCCTCCAGCAGAAGAGGCAAATAAAGTTACGTGCTTCTCTTCTTGATCTTTTTGTTCATAAACACCTCATTTCTCAGATGATGCCACTGCCTCCCAACCTACTGCCAGGCGGGGGAAGCCCCTGATATTTCTTGTTATGAGACACCTCAATCTACCTCAGCAAAGAGACGGAATATGATCTGCTTTTATTACTGAAAACCACCTGAAATATGTGCTGATTCAATGAAGATTACCTATAGTAAAATTAATCCATGCATACCAAAGACTCTCCAGACCTCTTGCCAGCATTATTTTGCATTTTTTTGTAACCTCATACCTCACAGGTACTTAGACATTCACCACCAAAAGGAAGCAAGGATAAAACCATCTAGTGCTGATAAGTTTTAGAATGTGACAAAAGTTAACTAAATCAAATATTTCAGACATCCAGATTTAAAAAAAAATAAAAAAAATAAAAAAAAAACCCACAACAAAACAAAACAAAAAAAACCACCAACAACCAAAAAAAAAAAAAACCAACCACAATACAGAAAAAAACCCACCAACTTATAGAGTTGAATGTATTTAAGTTTCTGTCCTCTTTTTATTTGGCACAATTTAAAAACAAAACCAGCATTACTTACACTTTCATGGACATATAACTCCAGGGTATTTTATATACTCAATCCTAAACAAATGCTGAAATGCAATATACAGAAAGACTACTATGAGACTGCATATAAAATTAAAATGCAACTCTTGAAGAAAATCCAATCCTCGTGCTCCTGAATTAATTATAAAACTATTATTAAAAATCTGCTCAAAACATAAAATTATGAAAGAATAATATTTTAGCCTTTCACAATTCATAACCAGGGAAACATTCCTGCCTGGTAACATCTGGATTGACAATGTAACTCTATAGCTTATTTTTTTATGATGAATTTTTGGTTACTTGATTCATAAAACAAACCAAGTACTATATACGGAACTACCTTTTTAAAAATTATTTTGCTAGATTCAGATCCATCAGCAGCTTAGAAACATTCTTAAAATATACCACTACAGAACTTCAGAATATAGCCTGAAAACCCCTGAAAAATGAGCAAAAAGCAGCAAGGACTTCTAAATAAAGTCCTAAGCACTACTACTTATGTTAACTCTCAAAAGAAAGCTATCAGTGACTGTTCCATTAGAAGAAAGTTCGCATTTCTTCTGCACTGAGAGCACTAAGTTTGAAGTGTTATGCCTTAATTAGTATTTAAGAGTCAAAAGTAGATCTGATTTTTTTTTTTTTTATATATAAAGTACCATACTGATCTTCTGCAAGATGCTCCAGTACTACAGAAATAATCTATCAGGCTTGGCTGGATGTGTAATTTTAATTTGCTTTTCATTTTAATATAGCTTTTAAAAGCCCTTCTCCCAAAAGAAAACATACACAGATGTGTAGACTGAGAAACTGCCAGCACTTCCACTGAATTACACAGTCCTCTTGGTACAGCTCCCTCAGAACTCTCATAACCTCAGGTGCTCAGTTTGCTGGGCTGAATCTCAAACATCTGCATGTCTTCTGAGTAGCTTAAAAGTGGGATCTAGAAAAGTAACAAGAGAATGAGACTATATGGGATTTCTACAGTGTCTTCAGAGGAGGGAGAACAACAGGAAAACTTGGACAGAGATTTTCCCCTTTAGGTATGTTCATACTGCAAATCTAACATGATTTGCACGAGATTTCAGCTCTCAAGACAGTCTAATGCATGCATGCATGCACACTGCTATGTTCCTTTTGGATTTGAATCCCCTGTATAACACATGTTTAGATTTCTCCTCTAGACAGCCACAGCAGCACTACAATAACTTGTGTGCTCCAGAAGGAAAAAGAGAGGCAGAATCTTCAGAAAGAGTACTGAAAGCACGTCAGTAAACCTATGTGCGAACCCACCCAACAATGAGTTCTAGTGTGGGCTGATATTGAGCTAGTACTGGGCTTCTCTCATGCTTCCCAAGGCATCCAGGCAGAACACAAACAAAACAGTCTTCAAAATGTATGTGAGTGGTGGCAACTTGGATATAAGGGAGCTCTAGCCATGGCACAACCACAGACATGTCAGTAACACTCAAAACTACAAAGCAGAGAGTGCAGGATACAGAATTATGTAATTAAAAGGTGGAAGACCACGTCTTGATCCCATTAAAGAGAGTTAGGTGGCTACATAGATTATGAGACTGGCACTACCGAAGATTAGACCACCAGGGGAAAAGGTTTTTCCCTAGACCAAAATGAACCTGTAACGCAGAATGGATCTGAGAACATTTCTCTTACTTCAAACTAACAGACGGAATAATCACATCAGGAGATTAGTGAACAACTTTATGCCTTTTTTCCAAACAGCATTTAATATGTTGTTCTACTACTACTACCTCACTTGTTCTGCTAAGATGACTTGTACAATACATGCCTAGGACATAAATAAAACTGAGAGATTTAACCAAATGCCCTTAATTCAAAGCAGAAAAATATTTCGGAGGACAGGGACAGATCTCTGTTTCTAGGTTCAGATCTACTAATATCATTGCAGAACTTACTACAATAGATACTGAGATAAGGATCCAAGTTCTGCTGGAATCGCTGCTTTTCTATAGAAAAAAATAATTAATAATTGATTTGAAAAATGTCTTCTAAGTGATAACAGAGAAAGAAAACAACATAGGCAGAAATGGTCACTTATTCCTTGGGGAAAATTAGAGGTCAAACTATGGCTTGTGTGGGATACTGGGATGGTAAGGATTCCTTATGTATTTGGCACTTGGAAAAAGTAAGATTCACTAACATATCTTTGTGTGTCAGAGATATCTGCAAAGTCTCTTGTGCCCCTGCTCTGGTACTCATCATGGCCCCTCTGAAGATACTTGGAACCTGCGAAACATGTTGCTCCTGGGATGGAAGGCTTTCTCTAGAGTCACAGTCTGTTGACAGAAAACACTAACCGCCACGGTAAATTAAACAGATAAAGATAGCTTCAATTTCTAAATGAGAAAACAGCAAACCTAATGGCAACCAATATTAACAGTACAAAGAAATTGTCCATTACTTCTGAAAAAAAGCCAAACATTGAACAAGATCCAGCTCCCTCTAAGGGCACAGCAACACCTTTTTGGGCACAAACTTGCCACCATGTGAAAGCTCTGAGCTGGCTCACAACAGCCAGAAGCAGCACTTGTCTTCACAGATATATTCCATACCAAACGGGGTTTTGTTGTGTTTCAAATTATTACTGCATGCTGTAGTGGAGACGCACTATGTTTGTCCCTGGGTAGAACAGACTCGATTCATGCCAAGGAACAGCTGAGGAGGCTCATGTACAGCAGCAGTCTGGGGATAACAAATGCAGAGGGATGTGTGCATACATAGGCATGCACTTGTGCATGGGCAAGTAGGGAAAAAGTTCATGGCTATACAAGAACCGAACCCTTCAGAACAGGAAGATTTTTCTTCTTCATGTCTGAGAGAAGAGGGAATCAATCACAAGAAGCCCCAAGTCAAAATTACTGAAGACAATGTGACGCTGTCTTGTGTTAAGAAACAAATCTTATTCTACAGTGTTGCATTTCAATCGCACCTACATTCTCAGACATGGTTGTATGAGAATGAGAGATATCTTAACAACCAGCATGTTTGAAGACTCCTGAAAATAAACTGTCATATTAAGAGTTCCAGCTGGCAGGTGTTCACATACATGAAGGTATTTGTGCTACTGGAGAGGGAAAGGGGTTAGCGTGAGCCGCCAAAGACTCCAGCACTTTGGGGATGAGGAATATACACGCTCCAACAAGCCTTTTTTCTTCCCCCACAGAATCATAGAAGAGGCCAAGAGTTCATTAAGATCCCATATGTAAATGGTAATATCCACCACTTGTCACAGCCCTGTGGGCACCAGCAGACCCTAAGTGATCTGGATCAGCCTCAGCTGCTGTCTCCACCAGCCCTCTCTGGGCCATAAGCCCCAGGTAAGCTCAAGGCTGTGTGCTCAGTCCTGGCTTGAGCTTAAATATCATGCCTGCCTCACACCCTGTGCTCACCTCCAGTGGCACTGTACGTGGCCTTCTCCCCAGGCCTGTCTTCCAGTTCATTTCCTTTTGATCCCGAATTGAGCCCCTGGATACACCCAGGCCCTGGTTGACCATTTGCCATGTCTAGGACTGCTGATGGGTTCCTCCTACCAGCTCCCAGTTTTGCCCACAGTGCTTAGGCCCTGTGGCACTGGTTGTCCTGCCAGTGTGGGCCCAGTCTCTGCTGGTGGCACCCTCGGGTCCCCTCTTGTCCTCCCTCACAGAGCAGCCCTGTTCATGCTGCTCCCAGACGCTATCACTCAACAGCATCAGAAAAACGTATTTCCAAAGAGGAAATCATTATTTTTAGCGAAATATTGCATACTATTTTGAGACCTTCCAGTCTGATCCAAACGCATCTGTCAATAAAGAGCACTGTAGTAAAAAATAATCTTCAGAGTCCTCTCCAGTCTTTACAAAAAAAGCCACACCAGCTCAGATCAAACGTGATGTTAGTATAAAATCTGCCATTAGCCAGACTACTAAGGCAAAGTTGATAAAATGAACACAGTCAAGTCACAGTAACACGTACTGTACCTTGTTCTTCAATGATTATATTTTTAAATTTTCAGAAAGTGTTGAGCACTGCTGCCTTTGTAAAGCTACGTTTTAATTTTCAAAGCTAGAGCAGTAATTAAAAAAGGTGGAGAGTTTGGGGAGGGGGAAGGGGAAGAGAAGGACAGGAAAACACAGTAACATGTATTTCAAGAGAGACAGGATTCCTCGAGCATGAGATCTGACATAGATCAGGACCCTAGTTAATTTAGATCTTATACAACTGACTTTTTTGTTTGAGGTTTTAAGAATACTCTTGTCTTATCAAGTCATATTTGACTTTATTCTCCATGAAATAGATACATTTTTGTGGTGTCTAGTATTTTTTAGATTATCCTATGGTATAAAATACATATTTATACAGTCCTAAAATTACATTCGGCCCTTTGATGGCAACCACAAGGCTGACGTGGCTCCCAGCGAAAATGAGTTTGACACCCCTTCTCTAGGGAGATGTTAATTGTCTGCAATTTGATCAACTTGAGAGGATTTTTTTTTTTTTTTAATCTAGTAAAAAACTACATATGTTCAAAATATAAAAAAAAAATAATTCAAAGGGTTGTTAATCTCATCAGCCACCTCATGCCAAGTGTATATACCCTATAGTACCCTCCTTGTATTAACCTCCATAACCTGGCGTTAGAAATAGCAATACATTTTACCATCTTAAATGCTCTACTACAAATCAAAAGACACGTAAACAAGACCATGGCTCGATTAGTTTACAACCTTGACAACATTTACAACTAGAAATGTATTATAATATTAGATTGTGATATTAATGGAGAAGAAAAATTTTTACCATCTGAAATGTAGACACAACAAAATGTAAAAGAATGCTTTGTTTATTTTAAGTCACGAAAAGGATTTTGATCATGTGGGCACAAACAAGATATTGACAGGAAAGACAATAAGTGAAATAATTTAGATTGCTTCAAGTAACTGTATCAGAAGAGCTCATATCAAGACTTTAAAAACAACCAATGCATGAAACTGCAGTTTAAAAAGGCATTACAATTCAGCAATATGACAAAATGTCAGCCTTGAACTGGTAATTCTGACCTAAACAGTCCACTAGGTTTTATGGGAAATAATGAAGGCAAGATTAAAGTCTAGGATAAGAGAAAGAGGATAGTAGTAAAATTCTTTTATGAAATGTTTATGAAATTGCTAGACTAAACTCAAAACAAAGAGAGCTAAGATCCACCACATTTTTTTTTTCTCTAGGCAGTAAGTTCACACCTACCTGGGATGCCTAGAGCAATGCATTTTATATTTTACCATGTGGGAAATTACTACCTAAACTGGAGAAGATGGAAAAATCCGAAGAGGACTTGTGAGGGGGTATTTTGTTTTGTTTAGGAAATTGACTAAATGGCAGATGAACAAGTAGAGCTGAGAAGTATCCAGGAAAGGAAAATTAAAATAGACTTCCTCAAAGCAGAAACACAGAACAGAAAAATGCTTGCAGTCTTATGGAGAAACGGGCATCCAGACTTGCTTCGTAGGCAGAGGGCAGTTTATTCAAACAAAGAAAAGCACAAAATACAAGCATGGTAACTCTTCACAAACATATTAGAGGGGCAAGAATCAAATAACTATATCTAATTCAGCCATTATCACATCTGGGCTGGGAATCGGGTGTTTACGTATCTTAACAAGTTACTAACAGTGTTCTGGAGCTGCCTTCTTAGAAATCAAAATAGCACAGGAGAAAAAAACATAACAAAACAAAACCTCTAAATGGTTTTTTTCTGGTCCAATTTTCTTACGACATTTTCATTTCAGAAAGTTTTAGATGAAGATAAAAGAGGACTGCTTGACTGTATGCATCCCTGGACCAGCAGAAGTCTTGTACCCAAATAAACAGGGATTTATTTTCCAGAAAGAATGACATTGAATTTTTTTTACTATTTAAAATTGGTCATCCTGCTTCCTTCTGCATAACTTAGGAATAATATACCAGGCCTGCAAAAAGAGATTAATTGAATACCTCAGCAGTACTGAACATTTTATAACTTCAGAAGATTCTTACCCGGTATTGATGGAAATTATTTCTATCAGCGGATTCTTCCTAATCTTTGGCAAATCCAGTCGTGCTCCCCCCAAACGTTTTCCATTATCCTTTTTCTGACCCAGTAGTCTCACAGAATGACCTTCAAATGAAGCACAAAAAAAACAGTCAATACCAAGCACAAGACCCATCACATTTGTTTTGATTTGCTCTTCTTCACAAGTAGTGTTTATACTTCAAAGATTTAAAATGAGAATGAGATGTAATAATTTATTTTCCCCAGCTGGAGCATTTAAAAAGAGACACTGACAGGTAAAATAAATCATGTTAAGATGAACAAATAATTTCATCCAATTATCTTTTCACACTTGCATTTTCTGGTTTATTCAATTAAAATTATCTAAGCATTTTCATTTTCAGATTCTCAAGCAAATATCAACACAGCAATATTTAAATAAGTTGTATGGCAGAACTAAAATATTTTTCCTCAAAATTCCATTCAAGCCTAAATTAGTAGGTAGTAAACAACTAAATATTTTTTAGCTAATTAGACTGGAGAACCAACACATTTCAGTCAAAGGTACCTGACTGTGTAAGTCTGCAGGAAAGTGCTGTGAGGCACATCCTGGTATCATGTTCGTGGCTAAGCTGACTACCAAGACTTACGCATATTCCTCCCACTCCAAGGAGGCTGCAGGTCAGAAAACTGCCTCAAAACTCCTCTCCTGAAGCCAGGAATATTCAGAGAGTAAAATACAGATACAATCACCAACTGCCTACAACAGTACATCAGTCATACCACATCAACTCCTGCAATTAAAGAGCAAAAGTGACAGGGTTCACTAATATTCAGAAGCAAGATCTAGCAATTAAGAATAAAAGCAATTAGGTGTATATTATTGCAAGAGGTAGTGTAAAATGTGCCCAAGTTATAAACATAAGACTTATATCATCTATTTCACAAAGCCTAGAATAGGGAGGCGAGAGACATTAAGGGAAAGCTAATGATAGACACCTGAAAAGAGGTGGAAAGGAACCACTCTGGAGTGGAGGAAAGACAGAAAGCATGTAACTAATGAAGCTGGGAAAACTCTTTGATAGTACATGAAACAACAACTACAATCTGTCAAATATTTCAGAAAAGAAAAAAAAAAACAACTAACATAAAACAAGGAAGGGCCAGGGGGGCAGAGGTGGCAAAAGAAAAGCATGAAACTATAAAGTACTACCTGAGCTACAGCTCGCACTGCAAAGCAGATAACCAATTCAGATCATTACAAACCACGTTTAACCACATCTCCTAACTTACACTACCAGCAGCTATTTACAAAACTAATCCATCAGTTAAAGTCCTTCTCCACTACCTGTTTTGAAGAGTCATTAATTATGTTTTGAATAATGTAGTATTCATACTCTGGATTTATTTCTGTGATATGGCAACAACCACCCAGAAAGAAAAAACTACTTCTGGCATACCACCTTTCCCAGGTTTGCTAAGAAACATAAAAATTCTCACTTAAAAATGTGATCTAATGAAGAAGTGAGCAGGACTGGCCTAATATCATAAAGGTTAATACTAAAAGAAGGCATCATCCTGTCAACAGGAATTAAAAGGCATTATTTTTGCAGTTACACCTGACAAAAATTTCATTACATCCTGCTGTGAATTCAGTAATATGGTACTTGTGCTATTAACATTTGCTAAATCATTCGCTTCTACCTTTTTTATGACAATAACAGCAATATCTTTGTCTCACAATACAATGTTATTTTCCAATCTAATGTTTCACTAAGGAGTCATAAGCATGGTACCATTTTATGTACTTGTATAGCAAAAGTGATTGCATAACGGTAGGCATAAAAATTAAACTAGAAGCAGACAACATTCCTTTGCATATTTCCTAATACTTTGGTTTCTCTGCAATAAACCAGTGTATCAATTTTTAAAATACTCAATTTCATGACCACACTAAAAATGTATTTCGATTTATGGCTGAAAATATAGTGGAAAAATTCACAGCATTCTTAAAACAATCAGGCTTCAGAAAACAACAAGCTACCCAAAATTTAAAATTTAGAATTGGGGTCCAACCACAATTCTGAAATTTAAAAAACAAACCCAAACCAATAAATCACAACACCTCCCCCTCTCCCCGGTAATATCTCAGAATACAGAATCAGTGACGTTTGATCTCCTCTGATCTTGCACCCTCACAACAAACAGTCACCTGAATTACTGCTCTCTCACAATAACTTAGCTCCTGCTCTCCCTTTCTCATACTGAGAGCACTAATCAAAAAGGCAAACCTTTTAGTGGAACTTCTGGAAAGAGAGTATCCTTTAGACTACAAAACTTGTCACAAAGCTGAAATTTGTCAAAGGATTAAAAACTAGTAAGGATGGAGGGCAATGGCAATAATGACAGACCTGTGCAGGAGGCACAGCTTTATAATCCATATTTTCTCGGGAAAACAGGAAGATAAAAAAACCAACACCATAGTAGTCTAGAAAATCTTGTCAACCAAAGTACTACTTCTACCTTCTTATGCATCTTTGTCTTTCAGATGCCAGGCAGGTTACCTTACACATTAGAAAAAAATACTCAGGACACTTAAATGTAGAATATAACTCATATGGAATGTAAGACCCAGCCTCTCTTACCTTCACAGACTTTCTTAATTCAGAAAAAAAAAAAAACCAAACAAACAGTGCTGTGACCACCCGCCACTGTTTACTGGACATGAGCAGCCACCCCAAACTCACAGCTCAGCTGAGGGGATCTATGGCCTGGCAGCCACATATGGCAGCTTCTTTTCACATGGCCACAGTTTTTCCTATATTCCTACCAAATGACACTAAGGTTCAAGTTAATATAAGGCTTGCACAACCTGTGTGGCACTCAAGAAAGGGAGCATCCCTGTGCTCTTCACTCCAGACACCAAAGGAGGGGAGATTTAAAAAAATAAATAAATAAAAAATTAAAAAATCAGGAGATGAGTTTGAGCAGAAAGTTCAACAACTCAAGAAAGCAAGTAGTAAATGCATATTCAACTACAGCAATTTGTGCTGCAGGCACACTTAATTTTATATATATATATATATATTTTTAAGAAAATAACCTCTCAATTACAGTATTCGTGACCTTAAATCCTTTTTCCCCTACTCCATACAAGGACTATTTTGTTTCATTTTAAGCAATCACTAAAGCATCTGTTTACAGCATTGTTGCTATTAATAAAACATAACTTGATAAACACTGAATCATATTTTTCACATGTTGTCGATCTTTTTTTGCCCAAACTTATTTCAAGAAAACTTAAAAATAAATATTGTTGTTTTCAATAAGGAAAAGGCTAAGCAACATTTTTTAAACTGTCTAACCAGCATTATTAAGCCCACACCAATGTCAAGCATAACAGACATGGCAGTAATTTTAAATCTCATTTATGACCTCCTTTCAAAGTGGAGGATGGGGCAAAACATTAAAATCAAGTTTTACTTCTCAAGCATTTTATCTGATAAAGTTACCTCTCTCTGACTCTACAGGTTGGATAGCAACTTAACTGAGCAAAACAGGTGTCCCAAGCTTAAAAGAAGTCTGCTTTTTTCTTTTTTTTTTCTTCAAAGTTTGCTGCAACATTTTTTAAAACCGAGTTAATCACACTTCCAAAACCATGAGTGCTCTATCTCAGATACCAAACAAAAACCACTCCTTTTTTGATGGCTCACTGGCAGATGCGAGCTTTGAAACACAGCTTAATGACAAACAGATCTAGTCAGGGTGTACTTGACAGTCTAAACATTGTACTCCTATAAACCTCTTCTGCCATACAGATAACTTTTCTACTTTCACATAGTCTACCAGCAGATAAAATTCTATTTAAAAATACTCAAAGTGTTAATTAGCAGTTTAGGTCATGCTTCAGAGCAGTTTTTTACTAATTAATAATTAATGCAGATTACAGCGCGACAGTACTACTAACCAAGTTCAGTGAGGAAGCTTGCAGAGCAGAATCACTCACCAAAGTGTAAATGAATTCAAGCTAGAAACAATTTTAAAATGAAATCAGAGCTCTCTAGTTTTCAGAACTGACTGTTGAAAATTAAGCTCATCTTTACATACAGGTCAGTAGATGCAACTCACATTACTTGGCATTGTTCACAGAAAGTATGAGGACGGAATGAATTTATCAGGATATTAAATCATATTGCTAGTCTAAAAAAGGGCTTTTAAATGTGTCAGTTTGATAAACCATCGTGTACAATGAAAGTATTTTCAAGGCATTTCTTTTCATTTGTTAAAAAAGAATTCAAGTGACATAATATTAATGCTATGTATATACACCTTTAATCATGTTATATGTACTTCAGGACTGTGACAGAGAATGCCTGATCTTGAAATAAAAAATGTATGAACGGAACAGGTAACAGAATTTCTTTGCTGCAAGACTATAACAACATCAAATGTGCTGTGAACCTCAGGCTATCATCAGACCCCCAGAAATACGCTAACAAGATTGGAGCAAACAGATGTAAATTGCGCTGATATTTTGCTAGTTTGAAACAAGGATAAGTGAGGGCTTAGTCATAAGTTAACTTTAACAACTGCCTATCAGGGTTGCAAATATCTATCAGATATCACTAGGTCTACTGCATTTCCAAAAAATAGCCAGCTTCACTCCATTCATAGGCTGGCACCTCTCAGTACCTGCTGGCAAACAATATGTGCTGGAAGAGGGCACCCATTGGGGGTCCCTCCCCACCCTGGCAGAATGTGCTGCGAAAACACAACTCCCCATAGACAGAGCGGTATTCCTCAGCTGTTAGCTTCAAAGTTCAGCACAGAACTGTCAAGCAGCTCAAAAACTTGAGTTGAAAGAAAATCATTAAAGATGCAGGAAGCCCCAGCCTTGGCAGCAACAATTTCTATTGTTTTCAGCTTGTTCTGTTACCCATTCTTTCCCTTTTCCAGTTACATCATTATACTTAGAGGTTATTCACCTTTTCCTGAAAGACAGTTTTTTTCCCTCACAACAAGGCTACCAATGTACAGTCCTGTACTTCCCAGCTGTCTCTCACCAATCTGCCTGATCTTCTCCAGCATCTTCAGGGAAAAGGATTAAGCACTATTTCACGTACTCTTGCACACATTTACTTCCACCATTATTCGCTTCTTAATGAATACAGAGCTTCCCTTCCTGAAGGCTAACACCAGAAAAAATGGCACATGGGAGCAGTGTAGTAGCTAAGGAAGGCAGAGCCGTATGAAGGGAAAACAAAGCAGTAAGTTTCTCCAAAGAAAAACAAAAGGAAGAAGTGTGAAGAACCAAAAGCTGTGACAAAGACTGAAAGGAGCATCAAGTAAATACAAAAGGTGAAAAGAATTAGAAAACTTAAGCAAAAGTAACAAAATCAGTCAAGAACATGTTCAAGAAAAAGAAGATCAAGCCTAAGAAGATCAAATAAAAAAGTATGTGTAAAGGCGGAAGAGGCTAATCAGAAGCTGTTATAGAATTTTAATATTAGATTTATTTCCAGAGTTATGTTCTTCTGTGTAACTACTGGGTAAAAACAAGCTTCTAAACAAGCTATTTTGGATGTCAGAATCACAGAATAGTTTGTGTTGGAAGGGACCTTCAAAGGTCATCTAGTCCAACCCCCTGCCATGAGCAGGGACATCTGCAGCTGGATCAGGTTGCTCAGAGCCTGGCCTGCAATGTCTCCAGGGATGGGGCATCTACCACCTCTCTGGGCAACCTGTGCCAGTGTTTTACCCCTCTCATTGTAAAACATTTCTTCCTCATGTCTAGCCTGAAATTCCCCTCCTTTAGTTTAAATCCATTACCTCCTGTCCCCTCACAACAAAATCACATCTGAGATGTAAATATCCAACACAAATTGCGTAACACACTGTACAGCAAACCTGGACTGTTCCTCATATTTAAGCCCAAACTTGGAGATGCTTCAAACCCAGAGCTGGTGAGCTCGCAGTGGACAGCCCTGGTCTATCCTTGCTGGAAACAGCCCACGTGTGGCAAGGGCAGGCCCTGAGCTCCTCTCCCATCATCTCTCCCTGCCCTGCAGCACAAACAAATTGTCCCACAGCAGACATGACTGATTGTAAAGGAATCCCTGAGTTCCCCAGAGCAATCACGTGCTGTGAGACACACCGAAGTTCAGAAACAGCACGGAGACAAATTGGCTTAGGGCTTGGCTGTGTGAGTGCTCCCCCGGAACCAACCCCAGCTGGCCAGCAGCACCTCAGTTATGCAGTGAAGGCATCCCAAGTGTCATCTGTGGGATCTCCTGGCACAAGTAAATACAGAGAGGAAAGAAAAAACAAATCTAAGTGGAAGATACATGCCCTGCTCCTGGCCAACCAACTAATAAATTATTCTTCCTCTAGACTGGCAAAGGTGGGAATGTTGTGTAACAGTCTAACTCCTTCAATTGGTGCAAGCAGGAACTGGGTCCATGATAAGATAGGGAATAATTCAGACAAACTCTGTCAGAATTACTGATCTTTTCCTGTGTATCACAGCATGACAGGAATAGGCAGGCCCTGGGTCAGGCAGCGTGTCCCATCAGGTTGTTGACGGTGGTATGTTTGGCCCAGTCTCTGCAGTTCAGAGCTCTCTCATAAAAAGAATGTCTTCCACCCTATACCAACTCAAAAAAAAACTTCAGACAAAGGACAGGTATTACTATGCATACCGTATGTATTTCATTATCTTAAAATACATACCTCTACTAAGCCTTGCACTTGGAATTAGCATCCAACAACAATTCTGTGTTGGAAGGCTCCAGAATGCCAATGTCACATGGGTGAAGACAGGGGCTTTTTAAAATTCCTTTTATGTAATTTCAAAAACAAGATATGCAATATAGTGAGACAGTTCACAAACTTCAGAAAAAAGCTCTGCAGGTGGCCCAGATTGCTAAAATTCATACATCACTTTCTCTCCATTAAACATACAATACTTTATTCTTGGTATTTCTCCAATGTACCATTCAATCAAAGCAATATCTGTAAGCACTTAAACAGTAGAGTACAACAAGTAAAACAGAAAAGGAGATAATTACTAACAAGGAATTACTGTTCGTAAAAAAATTTCATAGAGTTCTATTAAGATGTATCTACAGTACTTTCCTCTCTCAGAACAAGAGCACTTGAAATGCCCTATTAAGGCACTATTATTTTTTTCCGAATTCAATAGCTTCACCCTACTTATTTTGAGACCATGTGATGTTATTGTCTTCCTGAAAAAGCGACTAAACATTAAATCTGCTGTGAACTGAAAATGCTGGCTACAAATTGGCAGCTCAGAAGGACGATACTAAGAATTGACTACAGGAAGAGTTCCCCTGACCCTTTGTCCTCACCTCTCCATGAAGAAATTTATTTGATCAGGATCAAAGATGTTGCTCAAAACCTTGGGAGATTTTGGATAGAAACTTTCAAGGGAAATAAATTTTGAATCAGATGAAACAGGCCATGTTCTGAGGGAGGGAAATGCTGAAGGGTGGATTGTCAGAGCCAGCTGCAGCAGTACAAGTAACTTGTCCAGTGTTTTGAGGTATGCAGGTCAAACAGAACAAATTTAGCCTTACAGTGAAACGCTGAGCTCAACCTATCACTGTACACCAAAGCGAGCTTTTACTTTGATCTCTACTCCTCTGCCATCTATTTGTACTCTTCCTACAGATAACTAAATTGAACTGATTTGAACAAGGTGCACTGCATTTACCAGCCATGAGGATTCTCTAACAGAGCTAAACCCAACTGAGGCTAAGCAATGTGAACGGGACAGAAAAATAGGGATGCTGCGAGATGGTCATTCATTGAAGGTGCGGAAAAGAGCACATACGGGTCTGGAAAACAAGTCGTCTCTTCCACGCACATCACAGGCTCATTTAACAATAAGCAATCACAATTTTGGTACTAAGATTTTCAGTCTGTTTCCCCCCCATTGCTTGTTTCCTTTTTCTGTAGCACTATTTATCTCCCATTCAGTTTCTGTGAACAACTTAGAAAACAAAGCTATAACAATGACAGTCATAACAGGGATAGTCAGTCCTAAGAGTTGTCTAAACCAAATCAATTAAATAACTACATGGAGAAAAATAATTAGAAGACCCATCTAAAACCCTGCATTGTCTCACACACCTAATAGTCACTGCATGTCCAAAGCATTTGACCAAGTACAGCAAAAGCTGCAATAAACTTTGGTGTAAGAACAGAAACCAGTTGATGGCAATGTAGATCTCTTGCCCCAGCAGATAAGATTTTTATGTTGAGCCACATGATTAATGATGTTTTACAAAAGCAATTAAAATCTATCTTTGCAGAAACAGTTTCTCTATAATTACTTTGTATTCCTCATTGTGCCCTACCGGTTTCTTTAAATTATAGTCTACAAAGCTAAACTCCCAGAATTGATACTGGCACAGATAACAGAACTACTATTTTGGACTCATTACTTCAGTATATCACACTATTCCAAAGCAGTCAGGAATAGGCAATCAAAATACAGTCCGGTGCTCTCGTTGAATTGTTCAACTGAATGAGAACGCCTTCATTTAAAAACTGTAAGGTGGAACACCGTCCTTCAGGGCCTTCATAAGCCAATGCTTGTTGTCACAGTAGTTCTCAAATCAAGAGAAAAAAAAGAATGGTACTGGTTTTGGTAATGATACTCTTTCCACATATAAAGCCATTTGCTTAGAAGACAACAAAAATCTGTAATTATTTTTGTTTAAACAGGAATATCTCCAAAACTTCTAATCCAAGGACACAAGAAAGGGGCCGGGAGTGCCATGTACCACATTACACTGTTCACCTCAGTGATTAATACGTACAAATAGGTGATGCCAAGTCTTCTAACCATGGTCATTTCACCAAGGTACTGATGAGCTGCAGTTCTGTATATTGCCTATTGAAAACCTGATTTCAATCTCTCTATTTTTTTTGGTCTGGCAAATATAGATAGTCTCTTACATAATCTTTTCCAGTATTATCTTTACTTTTCAATAATCTTGGTTTAAAAGGTGACTCTGCTACCTAGAAATACTGTCAATGGCAGCAGCAGTGTGACCAGGGTGTCTGTGGTGAGGGGCTGGCAGCAGGGGCTGCACGGCAGCCCCTGTGAGGAGAGGCCAGGGCTGCCCCACCCTGGGCACAGCCAGTTCCAACCTCCCGCCGGGGCACAGCTGAGACCCCAGACACTGGTGGGTACCTTGGGGAAAGCCCGAGTAAGGAAGGGCAAAATGCCGCGAGGAAAAAGTGTGAAGAACAGCCCCGTGAGCACCAAGTGGAAAGGAAGGAGGTGTTGCAGGCACGCTGGGAAGAAGAGGAGAAGCGGAAAGGTAGTTTTAGTTTTCTCTTTGTTTCTCACCATCCTATTCTATTTTTACTCGGCAATAAATTAGATTAAATTTCCCCAAGTCAAGTCTGTTTTGCCAGTGACAGTAACTGGTAAGTGATCTCCCTGTCCTTATCGTGACCCACGAGCTTTTCCATCTTATTTTCTCCCCTGTCCTGTTGAGGAGGGGGAGCAAGAGAGAGGCCGAGTGGGGGTCTGGCAGCCACCACACCGTGAAATAAATAAAACAAACCACCCAAAACTGTCCCCCCTTTCTATGTCCTTTCAAAGGATGTAGAAACAGAAACAGGGACTCTGTGAGGCCACTACCCTCCCTTCAACCCCCTCAAGCTGCACTTTGACATAAACAGTTTCCTGACTGGGAGCCAAATGATACTTTTCCTCAAAAAGAAACTCCTGACTCCTCCAATTTTTATTCTTCGTTTGGCTTGTCATCAGCTTCTTAAGTCATGTCTACTCTTCCCACAATCACAGAAATTAAAAAGAGAGTATTTTATCTACTATTACGAGCAGATTATAATGAAATCAAGCGGCACATACAAATACCATTTAATATGTTGGCATTCATACGCATACATATAAAAACACACACTGTCAGGTAGGCAATTCAGGGAAAATTCTACATTTTACCATTAAAAAAAAAAAAAATATATATATATATATGTAAAACATAGGTACCATTTATCTTCCCACTTTCATACAGAATGACACTGCAACTATCAGCAATCCATAATTACTAACCACATTAGGACAATCTATCACTTAGTAAATATTGGTTAATGTTTAAACTGGGAATGGATGGGCAACTTCACCAGACAGGTCAACGTGACTGAAACCAAGAAAGGTTATGTGAAGTATAAAAGGCTCAACCCTGAAGTAATTTCCTTCGGTTGTTTTTTACAATCAAGTCTAATGACCCATTGTAAAACTATGTTTTGTGAGAGCATTAGACAGGCACAATATGGACTAAACTCAATTCAACCTGTGTCCCTCATCTCCCTAAGGTCCAAGCTAAAAGCAGATTGTACACAAATGCTCTGGTTCCATGCCTCCCGCCCTCAGAAAGCTTCAGTAACATGGGATTTGAGAACTAGCATGTCTAGAAAGGGAGGAAATACCCAAATCTCTGAAGACATGAATTCAAGAAAACAAGAATTTCCACATTAAGCAGTTACAATTTCTCCTTTAAGTTAGAGAATAAATGTATTAACTTACCTACTGTAAACTGTTAATATCCAAGCTTGTACACCTACACTGTATGGGTTTTTTTTAAAGACAGCTTTTAAAGTAGTTCATAAAATGCTGACTTGAGCAGTCACCATAGAGACATTCTGTGGTTCCCATCAAAGATAAATCTTCATCTTATTGGAACATGCTATAAAGACTGATCAGCCCAAACATCGTTTAAATTCTGTACAGGAACTTTACTTAATGATGGAACATACATGAATTACAATCCTGTTTTCTTCTATCTCGCAGACACTGCAACTCCTTAGCAATACTTTCTTAACATACTAAGTCATCACAACATGATACTGGAAAACTGAGCACATGAGTGGAAACAGGTGCCCCAAAGATGTAAAAAATTGCCATAATCCACTCTTACAATTTGAGTAACGTGCAGATGAAGCAAGATTTTCTAAACTGTTAAAGAAGAGCCTTTGCATAATGAACCTGTTCTGTATATCAGGAAGACTGACAAACTGGCTACACAATGGTGGCTGACACTTTGAGAAACCTAGTTCTGAGATCTAATTACTTTGCCCAGCTCCTAGTAAGCAGCACAAAGGTTTCAGATTATAAATTACAATATCATAGTATAAGTACCTGAAGATGCCTCTAGTTAAAATACCTCTTCGGACACAGTATAAATATTATTCAGAGATGATCTGCATACAAACACTGTGCGGTTATTGAAGATCACTTCTGGAAATGACAGTTTACCTGATAATTAGGAAATTTCAAAGTTCCATAAGACTCACGGTAAAAGTCAGGTGATCTAAAAAATGAGACATCACAAGGTCTCTTAAAAATTCTATCTCTCTTTTGGCTGTTAGTGTGATAACAAACATAAGTATCCTTCTTTTCCATTTTCTGATTAAGAAGGATAAAGAGATAAAGTCAAATAAAAACTGTTTATGAGAATTATCTCAATGTGAATTGAGAACTGGCAATTACACTGTTTTCAGATGGATGAGTTGAAGGCCACCATAAAGATCTACCTCTTGAAACCATATCTTGAACCAGCAGAATGACACTGCATTGAAGAGGGTTTCCTAACAATGCCCTTAGGATGGAGAAATAAAGCTAGAAAAAACAAAGAGGAGGCACATTCTTTTTACAAAGTTTCCTGTATTGTAAACTGTGCACTACAAAATTCAGGCACCCAATAAAAATCTAAGGTACCCCTTAAGAAAGGGGAACTTAAGGAAAGTCAAACTTTTAGACTTAAAACTGGCAACTAGTATAATGACCGTGGAATCTGGACAGAAAATCAAGACAATTTAGTTAGGCCAACCAATCTACAGAGACAGCTGCCCTACAGAGTGCAGACACAATGCAGGTAAAACTTATTCAATTTAAATAGTCAGTCAAAACATTTTTAAACCTTCAATATATAGTATTTTTTAAACTTTCAATATATATAGATAGATAGCCACACTACAATAGTATACCACTCATGCAACCTTTCAATTTTCTTTTAAAAAAATAGGTGAAAAAAACTGTATCATACAACTATGACTGATATCCAAATTAACAAATATGAGCTGGCTCTGGATTCAGAATTTGTATTTAATCCCCTGTCCCATAACACTGCTGCCTCCTGAACCCATCTGGCGCTTCAGAATTTGTTACCAATAATCTATGACGACAAAGGGTTACATTTCATCTCTTTTGCATACATGAAGTTAAGCTTCTACCATGTATCTGTTTCATAGTATAAAATATTCTTAAGCAACAGTCTTGTAAGCTACAGTATTTTACTTCACTTAGATAATGAAAGTTCACTGTTAGACTCATAAAGCACAGTGAAAAAGAGCTTCACATTCTTCTCTGTTAGTGGAAGATGATTCCCAAATACGTAAGTTAATAATGCAGTATCTTTAAACAAATTTAAATGAAAGAAACGTAATTATAAGTAAAAACTCCTACTTTTCTGGTTGGCTTTTGCAAAAGTAAACCATTATCGTATATAAGACCCCTGCCAATTCATCAGTTCTCTTTCCAGTTGAAATACTGTTTTCACAGAAGGGCTGAGGTTGGCAGGGACCTCTGGAAGTCACCTGGTACCACCTCCCTGCTCCAGCAGGGCCACCTAGAGCCAGTTGGCCAGGACCACAGTCAGACAGATCCAGGGATGGCATTTCCACAACGTCCCTGGCAACCTGTGCAGTATTCAGTCACACTCACAGTGAAAAAGTTTTTCCTGATGTTCAGAGGAACCTCCTGTGTCTGTGCTTGTTGCCTGCTGGCCTGTCACCGGCCATCACTGAGAAGGGCCTGGCTCTGTCTTCTTTGCACCTTCCCTTCGGTTATCTACAGACACTGATGAGATCCCCCAGAGCCTTCTCTTCTCCAGGCTGAAGTGTCCCAGCTCTCCTATGAGAGGAAACGCTTCATTCTCAGTCTCAACCATCTTCATTGGACTCTCTCCAGTATGTCCATGTCTCTTTCGCACTGAGGAGCCACTCTTGTTCATTTTTTATAATAAAATTTCAAAAATCTTGTGTTCCATTACCTTGTAAGAAATCCCTGAAGGAGCTGGCACTACATATGGAATTCAGCAGCCCAGTTACTCCTTTTTTTTCCCTGCAGATCACTTATAGGAAGCTAGAATTAAAATCTTTCCCAAAATTCATGCTTTTTAAAGTTTAACAGTTCCTTAATGTTTCTGTGAATATTATTTTCCAGAATTACATCAATATGTAAAATCCTAGAGTCAATTCAATGAAAAGTATGACTTTAACAATTGCTAGTAGATTATTTGTTTTCTTCCTAGTCTTATAATATTCAGTCACAACAACCCAAGTAACTATGTTATCCAAAAAGAAGTAATGACTGCAGTCAGTATAAATATTACAAAGCCCATTTTCGTAAAGGGAGGGCATGCTGACCTAGGTAATCATCTTACTCCCTTAAGAATAAATAAAATTCAGGAAAAACAGATGGAGATCTGAAATACTGTGCTGTTGTAAAAATCAAGAAGTATCTCTTTTTCTAACGCAATGTCATAAACACCATGATGTTTCTGGAAAAAAAGTTTGGCTTTTTTTAGTAACAAGTACAAATATATTGAGTATGTTTCTTCTTTCTATTGTACAGTAGGTTGTACTCCCACAAAACAGACGTCACAAAATGGGAAAAATTTTGGTTGGAAGTACATGAGCCTACAGGTTTCATTTTTGAAAGCATTTGAAGCAATATGAAATCTTAAGGTCTTCAAACCACAAGTTGTAGAAGCCTTACACAGCACTACACTATTTCCTGGGAGAAGCTTTTTCCTCTTAAATTTTTGCACTGCTTCTACATTTTCATGCTGTATTTCAAAAGCATCATACTCCAGCATTAAACTTACAGGCAATGTCTTGTGGACCAGACACTTGTTTATATTGGAAGTACAACCAATTAAACTCAACCTTGTAATTTAAAGCTTCATGGAACAGTGATTTTTATGGCCTGATAAGTAATGGAGACAAACTTAGGTAACCCAGAAAGACCCAGACAAATATATTTATTCAATGGCAAATGTTTACTAGTCAGACTGCAGAAGCAATACTGTCTTTTCCTCTCTTCACTGCAAAGTACTGCGTGTACACACACATGAACACAGCCAGAGAGAACAAGGGACACAGTTACAAAAGAACACTAAACTAGTGGATAATTTATCTCTCCTGCTGAGGAAGTCCAGGGAAGTGAGCCAAAACATCTGAAAAGAAAAAAAGAACACCCACGAGAGGACTAAACATATGAAAGTAGAGATATAGCACTGAATTAAGATGGTGCAGAAACTTTAAACAGTACTCTACGCCCACCTACATAGGTGCAACTTAAAATAAATTATTTAAGTCTCCCCTGAAGCATTTACCTATGAATCCAAAAGGCCACAGAGCTCCTGCCAGAAAATCTCTCTGAAATTACCACTTACACAAAGCAAAGTATAGCACTGACCAAACATTTAGCCAGAAGACAAAGCAAGCATTAGGTTGATAAACAACACAACAGCTGCACTTGTGCTAGGTAATGCTTACATCTTTCAGACTAGCTGCTATTATTTCAAGTGTGATGCTTACCTTTTATAGTTTCCTCCACAACTTCTACTACACGATCTATCTGCTGAACCTAAAAAAAGTCAGAAGGTCAATATCCAAGTAGTCAACAACTGGATATATACTTTCTATAAACTTGTCTTTCAAAAGTGTGTTCTTCTGGATTGAGGGGGAATAAAGAGTTTGGGGCCATATTTTTAGTCATTTTTTTTCTGTGCATCTTGCTTTATCTGCCAAAAGTAACCTTAAAACTCACCACCTAACTTAAACCAAATTTTGTCCTGTATGTTTGGCAAAAATCACCAGATGATTAGAAAAGAGGGACCCTAGAAAAGAGTTCAGGCCTTAACCACTGCTCATGGTCTCTGGTCACTCAGGCTGTCACCACCTGGGCAGCTCAAACAGCCCCTATGGGCTCCCTCTCCCCACCCTCAACTCCAAAATAGTAGATGGTAGAGAACATAACAAGAAGCTGAGGATATTGTGAGGGTGGATATAGGGGGGAAAATTAAGGAAGCATTGCAGGGGAAAGAGACTGGAATATGGGAAGAAATTAAAAATACTGTGGTGAAATTCAAGTGAAGAAGACCTTGTCCTGGACTTACTTGTGGTACTGGTTGGAAATGGAAGGAGTTTTAGTGTTACGCTTGCCAAAATTCACCCATAACGTGAAAAACAGTTAGTTATTTCTTACTAGAAAAAATTAAGGGTCCATACACTATAGATATTTTGGTATATTAAGTAGAAGGCATCAGCATTAACAGTCAAATTCTGAAAGCTGAGATTCTTCCTTCAACTTTCACCCAAAGTGTATATTCTATGTAATGTCTAACTATAAATGTGCATATATGCTTACAAATGTTGCAGGAAAGCCAAATACAGAAAGCCCTACTTTGCACACTTAAATCAGTTCATAATTTTTCCACAATATTCCTTTTTAAACACTGCTTCTCTAAGCTGTACATTATATGAAATAGATTCAGTGTGATTTTTGCAGTCATTTCTTTTGCAGTTTGCCTCAATAGCAAGCACAAAAACACAAGTTGCAGGGGTTTCAAAAGCAGAACCCGGTCTGCAATGAGGAGCCTGGAACTTGGATCTTTTGCATCAAAGCCGTTAAGTCTCTGTGCCCTTAAACCACCGAGTTTGTCATTTCCTGTAAACAAACGTCTGCACAATCATCTCTATTTCACATTCATTTTCCAATCAGTCTAATAGTAGCTTAAAAAAAAAAGAAAAAAGCTCATCTGTAGTTGGTGTCTGATCTAGAGTTCCTAACTAAAGTTAGTGGGAGTCTGTTCCTTTCCTTGTCTGGATGTTGGATTAAGTCCATGTAAAACACCTTTTTTTTTTTCTTAAACCTTTTGAAATACAGCCTTTTCTAAACCCAAATCTCTGCCAGCTCAGGTTTCTGAATACAGCATATTACTTATGAATCCTAGAAATTATGTTAAAGTATCAATACTACTGACATTTTAATAATCCTATAAATATATATATTTAAATCATTTTATACATTACAAGCGTTCATATGACAGATATACGTCAATATTTAGCAATCTACTTGTAAAGAAAGCACACATTAGCATTTGTGTGGAATGCGTGTATTTAAGCACTTGCACACATATCCCCTTTGGATATGGGTTAAAAAATAATGACTTGAGATACTTACATATAGACTTTCTACTTATTTTTAAAAAAATAAAAAAAAAAAGCGACTTGAAAATGGAAGTATACAAATTTACACCTATAGACAGAAAACACAGTCTGTGCCAAATATATTGCCTAAAATATTACTGCTACAAATCTCAATACTAAACTGTTTAAGTTCATAATCATTTTAAAACAAAAGAAACCTGGTTGGTTCATAACCTGAATCACAATTACATTTTCTTTGGTATACAGAGGCCTGCAGGAGTGCATTCTCCACTCCTCTCTAACCTTACAGGTATTTCTGTTCTGGAGTGGTATCAAAGGCATCTGCAAACCTTCTTGACCAGAGACCCAATAATGTCTCCACCAGGTATCAGGAAGCCCATGAAGCACAAAGACTTAAGAGTTCTTAGTGGTGTATGAAGGGAAAAGACACCATTCCTCAATGTTCCTCTGGAATGAACCTGAATAAACCAAACCTTCAGGACTGACAGCAGCTACATTACTTCTGGATGTAGTTTGTGCACCGTACTTGGCTTCACAGATCTTGTGAGATCTTGTTTCTAGTATAAGCATGTACCACGGTGGACATTTTATCCATGACAAATTGTTCTCCATTAGGACCTGGATGGAACAAAAGCTAAGGGCAGACAGGAGCAGGCAGCTGTGCAAGACTATGGAAAACAAACAAATAAACAAGACACTACAAATCAGGGGTGATGCAGGAATCTGGGCTGAGATGGACATCGGACAAGAGCACAGGCAAGGCCCATGGGATGGAGTAACCAAAGCAGGAAACTGGCTGGTCAGAAAGCAAGGAAAAAGAAGAGAGCTGTCTCCAAGCATGAAGTCTAATTTAAAACAAAGACCAAGAAAAAAAATCTTTGAGCCTTCCTGGTGGTATCAGAGCTCAAATCCTGTGCATCCAGCCCTTTCACACACAAGGAAGACACGAGGCAATCCACACCGTGGCTGAAGCTGCAGGTCACTCCTGAACACACAAGTACAAGTCAGTCACGTTTCAAACCAAGCACCTCCCAGAACAGCCCAGCACTCCCCTGGGAGACAGAAGCCCTGAGCTCTCCAACTACACACAGTAATTAGCAAGAGGAGTACAGAAATGCACGCATAGGCCATTCGTCATCAAAGTCCCCCAGATCCCTTTGTACTGTCACTATCATGTTCAACAGATGACTGGTGGGTGTAAACAGCCCAAAGAGAGGCCTGTGATGTGCTACGTCTGACGTCTCACCCGAGGTGATCTGTGAGTGCAGACAGACGTGCACATCGAGGATGGTCACACAAATTCTTCCAGGCTCTCAGACATGATCCAAGTTGTCTCAGAATCAGTATTAACATCCTGAAAGTGTTTTGCATGAGATGGACTCCAGAAAAAAACAACAACATAACCTCTAAGAGAGCTCCTATAAACTCTGAATACTCCTAGCAAGCAGTTAAGTGAGAGGGTGCACATTTATTTACCCTGAGATTTTGTACACTGTAGAAGTCAGTGAGCCTCAGACCAAAGAAAACTATCTAGAAAAATGCATCTATGAACCTACCACGAAAATAAGAGAAACTTTGACATTCTCCTCAGGGAAGCACCAAGACCTCTGCAAAGACCCTGCACTGTCATCTGGGAAGACAAAACCTTGCAGAAGATTCACAGTTAAATAAATACACTTTCAGTTTATTGTGTCCACTGAAATATGCAGAGAAGAATTTTGTGGGTAAAGATATTTGGACCAATCTCTTTCTGAAGTGATAGGACCAACACAAAACAAGAGAGATGGTCTTCAGATGTCCCTTAAAACTAAAGCAAGGTAAAAAGTGTTAAATGTCCCAGAAGCACACAGTTAGCTCTTTACAGTGAAGACTTCAAATGACTTAATGGTCTTTTCTGAGAGAGAAGCCTCTGTGTCCTTCTCTCTGTGGCTGCAGCCATGGTAAGAAAATAGAGGGTGGTTGTAAAAACAAGCAGTTCATGAACACCCAGTGTTTTCTGGAGAACACAGACTGCCTGAGCATCTGAGACACCCCAGAAAAGCTGTTTGGTTCAAGCTGCACCACTGAAAAGGCTGAGGAATGATGTGGCCCAACAATGTATTACAAAAAAGGTGGGAATGTGTAAAGCTTCCTGGTAGTCTATGAGGTATTCACTTTCTCTCCTCTTGATACAGCCCAGCGATAATTTCCGATGGAGTCAGGGCAGGCAGCATACCAACACCAGGGGGATACAGCCCTTTGACAGCTCTGCTACAGCGCTCGTGCTTTCTGGAGTTATGCCACTGCCTGTTCGATAATGGCTATTCTGGTCCTATTTGAAGAAGATTAAATCCTATAAAGCGAGCGTTTCAATTTCTTCAGAAAATACCTCCTTATACTGTGACTTGAACTTTATTCTCAGAAGACAGTGCCTCCCAGGTGATGAAAAATCACTGGAGGAGTCAGGAAACATCTTGACATTTAAATCAGAAGTTTTCTTCAAGTTACCTTTTGCTTCTTAGCACAGTGATACCTCAACACATGTGAGTGCAGAATACATCACACTCTTTGTTGTCTCCAAATCATAAGATTGCAGAATTATTCCTGCATCTGACATGCCATTTTTTTAAGTGTTCACAAGGGATCCACATCGCCTGGCTGACAACTGTTGTTTCTGCTGGGGGACTGAGATTAACCTGGCAGAATCAGCAGCAAATAAAAACAAATCAGAGACAAAGCATGAGATCTCTGACACTTGCCACTAGAGACTGTCTTTTGGCCAAGAAGTTTGTGGTTTCACCCTGTGATGAGTCTCAGCACTCGGAACTACTGACATAGTTACCACCATTGGTTAAAAATGGCAGCCAGGTACTCCTCACAGCTAGGCTTTTCAGGAACCCTCCCCAAAGCAAATGCAGTTGCTCCCCACACCCAGCTACCTTCCAGCATGGAAGGAAACATCTTTCCACCACAGAAGGTCTGAAGGTTGAAGCTTCCCTGATGCTGACAGGACAGTGACAGTGACAACTCTCCCAAGCAATTACCCCCGGAGCCTCCCCCATCTGTCCTTCCCCTGGCACAATGACTGAGCTCCCCAGAGACAGAAATTTCTCAGGGGGTAACAGAAGCAATGTGTAAGCATAGAATCACAGAATGTCCTGAGCTGGAAGGGACCCGCAAGTATCATTGAGTCCAAACTCCTGTCCCTGCATGTGACAACCCCACAGGTCACACCACGTGTCTGAGGGCATTGTCCAGTCTCTTACTGAACACCGTCAGGCTTGGGGCCGTGACACCTCCCTGGGGAGCCTGTTCCAGCGCTCCACCACCCTCTGGGGGAAGAACCTTTTCCTAATGTCAAACCTAAACCTCCCCTGGCACATCTTCCTGCCATTCCCTCAGGTTCTGTCACTGGTCACCAGAGAGAAGAGATCAGCGCCTGTCCCTCCTGCTCCCCTTGTGAGGAAGCTGTAGCCCCATGAGGTCTCCTCTTAGTCAAGTACATCAAGTATCAGAAAGTGACTATCAAATAAAGGTATTGAAGCCAGTGAAGGAGGGGAAAAAAATCTTGAAATACTGAAGACTAGAAATGCTAACTGAAAAAAACATCGCAAAACAAACAGAAAACTCAGCCAATGGCTGAGAGAAACTGAGGACAGGGTAGAGCTTGCTTGCACAGCATGAGGCCACTGCCAAAGCAAATGTCAGCACTCAGCTGCTTATGAACACCCTTGGTGTGAGCATACATACACACTCATAACTACTTGAAGCAAAGCAATCTTTTTTTCTCATCTAGGGAAAATCCTAGCCATCTTTGATTTTCATTCACATATGTAAGAAACAAATTGGTTACTACACAGGTAAATTAATCTTAGATTACTACAACCCCCTACTAGTAATCCTACAGATTATAAATCCAGTTCACTAACTCCCAGTTTCATCTCACCTCTTGTAGGCAGCTCTATCATATGTTAAAAGCCTACTCAGTCAATCCCCTTACTAAAACCAGTAAAAGGGAAATATACAGCTTCAAAAGTCACTTCAGATCTTCTAAAAATCTAAGTTATCTTAGAGATAATTATCTTCATTGACCATAAAGGGAGCTGAGTAAAATAGACTCTCAAATTACAGTACACTTAGGCAGCATAAATCCAGGCCTTAATACGTAACTTCAAAAGGCATGTGACTAGACACTTTGGCTTCAGAGGGATAACATCTGTGTTTAAAACCCTTGCTGACAACAGTGACCATAGTAATGGGCCATATTCTGGTTTAAGAAGGTATTCTGAGAGCAGGCTCTACACAAACTTCAAAGGGAAGGAGGCTACCCCAGAAAAGCCCATAAACAACCTATTTTTATTGCTAAACACTGAAACATTTTAAGTATAATTCTTATCTAAATTAA
Organism: Patagioenas fasciata; assembly: GCF_037038585.1. Classification (NCBI taxonomy): domain Eukaryota; kingdom Metazoa; phylum Chordata; class Aves; order Columbiformes; family Columbidae; genus Patagioenas; species Patagioenas fasciata. The sequence continues at coordinate 99,033,953 of NC_092521.1, read as the reverse complement.
TTCCTACACCTTTTGATTCATAGGACAGTACATAACTGCTGTGGAAAAGTTTCTGTTTGCATGTCCAGTTTTCAGTTTAAAAGCAGGTGCTTAACTGCAATTCTCCCCCGACTTCCCAGGTTAAAGTGTTATATGTGAATATTAGCATGGGAATTCAAAAGTCGAGGTCAACCAAGTGGTACTGACAGCCTGAATTTTGCATGAAAACATTCTTGTCTGTAAGTTACAGAAGAACAGTGTGCACCTGTTCCCAGGCTTTCAGCACACTTTCCAAGATGCTCTGCTAATTCACATCATTCAAAATAAAATTCCATCAAATTTGTCTTTCCTGAAATACACACTGGATATTTGCATTTATGCAAGGCTCCAGTTTAAGGGCAGCAGAGAGGCTTGCAATCTTTAACACAGTCTGACTTTATAAACACTGCAAGGTAGGGAAGTATCATTACCTCTGTTTCGCAAACACCGTTGAAACTTTTATGAATGGAACATCAGAAATATTATACATCATCCTCATTTAGGACATCAAAGCAGTACGGATGTACAGGCGTTCGGCCTGTTGCTAAGATTACACTGATTTTCTTTCACAGTGGCACTGCTAAAGCTCTGCTCACTAAAGGGTTTTACAAATGCACTAAGGCACATTACATTTAAAAGCATATACCAGTTATAGATGTACAGCTTGAGAAGTCAAGTGCCTAGCTTTTTTAATGTACTTAGCATTTTTTATACTGAACCATTTACTACACAGCAGTGCTCTTAGGGTTAACATGCTGCTACTGGGACTGCTCAGCACTTCCACTAATCACACTCCACAGTTTCAAACTGGATATAAAAAAAAATACCTCAAGCTTGCCTCAGAGTAGAGCAGCCACAGAAAAAGGTTATTTGGAGGTCAGGGGAATGCAGGGAGCCCCTGCAGAGAGGTTTTCATGGCTATATGTTCCTCCTAGAAGTAATGATTTCAGGTCCAACTCTGGCCAAGGAATCTGCAGTAACTCTACCATGTACAGGATCTGCACCTTCTGACTTGGAGCGCAGCAGCAGACAAGGGGATTACAGCCTTTTGCTCAGATGAAAGAATGAGCTGAAATTCTTCCCTTGCGAAGTGGGTGTACAGCAGAGATGACAGACGACTGGTCTTTGATGCTGTATGCATTCCCCTTCAGGAAGTCAAGAGATTCACTCATCTGTAGAGCTTTGTATGCCTTTAATGGGATACGTATGTATGTCCACTAAGTCTGACGATTTCAAAGTACAGATACATGGTGCTTGTGAAGCATCTTAAGGCCCATGAATCCTTAGCCAACTGGCCAGGGGTTCCAACACACAGCATCATTTGGACACTAGATACTTTAAAACGTCAGGCAAGTGTCAAAGAAACAAAACTTCTAATCTGACTCCAATGCTTCAGTTTATCAGGCAGAAAAATGGTTTTGCGTGTCTTTGTACGGAACTCAGGAAGTGTAGAAACACTACAACTACCCACATCCATTCATGAGTCCCAGAACATGACCTGTCTGCTAAATCTTTAATTCCCTCCTAGTCCTTCCCTATAATCCCCTCAAAATAATCAGCACAGACAAAGTCACATATCCTTTTTTTAGCAACTACCTACTACCTAAAGCTTCCCTCTTCCTGAAAGCAGCTCCTTCACCTTGCCATGTTATGTTACGGTTTGCCTTATATCCCGCCTATGGCAACCCACATTATTTTTTAAAAGTGGCAATGACTCTAAAGAAACAGAAAAGCACAGTAACATCACAAACGGTAATAGGGATATGAAGCTGCCCTTCCTGCCCTTCTGTCCAAATCAAGTAATAAATACAGAACAGTGTAAGTCCTCTCTTTCTCAAGTGCGGATCAAAACAACTCGAGTTCTCTGGTAGTTGCATCACAACTTCCTCCTCTGTCATAACAAGATGAGCCGAAGAGCCCTCTGACACACTCTGACTACTTCAGAAAGCCACCCCAAGGGAGTTGTAATTACTGGTAAATAACCACATTCTCAGACAACACTGTCCTAAAGGAAAAAAAAAAAAAACAAAGGGCAAGCAGAGCTTACCTAAGCAACAGTAAATCAACTCTGTCTCTCAGACAAGTTGAAGAGGAGACCAAGCTGGTGGTAAAGCAAGATTTCCAAAACTGTACTCTTAATGCTTAAAATTTTAAAGCAGAATCAATATCCTACTGCCAACAGAACATTTTCTATTTCTCAATTCTGTCAAAACTGCCTTTCAAAAATGTTTTGCAATGGTCAGACAAAAACTCTTATCCTTTAAATACAGTCACCCCGTCACATACAGTTTCCATAAAATGAGAAGAAAATCTTAAATATACAAACTGAAAACATGGGCAATATCTGCTCTTTGCTTTGATTCTATTAATAGTTATGCCTGAAGTTTAAGACCTTTCTGAGCTGAAGCATCTGTTACTTAAAGAACAGTAAGTTTTACCACAGCAATGACATTTAGAAGACAGTGTCCTTGCTGCAAAGATCACATTTCAATATTTTCACATCCAATTCAAAAGTACCTGGGAGCACTGCATTAGCAGCCTAATTGAACTCCTAGCAGAAATCTTTCTGTAATAAATACAAAACTACAGATATTTTCACTAAACACTGGTTCTAGGTATCAAAATGGAGAGCCTAATTTTCAGAAATTACATGTTACCTATTTTACTTCTAAATTACTTAAAACACCTGTGTTTTGTACAATCTTCTAATGAAAGAGAAAGCTTTGGAACACTTTTGTTGATCTTGTTCCCACGAAATCTTAGTTTCAACTTGAGTTCATGACACTGAAGTGGAAACATGTCAACCTCTTTAGAATTTTAACGCAGCGATGACGCTGCACAGTCATCTGCTCTGACTTAACGTCATACAGGACAGTTCACTGTAATTCTCACACACTGGATCCAGTGGCAGTGCTTCAACTCAAACATGCCTTTTACAAATTCATCCAGTTTCACTCTAAAGGCCTGAACAACGAAGAAACTGTCAGCTTGTGCTTTGACTCCTGCATTTTCATGACTATTTTACAAAGGTGATTCAATTATACAGCAGTACTTCATCTCAAAGGATACTGAAGGCACTTTACTAACCAAATTAAGTCAAAAGCGCTCTGGTTACCGATGCAATGTAAAGCTTGGTAACTGTTTAACAACTCAGTCACTGGCAGATTTAACTCCCACAATTTAGACAAAATAATCATTGCTATTTGCCATTTTGCTTAATAGCATGAAGTAAAAAAACACCGCTAAGCTGGGCCCATGTCATTTATATGCTCTTGTCTTTTAACACTTCGTCCACTGATTTTAGCAAAGGGTGTATTTCTTCTTCCTAAAGCAAATAAGCTGTGATATTTTAAAGAATATGGTCATGGATATCTTCATCATGATGGATGATGCCTGGATGTTTTCAGCCTACAAATGGCACTGGAACTCAGTTCCACCAACAGTATCACTTTCCAAATTACTCTGGATGCATGAAGTCTTAAGTGCTGTACAATGCCAGAAGACTAACAGCGGAGGTACCAAGCTTCTCTGCTGCTTTTTCCAAGAGAAAGTCAACAAAGCCTATATATGGACACTGATCTACTGAAAGCATTTATGAAAACCTTTGATTTCTAACTGATAAAGATACATACCCCTATAATACTCAAGCCTTTCAGGTAGTCCTGACGAGGTTGGGCTTGTGGAACACACCCTGCTAAAACCACTTTCTTCTTCCCTTCTTGGGCTTTCCTAAAGAGGGACAGACAGATGGTATGTTAATATTTTGAAAACTGATCATTTTCAACAAGCAGTCATATTGTTCATGTGACACAGGAAAGCAACCACAATGAAAACATTCCCAAACTGGAAGCAGCTTGTAGATGTTTGAACCTCAAACAAACCGAAACACCAAAAGAAGCCACTATGAAACTCTCAGGCTACAGCACACATGGCTCAGTACGGGGAGTGTCTACAGAGGCCACCACCACTGTGCATCTTGGACAAAAGTACAATCTTGAAAGCCCTAATCAAGTTCAGTTAACCTTTATTTTCCACAACGATAGCAGAGAAGCTGGGTGAAGAAAAATGGGGCACAGATATTAAGTGCAGTTCAAGAAAAGTTACACCAAATGCAAGGGACAGCTGATGCAGACAGGACCCGGTAGCCTACAACATAAGCATTTACATAGTATCAGTCAGAAACAATCAGTTACGTCAGTGTTCTGACGTTTACTTCGGAATGTTTAATTTTAAATGTCCATTTACTTAAAAATATTTAAGTACATGTTTACTTAAAATCGTTTCGAGCATTTTCAAGCTTTAAGTGCTTGCCTTTGGCAGAGAAACATTTGTCTGGATGCTAATTTACATGACTCCTTAGCTTTGATGCTAGCTCAGCACAAAACAGGAAATCAAAACACTAAAACTAAATGGTTAACACTGTTCATTTCATTAGTAATATTTTGACTCACTTTGAATTCAATACTGAATACCAAGCTGTCACTGAATCTTGAAACTACAGGGAGCCCTGCACAAAACTATTAGCTCCATACAAAACTGTGAGATGCAAAACCTGCTTATGTCCATTAAACTTTGAAGATCATCCATTAACACATTAACCCAACATGACTACTGCATTATAATGTGCAAAACAGTAAAGAAGAGAAGCACTGAATGACTTTAGCAGATTTGCTAGGTCTGACATATTATGGGTTGCTTTAAGAATGATCTTTCACACTTGCATACTGTACCATAACCTCCTGGCAGACTTCTGTCAAACTGGAATCTTGTAAATCCATATTTTCTCAAGCAATATATGGATTCATGAAGTGTTGCCTGTTATGTTGGAACAGGCTAAGACACGTCATAATATTTTTCAGAAAAATTATCTTATCCAAAATACACAATTGCTTCAGCAATTTTATACTTTTCAGCTTGCCCAAGCTGTCCCCAAACTGAATTCCCTCGAGAAAGCGGCATCCAACAAGCTCAAGGATGCTGCCCTAAGTATCTGGAGATATCCAGCAAATGCAAGTTTAACAAAAAAATCCCACCAGACTGGTACCATACACAGTTCCACTACTCACAATTTTGACTTTATACGCATAATGGGGACAAATTTATTCGCAAATTATAGCTCAAATGAAATCTCACAAGAACACACAAACTGTAATATTAAAGGAGATCACAGGCCATCTTGCCAAATACCTTGTGTTGGCTGCTGCACTAAAATGTGGTATTTGGAAAGAAAATATTAAATATCCTACACACAGATAAGTGCAAAATAACAGGAAAATGTATTGTGCCTATTACCTCATACCTAATATAAATGCAACAAATCTCTATAAAATATTCAATTTTGTTTTAGTGGGGCTTTCAGGAAATCTTCAGGTATTCATCATACAGAGCCTCATTTGTCCTCTACTTGCATGCTAAGGTGTATAATACAAATACAAATCCTTTCATCTCTTCCTTGATAATATTTCTGTGGATAAAGAACTACAATGAAAAGCTAATTTTGTATATTTCTTAGGCAGGGAACCTAGCAACACATCTCTTAAATCTGCAATCTTCTTTTCTTTCAGTGGTAAATATTTAAGGGTTTTGCAAAACTTCAATAGAGGTCGCCTACTTCTACATAACCAGTAAAAAAAAAAATTAAAAAAAAAAAAATACTACTTCATGCATTACCTAAAAATGTCATATAGCACCATGTGACACTCCAGTAACTCAGAGGATAAAAATCACTACTTATATAGTCTAAGAGACTCAACCTAATGCCTTGAGGCAAGACAATAAGACCTGTCTCCAGCAAACAAAGTACACATCCCTAGGCAACTCTGCATCTGGTATAATCTGCTGCAAGCAACAGCCGTCTCTATCCATTTGAAAACCTGTGAGCACTACAGAAGAAAAAGATTTTATTCAAGTCTTTTTATCTGAGGGGGAAAAAAAAAAAAGTTTCCCTTGACACATTAAATGGCATTTTAATGTTATTTCACAGCTGTAACATTTTGGTGTATCTTCTGGGACTATGACTGGAGCTAGTGGGAAAAAAGTTAAACTGAATATTCTTCATAATAAGCATTGCCTCCACTTAACTTTTAAAAAAGTTGTACAGGTCTCTACAGAATAAAGAATTTTGTACACTGAGATTGTTTTTCCTTTAAAATGCAATTAAGTGGAAAAGTCAGAACTAAATTTTCAATCATTGTCAATTTGGATTACATACATAATACACTGTACAGTCTGTCGTGAAGCCCACCATACATGAAAAAACATTGTAAAGAAATTATGAAATTTTTTGCCTCATTTTCAAGAAACCACTTCTCAAAATATGCATTCTACTACTATACTGTCAGCTCCTTTTGATATTGTTTAATGAGCCCTCCTCGTATTAACAAAAGCCTACAAAAATTATTCTTCAGAAATCTAGTTATCACGGCTACAGTGTTAGAAAAGCCTTTAATCCTTCAAAAACATGAACAGTAGTGAAAAAAATACTTCATGGAATCCAGTAGGTAGTATGAATACATCTTCCTTTTTATACACCCTTTATATTGTTCAGCTACATGAACCTTTTCTTGAACTTTCGATTTAATTGACTCAGGAAATATTTTCTAGAAATACACACTTTTCTAAAATCTACCTGTAAGATACACATCTGACTGGAAATGTAATTAAGGCAATTCTTTTTCAAAGAAAGAAATTATTCGGGCTACTTCCTAGGTAACAGGTGGGGAATAAAAAACAAAGGAGAAACAACAGCGGCACAAACAAAAGTACTGCATACAATAGAGGAGTCATGCAACATCCATAGTGAGATCACAGATTATACTCCATTGCAACGCCATTGCACAGATATAGCCTATGCAACTGTGATACTGTGAACTATAATTGTACTACCAAACTTAATAAGTTCAATGTATTCTGCTTTTTACAAAGCAAATTTGAGAATGCAACTAGGATTGGGGAGAAACTTCTGCCTTGCTTATGTGCACTTTATTTCGTTAGGAACCTGCCCAAACTTGAAGATTCTGCACACAGTTTTACATGACGGTTCCTCTACTTTTCTGAGCTCAAGAAAATTCGGTCAGCTACACAACAAAGATAAAGAAATGTTCCTCATCCTCCAATAAAGGCCCCTACAGGCCTTTGCTACATCAGCCCTGTGTGTATAGCGATGCTGTCAGAACCAGGTCAGCCAGCGCAGGGTGCTCTACCACTTTTTCACAACTCACACAGCTACTCAAGGTGGAATCACCACAGGAAAAAATATTAGGGACCTTTCCCAGAGGGTCAAATCTAAGGGAAGCAATTAATAAAAAAAAAATAAATAAATTTAAAAAAAAAAAATAAAAAAAGAAAGTAGATAAGATGGGCTAATTCCAATGGAAGGCAGTGACCTTGAAAGTAATTGCTAACTTGCTCTTCGCTAGAGAGAGACAAGAGAAGCCAGATCATCACTGCTCACTTCACTTTCCACAGAGCTGCCCGTGGGACTTTATAAGCTGTGAACTCTTACGTGAATGACTCTCGGCTTTCAGAGAGCCGCTGTTACTGTTCACCAAGGTGTCCCAGCTGCACGGGAAGGCATGGAAGACATTTGAAATCAAAAGCAGTCTGCTCTGCAGCAAGCAAAACTGGCGAACTACAGACTGGTCAGCAGGTAACATGCAATTCATAAGGTATTGCTTGAGTACCAGATGTGAAACCAAGCATTATACCTAAACCACTCAATTTTCTTCCTCCAAAACCAATTGCTGGTGGAATTAAACAACGAAGAAGCATTTACACGGTGAGCAGAAGGCTGCTTGCAGCAGAACGAGTAAGTGACAGTCAAATATAAGTAAGAGAAAAAGCATGAGCAGAATTTTCATCAAAAGCAATAGATTAGGGGAGAAAGTGCTTTACAGTGAGCTTGTTAAGCTTTGCATTGTTTGTAGTTGGGAAATGATCATAAAATAATAAGAGGAACTACTTCTCATGCTAAAGTAAACCAGGGAGTATCTTTCTTGTCTGAAATGAACGTGCAAGTATTTCAACCAGAATCCTACTAGGCAGGACAACTGACTATACTGTCGAGTAAGTTTTTACATCAATAAGTTATTTCTACCAAATACAGTTTTTATCTCCACATTGTTATACCAGCACAAACCTGGAGACTTTCACATTGAGATGTATATAGCTAAATCGAATTGTGCAATGTACCAGTGTAGTCTATTCATGCCATTCTCATGACCTTCTGTTATACAAAATCCACAACATCCCTTACCAGGTATTTTAGAAAGCTGTGAAGCCATAAATCAACATGTGTCTAAAATGTTAGTGTATATGAAAAAGTTCTGCTGAGGCAGCTCTAGCTGAATATAGTATGAGCTGTGTATCTGATGAGATCGGGCTGCCAAAGGTTATAAAAAGTAGAATTGGAGGGATACTGCTTCCCAGGCTGTAGGAATGTCATCATGATGTCTCTGGAGAAAAATAAATGTTATTTGGCTAAAGACTCAAATGTGTGAAAGACCTTTCAACTGCCTCATCGGCTGAATTAATCAGTAGGAAGCCACAAGTTTTAAAGAGAGCACACCATCCCTGGAATGAAGAGGTGGTGCCTATATAGCATCTGCAATACATTCCTGAAAATCCATAAAAACACATAGCTATTTTCTGTTTGAAAAACTACAAATGGTAAATTAAACTGTGGCTTTACAGGCTCTGAGCCAATCTAGTATCTCATTACTACCTCAAAGGCTTGCTTCCCATCCTCCCTGTCTGCTATTGCTGCTCCTAATTTTCTTCAACACTTTCTTTTTCTCATTTCTGGCCACCTGGTATCACTCCTCCTCTGCTCCAAGCTCTGCAGCTCACTGGACCCTTCCATGGCCCTGTTTAACTCACTCATAAGGGAGAAACTTATTGAGCCAAATTTGGGGTTTTCATACCATTTTATTCCATTAAGTTAGCTCATGGGAGAATGGGTAGAGTAGAGCCAAAACAAAGGTCAAGGGAAAGCTCTTGGGAAGTCCACGTTTCATCTATGGTGAGCTCAACGAGTCTTGTGAAACCTTTGAGGTCACAATATGCTGAGCAGCATGTGTGAATAAAAAGCAAAAAGGATGTAAGAAACTCATAGATATTGTACTTCAGAAGTCAGGGACAGGTCCATGGTCAAAGGCATGTGGAAGGCACCTTCTTTGACCATCCTTTTCTGGCTGACATACCAGTGGAAGCCCTTATTATTATTCTTTGTCTCCTGTCAAGTTCAGATGCAGTTGTGCCTTGGCCTTCCTGACCCCATCCCTACACAACTGGGCAGCAGCCCTCCACTCCTCCCAGGAAACAGTGAATCAAAAAAATATCACTCTAGACTGAACTTTTTCTTGATCAATGCATGTAGATGACTATTAAAATTAACTACACTCCATTCTTCAAATAACATATTCACAACTCTTTAGATTCTTACTTACTCACTGAAGTTAACTCACTTAAGACCACAATTAGGCAAATGCCTAGTTACTGTCTTAGGTAAGGTTGTCTTCCTGCAGTTTGTCCTTTATTACTGATTTTCCATTCAAAACCTTTAACATACCTCAGTAAAATCTGCAAAAAAAACCCCATCTCTTTCCTCGAACTTTGTTCAAGGCAAATACTAAACACCAAACACCTATCAAGACGCTCCTAATCAGACATGCTAGACTAGATTATGTCTCCATTTGTGACCAAGGCAGATTTACAATTGAGTTCAGCAGGTTGTTTGGTCTTATGGTAATTCCTGCAAGTGCAGCACAAAAATAATATCTGGTAATGTTTTCCATAATTAATATTTCATGTATCTACTTGTGGGATTAAAGAAAGGAGAAATGATTATTTTCCTATTACTACTAGTTTAAAGTACATGTATGAAACCCAAAGTGTGCACCAGCAAACCCCACAGAACTTCAGCCGGCCCCAGCACTGGCTGCCTTTTCTCCCCTCACACCGGCTCCTTTTATTTTTGATCTCTGTTGACAGCATGAGTAACTAACTCTGAACTTCTCTGAGGCACAGAGTACCAGATATATTGAAGGTCTGGCGATGCAGCCCCGCAAAAGCTGAGGCTGCTGGTAGCCAGACCACCAAAGAGCTGCAGGTGCCAAAAGCTGGAATTACCTTTCATAAAACCAAAACAAAAGAGTTTCTGCATATCCTTGAAGCTTTATGTCCTTTAGAATGGACATGACAGTTTGTAGTAAGGTTCAAAAAATATTGCCTTGTCTTCCTACATCTTCAGTTCTGTGCTACCATTTCTTCAGCAAGAATCTAAGGAAATCAGACTGTTGAGAGAGTTTTCGGAAGCAGCAGAAATAGCACCAAATCTACAGCAGCGATTTTGTCCTTTCTCTTTACCTTCTACCACTACTTTCCTCTTTCGAGTGCAACCAGAGGTTGGTGGAGCACTGGAACAGGCTCCCCAGGGAGGTGTCACGGCCCCAAGCCTGACAGTGTTCAAGAAGAGACTGGACAACACCCTCAGACACGTGGTGTGAACTGTGGGGTTGTCCTGTGCAGGGACAGGAGTTGACTCAGTGATCCTTGTGGGCTCCTTCCAACTCAGGACATTCTGTCATTCCTCTGTTCTTTCTACACATATTCCTGAAGGACTCTAATATTCTGTCATAGCATTTATGTCATATCTCTCCCTTATGCTTTTTTAACTGACTTCTTATTCTACTTTACCTTTCCCATCTTCACATTTGTAGTTCTGATTCATCCCTTTAAACATAAAAGAAGTGTAGTTTAGACCATACTTTTATTATAATTAATATGTGAAATACTACACTGCTTCTCAGGTTCAAAGTCCTGGCAGGCTTCAAGTTACACACATGCATGGCCAATGGCTGTAATATAAAACCTGTTGATACAATGGCTAAAAAATGAAATTAGTGTTGAACAAAAATTAAATAATCTGATTTTTTTCCCCAGATATCTAGAGGTGTAATACGCTTCTCAGTAACAGACTTACGACAAAATTAAAAAAGGATCATCAAGAGAGACCAAGAGGCTGCTGTTCTAGAAACTATTACAAGTACTTTCCTCCTTTTTTTTTTCCTCCTCTCTCCATAAATATAATACACCAGGTTCTACCAGAAAAGGAAGGTGAAGTCCAAAAAACAAGTGTGCAGAATTTACATGGACTAAACAGACAGAGCACTATGTGGTACAGACAACATTGTTCTACTGAGTCATCACAACAAAACCCCTCAAGGTTTCTATGCTGCATCTGACATGGGATATTCTGATAAAAAGTCAAGGATAACAAAGGAACTAAGAACCAACTCATTTTCTCTTGAACACCGTCAGAGCAGCTGAGGAAGAAAAGCCACAGACCTGAAAGGCAGACAAAATTCTGACCATCAAGGCTTTTTGTTACTCAAAATCAGGTAGCTATGACTACTACATGAAAGAAAAAAAATAAAAAAAGAAAGAAAAAGAAACCACTAAAATCTTGTCAAGAGACACCAAATATAGTTTTCATGATATATGCACAGAAGACTGTCAGAAGCTATTCAACAAAGGGAACAAAATTCAATGAAGTAATTTTTCAAAACAGTAAGCTGTCTGTACTTTTTTCCTTTCTGGAAATGTTATGTGACCAACCACACTGTGCCTATTTTTTGCCAGGAATTCTGCAATTGTTAAGGACTATAGCATGGCATGATGAAAGAGAAATGAGCAACAAAGAATGGAGCAGAAACAAAAAAGGAGGTTTAGCTCCTAAATACTAGAACCTTCATTCACTGCATCACATTCTTACTAACCTTTTACTCTGTTTTAATTCACTAAGCTCTTCCAGTAAAGCCCGGTCAACTCTTCCTAATCTAAAGAGATGAGGACTGTTGTATTTAATTCCTGTTCTTTATCATAGTATCTGAACAGTAATAGAAGTCATAAACTATACAACACACTATCTCTTATCCTTCCTGTTTAAACTTGTCTTTATAGAATCAGGGAAATGTAGGTTGGAAAGGACATCTAGAGGTCATTTAGCCTAACCTCCCACTCTCAGGTGGACCACTGACAACCTCATCACCCAGATGAGGCTGGAAAGCTTCCTGCCACTTGTTATGTCTTCTGGTCCACTCAAGAGGAGCTTGGTTCCATCACCTTTGCAGTTGCCTTTCAAGCTATTACAGACTGGGGTTAGGTTACCCACTAGCCTCCTATGTGCTAGACTCATGACATTCATGTTCCTTGGTCCTCACCACACATCTCTCATTCTTTGCAGCGGGCTACTTAGTCAACAACCTAATCCAAACAGATTATGAAGCTATGTTAACTAAGTCTTCATTAACATCTTTAATTTTTCATTGTTCTATACCACACCTAAAAGAATGGTAAAGATTCAAACAATTCTCCATGGACTGCATTTTGGCATACGTGTTTGATAGATGGAAAAATCTTGTTTCTGTATTGGTAGAAAAATCTTAGTGCTTCTACACTCACACAAATTCATCACGGCTCCTGAAAGCAACAGACTCCTACACCGCTTTAACTTGACGCTTTAGAAGGGCTTTGCACCACACGCTGCAATACAAACTGAAGAGAGATTACTATTTTATTTTCTTAAGAGACTAAAGCTTTGAGTCTGTGGTTACATGTACAGATTCAATAGTGTATGACAATTAGTTAAGAACCTAATCAAACTTCAAGAGAAGAAACATGAGTTTGTCTTTTTCTACTCAGGCAGTTTTAATCACACTATCAAAACAAAAATGAAATTCCCAGGTGACCTGAACGATGACTGCACTTTGCTTTTGCCTGTACACTGCTGGAAAAACTCTCCACTTGGTTGTTGTCACTGATGGTTAAGCATAGGAAGGGAGAAGATGCTATTAGAAACCAAGAAGCTCAAGAGTGCATCAAGCGGGGTACGATGGTTTTAGTGCACTCCCACTGTGAAGTGGGACTGATCTGAGCAGCTACATCTGCTTGTCACTAACAATTTATGCAGCACACTTGCTTCCATTCTGGTTTAGGCTTTTTGATGTGTATGGTTGGGAAAACATTTGCAGGGAGGGTGCTGAGAGAAGGCACAGAAAGAGACAAGCCCCAGAAGTAGCTCTAAGAGATTAATACCAATTTAGTCATGTAAATCTAGTTCAAAATGTATTATTTAAAGAGCTAAAAATTGTAACTTCTATCAGAGTTGAAGGGGTAATTTCTCTAAGCATATTAGCTTGTCTAAGAATGCTTCCTAAAATAACCGAGATATCATTCTACAAGTTTTCACAATAGATAATATTCTAGAAGTTTAATACACTGCCAGGCATCTATGAAATGAGACAATAATAAATGCAGGGGCTCATGAAAGTTTTAGGTCACATGCATATCTGAAAGTTCAGAACAATTTAAAGGATTTGAGCAACAAACGTTAGCTCTTATGTCTTAACACTAAACATTTTTAACAAAGAGCAATCCTGTGTGGCTTGGATATAAATACATGCCCTTGAGAACTACTACTTTACTCCCAAAGCTCTATTTCCTTTTCATCCAGATTTTCCATAAATCTTATTTCTCATAGATTAAAAGTACCATCTTTATAGCACCTCTTTACCTGTACATACATACAGAAGGAATATTCTATTTTTGAAGAGTAAGCAGGCTCTAATACTACACAGTACTAAGTTCATAGCATATAATCAGTGGTAGTATCTACTTGAGCACAGTAAACCACATACAACAATTTACCAGGATTTCACAGTTTTATTTCCCATCCCAGTTACCAGTACTGTCAGCAGAAAGGCCTCATTGCAATATGCTATTCATCAGTGGCTTTTTAAAGATAATAATCTGCCATGAGAGTACTGAATAATTTTTAAAGGTTAATCTGCAAGTCCTGTGCAAAATGAGGTAGGTGCTTTACAGACAAAGTTTCTGTAACCTTTTTCTCAGTCCCGTTTCTGATGAATGATCACGCACAGGTCTGTACAAGGTAACAGAGGCACATTCTGGCTCCATGTTCCTGAGGCTCCCAAATCTTTGTACAATAGATTTATGCCCTTACTAATGATCTAATGAAAAAGGCCCTCAGTGTCAAAGCTCTCTTCCCTGGACTTCATACATACAGTAAATTCATGCAAAAGCTGTAACATTCAAGTTTCCCTGTGACATATAAACAGATATGAATACTAATAATAATATCACCAACCTTTAAATACCTCTAAGTAACACTAATTGCTCAAGCTGCATTTGCTATGCAACTGGTTAATATTTCTAATTTCTTTCTGTTTTTAATGCAATACACATCTCTGCAGACTTCAAGACACCTTACATCAGGAAATGATACTAAATAATGCAATGCTCTGCATTAAGCCCACTTAATGCAGCTCAGAATTCTACTGAATCTCACTGGAAATTATCATCCTGTCATGAAACTTTGGAAAAGAAATCCATCTGCTCCTACTAGGAGTTTCAAAGAAATCTTGTTCTGCAGTTCTCAAACACCACAGAATTACGAGAGGATGGGAAAAATGCTAACTGCACAACTCACGCCTCTGGAATCCACTTTAAAGATTTCTCATCCTTTTCTTCCAAATTTCCATAGTGACTCAAGTACATTTTTCAGACTGATTGCACTTAAGTATGCAATATGTTTTCTTTGAAATACTGCTTTGTTAATAAACATCATTATTTTTTCCTACCATAGCCTATATACAAAGATTCAAAGTGCTAAATAGGTAATTTTTACAGTGATTGAGCCTTTATTCGCTACAGTCTACACACAGGAAGACCTTCCCCTGTCATCAAGCAGGAATTTGTTTTTAAACAGGTGCCAGGGAGTATCAGAACTTTCTTTTTAAATAAAGCTCAGATTGGGAAATTGAGCACTGTGCTCCCTGAAGCTGCTTTCAAAATCTGAACCCCATTCATCAACTTTTCACATCTCTTGCTATCAGACAAAACATTCCAGGTTTCTCAGAACTCAGAGGAGCAAAGTGCATGTTAACCTTATTTAAGATTATAGAAAACTCTATATCTGCAGGATATGGGCCTACCTGTATTAGCAGAAGGCAGGTTAAATTCTTCAGTAAGGGACAGTAGGCGTGTAATTAAATACATTATATGCATACTTATCTCAAAATACACAACACAATAACAGAAATAAAAAGTTATGTTCTGCATTGCTGTTACCAGCAGCTCAACCTGATGGATTTTTTTTTTTTTTTTTTTTTTTTTAAGGGATCCTAGATTTAACAGTATAAAACACTATAGGAGCAAACATCTTAGGTTGCTTACCTGGTTTTAATAATCATTTTCCATAAAGCTAGACAGTGCTGCACTGCTTACTTTCCCTGTTATTTAATTATATTTTTTAATTAAAGCTCTTACCCTGTTCTGTGCTCTGATCATGGTCAAGTGAAGGTCAGATCTACTCTGATGACCTTCAGAAGACCTGAGGGCCCTCAGTCCTGATGCACTCTCCTTAAAATGCTATTACAAGTGCATTCTCCCTCCCTACTCCCATGAGCATACCAAAAATTACTCTTTTTGCCTCCATTCACGATATATATCAATTTACAGAATACCAACTTATTCTATTATTTCTTCCAGTATTTACTACTTTCTGAAAAAGTTTTCTGATTTTATATACAAGAGCATCTTTCCTCAACAGGAATTGGGCAGACTCAGACAAGATGCTATGTATAAAGCAAGGTTAGCTTAGAGATATTGCACTATTATACTAATTTTCGAAGTTATTTCCCTATGGAAATAGTTGTATCTAAAACAACACTGAGATGGATAAACTGTTTCCACCCAGTTTGAAATGTCTTCACTATCGGAAAATTAGTGTCAATAGTACAGACCAAATTAGTAAACACAAAAATACAAAAGAATTATTTGCTACAGCAAACTTATATCAAACTGTGCCTATAACAACTTTTGCTTTAAAAAGAAACCCAGAAGAAAAAGTAAGCAGATAAATATTTTACTATTCATACATTAGCTTTATCAATTTTAAAGCACAAAACCAGAGCAAGTGTGGTGTTCACAATGAGTTATAATATTCAAAAGGACTGCTCAAGCTCTAAAAGGACATGAATAATTTGAGAGTTTGCACATAACTCTCAAAAGTTATAAATTTTAAAATTCCAACTCCTTCATTTCTTGTTCTGTAGTCTAAACCATGTGCATTTGACCTTGACATCAAAATTGGCAAAATTTTTTTACATACATTTTTTACATACTATGCAGTTTAATTCTACAAACCATTCTCACTCTACTGGTATTCCACATCCAGTTACTAAGAGAATTCCCAGCACATTTATTGGATTTAATATTGACCAATACAACCCAAAATGTTCTGGGTTTTATTATGAATTTTCTTTCTGCAGAACTGGGTATCATAAAAGGGATGAATAACTGGAAAAGAAACTACTGAAAATGTCAGCAGTTTCCCCAGAACGGTGTTTGCTGTATGTTACTACTAAAGGAAGTCATATAGTGCTAATTTAGAGAAATCACCACTGAAGCTATGGACTATAGTCAGTATCTAACCCAACCATCATCTTCCAGAATTTATCTAGTCCATACAACAGTGGTGCTCCCCAGAGCTCAGTACTGGGGCCAGTTCTTTTTAATCCTTTTATCCATGATCTGCATGAGGGGATTGAGTGCATCCTCAGTAAATTTGCAGGTGACACCAAAGCTGGGTGTGACTGTTGATCTGCTGGAGGGTAGGAAGGCCATAAAGAGGGATCTGGACCAGCTGGATCATTGGGCTGAGGCCAATTGTATGAGGTTCAAGAAGGCCAAGTGCCGGGTCCTGCACTTGGGTCACAACAACCCCAGGCAGCGCTACAGGGTCAGGGAAGAGTGGCTGGAAAGCTGCCTGGCAGAAAGGGATCTGGGGGTGTTGATTGACAGCAGCTGAACACAAGCCACCAGTGTGCCCAAGTGGCCAAAAAGGCCAACAGCACCCTGGCTTGTGTCAGGACTAGAGAAGTGATTGTGCCACTGTACTCAGCACTGGTGAGGCCGTACCTCAAATCCTGTGTTCAGTTTTGAGCCCCTCATCATAAGGAAACTGAGGTGCTGGAGAGGGTTCAGAGAAGGGCAATGAAGCTGGTGAGGGGTCTGGAGCACGAGTCTGATGAGGAGCGGCTGAGGGAGCTGGGGCTGTTCAGCCTGAAGAAAAGGAGGCTGAGGGGAGACCTGATCACTGTCTACAACTGCCTGAAAGGAGGTTGTAGCATGGAGTGGGCTGGTCTCTTCTCCCAAGTAGCAAGTGGTATGACAAGAGGAAATGGCCTCAGGTTGTGCCAGGGGAGGTTCAGACTGGATATTAGGTAAAAAATTTTAATGGAAAGGGTCGTCAGGCATTGGAACAGGCTGCCCAGGGAAGTGGTGGAGTCACCATCCCTGGAGGTGTTTAAAAGTCATTTAGACAAGGCTCTTAGGGACCTGGTTTAGTGCCAGAGTTAGGTTATGGTTGGACTCAATGATCCTGAGGGTCTCTTCCAACTGAAATGATTCTGTGATTCTAACACACACATCAATCCGCAACCATACCACAAAAAGCACTTGTGAGCTGTTTTAAGTCATATATTATATTTCCTGTTGCTCTCAGACTTCCCAGCTATCTGTATCCTCCCTCCTGTGAATGCAGAACTCCACCTGCCACTCAGCCATTGGCCAGTATTTCTGAAAGAGCATAAATAGCAGACTGGCAGTTCTGTATAAGCCCAAGCAACACCGGATGCTTTTTCTGTGATTATCAACAACTCTTTCCTCTATGGACTATAAATTATGCTCTCATATCTCACGCCTAGCATACAGTTCTCTCTAGGATAAAGAGAGCTTCTGATTAAATTAACAGGCTGGAGCATCATGCTTGGTTATTGGTATTGTTTCTTTTAGTACTGACCCAATATTAGCATTCTCTTGGTCTGATGCAATTTTCTCAGCATTCCAAGATTTGTTAAATTTGGCATCCCCAATTATTACCACAGCCTATGGCATTTTTAAAACCCTAGCAGATTTATAAGCTTTATATAAATATGTATATTAGTGCCACTTTAAAATTGGTAGGATCTCTCTTTCCATTTCTAAGGTACCTAGCATCCCCCTTATCCTTACAGTTCCCTACCACAGATATTCACTTGATAACGCTAGCTTCTCTTTGCTAAAAATCTAGGCTATGCAACCCTCATTTTGTATGATTTTACACTTCTTCCCTTCATTTCCTACATATACCTAAAAAATATCTACCCTATCATCTAATTAGGCCTTTATTCCATATTCCCCACCTTCCTTGAGTACACAATTGTGGACTAACTAAGGAACTGTTCCCACACACACCTCAACTTAGGTAAGGTTATCTGAGAAGATAAATGTGGACTGTTTGTTTAGTTCTTTTTGAATGTTAAACACATTATTTACTGATATAATCTCCACTGAAGAGAATCAGCTCCGCACAGTCACTAATCCTTATCAAACTATCCATTTGAAATCGATTTATGATTTCATCTTTACCCAACACAGTTCAAGAATAAATATCATCTCACTTTGGGTAGAACAATGTTTATGGTTAAAATATAGACACACTTAAATGAAATGTTCAAAGTTCTCTGAAAAACACTGCTCAGTTGGGAAACCAGATGAACAGTCCAAGCAGGTCGGAGGGACAAATAGTTGCGTAGGAAGGCACCTTGTTACACTGAACTTCCATTTGTCAAGCAGATCTCCCTCCAGCACAAGTTGCCCATCTGTTGTGTATAAAAATAGCAAAACCAGTTTGTTTGCATTCCCAGGGAAAGCTCATCAATGGCAGTGGGGAGCAAGATACATCTCTGTTTACAAGCAGAATTCCTGGAAGAGTGAAGTAGAAGTGACTCTGGACAAGGACTCTTCGCCACTCATAGTGGGAGGGAGGCAGGGGAGAGAAGCAGAGCTCCCCAGTTCTACTGACAGTCACCACTGTTTGCTATGATAATGGCCCAAAAATAGTGAGGGGCATACCAAATTCAGTGAAAGAGCTATATTGAAAAACAGATCATATGATCATATGATATTAATTTACTAAATTCTCATCAAATCACCACAGATCATGGCTTTACTTGAAGACAGAAGAAAATTTCTCTCTAGAAGCTCAGGAAACCACTGTTTGTCTAAGGTTTTTTTTAAAAAAAAAAAAAAAAAAAAAAAAAAAGAAAAAAAATGTTCTTGGTAAAGAACAAAACTAATGGAATTACAGACTGATAGTTCAGCTGCCCTGTTTCAGTTATTTAACAAGTAATTTACTTTGCAAGAAAAACAATCAGATTTTTGCCTTAAAAATTACGTGCCTGAGAAACTAACTGGCTAAATATTCCCAGCGGCTTCCAATGCACATCTAACAAGTACTATTTTGAAAATCTTCCAAAGACACTATACCATTTCACAAGAAATACAAACACCATTTTATGGTATTAAGAATTTTTAAGCACCACCTGCAGCAACTAGAAACAGTGGAGCAGCACAAAACTTGAAATTGTCCCAGGTAGTAAACCCCAAAAGTTCATCTTTTTGTTACTTCTGTTACCCCAAACCAGTTTAAATTAATGATTTAACACAGTCAAATGGCCAATACAACATTAATGACTACGCATTCTAAAGAATCAACAACCATTCCTAGAATAGAGCAATTACCAACAACCATCTGAACATTATTAGTTCACACTATTCCTCTCAAAAACCTGGGGTTATTGATGCAGGATTTCAGACACCATTACCTCCACAAAGACTTCTGATAGAGCAAACTTATCTCAAGCAGGAGAAGTAAAAGCTGGAAAGTCAGCCCACATAAAACACAGAAATCTAACTCTTGTATTGGGAGCCTCTGGAAAATCTGGCCTCATTTCTATCCAGGCAGTATTTACAATAAATTGAATGTGCTGAATAGACCAAAGACTCATGACAGAGATCAGATAATCTTGAACTGTGGTTATGAAGGTCAACATTTGATCTTGAACTCTGCTATTAGAAGATATCATTATCAAAACAAAAGCTCCTACGTACCAGAACAACAGAGATTCACTAACGGGTATTGCTCTCTAAATAAGAATCAAATTGAGCTCTGAGAAATCTAAGGAAGCACAAATATACTACCACATTAAAAAACAATTCATGGCATATGTAAAGTTTTAGTTATAAAATGTAGTAGATAACGGAAATCTTCCTTTTGCCAAGTATATTATGTCCACACACACTTCCATGACCGTGAAGAGTGAAAAAGAGAAAAGTAACTTCTTCATACAAACACACTATCTAATTCAGAAAGAGTATAATATTCTATGTACTCAATTAATAACTGCAAGAAACACAGCAAAAGCTGAAATCAATTTGTAGTTTGCCAGAAAGACCTTTTAAACAATGAACAATCAATTCCCTTCTTATTTTGAATGCAAATTTTCAGCATTTGTGTTCTTCTTCCCCAAGACCTGTGATACATTAGCACTGAACTATTGTAGAAACGAATTTATGCCAATTTGCCTTAGAACTGAGGCCTCAAAGGTGAAGCTTTCTGGGGGCACTAACTGACTGTGTCCCGGCTGAAGAATTCACACAAGCCAGTCAGAATTCATTACTTCACAACAAAGTGGATCTGTCAGTATTAAACAATTCAGCAATTTGCAATAGTAACATGGAAGGAGGCAACCCCATACCTTGGCTGCAAGGTGGACAGCTGCTGAAACACTGCTCACCAGCTCACACCTGGAAGCATTTACATGTGAAACCCACTGTGAGCTGGGAACCCTTTCATCAGACTCATTGCCCAGAGAGGTGGCAGATGCCCCATCCCTGAAGACAATAAAGGCCAGGCTGGATGGGGCTCTGAGCAACCTGATCTAGTTGAAGGTGTCCCTGCTCATTGCAGGGGATTGGACTAGATGAGCTTCAAGGTCCCTTCCAACCAAAACCATTCTGTGATTCTGTGACTAGACATTAAGGAAGAACTAACTTCGTACACGGAGCAGAAGAGTACTTCGTGAAGTGTTATATGAAAATGAAACAGAGTCATAGCCTCTCTTAACAGGGTTGTAATAATATATATTAGCAAGCCTCAGACAAAAAAATTCTAAGATCAACTGGTAAAACTAAGTAAGAGGTCATGTCAGTCTACATTTGCATGTTTAGTATGTTCTCATGTCAAACACATTATGATCTGATTTATTATCTTAAGTTTATTAGACAAATTTAAGAGACCTTGAACTCTTCCTGTACTAATTAAGAACATCTGCTTTATCTGATTTGTGTTTTTTCTCACATGTTCTCCTTTACCTTGAAATAGGGTCTTAAGTACTCATGAGCAGCTTGAGAAAGGAATGACAAACAAAAAACCCTCAATAAGCAAGCAACACAAATAAAGGCCTTTGTAATGCTGTGTACAGAATCCACCTACAGGGACACAGCTAGTACAGCCACCAAATACCTTCTCTAACAGTGTATTTTATACCTTCAACATCCTGTAACTGGGGTGAAGTAAACACTATGACCATTAAAACATTAATTTTCCAGCAGCAATAGAGTATGTTTAATTAAGATACAATACCTTTCACTTCAATTTTCAAGTGCCTTTTAAAATACTAAATTTCCTCATACCTACCTGGTTAGTTACTATCCACTTCTTACAGTAGCACATATCTAGATAAAGACCAAGTGGGCTGAAGGGGCAGTAAAAGAATTATTATACTTTAAGTCTTTACTGTGAATCCTTTAACCTCCCTAGCTAACAGCATTCTGTGTTACCACATCTGATCTCCATTCCAACCCGTCAAACATTTAATCCACTTTTACACTGGAGGAAGAAAAGAAAGAAGGAACAAAAACCCCCAGATCCAAAGAAGTTGTTTTAAATTAATCAAGCATTACTGATATAAAACAAAACATGCTACTGTATAACAGGGTATATAAATATGTGCTGGTAGTTGGATGAAAAACCATTGCAAGCATTTTTCACTTTTATTCAAAAAGCTACTTGTTATGCTAACTTCAACAAAGATGATGTAACTATTAAGTAAAAGTCTAATTAATTAATTAATTGAAAGCTGAAACTCAGAGAGGACTTCTCATTCAACCATTTTTCATTAAAAAATCCATATTTAGAAAGACTTTAGCACTTCAAGTCACTCATTCTGAGTTGCCTTTTTTCCTTTGTTCCCCATTCCCAGCAGCAGAGATTGCATGAACATTTCCAAAGAATGCTTCAAAGACTACTTCAGGCACTTTTGCTACAAGTTCAGCACTTTATTGTTTTAGTTCTGAATTGCTTTACACAGGTAGAAGGCTAGTCAAACCTACCCTTGCTGTTAATGTGCCAGATACAAAGACACTTAACAAGGAATCTTCAGTACTCTGTGTCAGAGTGCTGTCCATTTAGACCAAGATTTTTGTGCATTGTATTTTCCTGAGGTTTTTTTTTGGAGGTGGATGAGGAACGGAGCATCATTAATAATAATAATAATAATAATAATAATAATAATAATAATAATAATAATAATAATAATTAATAAATAAATAAATAAATAAATAAATAGGTAGGTAAGTAAGTAAGTAAGTAATCAAAGAGCATGTTGACAGAGGTTGGTCTGTCAGCCACTACCAGCACTCGGGTGCTCCAGGCGAAGAAAGGGAAAACAGAGCACACCAGCGTGAGCCAGAAGCAGCAGGTGATACAGGAACGAGTAGAGCAGAAGGGATGTGAAGAAGGATGGCCGGGAAGGCAAGGTATGGGGGGTAGACAAGATTACATGAAATGTTTAGTGATATGGCAACGTCCAGGAGATCTGGCACTCTGCTTCAAGTCTCACAAGTGCTACTGGAACCAACATCCAGGAGATCTGGCACTCTGCCTTCAAGTCTCACAAGTGCTACTGGAACCCATTCCCGACAGGCTGCCAATCTGGGATGATTCAAGATGACTGAATTACAGTACTGTACACGCTGACTTCCTAAATGCTCTCCCAAGAGAACCTGAAGCTGGTTTTCCCCATTGAAGATCACCATCATCAGCTTTCCACTTAACACCAAAAACCAGAGCAGGTAGTTGCTACACTGTTTTAAGAATACACAAGCAGAAAGATCACAAGTTCGCTCTGAGGAAGCAACTCATCATATTTCAATAGATGTACATAAAATCATCTACAAGCATACTGAAACACTACAAAACTCAGCCTAGGTATGCGATGGATTATGAGTGATTTATTATCACTGTGACATTTAGTAATGTAAAATAATTCAAAAATGCAAGAAGTTGCATAACATTATTTCCTGGAGAGCAGGACAGACACCCTCAGCACAAAGCAACAGTCCCCAGGTGTATCTCACACATTCACTTGGACTACAGTGTGATAACTGTATGCAAATAACCCCCAAACTTGACATAGTTCTCGTGACACATACTTTCAAACCACAGTATAACAAGTGTTCTAAATTTCCCATTCCACCAAATATAAAGAATTTAACATTCTTTAAGATTGTAGTATGCAGAAGTACAACTACCATCAAAATTATTTTTAAGACCATGTACATGTTATTTCAGAATTGTGTATTATATGCTCCAAGCTTGATTTTAAACGTTTTCAGTTACAATGTTTGTGTCTTCACTAAGTGGTTATGTGGTCTAGATCTGTGAGCAATTATTTAGCACTGTTTTAATCCTGCAAGTAACTTCAATCAACAGATAGCATTTTTCCAAGTTACATCTCAAACCACGAAAAAGAAGAAAAGGGTGTGATAAGTGACAATTTTCATGAACTAAAATAAACAGAGCAGGACTTCTCATGTATGTATTGAATAAGGCACTAACATTTTACAGAACTTTATTACATAAAAGCAGTGCTGCTAGAAAAAAAATTAGGCCCTGCAAAAAAAATTTACGGAACAATTAAATTACGATGTATTTGTTTATCTCAAAGCATAAGGACACTGTGCAAGTTATCAATTTCTCAAAATCCATTTTTCCTGTACCTATTAAATAAATCTAAAGGGTCTGCCCAATAGTATTCCTGCTCTACAGCCACACATTCAGCAAGGCAACCAAAAGCAGACTGTATTTCATTCCTGCAATTCATTACTGTTTCCCACAGAGCACAAACTGCCTGAATACCCTTGTCTTATTACTTCTTTCCTTCATCCCAGTTTTTTTACTTTCCCTACCTGTGCTATCTTTTGCCAGCTGGAAGAACCGCACTATGTTAAACGCTGTCTGCCCTTGAACAAGGAGATATATTTACTGTCATGTCTGCTTTGTGCTGGGGGTTGCTTTTCTGCACAGGAGTCAGCCCAGTCCTGAGCTGTGTCTGTCGGCGCTCCACTCCATCGAGAAAACAATGCAGCTCAGTGCAAAATACAAACAAGTAGAGACTATGAACAGATGTCTAATGAGGGATTCTACTGAAAGGGGAACCATGAATTGATAACATTCAAAGAAAGAGTGGTCAGAGTTACTCCTTTTTGAACCCATCAGCAGACATGGTTTTGTTTGTTTTTAACTTTGAGAAATGCAGATTTTTGTGCAGTCACTAACTTCTCTGTCATATCTTTGCCTCCTACCATCTCTTCACTCCCATTCAAAAGCTGTCAAAATTTATAATTATGTTGTAAGCAAGCAACTAAAAATGAGTGAAGCTACGCTCACCATTGTGTGAAGTCAATGCACCACTGGAGCATATATAAACCTGAAGTTTCCAGTGGGGACAGCTGCTGAGAGTCATATCCAGCAGTGACCATTTCCAAATGGATCATGTTTGTTATTTGTGTTGCTTGAAAACAACCTGTACCGGAAAGATTTCAGGTGAAGAGCATAATTACTCATCACCACCATAAAAATCTGTGGGAATGTATAAGTGCTTAAATTATGACTTGCAAACATGAAAAGCTGGCCTCTAGAGAGTTGCATTTCTAGAGTTCATGGATTATCATTAAGGAGAAAGCCGATGGCAAAAAAAAACCAAACAAACAAACAAACAAAAAAAGAGGTATTTTAGATTACTCCCATGAAGTGTGAGCTTCTCTTTTCATTTCCCAGAGGTCTGCTAAGCAGAAAATAGAAGACCCATCAAGCAACACACATGACGTGGAGAGATGGCACAGGCAGAACAAGGCAAAATTCATTTCTAAACCATAAGCAAGCAATTCTGGCTTGCAAAATGGAAGGGTGACCAACAGATCAATGGTCAGTTCACATCTCTGGCTACATGTGCATGGGTCATCTTCTGGATGCATTTGCTTTTACACGTTGAAGTAACAGCCAAGCTGGAATCTTAACATCAGGTTCAACAAGGATTCAATTTTCTTATCCATTGGGTTCTCTGAAACTCTAGCTCGAACTCTGCAACCTCCTACATGTTATTAATATCAGTGAAGGAGTACAGTAACAGTAACAATTTAAAATTCCTATAGTTGTTCACAGTGAAAGTTTTGATGCAGAGTCATCATTGTAGCTGCAACTTTCACCAGACTTACTCTACATATGCAGAGAAGCCACACAGATAATCTCAATGCAAAAATCACTAATATTGATGTTCTATGCCCAGTTTAATAGTTGAGCATTACAGAATACAAGCATACTAATGAAAGTTATGAACTTTTCATTTTAAAAGAGTTAATAAATTCAAATTTGAACAGTGAGACAGATGGGGAGACTGCTAAGCTACCATAAAACTGCATATTTCAAAGGCTGTTTTCTGGCATGATAATAAAAAAAAGATAAATCTGCCAGAAACCATGCCAGAGGCAAACAGAAATATAAACAAGTCAGCACCTGAAAAGCCCACCTTCTGAAGGGTATTTGCTCTGTTCCCAAGCAAGCAGCTATAATTATCTTCTCAACTACCTAGAGCATGCTGTGAAGTTTAATGAATTCCACTGTTTGTAAAAGAGTTAACTGCTGCACAGTAAGAGTTAATATGTTCCCCAAGTTAAAAAAAAACAAAACAACAACAACAACAAAAAAAAAAACTAAACCAAAAAACAGAAAACCAAACAAAACAACCACAAATAAACAAAAACACCACACCACACAAACATCCCTTGACCAGATGCCCTCCTGACTCAGTGAGACCCCCACCAGCAGGCTTTGCGTCAAGCCGTACACAGAAGCTAACCTGGTAACCATACATAGCAGACATATGTTTCAGCATGCCATGATATGCTAGAGCTGACTATCCCATTGCACGCTAGAATAATCTTGCTTGTTATTTAAAAAAAAAAAAAAAAAAGGCTCAGAATAATGCTGCTTTGCATTTTACCTACCACATTTCATCCAAGGATCATAAATCCTTTCTTTTGTCCAAGAACCATTTTTCTAACCCAATATCTACAAGGTAGACATACTTCTTTATCACAATTTTACAAACCCAGAATTAGAGAGTGACTTGTTCAAAGTCACTCAATCAGTAAAAACAAAACCATGTTCCAAAATCCAGACCACCATGCTGTTGTCAAAATTTAGTTGGCCTCACATGGTGAGAAACAAGACACAGACTGGCTATGACTTTTCCAGTTCAGTGGACAAAGCTCCCCCTTTAAGTGTGTTACAACACTGGAGCCACCAGAGCCAAAAAACTGCCTAAGATAAAATGAACCACATTCAGACTTTCACTCCCCGAGTGTTGCACAAACCCTCGGTCCCAGAAGGACAACTGGCAAACATTCAAAGTGATGAGTAAACCAACCTCTCTAAACACGCCGCTTCTGATATGGCGTGAGGGGCAAACAAAGCTCTTTGAGTTTAAGAAGGAGCGAGTTTGGTTTTAAATAACTTGGACTTCAGTTTACCTGCCTGACATGGCTGATTTGATGTTGCACAGTTAAATCAAAGAAACATTTTAGGAATTAACAGTGCCACAGAAGTTTCTCTTCCAGAGAAAATATCAGAAATCTGGAAGACAGCAAAGGAGTTGCTAACTGTTTGGCTATAGCAAATTGGAAAATCATATCCCCAAGGCCAGACTTTAAGCTCAGTAAGTTCGAGATGGAAAACTCACAACTAACCAAGGCAAAACTCAGAGAAGCACCCAGAAAACAGACAGGCATGCTCTCCTTCCCAAGTCCACGTGGCAAGAACTCCGTTAAGCTTATTAATGATGTTTACACACCCAAACAGTTCAGCTGAGCCCAGCCACGTTGCTTGTGCTCTTCCCAGTGTGTTTTACATAAATTGACCATGGACTGTCCAATAGTCAATTGTCCTGAAAGATGCTGAGCATGTATCAAACATACCATCTTCATATGCATACAGCTCCAATGAATACTGTGGATTTAACTTCACTCAGGCATTTTGAGGACACTGTGATCAAAACAAAGAGCCTGCACTATTATTTCTTGTTCCTCAAAATAATCAGCCAGACATTTTTAAACTAGAGTTACAGTTCAGCCCTAGAGAACCAAGGCATGGGCCTGTGTTCTCAAATTGTTAATCTTTGTGTTAGCAAGCACTTGCAGATGAAGTAAAGCATTTTTTTCCAAGTCCATCCCAGTGCACTTCAAGTGCACTTTAGATAGACTTCTCTGACTTAAACAATCCTTAGTGCACAGGGGGTTTTCCAACAAGTAATTTCAGAAAATTATAAATTTTTCTACTAACAGAAGTGTTAGCTTCCTGCATCTTAATATGTTAGTATCTTTACTCATAAGATGCTTCTACTGCACCTACCTGTACTGATGGATCACAAAACACAACTACTACCAGAAAAACTTTTTTCTTGTTTGAACATATTTGCAATTTTCATTTTAAGGAAAACTGATGAGTTCAAGCTGTGAGAAATGGAGTTCAGTTCGGATTTATTTCCACAACAACATTTAGCTGCTTTTAGTGCACTCAAGTTCTCAGCGTGAAACTCGTCATTCTTCAAATCATAGGGCTTGCAGAGGCCACGCTCTCATGATGGTTACAAAAAGTGAGACAAGTGATGCCTTGAAGGGGCTATAGCAGGTAGTGGAAGCAGCCCAGCCATATCCTCAACAGGTTTCATATACACTAAATTATCTTGAGAAGCAGGGCAGGACTTCGCTGCAACTCCTTCTTTAACAAGCCGAGGTACCACTGGCTACACCGCCTTGTGTTACAAAAGACAGCCCTACGGAGTGATTTAGTTAGCAGCTGATGAGCTGTAATAATTCAAGGCATAGCATTTCTACTGCTGAAATAGCGTAACACTGTTGACACACTGGAGTGTCAAAAGGCCATTCTCACAGATACTTATTTCACCCGCTGCTTCCGAAAGCTGGGAAACAGGGTGCACAGTGGGAACACAGGCAAGGGGCAAAATCTTGATCTAACTAACCATTGTCATATTTCCAAACCTCTAATGAGCAATTTATGAAATGCCTTGACATCAAGCCTAACACGTTATTTGTTTATGTAATCCATATCCACACGAGGGCCGAAAGCTACTTAAATGCCCACCAGTTCAGTGCAGACAGAACTGACTCAAGCAGATTTCAAGATGTGTCAAATAATGTTGGAAACAAGAATACAAGGGCCCAGAATTTGTCAGTTGACAAGCTGACACAGGAATGCATTTTTGATAGTTGCTCAACACATTATTTCTTTTTTATATTTTTTTAAGTATCTACTTTTGGTCCTTGTAAGCAAGAACTCTTACCAAAAAAAGAACTACACACACACAAAAACCAAACCAAAACAGCACCACCACAATGAAAAAAGAAACAACCAAACACAAAACCAAACCAAATCAAACCAAACAAAAACAAAAAAAAAAACCACAAAAGCCACACACATCAACAATAAAAAAAACCCCAACACACACACCACTGGTTTGCTGCTGCATTAAAATTACAGAAATCCATCAGTAATGCACTTTTAAAAAAATCACAACAGTGAGTAAGTTTTCAAATGGCAATAGGTGTATGTATTGTTTCTGACTGCACTTCCTAGGAAAAGTATCCATAGTGAAAAATAACAACGTTTTTGTAGCCTAAAAGGCAACTACATGACTCATTTCACATTATCAGGATCTGAATACAGGCTGCAAAATACTGCCAGTGTACTTCAAAATATTAGGTTGAAATTAATTGTGTTATTTACTGCGATTGAATGATTTCAGGTGTATATACTTTTCCTTCAGTGCTTATTTTGCAGTAAATGCTTTCACCATTCTTAATATATTTAAACTTAGCAAGTTACAAAAAAAAAAAAAAAAAACCAAACACAAAACCAACAAAACACTAATTTACATCTTATTTAAAAGTTTCCAGCAAATTACATAGTGTGGTGCTTCTTCCCACTCATCCTTTGGCTTTCTAACCAGTACTCAACCTCAAAAAACAAACAAAAAAAAAAGGTGAAAAAACAGAATGTAATGTTAAAAAAAATTAGGAACGTATTAACTTTTAAATAATTCCCACATTCATTTCCCACATTACTGGGTGCACCAAAACTTGCCTGTGAAAGAATAAAGTGAGGGTTACATCAGCAGACTGCAGCTGCCAGGTCCAGGCTGGGTTTTTCATTCAAATGACTTGATGGAGACACCTCTTGCCCTGAGCTGAGCTTAATCCAAACACCCCAAAACAGCACCCAACTACTCCTGTACCTCCCTGTGACCCCAGCAATACAGTTCCAGAGGGTACAAGCAGCAGATGCTGGTGCAGCATTAGGAATTGCTTTACCTGAGAGTAGTACTGTCTTTTTATTTTAAAGATCAACAAAACAAGTAAGTTACCTTATGACAAAGTTATAGTTTACCTGTATGTGACAGTAACACAGTGATGCATTTTTGTGATCACTGAAAACAAACAAACAAACAAACAAACCTGAGGAGTTTGGGGTTTTTTTTGCATTGAAGGGGCCAGTAGCCAAGCACCCCCTGCCTGCCCATCCCCGTCAGTCTGCAGCTCTCCTGGCTGGTTCCTAACACACCGCACAAATAAAAGCACCAAAGCACCACAGCCACTTGCCAGGTTGCCAGAAGAGCAAAAGTACAGCAGGTGGCCATCCACGACTCCAAATTAAATCACAGGCTGCTCAGAACTTTATATCAGTCCTTGTGTTTTGTTGTATCTGTTTCATGTTACTCTTCATCCTCAGTTTTCAAAATGAAAAGGAAATGGGTTTTAGTGACACACTAACCATTAAAGGCGATAATGATCCAAACGGCATTATTCAGCACTCAATAAAACAGGGAAAAAAACTGCTGCATCTCTTTCCCCCTCTTCTCCACTTTTTATCCTTTCAATATTTATTAAGCAAACCAGTGCTTATCTGGAATAAATCCCGAGGCTCAGTGAAACACCAGGTGGTAGACTGGGGTAGTTTCTCTATCAACAGATGGCTCAGGTATTTTATGACAAACAGACACGGGACTATTGCTAGTCAGACCATCCTTCAGCTACTTCTTTACACAACACAACAGCAACCGACTTGGGGAGCCCCGACAGCCACTCACCAGAGCAGGGGGCTCCCCACCACCCCAGCAAGGCGGCAGCAGCAGGGGACCCCAGCCCAGTCCCCCGGGGGGCTTTACCCCAGGAGCCATCGTGGGGCTCTGAGAGAAAATCCAACACTTGCCACTTCAGGCAAGAAACTCGGGAGACACCAGGTCTAGAGAAAAGCTACAAAGCACGATCTAGGCCTCATATGTTAAAATATAGTATCTTTTAATTACTTTTACCTGCCCATTGTCTCATCTGTCTGCATTCAAAGCAGCTGTGATCAGCTACTTTTAACCTTAAATAGGAGAAGAATTTTTTGGCTGACACACTTTGCTGTGCACCATCAACGAAGATCACTTGGTTACCCTGAAGAAAAACATTCCGTCATTACAATTACTCTAGCCTTAATACACAGAAAGAGGGAACTAACCAGCAAAAGAAGCACTAAAATGCATAATTCCAATAGACTTGCACCTGAAATGCAGACTGTAATACTCCCTGCCAGGTCACTGGAGAGGGGACGGTGCAGAGGCCACCACAGCCACAGCCACACTGCACTTCCCATCTTCTCCCTCCGGGAGTTCTCAGAGAGAGACTCGGGAAAAACATCTTCCAGTCCCATGCTAGTATTATTATTTTGAAATCATGAGTTAGCATTTTGGATCTAATTTTCACAGGTTAATAGCATGCTTGTAATCTATTTTAGTGACATGGCATCGTTGAACTGATGTGACAAGAGTCAGATATGCCTAAAAATAACCTCAACCCCCAGTTACAAGGTACCATCTGGTCTGCAGTTTTGTTTTATTCATTTTTGTTTTTCTTATTTATTTATTTTTAAATAAAGGGCATCACCACTTGCAGAAGCAAAAAGGCCATGAACTAAAAAGCTTACTACCTAGGAAAAAAGGCTAACAGATGGAAAAACAGAGGCAGAAGCTTGAAATCTTTTTACACCTCTAAAAATACATTAACTTTGTGGGGTATTTTTCCTAATTTAGTAATCTGAAACCAGGTAAAACTTGTTTCATATGCAGAGGCACTAAGCATATGTAAAATTACATAGCATCAGAAAAAGAACTTTGTTACCAGCATTTTGTATTGGTTTTGATGTCTTTAATCTGTTGCTTTCCTCTTGCAATACGACTAATTTCCTTTCCTCTTGTTGTAGTAACTATCTATTTCAGTAGAAGATGCATCAACTCAGAAGGATAATTAAAAATAGCTGCATAATCTACTTGATATTTAATAAATAGAAATGTATAATACATGAGTACTGTTGAAATAATGAATCACTGTACTAAACCAGATTGTGTTCTTCAGTTCCTCACCTGTTGCAGTTAAAATATTTATATACATTTCAGTTGTTATTTTAATTAAAAATTTGTATCCCAGTTTCGTTATCCAGACCCATGCTACAGCATTTTTAACAGTGCAGTATAGTAAAACTGAACATTATAAAATGTTTGTTACATTAAGACACCACCACAGTCCTCTGATCAGATGCACAAACCAAGTCTAAAAAAGACTGTATTTATTTCAACTCAGATGGCACTTACCTTTCTTCAAGACAAAAAAATTTTAAAAACCACCAGTTAATGCCAAGTGGTTTTCTCTTGTCAAGCAATTAATATCTCCATGTTGCACGGGTACATCTAGGATTGTTACTTATGCAGTAGTTTCCTCGTAACTGGGGGAAATTGTACAAGAGAGTCTATAAAATAAAGGTCGCAAAAGGAATGTGGGAACAAAATGGACGTATTTCTGCTGTCCTAACTGTGAATGCAGCAAAAGCCCTCGTCCTTCCTCCACAATCCTTAGTCTGGGAGCCAGGCAAGGAGGACCTAAGACAGCTGAAAGGAAGATCCTCTGAGGACAGGCCACCTTCATTAACTTTTAGGGCCCACCCTTCTAATGCTTAGGTAGGAGAATGGAGGTGACAGATGGATGCTCGTGCTTACCAGGAGTAACTAATTCATCCCTATTTCACTGAATTCAGTGGATATAACATATGCACTAGTGTTTATTCAACGTAGGTTTCCTCAGTCTTATACTGAGGTGGGGTGGCCCTGCAGTTTGTTAGCTAGTTGGTCTTCCGGCCTCCCCGCCCCCACTCCCCTCCCAAAAAGAATAAAAATCACCCTTTTTTTAACAGTGATCAGCCAGCCTACCTATTACATGATAGTTAACGTGGTGTTATACACGTTACACTACAATGTAGTTTTCCAGGGAAAACAAATACTTTGAGTAGTGAAGAACTCAGATTGCAGCAGAGTAAGCAAACACTGTGTTTGCACACCTGTGCAGATTCAGCCCAACCTTGCCTTTGACCACCTGCAGCTGAAAGGATGGACATGTACCAGTTCGACAAAAAACAGGAGGACACTTGCTCACAAGACACAGGGCTTAAAATTGCTTGCCTAGATTGTAGCTTGAGGTGCACATAAATATCTTTATTTGATTCTGAAAAGGAATTTTTAACTGTGTTCTGTAGATATGCTTTAATAAGTCGTACAAGTACCCAGAGACATTATAGCAAAGCATTTTCATGCACAAACATATAGGGGAAAAAAAAAAAAGAGAAACATCATAGTAACTTTCGCAATATTTAGTCCAGACAGGAAAAAAAACAAGTGTCTGTCTCACATATTCTCTACATTTCCAAGTGACTCATATCCCTGCACCTCTGTGAGGGACATTTGTGCAGGCTGGCGCACAGCTGCTTTCAGGTTTCACCCTCAGGACAAGCTTGTCAGTCACTCACTGCAGTTAAACCATTAAGTGCATGTCAGATCAGATCAGCCACCTGTCCTTGAGGGCTGGATACACAAATACACACCAGCTTTTTGCCTTTTAAGCCTTATTTTTTAAGCACCAAAAAATGGAGGAGGAACAGACATAAACATCTAATTTGTTCTTGAGTAAGACCCTATGTAGATATCATTCCACAACACAGAATCCAATGCCAAGAGCCGGTAACATTCCAGACACACAGGAGCTCACCTTGAGATAATGGTCAAAGACAAGGTGGCACAATCCTTGACGCAGAAAAGAGAAGGGAATGGGTATCATAAAACCCACCAACTTCACTAAGAGCTTCCATAGCTGTTTACATTTAAGGAAACAAATTCTCTAGCCACAGAGGCATAAAATTATAAAGCTAATAAAAATAAGCTTATAAAAGGCTAAAAATGTATTTAATATCTTAGAATAGTTCAGTTGGAAGGGACTTGCAGTGACCATCTAGTCCAAATGCCTCGTTCAGAGCCACTACTTACTGTCTCTTCCAAAACTGGGACGGAAAGTGGTTGAACATTCAAGACGTAAAAATCTCACAACAGTAAATTGACAAATTATTCTCTGAAATTCCTGTTTTAAGGATTAAGTAACTTAATTTTAGAAATTGTACATTTTGGAAGAAAATGTCCATAAACAGTTAACAATTCTCTTGCTTACTGACCCTGCTCCCTTTTTTTTTTCATTACCTTTTTTCATTTTTACCATTGTGCCTCCTAGCCAGCATTATAAACACTCTGGCTTCACTCAATAATAAAAGCATTTGAAAGTGTATATGCTTCTATGCTACTACCCTCTTTTCTTAAGAAAAGGACAAAGACAGTATTTACAAATATCTGGACTTTTGAACAAAAACAAACAAGGGAGCAGCAGTGCTCCAGACTGGCTGTGTGAGCAAACAAGTAGTTTGTCACTGAGAGCATTTCTATTTGTAAGAGCATTGTTTTCCAAAGCAGCTCTTGTTGGCTCTGCTCTTTGACATCAGAGAAGCCGAAAGAAAACAAAAATCACTCTCCTGTTCACAGTCAACTAAGCTCTTCCTCAAAAAGAATCACTTGAAATGATATATAATACACACACTGCAGAGCTAGATGGGCACAGTCTCCTAGCCTCAAAAAACATTTTTTTCTTTTTGTGTCTTGGGATACAACAGGTTAATACAGTCATATTAAAAAAAAAAGTCTTCAAAGCCCCTTCATCAGCAAAGTAGCTGCATAGAACTGTAGAAACAGTCAGATGGGATCTCCAGAGAGCCCTTTAACTCCCCATCTAGTTCCAACACCTGCTTAAAGCTCATCTGATTTGAAAGTTCAATAATGAAACCCAAAGCTGCCCAGTTGAGTTTTGAGCACATCTGAGGATGGAGACTCCCAAAGATGGATACCAGCCTCTCTGAGCAACTGCCCCTGCTACTCACCTCCTCTTGCCTCGAATGCCTTTCTTATTTTTTCTTCTTTATAACCAGTCAGAACTACAATAAAGTCATTACTCTCATTTTTCCCAAGACCCCAAGGTCTTGCTGTGAGACCACTGCCTCCTGTCCTACCACTGGGCTCCTCTGAAAAAAAATGGGTTCCATTTTCTTTGTAGCTACAAATTAGGCAGTTGAAGACAGCAATGAGATCTCTTCAGCCTTTCAGACATCTCAGTAGCCATTTGATAAATTCCCTCCAGCTAGTGGATATCTGTTTGTCTTCAGAAGTACCAAATTGGGCAGTTTTCCAGCTCCTTTCTCCTAAATAATAAGCAAGAATAATCACTTCCATCAGTTCGCTTGCTACACTCTTGCTAATGCAGCTGATTCTTTGGTCTTTATTATTGAAAGGGTACACTGCTGCCTCAAGCTGGTGTCCACAAACAAACAAAACATATACACACAAAGCTGCTCCTGTGGCAAACAGTTCCCAGCCCACGTTGTTTAGTCAAGGTACACATATGTTCCTTGACAGAACCTCACAAGGTTCTGTTGGCCCACTCCTCCAGCTTCCTGAGGTCTCACCTAATCACAGGCCGCTGTGCCAAACACTCTCCTTCCCTTGGTGTCATCTGCAAACCTGGTAAGGATGCTCTTCATCCGATCATCCACATCAATAAAATAAATGTCAAGTAGTATTAACACCCAAGAAACCCAACTAAGACATGCACTATGACCGTGCACTTTCAAAGAACCACTTAAGAGTGACAAGGCTGTCACTATGAATTTAAAAACTAGCAAACAAAGTAAGGTTTACTGCAAGTAGTTTGTCTTTGACTAAGCACACAGAATTGGAAGGTCCAATACTGTTACAAGTATGGAAGATTAAGACTAGCTGACTATGACGTTAAATCCTCTGTGTAAAAAACAAGTAGCAAACAGCCAGACAGGAAGTGTTCAATACCTTAAGTTCAAAATTAATAACCTTCAACAGAT
Organism: Patagioenas fasciata; assembly: GCF_037038585.1. Taxonomy (NCBI): domain Eukaryota; kingdom Metazoa; phylum Chordata; class Aves; order Columbiformes; family Columbidae; genus Patagioenas; species Patagioenas fasciata. The sequence continues at coordinate 98,998,333 of NC_092521.1, read as the reverse complement.
ATTTATTATCTGTATAATCAAAAATTGTAGTTCGGTGCAGTGAGAGTGTCAGTATACAAGCCAGGCTGCCCTATTATTACTGTAACACAGAAATGCTGCACATGGTCCTAAAACAAGGACTGGGGAGAAGAAAGCTTCACCCATGTCTAACTGAAAGTATGGTCATAGATTTGGATAAACTGTTTAACATTGAAGTACTAAATCCATGGAGAAGGGGTACAATTTTGACCCATGTTTGACTTTTCTAACATAACAATAATACAAGTCAACCAGGGATGATGAGGAGATTAAGGGTGATGTGGCTTCACACCTCGGAGTCTTAAAAACATGACTGGATTCAGCTGCAAGCTCTGGCATACAGAAGAGTAAAAAAACCTTAATGCTGCTGGATTAAGCGTTGCAGTGGGACTTAATTAAGCTGGGTCCATTTCCCAGCTCAGCCACCAGCTGCCTATGGGCAGTCAGTTCTCCAAATTCCTGGATTCTCTTAAAACAAAACTGATGATACTCTTCTTCCTCACAGAGCAGATTAATTTAATCAGTATTTGTTAGACGCTGATTATACAAAATGCAATTAAGCACATAAGCACAGTTTTCTTTCTCAAGCTCTCACGTAATTCTATCAATATCTGCATTTTTAAAACTTCTGCTAGCTTCAGAGATAAACTACTCTATGGAAGATGCACCAAGAAGTCTACCAGAAAAAGCCACAGCCAGGCACTGAGGCAGAAGACCTATGATTCCACAGTCTTGAACATTTGCCTTGTTTTCAAATCACCTATGACTGGGTCTTTTACAGCTAAAAACCCTTTAGAGAGCACAGCTGCCCTTCTCCTCATGTCCTGTCACAAAAGCCAAAATATAGTTTACTTTCTGTGTCCATCCTAGAAGCCAGGCTTTCCAAGATACAGTAAGAACTCCACGTGGAAAGCCAATATTTATTGGGCCACTTCAATTTAGGGGTCCCAGGTTTCCTCAGACCTCCAAAACAGATGTTTCATTACTTACTCAAATACTGTGATTTTCCATAGAAAAAAGGCAAGCCCTAGTGGAGGTAGGAGCAGTAACAACTTATTTCCATGCTAAATCCTGATGCAGTTTACTACTGCCTTGTTTGGTGTGGGCACCAGATTTATCAGACAATTTCACTTTTTTTGTTTCTTTAAACAATGAAAAGTACAAGCATCCTAAAAGTACCTGTATTGACCAACGAAATACAACTTTAGTTACACAAGAAGCTTAACATAAAAATGAATTATCAGGATAAAGTTTAAGCTGCTGCAAACACATGCCTTAACCAAGGACTCCTGGGGGTAATTCAGCTTTTAGTCCCACCACATGTAAATTAGTATCAGTCCTACCATTTCAAGTCTTAGATTTTCTTTCACTACTAATCAGTTACTGCAATTTGGCATTTGCCAACTGACATAGAAACTTCTGGAAATCACAAAACTTTTTATCTTTAAAAATCTTACGAATTAGGGCTGAACTAAACCATAAGCAGCATTCAAATTCCAGTGTCTGTAATTTTTTTTTCTCAATTTTGAAGCACTCAGTAATGGATTTCTAGTAATGTGAAACACCACAAGGCGAATTAATTTCAGCAAAACAAGGCAGCGAATTCATGTCTACAAAAAAAATAAATGTTACTGCCTCATTTGCTCATCCCTTTTACATGAGAGTGGAGAAAAAACATATAATTTTCCTAACATGCCCCATGACTGTGGCAGGAGGCTGCAAGCCCTGAAGATGTACCCGAGGGAGGCTCTGTGAAGGGAGAGGCTGCCTGTTATGAGACCAGCTAAGACAGCTGGAAAATACACTTTCAGCTGTATTCACCTCCAGTTCCAGTGAGGCTTTCCCCACCTCCCACTGGAGTGCCAACTCCCTCGTGACTGCTTTGGCTCTTCCTCGCCCAGAGCAAACACCACACCTGTATCCCACAGGTTCCAGACGATAAAACATGTCTCAACTTTGCACACCAAAAGCTCCATCTTCCTCAACCCAGGTACCTGCATATACCCGACAAGCTGGGCTTGGCAGCTGCTGTACACCTTGTGTTTGGGGTTTTTTGCTTTAGAACAGCAGTTATTTGCAGCACTTGACAGGTGCAAAGCTAAGAAATGTCTTTTTTTTTTCCTCTGGGCCTGTAGATAGTTAACCCTCACTGTTTAAACTTTAACTCGTGAAAGGTGAGACAGATTTTTCTTTCATTGTTCGAGCTCAGTGAGCCTTCCACACCAAAGTGCAACTGAAGCAGAAAAAGACCAAAACATATTAAATGTTGTCCTTACAAGTGTATCAAGTACTACTTAATTTTTCTGAATAAACCTGACCCATACCTGTCAGTTCAATTTGCAAAGTGGCAGCGACAACACTGGGAGAGCTTCTCAATTTCAGCCTTAAAATAATATGATGGTTTTAAATGGTCAGAGTAATGCTAGAACCATTTGTTAATCTACGAAACCATAAAATAGAGCTCTGCAGGTGCACTTCAAGCCACTGTGGCTGTAGTTGTTCCTGAGCAATCTGAGTTAGCTGGCCTATGAGCCATAACTGAGGCAGCATTTAAAAACGCAATCTGTTGAGCTTGAACTTATGCAGCTCCGCTCCAGAAGGCAGAGAGTTACTTCCTTAAGAAACCATTAACGTTTGGTAAACAAAGAGTATCTGGTAACTCTTCCTCCACCTGTCGGAAAATCCCTACAGCCCTGGTAACCTCCCTCCACCCTCCACCAAGGAGTTGAGTGCCCAGTTTGCTGGGCTGGAGGTGGCGACAGGAGAGGCGGATGGAGGGACCCCAACACCTCTGCAGCTTGAGGCCTTGTGTCTGCAAAAACCGGTACCGAGCAGGGTGACACGGGCTTCACACCCCACCGCTTCTCGCTCCCGGGCACAACTCCTGCAATCCACCTACACATGCTCAGAACTCACGCCCTCAGATAGGTCTACACCAACTAGTTGCAAAAGATTTACTAATTTCTGTAATTTACTCTTCAGGTCATTTTTTTTGAGCCTGAATAGTTATGTCTTGTTTATCAAAATCACCTGACATGCAGTGCTAGGTACTTCAATATTATTCATTGGAGAAATATAACTGTTTTATTATTTGTAATTTTAAAACAAACTAAAGTCAGGCACTACTCAGGTGCTGCACTCATTAGATTGCTTGCAAAAAGTCTATTCCAGCAATTGGCCAATACCTTAGTTTTCAGCTCAAAACCCCTCCCATCCAGCAAGCTGAAATTAGATTCTAAAGTATCTAATTAGTTATGGAAACTTCAGCATGAAATCGTAACTCTCCAGAAACCAACCTCTCTTCCAAGAATATGACTGAAGATTCAGTCCAATGATACAGTGTTTTGCCAAAGATTGTTAAAATCTGGATGACTTTTTTTAACAGCAAAATTTCAAGATGGCCAACCAAACAGGTTTTCATGACAGGCATGCCTTCTGCCAACACAATGTAAAAAAGCTCATATTTGGCCACCTTACAGGCCTCTGAAAAACCGCAGGTACATTAGCTCAGCAGAAGGCACCGATTTTAACCATGTCCTTCAGAGATTCTGGCCGCACCAAGCACAAGGCCAGGATGCAGCATCCCGACTACCCAAACAGAAAGCAGGGAGCCTCCACCTCCTCTGCTGTCACTCAGTCAAGATGACCTTAGTCACTCACTCTACAAACTTTAATTCCCTTTATTTTATTGGATTTTATGGAAGACTAGAGAACTGCTTAGAAGAATTGTAGAAAACTTTAAGAAAATTTAATATGGATTTTTTGACTGCTAATTCTGCTTTAAGTGCAATAACGCACAGTGTAGAAGCAAGGGCATCTTAAACATCAGAGCTGGTTTTGATGTGCTAGGAACTAACAATTTGACTGAAGCCATCAGTTCAACAGACTCCAGGCAAAATGGCCATGTTGCACTGGAACACTACAAGAATAAAACAAAATTAGTTTGGTTTGCGGTTTTTTTTCTCTCCTTCTCAGTCATTCTATATCTAAATAAGCAGCCATTTACATTCCTATTTCCAGTTCCTGTATTTTTACATGCTGGCTTTTGTATTGCTTCAATAGCTCTCCTATGACATAACAGAAGGCAAATAGAAAAGAAACATTTGTATTAAACTGTTTATTCACACTTGATTTTTTTTTTAAACTGTTAAATATTTATCTAGAGATCATTTACTGGTAAAAACTTGCCTCTGAACAAATTTTGTGGGAACAGTTACAAGAAAAAAAATCACCTTCTCCCAATTAGAAGCATTTGTGATCACATACTTAAATAAAAAAAAAAAAAACAAACCTTTGACCAATATATCAAGGGTAGGAATTGGTTCTTATTCTGATATCCATCATCTGTTCGAATGAAGAAACTGATCCTCAGAGAACTGCACAGAGGTTTAGAGATTTAACATATTCCATGTAAAGCAGAAATTTGTCCTTCTAAGCCTACTGCACATGAAAAATTTGCCAAAAAATTGTGCCATTTCTAACAAAAGGGAGTGAAGTTTCAAAAGATAATTTGATATTTCTTAAGTAATTAGTTCCACAGAAGATACTATCACGATCTCCTTAGTACTTCTTTTAAAATGCATGTTTCATAGCTGCTTTTTACATAAAAAAGGAGAACTTTGCAGTGGAGACCCGACATTTCCCACACAAATCTGTTCCCTGGGATCATCTGTCACCTTGGCATGAGTTAAACACTGATAAACGAGGGTGTTTGTTTCACCTTCTACAAACCAGAAATGATCTTTGCTTTTAATCTGACAAGACAGTTTACACTGTTTTTACCAATGTTTCTGAATTACTAACACCCATGGGAGCTTAGGAGTTAAGAAAAAGGCGATTTGTTAAGTTCGCACCTTTTGAGTAAATTTTACCTTGAGATTAAAGTTAAGTTCCAAACTCTGGAAATGAAGTTGTTAAATACGTCAGTGATTTACACACTGAGATCACTTCATACCAGGAAGTAAGCTTCTATCAGAGGCCTATCTAGAAACAACTGAATGGGGATCTTTCAATGACTTTCTTCCAGTCTTTAGTAAGAAACATCTGTAAGCTATTTGGGATTCCTTTTCAAAGTGAGCAAACAGGATGGAGGCAGTTCAATGCCAAGAAATTTCATTAGCGGTTTTCAAACATTAATAATACCAAATATTAGATCAACACAGAGTACCATTTCGATTCAGCATCAGGCCATGCTTGTAGTACTTTCCACTGGACTTTGTATCTACCTTATCGGTATTCCCTCCCATCCGTATTTGTGATGTATTTTCAGCTGAGAGTTAAGCAAGGATGCAAATTTTGTCATATCTCCCCAGGCGGTAACCCCTAACAACAGAAATTGTGCATAAGTTTATGGGAAAAATATTTTGAGTATTAAACTAACCTGTAATTTATGACTCATGCATGACTTCCTCTGGAAATTGCCATAACAAAGAGATAATCATAATCACTGACAAAGCTACCTGTGCTTCCTACTGCTGTGGCTCTAATCACCCAAACCCTTGCTTTGTAAAGCCAGCAGGTAAGTCTGGAAGGCACAACAGGAAGTTACTTTAATCTGCTCTTCACTAACAACTCATTACAGTAGAGGAAGACCACATTCAAGATAATACATTGTGTTTCATGCTGACTACAGTCAGAGTTACAATCATGTAACTCCCCCAGAATAAAGCTCGTTCCAGATTCATAGGGAACAGGAGCAGGGAACAGAAACAACCACTTTGCTTAAGAGTTTAATTCCTTAATCCTTCCCATTGATATAACTTTTGATAAACAAAGTAAAATTTTGCTCTCAAGAGACATCTGACAACATCCCTAGGTAGTATAAAGCTAGTACATAATCAGGAACCTTGATATATCAATCACACACACACACACACACAAACACACACACACGGCAGGAGACATATATATAACGTGTCTTTTATATATACAATGTTTTAAAGTTATATAAAAAGCTCCAGCACTTGATGTAGCAGTGTTCATTTTGATTGCTATATTACGAGTCCAGGAAGAAGGGGTGGCTTCTTTGTTGTTTGGGTTTTTCTGGTGGTTGGGGATTTTTTTCTTGTTGTTTTGCTTTTGTTTGTGGGGGGGTTTTGTGTGTTCTTTGTTTTTTTTTTCCAACTGCTAAATGCTGTACACCTCTGCAGACAACCATCACAAATGCATAGACCATCACCATCAGCCTGTGCTTACATGCAGCATAAAGCAATGAATAAACAAGGCTGCTTAAACTACAGGGAACATGGATAATCAACAAAGTCCAGTACTGTTACACCTAGAATTATGCTACAGGAGGCTGATGCAGATCATTATGAGAAGGGATTGTTTGTGTCAGCCATTGCCTCGCTATGGGGGCCTGCTCAGAACCCAGCTAACCCAGATAAGGAAAACAGACAAGGGACCTTAGGAATGACTGATAAAGATCCCCACTTGTATGTTCCTGTTGTACTTATTTAACTTCTCAACCTGCATGGATGCTAATATCTATAAACAAAATAGTGTAACATATCAACTAACAAAAACTATAAACAAACATGTTTTGTTTAAGTTAATTTAAAAGAAATATTTAAACAGCTTCAGGAATTTGATTAAGACAATTTGTTTAAACACAGCAGGTAAAGCAATGGTCCTATGCTATTTTTGAGTATTCTCGTTTTCCATCTACGATACAAATTCCCAGCAATCCAGATTTAACCTAAGCCTACCTAATACCCAGGTATTATTCTGCTTGTAAAGCTTTGAGAATCCTAGGAAACAAAGTATTAGAAACTATGTTAGGGTATTTAAAAACACATATCATCCAAGTACAGCTGTCTCTGAACTTCAGATGTTCTCAGCTCTCCCCTCAGTCACAAGGACAGGCTATGCAGGATGACAGAGACCACTGCCTTGTGAAACAGCTCAGTGAGAGGTCCAGGAGCAGACACAGAGCTGCTCACCTGTGGGTATGGGGGGCTGTTGGCAATGAAGATAGCTGCTTTATTTCCACAGCTGTCTCTGAATTCTTGAACAGTTACTGTGGTGGACATCCACACATACACTCATCTTCACTGCTGCTGCAATTCAAGTTCACCAACCCCAGTTAATAATACTACTATTTTTTTCCCCCTCACCTGCAGGGGAAACAGCTCAGCTGATGTAGATTTAAACCAGGGCTTAGAAAACTAGGATAGACACTTAAAACCATGCCTAGGTAGGCAAGATGGTAACACCTGGTCACCCCTGATCAGCATGGGACCTCACAGAAGTTCAGGAGGTTATTTTAATGTTGGCACGATGACAGTTTTCAGCACACACAATATTTCAAGCAAAAATAGGCAACTAAAATTCATGATTGCAACGAAAATAAACCTAAAATGTACTGCTTTTCCTGGGTTCTGAGTGTTACATGAAGAAGATGGAAAAAGATGTTTAACAACACATGCCTCAGAGGCAAACGCAATGGGATTTGATTGAAGGCATTACTCATTACTCAGAAACAAAAATAACAAGTTTTGTTTGTTGACATTTTTGAAAAGAATGAAAAAAATACCAGATTGTTATTCTGAAATTCATCTCATGGTAGTAGCAGTAGCCTGTCACTAAAGGTAAGCAGGAGGACAGGGAAGACAGAATGTAACTCTTCACAAAGTTACAAGTGATGTACCCAGCTCTGATCTGAGCGCTGTGACTTGCAGGAGACATCCCGTCACTCAGTGTCAACTCCACTGAAAGAAGATTCTCTTTTATCTCATGTTACTTCCACGAACTTGGTGCATCAGTCACAGCAGATTTCAAAAATTGAGATATTGCACATATAACGACAACAGTCCTGACCAGGTAACTGCAGTGAAATTAATTGATTTATATTTGGTGAGTTTGTTCTACCTCAGTAGCAGCCTGTATTATACAAAATATCTATTTAATTCAAAAAAATACATATTTAAAATAATCAAACACAAGTTTCAAATGTGATAATGGAAAACTCAATATTAAAACACACTCGTTCTTGGTCAAGGATCTTTTTACTGCAGTCTGTTTTTGAGATTTGTAATAAAAATATTACAACTGTTATGATTAGTGAATGAATGTGGCTGCAGAGGTGTGGAAGATTCAGAAGGGACAGCAGAAGGAGGGACATAAAAAGGCCCATATTGACAGCACAGGAGCTGGCAGGGGAGCCAGATCACAGCCCCTCTGTGCGCAGCTTCTCAGGACACTGTGGCAGGAAAGCAAGTGGCAGCCTAGAACAACATACAGTCGACACCCAAAGTAAGACAAAAACTTAGGCCACTAGGAGATGATGGCAGGAAGATGAAGTGAATCAGTGAAGCTTTAAGATACCCCAGATCAGCAGCCAGAAGCTGACCAAGCGAACCCTAACACTTGCAGGCATCGCACAGGAAAGGAAAAAACAAAGATTCTAACCTGCTAGGTATGCTGCAAAATACAAAAGGCACACCAAAAACTAACTTAAGAACAAAGGAGGCATTCCTCTTGTGATCCCGTGAATACATACGCCATGGTAGCTGAATACTGAACACAACACATAGACACGTTTTATTGCTTGTGAGCATGCAGCTATGAAACTGTAGGAGTTTTATCAAAATGTAAACCTCTTCCCCTGGAAGGTCTTCCACTGGTTTTGCTGCACTCTTGCTACAATACTGCACCATTAATTCCTGAAGAGGGTCCAGTGTCGTAGTCAAGGATAAAGTGGAATTACTCCTCTAATGAGAGGCTCTGCAAACAACCTCAGCTTCGATTTCTGGTTCATTCAACTCAGAAGCAATCCCTCCTGTCTCTTATAATAAAAGCAAACACAAAGAGAAACATGATACAACTAACAGATCAGCTTGTAATAGCAACAAGCCATGCCCCTCTTCCATGTGCATTCACATATCAGTATATGTTTTTCCTTCTATAAGCATAACTCTAGAATTCTTATGCATACAGGCTCCGCTTCATGGATAAAATTAGTGTTCTAAACATCTGGAGGCAGAATTCATATTCCCACAGTGCAAAGTGAAGGAACATGATCTTTAAAAGGGAAAGCAAGCACTACATTGCCTATTCTCACAGACTAATGTAAAGTAAATACCTTTGTAGGTTAACAAAGATGGCTTACTAGATTGGTCAATGGCTCAGTGTGTCCACATCACTGCAGAAGATAAGATTCCTTATAAAAAAATAAAGAACCAAAAAAAAAAAAAACAAACCAACAACCACAACAAAAAACAGAACCACACCAACAAATTTACTGTGGGTCAGCAACAAAACACCCTATTGAGCAACTTCAGATCTCAATGCTGAGGAAAAGGTAACCTCATTAAAACTTAGTAAAAGCTTATCATTATCATTTAAGTCAGGCAAAGTAGGAAAAAAAATTGTCGCTCCCTATTGTAAACATATTAAAACTAGAAACCAAGGAAAAACACAGAGAAAAAGCATTACAAGTCAGCACTGGAGAAGTAAACAAACTCCTTGCACACTGCTGTAATGATTTCCTAATTTTATTCAAACATCTGGATACCCCAAATCCTCAGGACAGTCAGCAAAGGTTAACAAAAGAGCACCGAAGCTGTGTTATTTCAACAGCTTGTCCCTTCTGGGGAATCATAGAATGTCCTGAGTTGGAAGGGACCCACAAGCTTCATCAGCCCCACAGGTCACACCACGTGTCTGAGGGTGTTGTCCAGTCTCTTCTTGAACACTGTCAGGCTTGGGGCCGTGACACCTCCCTGGGGAGCCTGTTCCAGCGCTCCACCACCCTCTGGGGGAAGAACCTTTTCCAAATGTCCAACCTAAACCTCCCCCAGCACACCTTCCTGCCATTCCCTTGGATTCTGTCACTGGTCACCAAAGAGAAGAGCTCAGTGCCTGCCCCTCCTGCTCCCCTTGTGAGGAAGCTGTAGCCACCAGGAGGTCTCCCCTCAGAATGCAGGAAAGCAGCATGTCACACCAATGTCAGTTAAAGCTACTTGAAACATGTTTTGAGAAGAAAAATAGAGCTGAACCCTCTACCCTGCCACCTGCCAGTTGTTCCTGAAGCCTCAATGCATGGCTGCACCTTTGGCAGGGGGTGAAGCTGGAAGTGGCTGCACCACAGGGACATTCCTAGCAGGGAGCAGGGGAAAGAGGAGGGAAACAGGGCAACTCCATCTGTTGTCCTCTCTTCCCATGGAAATATTGCATCAAGCAAGGGACTCCAGCTGGAAACCTCATTATGCAAGTAATATAATTTAGGATGTTAGAGGAAGTCAGTTACAGCCCATCTACTCAATAGAAACATACTCCCTGAAAATTTTCTTATGGATATGACAATGTCATCTTAGCATGCGGTTTCTGAGCAGTCACAAGAAATTCCAGCAAGACACACTGCATCACAACCACAGCATCAGTAAAGAATGACAACAACAGAGTGCGCAATACCTGGCTCATTCTAATTAAATGTCCTTCCTCCAACAATCGTAAAATGTTGAGTACCATTTCACAACAGCTTAACTTAAAAATTTTGCAACAAACATATTTAACTGGTATCTTTTGTGAAACAGAAATGGAAACCACAAACTGAACAGCATGTACTGCTTGCTGTAAAAACTATGAACTGTTAACTTAAAAAACATGTTGCTCAAGAGATATTTTAACATTGTATTTAATTCCTATTATGCTATTAACACCGAAAACCAATATATTTCAAATACGAACCAAATAATCCTTCTGAACACATCTGTTAGTGGAACAAAGGAATAAAGCCAGTAGGAATTGAGCTGCCATTTCTATTTCTACATTATAAAAAAATGAGATGTGTTAATGTCATTAGACAAGAGATTAAAAAGTTTGTGAGTTTCTTTCCTAATGTCTACAATAGGCCAGCACCACCAGCAGTGTCATCTTCTAGTCCTCTGGATCCTTAGAGATCTCCATCTAAATTGCATTGGGGAGCTGCCAGCTTCATGACTGCACATCATTTCCACAGTAAATGCTAGAAATTATTTTCCCATTGCAATAACATTTAGAAATTATGTTGATTTTTCCACTCAGCCCCTCATCCCAACTCCATTTCAAGGGATGTCCATGAACTACCGAACACGGTAACAAAACCAACATTCCACCACACCACCTGCATCTTCATTTTTTTGGAGTTACAGGTATCAATCAACAGATGTACAGAGAAAAACTTCTCATTTGACAACTGGTATAAGGTAAATACATACAAACTCAAAGGCTATTACAGAAATAGACTAGTTTAAGGGTACGTTTTTCATTTAAAAGTATGGGAAAACAAAACAAAACCAACAAAAAAAAACCAACACAAAACCAAACAAAACAAACAAACTGGAGACATATTTCATTTTTATGAGAAGAATGCATGCTACCCACTATGATGAGAGATATTCACAAATTGCTCCTATAGTGAATTTTGCTATATTTTAGACAATATTATTAAACATTCTTCTTTTGTGAAAAACAAGCCTCTGCATCTTCACTACTAACTTTCCCTTGAGATCATGCTAATGAACTACAACACACTCAAGAAAAATAACAAGCTTTTTCCTATTTGGAGCAAATGTGTATACAGTTTGCTGGTTAGTATTTGTGCTATGTTGGTAGCTGGAGGCACTAATGAGGGTCACTTTCCATTGTGCTGCAAGCTGTAAAACAATATGTGAAAAACATTGATTATCCTGCTAAAAGCCATTATTAGGTATTATCTCTATAGGAAAGTTTCAAATTCAAACACATACATGGAATGAAACAATTCCACGGTCAACTGTTTCTTGCTGTTAGCCTGTGCTTCTGCTGTTTCTTCAAGAAAGTTTCAAATGTTTACAAGTAAGAGGAAGTGTTGGATTAAAAGTTAAATTCAAAAGAAATAGTTGTCTATCATAAACCCTGACAGCATTAGAGGATGTTCAAGTCCCTCACACAAGCACAGTGCACTGGGGTTGAAGACAGCAGCTGAGGTATTCAATGCCAAATGTTAACTGCTTTTTTTTCATTGGCAATATCCCAAACCTGCCTTGACTAAATACGCCAAAATAAAATTCTCAGTACTGTGGCAGTCTGTGCAGTACATGTGTATTAGAGAGACACGTTACAACAAAACTCAGTGTAAAAAAAGCAAAAGCTTTGTTGAATACAGACAAAACTGCAAACTCCCAACGTGATTTCTGCCCTTCCTGAGTCAGTGTCTAACAGAACCACATGCCGACACCCTCGCAGAAGTATGTGAGAAGATGCTTTTTCCACTCAAGCTCACCCAAACAACCAACCATTCTCTAGTTTAGGACAAACACACGTTAAGTATTAGCAGATTTTTTTTTGATCCAAAACCAAATAAAACCCATACTCGTCAGTAAGGACAAATTTAGATCACATTGACTTCTGCATTAATCCTGCTACAGCAAGTTTCTGCATGTTTTCCTGTGCTCCCTCCCTAGGAAAAGTCAGGCCTGCTAGGACAGCAGCCAACGTGCAGTTAATTGGATAAATATTCAAACCTATCAACCACCTGCTTCCAGCACTCAAGGCATTAACCTTTTCTGCTCAGTTCATCTGCCCTGAACTAGTAAAACAAAACACCTGTTAACATAGGGGATCATATAATATGCAAAACACTGATTCTCTAAAGCTCATATAAGCCATCTAAAAACTAGTTAATAAATACTCCTCTTCCTGTTACTGAACCTTTTGTCACTCTAATAGTCATCATATACATTTTTAATATACACATGTGGGCAAAAGATCTTTGTTTTTTCCCTGCTCTTAAAGAGAACTCCCAATTGCCATTTCTCATTAGGACTTTCATGATGAAACTTCTAAAACAGCAATGATCACTTAGTGTGGAAGTTTTATTTTCAATTTCGCCCAACACCTGTCCCATGGAAAAGCAAAAAGCCCTACTGGAACCAAAAATCCTTTTTAAAAGGGAAGGAGAATCAATTTACTCTTCTTCAGCAGCTCGTGGAAAATATTCTGATCTACTAGATACAAACTCAGAAAATAAGTCTTCAGAATCCACTTTCTGTGTGCAGGTAAAGTAAAGGTCTGTCCTAATCCTCTCCTACATAATTTCCATGGACCTCAATTAATAGTATGTCCTCTCTCAGCAATGCTATTACATATTTGAAGTAAATCTAAAATATCTTAGTCTCTCGTGCACTTTCCAGTGCTGGAGCAATTGACTTGGCTACCTGCCATGAGAGAGAAGGAAGAAATCCCTCAACAGAAGGGAGATGAATGTCAGGTGGTAGAGGCAGCAAGAATCCCCACTGCACACCCTGAATGGATTGCAAGCCAGAAAGTTCAGCTAAAGCAGCTCACTATTGGCCATGGTCTGCCTGGGTAATTCACAGATATTTTTCTGAGGAAAAGACGTCCAGCCTACTGTTTGAAGTCACAAAAAACCACACACTGCAATGTCTCAGGCTGCTTCCATTTCCAGTGGTCCTCAGCAATCTCACCGCCCCACGAACCACAAGCTCTTAGCAAACTGTCGCCAGCTTTTGTTGCCTCAACAAATTCAGCAGCAGGCTTTTCCACCTGCAGCCATGCTGAATTCAATACAAACTGTTAATATTCTAATCCCATCCACATTCCTTAAATTCACATAGGCAGAGGAAGACTTTACTCTTCTTCACACCATAACACAAAACAGATTTTTTAAAGTTTTTTTTTCAGTAGTCTGTGTTTTCAACTGGAAATAAACAGAAAACACACTGACTAGTAAGGACAAGCTAGAGGTCAACCTGCTAACCTGACATGTGAGTTTAATCAAAGGAGGAACTTTAACCAATGCATTAGAAATTTAGCACTAATGTATTCAGAATGAGGCCTCCTCTGGTGAAAATAAATCATTGTTCTCATCCTGTTGAAACAGGTGAGACATTTTCAAATAGGTTTTAACATGCTCTTCATGCAAATGCCCATAATGTGAGACCAAGAACAGTTCTGTCTGAATTTCTCCCATCCCTCAAAAAGCCCCTTCTTTAAAGCCTTTGATTAAGTAAGAAACCAAACATAAAACTTCTAGCCCAAAATGGTGCCTCCATCTCCCTGATCATTTATTTCTATTGTATCTGACCCTGGTCTGGGCAAAGAGAGGGGCACTGGAGCTCAAGAGGAACGTCACATCCCTGATGCAAGCACGCAGCAGAACAGCATGAAAAACACTGCAAAAGCTCGGTACTTACTTTTGCTAATTTTATTAAACCTCTTTGGTTGGAGAGGTTTCCTAAAATTATGCAATTAGACCAAGTTTGAGAGGAGGGAAAAGAACTGTTTTGTCTTTCAACTAATGATAACATCAGCAATGCAGCCTAAAGAGAATGAGATCCCCTTTTCAGTGTTGCTCGTCTTCTTTAACCAGGTTTCAGATGGTTATACATGCATGCAAGTTCTTGTTCTAAAATGCTGACAAAAGACCAAGTGTAGCTGTGTGCCCCTTTCGGCTGATGAGGAGAAAGGTGCAAGTGTTACTCCATTAGCCACCTGGGCAGCTGTACTTCCCAAATCAGAAGCCTTCCTTGTTTACCCACATCACTGAAACGTCATAGTTTTGCACTAGTTTGCAAAGAAAAGCGTATATTTACCAAAGAACTTAACTGATTTTGAAACGTCTGTAAACACTGCTTGTAACACACCAGTGCTCCAGGAGACTACATGTCTGGGGACCTGTAACTAGAGCTCAACCAAAAAATTCAAAATACAGATCTATGAAGTCATGAAACAGAGTTGGCCTCTCATGCCCTAGAAATACTTTCTTCTTTAAAATGGCAATCAAACCTACATCAGTTCCCAATGATCTGTCTCAAGGCTTAAAAGACTGTCTAAAAGCTAATTAGCCCCCTAAAGCATCTGAGGCTTAATAAGCTGTGTAGAACTAAGGCCACTGCGCTCTCTAACCTCTCAAAGCATCAATATCACAGAGTACTTAGAACAGTCCCAAATGTGTTCATGATGAAGTCAAAATGATACCCAGAATAGTGTTTAAAATTTGAATTTAACGGGCCCTGTTCTTGTGCTTTTTTTTAAAACCTTGTTAAATATTAAAGTGCACACAAGTTTATAGCCCAGGCTTTTGCAAATCTCCTTTGCAAAATGCAGCCAGGTAACACACGTAATCACAAGCAGTCCATAATCCTTTTATCTTCTAAACACTATACAATGGAAAACAGTTCTATATGGTCTGTTTTTACTCTGCATTTTATAACATCATGTCAAGCAGCTTTTAACATTCTCTCTCATGGCAGAGATGTGTGCAAGAAAAGGAATGCACTCAAATGTAGGAAAAAAACCTTCCACTAACAAACGTAACTTAAATCACAGAATCCTTGACCAACAGCTATGTTTTCCATCAATGTAAGACAATAAAAACACAAATAACAATATTCAATAAGTTTAAAAAATAAATAAATTTTAAAAACCCTTACTAGATCAGTAAGTTTTTAAATGAAGACTTCCAGCTGAGTAACGTTTTTGTTCTAAGCATATAACATCCTTCTGCAGCATTTCTAAGCCAGAGAGTGCAACACTATGCTACACAGTAAAGCTTAACCATCTATTTAACTGTGAAACTGGTATTGCTCAAGCTGAGAAATGTTAACTAGTAAATTGAACATAAACATAAAAATATAACTGATTGAAGTGTTTTGCAATACAGATGAGCATAGCAATATGAAAACAGAAATATCAAATACTTAAGTCGAAAACCTTTCTAGAATTTTTTCCCAGAAAAATTCTGAACTTCAAAATAAACTATCCAAACACAAGAGAAGTATTCAGTGTTTTCAACTAACTAATTTGTACAATTTATATCAAAGATTCAAGTGCTTTCTAAGAAATTTATTTATTAAACAGAATGACTCATGCTACAGAACTAATTTTAGAATTAATTCTGGTTAACGATGTGTGATTGCCAACATCTTTACAGATCTCCCATGACTGCAAAAATGTAAGCACTGTGCACAAATCTATCCCAATAAAGGCTTTGATGAAGCCTGAGCGTAGCAATCATACAAGCTTCTCTGGTTGTTTTTAGAACAGTGACTTAAAATCCTAGTTAACCAATTTATAGCCTCCATCGAAAACTAAGTAACTCATATTATCTGAGGAAGATGTTTCTTTTGCACAGCACGTTGTCCTGGTTTTGTTAAAAAGCAAGTTCCTCTTTTAGTGAATTTGCCTGTCAGCTAAAGCCTTCATATTAGCTGCATTTTCCTGGAGAACCAGACACATGTTTTGGTAAACACAGCAATGGAATGCGAAGTTATTGTGCACCTCTTGTGAGAGGGGCAACAAGAAACAGGTGACAAAGAAACTGACCAATGGAATATAACATCCCATTCATGTGAATACTTCATATAAAAGTGGGAGATCACGAAGATCTCGTCCCTTTTCCCTTCTGCTTATGGCCGACATTAGGAGAGGACCTTGCTGGTTGTCCCTGCGAACTGAGGCCTAGGGAGAGACTGAACTCAGCTCCGGTTGGCTGCAGAGTCCAATCCAGGATTTCGGGTGCTGGCTCTGCAGTTGCTGAGACTTTCAAGACTGGTTTTGTATATTTTGTATTATTTTCTCTAGTCTTATTAGCAGCATTAGTAGAACATTGTTAATTTTTCCAACTCTCTTCTCTCTGCCCTTCTTTCCCTCCCGATCGCCTGTCCTTAGTGGGGAGAGGGAGGGGCTGAACGGGAAAGCAGGGGGAAAGGCGGTTAACAATACATCTGCCATGGTTTTATTGTCACCCCGCAATCAAAACCCTCGACACACGTATATATCTTTTGAATACAAGCATTTCCTCGATCTGTGAGCATGTAAGCCTTTCATTGTGGCAAAATGATAGATTTTCATTGATGTTTTCTAGACTAATTTAGGAGGTCTAAGCAAGAAATAACATTATTGGCAACTTCTCCTAAAAAAAAAGTTAAAAAAATTTAAAAAATAAAATCAAGCACCAAGTTTCCTCCCATCCAATGAAGCTTGTTCCACAGATACTTTTACTTCAGAGAATCCAGCTCTTCCCCAATTTTCTTCAATACAAGAGCAGCCGAAAATAGCAGTACTGCCTACAGTTCTTAGAGCTGTCCTGTTACCTTAAGTACTCTGACACAAACACTGAAAGTGAGGCAACGTAAGATTTCTATAAAATGCAATGAATAGCAAGGCTGTGACACTCAGCTCAAATGCAGTATAAGTGATCTTCTTATGCTAACAGGATCTCTAAAATAAATAGCTTTGAAAGACTTACGTTTCCAGATGTACTTCACAGCTTAAACTTGCCTGTATAAACAAGTGTAAATCACAGTCTTCTCTTTACACTGGAAATTTATTAGGAAAAGCGAAAGGCTTAAAACTGCTTTAAAGAAAGTGGTAACACTTTATTTCATTTTAAAAGTCAGATATTGGGGTTTTTTTCACAGTTTGCAAAATGCATCATATAAATTACATTCACAAATATTAATAAACAAAGAAAAAGTCTTCCAGGGTTATTTTCACTTGCAAAACTAATAAGCAGCAGGAAGTTGTTCTTATCTTTGAGCAAGTTTCTGTGTTTCTTAAAGAACAACCTCCAACATCAACACAATTGCACTCAGCGAACAGAAATTCTGTAGCATCCATTCTACTTCTTCAACTTAGTCCACTTGGTCCTGAGAGCCTTAAACAATTTGCATGGTTTAAGATCAAAGTCCTGATAAACTACAATTTCTACAAATTCTGCCGCTTTTGATGTTCCTTCCAGCATAGAAGCGAGATCCCATATACAGTGTTTATTCATGAACTGGCACAAACTGAAGCGAGGAGAGAACTGGAAGCCACACAGTGCTACTTCAGCGCTAAAAGCCCTCACATTTCTGTCACAACCCATAGCTATCACAAAGAAAAAGGTTGAACGAACACCAGAGTGTGCCTTAAAACGAATGCAGCAACAGATATGCAAGAGAATATATGTTAATGGTATATATTAATTGTATATATTATTTTCAAGAATGAAGATGATTGTAGTGGTCAAACTCAGTCCACAACTGTGAGACAAACCATGAACACCTCAACAGCATAACCATTCCGTACTCCTCAAATGGCACCATCCTGGCTGTTTCAATCAGACTCTGTGTGTGTGTGTGTCCCTATCCATAACACTTCAATCAGCAAGAGAACTCCTTAGGAAAAGTCCAAGTCCCTGAATGCACAGATGACTGTTCTCAGCACTCAGGAAAGGATCACGCAAGGGGGAAGATGGCTACCCAGAAACACACAGCAGCCCCAGAATTGTCAGAGGTGATTAGGAAATGCGGGTCGTGTATCTGAGATCTAACAGTCAAAAAGAAGAGTATCAGACCACATGTGGATCAGTGAAGCATGACACCGAAGAACAGGGTAACTTTATTTTAAAGAAAGTGAGTTCCTCTAGAACATGCTCTCATGCCTATTTCTCTTCAAACAGAATTAACAGAGTCAGTGTGGTTTATGTAAGTTAAGATCAGTAGCCTACTTATTGAATTATTCTCGCTGTTGTTAACAGCCAAGTTTTAAGCAAGCTATTCTTAAACAAAACAAATGATAGCAGAAAACATGAGTCAACAACCTTCTGCCATTGAAAAAGAAAAAAAGACTAAGGAAATACTCTGAAGTGAACCATCACAGAACTACTCATCATCACAAAAACCCCCAAATAAATATAGTAACGTCATCTGGAAGGACATTATGATAATTTACTTATTCTTTATTATTTGTACTGCTTATTTATAAAACATCTATATACATACACATGAGTTGGTTACACTGACAAAAAGATAAGGTCCAGAGCAAAGATATAATACGAAACATTATCAGGAAAAAAGTTTAGAATTAAGTGTAGACTGTAGGTTACCTTTTAAAAAGTGTTTTAAAATCCTAAATTTTAAAACAACATAAAGTCAACTTCACAAAATATTATCAGCAAATATTTAAGTCCTGCCCTTGGGGAGGAATAACCCCAGTCAGCAAGCCAGGCTGGGACTGACCAGCTGGAAAGCAGCTTGGCAGGACAGGCCCTGGGGGTCCTGGTGGACACCAAGTTGACCATGATCCAGCAATGAGCCCTTGTGGGAAGGACCACCACCAACCTCCTAGGCTGCTCTGGGCACTGAATCTCCAGCAGATGAGGGAAGAGGATTTTTCTCCTCTGCTCAGCCATGGTGAGATACACCTGGAGAACCGGGTCCAGTGCTGGGCTCCCCAGTACGGGTGAGACAGGGACAAACTGGAAGGAGTGCAGGGAAGGGCCACAAAGGTAACCAAAGGTGTGGAGCATCTGACATACAAGCAGAGGCTGAGAGAGCTGGGACTGTTCAGCCTGGAGAAGAAAGGGGTCTGAGGAATCCCATCAATGTGTACAAACACCTGATGAGCAGAAGGATGGGAGAGAGAGGGGATGACAGAGCCTGATATTTCACAGTGGTGTCCAGTGACAGCACAAAAGGCAACAAACAATTTGAAATATGAGATATGAATTTTAAACCTAAGACAATTCCTTTTTACTATTAATATAAGGATGGTCAAGCACTGGAACAGGTTGCCCAGAGCATTTGTGTCTCTTGAAGATGCTCAAAAGCCACCTGCACACAGCCCTCAGCCACCTGCTCCAGCTGTTCCTGCTTTGAGCAGGGTTGAACAAGACAATCTTCAGAGGTCCCAAACAAGCTTTGCCACTCTGTGGTTCTGTGTATATAACACTGCCTATACTACACTTTTGCACTGTAGGGATGTAGAAAGGGACGTAATTCATTAATCTCTACATATGCCATGTGATAAGTGACTGCTCTTTGACTGCGCAAGTAATACCATACACCCACATTAGCTCCTCTGCCCTTGTCTTCCTCTCTCCCCTGTATCCCCTGCTCCTGCTTCCCCCTTCCCAGAAAAACATGTTCTCATTTCATAACAGCTGCAAATTGGAGCCATTTAAACCACAGACCATCTCCTGCTCCTCTTATCCTAAGGTAGGATCCTGCCAAAACCCTCCTCAGACATTCCTCTTATTTTAAGATTAACCAACTGAGAATTAAATCTGCACAGGAAAGGCTCTAAATTCCCATCCACAAGTTAATGGTCTTTAAGCAACTCTTTGCCCTCCACATCGTCACCCTGGCTCAGCAGCTTCAACTTTATTGATACAGAAGAGCAGCAGACTTCTTCTAAGAGCTACACAAAAAGGCACAGAGATTATACTGTCAGTTGACTTGTATCAGCTCTACACATCCAATGGAAAGGTTTGGGCAGTTTGGGAGTGGTTTTATTTTGTTTTTAAAATAACATCAGATCAAAACCAGTTGAACTTTCAGAACTTCAGCTCTGACACATTGTCTGGCACATGGTATTAGTGAGGGATCAGCTTCTCAGACAGTCATTCTTCAACCACCATTGTGAGCACACTACTGCTGGTTTGAATCAGTGCATTTTGAAGTCATATATGCAAAGAAAGCATTCTGGTTTCAGCTGGGATAATTTTCTTCCTAGTAGCTGGTATAGTGCTGTGGTTTGGATTTAGTATGAGAATAATGTTGATAACACACTGATGTTTTAGCTGTTGCCACGTAGTCAAGGACTTTTCAGCTTCTTACACTGTGCCAAGTGCACAAGCTGGGGGGGTGGGGGGGCGGGACACAGACGGGACAGCTGACTGCAACTGGCCAAAGGGATATTCCATGCCATATGACGTCATGCTCAGTATTTAAAGCTGGGGCAAGAAGAAGGATGGGGACGGGACCTTCAGAGTGACAGCATTTGTCTTCCAAAATAACCTTTATGTGTGATGGCGCCCAGCTTTCCTGGAGATGGCTGAACACCTGCCTGCCCATGGGAAATGGTGAATGAATCCATTGTTTGGCTTTGCTTGTCTGCATGGCTTTTCCTTTACTTATTAAACTACCTTTATTTCAACCCATGAGTTTTCTCGCCTTTACTCTTGTGATTCTCTCCCCCATCCCACCAGCAGTGACTGAGCAAGTGGTTGCGCGGTGCTCAGTTGCCAGGTGTGGTTAAACCATGACAGAAAGTTGCGCAACAGAAGCTGTTGCAGAGGGTAGAGAATAAACAAACTGAAATACTCCTCCCATGCGACATACATAATGCTATGTAACATTTTCAGCCTGAAAAATTTTTAATTTGAAAGAATCTTACTGCGCTGAGTATTAGTTTTTTCATTCAGAGTACATTTCCTTTGACGATCCACATACTACATGTTTAATTCGTCACTCAACCGAGAAAAACAAGATCCAGATAGCTACCAACAAGCTGTTATGATAGGCTATAATGGCAGTTTGGTTTGTATCACCTGCATTGGGTTTGTTGCTGTAAGAAATTCAGATGTATTTGAGCAAAGTTGTGTTCTTTAGAGATATAAGCTTTCCTCACTGTTTCAAAATACAAATACAGCTGTTGCTGCTCTTTTCTGAAATGGAGGAATTTTAATCTTTCAGTTTGAAGTCCAATGAAAGAGAACTCACGTATGGTTCTCTCACCACTGTCTAATGAACACTATTAAAAATGATCAGAAAAAACAAGAAAAGTTGTCCTTCTCCATAATTAGGAACTGCCATGATCTGAGAGAATGAATGATGCTACAGGAAAGGAGTGATTCTCAGCACACAGGGGAAATGAAGAACAACCAGGGTACCCTTGTGTCAAAACAGAAAGAGTATAGGGATAAGTAATGAAAAAGAGGAATAAACCCAGGCTACAAGTAACATCAGGCTCATTAATAGAGCAGCAACAGAAACATGAAGTTCAAAGAAATATTTTCAGTCATTTGCTTTTAGTTAGACCCTCTTTCTTAACCAACTCTTATTCTGCTGGTTAAAGGACACACACCATACCACATCAAGTCTGGCATGGGATTAGTAAAAAAGAAAGATGACCACAACTGAACGGGAAAAAGATCTTGTCATCCGTTCTGCTGGCCAACACGCTAATTGGAAGTATTCTGAAACCAGCTTTTTATTTGTTTGGCAACAGTAAGAAAAGAGCCAAAAAAGCCAGTCTCATCACCGAGCACAACACCAGCAGTTAGGAAATGAAGCCCCTCTGAGGGGTGGAGGAATTTTCAGCTGTGCCACGTCCTGTGGGCAGACGGATTCTGTTCCCGGTCCCAGGCCTGGGATGCTGTCAGTATCTCCAGCACAGCAGGCAGACAGGTCATATCCAGCTTCTCTCTCCTCCCTGCCCTCCTGAGCATGCTAACGGCTCACCAAGAACTACAATTTTCTAACCAAAATCGATTTCAACAAACAGTCCGTCCCCCAAGCACCACACTAAAGGAATGACTGCATAAACAGCCGCACTTGTTTACCAAAGGTACTAAGGGTGAAATGTCCAGGAACTTCACCACAATATTTATTTATATTGGGCAATGGCAGCTATAACTGTACAGGTTATCCAGATACTCTTATCACAACTACACTTCTGCAGAAGTCAGAGGCAGAAATTGCTATCATATCATTTTTTTCAACATCACGGAAATACCAGAGAAATAAAATGCATTCTCCACAAGACTTCTATTATAGACTAATCAGTTCATCTTTTAAGGTAATATATAGTGAAATAGGTAGTTTTAAGTATGTACCTGATACCCTTTTAATTAGAAAGGCCCGATCATGTAAAATTAAGTAGAGGAAAAAAGAAACAGCCTAATAATTCACACCTTCGAAAAAAAAAATAATTCAGCTCTTCAGAAGAATATTATAACACTGTCCTGAAAAATGATACAGAAGCCCCTACCTAAACAGATCAGCAGTTCTCCTAAATAAGTGTATTGATAATCATTTGCCAGTTAAAGCTAGTTAAAAAAATTCACTACACCTTATAAATCCGTTCTAGGGAATTCAAGACTGTAACATTTAAACTCAGCACACTTTTTTTTTTTTGCAAACATACAGAATTATTTCTATATTGATAATATGAAGCTTTTAAAATTAAAACCCACGATATTCATTAATAATTAGTTATGTTTTTAGGGAAACAACTTACTTGATTGAGTTTCTGAAGTGGTCCTCAGCAGGATTTTTTACTGTACAACTGTTCAGCAACCATAAATCTGCTTCAGCAGAGTTGTCTAGAAGACGCAAAGATACAAATCTGTGTTAAGAATTACACGTCAGCTCCTACTTTATATCATATATAAATATCATATATAAAAAGACTAAACCATTATTGCTAAATTGGCTATTTAAAAAATTACTTTATATTCCACATTTAAAACACTTAAATTCTTGGAAGCGGGTTTTTTTTGTTAATTCTTTGTTGGTTTGTGGTTTAAAAAAAAAAAAAAAAAAAACCACACCAAAAAACAAAACACCACACACAAGAACTTCCATGGTACAGGTTTGTTGTTGTTGTTGTTTGTTTGTTTGGGGTTTTTTTGCAAAAGAAGAATGAACAGTTCTCATGTATCAGCTGAGATGCCACTGGGTTGCAAATCACAGAAACCAAAGTTAAGAAAAAATGGTCGCTACTCATAAGAATGCGTATTCCCCATAAGGTCTGGCCTACACAAAGGCAGAAAGATCACCAAAATCCACAAAGCTGCTTTTTAAATGAATTAAGTGGTCAACAAAACCAGGTTTCACCAATTAAAAAAAAAAAAAAATAAAAAAAAAATCCCTGCTTCAGCTCGGTTGTGTATTACTATTACAGAAGAGACAGATCAGAATTTATGAAGCATGAAGTCAGTGTAACTAATTTGGAAAGAAACAGGCATATTTCTAGTGTAGATTACATCTTAATTATGGTATAATTATAGTTCAGCAATTTTCAGACAAAAATATTCATGCAATGAATACCTGCCTCCATTCAGATAAGTATGTAATTTTCTTCAAGAACCAAACCTTTCTGAATGTTCACAACCTACTGGTATCTAAACGCATTAACAGAACTGAGTCCCAGAGTTATTTGCAGCAGCACGTATATAAACTCTAATCCTATAAAACATGACCTACAGTACAGAATTACTAGCATAGTTATTTTTCTTCTGAAGTTACAGCTCTTTTTCAAATAAAGGAATGAAGATAATCCATCTCTCATATTCCAGTGCCCTAGAATTCATCAGAAAGCTTGCATCAGTTGGGATAAGAAAATTTGCATCACTCTTGCTACTATTCAGTACATCCTGAGTATTGAAGTATTGAATGAAGTATCTTTAAACAACATAAGCCAAGAAAAAATGAATAGAGTTAAAACATAATTTTTAGAATGCTTTATTTGAATTGACATCCTGCTAAAGCAGTGGAAGCTTGCAAAAATTTGAACATGTTTGCATATGCCCTCATCATTAATGTATCCACTTTAGCATGCAAATCCTTTTCCCCTATACACATACTTAGGACTTTGAGTGCTAAAATAGAAAAATATTTCCCATTGCCATTGCAATCTACTTCAAAGAAATTATGCTTTATAACTAACTGTTAGTCACTTAACCTAGGAAGGAGGTAAAATGAAAATAACAGATCAACACCAACCAAAGGACATGCCTATATTAAATAAGAGAAAACATTCAGAAGGTTTCTAGTCTTTGTTGACCCATTAACGTGGATCAAACACTGGCCTCTTTCATGACAGGGAAAGGCTACAAAGAAGTCATCAAAAATAACCTTCAGACCTTTATCTATTTTAAATATCAAGCAAATGTACCAACATCTGATCCTGGAAATAAGATGCAGAATCTCCCCTCCAACCCAGGCTGCATGAAAACACGATTTTTAAGACTAATGAACCTAATATCACTGTTAGAAAGACAACTACAGATAAAAATTTGATTAGGAATTATACACAGAAAAGCAAGGAAAGGTATATTTTCAAAAATCGGAAAAAGAGTGAACTCTTGGCCTAGTTAAATCCACGATGTATGGCAACGAACACATTTTTAAAACAGCTTTCCAATAACCCTGCCAAAACTTTGTATTTCTTATTCCTTTCAGCAGCACAAAATGTTTATAAATTCAGCTCCACACCCATAACACACCCACTCAAGAATCAGAGGGTACTATATAACGGGAGGCTGACATCATAAGTATGTGGACAAGAGTTCCAGTAGCAGCCATACATCATGGTAGAGCAGAACAATTTTGAAGTGAGAGAGACAGACAAATGTCTTTATTCAGAGGAGAGGGGCCCTTATGCAGAGAACAGCAATTCTGGGCTTGGTTTCAGTCCCATGCCGTGGTCTCCACGTGTGAAGGAAGCAACAGCCTCGCCGTGACAATGCTTCTCCCTGAAGCTAAAGCAAAGTCCCCTCCTTCGAAACAGCACTGGAAGAACTAATGCATTTAAGTTTAGAAAGACCTTACACACTCACCCAACTGGAACCTTTCCTACAGCAACTTGGATTCCAGGCTATGAATAGATCAGCTCCCTGCTTGAGAGTCTAAGGGACAATAACCACAACACTCGCACATATTTTACACAGAGGAAAAAAAAATATATATATCCCAAGTACATTCAAATCCATTCCTCCGAGGTTTCACATTCTGCAGAACAGAGGGTGTAGACTAAAGTCTTCTGCAGAACAGAATCTTCTGAGCAGTTTCAGGAAATTATGTTTCATTAATCTACGTATAAAAATTCATTTAAGAAACACTGAAGTGAGGCAGAAGCTTGTGCTCTCTTTACAGCAATATTATTGTTTTATCATATTTAGCTGTTCTCTTCTTGTATTTGTAGGTTTTTACTAATAAGAGTTCATACCACAACCCTTCAAAATGATAGCTGAATTTTCTTAGTTTCTACTGTGATGTTCATGCACAAAGGAATTACATGCACTGGTGTAGGTTCACTCCGATCTACTGTATTTTCTCAAGCAAATTTCAGTTTAAAAAAAAACTTACACACAGGGCATTTTTGTATCAGGTTGCAGGAAATGACACAAGTTTACAACATTGTGGGGACAAGTGGTCCTTGCCTACAGAACATCTAATGCACTGATGCTAAAGGCAAGGCCTTGATGGACATGTTGAAACAAACATGGACCAAAACATCAGATGGGAGTTGGCATGTATTAACAAGATCTTGAGGCTTCATAATTACTAAATATCAAGCAACACCGAGGGGTAAGGGTTCTTTATGCAGGGTGAGGGCATTGGAGGGACTGGCCATACAGATATATATAGAGATATAGAGTTATGTAGATATATAGATATATATACACATATATTAATCAGTGTTCTGGCATGAGTAGTCACTAGTGTTCAGTGCGTGCCCAACAACAAACAGCTCTGACAAATAAGCTCAGGCTTCTAAGTACATGCCTGCAGGGGCAGACAAATGGATGTCAAGTATTTAGGTCTGGATGGAAAACACCATACGAATGTAGTGCCGTCCCTACTCAGGCAGCCCATGCATCCTTCCTTGGAAGGTCTCTACCTGCCACCCTTTCCAACCCCAGCCTCCACCTTGTAAGGTCACAGTGAAGCTGGGATTCATTCATTCAGCAGGCTGATGCCCATCATCCTCAGAAGCCTCCATAAGGTTTTGGAGAAACCTCCAAAATCTCAGTGAAGAACAGAGGCCTGCGTGTGGGAACTCTCACAGATCTGACTGAAGAGGACAATCTAACCTTTACAGACGACTTCGTAGCAAGTCATACATACTGTTACAGCCAAAACTGCAGCAAGAACCATAAGCACAGTGAACATTGATTACAATAGTGAAAACGAGATATAGGTGCACATTTCTATACCCTGCAACAAACTTCTCTACGAAGTGGATTTTCTTTCTTTGACTTTCATTTTTCCATATATTTAGCCTAATGACAATTTTAAAATTACGATATTTTGCTGCTGACCATTTTTTGATGAGGTTCTTAAAACAGTTTCCTATATGTTAAGACATTTATTGAAAGAAAATAAAAGAAAAAAAAGTCATGTCAAATGAGCATTGTATTAAGTGCTCAAAAACACAACTCAAAACCATGGCCTTTTTGCGTTGTGACATCTTTTCCATAAAAGAAAGGCTACACTGGAAGTAAACCACAAAGTCTATCATAGTCCCTGCAAAACAACATAGAGTACAAAGAAACCTAAAGGTCATGGAAACTTCTGAACACTTAACTTAATTGGGAAGTTCTGGAAAACATGAATTGGCTGCATTATGCAATACTAAGAGGGTAAAAAGGCAAGAGTCTGAAACATCAGTATACCTACAGAGGAAAACAATATTTACAATTCTTTTCTAACTAACATTTTGGGGTTTGTTATCATCTTAAAAATCATAAATCAGCATAACTTCTTAAGAAGACTGTAGTAATACTATCAGTTGAAAATTAAACAATTGACTTGGTTTTGCCTTGGTGTTTTGAGTCTTTTTTCTTCTCTGTTTTCAAAACTCTGTTTTCTTACAAACCCCTCCAAAACACATCTCCTTTAACTCCCCCCAACCTCCCCCCAAGCACTGAAGAAGAAAAAACGAGACAGTGAAGCCCTAAAAGAACATCCCTTCTTCACTTTCTTCAGCGCATCACTTCTCTCAGCACTGAAACCACTACCAGATTTGCTCAGCACTGCTTGTTTAAAAAACATGACTCATAATTTGTATGACATCCTTTTAAATCCTGTACATCAATCTGTGTAACTTCAGTCTGAAAGATGATCTCTCTCTATAATCACAGTAGGATCCCCATGGCCTTCTCCTCCAGCTCTCCTTGTCCTGCCCCTAAGTTCTTTGTGAGTCTTCCTCCTCACCCTTCCTGATTTTCTGCTCCTTCTGACTTTCTTGCACAACAGATACCCCAGTTTCTCTGTTTGCTGTATTCTAGCCTCTGTTCCCATTTATGGACCTCTCCAGCATCACTTCGTCCTTTGTGTTCTCACTTCCAAAACAGCTCTGCTCGCTTCCCTTGATCCCCTGCTTGGCATTTTATGTTCCAGAACCAGATCCAGTAATACCAAGCTATGCATGTGGAGCATGTGCTCACAACTGGATTCCATGTGAATCATCTCCGCCCAAAAGACACAAAAATCTAAGCGTGAGGACAACTCAAAACCAATTACTAAAGTCATCCAGCATCTTGACTAGAACAAAGTTACCAAACTTCTCATTTTCTTTCAACATCCCGGTGTCACAGAAACCCACTCTTACACCCTGGGTTACTGAAACTAGGTGCTGGGTAATTTAATGATTTCTTGGGCCACTGGGCGCTGAAGGACCTCAGCAAGTATTGGGAAAGAATCTCTTTCGTAAATATTAGCTCAGAAACACCACGAGTCATCAGTGCAGAAGGAAGGTACATCTTCCCCTGGGGAGGTCAGGTTCAATTATCTGGTTTTAGACAATAGGCTTTGCTTGGCAGAGGGAAAACACACAATCAGGTTGGGACGAACAGGAGAGGGCAAATTTTTCTTTTTGCTTTTTACTTTCCAGACCTTGCCTTGGCACACAAAATACTTAGTTACCCATGTGCCAATTCTCAATACTTCAAATCACATACAATTAACTATCAACCTTCATATAACACATCTTAAAGAAAAGGTTCCAAACAAGTGCCTTCCCCTTGCCTGCTCCCTCAACAGCAACTACAAATCAAAACCAGAAGTTAGCATGAACTTCCACATGGCATTGGTTTGGAATCTCAGAGCCACATTATCAGTTCCCACCTCCTAAGACCTACCACACACTCACCAATGATAGAAAACATTCAAACACACGATGAAAGTATTAACTTCGCAGATCAAAAACAGTCTCACTTGCCTGTTATCAGGACTATTAGGATGCAAAATATAAAACTATCAACTCAATTTCAATATGACTTCTGTTTTCCCCTTGAATTTCTGAGACACTCTGTTCATAACAAATTACTTCGTCCACAATTAATGTAAATGCAACAACTTGGTTCATCCCGAGAACATTTTATTTAAAGCTCCACAAAGAAAGACAGGCTGCTTATCAAATCAGTAATACAGACAGGTCTTCATTAAAAAAAATAATTCTCCCATCATGCCTTTTGCCCTAATTTAAACCGCAAATATGTAAAGTTGCTGTTTTTATTCTCCATTACTATTCCCACTTCTGAGCTAATTGTGCAAGTAAGCTTTTCTGTTTTTTCCTGTTTTTAAGAAACTGAGTATTTTTAGTAAATTGATTGTTGAGTGTGTAGACATCCCAACAGCAGCTACTGCTGGACTACAGACAGATTTTATACAGTCTTCCAGACCAGGATGCTGTGGCTGCTATCACGGGACTTTTCTCTCTGTCCAGCACCAGAACAGAGATGCACAGGGGCTGTCCACTGAAGACATCAGATGAGTAGGAACTGAGCATGTTTGAACACATAAGATCTAACTAGTTCAACTAAAGGGAGGAGGGAAAAAATAGAAACCAATAATACACTATTTACTGGATTGAAAATACTACCTATTAAATCCTCACCTCTCCTCATTTCAGTATGACAGACTCCATTACTTATGCATGCTTTCAGGTCTGTCTATGACTTTTTACCAAAGTACTGTTATATTTGCAGTCACCCCTGAAAGCCCATTCCTAAATAACAAGCATACAGTAACACACCCCGCTCTTTGCAGCTGTTTAGGTGGTAGCGTGCAGCTACTGGGACAAACTACTGAAATACCAGTTGGTGTCCCATTCAGTCTATTCATGACCAGTAACCTTGCCTTATATCTCTCCCCAAACAACAAACTCCTTCAAAGTATAGAAAGTTTGTGGCTGGAGTTTTTCAAGGCCAGCAGAACAGCTTATCGAGTCTGCTGCTATCACTGAAACTAAAGGCAACTTCGAGGTTACTCAGAAGGCATCATTTAACTAGGAGTTGAAAAAATACAATAGCTGAACACTTGAACTAATGTATTTACAAAGAGTACAGACAATGTAATTTGTATTTCAGAGCATACACATCCATGGAATCCTTCAGGCCTGTGACAGGTATACCGAACACAGGACACAGCACAGAAAAGGCACATAAAAGAACAAATTTTGCTTCAAAACATCAACTACGACGAACTTCACATTCCCCTTCTAGCGCATGACCATCAGTACCACACAGTGTTACTTACATTGGGATTTTGAAGTGAGTAATCCATTATCTACCTTCCATCTCCACTCTACACAGCACAGGTTGCAGCCTGGGTCCCAGATGATCCTTGGAGTGAGACACCTTTTTGTCTCACATCCTACACTCTTACATCAGGCTTACAGGCTACTCCAGCTGTACTCCTGCTTGGAGCAGCCCAGGGTCTGCGCTGCAGCACACAGAGCTGGATAGGAAGGCTTCAGCCCTTCCACCCTTCACAACACCTAAGCTGTACAAAGTCATGAACAGGAGATTTAAGCATACTTTAAAGATTTACCTCATAACAGTGTCAAGAGTCCAATCAGACTATAATTTTCATTTCAATGCCTCCTACAATGTCCAGATGATTCTTCCACCTGTTTACCCAGCACAGACAATGGGAATTGACAGTTACTTTACTATTTTGTTCACCTTCCATCAGCAACTAAATTTTCCATGCACTAAGGCACCTAAGGATACTTGAAGTTGTGAAAAGATTCAGGTTTACAAAGACTAAAGCTAGAAATGCTTATTTTTGAAAAGCAGTGGGTGCTAAATTCTAAAATTTCAGTACCCATAGGGCATTTTAATAATTTCCCCACTCAAAAATCAACCTACCTAAGCCCACAGTTGCCACCACATCTGCAGCCAATGACCACCTCATACTTCTTCCAATCAAGAAAGAGACTGACCATTTCCACATCTTATCTCCTTGCTATCTCTATTGATCAGAACAAAACACATAGTTCAGTTACATCCATCTTCAACCTGGGTACAGTGCCATGTGCCACAAACATTGGAATTTGTGCTAGATTTTATTCTACATTGTACAGCCCTACTTGTTTTATCAAACACCCCCCAGACACACACCTTAACAGACAGGTCCCCTCTCTATGAGTGTAGATCCATGAATACGTCCTAAACAAAGCTTCTTCCAACATGACATGAGCTTATGGGCTGCCTTTTTCTCATGGTTCTTTGTTGATATCAAGTAGTCAATAGTCTTCATGTGCATAGTGTTATATGCCAAAGGTGGAAAAGGAAGCCTGAATTTTAGCTCGTTCCTTCAAAATAAAGCCTTCACTGCTTTGAAAAGAGTGGATAACACAACTATTCCTTGTACAAGACAAGACCTTAAAACAAGAGAGGAGAAATCTCACTGCTAGCTGAGAGGTGAGTTAGCAGAAAGCCAAAGCACAGCCAGGGTCTGTGCAGCATAAGACCACCTAATGCTGAGGCTCCCAAATTATCCTGAGCAGCAGGAGACACAGGTGCCATCGCACGGTGCCCTAAGGTGGACATTTCATCCTGCTCTTCAGCACAAGTGCCATCTCAGTGCATCCTAACAGTCCACTGCTGCTTTCCCTTCACTGAAGACTTATGATCAGTGTTAATAATTTCAATATGAAGAGTACTAATGAGCGATTAATCAAAGTCACAGGGAAAGTCCCACTACATTAGAAACAAGGTCAAGTAGCTTGTTTTAGCCAGGCTCCACTACAACAACATACAAATAACTCCAACGACTCATTCTGATGATTAACACGCGTAGAATTTGTTTTGTTGACAGAATTTGGAAAAATCCCAGCAACTCCTCCTCCTCCTCTAAGTTTTAAGCCTGCTTGATCTTCCAGAAATAGCACACAGTATGATTCAGTGCTTTTTTGTCTCTTTGTACTCCCCATACAGCTTCATAGGTAAAACACAAGAGTTATCCAAATGAGCAAACACAGACTGATTGCTCCTATCTTAGTCACCAAGTCTGAAGTCAACCATCAACAAAAGTCTTACACAATACCATGCAACTAAAATTTCAAAACACATTGCAAATACTAACTGATTTACCTTCAACACGCACATATTAAATATGCAACCAGCCTCACACCAGTTCCTTTTCATATTATAAATGTAGCCAAGTAGTTTCAGAGTTTATGTAATACGATCAAACTACACTGGATATCTACGCAAATAAGCCAGGACCCTAGCCATGTTGTTTCTGACTGCAGGCCTATTCCTGAACATAAAACCATTGCCTAGATCCACATGCACCAGCTGGTTTAGCCCACATAATTTACAGGCCAGATAATTAAGTTTTTTACAACAAGTTTTAAAACATCCTCCAAAACCAGCCCTTCAGCAACTTGGGTAGCACAGCAAATCAGCAGAAAACACTGAGCATCAGAATAAGTTGCATATTTTCTATGGGATAAGGTTAAAAAAACCAACAAAAATAAACCCAGATCACAATAGTTCTACAAACTCACCATGAGCACTCAAGCACAACTCTTGCAGATGTGTCTTAGAGCATCTACTTAAGTCTAACTACCGCCTTGGAAGATGACAGCTGATGTGCCAGCCCCAGAAGAAGCTCTAGTTTTCACAGGGCTGACTGAAAAAACAACTGTGTTCTCCTCTTCTGTAAAACACTTTAGAAACCTCCACTTGCTTTATCTATAGTCTCAGAAGAAAGCTTACTTATGACTAAGTAATTTAAAGGATTTCATTATGTTTTACAGGTCAAAGTTTGTAAAAAACTGGTAAAACTTACGTGAAACTGAAGATGTTGAGATTTGCAAGACAATGTAAAGCAGAAATGTTTCCTAAACTATTTATTTGGAAAAATCACGCATGGTAATGTATGTTAAGGTACAGAAAAACACGGTAGTCAAGCATAAGCAGCTAATTTCATATGCTGACAGCAAAACCACAGGTGAGGGAAAATGAAAATTTTATGGTTTTCTGTACATGTCATATGATTCCATATGAATTTGCTGTAAACCATAATAAATATTTCAGAATCAAGGACTGACTGGAATCTGCCCCAGGAAGATCATTTTAATCTCCCTCAGGTGTCACACTCTGACAAGCCTCACTTAAACAAATGTTTCTATCTGCAGAGCTAATTAAATGTTAACAGCTCCCTCACTATGTCTCTGGGGAACAAAGAAGGAAATATAAATTGAGGGTTGCTTCAGTCCTATCACGCACCCAGGTAACAACCTGCTGGGCTAGCCACAGCAGACAGAAACCAAAGGTCTTTAAATATATGCAATGGCATCACTTTAATCACCTACTCGGTGAAGGTTCTTGCACTTCTAGCCCATGCAAGCCACAAGTACATCCAACCAAAGGAAGCCCAATGCAGTGAAGTAGATGATTCTCAAGTAAAGCAAAAATCCCACACAAATGAGAAAGAACCTTTCTTTCATTTCAGATGTAATATAATACAGATCTTAGGTAACTGAATGCTTTAAATGAGACCATAAATGCGTAATGTTAACCTAGAGAGCAGCTTTGCTCCACATTTTCTTACTCTTTCAGTACACCTATTCCTGTTCAAGTTGGCCTACGGCACTGAACTTTCTCACTCCTGTAACTTCCTAATCTCCATCCATTTTCACAAGAGCCAGGATTAGGGTTTTGCTGTAGTCTGCAAATTAAAGCTAAATTTTACTCCTGTATCTGTTTCACAATCTTTTTTCTCTAAATTCTGTCTGCATTAAGTTGTACCTAGAAGCAATTTATTGATTGCAAATGCCTTGCTTCCACTTATTTCTCCTGATACCTAATGCCACAGGGAATATGGATTTAGGTTCCATTTATCACTTTTAAGAGAGTTAAAATATATAAGCTATTTGAGCCAGATATGTCCAAACACTTATTAAATTGTAGCTTCTGGCTATTTATTGACTTTCTCAGAACTACTTTCGCACCTCATCTATTTGCTACTTTATCAGTTTTCTGAAAACTAGGAGATATGGGCTTAAGGTACCATGCCCAGCAGCCAGATAAGCCTTTGCTGTGGTTAATTCCCAGCCATCATCCCCAGCTCAGATTATCAACAGAATTTAGTGCTTGTGAAAGATCCAGACTGAGCACAGCGGAAATTGACGTTCACTCTTCACACACACCACAGACAGATGCAGCACAGCCATCAGCAGTGCAAGCTTCTTCACAAAATCCCACCAACAGTTTTCCATCATGCTTTGCCTACAAACCTGGAAGACAAACCAACAGTTCCACCTCTTGGCCTGTTTGGCCAGAATAGGAAGGAATCCTGTTCATGGGAGAAGAAAGCAAAGAAGCAACAGGAAAAAAATATGAAAGACTGAGGAGAAGCAGATGTGAGGACACGCATCCCAGCCCCTCCTGCCCTTTCTCCATGCCCTGGCTCCTACTGAACAGGCACATCACCCCATGCAGCTATTACGGTAGTTACGGGCCCCTGTGCTGTCTCACTATCCATTCACTCCATTACTCTAACATTTTACTTGCCTACGCACCTGAAGTATCTAACAACATCTAACTACATGAACAGGTGAGGACAGACAAAAAACATGACACCAGTCACTCGGAGCAGTCCCCTAAAGAGGTTGAGTATCTTTGTACCAACACAGAGATACCCATTACAGCCTCACACATGATTTTTTTTCTATTATGTCTCTCCCCAATTTTGGTTGCAAGGTTTAACTACTATTCTTGCAAGAGTGCAAGCTTTGTTAGGCTCCTAAAAAAAAAAAAAACAAAACACACTACACAGAAGATATACTTCCATTACTAATAAGGCTGCATAGACTGAGACAAGCCTATTTCGAAACTTTCAACAGCATTTAAAAATGCCAACAGGTGAAGTATACGGGTTTTGCACAGAAAATTGTGGCTTTCTGGCCCCAGAGTGGTCTGATTTCATCAAGCACAAATGAGTCAAACACTAGAGTTTGAGACACCTTGCATGTATTATCTGATGGAGCAGCAGCTCCCCAAAATAAAAAAGTGATCATTTAGACAAACAAGAGAAGGTAGGTGTGCGTGAGGAAGCGACAACTCAAGGTTTCAAGCACTGTCACAAAAAGCGACAGTGACGTGTTATGGCAGAGGGAGCTGCACTCTCTGAGTGCACAGTTGCTGTCCAGAAGTTCTCCATTGCCTTCAAGCAAAAAGCAGGGGATGAGCTGGAAGAGCCCCATAGGCCAGTATCATAAGGAGTCATTTTTGGGGGGTTGTCATCTTCTCCTCTGCCCCAGGATCCACACTGGGAATGTTCTGCTTTTGGCTGGGCTTATCTTTATCTTTTCCACTTTGACAGCAAGGTAAAGAATAACAGAACATCTCCATGTCACTACACAGCTCAAAGATATTCAGAAGCCATTTTTACTTTTCTACTTCATTATCTTACTCTCAAGACTTCAAGGTCTGTAGTTATCCCCATTTTATTTTACATTTGTGTACTGTGAGGGGGATCTTCACACAAACTCCTCTTTTTCCATGTTTAAGTTTCATCTGGTATCTCCCATGATCAGTATCTTCCTTTGTATATCTTATTACTTCACTGTCTTTACAGCTGTTTTCATTTAGCACATATTCTCTAATTTACCT
This sequence comes from Patagioenas fasciata, assembly GCF_037038585.1. NCBI lineage: Eukaryota > Metazoa > Chordata > Aves > Columbiformes > Columbidae > Patagioenas > Patagioenas fasciata. Next base: position 98,962,926 of record NC_092521.1, on the reverse strand, counting down.
TTTCTCTGCTTTCAAAGATGAATTTTAAAAATAGCATATTGAGTTCATTCAAGACACACAATCCACCCCACTCTGGCACGTTATCCACTTGACTGCCTGATACTGACATCACTTTTTAGAAAGCTTTTGGTGAACCCTAGTGGTAAACCTTAAGAGAAAAAAAAAAATAACCAAAACCCAAAAGCAAGCAACATTTTTTTATACTTTTAATATACAAAGGTAAAAATGTTCATGGTCATAACCACCCTTTGCTAAAGGGTAATGGTCACTTCCAAGAGGAGAAGACATCAGCTATTTGATCTCTTCAACATTTCAGAAGGGCAAGGTCTAATAGAAATGAATAAAACATTGCTAGATACAAAAGAAAGTGGTACAGTGGCAAGAGGACACCAGAAGGTCCATAATTACATGGGAAGGTTGAACCACCTACTTCTAATTCATGAAGTTGCAGGGTATTGGTTTGTAACTAGTCTTATTTATTTAAATTGGCCTTGAAACAGTAACTCAAAGAAAACAGCACAACCTGCAAGCACATTAACAGACCTCTCTGGGTGAGAAGAAATAAAACATCACCTGTGAATGACACCTTGTCAAAATGTGTTCAGCAAGACACAAAAATACAGGTATTGATTCAGCTTTAGGGTCATCAGCACAGCTTAGCAGTCAGGATCTTTCTAAATTAAAATCCAGGTTGGTAATTCAGCCCACAAACACAGCAGGGATCACACACCCTAGGGTCCCAGCTACAAACCATGTGGAACCACCAAGTTCCCCCACAAGCAAAGGCGGAGCAGACAGCCCCCAGGCTTTCAAAGTGCCTCAACTACCATTTTGGGGTCATCCATACATCAACCTGTATAAAGCACAAAAGTTAACCACCAAAGCACTTAAACTCTTCCATTTAACTAAAGGTCCTGCTCTAAGCCCTTCCAACTAAAATTAAACTCAGATGAAACCATTTACTATTGTTTACTTCCAAAACCAGGAGGACAAAGTCACGACGAGACGATAATAAGTTCACATTTCCACCTTGCACTCATCCTCAGTCACACCAGCCCTCTGCCAACATCTATTTAAAGCTCTGTTGAGAGAGAATTTAGCCACCAAGGCTGCAATTTGAAGTGAAGCTCTATATACATAAGTGCAATACAGCTAAGTTCTTTTTTAATGTTTAGTATGTATAGCAATATATACAGCACCCTGCCTACTGCTCAAATGGCCATTCTCTTACAGAAAATAAATGATGACAGTGAAGTTACAAGTACTTCAAATATCCAGCAGCTACTCATCTTCTATCTGTGGGGAAAAAAAGGCTGCAGCCTCATTTTCTTTCAAAGGTAAGTGCAGCAATTAACATGCTTGATGTAAAACAAAATTTAAAATTAAATTTCTTCCAAATGCCAGAGACAAGAAACCTCACAACATCCGTTATTTTTATTTAACTCTGATTCATAAGAACACTATTACATGAAAATCCATTACAATTACCATAGAATTTCATCTGACGGCAAGTACTCTGGGAGACATCACGATGCTTTCGGACAAGATCCAGTTAAGAGAACACTCTTCCTCTCCCAGCTGAGGAATTGCAGAGGCTGGAGTGAGCTGCATGCAGCGTATGGATAACTGACTGATACCCACACAGAAAGAAGGGTCTGGTTGTACTTTAAAATATTAACCACAGACTTGCATCAATAAATATCTAGAGTCACTTCTGATAATTTATTTCACAAACCGAACAAACAGTATAAGCGCTGACCTCCACAGTTAAAACTGATACAATGACAGAGAGAGGGTACATACATGTAACAGTGAGGAAGGGGCAACTGTAATGGAGAGGGAACAAAAGCACTGACAGAAAATCCAGGAAATAAAATCACTAAAAGCACTACCACCCCAGGACAAATCCAACTGTACTTTTTCTTATTTGAGAAGCACAGTATTTGTTACATTCTGGATATAATCTGTCAATGTTTCTGGTTAAAGATAACAGGCCTTTTATCACCGAAAGAAAAAAAATAAAGTTTGTTTGAAATTCCCTAGTTTCCATGTAGCATGGATTAAAAAGAGAAAAAAGATCTGTTTCCAAACTTACATTAATTGTATATTAACAAAATAGACACCACAGCACTTCATCTGTTACAGGCTTTTAGTAGCTATTAATCATCAGCGGGCCTTGCAAACACACGGAATGTATTTTCCATTAATCATCTGGCACTTAACACACAATGTTGGAAGTGGCTTTGAAAAGATATATTTTGCCAAAATCTACTAGCTGTAAAACTGCAAAAAGCATCCAATTGACTGCAGAGGTTCCTGTACTTTTGCCACTCCAAAGCTTCCTTTATCAGGTCACCCATCTAAAATCCATGTGCTTTCAGGATCCACTACCCCACAACAACCCAACCGTGCCAGGGCTCCCACCGTCTCTTGGTAAGAAATCCCACTTTTGGTTCTGAGAGCATCAGGAGACTTTGAGAACTTCTAGTCCAACCTCCATGTCTGTGACTCAGATCTTGGGAGCCCTGAGATAAGCCCCAAATGTTTGCAGCTCCGAGACTGCCCCAGACAAAGTGATCTCAGCTCCCCTGGACTCTCCAGACAACCTATATCCCCAGCCAGAAGGTAAAGCCACCAGCTGCCCCCAAACCCAGAAGCCCTCCACAGCCTGCCACTCTCTGGGCAGCCCAGTCGCCAACAGGGAAACTGGGGGGCGCCATCTGGCAATGACAGCAATTCCCAATTTCACACCAAAGCTGCCAGTCCCATGTCACCGCTAATTTGAGAACCATCCCCTAGTGTTGTTTTCTGAACAATGCTGTTGCCTTAACTTCTGCTTTACTTGCAGGGGAAAAAAAAAATTGAAAATACAGCTTTTGCCCCAACTGGGTTCAAGCCAAGTAGGATTTTTCTTTTACCTTTCTTACAAACAGGGAATGATGTACTGCAGGTCCGTTTTCACAGCACTACAAATGCTCATTCTAATGAATTGCTATGCTTTGGTTTAAAATGAACTGAATTTTATTTGTATTCCTCATGCTGAGCCAGATATATATTTGCCACATTCTGTATAATCCTTAAATTCTCAGTCGGTGCAGGATCATTAAAATAATTACTACAGTTGCTGTATTTGATTTTTAATCTGCACACAGTCTGAACTCCCCAACAAATGTGATTACTTACACACATGAAGCACAATTAAATCTTCCGACCAAAGCAAACACTCAAGGTAACAGACATAATGTCCTGAAAAATGTCCTACCCAAAAGCATATTAATTATTCACAATTTAGCTCATGTAATGAAGTAGAAACAAGATCATTCTACAACAGATAGATTGAAGAAATCAAGCTTTTGGACACTGGAAACAAATGCAAAAACAGACAAACAAACAAACAACTTAAAACCAAATGTTTGCAGCTCCTAACAGAGTCAAAATTCTTATAACACACTCTTTTTCCTAAGGAACTTGAAATCCAGCATTACACTTACTTTCAAAAGCAGTACTCAGCACTTTTGACAAATAAATTATTAGATTCTGTTCAAAACCTTGAATGACTTCCTCTCTTTCTGTTCCTCACTCTATTTTTACAGCATAATATATACTTAACTTTTTTCCTTAAAAAAAGAGAACTATTAAAGGTAGAGCCTTACTAAGTGTTAGAAAATAAACAGCTAACTCACTTTTCTTTCACTTCCTGAACACACAGCATTTTTTGAAGTCCTACGGGTAATTACTACAGATGTGCTTCTTCTGCATTTTTAAACATTATTTCCAGACACTTAATGGCTAATCAAAAGATCTAGCAGTTTGGGGAAGTTTATTGAAGGCCTCTGTTCTTTCAGACAGGCCATAACTTCAAGAAATTCTTTCAAGGTTTAAACTACTCAGAAAGTTAAGGCATGCACTAAAAAGGTACAGATATTTCATCATTACACTCAGGCAGAAGATTTAAATTAAGTATGGGCAGTAACTGTGTGTCAAAAATACATCAAAGATGACACCAACAGCTTCTGAATTTTCACAAGGCCCTTGTTTGAAATTACGAAGGAAGACGACTCAGCTTAAAACAAGGTTTAGGAATCACACAATAGAACCACGGAGGGGTATACTTCTTTAACCACGCTACTATCTGCAATAAAACCTGCACAAAATTAAAGACTAGAAAAAGTGGCACTAGAATAAATAAACAGGCATGCTTACTGACCAATCCATTTGAAACAGATGATTAGTGAAACAGATAGTTAAGTGGCAGAATTTAATATCACTTAAATTGATTTACTAAAGCAAGCAAAGGCCAAGCATAATATTCCCCTTCCACTGACACACAGGAGTCTTCAGTGAAGTATGAAGAGTTGGGTATTTGCGAGCAAACTGAAATCCATAAGATCTCTGTCAAATTCAACTATTCTGTACATCACACCCTCGGTTTCACAGGAAGATTTCAGTTTCAACATACACGTAAGTGGTTTCTACTGTACTACAGAAGCAAAAGTGATATGCACTATTAGGATGACTACATCAAATAAGAAAAATTATTACATCTCTTTCAAGCAGGTGCACATTTAACACTAATGCCTCTGAAAAAAGTGTCATTTGTTCCTTTAAAAAGTCACTATTCATGAATGTTTACTACTTGATTTTAATAATACACTGCAAATCATATGGTACCAAAGTCTTCCAGTTGCTTTTGTTTCCCTATTTATTTGGTAATCACATGTTCAGTGTTTTTTTACCGTGCCTGAAAATATTAACAGAATTTTACTAAGCAGAAGTAATTCTAGCCAAGTCATCAATTATTTGATATTTGTTGCCTATATATGGAAAAAATAATAATATAAGCACAAATAATGAACATGACAGTGTAGATGTAAACTCCAATATAAGCTGTAGGGTCATTTTCAGTTGGGTTTGGCTATTTTGTTGTGGGATTTGGTTTGGTTTGGTTTTTTATCCCCTCAAAGAAGCTGCAACTGCATTTAAAAGAAAAATTCTAGAGGAAGTCCTTAAATCCTTCCTTATTTTTTATGCAAGTATTGCAACACCAGAGACAATCATTTGCCAGAGTATTGTCTTCAGTTAGTTTTACATTATTTTCTGATGCATTAAATAATCCTGCAAAAAGACTGAAAATACGTGCAGCTTCTATTTTTCAGTACATTGGTTTTGCTCAAAGTGTATCCTAACATACAGCATCAAGTTTAGTGTTCCCAGACTCCTAATACGAAGCAGTACCATAAAGACTTTGCAGAACTACACTATGAATATATGGACAACTAGGGGAGTCCTGCAAGAAATGCATTCTTGCTGTAGTTAAGAACTAATGATGAATACCTGAATGTGGTAGTGTTTAAAATATGCAAGACCAACGGGAAATTTCACCTAAGGAATCAATAGATGCGTACTTGCAAAAATAGTCCTGCCATTGAGGGTACAGTAAGAGGGACAGAAAGATCTGCAAGAAAAGGGGAAATTAATCCTTTGACCACCAGACCTCTCAAGAAACTGAATAAACACAAACTAATATAAAGCACATGGGTTTCACAAATGTAAGAAGTACTTTATATGAGGAAGTATTACGTGGAGGAATGGCAAGATACAGATTACTAAAAACAGAGTTTGCAGGGATTCCCTCAGGAAGCAACTTTCTGAGAAATTTTTAAGAACTAAGGACTCTTAGCAACCTCAAGAACCAGCAGACTCTTCCAAAAAGTCCTAAAACTCTATTTCATCACCACATTGAGCTACCTAGCATCCACCAATATTTCCAGAGATTTAAAACAGAGCTGTTGGCCAGCAGTGCCTGTCTAACAGAGTATCCTTGCACACTGCAGAAAAGCCAAACCAGCCACCCCACTGCACCTTGTAACCACACTCAGGTGGGACAGCTCATCAGCTTTGAAGCCAGATCAGACACCACCCACCCCACAGAAAAGTGAGTCCCCAAATTCTCAACTTGTATTTACCTATTTCAGAGCTTGCATCTGTGTACCCAAAAGCACACACGCTTCCTCAACTACACTTGATTGTCTAATATAACAGTATCAGCCTTACCCATAAATGTACAGGTTATTGAGAGTTCTATGGGGTGTATCTTCCAAATCCACTGTTAGCACTTCAAAGGTGATTAACCATGTTGGAACCAAAATAAAAAATAGGAACAGCCACCAAGACTCCTCACAAAAGAAGTAGTTTAATCGGGTCAGGGTGAACATTCATCAACTCAGAAAGCATCCTAAAAAGATACATCAGCCTTTAAAAATGTACAAAATATGATTAGATTAAAACCAGTGTTTAGCTATTTATACATGAAAATGAGGAATTGTCTCAGACATGATGTTAAAACTTTATTCTTATTCTTGTTGCCATTCTGTCATTTGAAATTAATATTTAAGGTGCTAGAGAGTTGCTGAGACACGAGTACGCAGTTTGGTTGATGAATGAACCAGCTCACAAATGTCAAGAACAGGTTGGTATTTGCTGCAGATAATCTGTCCCCTGCCCCCCAAATACATGACATTACATCATGTTACAATACATCATGGAATAATGTGTGACAGAAGTCAAGGATACACATTACAAATCAAGTGGATATTGCTTCTGACAACATAAATGGCTTCTTGAATCCCAAAACAAATATTTGCCTTTCTGTTCCCCAACAAATGGAAGAGCTAATGGGCATAAGACAAGAAACATATCCTTGGGTTTAAATGAAAAGATTTCAAAGTCACATATACCAAGCTTGTGTCACATAAATGCATGCCAACTCTAGAGCAAACTGCAAAAGTCAAACTCTTAGATTCAGACCAAAGATATAATGCATTGAACACTAAAATTCAAGTTGCCATTTGCTAGGTAAGTATTCTGGAGGTCACTTGGTGCAAGCCCCTCTACTCAAGTAGGGCCACCTAGAACCAGTTGGCCAGGATCACGCCCAGATGACTTTTGAACATCTCCAAGGAGGGAGACTCCACAACCCCTCTGGGCAACCTGTGCCAGTGCTCAGTCACCCTCACAGGCAAAAAGTGTTTCATGATGTTCTGATGGTGTTTCCATTTGTGCCCGTTGCCTCTGGTCCTGTCACTGGGCACTACTGAAAAGAGCATGGCTCTGTCCTCTTTGCACCCTCCCTTCAGGTATTTATAAACATTAACGAGATCCCCCTTGAGCCTCCTCCAGGCTGAGCACTCCCAGCTCTCTCAGCCATTCCTCATAGGAGAAACACTCCAGTACCTTAACCATCTTTGTGGTCCTTTGTGGGATTCTCTCCACTATGTCCATGTCTATCTTGTACTGGGGAGCCCAGAACTGGACACAGTACAACAGGTGAGGCCTCACCAGTGCTCAGCAGAGGGATCACCTCCATTGACCTATTGGCAACACTTTGTCTAATGCAGCCCAGGTTACCATTAGCCTTCTTTGCTGCAAAGGTCCACTGCACAGCCATTCAGCCAGTTCTAAACACACTTCACTGCCTGCATACTTTGCCCATGCTCCATCAGCTTCTCTGTGAGGATACTATAGGAGTGTCAAAAGCCTCACTGATGTCTGAGTAGACAATTTCTACCATTCTCCCCTCATCCACCAAGCTAGTCATTTAATTGTAGAAGGTTATCAGGTTGGTCAAGCATGACTTCTCCCTTGGTGAAGCCACACTGACTACTCCAAGTCACCAAGTCACCAAGTCACTCCAAGTCTCCATATGCCTGCAAACAGCTTCCAGGATGCTGCTCCATCACATTCCCAGGGATCAAGGTGAGGCTGACTGGCCTGTAGTTCCCTGGGTCCCCCTTCTTGAAGACAGAAGTGATATTTGCTTTTCTCCAGTCATTGGGCACCTCTCCCAATTGCCACAGTTTTTCAAAGATTACCGAGAGAGACTTTGCTATGACATCATCCAGCCCCCTCAGCACTTGTGAATGCTTCCCATCAGGGCCATGGGCTTATGCACATCCAGTGATCAGTGCAGGCAGGCAGTTTGCAGCTGGGGGAATATGGGACAACTGTTTACCAAACTGAGATTGGCTTAGGTTGTCATAGGCAATGAATTTTCCATGAAGACTGTGTCACAGATGCAAGTTAGAAAGCAAATCTAGAAATAAATCTCCCAGTCAAGGAGATGATAAACCCAAGCAGAAAAGGATGAAGAGACGCAAGTACATAGCCTGCTGCCATCAGAAAGCTGATGTGCAGCTACATTAGCCAACAGTAAAACACTGAAGTTGCAGAAACTCATTTGGCCATAGATGAAGTTGTGCTAATGTACACCATACATTATAAACCACATAAGAAACTCTTCATTTCAAAATTAAGTTAATTGCCTATACTTTAGAGGGTTATAAGCATGAGCGGTTAGAGTAATACTTAAATAATACTTTCAATTACATCTCTACAATGTAAAACAAGCCTTAAAAGCTATAGAACTGATTAAAAGATAGTTGCAATCATATACCTATAATAAAAAATAGAACAGCTAGTTAGCCTCAAGGAGAAGATGGTAAACACCACTGAAAAAAAGTAAATCTCAGTCACAGGGTTCTGACTCAGAGAGATAACATATACAGAGACAGCCTTCAAGGGTACTGTTACCCTCTTCCCACAGTCTGGATGTCCAAGTTGCTTGTTAAACAGATCCCAGACAGCCCAACATTTTAAAACAAAACCACCTACAAACACAACTCATGCTGTCCCTGCTCTTGCACCAGAGCCGTCAGCCAGAAACCAGATATCCTTTTGTAGACCGAGGTGTCTGCAGTGCTCACAAAGCCACGTTCAGCCACAGCATGACACAGGAGATGATTATTTGTATCTTTCTCACTCTACAAGAGACATGAGCTGTAACACTAAAATACACAATACATGTTTGGTCTATGTGGTAAAGATGAAGTCACCTACCTAATTAACTTTAAAAACCCTGCTCGGTTTCTCTGCCAGCAGATTTAAAATTTTACGCAGTACAAGAGGGTAAAAGAGAGCTTGCCACATCTTCTAAAAGGTGAGACAACTTTTAATTCCTAGGACAGTATTCAGACAAGGACGCAGTATATGAGGAAGATTGGTACAGGTCCTTGTCCCTCATCTTCTATCGACACTTTGCACCACCATAGTTCAAGAATGCCAGGATGATAGCATAGGTAAGGAAGCATGAACCAGCTCCCAAAACACTATCTGAGTACAGCTGTGATGTCCAGAGGCTTTAAACTCAAAGCCTACAGGCACCCGAGAAGAAATTTAAACCAAGGTCTATTTCAAAGAATACCGTCACTATTAAAGACAGAGCTTCGTGTTTATGCTGATCCTACTGTTGTCAAATGTTGCCTTCTATGACGCCATTCAATCTGCCTCTATTTAAAGATACTGTGAAAGTGTATTAATAACTGTCCCAAACCAAATAAATCCACCAAACACATAGTATCTAGCTCTTTTGGGTATGGCCCTTCTCCTGTGCTCACAGAACAGAAAGGGAAGTAGCCTGGCCATGGTTACTAATAGGACTCACTTGGGGAAATCAGTAGAAATGATGAATTTTGGTCAGCTTTCTCATTCACTGTTGCAATTATTTTTAGTACAATCAAGACAACAAAACATTTTTCAACACTCCCTTCAGATAACATCTTTTAGACATACTGTCTTCATGTGACCAGGAACACTGCTATCCAACCACTAAAAATGGTTATCAATCTGTACAAAAGTAATTCTTAAATGTGAGCAGTTAAATTTCAGACTTATTCCCAAAGCATTTTTATTACAGATATGAAACCTAATTCTGAAACCATTAATAATGACTTGGATACAGAAGTTAAAGAATTTAACTTGGAGAAAATGCATATGTGTTGGAGAAAATGCATATTTATCTCTCTTGAAAAAGGTTTCAAAACACATTTGCCCTTCAAGGTACACTAACAGACTACATAATACACTTTTTCCTGCATAATCAGATCTACTTTGAATTTCTGACGTTCATACAGTGTTGACATCAAATAATGTAATGAAAAAGTTATTTACTCCTGTTAATCACCTAAATAGGGATAATAAATTCATAATATTTCAATAGAAGTTACTTTCTTTGAGCTTACTCTTATGAACTCCAAGTACACTTTCAAAGACAAAATATGCAAACCGCAGGCAAAACTCAGGTTTATAAGTGCAGTTTATTGTTCTGCCTAGTGCAGCGCGTTAAGCTAAATACATATGAAGCCATCACCACCGGCAGTAAATCATTGTGAAAAACCAGCAATTTCATTCAGTACAGAAGTGCTTCAGTCCTGTCCCAGCAGCACAGTGGCAGGCCAGTTCTGGCAAACAGACACAAGTTGCAGCTAATTAACACAGGGAACAGACTTAGGGCACAGCTTTATGAAGCTTCCCTTTAGTAGCAGTCCAAGCTCTAGCAGCATTCCACTCTTTCTCTATGATCCTGTCCCTGGAATGACACAACTGTTTGAGGCTGCATGATTAGTCAAATAACTGACCTAGGATTAAAAAAAAAAAAAATATATATATATATATATATATATATATATATATAAATACACCAGACAAAAAGATAACCTGTCAGTACAGAACTGACACAGGCAGCAGGTCTGCCCTGGAACAGCTGAGGAAGGGGGCACGGGGCAAACACAACAGCAGCTGCTCATGTTGGTGTCATAGCCTGTGCTATGTGGTATTTATTGACAGAACACCAACAAGTGACACAACTGGGACCATCTCTGAGGTTCAGGGATGAAGAAGGAAGGTCTCCAGGTTCTTCTTCCTTAGCACTTGTCTGCTGCTATCTATATTCACAGGATCACAAAATCATTTATGTTGGAAGAGACCCTCAAGATCATCCAGTCCAACCATAACGTAACTCTGACACTAAAACATGTCCCTAAGAACCTTGTCTATACGTCTACACCTTCAGGCATAGTAACTAGGCAGCCTGTTCCAATACCTGACAACTCTTTCCATTAAGAATTTTTTCCCAATATCCAATCTAACCCTCACCTGGCACATCTTGAGGCCATTTTCTCTCATCTTATCACTTGTTACTTAAGAAAGCAATACCCTCCATGCTGCAACGTCCTTTCAGGTAGTTGTAAACAGTAATCAGGTCTCCCCTCAGCCTCCTTTTCTCCAGGCTGAACAGCCCCAGTTCCCTCAGCTGCTCCTCATCAGACTTGTGCTCCAGACCCCTCACCAGCTTCCTTGACCTTCTCTGCACTGTCTCCAGCACCTCAATGTCTTTCCTGAGGTGAGGGGTCCAAAACCGAACACAGGATTCAAGGTGTGGCCTCACCAGTGCCAAGTACAGGGGGAAAAAATATTTAAATACTCAGACCCAAAAATCCATTTAATATAAAGTCCTCTCATCAAGGATGTATCAGATATTAAACTGATAAGAACAGATACGACACTTGATTCAAACACAACTTGCAGTGTGAATCAGATGTTCCAGATTTCTGAGACGACTAAATACTTCTACCTTAGATCAGGTTTTTATATCTCCATTTTACAGATGAAGAAAACTATGAAGCAGTGCTGAAGAGACATTTGATACTTATTGTGGCATAAAACTATAAGGATGTCAATTTCATTTCATAAATAATCAAGGGGAGGTACTGTAATTTCTGCTTTCAGGAACTGCAATAGATTTTATCTTTGCGCAGCTCCCTTCTGTTGACTCGCTCTGATCATGGAAAAAGACAAGCAGACAGAGCAGTGGAAATCACCTCCTAATGCCATGAAGGTGTAGATAAGGACATTAGGACCTACGAAACTGCTAAAAAAAAAAAAAAAAAAAAAAAAAATTAAAAAAAAAAATTGTCACAATATGCCAAAATCAGTTACTGTTTAACACCTGTACTTGAAATTAACAAAGTAATAAAGTTACCACAACTTACAATTTACTGAAAGCAACTTCAGTTTAAAAAGTGTGACTAGTCACACACACATGTTGGATTATTTTGATGCACGGCGGTGGGAGTTTTACACACCTGTTCTGGAACTACAGAGCACCTCACAGTAAAATGCGTTAGTGGCTACTGACGGTCAGGCTCTGAATACAATTATTGTCATAGACTAGAGGAATAAGTGTAGGATTTTATTAACTTTTCAAGGATTTGATTAATCTCAATTCAAGTCTGTAGAACTGAAAGAACAATGAATATTGATTATGCTTCAGAAGGAAGCCAAAATTAATATACTAGCAAATATTCTAAACACGAATGGCAATTTACTGTCAGGAACACAACAAATTGACAGCTCATGCTATCAACCATGAAAGCGGCAACAGATCAGTGCACCAAAAACACTAAGAAGCTTGTGCAAAAATGAATAAAAGAATTGAAGGAAAAAGAAAAAAAAAACCACACACAAATGGCACAACAAATCAATCTATCCCCTGTATTTCTTTTTCTGCATCTGCTGTGAAGATTACTCTTCAAATTTAAGTCCTTTTTAGGGCACAAATGACATTAAATCTGGAAACATGCCACTCAGCACACACACGTGTTACTGAAAGGTCCTATTGACAGAGGTACTTCACAGTCATAGTCCCCTTCTAAATCCTACGTTTGTCACAAAATGTTAAGTAGTACTAGATCATTTTTTTCAAGTGCCTTCCACCCAGTAACAGGTCATTGGAAAATAAAAAAAGCTTAATACACTAAATTCTGTGTAAAACTTATTTCACCGAACAAAAAGCAAATCATATGCAAATTTCTTAACTGCAAGTACAGTGAAGAGCTAATAAGCACATGAATGCTTCACTATGCAAAATCCATGCAAATACCTGTGAAAGATTTTGACCTGGGAATAGTCAATATTCAAAATGCAGGCAAATATCTCTGAAAGATTTTAACCTGGGAACACTGACTGTCACACTACCTTTCTGTCTTTTGTGCACACTGTAATATTTTTCACATCCATAACATCTGTACTTCTGACGATACAAAACACTAAGTGATTCAAGCGATTAGGCAAATTCTAAAAAATGCTTTCAGAAACATAAAGCAACAATAAAGGAGGTCATATTTATTTAACGCAAATTGTTTGCATATGAATATAAGTTTGCATGGGCTGGTCAAACCGAAGCACTCAGAAAAGAAGCTTCCTCCAAGAGAATGTGCTAATGCTAGAACTGAGGTTTGTTAGACTGTTTGTATTGAACACATCGTTTTTCTCAAAATGAAGCACATGTAACATCCCCTCTTGAAGTCCTTGTAAACAATGTAACTTGAATACACAGTGCAATAAGAAGTACATCACCACAAGACAGCACATGAAAAAACTGTATACCTAAAATTCCGTGCAAGCCTCAAATTAGCAGGCTTACTGTGGCACCAGGTAGCATTGCAGTTACTGAAATGTCAGAGTATGAATCATTTTCTCAAGTGCAATGATTTTTAGATTAAGAAATATATACATAGGTTTAATTTATTAGGCATTTAGTATCAGAGTTCCCATATGTTAACACATACGAAAATACTGTTTCTGTTTTAAGCAATTATAAATTGATAACCGAGACTGCTTCCGTAAATATTGACAAGGAAGGATGAAACTATCCTGAAGCAGAAGGGTTTAATGAGACTCAACATACAATAACATATTCTCACCAAAAGAGGAATAATCACCCTGTGACTAACAAAATGGTGGACTTCTTTTAACTAGCTTCCAGTAAGAAAAAAAAAAAACAAAAACAAAAACAAGCAAACAAAAACAAAACAAACAAAACAACAACAAAAAAAACCAACAAACAAAAAAACCCAACAACTAACTAGAATTACAGACTTTGATTTCACTAAATTTTCCTTACATTTGTCATGTCCCATTCTCATCTCCTGCTTGAGAGGAATAATGCAATTGCCTCCCAGTGTTATAAGTCAGAAAACGAGGAGATACATGTTTAATATCTAAGAGAACAAACCAGACTGAATAAAGCTTAAAATTTGCGAAGTGATGAAAACTTTAAAAAAAAAAAATCAGAAATATTAGAATATGAATCATTTAGACCTGTTTTTACAGATTAATCCTGAAGTCATACATTTACCATTAAGGGTTTCTTACACAATTTCAAATGCACTTCACATTTACCTTCGCCCGTGACATGAGATATCTGTCATTACTGACTTCCGATTTGCCAAGATGTGCTATGCAGGCAATACGATGAACTTATAAATAATGTAGGCTGCAAGTGTATCATTGTTTTTAAAATGATGACCTACTTTTAGTCCCTGGTGTAAAGATCACAAAAGCCAGTATCAACTACAGTACTGTGAAGTTCCAGTGACGAGGTTAATATTGGACTCTGCAAAAGTGCACTGGACTGTAAAGTTCAAAATAAAATCTGATACCAAACTGTCCTGATGGCTCAAAGGCTCTTCTGCTTTGTGTCATTCTTCACTGCATTTTGCTTAACAGTCCTTGTTAGAAGGCTGTAATTCAGCACTGTAGCTCATCTTTAATGATCTCCTTCCTCCAAATGCATGCTGTTCCAAACACAACTGAGCAAATTTTATTTAAGGATGCTATACACATGTACTTTTGTTTGTCTGCATACCTACTGTTTAGTATTGACTAATTAGGAATAAAAGTATAGTTTTTCTTTTTCATGAACACATCTGACAATTTGATACCTGCTTAAATGGGTTGGTTTTTTTGTCTGTTTGGTATTTTTTTTTGTTTTGTTGGCTACCTGGTTTGTTTGTTTTTGTTTTGTTTATTCTCCTGCTACTAAACAGTACAAAACTTAGACATCTTTGAGTTCCAACCTCCATTTGAGAGAAATTTAAGTCATTTACTAACAAAATTTTGAACTTCTTTCATTCTTTATTTTTGATATCCAAAAGGTCCAGAAATCCATACCCTACTGGCCTTTCACATTAGTCACATAAAAGGCAGTCATGTCTCAAGCACAAACCCTAACAGCCTTAGAGCCAGCTCACCTGTATATGAATACTTTTCTGATTTGAGAAAAAGGCATGAGATATATAAAGGAAAACATGCCTGAGGGACACTGTCCTGGTTTTGTTAAAAACAAGACCAGTTCTCTTCTAGTGATTTTTCCTTTCAGCTAAGTTCTTCTAAGTGCCTTCTAAGTAACTGCACGTTTTTTTCTTGGACACTGTGCTCGGTGCTGATAAGGTGACCAACGGAATGCTGAAGAAACTCATGTTTAGATTTATTGCTATGACAGCAAAAAATTCTGATAACATCCCATAATTGAGAAGGGCATGTTTGAGGAGGGGGGGACAGAACAGGTGACTAAAACTGACCAACTGAGTATTCCATCCCATAATCATCATACATTCTATAGAAGAGGGAGATCACAAGGGCCTCGCTCTCTTCGACCATGGCCGACATCTAGAGACCTAGTCTCCCTTCCTATCTAAAGAAGAGGGCGGGCGGAGGGTGAGGGGGTAACAGAGAGCATCTGCCACAGTTTATTGTCGCCTTGCTTTAAACCTTGACAGACACCTGCATCTCTGCCGGCTATTCACATCACAATAATACAACATTTGCATCTCTGCCAGCCATGGCTGCATCACCTATCGAGGAGGCAACAAAGTTCTCATAAAATGGCTGTTGCGCTAAGCAAGCCAAGTTTAGCCCACAGAGGGCTTTCCTCTGACAAATAAAAATAGACATACAGAGTTAAAAACAGTTGTTGTCAATGAAGCTGACAAAAAAGAATAGTATATCTTGCCCTTCTCATCATGGCCGTGCTGCTCAAACCAAGCAGGCCGGTAAGAGAGGCCCAAGAGCCGCGTCTCGGAGCTGCCCCTCTCAGCCAGGCACAGCAGGGCAGGGGCAAGAGCGGGTTTATACTCCCGCTTAGAGGACAAATGACTCACTAAGTCCAGTACCAGATTTTCCATTCACTTCAGCTCCTTTTATTAATACTTCACAAGGAGCTGTCGGTCAAGCCTCAAAGGAGGCTTTCTCACTATTGTATAAATCTGCCTGTATTGCCCAAGACCTCCAAAACTTCAACAAATCAGTCTAGCTATGAATAACCAGGAGACTGAAATCTATGAATATGAGGAGATATTTTTATCCAGTAAACGAACTGCATTTGTGCAACGCTAAGGTAAAGAGAATAGTTTCCATTATAACAGTATGAATAGAAGCCTTTTTCTTTAGGCTGGTAACTTGCCAAGTGGAAACCATAACCCCCATGTCTTATTAAGGATTTGGAATGAATCCAACATCTGTTATACCTTAATGTCAAAATGCAATCTCAAACCTGCACTTGAAACTTTTCAAACTTAACTATACACCCTCTCCCATTGATAACTGATTCACTGAAGGCGCCATCTCACCTTCAATGCTATTTACAAAGAATAAACGATACACAAAAACAGATTATGGGCAATAAAGCCATACGTCAATAGGCAGCATGGACATGCTCCCCAGCTTGTGTGCCACTGCAGTTCAAGCCAGTGTTTTAAATATGTTTGCTGCAGGCAAGCATGCAGGAACATTACTCTAGCTCAGTTTCCAATGGTAAGTCATTAAAGCACAGGAATTCTAGCAGATCTTGGAGTACAAGAACCACCTCATCAATCAGCTGGCACAATTTCAAATTAATTTATATCAAGTCTGCACTAGCAAGTTGTTTACCTCACGGTACTTTAAGTTTAATTTCTCCTTACTTAAAAACAATGAAAAAAATCTACTTATGCTTCAAATGGTTTCATTTTCAAATTCAGTGCTAACATATTTCAAACACATCAATACTGAAGCTCAACAGAAGGTCTATCATTTTCCATTTGACAAAAATACAGCAACCAGAACACTTACAATTTCATTAATTTCACTTCACAAAAAAGTGAAAAAGATCCTTACAGTGTTACAAACTATACTTTTAACACTTCTAAACAGAATTTTTCCCCCCTTTGATGTTGTAATCAATAGTAAATGTTTTAAAAATTCTCACTAAACGTCACAATGGAAATGTTTCAAGTTACTAATTTATTTTGAAGAAAATAAACTATTTTTCTCCATCATTCCTAACTGGAACTATGAACCTGACTATCTCCCATTCCAATCTTACTGTTCCATTAATTTGGAACTAATAGCTTGACGAACTTGAAAAATGGCCCAAAACACATTAAAAAAACTTAAATTAACGCTTCATTGAAGAAGAATGGATATCTCCCTCCTTTGACTAAAGCCTGTATTTCTCTTCCAGCCAAGTTGCAATATTTGACATAATGGAACATTTCAGTCAGAACAAAAAATGCTAAAAATGAAATGGGCTTTTATTTAAAAAATGTTAATTGTGAACAGTAGCTTCTGACAAAACAGTATGAAGTAACATGCTGAAGTTTATGCCACTGCAGAAATAGCCGCAAAATCTTAATCCTTTCAGTCTTTCAACAACAGTAGCCACAAAACATGTTACGACTTCAACACTTGTAAACATTTAATGCTATCTTTAGGATAACTCTGCTGCTTTGAAGCAGTTGTGAATATCAAATTGGTTTGAAAACCAAGACAGCAAGGATCCAAGGTTAAGCAGAGTTATGTTAAGCTACTTGCTTTCTGTTTTACTGTAGTGGAGAAGCACAACTTAAAACCAAACTTCCAACTCGTGTAATAATAAGAGCCCACTTTAAAATCTCAGTTTCAAAAGAAGTTATAACCTCTATACCAAAATCCTTCTTTGCTCACTGTAAAACATACTTTATGTACTTAAATAGTTGTGCAACTTTTACACAGACTTTTGCAGATGCTTAATTTTCACATTTTCATGCATTAAGAATCATTGCTAACTATTTTTGGTTACCAACTAATTAATGGTTAACTTTTCATTTGTCATTTATGTAAATCTGTATTTTGGATGGAAACCAAAGGAGGTCACAAGGAACTATGCACGGAAAAGCGTCCACTTCCTCCTCCCTTCACCTGAGCACTTCTAGGAAGAGGACCTGCCCCTGTGTTGCCATCATCTTTCATTCCTCAAGCTTCTGGTACACCAAGAAGGATCAACAGTCTCATTTGGTATTAAAAACTTATTTTTAAAAAGGTTAGAAACTATACACAACAGTAGGGTTTTTCTTCTAGGTAGTGCCGTGCCATTTCTCTACACTACACCACGTGGCAGTTGGAAATAACTTCTATACCAAACACAGACTACACTTGGCAGATTCACTACCTTAAATTTTACTGAACAGTATTTTCATTCTAAGAGGTACAGGTACAAAGAATAAAATGAAAGAGATCTGCAAACCTCTTTGTCTAGCAGACTTCGGGATCAAGCTAGTGGCAATGCAAGTACACTGTATTTTACAGACAGTTACATCTTTTAGGAATAGAAAAGCCAAAAATTTTAGTCCAACACCTAGCTGTGGAATGAAGAAAGAAAAAACAGTACAGCATAAAACAGGGGCTTGCAAATATTAAACATTATTAAGAGCTTTAACTTCTTCTCAACAGTCATGTGTTACATTTACGGAAGTTACAGAAATAATTGTGAAACTGTCCAACAAGTACTTAGTCTCCATGAAGAAAACACATTTTCTTATGAATTTTCACACAAGAAAACATGGTATTTTGTTATTCAGTATTATTGCTCTTTATTAAAACCCTGTGATTTGATAAAATAGGCATTTCTTTGTTCTCCAAAACTGAAAGCTGCAAAAATTATAAGAATATTACCATAATAACCGCCCTTACAACTCCTTTCACATAATTTTTGGACAGTTAATGGATGCAAAAAAAGTGCACAGCCCAACTCTCTCATCCAGCAGAGAGGCACACATGTTTTTTTTAGAAGGTGTCAAATGCAAGAGCAAGTGAGTTACAGAGGAAGCTGCTTCTAGAGACACAGGTAACGATGTCTCACCTAATTCAGGAGATCGGAAAACTTTCTATAATTTCTCTCTTTTCAGAATGCATTGTCAGCGCCTGATACGCCACGTATTTTGTTATTTATGAACACAGAAATGTATGCCTGAATCTCTGGCCCTGGAGATACATCCAGCAATAAATTTCAGGAGCTACATTTTATAGCACACACAAAAGTACTGTATAGTACATTTTAGCTTTTTGTGTTTTTATCTTAGTTGCCTGCCACAACAGTGACAACACAATTGCATAACAAGTCATATTCCTTCCAATGCCACAGTACAAGGCAACACTTTCATTTTTAAATATTTTCTCACTGATCATTCTCTACATCAGACCACTTCATTCTCACAACTCCCTTTATTAGCCGTGCCTGTCCAATAACTCAAAAAACACTGCTCATACCACCATTTAATAATAGGGACTTCTTTAAATTAAAAAAGAGAGCATTCATAGAATCACAAAAGCCTTAGTCATTTCTCATCAAGAGTGAGCCACATGCTCTAATAACAGAAAATAATGAAATACAATTAAACTATAAATGCAAATGACTACACACAAACCACCATACAGATGTGATTTTTAATTATTATTTTACAGGGAAGGAAAAAGTAGCTTTTTAGCTTGGGTAATCCTGGTCCTTGTGATACTATTATGCAAAAGAAAAAGAAAATAAAATGAAATTTTAAAGAAGGCTTTGCTATTTTTCTTTCACCATATTTCGAGACAGAAACATTCAACAAAACCAAGCATTTTCAGACACTTGATCAGTGCGAAGTGAACACTCCTCTTGAGTGTGCTTCTCCCTCTACACTCACCCAAACAATCCCATAACTTTATTCGAAGCAAGACCTGACACGTTGCCTATGCAACTTCTGTGTGAATATACTAGGGACACCATCCAACAACAACAAGAGTTGTTAAAAAAAAAAAAAAAACAACACTCTCTTGAGAATTTATCTAGAGTAAATTAAGATACCACAGCCTCCAACTGATTTCCCAGTCTTCACAGCAAGTCAATGGATCACGTGTCATTATTTTGTGTCCCCGCCCTCTCCTTTTCTTCTTACTCTGCACCATGGGAAGGCAGATGATGGCATCTAAACCGCCTTTGGTGAAGGACTATTTTAGTGCTCTTCTCACGGGCCACACACAAGCACAGCAGAGCGCTCTGGCAGAAACAAGCATCTCTGCTCAGGCAAGGCAGCAGGTCAGGTGGACAGTGCTGAAGGCCACCGCTGGACCACCTCATCCATGGAAGCAGGAATTCAAGTGCTGCTCTCACAAGCCAGTTGTATGAACATGCATGGAAAAGACTCTACACGTCCACACACAACAGCCATTCCCCTGCCTTGAACGCTACAGCCAAGGGGACAGAGATGGAAAGAGCTATTTCCCCCCTCGGGCAGCCCACCCCCTCTCTGCAGGTCATCACAAACGTCACCTATTTATACGCCTCACTCGCTGTACATTACATGAGAAGATACGTGCTCCACAGCAATATGCCAAGGCAGACCCCGTGTTCCTGTAGAGCATCCCAAAACACATTGGGCATGAGCCTTTCCTCCAACACCAAGCCCTGCAGCCCAGCAGCTGGCTGGCACAGCTGGCATGCAGGGAGGCCACTGCTCTCCTCTTACTACTCCCTTGTATTTGGATGCCTTAACTAGGAAGAGAAGAAATATTTCATCCTGTTACCTCAGGGCTCATTAATCCAGAAGAAAACAAATCGAGTAAAACTCCTGTGCTTAGGATACCTTGCAAAATAAACCCTGCAGATAAACAGTAGCTTTGTTTGATAATTTAAAAAATGGGTAAATAATAGTAAACAAACAGCATCTACTTACGATAGAATAAACAGTGGATTTTTTTTTTAAAGGTACATGAAATGAATTATTTTAGAACTCAAATGATTAAATACAGCAAAATAAAACTGGTTTGTGATAGCCTCTACACAGACAGTATCTCACAGTAAAATTCGTAATGTAAACAGTTAACATTCAACATTTCTGGGAATATTACCTATTTAGCAATGAAAACCTCTGTCCTACTTGACATTAAAAAAAAAAGAAAAGCCATCTAGCCATGGAAAAACTCAGAGATGTGCACATCTCAAAAAAAAAAAAACATTAAAAAAATCACTACTTGCTTCAAATTTCAGAGGATAGGCAGAATTGCTTCAGTACTTAATAACTTTGGTAGCCTGACAACTGAAAACCTAAGAATAAGATTTTTTTTTTCCATTAATTGCTAGTGCATTAGGAAACTAGATTTTCAATAGTCTATTAAAATTTATTTCATTAAACCTTAGAAAATGTGTTCAAAATTAACTCAAACAGCAAATGCTTTCAGAATCGGAACCTACAAGACTGAAATTCTCATTGCAACAATCATCATCTGATTTTAGAGCCATTCATTATTTAACTTTTCAAAAAACAAAGTTCAGACAACATGCACTAAAAATGAACTCTTCAAAATAGTAAGTCTCCCCATGTTGCTTTGTTATTTAAGCAATGATTTTCATATAAGGAAGTTAGTTTATTATACATTTATTAAAAAAACACATTTAAATCTTTGCATGGTATTGCTAAAGACAGACTCCCCACTAAGCTGCCTAAGGCATTAACTGGAAAGAAGCAAATCCTGTGGCATAATCTAAGGTTTGGTGCATAATTGATAGAAATTGTGCAATTTCAGAAGACACTTGTCATATATTATATATAAATATACAAGTAAAAGCTCTAAAATGGAAATCTGCCCTCTTAAACATTGCTCAGCTCCCACAAAAACTGCCACTCCCAGGAAGATCTCAAATCCCAACCTACCAGTGCAGATTGTAATAACAGTGGGTTTGAATGAATCTTCTGTCTAGGTTTTTGTTTGTTCTAAATCTGCGCTTACACTATACAGAAGAAAAACTTGAGGCAGAGGTCTTCATCAGTCATAAATAAAAGTCTGAAAGATGTGTGTACACCTTTTCTTTCAAAAAAATGCTTAAACAGGTCCTTGTAAGCTTAGCTTTATGCAATCTACAGCTTCATGGTCAAACAAAATCCCATCATTAGATCACAGAAGTCTTTTTGTCCCGTCTTTTATTTTGCATTCAGGCAGACTGAGAAACGAAGACCACATTTAATTACAGTTGTCACGACCTCTGCCTTTCCAGCATGGCTGGTAGGCTTGGGAGAGTCCAAGTCAACGTCCAAAAACTCAGGGAGGTTTTTGTGTGCCGGCCTTAGAAGCTCAGCTGAGGTTACAAGGCATTATAGATGGTGAGACTGGATGTATCTGGTGGATATTAACCATGGAATTGTGACACTGCAAGGACCCTGTGGAAAGGTGAGTATGCAGGAGGTGCAAGTCTTTCACGCTGTGTCATGCATCACCACATTCTGTCTGGTACTGTCGTCAATACTTGTTTACTACTTTCTAATTTCAAGTTATACAATTGGCTTTCAGAAGACACTCGCATGTCATCTGTCTTTAAAACAAGGTGCTGAATAATCTAGTTAAAAGGGCTGGGAGGGAATTCATGCAGACAGTAACTGACTTCTCCCTCACTGATGATGTGCTGTCAAATACTTAAAGCACTTTTAAATCATTATGCAAGCACTTTTCAGAATTAAATTACAAGCATGACATATGGCATGAAATGAAGGATCCAGACCACAATGCTGTCATTACTGTTAAAATCCTGTATCATTCAAAATGTGAACAAAGGAGTTATGCCACAGCTTTTATGAAGCGGTACATTCTGAAACTGTAGCATCTAACGTTATGCTTTTGGTATCATGCAGCTCACAGTTTAAGTGAAGTTCTTGTGCACTAGTAGGACTGTGCTGGTGCAAGAGTAGGTGATGCTGGCAGCACTGGGGCACTCCAAGGGACATAAACCCAGCACCAGATCCTGCTCCATGGGAGTGTAACTACCTGAAACATCTATTCTGGCACTCAGAAATGACAAAACTATGGTTGTTCTGTGCGTATCACCAACTATAAATAGCATATATACCTTTAACAGTCTACAAAGTGGTAAAGCATTTTATTTTGTCTTCAAATGGGTAAGTATACTTATATAACAACATTACATTATCTTTCCAATGAATCGTATGTACCTAAAACAAGTGGTTCAAGTGCAGCAGAAAAAAAAAAAATAAGGACACAATCCATATTGTGCAATTAATTCTCAGACCTCTTCCCATCCCAAGTGTGCTGTTCCTTTTTCTTTCTCCCCTCCAGGAGCCTATGCCACATGAAAACAGCCCATATTGCCACCTTTAAGAGAAAGAACTCTTCCATTCCCCAGTGACAGCCACCTTCTTCCCCTCACCTTCTCCTGTTCCCCAAGTCAGATTTGTGCCACTGCCCACACAATCTCCCACGGAAGGCTCCCACAAACAGTCTGCTCAAACTGACAGTCAGAACAGAGCTGCCCCCTGTTTTCAGCTGCTAACAGCAATCACCAAACTCAAGTTCCCATTCCCACAGAAACAGCAAACATTTAAAAAGAAGAACCATTCTTCCCCATTTTTTTTACCCATAAAATAAAACTTCTAGTCCAACATTCCTAAATTTTGGTTTAGGAAACTATCCATTGTGGTAGACCGTGGATAAAAGATTAATCATGCTCTCTATACTGCTGTTTAATTAAGAGAAGGATCAGACAAATTGTGTTCCAGATGCTGAGCAATGTATTCTAAAGCTCTTCTATATTTTCAAGCAAATGGGAGAAGATACTTTAAGCCTTAAAAGGAACAACAAAACTGCTTCCATGTGTTTCAGTCAAGATCATGGGACCTTATGTGCCCTGTTGATCCATCTACCTCACAGAACACAGAGACCTATATTCTAGAACAAAAACAGGTTTCCCAGATACTTTCTTTGTATTCTAAGGTGGCTGAAGATAACAAGACCAATGGTTAAAAATAAGCACTGCCTCCTAGCTTTTGGGGGGCTGACACCCATGAGCAGTTTGTTACTCTTTTAAAATTGGTCTATCTATAAAAGCTTCTTCAGTCTGTCTTAAAGATACTGATGAATAACATTTTGTGATATCTTTCAAACACCAATTTTTAAAGCCAGCACAAATAAACGATGACTTGAAAGAAGAAAGAATATCAAGAAAAAGAGCCATCCTAAAGATTATTTCTCCATCAGTCCACATTCCTCTCTATGCATACACCACTCCATCACTCAAGTCAGGCAAAGACATGAAGTCTTTCACACACATATGATTCAGCTTTAAGACAACTTATATTGTCAGAATATTCCAGGTATACAGCAGGTTGACAGATACCATTCATTTGGAAATTACTTTTAATGGAAACAAAATTAATCAGTTGTAACAGCAAAAACGACACTCTTTAAATTTTAATTAGGTTTATTAGTTGAAGCAGCAAATCTCAGAACAGCTGAAGAAACTGTGGAAAAGAGCAAACAAAAAGCAGAACATTGAAACTATTCAGAGATCTTCAATACATTAAATAATGCCTGGAAAAGTTAAATTTACTGCTTTAAGTGAGAAAGAGCATACAGAAGCTTGAGTGCAGGTTTCAGCTAATACATCAGCTTCCAACACTTTGTTTCAAAATATGAAAAGAATACAACATAAATAAGACAGATGTTTTTAAGAAGAAACAAGCATCTAACATATGCTATTGCAGGTAAACAGACTTTCAAACCCACTACAAAAGCTTAAGAGTCCATAGCAGATCAGATTGAAAAAGAAAATAGCTGCATCTGACTCACTACATTGTCCTCTGGCACTTAATGTTTTAATGCAGCAGACCAGGGAGAAGGATAGATTCAAAATACTGTTCTATCTATATGAAACAAAATCCATTGTTTCATACTACATGGAATTTCAAGAAAATAAGAAGAAAATACTAAGTGAAGATGAAGTTATACCAAAATAAAGTGTTAAGAAACACATACAGCAGATAACACAGGCATCACCTGTAAAATAACTCCATAGTTAATTCAGCTTGTAAATGCTTTTTATCACTCAATCTAATTGTGTAAGAATCATTAAAATATCATTAATTAAAACATCAATTTATTCATATGTATGTACATGCAGTTAAGCAGAATCTCATTAATTTAAAGCATTTATATTTCTAATATCCTAAGGAGGATACCAGATGTTCACTGATGAGGAAGAATATGCTAAATTAGCATTTTAAACAAAATGTAGAAATACATCCACATAATTCATCTTGTTCATATGACAAAGAGGTACCCACTGAAGTTCTCTGGGTCACATTTCCTGCACCTGATCCAAACTTACTCTTTTTACATGGATAAGACCAGCAGTGAGCTATTTCCTACACATCCTCTACAACAAAGACAAGCTCTTCTATATCTTTTTCTTGCCACATCCAAGAGGAGCTAGCAAATCCTACCACCTAGCAAGTATCCCATTAATTCCAGTCAAAGTCCTGTGTGAGGAACCTTACACAAGGAACTCTTTCAGCAAAGTACAACATTCCACCAAAATTAAAGTGGTTAAGAGTATAACTAAGCCCTGACAATAAAAAGTGAAGGAAAAAGGCTGTCAGGAAAAGATGAAAATCTTCACAAATTGAGAACAGTATAAAAGAAACATCAATTGGTTTAATAAAGAGAAGGTGTTGCATTCAGAGTCTTGAAAGTTTATTTTTAAGAAGCACTTCATGCTCAGTTTGAGTCCTTTCTTGTCCCTCAATAATATTTCACACATAATCAATCTCTGAGCCTGAACGCAAAGAATAAAAAAATTGAAGGAACTCTTCCAACTGGTATCTCATTTCTAAAGTTTTGATCATAGTTTCCATTATAGGTAATGGTAACACAATTACATTTCCCCTTACCAGTACTAGGACTTGGGCAGTTTCATGAAAAAAAGAGTGATAAAGACAGCAGGACTAGGTTAGTACAGAACTCACCTCTGTAAGAGCTACCCAAAAATGAGTTAGAAAACACTTTCCATTGGATAAAGGAAGGTGATGTGAATTTCTCCTCTACTTTCTCCCATTTCCTCCAAGTGCAAGAAAACCTTCTGCCCTCCTCCACAGGAGAAGACACCTTGTCAAACCCTAGTAACCTGAGTGCAGACCCACAGACGGAAAAACAACACAGATACAGACACCAAACAAAACTTTGGGAAGAAGTTAACCAAAAGACAGACAGCCATTGACTCAGCTGGCTTCATATAACAAGAAAAAAAGTCTTCCCCCCCCCCCCCGCCCCAACATCTTCCTCCTTCTTATTAAGGATGGTTTCTAAACCTTACAGGTTTTTGTAGACTCAAGAGTGGCTGAGGTGGGAAGGGACCTCTGGAGATCATCTAGCCCAACCACAACCCTCAAAGGAGGAGCAACTAGAGCAGGTTGCTCAGGGCTATGGCCAGTTGGGTTGTGAATATCTTTAAGGATGGAGACTCCACACCTCAACAGACATGTTACAGCATTTGACCAATCTCCTGTAAAAAAAAAAAAAAAAAAAAAAAAAGCCTTTCTGTATGTTTAAACGGAATTTCTTGCATTTCAGTTTGTGCCCACTGCCTCCCATTCTGTCACCAGACACCATGGAGAGGCATTAGACATAAATCTTATCATATACTGACAATATTTACCTGCATGTACAGCAGGGAAATCAGTTAGCCCAGCACAGAAATGTCTGCAATCATTCAGAGAAAGCAGCACATATATTTTAAACAGGGCTATTATAAACCTGCTGCCAGATCCCAAAGTTAGAAAAATATTATATCTATACTGTTACTGGCTCACTAATAACCAATATAAATATTTACATCTTTTATAGTCACCAGAAAGTAAATTGACCCAAGGGTCAGCCATGCTCACACATTTTTTTTAATTTATTCGATAAATCCCTTCTTTTCCATAAAGGTCTGAGAGCCCCTGCCTCTACTTACTCTTCCCACATACAGATCCCAGCTTCCAGCCCATTCCAAACCTCCGCACCTCAAACTCCAGGCACCAACCCTTTCACAGAGGGCAACAGTTCATAGTAACCATTCCTCCCCAAAGGAGTAACACCACGTACCTGTTGGCCAACATCCACCCACGCTAACTCTCCCAAAATGCAGCATATCACATTCCAGCAGTTCGCAAGGAGAAGGTATTGGCACCTCTTCAGTTCCCACACATCACCACTGACTGAAAGGAATCATTACCTTCTCCATATAGCTACTAGGGAGGAGAGTTTGTGTGATGGAAAGGGAGACAGTCCTGGACAGCTTGTCACCCTCTCTTTCCCTCAGAACATCACGTGCTATCTTCCCAAAGAGGTTTGCCCCTGTTAGCTGTTATAGATGGCTGCAGGAATCCTAGTAGCAAAAGCCTCATAACATTAACCAAGAAGATTCCAAGTGGTGCATATATTTCCTCAAAGCCACTAGTGTAAGTATCCAGAAACTCACTGGTGAACAGTTTGTTTTTAATGCAACCCCCCCTGCCATTTTCCAGTACTTCAGTCACCATAGAAGAAAACACAGTGGTCCCAATACAGAAATTTAAACTGGAACTAGGTACTTTTAGGGGGCTTCAGTAACAAATGTCCGCCTGAGTCCAAGCAGCTCTAAGGTTCTCCAGTACACGCAACATGCTCTGCACTGCGGGTGGACTGGCAGCCAGCCACACACCCGCACCCCGCTCTGCTGGAACCAGCACCCCAGGTGTGACTTCAAGAGGCTCCAGAACCCTCCCCTCCCCCTCCACACACACACACACTTCCACAGGCAATCTGTTTCTATTCCATTTCTCCAAGGGTCAAAGATATACGTGTCAAATTAAGTTCTGCTAGAGACACCTGTGGCCAGGTGAGTAGTCAGCAATTTTCTCCAATCATTTCTATCCATATGGGCCTGTTTATTGTGTCAGGAGACCACCTGGCTATTTCCTCCCCCAAAAATCAAACACTGAATATCTATGCCTGTCATTCTTCAAATCTTTGTCTGGTTTTGCTGATTAAGCGCTAATTGAAACAGCTAGTGAAGGTTTCTAAAACACGAAAAAAGTGTCAGTATTACATAAATCCATCACAGCTCATGCATATTTTCTGTTTGTAGAAGTTCCAACAAATCAGAAGAAAGCTACAGAAGTTAGTCCAAAGGCAAACTCATGCTAATAAACTGCATCTGGAGTTTCAGATTAAATACATCTCTCCCTTGCTTGACCGACTTTAAGTCCCCCGACTTTCTAAGGCTTTTATCAACCCAAATCCAAATCGTACATATGTCTCCCTGAGCAGGGCCTGCCTTTTTTTGTGGTACCTCTGTTTACACAGCTTATCCCTTATCACACTGACAACACTGGGAACCACAGCAGATGGTCCCCTCAGACACAACTCTAACAGGTTCTCTCCACTCCCCCATTCCACTTTTTTTTTTTTGTGCAAACAACTGATAAGGAAGGCTGCTGCAATGATTTACTGATATCTGAAGTTGAAAATTGACAATACGCAAACGGCTTTTGTTTCCCCCCTCCCCTCCCGTGAACTGCTTAACCTCTTAACTACTAAGCAACATAGATAAAGAGTATTAATAATTGTACAAACCATACAGTCTGTTGGATTAGCATTTCAAACACAAGCAGTATTGGTTAATGTAAAGATCATTACTCCCTTTAAAAGTTATGTCAGTTACAGCAACCAGCCTCCTACTACTAAAGCAGAAAACATGAGGTGGCCTCCTTTACTATTAAAAATACACCCTCATTGGTTTGAGAAATGCCTTTAAATTATATTCAAAACCATTTCCAACAGGCTACTGAAAACAGACTCAAGCAGAATTCAGGATACAGACTGGACACTGCATATGTAAATAAACATTCACTTTCATCTAACAACCCAGACCAACCTCAAGCTCAGTGACAAAAAAAAAAAAAGCTCTGAATATTGCTAATAGAAAGACAGAAAGATGCTTAAAATTAAACTCCACGTGAATTCTATTAAGCAAGTCAGGCTCTTACTACTGGAGAGCATGAATTTGCAAAACCACAATACCAAAATGTTGCAAAAACCTAGAAACTGGCAAAAGCATCTCAACTAACCACCCATGAAGAAGCATGTGCAAGTAGACAGTAATGAATCAGACAGACCCAGAGGGCTTTCTTAAATGTAGGTCATGCCTGTCGGACCATAGCAAAAGGCACAGTAACATTTGCTGAAGAGAACCCCAAGTTATTATTGCACACAAAAATTTACTCTGTAGGCAGACACTAATGATTACATGTTTGTGATGATCACTGCCTGATGCTTAAAAGGAACAGGAATGAAAAGCTGCACCAAAGATAGTTGTACTGAATTTAAGAATAAGAGACATGAAACATTCCGTATTAACACTTCACAGCTTACATGCTTTTCTCTTCATAAAGCTGTCACACAGAAGAAAAATTTCTGTTTAAATGTGATGTTTGTTTTACACCAGAGGTTGGCAGAGGAGAAGTAGGCACAAAAGGTGGTTTAGAAACGGTAATTTCTGTTGATTTATGCCATATTAAGCTGAAGACTTGAATTACTTAATTACTGGGATGAGAAATAGTTAAAACCTTGAGTATTATTACTCCAGATATCGGCAGTGTTCTCGTTCCTTGATTCATGTTTTCAGGCTGTGATTCTGGTATTTTTTGTTAGAACAAAAATCCCATAGAAAAAGATTGTCTAGTAACTTAAGATCTGGATACAGATAGAAGAACATGAAACGGCATAATAGAAGCAGTCATACCAACAGGCTGATCCCTGACTGTTGGGTTTTTTAATTGTTATTTTAATAATTATTTTATTGTTACTAATGTAATTACTATATTAATTTAATAATTATTACCTATAAAAGTAACATAGCAAAAGACTGTAAAATTTTAAGAAAAATTAGTGACAGACAACAGAGTCAGCAGATTAGAACTGCAGCTAGCTTTTCACCCGAAGACCTTAAAATTACGTGGTTAAAAATAAGTATTTCAAAACATAATACCATGAAGAAGACATTAGCCAAAAATACTTGTCTCTACAATCGCACACATGCATATCCTGACGTAAAAATCAGGGAGACAAATCAGTATTTCTTTTTTTCTAGAGGCAGGTAAGAAGAGAAAAAGTGAGGAACCTCTTTTTGCCATTCAGACTGCTTAAAAACAAGATTCACAGTCAAAAATGAAACAAGAAAAAGTGCTGTTAAGATTCACCACAGCTGAGTCTTTCTGGAAGGAAGGTACCAGATAAACCCACAAACTTTAAACAGGACACAATAAAAGACTGGAATAGATCATTTAACAATAAATCTGCATACTCAAGAAAACCTGTGATTAGACACAGTAAAACACAAACTAGCAAGTTATCTAATGAAGGAAAGATTAAGAAGTATGAAAAATCGATTTGCTCGTTCTTTGATTACCAGCAGTCATCAATCATGAGTTCAAAAGAAGAAAAAAAAAAGATTCTTCACTGGTCAACAGCTAAATGCCCCATTCAGAGCTCAGTTATTATGGGTTATCAGTGTTCACGTTTCTTTCTGTGAATCTACGAAGATAACACCAACAAAAAACAGTATTAGGACAACACCTCTTTCAGATTCAAACACAATCCACATGCGAATGCAGTTACGGCACCACATCTTTATATTCATTTAAAATTCTGTCCAGATTAGGGTGTTAATAACTTTGGGCCCAGGTTCATTATAGTCTCAACATGAGAAATAAGATAGATGATGTACCAATAGGCTTTTCAGTCTTATAATCAGCGAACATGACCTCCATTAATCATCAGGGTTATTTATTAATTTTTAACACACAAAAGAAAAATCACTGGGAAGATTTTCCATTATCATATTATTGAAAAAAGTAATTGACACAGTTCTATATCAAAAGTATTTATCACTTAACTTTCTTGCCAATAATTGTCATTACTACAGACACGTATGAATTTCAGTTTGGCAACATTTGAAAGTTCTGTGTCCTGACTGAGCAGCACTTCAGCGCCTGAACTTTACTTGACTTACAGTCAAAAAAGAATTAGTATAAAAATGTTAGTGCTATTGCTGTCTGTAGGAACGTGCTCTATTTTACACATACAAGTTAAAAATCATTTTGCTGTAGTGTGATCAGGGCTGGATTGAATGGCAGGATTTAGACTAATTACCTTCTAGGAGCTTTAAGAACACATAGCTTAAAATAAGGGAGGGAATACTGTGGTCACAATTAAATCTCTGAAAGGTCATGATGCTGTTCATTGGAAAACATTTTTCTGAGACAGAAGAGCAGTTTTTTGGCTGACCACAAAATGTACAATGACAGACCTTCCTGTAACAAAATAATTTCTAAGACTAATTGCACATATATACTCAAATAGAAAAAACAAAGTTGAAAACAATTGTTCAAGACACATGAAAAACCACACAGTGCACACTGAGCCTTATAACTGAACTGTTTTAAAGGCTTTTAATAAATACTGTTCATGAATATGAGGAAAACAAGTCAACATAATTAACTTATCTATTAATACCACAAATTTTACCTGTACATGCTGTAAATAAAGAATAAAAAAAGCACCAAGCATTTCTACTTAAACCAGTCTGAAGATAATTACAAATGCACACTCTGGCTGAAGTTCAAGCATTCAGATTTTAAACATTAATTTACTTTGACTATGTGCATGTCAAAATGAAAGATTGCTGTCTGGATCCAGACATGCAGTATTAATACTGAACACGTGCATTCATTTCAGGTCAGCAGACGTTCCAATTCCAATTCAGCAGGTGGTAGGAGCAGCACGCTAATTAAATCTATAGTAAAAGGTTCACTATGGGCTAACAGCTCCCATACAGAAACACCACTGCAACCTAGGCACGCAGACCACCTTGACTCAAGTTTGAAGAAAACTGAACTGCCCCCCTCACATAAACCAGCAGTTATGTCCCTTTCTGAACAAGAACTATTTTTTCATCCTACCTCCAGATTTTTCACGGCAGACCACCAAAGCTTTCAAGACCTAGGCTTAGATACTAAGAGAGATGCCAACTTACTTCTTCAAAATAATCTCACATTTAGATATTAAAGTAATGAAAAAAGTTAAGCTAGGTTCATTCCCTATTAGATTTTTCCCCATGTCACTTCAGAAACTGAGTGCCTTTCGTAAGTGATACATCTGAGAACAGTGTAAACAAAGTCAAGGTAGTCTCAGCCCAGATTACCTGATAAGATAGTGATGTAGTCACAGTTTTACAGTAAACAAGAACTTGTGTGTGGTTTCAATTCAACATTTTAATATAACAGTTTCAAGAGCAGGCTTTTTCATTTGTAGTCAATATGTACTAGACTGAAGCTCAGAAATAACCTGATATTTTAGAATGCAAAACATGCTTCAGGTCACAGTATTTCTTAGAAAACAGCAGGCAGCATGAGTTGTCTGTACCACCACACAGACGTACAGTTCACCTACAGGCCTCAGTACTAGTACCTCATTCCTGCTGCTCAATGAGGTGATGCGACCATCAGGCTGACTGCAAGCAAAAGCCTGAACTTTATGGCAACCACAGCAACTGAGTTGCATAGGGAAATACTCAAGAACCCCAAAACGCAACATTTAAAACACAGTTTTCAACAGTGACTGCATTTTGTTCTTCAAGTGCAACTGATAATTGCATTAAATGCTTTCCAAGAAAACAGTGATATTGGTCTTTCAACTCAGGAGACAAATAAGTCATTTTTCTTCTTCAGATCTGAAAGCGGCTAGGGATAATGAACAGCAAGAACAGATTATTATTACCATTATTATTATCATAGAGGCATTAAACTTCACCACAAGGAACATCAAGGTGATGACACTGCAAAAAATATTCTCTCTCCGTATTCCAGAAACCACCTGTTTCTCTGCACTCATACAGAGGCCCCAGGAAGGGAAATGTAAAGTGTGGCCTAATCCCTTCTCTCGTGAAAACCACCCACAGCAGACACCCTTAGACCTCTTTCACCCTTTTACTGGCCAACAAGATCAGATTAAACTGATGCACATTCTACCCAAGCACAAACAAAGAATGTTACATCCCACACAGAATTTATTATATTTAATGAGCCTCCTGTGTGTATGTGGCACAAGTTTGAATTGCACATGCTCACCAAACAATACTGGATGGCACCTTAATAACAGATGCTGATTTAGAAGTATAAATTCAAAAATTATACACAAAGAGAAATGACACCTGAGTTTAAGCTTTTCCTATAATAGCTGTTCATTTTAGATGCCTGTAAAGTTTTCAGCACACAGAGAAATTAATCTTTGCAAGTGTAAGCAGAATTAAACAAGCATTTTGCTTCCTTGGGTTCAATATCTTGTTCTCATTTGTGGCACTACATCATTATACTTCATTTTAACTAAACCAGCTCAGATACTCACATTTGTCTACTGCAAAGCTAAAAACATATCTAAGTATATTCAACTTGCTTCTTTCTCCTAGTAACATATAATCTTAGCATGCACTTTATTTTAAATCGTTTTGGTTCCTTAGTGAGAAAGATCCAATGCAAAACAGCAAGAAAATCTAACTACAATGGTTATTAACATATGTTGCATTGAACATAGGTTACAAAGCAGCACATTTATCACATCTATTAATTTACAGTACGAAAGCATCCTGTCAATATACCTCTTACATACAGGATCCTCAGTAAGAATATTCAAAATTCACCATATTAGTGAAAAATTTTAATAGTGTTTTTTGGGTTTGGTTTTTTTTTTCACCAGACACAAAAAGAAAGCATTTGTGAATTTTAACATCCTGGACTGAATTCAGCGAAATAGAGCACCAGTTTACAAGAGTAACACGATCATAACACCATCTCACAGCAACACATGATATGAGATTGGTGTCATCCCATCATGCATTTCTTGAAACATTTTTTTTTAGTTTGGGGTTTTTGTTTGTTGGGGTTTTATTTTGTTTCGGTGGTTGGATTGGTTGGTTGGTTTGGGTTTTTTGGGGGGTGTTTCGGTGCATTTTTTGTTTGTTTGGGGTTTCTGCTGTTTTAATTTTTTGGTGATGGTTCTTTGGGGGAGGTGGTTTTGTTTTGTTGGTTTTTAGGTTTTTCTGTTTGTTTTTTTTCTGGGTTTTTTTTGTTGTTTGGTTGTGGGTTTGTTTTGTTTTGGGTTTTTTTTCAGCATATAGGATACTACTGAATGTATAAATATTGTTACCAAAATGGACTGAATCTGTGTCTTTCCAGACAAAGACAGTATTTCAACAGCAGCTGGCAAGACAGACCAATAAGTAGTTACTATCTATTATCAGAAGCACAGACAACTCTACAGCAACAAAGTTTATAGGATGTGTCAACTGTGTACCTGCTTCTCTGCTTTAATGGTGATCTACGGATCCTAAGATAAAATTATCACGCAAGGCATGTCAGAAATGCACAGCAATTACACTTGCTAAAATAGAACTGGATCAAGAATCATTTTTACCAACTAATTCATGGTTAGCTAAGTACACTGCAGAAGCACTGAACTCAAAACAAAATCCTGAGCCCTTCTAACAAATACAGTCTCAACTAACGAGAAGTACAAAACTTGAAAGTTCAGCTGAACTTGAAATTATCTTGTTAGCCTGAGCACATGACTTTCTACTGTAACTTATTAACGCCCTTCACATGCTTACCCATACTCACAAGAACCCTGAAGAACTCTAATGCTGACTAAACATTGAAGAGATTTATGCAATTTGAGGGAAGATAAGAGTAAAAGTAAATAAATAAATAAAAAATTTCAAGTAAATGACATGGCCTTACTGCATTAGTAACTAGGGTGGAAAGAATGAAGGTATTCATAGCAACAAGATTGTACCTTTCTTAGGTGTCTGAGTTAGGACCAGAACTCCTTGTATAATCAAAGGGAAAAAAGCCTGAACTATTGAACTCCTTACCTGAGAGGGTGCTTCAAGAAAGTCCATCTCTTTTCACTTAGCTAATTAGACTTAACTTAGGAACTCAAGCTAAATATGCACGGTAAAAACACCTATTTGGATAAATATTTCAGCGTTCCCTAGGTAGTCCTTCGTTTATCATCACTTTGATGTGGCAGCTAAAACATATCTTTAAACAGCGACGGAAAGTCCCATTGTAACAGTTGTTTGGTTGAGTCCCTTCATTGTTTATTCCAGAATGACACTTTAAAAGACATGGTTCTTTTTTCAAGGGATAACTAGAAAAACATTTGTGAAACAATGCTTGAGAAAGTGATGCCAAAAATCAATAGACTCTAGAGGTTAAAAAAAATAAATTACCATATAGAAAGATGTCCAAGTAGCTTCATTTAAAACACATCTTAAATCCAATTCATTCATCAGGCTTTAAATCTTTCATCTTAGGAATCAGTTTATTGAGAATATGGTTTGCAACATAGATGGCACATGTGTTTCCAATACTGAAATGTGTCTAAATAATTGGGTACAACTTAGTATCAAATACCACACAGTTTGTTTCTGAAGTCACACACACCTTGTTGTTAGCAAGATATTAACTAGTTCCATGCTTTCCATACATCAAAGTGTATTCTTGATTTAGTTCCTAGTACCTGAAGTAGTTGATAATGGGAATGGAATTGCTTTTACAAAAAGCTAGACTATATTAATGAAAAGGAAAAAAATACATCTATGAAAGCTTAAAGTTTTACATGGGTGAGCTACTGATTAGCAGGCACTTCTCAGTGCCTTGGATCTCACAAAAACATACCCAATCCTAGTTCACATGAGTTTTCAACTTCTTTTTTCCTGAAGCTTAGAAACATGTTTCCAGTTTGTCTTAATTTTCCTTCTTTCAGTGTCCATTAACAGCAAGGATAAGAAAGGCAGACCCTTTCAATCACAAATAGCTTCTTGCATGACAATTTGTTTACAGGTCTAGGAAAAAAAAAAAAAATGTCCTTCAACAGGTTGTTCTGTTGAAGGAATAAGTACCTATAAATCAGTTCACACAAAAACATTATTTTTGTTATTAAACTATCTTCTTGGAGAACCAAATTATTCAAGATACGGGATGTAAGATCTCAACTCGAAACAACTACATGTAACTAATTCATCCTAGAAGCTGCCTTACTGCTTCAAACCAAAGGCTGGGAAAACTTGCAAAATAAGGAGTTATATTAAAATAATTCTTTCACATCTTAAACTGAAACTTAACTACTTTAGAATCACTGCATCATGATCAGGGGTCAGCAGCTACGGGTACATGTAATTACAGCTATGTACTTTTTCTAAACTGAGGAAACTTCCACTTGAGACAACAGATCTTCTTAGCTTTTCCATTGCTCACAGATGCAAACATCTTACATTTGCCATCCAGCCTCCACCAACAAACTATTTCAGATTGTCATGATTTCAGTGTCTTGAAAATTATATAAGTCTAGAAACCATTTTATGTTTCCTTCTGGTATACAGCCTTGGTAAAAACATTTCTTCAATGTGAATGGGGTTTTCTGAAAAACTCAGTTAAAAAAAAAAATGCTTTTAATAAAGTTTTGCAACCAAAGAATGCAAAAGTAACTGCTAAATATTTCCCCGGAATCTTCCTATAAGAAAGTCCCTGTGCCGATATCTGCTAATATTTTTCGTTTGTTTCATTTTTTTATAAGAATCAAGTGCCATGCTAAATCTTCCCATTTTCTCTCTAGTGTGTACCAGGTAGCACACCTGGAACTCCAAGTACAAATTTACCAAGGGGTTTCAATCAGTGCCAGGAAGGTGAGTCAAACTATAAATGTATACACACAATGCAAATAATCATTAAAACACAAGTACAAGAGTGAGCAAAGACAGTGACCAGCAAGATTTCAGTAAGTAAATGAAGAATATATCCTAACAATTAAATAAATCCACTTAATTGTTACAGTAAGAGACAACTACAGCATTCAGCAAACACATCTGTTCCCCCTTCCCAAAAAAAACAAGTAAAATACATTTAACAATACAAAAAAAATAATCAAATAATCATACATGCATATGGAAAACATGCAGTCTGGTAAAATAAATGCCATTTTTGCATTTCACAGACCCTTTGGAGGTCTGTTTTGTTTTTTTTTTTTAATGACATAGCATACACTGCAGCTGAAGCCAACTTTCTTCTTTCGTTGGAAGAATCCACATCTTAAAGAGACGCAAACTTTCCTGATGTACATACCTGAGAACCATCCAAATCTGCCTTGCCAAAATTTCTAAAATGTTTTTAATCATTACAGTAAAAGAAACGGACCACTTAGTGTATCGTACTTTCCGCACAGTGAAAACCACTCGCTAATGCTGATTATTACGGCAAAACCTTACGCCGTCCTGATTGGCCACGGAAAGCCCTGGCTGCATCCCACTGCAAGCGTCTCAGCACCGCACCCATCGCCTTTATTTGGATGTGATCTTTTCCATGAATGAACAACTTCTATGCCGATGATAGTATGGCACAGTCACTCAGAAGCCAAAAATCCAACTTTAGAGAGTGAAAAAAAAGTTACAACAAGGTTTCCTAGCTAAAGTCTGAAAATAAAGCATTTGTTTAACTAGCACGAACACAGACAGATTATGATCAATTAAGACAAAAATCATACAAATCCCTCTAACCTCAAAAGACTCTTATACCAATCATTGCTTCATTTCCTTTGTGGCCATATTAGAACTGACGACGGATCTCATTCTTTCTGAATAATCTTCTAGGATATTTACACAAACCTAAGGTATGCAATGCTTCTGCATTATTAATAATTGTGTGGGAAAAGCAGGAAAATGTTAACTCACTTGCTGGAGCTGCCTCTGAACTTTTGAGTCCTTTCAAACAATGTAAAATAAGTCCCTGAGTCAAGAGATGATTTGTAGTGGGATCAATTAAGTGACTAAATTGAAAATAAAATTCAATAAAATGCCATTTTTAACCTAAATGTTAATTTAAACGGTTGTCAAAAATAGGTTTCAAGAATGATTTTGGTAAAAGCACAGTTACACAGTGCCATCTAGCAGTGACTTACAGTGCAGCAGTTAGTATGATACTAAGTTTGACATTAAATAGTTTGTAAAGTCCTTACTCATTTAAGCAAACTCAAAGAAACCAGTAAAGTAATTCATAAAATTGCTATATGCAAACCTAAAGTTTAAACTTTACAGATTGTATCTACAGCAACTACTATAATTATCTTCCTATTGACCCAAAATCTGGCCTCATAAAAGACAGGGAGAGAGGTTTAAAACACCTTTTTTTGATAGCTTATTACTTCTGCAAAAAAGCTTTCTAAAAATGTTCTGGAGAAGGTAGGTAAGCATTAGCAGAACTCTTACCATAATGGATCCCTGTATAGCTCTTCTCACAAGACTGATACCAAAACTAAATTTTGATCCAATGTTTCTATAAAGATTTTTCTTGACTAAATTGAAGTGGTCAAGGTTTCTCTGCTTGTCATGGCTGCTGAAACATCTGAAGTTACATATACCAATTAACCCAAATTTTCTAACATACTGAAGGGAGAAGAATTAAAAAAAAAAAAAAAAAAAAAAAAGAGGGGAAGTGTGCTTAAAGGCCCAAAAGATTGGTATCAAAATGAATTCAATGAATTCATTACTACATCAAGTTGCACATAATACCTGCAGAAATCAATCACTGCATGAAACACTAAAGTGTTCCAAGCTATAGTTTCAAAAGCACATACTTTAACTCAGCATAAGTAAGCCACAGTGCTAAATGAAAGATGAGCTCTGACACAGTCCTTTTAACGCTCTGCCCCCTTCCTTACACCATGTCATAATACATATGCACGGATGATTCCAAAGATTTGTCCAACTTTGCAGTAAATCAAATCCAGGAACTAATCTGGTTTTAGACTAAAATGGCCAACAAATAAAGCAAATGTTGCCAGAGTGTATCTGAAATTACAGCAGAAAAAAAAAATCCAAGGCAAACAACAGAAATGTGATGACAATCTTCGGCTCAGCAATTCAGAGCTTATTTTAAAAAGCTAGAATAGTGTCATCATGAACAACAGCAGCATCCCTCCATGAGCCACAAGAGCGAATCCTTAAAAACTGTGGAGCTCTATAAATCAGTAGCTTTCAGTTCAGATACATTAAAAAAAAAAAAAAACAGACGCAGAGAAGCAAGGTATTCTGTTCAGGATAGTATAACAAGCTTGCACCAAGACTTCAACTTCCCCCTCTTGAATGGCTTTATTCTAAAACCATCCCCGAGATTTTTCTACATAAGTGTATTTCGGTATTTCCCATTCTACTTAAAAAAAAAATCAATTACGACAGAGTTATTCTCTTGATCCAGATTTCAGCTGTCCTGGGACTTAAATTTGAAGGTTTCATAAACGGTATTTTGAATAAGGCATCGAAAATCCATCTACTACCCACTTATCAGAATTGTACAGACTAGAAAAACAGAAAAATGCACTTGAAGATTGATGCAAATAAACTGGATGAAGTCCAGAGAAGAACAAGAAAGGTCAGAGATGTAGAGAACCTGACCTATGAGAGAAGCTTTCAGGAATTAGGTCTATTTAGCCTAGACACAAAATGCCTATGGGGAGAAGTGATAACAGCATTCAAATATGTGAAAGGTCGCTGTGAAGGAGAAAAGAATCAGATGTTCTCCATACCCACTAAAGAAAAAACAGGCAGCTAT
This sequence comes from Patagioenas fasciata, assembly GCF_037038585.1. Lineage (NCBI taxonomy): Eukaryota > Metazoa > Chordata > Aves > Columbiformes > Columbidae > Patagioenas > Patagioenas fasciata. Next base: position 98,923,453 of record NC_092521.1, on the reverse strand, counting down.
AGGCCTGGACTGTGCTAAAAGATTAAGATTACACATTCGGAAACACTTGATTACACATTTGGAAACACTTTTCAACCAGAAAGGTAGTTAATTACCCAAAAGGGGTTATGAATCTTCCACCATTGAAGGTTTTCAACAACCAGCTAAAACAAATGTCGGCGAATAGCCCAGCCCTGGGAAGAAAAGCTCAACCAGGCCGGGTGTCTTTTGGCCCATGATCTATGATAGACGGCAGCAGTTTAAGAGAAGGCTCTGCCCACCATGAACCCAAACTTACAAGCCTCTCCTCACAGGCGGTCAGGGAAAACAATCTTACTTAAAATTCCTCTCCCAGGTCCCCTCTGCATCGGTTTACACCCCAGAAATAAACTCCTCTCCCTGTAGCCGGTGCCTGCCAGCAGGTGAGCAGCATCACATCAAGGTGCTGCTCGAATATGAGAATTTCTCCCCAGTTCCCTAAACAGCAGGGGTGACGCTCACAGCCCCCTCCGTTTAAATGTACCTCTGCCAGTCAAGTGAGGAACCACTGACAGCACTGAAAAGCTACAGCTGCAACTGAACTGTCAGCACCTACAGAAGAAAATGCTGATTTTCTGCTGTGCTGTGTTTGTAGTTGGAAAATCGTGGACAGACCCAAAGACAATTCAGAAAACACATTAGTTTTCCAACAAGGCTTTATTATTTTATTTTTTTTTCATGAAAAGACACAAGTGTCTCAGCAGAAAAACTCTAAAAGCTCTTCCATCATCCTATAAGTTTCCTGGGTTGTTTTGTTGTTTAAAAAAAAAAAAAAAACCACACAACACCAAAAAAACCACTTTAACAATGATATTTTTCTCCTTTAACAAAACATTTTATTAGTGTTTTTTCCCTATCCTACAGTAATGTTAACAAAGAATATTTGGAACCGTTCAGAATATAACAGAGTAGCTCAGACTTAAACTCTTTTTATTTTCTAGCTCGCAGACTTCCAAAGCATATTCAACTGATAGTCTCCTTTCATCACAACCAGCCATAAGGATCAAACTTCTAGATAAATAAATACTGGATGCTCAACTTTACTCTGATGGTCCAAATCTTTACATTCACAAAGGAAGACTAACATTCACCCACGTAACCAAATTTTTCAAAGCACGACAAAATCAAACAGAAAAATGCCAACCTGTAAACAAACAACAGAATTTCAAAAGTAAATTATCACTTAGGGAATAAATTACAAACAAGTACACTTTTACCCTTAAAGCCCAGCCAACAAAAGCTGAGGGTCCAAAATGCCTAATAAAATCAGCAGCCAAGTGATCTGTCTTCTGTTAAGTCACAAGCCAAAAAACTCACTTCTCTATACACCAGTGTCTTGTACCAATCAACAGCAATTCAGCTTTGGCACGATTAACTCAAAGCCTATTTATAGTCACCCAAGACAAAATTTCTGCTTAGTTTCTTTCTGTAAGCAAATTCCAAAGTCAGGGATTTGACACGCAAGACAAATGCTAATGTATTCTGCTTAAACAGATGAAGCATGTTCCTCAGCCCCAACATTTAATGTGTTAACTCCAATTGGTAGCACACAAATGCTACAAGACTCTCGGAAGTGCATACAAAATTCCCAGATGTGCGTTTCTGCAGACACATCGTACGCTGTAGCAATCGCACCAGCTGAGTCAATTAAGGTCCCCACAGGTGTGAGGCCGTTTGGTCACAGCATCCATCCCAGGTTCCACAAGAGTTTGAAATGAGGAAAAAACAAAAGCCACCACCCATACACATGGAAACTGCTAGGATGAGGTTGAAATTTCCTAAGAACTGCAGAAATAGGTTATGACAATACGAAACACTCTAAAACACAGTTTTATGATGCAATAAAGCAGTTTCTCTGCATCTCTGAGATGCAGAGTAGCTTATCATTTTGCTCAGAGTGAAAGGGATCTGTCAACAGTGTTGAAGAGCCCAAATAATTACTTACTTTCTACAAAATATTAAGAGCCTGTGTACAAGTTGCTTAATTTCAAAATAGGCTTTTGAGTATAACATAAGGACTGAAAAGCCAATGGTTATTCCATACTCGTCACCAGGAGAATATAAATATCATGGGAGTCTATATGCTTACTGATGGAAAATAATAAAAAAAAGTAGCTACACAAACCCTAAGCTAACTACACAAAATTCACAAGTTAATTACATAGCTAGGCCTCACCCACATTCAGCTCAGGATGTTAATTCATAGCAAGTTGCACTTTAATGAAAAAAAAAAAAAAATCCTGTATATTATTTAGAATTTGCTTGAAAAAGTGAAAAACCTCATTTTGGAAACTTAGGATAGCACTGCACTAATGACAATAGTTACCACCTGCCTGAAATACTAGCCTTAGTAAGCTGTAACAACTCATTATTGATGTTCAACCTGAACACCATCTGCCTTTATACTACTAGGTAAACTCATGGTTTTACTTATGCTGTAGTTACGCATTTCAACAGATAGCATTTGTTCAGTGGTCCTTACTATTTTCAGTGTGTTGGTGTACTATACACTGTTAGTCTAGTTAAAATTCTTAAAATTTAACAAAAATTTAAAATCATTCCTTAATGAAAATAAACAAGGGGTCATATTGAACATTGTAAGCAAAATTCTCAATTAATGTTTCAAAGAGAAGTCCTCATGTAAAATTAAATCAACCCTCCCAAAGCAACAAACATGAAGCAGAAACGGGCTTCCAAATTGAATAGTTCATAAAAAAAGTTAATATAGAAATTATGATACTTCACGTATCTTAAACGCATAACACAGACTCTACGGAAGGGAAAATAATGAGTCCAACACAAAGCCTAACTTCAGCTAAAAAGTGGTAACTCTGAGACAAAACAGAAATACAAAACATAAGATCAGAATGATAGCAAATAATTTAAATTAAAGCTAATTTAAAGGCACACAACTGCACTTCAAATTTGAATAATAATCCAGTATCCCTAAATTAAATCAGTAATACAGCTCAACAGCAACGAAAAGGTTAGGGGAGGTGAGATTCAGGCTAGACATGAGGAAGAAATGTTTTACAATGAGGGTGCTGAAACACTGGCACAGGTTGCCCAGAGAGGTGGTGGATGCCCCATCCCTGGAGACATTCACGGCCAAGCTGGATGGGGCCTTTGAGCAACCTGATCTAGTTGAAGACGCCCCTGCTCATGGCCGGAGGGTTGGGCTAGATGAGGTTTGAAGGTCCCTTTCAACCCAAACTACTCTATGATTCTAGGTGACCTCCTGACTGAGGAACAGAGGAGGGCTCCCAGGCAGGGCAGGAGCAGCACAGCCCCAGCCCGGCACTACTTAGCCAACCCTGCCACCTTTTGGCTCCCACCGACACAGCACACAGCCTCAAACCTTTTTTTAGAGCTTTTTATTCGTTGGAACATACACGAATTGTGAACTGTCCTCAGCTGAAAAAGTTACAACTATTTCATACATAACCATATCCAGATTTATTTTTTTGTGTCTACTGCACAACTGTAAAACATCAGAAAAATCAGAAGGGTCCATCTGAACTTGCTCATGTCAGCCAGGCTGGGGGAGACACAATGCCGTATTATTAAAAAAAAAAAAAAGAGGAAAAAGGCATTAACAAAAAGCACAGACAATCTAAAAAAGCAACAGATACACTCCAAGAATGAGACAGGATTCTGGGAAGAGTTGAAAAATACCTACATGCATTTTTACTTGTCTACTCAGACACAGGACCTGTTTTTACACCTGGTAGCCATTGAAACACCAGGCTTGTGTGAACATAACCCACATTGGCCATGAAGAAGGAAACAGAAATTACACTGAACTCTGTTAGGGGGGGGAAGAGGAAAGAAAGAAAAAAAAAAAAAAAAAGAAGAAAGAAGTACTTTATTTGCTCCCATCAATGAGGAAGAACACCAAAACCAATTTGTGTCCCTTATCTGTTTAGTGAATTTCTACTGTCTCCAGCCAGCCTCCATAATCACACAGCAGTCTTGTCTCTTAACATACCCTCAGGCCTGACAGAAAGAGAACAATATAGGTTAATGCTCTCTATTTGGAGACACAGCACAGTTCAAGATCAGCTGTGCTACATTCGAAATTCCCATCAGCAACAAGCCAGACACCCACTCAGGCTTCCCTTGCCTCAGTAGAACAACATGAAGCAATAGCAGCTTACACATGCACAGATACCCACACTGCAACTGTCAAAAAAGCTCTCCCAAAATATATTAAAAGTATCTTAATGCATAGTTGCAGAGCAAAGACTGACCACAGCAAGCTTAGAGAACTTCATCCTGATCAGCAATTTCTCAAAAAGAAGCAGCTCAGAGAAAATCTCCATCTTTCCTAGCAAATGAACCTGTTGCCAAATTCTAGCAAGAGCCAGCAGTAAACATTAACCCTCCTCCACTACTCCTCAGTCACTCAGGGTATCAAGCAAGTCTTTTTCAGGTGCTTCTACAAGTGGTCTGGATTAAAATACAGTCTTGCTCCTACCTCTGAGAGCACGCAGTCAAAAACCTCTTTAGGTTATAAAAATTTGGTCTGTTCTCCCAATAGCTTTGATAAATCTTCTATAAATTACTTGTAGCACAAAGAACCATGAGATATGTGAAAACATCTCAGTAGAGCACTCCACAAAACTCCGCATCACCTGTATGTCTATGTTGAATTCACTTTACCACTGCTATTTACACTTCATTTACTGATTGCTTAACCACCTGCTACAGGGACACATTCCAGATATGAGAACATGCGTTGCCAGAAGTTAAAATTTACCTTTCATGGTTCAATCCTTTTCAAATTCATTCTTCTGGATTACATGAAGTTCAGTGTTTCCAGAACTGAATCCTATTGCACAGCCATAAGAGCATGCAGCCAATTGCTTTGCCACTGGAATTAACCCTAAACATGTATGCGTGCTTAAATTTGCCTATGTATCCTCTCTAACAAATATATCTGATGATGCTGTCCATGTAGGATTTATTCAGGCTCTCAGGCCTGCTCCCAACTTTCAGTTGCCAGCTCTGTGACTGAAAGAAAAACACTAGAAGAAAACAAAGAAATCAATGCAATTTAGATGGGCTGTAAAACAAGAGATTTCAAATGGGATAAAGAAAATGGCACATACTTGTAGATCAGGCTCTAATGGCAGTGACATAGGAAGCCATTATGAGGGGAAAACACACTAGTTCTTTCTAGTTACCCCATAAACAGGGGAAACATTTCCCAGTTAAAGAATTAGAGGAGTTCTATCCTGCAACTGACATATCCTCAAAGCTAGATACTCCACTTACCAGAAAGTTGCCTAAGGGGAATAAGAAGTTGATGCTGAGGAAGCTGAGGTAGGAAAAACTCACTGCAAAGAGGTCATGTATCTTGCACTGTGCTGGAAGTCAGGGATGACAAGTAACAGGTCTGGAGACACACACACACTAGGAAGTTTTACAGGGAACACAGGGGCAGTAATAATGCAATACACAGTTGCCAAAACCACAGTTATATGTTAGTTTACAGAGACCTGGGAAACATGCGCTGCTGCAGATGAGTCACAGCATACTGCTGCATTAACTCTACACTGCAAGAAAGCACCCCAGCAACATGCAAACCCATCACCTCGCTCATTGCCTTACAGGACACTTCAGGCTGCACTGGGCATACCTGTATTCCTCCCAAAGAACTGTGACATCGTCAACATCTACGTTCATGCAATCCCATGTATTCCATCCCATGAATATCACCTTTCATTTTTCTTCTATGCTCCATTTCACCCCCTCTCCTCATCCTTTTAACCATCTCACAAAAAAAGTTTTGGATTCTAAACAAACAAGAGCTCTTATATCTCCTTGGAAGATAGCTCATGATATCTCCAGCTATAACAACTATTTCAGCAACAGCAACAAAATGACACTAAACGTAACAAAAACCACCACACTCGCATCCCAAGCATTCACATAACTAACTGTGCATGACAGAGCAGGGTTTTCAGGCCAAAGAAGTAAAACACAAAGCAAACTGGTGACAAGCAGCAACTTAGACCTTCTGAAAGCAGGAGACCACATAGCGGGAATTAAGATAATTATCTCACTTTAACAACAGGTACAGAAATAAGTTATTGCCTCTCTCATCAACAAAAACCAAAAGCTTTTATGTTCAGATTATGTCAGTTTGACTCTGAAAAACGAAACCTGTGACAGGAGTAGTTATGCAGGTGTGTAAGGTTATCAAGCAATGCAAAAATAATACAGGATTATGATTCTACAACTTACGGACAGAGGAATTCTTCAGCAAGGGTAAAAAACATCACAGCATTTACACCTTGGTTCACTTTTCTCCATTGCCCAGCCACCTCACAGAGAACAACAGTTTCAAGACTGCAGTGTTGTCAGAGCAAACAGAAATGCCTCTCACCACCAGAAAAGTAGTTCAGATTATTTTGTGTATTTAACACCATCCCCCCACCTCAAAAAAAAAAAAAAAAGGTTGAAAAGTTATCTTTTTTTCTAAATTGGTGATGCAATCTCAACCATTTCAAAAGTACAAATCTAAAAGCAAAGACTAAGCTTGAATTCTGTAGATGATAAGGCTAAATATCAAACACTTCATGAGCAGCTAATAAAGATTTGTCTTTCAGCTTAGAAATATATACTGAAAATATCTCACAATGAGTATGGCTCATAGCACCCCAAAATTACACAGTAATCACTACCGTTTGTTTTAAGTTATATTTATGAAGCAACAAAGCAGCATTATCAGCAGGGTGGAGAGAGAAAAGTGGAAAGACCACCTGCTGATTCTGAGCAACTAAAAGCATACACCAGAAGAAACTTTAGTCAAAATATTGATGAAGATCAACCACTAGACAGGCTGCAAAGAGTTAATTTTCCGCTAATAAATTGTAAAGATTACAGTAATCTATTCAGGAGACCTGTACTGTAGCACAACAAATTGAGATCTAAAATTATTAAAATTGCATTGTGCTGTAGAAAAGTACTTTTAAAACGGCACTTAAAAGAAAGCACTAGAATGTGAATTGTGATTCAGGAACTGAATCAATACATATACAACCTTAGTCTTCTTTATTTTCCACTTATATGAATAAAACAGATGCTGCAGCACACTTTACTGTATTTCTATGGGGATGGCCAAGTATAAGGAAGCACCATTTAGGCAACACAACGCTAGGCAATACCTTGCAACACTGAAGCCTATATTAGTTTGTAGCACCTCATCTGCTTTTCAACAGCAGACTAAGCATGTTTTCTTTTACATCTGTCTTCTTTTCAACATGAGGGCTTAGGGAGATCAAAGCTTTTGTTCTTCCTTGTCTTTTTCCTTCTTCTAGTCAAATTTACTATTTCAGCAGATGGACAGTCTCAAGGATAGCTCAGCTACATTCATGGGTGAACAAAACTGAGAAGTGTTTAGAAAATTAATACCTAGAAGAGGCAATAAAAAACAGATAATTTCCTCAACTTCATTTCAAAACATTATTTAAGATTTGTTTTATAAAAATGCACAACACATTGCACAATGAATTTTTGAAGTCATAAGACATATAACATGGACTATAAACATCAAGCTTCAATAAAAATTGGCAAGTTTCACCACCAAATACCATAATCACAATAATGGAATGAACTCTTCAGGAACTACAGGAAGGAACCCATGACAAATACAGCATCTTTCCATCCAACATACTTGCAGACAAATTGTGTGAGATAATAAAAAGGATGACTGAGCAAAGATTAGACTAAAACTGCACAATTAAAACCAAGGGTCTATAACATAACCTAGTTTCTGTGTGCTAAATCAAAGCCAAGCCCACTTAATGAACAACAAAACAACTCCATCCCGTTTTACTTCTGGAATCCCCTACTACAGGAAGAAAAAAAGTTCCACACTAGTATTTGTTTCTTAAAAAAATGTAACGCAGATAAGCTGTTACTGGTTTAGTTTTGCTGAATGTTTGCTAATAACAGTTTTTGCTTCCTCTTCATAAAAATAGAAGTTATTGTTCATTCTTCTGGTATTTTTAAGTCATTAGGAACATCTTCCCCCGGAATGTTTTACAACGACCAAGGAGGGAATGCTTTGGACCTGTACAGCTTCAAGCCAAAAGCAATTATCACAAAATAACAAGCATTCTCAACTGCCTGATCCACCAAAATGCATTCAAGAAAGCTGGGCCAAAACCCATTCATTCTACACAACCAGAAACCAACAAATGCTCATAAAACTATCTGCTTCCAAAGCCAATTCCTTCTATGTCTGACTATACACGCTCAGTTCCATTTTTCAGAGACAAAGTCCTGGTAAGTGGTACACATACTGAATTCCCTTCCCAAACAAACATCTGGTTCCCAGCATTTGAGGGCTCCCAGCTCAGCCACTTCTTCTTTTCCACAGTCAGGGCTACTTGTCTGTACCAGGAGAGTTTCTTCCTCCAGGGTGTATCTCAAGGGCAGCACTCTAGTAGGTCTGCAGGCATTTCCAAACTATACAGCGGGGCCTACTGCCAAGAAACCAGTTTTAGAAACAGTAAAGCCTCCATCAGCTACACTGTTTCCTGAACTTGAACAGATACCATGGTACAGCCCTACACTGAGGGCAGCTCAGACTAACAAAGGAGCTTTGTGTTCTCACAGGACGGCATGCAAGATTTGTTCAGAATACTGCCTACCTTCATACTGCAAAAGTAGACACAAAAATAGGTTCAGCTCTTCTGCTGCTTTCCCTTTGCCCTTTTTTAAGCTGATGCAGTTCCTGATTTTTAACGAGCACTGCTGTTATTGCAATACCTGCATATCGCCGATCCACACTGCACTCTCTCCCCAGACAGAGGTAGTCTTTGCTATGAGAAACTGCAGCACAGTCCTCGGTTTTCACCTTTGGATATACCCACTCCTGAAGGCAACAAAGGGTACTTGTACAGAAAGAACATTTTTGAAATAGATGAAAGGCAGGAAGAAAAAAAAATAACAAAGAAAAAAAGACTTCTACATCTCCTGAACAGAGTTCAAATCAAGAACAGGGTGGAAACCATGCAATAAACAAGAATAAGAAATAGTACTGGAATAATATTTTTGCATTAAGTAATAAAATTTATTTCTATAAATATAAGACATCATTATATCAACAGTCAGTTTCTACAAGGACAACTTATAAGGCAGGTTGTATTGTTACAACATTTAGTTAACAACAAAAAGCTGTCTGATACTGCTTCTCTTCCTTCTGTTTTTTTTTCCTATCTTGCAAATAGATGGAAGACACTAGAAACAGTATCTGACCATCTGCTTTATAATGAAGAAAGAAGTAGAAGTGACATTTTATTTCCTAGAACCTGGAGTTCATTCCAGCATCTCTTCAATAAGTGTTGTTGACTCAAAAACATAGGAAACAGGCTAGTTAAACACTTAAGTAATACCTGTCCAAAATGTTGCAACAACAGATGATCTTTCAACTTACTGAATATTTCTATATTTTCCTCAAGTTCAAAACAGTTTTACATTAAACTCGTTGTTGCTGTTTTTTCTTTACAATTTAAACAATATTTAGTTTAATTTCAATAAATGTTTGAAATTCGGATTATGTTAAAAGCAATACTTACTACTACTGAGTAACTACTTCACTGTATAGCATAAAAGATTAAATTCCTTCTTGACATCCTATCTGAACTTCCCAGATGACTTGCTACTAAAAAAAAAAAAAAAAAGCAGCTTATTTTAAAAAGGATTGATCAGAGATGCTCAAAAATGTTGGGCAACTTTACGTATATAGTTGCTGAAGGTACATTACATCCTGTCTTCCAAGTCCATTAAAGACATTTAAACAGATCAGTCCCAGTGTGAAACCCTGAGAGGCATTGCCAGAAATCCAAGCAGTAACACAGCACTTTCATACGCGCTTGTCACCAGAAGCATCACTATACTGAGCAGAAAGACAGCTGCCCTCTTCACCACCTTGAATTCTCACATACCGCTACCATACTTGTAACACTCGCACTCAGTTCCAGCTTCATTAACAGCCTATACAGGAGAACATTCAACAGACGGATTTGTAAAAATTTACATTAGCCAGAGTTTGTAGACAGAGGTCCGTTAATATATCAGCTTATAAAGAAGTTACTTAAATCCACAAATAAGAAACCACATGTGGTAATATCTGCCTACCACCTTCAGCATTGGTGGGTTTTCTGTTTAACATTCATATATACATACAAACAAAATAACTATTTTAGTTCTCAGTTTCAGATTCTAGACATAGACTTATTTCTATTCTAAAGTTATGAGCACTTCATTTTCTAAACCAAGAAGGTATCAAAAATTCCTTCTTCAACACTGCATCTTTCCTACATTTCTCTCAATAAAATTCCAAAAGCACAGGCCCACCATCCAAATCCTGACAAGCCAGAAGTAGCTTCTTAAACACTACAGAGAAATTAAGGTAAAGAGAAGTTAAATTGAAGAAAGCCAAAAGAAGGTGGCAAAAATGAGATCTCATTTGTAGTCTTAAACAAACAGCTGTCACAAATAAGGCTTTTTGGACCAGTACTGCACTTGTCTGTGAAGAGAGTATACCTACTCCAGAGCTGCATTACTAATCAAACAATCACCTATGTTCCCTAAAATGCTAGTTCAACACTTGAATAATTCAGTATCTAGTTTCTACTTAGACAAATACAGAAAGATCAACTGAAAAAAAAGGAAAATGAGATGTAACTGTTCAACGGTATCATGAGATGTTCAAGAAACGAAACAAGCATTTTGTGAAATCAGGAATTAAATACTTCTAGCAAAGTGTCGGGAAAGACAACTTTGCAGTCTTTCAGTACGAGCAAGATGCAAGTTTTAATGCAAGACAGACCAAAACTTGAATTAATTAATAAAGCATAAATTTTTATTTTGACTCGTCATAATCTACATAAAAGTATTCTGATAGTAATTCTCCATTGAAAAACAACATCAATCAATCTTTCCAGCTTTCTATAGCTTTTCTTTCAACACATTTTCCAGTAAGGAGATGAAATGTGGTCAGTACAACCACAAGCTCAGTTTTTTTGTTTAGGGTTGGGGAGGCAGAAGATGATGACAGGGAGTGCTTTAAAGTATTTGGAAAGAAAGGAGAATGTACAAGACACAATCCTATACCATCCAACCCCCACCATACTGATGATCCCTCCTGAAACAAAGGATCATTCACATGAAGCAGTTCACCTCTGCTCCAGCAGCAAACACACACATCACTAAGTGACAACTCACTTCCTCTCTCTCTGTCTCTCTCACTTGGGTCCCATCAATTACAATCAGACAACCAGCTAGGTTCTGCCCAAGAATTAATATGTCTCCCTTCCACTCTTATGAAAACTTTTATATAAGTTTAAGCAAGCAAAATGCCTACGAAGGGCACAGTATGACATCTGTTAGATGGTTGCCCTGTCAGGAAAACCTAACCATTCTGAAAGCACTCCTCTTGTAATCATTAATTTGCCTAATCCTAGGAAAACACTTTACCTCCTTACCTTCAAAACAGAAAGAAAGGGATTTTTTTTGAAGTGTAATTAAGACTAAAAACATCTGATGTCAGTTTGACAGCTCTGAACATTCACCCCCAAAAAAAACCCCTGAATTATGAGACCTGTCTGATATCATTACCTGTGATTTTGTATCCATAGGCAGCCAGCTGTCCAGCCATATATTCACCATCTGAATTATTGTGAGAACATCCCCATGTACGAATCCAGATTTTCTGCACACCAGGAATAATGCTGTTGAGTAAAAATGAATGAAAAAAGCAAGTTAAAAGACAAGCAAGATTCCTTTTTAAGCCCACTGAACAGACTCAAATAACTGTAATTCCCTAAATATAAAATGAGCATCACAAACAGTAACAACCCTAGAACAGCTGGGGAAAAAACATCGTAATTACATGATTTTTTGCATAGTGGGTACTAGGTCTGGCTGGGATAGAGTTAATTTTCTCCATAGCAACTGGTACAGTGCTGTTTTGTATTTGTGATTGAAAACAGTATTGATAACACACCTGTGTTTTAGCTATTGCTGAACAGTTCTTGCACAGCATCAAAACTTCTTTTCCCACTGTCCACAAGCAGGCTGGGGATAGGTAACAGGCTGGGAGGGTAACACAGCTGGGATAACTGACTCAAACTGACCAAAAGGATAATCCATACCAGATAACATCCTGCCCAGCAATTTAAACTGGGGGTTTTGTCTTTCCAATGTAGTCATTGTTCTGAGACTGGCTGGGCAGTCTGCTTCTGGGAGGTGGTGAGTGCTTGCTTCTGCATCACTTGGGGTTTTTTTTCCCCTACTCTTTCCTTCACTTAAACTGTCTTTATCTCAACGCACAAGTTCTCTCACTTTTGCTCTTACAATTCTCTCCTGCAGCCGACTGGGAGGAAGGGTGAGCAAGCAGCAGGTTGGGTGCTCCGCTGTTGACCAGGGTCAATACACCACAAGCAGCAAGAAAAGAGTTTTAGAATGGAGAAGGCACCGGAGTCGTAGGGTAAGAAGAGATTCAGTGCACTGCAGTTATGTTAAAAAACAACCTAACTTTCTGAAAATTATCGTATCATTAACAAATGATCTTCAGATGACTGCAGAGATATTAGACCACCAGCAAACTGTTAGAACTAAACTGTGACCTCTTGATATTATGGCACCCGTTGGTTCCCTCCATAAAAGCCATCTTTATAAATTCTTAACTTAAGCCTGCCACCAGCCACAGTAATATCTGATCCAACCTTTCTGCAGCATGGCAGATCTGCACCGTGGAGCCAGCACACACCATAGTTTCAGAACCAAGAAGCAGCTTTCTGCTAGAAGCTTTCATTGAAACTCCTGGGATAACTGCCTAATGAGCTAAAAATGTCAGTAAAAGAATGACACACATCCTGGAACACAATCCTTTGCCTGGACCACATCATTTTGTGCCCCCCTGCCCCCTGTTTTTGTTAAAGGTACTTCTGACAGCTAGAAATAATAATTTGTTGATGGAAGATTAATGATCATTAAGTAGACATAACCAACACATGTTGCACATGTGCAATGTATTTAGACCTCTACTGTCTGAACAACATTCTTCTTGTATGACAGAGAAAAAAAAAAAGAAGTATATGGTCAGTGGAAGCAAGGTCAGGTGTTATGGGAGAACTACCGAGATGCTGCTCGCCACTGTAGGGAGGAGATTTATGCGGACAAACTTGATTTAGAATTGAAGCTGGTCAGTATTGTCAGGGACAATAAAAAGGGCTTTTTCAAATGTGTTAATGGCAAAAGACTAACCAGAAATAACATTGGCCTATTACTTGATAAGCATGGTGACCTTATGAACAGGGACACAGACAAAGCTGAGACGCTTAATGGTGTCTTCGCCTTGGTCTTCACCACCAAAGATGGGCTCTGGGGCCCTCAGAGCCCTGGGCTAGAAAACCTTGGCTGTGAGAACGACAGACTCCCAATCAATCCAGAACTTGTGAGGGATTTCCTACTCCAGCCAGATCCCTACAGGTTGATGGGGCCTGATGGGATTCATCCAAGGGTACTTGAAGAGCTGGCTGATCCTATTCATTCTATGATCCTAATCATTCTATGATTCTATACATTCAATGTGCTTTCTTATGTCAAAATTGCTAAAAACAGGCTGTTAGATAATATACGGTACCTGAATACTTAGGAGAATGGGGTGCTATCTACAGACCACCAATTGAGCTGTATATAAACTTCTGGCAGACTGAACCTTTATGGTGCCTCACATAAAGGTGCGTTGTCATGCCTCTAAGATCTCTTTTGAATACAAATTAAACAGGAAAACTGAATTTTCTGTGCATTCCAGACATACTTTATTTTCATCTTTCTAAGGCGGGGAAATTTTATCCCCCAGGTTGAAATTAATGGAGGGGGAAAAAAAAAAAAAAAAACAAAAAACAAAAATCCAGATCTCTGCACTGCAGTATGAACTAGAATCAATAACTAAGTTCACCTATACGTTGCTCAATTCCTCTGCAGCAGAAAGCTGATTCTGTTCTTACGTGAATCACAAAAAGCAAAAGTGAAAAAATATGTTCCATAGTAATTGCATACAATTTCCACTAAGTAAAAGAGTAGGTTCTAAAGAAGTTTCACTATATTACTTGCAGCATGTACACACAAAAAGTACAGCCTTTGGAAGGCCCAGGTTCCAGAAACCAGGTGGAAAGACTGAAGCAAGGAAGATGTACCCATGGTGGGAGAGGATGTCAGGGAATACTTCAGCAAACTAGACATACATAAGTCCCTGGGCCCTGATGAAATGCACCCACAAGAGAGACATGGACATACTGGAGACAGTCCAACAAAGGGTCATAAAGATGATTAAAGGACTAGAGCATGTCTCATAAGAGGAATGGATGACCAAGCTGGGACTGTTCAGCCTGGAGAAAAGGAGGTTCATGGCAGATCTTATCAATGATTATAAACACGTGAAAGGAAGGTGCTTAGAGGACGGAGCCAGGCTCCTTTCAGTGGTGCCCACTGACAGGACCAGAGGCAACGGGCACAAACTGAAACACTGGATGTTCCCTCTGAACTTCAGGAAATACTTTCAACTGTGAGGGTGACAGAACACTGGCACAGATTGCTCAGAGAGATTGTAGAATCTCCCTCTTCAGAGACATTCAAGAATTACCTAGGCATGATCCTGGCCAACTGGTTCTAGGTGGCCCTGCTTGAGCAGGGCAATCAGACCAGGTGACTTCCAGAGGTTTCTTCCAACCTAAACCCTTTTGATTCTCAGAATTTTGTTTATATTTCTCATTCCAGATGTCAAAAGGCTACTCCCAGACTGCATTTTGAAGTGCTCAGCTTCTATTTAAGCAACTGAGGTGAAGCAGACAATTTTTGAGAAATGCTAAACACATTAAAGCTCAAGCACTATTTTTCCAGCCTGATTACTTCACTAATGAATATCTCAGTCACAACTGAATCCTACAGAAAGTCTGTCCAGTACAATAAATTTGTTTAGGAGTTATCATTCATTATCACTACATTTTATAAACACTATCTTACTCATTTTTATCTCGTATTCTGATTTTACATTAAGAGATAATGAGAATTTCCACTTAATTTTTAGGAGTTGACAGTGCACACAAGATATGAGAAAAGGAACAAGATAGGTTTGATGGAAGAATTTACCTGTCACTTGGTGGATCATCATCTGTCTGAATATTTTTTTGTGAGTTGCGTTTTCGCACTTTTGGAAAAATATTCTTTCTTACAAACTGCCGATCATGTGGTTTCAAATCTTCTGCTGATACAATATCTTCAATATCTTCAAGCACTGAATCACAGGCAGCAGGCATCTTGAAGAAGTGTTAGAAAAGACCGGTATTAGCAAGCACTTGAATACAAAAACAAGGCCTAGTATCTACTGCATATGTTCCTGTAAAGAAAAGTCAGATTTATTTCTGTATATGCCTGCAATATTTCATATATATGAGGGATACTGAGCACATAAAGACAATCAACTATCCAGAGATATTGAATGATGCCCTCTTCCCTCGAGATGCCTCAAACACTGGCATGGAAAAGTTAACCAACCATATAGATTTTTTTTTTTGTTGTACCTTGTCATCTTCTAATTCAAAAACTCCGCAGTTTCTCTGACATGACATAGGCAAGACACAAGTATTCTTAATCATGTCAGGAGTCATAGCAAAATAATGAGTTCATGTTACATGATAGATATACTTCCACTCACATCACAGGAGAAGAATGAAAGACATAGCAGTCAAGTGCCTGCTTCAGAGGCTGTTCTGGCTCTTTTATTTGTGTGATGAAAACAGGTGCACAGTATTTCAGTATGTCTTCATAGTCCTTTTGAAAACAAACCATACTATTCGTAGAACTCCTGATCCCACAGAACTTTCATCTATTTCATTCATCAGGATAGAAGAATAAAAATTCCTGTCCTCAGGTACAAGACATTAAACAACCTAGCTAACATAAAACAGATTATCATCTGTCTCATACAATATACTAGAAGATTATTGAAACAGAACTATATTTTCCACAAGAAAATATATACGCATATATCCCTCCCAGCAGATCTCAAGATCCAGACCAGTTTTCACAAACAGGAAAAAAAGCTATTTGCTAAAGGAGACTATTAAAAAAAGTTACTGCCTTAATCACACACCTCACACTGTGCTGTGTGTAATTCTTAATCTGAATAAAGTCTGATTTACCATTGGAAACTTGGTTTTGTACATGTCTCAACAGTTTACCATGGAAATCACATAAGGGCATTTCACAGAATTTACAGGGAAAATACACCACTTTCCTGATTACGAACAAAACAAACAAGGCTTTACTTTCTTTTAAAACCAGATTTCAGGAACTGAAAATTCAGACTATTGGCATACAAAATACCTTCGGAGGTTGCATGTGAATTATTCAAGAACATAAGAAGATAAACACCTGTCCATTTTCCCCATATGAGTCCTTCAGTCAATCTTGCAAAGTATACTTAAAAATAAAACTTCATATAAACTGAATCATTACACGTGCATTTAAGTTAGAAAGGAATATAATGATATCACAAAGAGGATACGTCTGACAAAGGTATTCAAGCTTTTAGGATTCTTTTAGATAAAGAAACCTCAGGATCAATAAAAAAACGCAGCAAAGGATGAACAAAAATAAAAATATTTGAAAAGTCTAATAATAAAGAATATTGGGAGGGAAGTGACATCGCTTACACAACTTCATACCACTAGTAGTATGCACAAATAGGTAAAGTTTTCAACTCAATACAGGGATGGAAAAAAGTGTCGATTTGTTGTTTTTTCTCTCTTCCAGAAAAATATCTGATATAATGGAGCAGCTGGCAAAACAAATAAGCTTAGTTTATTTCAGTGGCCTACAAAAGAACAAATACAGACAAATGAAAATTCATACCTTTTTAAGCAAGGTCTAAACCCTCTATGAAAATAATCCTGGGGGGAAAAAGAAATAAAAGAAAGAAAGAAAAAACAGATGGTATTAACAAGTAGAAATAGCAGACAGAAAAACATGAGTTAATGTTACTGTCCCACAAGCATTAGTCCTCCCTTTTCAGAACCAGGTTTCTTGCTCAGTCTGGCCTCATTAAGAATGGGGACACATTCTGACTGGCTAACAAGGTGGAACAGTCACTACGTTTTCCCTGTCCTTCCCTGAACAGAAGCACTAGTCTTCTTGTTCTTCTTTTAGGAGTTGTTTTTGTCAAAGTCTGATGTATTTAAGTTCTTTCAGACCTCCTCTAGATTTCTCTCTTCAATCAGGAGTTTAAAATTTTGAATGAAAATAAAGAGATTAACCATAAATTTTACCTAAAGACATTCACAACTTTTTAATTACGAACATGTAAGGGTTTTTTAAGAACAGACTACTTGATATCTGCACTAGTTCCACATGCATACATGAAATCTCTTCTTCGCAAGCAAATAAATATAGATTCCTTCAGCTATTCTGACTGACTGAAATAGGAGGCAATAAGAAAACTAGAAGTTAACATGTTATTTTTATACTGTGAAGTTGTACATACAGATCTTTAGGTTTCTGTTTAAAAAACGAATGTTAGTAAATAAAAAAACAATAGAAGTGTCTTCAGTGTCAACACAAACAAAGCCGCCTTTGCCACAGTCTATTTTGGCTGCTATTCCTTGATTTTATTGCATGCAGGATCATAGAATAGTTCGGGTTGGAAGGGACTTTCAGAGGTCATCTAGTCCAACCCCCTGCAATGAGCAGGGACATCTTCAACTAGATACCAAGGAGTGTTTCCTCCCACACAGAAAACTTCTATCCATGTGGAAGAGAGCTGCTCTTTCCTCTATTTACCAACAGGTGTCTCCGCTAAAGCCCCGGGCGTTTATTCCCAGGCTTACCCAGAGCAGAAGAAAATTGTAGCGTTAACAGAACACCAGACGGCCCCATGGCCCGGCCTGGTCCCCTCCGGGCCCCGGAACAAGCTCGTTCTGTGCCCGCGGGCGAGCGGCAGCCTGGCCGCGCCTAACCCGCCCCAGAGCCCGGCCTGGCTTCGGCCCTACACCGGACTCCCATCTCGCCGACAGCACCCGACTCTCGAACCGCCACCCGGCCGCCGAAGCCTCCCGAGGGGCCATCTCTCCCTCCCGGCTTCAACGCGGAGCCCAGGGGAGGCCCTGCGGCGGGTGGAAGCACCGGATGGGCAGGACATCGTCAGAGTCGGGCGGGGGAGGGGAGAACTCGGCCATTCGCGCCACAATCGGGCACGGAAAAAGCGCAGGGAGCTGAAGAGCGAGCCCCGACACTCACCTCGGCCGGGCACCCCGCCGCCTCACCTGGGCTCCGCCATCGCGGCCGCCGCGCCCCGCCCCCAGCCCCCGCGCAGCGCGGCAGCGCCGCGACGGCAGCCGGCAGCGGCCACAAGACTCCGTGGTGCTCCGCAGCGCAACGTCGCCAGAGTGAGCGCGGCTGCGCCGCCCGGCGGGGCGGGGCCGGGACCGGGGCCGGGGCCGGGGCCGGGGCCGGGGCCGGGATCGGGATCGGGATCGGGATCGGGATCGGGATCGGGATCGGGATCGGGATCGGGATCGGGATCGGGACAGCGCAGCGCAGCGGCACCGGGCCCGTTGGGAGCCCAGGCCCACTGGTCCCGCGGAGAGAACGCCCGAGTGCTTGACAGCTAAGCCGGCGTCCCCGCTCCTTTCGCCGATGGACTGCCGTACGTGGGGAAAGGGCAGAGCTGAGGCCAAGCCGGAGCCGGGGGCAGCGGCCGTTAGAGCCATTGAAGGCTTAACGGCTCCTCGCTTAGCCGCTGCTCCGGGCAGCCCTGGCTCTCAGCGGGGAGGGGCGGGAGGAACAGGGAGCAGCGTCGCTTCCTCCGCTCCGGGGAAAAAACGGGGTGAAGCGGGGCGCGGCCCGGCCTTCCTACCCTGGCAGCCGGTAACGGGCTTGGCTGGGCCGGCCGCGGGACCCGGAGCCGGGAGGCAAGTGATCCGGGGTCGTCTCTTCGGACGGGTTCGCCGTCCCCGCCGCCCTCACGAATAAGAGGCTGCCCCGTAGGTCCGTCAGCGCCCCCGGACAGAATCCCGCTGCTTTGTCCCGGGCGCTCGGGCCGGTTTTCGGAAGCTGCGCTCCAGAAACGTGGCTGTACGGACGCGCGAGCTGCGATCCGCACGGCATTGGGTTGCCAAACTGCTGCTGCTGTTACCCCGGGAACATCAAAAGTTGCGAGGCTGAAGGTGAAGTCGTGGGGCTGAAAATGGGATTTCATCCAGCAGTGCACGGTGGCGGCGTTTGAAATGCAAATAACCAGTGGCAGGGCATCTGCTGCTCGGCACCGGGGCCACACGTCCTCTCCTCGAGTTTCCCAAATCCTTGGAGATTTGCCTCTATTTTAACTGAAAATTAGGTCCAGCAATACGTATCCAGTTAAAGCAGTTGGATTCTGATATATATGATCCAAAGGAATGATGAACTATTTATTCCTGTTATGGCCACAAAACTTTTTTATTTTTAATCATTAATTTCATCAAAATACAATGCTAGTAGCAACTTTTCTGCTTAGTCTGGAAGACATTGGTAAAAATATTTGATATTAGATGGCTAAAGTTTCTAGCATTGTTTTCCTCCAGTTTAGGGCTAGGCGCAACTTTTCTGAATTATATTTTGGAAAACATTAGTCTGGATGTTTAAACTTGGATGGCTAGAGCTAGGGCTCTAACCAGACAGGTTGCTAAATGTATAGTGTCCTTGTTGATCAAAGTGCTTTAGAGGGTGAGCATAATGTTATTGCTTTGTTTTTAACATACACAGTTACAGTTTTAATATACACCTAAAAAGATTATTTATGTTGTATCTTTAGCGTATTATAGTCTCCCTTGAACTGGAGGGAAAGTGAATGAAAGCCCTGAGTGTATTTCATAATAGGCCTATTGGTCTGCTAGCAGATAAAACTTGGCAACTTCTGCCTATGGATATCACTTCCCCTTCCTTTCCTTTTACTTAAAAACTGGTGCTTATTTTATGTCACGGTTATCTGACAATGTTCACAGAAAGAGAAAAAAAAATGAAAAGGAAAGGATAAGAATGAGAACAAAGTAACAGGAGAGGTTTGAAGAGGAGAGTTTGGACAGAAAGAAACAAGTACTTTGTTTAAATCAGTCTTTAAGAACAAATCATTCTAGGCAGGACTGAGCACTATTAATATCACCCTGGCCTCATGATAGAGTCATTGTTACAGCTTAAGATACATATGCTTTGTGACTGGTTTTTTTTAGGCACACAAGTGCTTTTTAGAGAGATTCTCAGTGAGACAGAGTGATGTATAATTCATTATTTTTGCAGCGTTTTTAACCCAGAAGAGAATGAAGGAATTTTCAAATCAGCAGTTGCATTAATCTAGTTCAGACATCCTCCTTGATAGTACAGTGTAAGTAGTCCTTAATTTGTCAATAAGTAGTTATATATATATTACCACCAGTATTTTAACTGCTTCCTGATAAGGTTAGCAATTCTCTTCCTTTTTCTTTTCCATTTCCCATACTCAGTTTACTAAGTATTTCACATGCAGTCATTTAATTAAACTTCTGTCTTCTGGGAGCACTGTATTTTACTACTCCACGGTTATCTTGACTAGCCAAGTGTCACCTCTCTGGTTAAACAAAACAGGGCAGACATCAGTGCTGGTTTATGCTTGACTAAAAGAGCAAAGCACAGAGGGACTGCAAGACATCTCCAAAAATCTCCAGATGGCCAAGATTGACAAAACAGTACTCATTAAGGGGAGACAGCAAGGAACAAGAGCAGCTCCCAGGCAGGAATAACCCATGAGTCCCATGCCTGGTGCCATAAATAGGCCATGCTGATTGGTTTCAGCATGATCCAGCAGAGTCCTTACTTTGTCCCGCTGCCAAGAATTCATAATATCAAGAAGCACTTGTGCCAGCACAGTCCTATTCAGTCCTAGATTGTAGCCACAACATGGAAGGCACTCTTTAAGTGCTTTTGAAGCTCACAAGTCTAAATTGCTTTGTAGCATATTCATAATAACAAATAAAGCTGTACACAGACTGCTGGTAGTGCAGCAGGTAGCATGGGAAATAGATGATTCCACACTGCCTCCTGACTACAGGAAGAAAGCTTATCTGTGCTCCCCTGGGCAAACTGTTTTTTAAGAGACAGCACCTGGCAGTACAAGTCCCAGTACTGGCCTTCTATATACCGGCAATATACATGCTCCAGTCCCGTGAATGTCCACAGAACGGGTTTCCAAGTTGCCTGCTCACCTTACTTCCTACTCTTCAGGGGTGGTAGACTCAAAGACACCAGACTCAGGCTGACTTAGCATCTTCAGTCATTACAGGTTTTGCAGGAGTAGGTAGTTGGAGGATATAAAACTTACTAGGAAAATAAAATACAAATCTTAGATTTAGCTTATGGCTAGTGGAAGATCCATCCCTACTTGTTTTAGAGCATCTCAACTAATATTGTTAGGGAAGGGAAATAGCCAGGGAAGTGAGGGCCCAATTTTTACATGACAAGCTTATTCTCTGATAACTAACACGCAGTTCTGGGTGGGAAGGCATACAGGGAAAAAATTGGGAGTCCTAAGCTTGCATACAAGAAATTAGATTTCTTCTTCTACTCCTGCTGTATAGGAGAACCTGACTGGTCATTTCTCAGCAACATTCAGTGCCATTGAGAAATGGTAACAACCCTTTTTCTGTTAGATATGACCTGTTAAGTTTTAGAAAGAAACAAGTGGGTAAAGAAACTCACAAGTGTAATAAAGGCAAAACATTCAGTTGATCTTTGCTTAGCTGTAGTATCCAGGCAGATCTTGCTTCAGCAAGAAAAGCACAATGAGATGAGTTCTACTTGTTTATGCCTCTGTTAATATCACTCAATTGACTATGCTATACAGGCTCTTGGTTCACTTAGTCTTGAGAATTGTTGGCTCCAGGAACACTAATGGCATTGTGCATTAACTATGTTACATACAGACAAAAATTGGAACATCCTGCTAAATTTGGTGCTTCTAAATGTGTAGCAATCTCATGTTACAAAAAGTACCTTAAAAATCTTCCATTCTTTCTACAACAAAAATGGCCATGTCTGTATCAAGACAGTGGTATAATTTACTCTTTCAGGTATAAGCCAAAAACAGTACAAAGGGATGGTGTCTGTCATTTATTTATTTATTTAGTTAGTTAGTTCCTCTCGTAAGGGTAAAAGAGTGTGTAGTTGCCTATCACTCAGGCTGGTTTTGATAGATTTCTCAATCCTTTTCCATCTGCTGGCAGCCAAGGAATGCAGCATATACAGGCCACAATAAAACCTCCCTGAAACTAGTATTTGTACACTGAATAATGGTGAGGTACACTGTGCTAGCTCAGGAGGGCAGAAATAAGTAGTTCAACTGGCTGTTTGGTTTTTTTTTCCTTTGCAACTCAGCATATCCCAGTTTCACAGAGCAGATACAGAAAGCAGAAGGAAAAGGAGAGAAATTTACATGAAAACTGGCAGTCAGTAGCAGATTCTAGGGGCAAATAAAATGCTTGTGGCAGCTAGAGAACAGAGACTGAGAACAGGCTAAGGAGCTAGGAGGACATAAAGAAAACATTTATCGTCATCTCTGCTTCAAAGGGACACCAGAGAACACAGTCCTCTAGCCCTCCTTTATTTATTGGGAAAGAGTAGGGACAGGTGCATAAAGAGATAAAACAGCCTTCTTGTGTGCAGGGAAAATGACAAGACACATATAACTTACTCAGAAATGTAACATTTAAGCAAACAACCATATTACCACAATTTTATTATCCTGATAGTTTTCACTTTCAGTAACTGATGACTGTGCATCTAGAAAGGTGCCACACCAAGA
This sequence comes from Patagioenas fasciata, assembly GCF_037038585.1. Taxonomy (NCBI): domain Eukaryota; kingdom Metazoa; phylum Chordata; class Aves; order Columbiformes; family Columbidae; genus Patagioenas; species Patagioenas fasciata. The sequence goes on along the minus strand of NC_092521.1, from coordinate 98,900,550 downwards.
CCAGAAAGGGAGTACAAGTTTGTAAATTCCTGTCTGGTGCAAGAGACTATTGGAGATAACATAAGTAAACAGAACTCCTCCTTTTCAAAGCTACTATTAGGAGACCTCTGGAGAAGCATCAGTGAGGTTAAACAGATCCTCAATAATTGCTTTCATGTCATTTAATCCTAGAATAACCCAGCTTCTGTGAAGTTTGCAATAAGTCTGCTCATCATTCATATGGAGGGGGCATAAATAAAAATGTATGCTATCCCAACCTCTAGATCTCCCACTATGTCTCTTTACATGTGTCTTTTATTCTTCTTTCACTCTGACTTAAAAAAACCCCACTGAACTTATTGTTAGCATAATAAAAAAATGGGATTGAAACATATCTGGTGTCAAATGAGTGTAAGTGCTACTAATGAAAATGATAACAGCTAGGTTGCAAGAATCAGCATGACAGGCACCAAAAGTAAGAAAATTTTAAATAGCCATGTACAAATCTAAACTCTTTAAAAAATCCATTTTATTGATTCATTACCATACAAAATTTATTCAAATTACATCCATCTGAAGTGGTAAGATCAAAGCTAGGGAACAGGTCATCCTTTAATAAATCTATTTACAAAACTCACCATAAGAGCTTTTTTTGTCGTTTTTTGTTGTTTGTTTTTTTACAGTATTTTACAGAGGGTTTTTTTTTTTAAACTAGCATACAATGCAAAGCTGAAATAGATTAGTATTTTGCTCACACCCATTGGGACAAGTGTTTAATTTGTACAAAAAAAAAGATGGTCTGCGTTAGTCTTTGTGTTCTCTTCCCCCACAAAAGTGCCCCTTTGTCTCACAAATCTTCATGCTCACACAACTTTTACTTTCCTCTTCCACAAGATGAAAACTTTAAATACTACAATTTTATTTACAGATCCACATCTAAAAAAAACTCTTAAAAAATTACAAACCAGTTAGAAAATATTCTGGCAGTGTTTACAAATTAATTCTATTGTACAAAACTGCTAGATAACTAAAGTGTGAGTTGAGAACATACATCAACTTAAATACAACTGCTGAATCTATGCACACATTTGTACATATAAACACACACTTAACACTGTTTAACAGTTCTTTATGTGTTGCCCTTTATACATTTGTTATATTCCAAAACTCACACAGTCATACAGTTTTCTTATTAGTACTGTGACTTCTTGCCTTTTCATGTGTGAGCTTTCATAGCAGCAACTCAATGGTACCAGAAAACCTACATACATAATCTATTACAGTACAAATAGTACTAATTTTCTGAGTATGACAGATAAGCACAACAGTAATGCAAACAAAAAGGTTTATATGGGCATCATCTAATCAACATTTCATTAAGTTAGCCCAGAACATGGCAACATATTTTACACTAAAAAAAAAAATTATTTAAGACTTCTTAGAATTCCTCTCACGTTCAAAAAATAAATATTGGTACTATACTATACTACCAAAGATCTTCAAAAAATAAATGCAATTCAGTTGATGTGGTACTTACAGCTATGTACTTTGGAAAAGAATTAGTTCCATTTTGCTGGCAAAGAGAATTATAAAAAGCTGTAAGCAGAGGAAGCAAACCCACTGAGATAAATATGATATATTGAACAAAGCTTGGCATAAGTGTTTTCCATAGAGGGAAAAACCCACAGTGCATCTCTAGTAGGCACTTAACACAAAGCCCCACTTAGTACCACAAAAATTCATGTACCAGTTCTAATGCACACTGGGGGCAGTAAAATTGAACTGTGCATCTTCGTTCTAGTTTAAAAAAACAACCCACAAAAACTACTTTCACACACACACACACAAGCATTTTTAAAAATCTGTGATTACTACGAGAAGTGGCAGAACTTTATACTTTTCAATATTTGCAATATACACTACATTTACAGTGTATTTTTTTTATTAAAAGCTTTTAAGGACATAAGTATTTGACCTCATAATGAGACATTTACACAGCTCAAAATGAGCATTATGACAGCAATTTAAACATTCCCACAAGTAGCTGAAGAATCCCATTTCACACATTTGCATTACTTCATATTTATGGTTCACCGCAGATACAACCCATGTTGTGACACTCAAAAGACATGCATTCTCTGCAGAAGGCACGACCTGAAATACTATTATAAAATGGTTATTTAGGACTGAACCAGTTCACAGAGCCCTTCTCCATAAGCCCACTTGTCACAGTAAGCAGAGACTGGGGGAGTGTGAAGACAAAACATTTTATGGTCACCAGCTTGCACTTGCTGACTCAACAAGGTGCTGGAGCTCAGGGTCAAAGAGAAGGCCTTGCTGTTAAAGCCTTCACTTGTTCTTTATAGTATTTTAGCGAGTATTTCATTAAAATATCAGCACTGTTTGAGAGCCTAGTTCATTTAATAATGCTCTTCTATAGTAAGTAGGGGACAAATCTGAATGATGGCAGGTTTTTCAATTCCATTAAAAACTATTTGGATAGGGACAGCATTTAAGAGAATCAGCTGTATATAAATTCATCCACCAGTGAAGGAAGCTTCTCTAAATCATAAGCATCAAAGAGGTCACTGATGCCTTCTTCATCCCCAAGGCTCAGCAAATAATCTTCCTGAAGCAGAGGAGGCAGCAAATTCACAAACGGTCCTTCAAAGTTTGAGGGAATTTGGTCCTCGGTCTGTTGGAGAAGGTTGGCTGGAGAAGCCAGTGGAGAGATTGTTGCCATATTTACTGAGCAGTCACCTTGTCCTGAGTTAGCAGAAGCCACTTCTGTAAGAGGAAGGAGAGAAAAAACAGAGATGGCACAATTAATCTAACTCAAAATGTTAGACACAGATCAAACAAAGTAACCACTGCATAAGGAGCCTTTCATAAAGTTTAATTCCAACAAAAAATGGCCTCTGTGTAATTTCCAGCTTGATTTTCATACATTACAAAGTGCTTCTAAAAAATACTCATGTATCACCACTGACTTTTCTACTAAAAATTATTTCACAATGTTTAAAAAACTACTGGGGCAAAAAAGACAGATCAAGTATAGTAAGAGATGCCCATTTTTCTGTGGAATTCATAGTCAAAGTGAAAACTTTCTAGGCAACAGATGTCATTAGTAACCCTGTGTAGCTGCATATACCCATATGCAGAGTTTTCTGCCTCTTGTGTTCAGGTGAATCTTTGCTGCTACTGTCCTATTTCAAAACACAAAAGGAACAAAATTGTTTATTCAATACTGCATAAGCTTTAGTTACATATGATATGCAACTAGGAAACTTATTTTAAACAATTGACGTAGAGGAAAACATGTTTTTCCCCTATACACACTAGAAAGCCACAGTGGAAAATGGAAAATAAAAAAATAAAGCCATAAAATAAGAGCTGGATATCTGAAGTTCAAAATGAAATCTTGAATGAGAGCATGAAGGAAGGCCATTAGCATTACAAAGAAAAAAAAAAATTACCTTTGGAAATGGTTTTGGAAATATTTCCGTTGTGGTCCTGACTATAGGCTTTCATGGGACTGAGGGCATCATTTTCCTCTGGGCACAGATAAACTTCAATAGGTCCTTGAGTACTAGATAAATGGATCAATGCACTCTGCTAACAAAACACACGTCAGCAAGATGTTACACCAATGAACACAACAGAATACTGCCGATACAGAGTAAGTTCTTCTCTAGAGGTGTGAGTGTTTAAATACATTTTTTACTAATCAAAAGAACCTGAGATCCCCCATGCACTTTTTTTTGAAGCTGTGAAAGGCTTGGCTGATGTGTCTTGTAGACTGGCCGAGAACATAAAAGCTTTTCCCACTGTCTGTAGGGCACAAATCTCAGAAGCCTATCATTTTATGTGTTATATCATAGCCAGAGAGGTATAAAGGATTGAACTAACATTTTCTTACAACCACAATAACCTGGAGAATTCTGATGGAATGGAATTACGGGATGCAAGTCACAGGTTTTGTTGTTATTCATAACAATATTAGACATATTTGTGTAAATGTTTCTGCTTTAAAAGAATGCCAAAATGTCCTCCTCACTCACCCAAAAACATTTCAGCACGAACTCATACTGAATTCAAATAGCTGTATGTAAATTCCCATGTGTATCAGGGAAGTTTTTCCAAATAACAAAAAAAGAAAATACATATTATTGTCTTCACTCAAACTTGCTTATGTAAGTCCTTCTGCCCCCTCAAGGCAGCAGCAATAATTTTGATGGTGTTTCTGAATAACAGGAACTCCTAATTAATCTCAAGAAATAATCTTTTCTTAACCTTCACACTACTGATGCAATACAACAAGATGACACATACAGACAGAAAATCTGCAAAGTTGCTCTTAGTGTTATGATGGAAAATCATAAATGACTCTGGTTAAAAATAAACCTGCTCCAGCTATATTGCATTAATAGTTTTAAAAGGTATGAATACAGGCATTACCTACCTCTTTGCAGACTTGTTTCAAAACACATTTTATTGTGCCCTGTTCTGACTCTTATGTAGCATAATAGTGTTTACAAATATGAAGAACAACTACTGAACAGGGATAGCCCAGGGCACAGAAAACAGGAGTACTTAGGAAAGAAAGCAACAGATAATTAGAAAAAAGCAGATGGGAAGAGCAGGATTTGGGGAAGGTACTGTTGAGTGACTGAGGTATACTAAAAAGACACTGAACTGCAACTGAAAATGCAGGAAAGAAACAGGACTTCTACTGCCTGAAGCTGAAAATTAAATGAGTAAGTTTGGTATAGGGGATAAGGAAGGTCTAGGCACTAGTTTGAAGGATCATGTGCATTGCCCTCTACCCACCCGACTTCACTGAATTAAAAACCAAAGCATAGTGCCTAAGGGAAAGCAACAGGAAAACAAGCAATGATAACAGCATATATTTATGTACACTGATAAAAGATATCCCTTCCTCACTGCAGCAAAATGATTTATTCTTCCAAAACCTGCACCAAGGTTCAAAAGGAAAATTAAGGACAGAGGCAAGGAGCAGGGGGGGAAAAATAAAGGATGTAAACTGTAATGGGCCTAATCAAGTGGAGAATGATCTTAGGAAAAGAAGTGACAGGGAATTTGGAGTCTGCTCCTGCCCACCTGGCAGCAGGTAGCCCTGGGCTCAGTGGAACCAGCCCCAACAGGAGTGATGAAGGAATAACATGGAGTATGAAAGCCTGCCCAGAAGGTTCATGTTAGCTCTGTCCTTAATTGCTCCTTGAGTGAGGAAATCAGGTACACTTTTTGAATCTCTAAAGCAGTGGCTTGTGCAAATTATTTACATTTGCCTGATACACTTGGGTCTGTCACAGCAACTGGGAACTGTAAAGCAGCTCACTTGTACCATCAAGAGATAAAAATCCCAGGAACAGCTGAACCATGTGGTTTTTGAACCAGGGGAGAAGTGAAGAAAAGTAAAGCTACTCCCTAAGGATAACTTCAAAGGAAAGCCACTCAAAGCATTTTTCTCTGTAATTGTGACGCAGGTTAAAGAAGCAGCTAAGTTACCTGAGACACCTACCTGAGATAAGGAAACAAAACAAAATGAGGGTGAAGGAATGAGAGCCAGACATTTCGTACACAAAAGCTGGCACTCAGAGAGAGACTGTGCCTTGAGTAGCAAGGGGCAACAGAGGAGGGACACCGATGAACACAGACAACTTCAGAAATAGAAGTACTTAAAATATGAAAGGAAATCCCCAGTCCCGTATGGACTTCAGAAGGGCAAACAAAAAGTGCACTAGCAGAATGTACAAAGTTTTACGTGTGTATGTATAATCAGTGTCAATGAGGCAAAGAAGATGACAGAAGAAGGAAGGGCAAGAATGGATTCCAGGAGTAAAACACAGGTTTCTACAATAACTTCGATACTTGAGAAAAGAGAATGCTACATGAAAACACATGTCTCAATAAATTAGGATATCAGTAATAGGAGTCATCAGGATGCTTAAGGCATTGAGTTATCCATGAACCTTACGACAAAACTACATAAAGCTAAAAAATGAAGAGCTGAGTATTTTAAGAGAAAGATTTTACATGGTTACTGATGGGAAATTTCAACTGTCAAAGAAGAGCTGTCCTTCACATAAAGTATGGCAAAAGAGGATAGTGTGGATTACTCTGAAGTAATGCTGGAACTGAGAGAAAAGGAACAAATAATTATTGCCCTGTGTAAACTGATTTTTAAATTTTCTCTTTCCTTTAAAAAAAAAAAATTCTCTAAAGTTTGTAAGACAGATAAATATAGGACTGTATGCCAATATAATCCAAGTTCAGCATCAGTTTACCACAGTAAGACTCAACAACACACTTGCTTCATCTATAGAAAAATCGTATATAACCTGGAAGGAAAAGCCAGGTTCTCCTTACCTCCACTGGGTCAGGCACTTCAAGTCTTGTTTCTGGAGGAGCTTTCACAACTATAACAGTTTGGTCTTTAAGGCCACTAATTTTTCTAATATCTTGATATGTCACATAAGCTAATGTAATCGCTGTTAAGGACTTCTCCAACTCAGGTTACAATATATTCACACAATCAGAAGAGGCAGATGTCTTTGAATTATTTTTCCATTTTCTCATGGCTATGTTGCTCTTAGCCCAAAGTTTTCCATTCTGTACGCTGGTTGCCATTGCAGTGAAACTGTGTGAGAATTTGCCTTTGATCTCAGAGCTGGGGCCGCTACTAAGTGACAGACAGGATTCCCCGTGCTGCGTCCTTCTATTCTTTACATGCATAGGGCTACATAAGCTAAAGCTCAACAACTTGCCATTATTGTCAGACTGCAGAGGAAGAAACATTTTTAGACACTTGCAATCAAAATACAAAGAACTGGAAATCATAGAAAAAGTGTAAAAGGAATTTACAGATGCATGTTATTTCCAATATAACATCATCAATACAACAATAATTTCAGGTTTTGTAAACTTTTATATATTCATATATGTATATATTAATTTATATTTATATAAAATAATCTAAAACCTGTTTAAACAACTACTTTAGGCAACATTGCAGAAAGCTGACTTCTGCATAAGCACAGAATGAACATGAATATTTTGCTGTTCAACCTGAATTTGTCTAAATCAACATGTGTGTTTTGGTGGGTTATTGCACAGTGGTGGTGCTTCACTTACTGACCTGCATAACCAAGGTGTCATAGAGCTTGTGGTCACAACCTACAAAACAGCCACAATTGCATGCAAGTGGCTCCAGCTCTCTAGTTCTGTCATCCATGAGCTATCTAGCCTAATATTAATGCCATACAAATAAAGAGCCTAATTTATTATTATACCTTATTATATATTATTATACTCTTGGAGGATATAAATGTGAACAATTTTGGTAAATGTCTACTGTTACCATACAGTAAAACAAACCGCCCAAGCTCAAAACGCCGATACAAAGAACATCTGACTTGGACCAAATGCAAAGTAACAAGTCAGGGGGCAAAATGACAGGTCAGCTTTCAGGCAAATGGCTTTTATCAAGACTTCTACCACTCCTTTAGTGAGGTTTAGTAAGGTTTGCAGAGTGCCAATTACAGCAAGAGCAGCTGTCATGGTACCAACCAAGGAAAGCATTGCATGGTTTTCAAATAAAACAACATTCTTCATTGCTGTAGCTGAAGGCTCCCTGCACTAATACTGGGCATATTTCAAAATGTTCAAGGTAGCAATCAGTTACTATCTGATTCTATTTATAAGGGAGAGGAGGAAGCACACAGGTGAGGCACAAACAATGTTTTGGCACTACCTAATCATGAGGGAAAAGAAACACATTTTTAAAAGCAGAAGCTTTGCCTTCAGAGATGAAGCAAAGGAAGAAAGAGGCTTCTCAGTTCTGTGAGTGTTGAGTGGGTCACCTCATGTCAGACTTCAGTGAGTTGAATGAAACACCACACTGGGATGGATTCAGATTCATCCCCAGGCTTCACACTTCTACATTCCTTCCTCAATAATCACCAGGATTATCAATAACTTGCAGTCACAGAAGGATTTGGGGAATACGCTCTGCTAAATCCAAACGCATGAGGCCAACACGCTGCTAATGCTGATCCCTCCTCGCCCATATCCCCATAGGAGCCAGCAACAGCAGGGCTGGGATCTCCACCACAGCACCAGAAAAACAGAGAACCATCATGCTCAGTTTTGCTTTGCTTAAATCTCTTCATGGATCAAGGCAGCGCTGACCCTACTCCCTATGCCACTCAGAGGTCTTGCTTTAACACGCATTTTGAGATGCAAGCAAACTCAAGACAATATTGACACAGTTCACATTACTTTTTGCTGACACTCCCATAGTTACTTCCTATCCTTCAAAACAAGTCCTCCTTATTAGACGCTCTTTAAGAACTACTTACTATTCAAAGTAACAGAAGTTTTCACATCGATATTTTATAAAATTCTTTCTTCTGTTGCTAATAGGTAGGAAATTCAGTGAAAATGGGAACTGGTTACTTACAAGAAGTAGTAGCAGCAAAAATACCACAAGTCATATGAACCTTATGCAATTGAGTGTTGCTGTTACATTAAATAATTTGAGAGCTCATAAAAACTTTATCTGTGATATTCTATTATAGATTCCCTAACCAGAGAAATCTAAAAATTTGTTGCAAGTTTCAGAGTAAGCTGACTCCAAAATTTATTTTTCTGTGGGTCTCTATAATTTATATATGCATCACTTTAATGTAAAAAAACACAATTCTTTGTTACCTTAGCAAAGACTCTGTCTGCTTGCCTTTATGATTTCTGCAGACATAAAAACAGGGTTTGCTCTGGGCTCAAAATAGTTGAAAAAGCAGAGGGTTTAAGATGCTGTCACTCATTAATCACCTGAATTCTTGGTTCTGCTCTGTGTGAACATGGATGCTAGTGGGCTCCTTCACACACCACTTTTTTTTTTGTTTTTGACATTCCAGAAGCATTGCAGGTACAAGTGGCTTAAGTAACTTCTATGCAGAATTACGTTAAAACCCATTATCCAGCTTCTGGAAATTTCTGATGCTTCATATCACATTACTTAGAGAAATTCTCCTAATATTACAAGGCACAGTGAGGAGACTGACCACCTTTGAGATTCTGTCAAAAAGGATATCTCTGATTCTCTGAGTCCTCTGTCAGCAGCTTGAGGTCCAGGGTGCAGTTTTGGATTAGCTCATCCAGTTTCTTCTCTTCCTGAGTCAGTTCGGTCACCTCCTTCGTGAGGCCTTGACGCTGTGCCAGCATGCCACCATCCTCTGATAGGCTGCAGCCCCTACGCGTACAGAGGAGGAAGATGCTCTTTCAGCATTTGTAAAACTTGATCCCATGCTATGGGAAAGGGAAGACACAGGCTTTTACAGAGCAGATCAAGTCCTCAGCTCCTTCTCCCTAAACCTGCCCATAGCAAATCACCATAAACCACGTTTTCCAGAAAATAAGCATATTTTTATCATGACAACACATTTTGGATCTACCACCAAAACAGAGAAGTTGAACATTTCTAAGTTCTTCCAAAATTTGGTTGTAATTCCCCTTCTAACCACACCCTGGAAAACACCAAGGAAGGCAGTAGGTAGCAATGTATACCTCAAAGCTTACTCTGCTTGCAAAAGAGTTTAATCCAGTCTTCAGACAAAATGCTTGTTTCTAATTTCCCTGACAAATGCTGTTTATACACTGAAAACCTGTCTTAACAGAAAAAGAAAGCTTTGTTGGGATAGAAGGCATTTTGGATGATTGCTTGGAGCAAAGCATCAGAATGGAAGGTGAAAGAAAAAAAACACTGCTGCTCTGTGACAGTGAAATCAGCCAACAGGAATGGAAAAGGATAATGAATACTCACATCCACTGAATGTTGTTTTTGGATTTTTTCTTAATGAGATGGATGCCTTCCAGTACATTGGTGATATCATAAATCCTCCTTTTTTGTACCTTGAGGACCTCTGCCGCTCTGTTCAAATCTAAGACCCCATCAGGAGACTGGCTCAGCAACTGAATGAACTTCTTTGTAAGAAGGCCAAGTGATGTATCATACCGAGTCTTTTCTGAAGGAGACTTTGGAGCTTGGTAAGAAAAGGGAGAAAAACAAAAAGACAAAAAACCAAAATAGGTAAATCAGTTTTCTCATTTAGGTTCCAAAAGCAGTATCCAGAAATGAAAGGATACATATTACAAATATTTCTTTCATTTTTACTGAAGAAACCTCTCAAACCTCTGCATTAACACACAGTTTACCAGTGGGTATTTATTTGTATTTCAAGATGTACTTTTCCAAAAGTCACAGGTACATGAGCAAATATGTTCTTTTTTTTAAATGCAAATATTTCCATTAGCCTGATGGATACATATAGCAATATTCTACTTAGGCTTTCACTATGTGAATTTTTAACAGTATTTTTAGTATCTATTTATCCTGGCAGCAATACCAAAAATTCCCCTGACTTTCCTTCAACAGGCTGATAGCCAGCTTTCAGCAGGGTTTGATTTTCCTCTCTTGTAAGATAAGTGTTTCACATGCAATGAAGCACAACTTAGGTGTACTTCAGTGGGTGAACACAATGACAGATTCCATCAGCATCAGACTCCACGGCTTACAGAAAACTCAACTGAATGAGAGGAGATTGACGCAAGATATAATTTACAATCATCGTTTCTCCATAACCAAACAATGCTCAAACTGGGCAAGAGTATCCACTTATTTTAAATTAGAAGTCAGCAAACAGCTTGGATTTAACTAGACAGCTCACTGTTTTCACACACAAAGGTAGCATCTATACACTTAATAGATGAGCTTTTAAGAATTTTAATACATAGATCAGAATAATGTCTAATTCTAAATGTTCAAGGCCTCCACGTCAAGGAAAACAAGCCAGCCATTATTAGAAGTCTGCTAGGCTAGAACGTCTCAAACCTTTCATTTGCTTTAAGTATTATTATGCAGGATGGATCTTAGGCTGATGTGGTGGTCATTTGCCTGTTTTCAAGGTTCAAAATCCCTGCTTAATTGCAGAAATCAGTCAAAATTTAAATTCTACCTGAAAGCAAACCTTTAGACTACCCTGAAATATTTTGAAGGATATGATGGCTTTTCAATAAAAACCAATTCATTGCTAGCTGGCAAAGAGAACCTGCTGTATCTCATTCTTTGGTAGATTCAGGGCTTGTCTGCACTGGGAAATGGAAGGAAATTCATATCAATTAGGTGATCTTGTGAATTTAGAACAGGGTGAGGGTTTTTTGTGTTTTTTGGGGGGCTTTGTTTGTTTTTTTGCTTTTATTTGGGGTTTGGAAAAGAATAAGATCAGAGTGAGAAGGGCAAGAAGCTGTTTGACCCCCCCCAACATGGCACCTACTCCTGATCATGCAGAAAGGAAGAGCCTCATCAACGCTGCAGCAGCATCCTGTGCTCTGAATGGTAGTGAACTTCTGGGAGAATGCACTTCAATTTAAAATGGACTTCATTTAACTTAATGAAGTTTAGCTTAATTAAAACAACTGCGGTTGTTTAACTTGTCTGCTTTCAGTTCATATCTTCAGCTAATTTAACTTCTCCCATCTGCGTCAGTAGAAACAAGACCTAGTGAGGAGGTACAAGTACCCCTTCACATCTCTTGCGCTCCCTTCACTACCACTGCTGCCCCAGTCCTCCTTTTTCCATCATTCCTCTCCCTCTGAAAGCCTAACTTTCCTGCTGAAATCCCCCAAACAAGATGGCAAGGCTACACCCCACAGCTCCTGTTGCAAGAAACCTACTGCCCGAGGCAATACAGACGTGCAAAAATAAATACCTGCAGCAACTAAGCAGTGGCAGTAATAATCCAGTCATATTGCAGGGAGGGAAGGCAACCCACAAAAAGCATTTAGCGTGCAATGCTACTGTGGCACAGCTACTGTGCTGTGCAAACCCCTGCCTGGGGGATGGAGCCCTGACAATCATCTGCTGAAGCTCCAGCAGGGAAGGAGGAATGCTGGCCTGACTAGCCTTTCCTAATAACTGAGCATCTGAACACATCATAATATCTTGATTCCTCAGCACCTACCTCTCCTAAGCCTCCCCAGCTGCTAGAGCAATGAAGATGAAGGGAGTAGAGCATCTCCCTTATGAGGAAAGGTTGAGGGAGCTGTGTCTCTTTAGCTTGAAGGAGACTGAGGGGCAACCTCATTAATGTTTATAAATATGTAAAGGGTGAGTGTCATGAGGACAGAGCCAGGCTCTTCTCAGTGACAACCAATGATAGGACAAGGGCCAACGGATACAAACTGGAACACAGAAGGTTCCACTTAAATATGAGCAGTTTCTACAACGCATCAGCAGCTCTGCACCAAAGCCACGCATGCTGTAAACACCTTGTGCGCTGCCTGGGTGCGGGGCTGAATATCTTAACACATACATCCAGGTGAGAACAGTAATAAACACAGTTTTTCAGCTAGGTAACACAGCCTGTTGTACAGGTTCACTCTGATCTCCAGACAGTAAAATCAAAAACTCTGTGCCATACAGGGTATTAGAAGTTTCCTTACTTTTTGGGCTATCTGGACTTCTTGTTGCAGCTCTTCCTTTCCCCTTCGGAGTCTTTAGCCCTTCAGCAAGATACTGGTGGCCACTTTCGCCTAGCTCGAGCCTTCGTTTTGCCTGTTAAAAAGAAAAAATGTTGAGGGATTTTTTGGGGTGTGTGTTTTTTTTTTTTGTTTGGTTGGGTTTTCTTTTTAAACTGATGGATTGTTAAGAAGTGTATTTCACTTAATTGAACACAATACTGGGGTTCCAGGAAAGGCAGGCAGCAGTGGACTTTTCACAGCAAGGTTCTGTATCAGTGCAGGTTCATACTCTGTATTCATCACAAGGGAATCTGGGTATTTATGGGAATCCAAAGGTGGACTTCAATATTTCATTCTCTAAGACTAGGTTGATGGTTTGTTTGGAAAATTCAGCCATTTTTTTTTTATTTGAAACGCTGGGTGACAGTCGTATTACCTGCTTCAGTTTAGTCTGGACCTTCTTAAAATATATATGAAAGATTGCTACCTCCACTTGAGTTGAGAACATTTAAGTTAAAAAAAAGACAAAACAGTCAATCACACAGGCATGCACCCACAAAAGTACATTTCTTTTGAAAAATTCCTTATATCCATATAAGTTTGTGCACAGGTAGTATCAGTGCAAGTCTCATTTTTCCTTTCTCATTTGAAAAGATGGTTTTGAAAGGACCAGTAACTGCCACTACTATAAGCTTTCCTTCAATGAAATAGGAGACACAACATCAAGAGCAGCATCAGACAATTCTTCTCCTCTGCTTGTCAACAATTTTTGTCCTCATTGAAAGCACAACCACTAAATCTATTTCGTATTAACTAGCACATTTGCATTAAAGCTGCCTACATAAAAGCAAGGTAGAGCAAAAGTAGTATCAGGAAGATGATGCCTGAAAATCAGCTAACTGTTGCATTCAGCTCAAAGGAAGGTTGTTTACACCTTGAAAAATAAAAATAAATCAATGAAACTGTTAAACTATGCAACACACAGACAAACTGCAATGAAAACCACCGGCAATATGATTTTTGTTCCTTGACAGAAACACAATCTACTGTCTTTGGAAATAATTCTATACCCTGGCATGCTACTCAGGTTACTGAAATTAAATCTGGGGATACTTGTTATCCTAACAATAGAAAGAACATTACCTGGAAAGACACAGGAAAAAGAAGATAAAGAAGTTTTACATCTAATGAAGTTTAGCCCAACAACTGTTTCCAAAGAATGTTGTTTATGCAATTAGGTAGAATAATTCAGAGTATTTTATTTGCTTGCACTTTAGACTTGCCCCAAAGGGGTTGGATCATATTCTGCTCCTCAGTGAACCAAGATAAAATAATGCATTCTGCTATGGAGTTGTAGGCAGATATTTCTGTATTATGAAATTAGTTTATGTGTTTTACTTGGGATCTGTGAGCAACAGAAGCCTCTAAATAAATCAATTTTATGCATTTATGTATGGATAGCTAACTAACATCTTCGTACTGGGCTCTGTCTGCAAACCTCAGACTTAAAGCACATAAAACTCGTATAAGCACACAGTGTAACGATGTGTCCAGGGTGCTAAAGCCACTCTTCTCTATATTTTGTGCGAAGGAGCAAGGCACTAATTCAGCAATGACAGAGCAAAACTGAATTAACTGGACCTGCAGCTTCTGATGGCATGAACACCTCTGCTCTTCTCCCTGAGAAATCGGCTCTGTAATCCAAGGACACAGACTTTAAAAAGGTCAACTGTTAACAACAGCATCCAGCTAATGTGTTTAGCCAATGTAATTGGATTAAATTATGATTACAGCTATTCCACAAGGAGAAATACATTTCACACTTTTTCTAAGTGTTTTTCCACCCTGAGAACTGTAAGAGAAAAGGAAGGAGGGGCAAAAAGTGAACAATCCAGGGCGTGGGAAGACTAGGCTAAAGGGATACAATTAAAGATAAAAGAGAATCTCAAAACCAGGTGTGAGAAGGAAGAGGAATGCTAAAGACCTAAAAATCCAGAGATTTGCAGCAGCTCCTCCATCAGAACAGAAACTCCAGTTTGGGCTAAACATCAAAACTTCGTCTCAACTTGTCTGCAAGACACAAACAATGGTATTTTGCCCCTGCTTCTGTGATTAAACACTTAAAACTTTTCTCCTGCAAACTTCAGATAATCAGGTTTGGTAGTGAAAGAACATAAACAGTGTCCTTTGGCTGCACCCAGCAGCACAAGCCCCTCCACATGTGCTGGGGGGTGTCACAAAGAACACGCTCCTGTGGGTCTCACCAGCTTGCCCCATACCCAGGGGCAGCACGTGAGTATTGACTGGCTTCTGGGAAAACACCGAACAGTAGAGACAGTACTACAAGAGAGTTATTTTGTAGGGCACGAAGCACACAGAAAATCAGAGAAAGATAGGGAGGAAAATATTTTAAAAGAGTTTAAAAGAGCTTGGTGGAGTCACTGAGGCAATTTTAGAGTAAACCCTAGGGAATGTTGAGTTTCTGGCCAGATGTTACATGTCACTCAGCAAATGCTTTCTTCCCCTTCCTGTTTTACAAACCTCATAACTGATAAAATGCAGCACTGAAGTGGTATATTCTCTCAATTTCTTCTTCCCTGACTTACAAACCAAGGATTTTCTAGTGCACTAGAGATTTTCCTTTGCACTAGAGATTCCAGATGACTCTCAGTTTCTCTCTCTCATCTCCAAAATTATTCATAGTGCTTTCTGATATCAGACTTCCCTTGAGAAATCACAGGATCTGTGTTCAGCAATCAACAGAATCAGTAACCCTTTAAAAATATATATATATATTTGCATAACTTGTTTCTGCTACAGCACTACATTTATTGTTTGCAGTATTTGTACAAGGTTTTCTGCAAATTTTGTATTGTCTTTATTTACATTATGTGATCAATCACAGCATGCAGAATCTGGTGGGATCTGCTAAGAAGTACAAAGCCAAAGGAACACCAGCACAAAGCATCCCAGTGACAGGGAAAGATAGGAAGCATAGAGACAAAGAAACATGAAACTTTAGTGCAATATATGAAAGTCAGATTCCTCAGATGGATGGTGAAAGAATCATAAAGCACATTGGGCTATGAGACATGTAAAGTCACAAATTGATGCACCCAGCAAGAGACAGAAAAGTCATACGACAGCATCCTGTTGATCTGAACCAGACACCTACCTAGCCCCTTACTGGAGAGATAGAAAATTGTGGCATGAACTGATTTTATTCAATTTTTTCTTTCAATACTACAAGCAGGTCCTGATATAGACACAACTGTGGATCCACTGTTCAAGGCAGACCACTAAAAACAGGTGGCACCTCAACTCCTGTTTAGCTTGTCCTTTTAGCTTCAATTCCACACCCCCTTTTTCTATAAATAAATAAAAAGTAAATAAATAAATAATAGACCCACATGGCTACAACAATCAACATCAGAGCAAGCCTGCAAGAATGTCTTCGTAAGGACGTTTATCTCTGTAGGAAAATAGTTTAAAAACTACTAGGATAAGCTAAGTATTTTCAAGTAGGCAGAACCTGATGCAATTCACTTTCAAATACCCAGTCTCAGAGATTAACTTTCAAGAACAGGTTGAAGGCACACTACAGAAGGCTGGAAAAAGAGCAAATGTAGCTTATTACAGATTGAAAAGAAGAGGTGGAAGAAGTGCAATCAGGAAATTACAGCCCATTCCCCTCAATGAACTGTTTTGATTTCACAGCTACCTGGGTCTAACAGGTCACTGCCACGACCACTTCTGTGTCCTCCCTCCATCCCTGTGCTCTCCCTGCTCCCCTGGTGTGGGCAGCAGGAGTTTTCTGCCAGGTTCTCTCTTATGGGTGACTTATCTGCACCCAGAGCTGCTGAGCAGAAGTGGGACACCCCTCGTGCCCCCTGCAGCATCAGCTTGGCATTGGAGAGGCTTTGCTTTCATGTCACAAAGCAATCAACTTCAGTTCTTGAGGAAACAAACTGGCACCAATTCAAAAGAAAGAAAAAAAAAAAGTGTTACCTTGTATGAGCTGAACAGAGTGCTAAGCATTAGGCAACAGCCAGCACCAGGTTTTGTCAAGACAGAAAGGGAAGTGCCATGGTGGAGGACGGCCAGCACCAGTTTTTGAAGACTGCACAGAGTCCAACCAAAGCCTCATTTTTGATGAGGTTCATATTTCTAAGTTTGAGGGAAGAAGCAATAAAACATCCTCTCATTCTTTCCAGTGATAGAATCATGGAGCATAACTTTGCCAAACTATGTGCATTAAAATTTTTCCTGCTAGATGTCTCCCTCAGCTTTATGACTGGGCACAAGACAGTTGCACTATTTGCAAGAAAAATTATGTTACCTGTGCTACCTTCTGAAAACCCTTTGTCTGAATTATTCCTGCACACCTTATGCTTTAGGAGACACATAAAATTTAAAAGAAGGATGATCTGAGTTTGCCATATTCTATTTCCTCAAAATCCCAAATTTAAAAACACTTGGAAAAGCACAGCTGGTACATTTTCAATATAAACATTAACAGCCAAACTCTATTTTAAACTGCAAGCGCCACAGCTCTTGGGGCCTGCCCAGGCTATGCATGTGCCACCTCCTGGGAGGTCCCGTCCAGGAGATGTATCTAAGACCCCCACTCCCCTAGCAGGAATTCAGGTTATATGAGAGCAGTAGCACTCTGATTTAAATACTAAAGGACAAAAGTTGAACTCTGAATGAGAACGAAAGCAACTTGGGACAAAGCCTGCTGAGATGGGGACAGAAGATAAAATAATTTATTCCAAAAAACTGGCATGAGAGGCTGGAAAAGAAACTCCAGCTTAGGGTTGACTGGGCAGGAAAAATAGGAAGACTGGAAATGACCAAGCATAGCAAGGAATGAATTGCGTGTATTAAGTGATAGCTAACAGTGAACCAAGAAGTCAGAGAAATGTGCCATTGGGCTCAGCTGTGTCTCCATCCATGTCTCAGAGAGAGGACTAAGTTGAGCAAGCTAAGCCAGGGCAGATGACTAAGCCCAGCATAGTCTCTTGTAGATATTGGAATTGCTAGGGGCAGATAAAAAAGCAGCTTTTCTCTGTGACACCACAATACTGATATTACTGGGGAGGGGATGCAACCCTGTGCAGGGAGCACAGATAAATTTTGGCTGCAGCAAGGAAGTCATAGCACAGACTCTCTAACAATCCCCAGACACTTTCCACAGACTCTCCTCCATGTTTTCAAAACTAAGTAGCCACTTAAAAACACAATTTAAAAGCTGAGGTTCTGAGGCATGACCTCTAGAAAGCTGCAGAGTCAAGAAGAAAGCAAAACACCGTACATGAAAGCATAAATTAAGCTGGAGCTTGATGAGGGAGGAATACAAGAGAAGCGGGAAATAAAAATTGACACCTTGAGGTGAACGCACAGAAATATTCATACACTAAGGAAATTCTTCCACTGAATGAGGCGATCCAGGTTGAGCCTTTTGAACATGCTCAACTGAACAAGCTCTGGTATGCAGAGAGTCCTGAGTGCCTGCCGGAGGGCTGTACTCAGCTGAGGGCATGGCAAACACTGCAGCCAACACTGAGAAAGACCAAAAAATGGGGAGAGGTGCAGAGAGGAAGGCAGAGGAGCTCTCAGCAGGGAAGGGGTTGAGCTCTGCAGCTCAGCTCACAAGTGAGGAAACACTTGAGGTCAGAAAAAAGATGCAAGAGGACAAGCAGAGTTCCTGTCTTTGGACTCCTAGTGAGAACTCTTTTCATACCTATTTCTGTTGAGAAATGAGGAGATAAATTTGCAGTCCAGACTCTTGAAGGGAGAGAGATTCCAGTATTCCACGAAGAAATATTTACCCCAGAGGTCTAAACACAGATACCAAAAGAATAGGAAGATAAAGAAATAACTGGGAATTAAACTACTTGCATGTACAAGACAATAAACTAAGTATGTTCTTAAAAGCGGGGGTTCCACAAGTCCCCTCAACTCTTCTCAAAAATACGACTTCTCTGTTAAAAGTATGCATGCCCCTACCACCCTCCACAGAGAAACAATACCAGGAATCACACTTTAATGAAAACATGACCTCAAAATTAAGTTTTACATGTAGCTCATTCATTAGACTGCTGTAAAAGCATGTAAAAAAGATACACAAACAATAGTGTCTTGAAAATTAAATAAACCGTAAAACCAACAACGAGAAGAACAGGAGTCTGAAATATCACTGCTTACTAGTCAGGATTGTTAGTTCAATGGTATTTAAGAGTAACCTTCAAAGAAGTATTTTAAAACAAATGAAAACACAGCTTACAGAAATCATCCTGATCAACCTACTCTAACACAAAAGCCTCAAATTTTCTTCTCAGAAAATGGCAACCGTAGTAAAAAAGGGGATTAAAAAAATCCTTTCCACCATCCCAATTTGTGTTTTCTAGACTATCAGCTTATTTTTCAGTTTATCAGGTATCATCTTATTATAGTTTCACCTGAGGGAATTTCTTCTCTGGCTCCTATATTGAAATTATTCATTCAGCTACAGTCGAATTGCTTGTTTTTTACATAAATGAATATTAAAATAAAAACTCCTTTGTATGTCTTCAATCAGGTTTATCATTTAATAAAAGGCACCTCACAGTTATCAAATTAAATGACATTTTAATCATCTGCAACCCCTTCTCATTAGACATTTTACCAGGAGAGTTGAAGGCTGTTACTGCTACTCTGGTGAAGTTTCTTTCAAGGCCAAATAAAACCATTCTATTTCCATCGATTTTCCATTTTCACAATTCCCTCAGAAGTATTGTGAGAGTCAAGGAAGCCACAAACTGTAAGCGCTTAAACAAACAGTAAGACTTACATTTAGCTCACGAAAGTTAAAATGTGGGTGGCCAAGTTTCACCAGCAAGTTCTTGTTTGAAAGTATGACCCAAGCCAGAAGAACCTAGTGATGGCTTCCCTTTCTCAGATTGAATATGCAGAAAGAAGTAATGAGTGTCATGAGTGGCTCCCAGTCATGACTGCAGAACTATCACAAAATGCCATTTTTAACACCCAGTGAAAGGTATATACTGGCTTCCAAGTACACTCAACAGCTGGAGTGCAGATATCTTGCTCCTGCGTTAGTGGTGCTGAGCATCGATGCCCTGTGTCTCACCCCCAGCTGGCAGCTCACACTTCTCTCCTCTCAGTCCTGTCTGAACAGACAAACATTTTCAACCGCTTTTAAATGAAACACAACGACTTGAACCAAAGCAAGAAAGTAGCAAAAAGCAGCAATGAAAAATGGTGGTTTCTTTCTAGACCTATGGCAGGTCATTTTTTCTGAGGGAGGATCATAATCTCAAGGTACTAATCCCTTTTGGTTTTCATCCTGACATCTTGTAGAAAGCTGACTTGTCAGAAGGTCAGAGTATCCCAGGGTCACCCACCACTGCCAATGTAAGCCAGGCACTGAGGTAAGTGGACAATCCATTTTCTGCTCATCAGTCTACTCAGATGTGACGGGATCAGCCCATGCCCTATCAGGTTTGCACTCTGTGTAGCAGCCACTGCTAAAATGTGCAGTTTATCTTGGTCTCCTACACTGGTAGAGTACTTCACATTTCCTTTGCACTAGAAGGGGAAGCACATTACAACAGTTGTGCAAGAAATCAACCAAAGCATAAGCCACATTTCAGGCCTCAAACCAAAAGAATTACACCTATTCTGCATAGGAAATGAATCATCTGAGATCTTTCAATTGCAATTTTTTTCCAACCAAAAATGAAACAATTACTTCTTACTGGAAGTAATGGTTTTGCACTGTCCTAAGCTTGAAGGCTCCAGTTACCACTTCATGTTGAAATACTAAAAGTTATTTTCAGGAAACTGCACCCAGTTTTTATCTCAACTGTTAAACTGCCCAAGGTGAGGAGCACACGTGTCTCTCAGCAGTCCTGAAAACGGCTCCACGTAACAGCTGCTCCCTCATCCCAACAGCTGCTGGAGGCTGAGCTGCACCTGCCCATTCCAGGTGGAAGCTCTGGAGACAAAACTGCCAGACAAGGTACTGACAAAACAGCCAGGACTCCACGCAGAAGCACAAGCAAGATCGACCAGCATCTATTGGGGAATCCTGACAGGGTGGCTGGGTGCAGCAGGACAGTTTCCCTTGCTGGTTAGCATGGCCAGGGCCATGGTGGCCAGGCTAGCCCTGCCACCAGCAAGCTTAACCACCAGCCTGGTCCTACAAACCCATGTCAAAGCTACTGGCCATTCACCTACCCCCGTCCCCAAAGATAGCACTTAAGCTTTGCTCTGGAGGCAGCAGCCTTGCTGGAGGGTTTTCACTTGCAGCTCATGTCAGTAATTTCTCACCACAGACATCCTTTGAAGAAAACAAGACTGTCATAAAACGGGCTTGACACTGAACTTTCAAACTGATGGTAAGCGGGTGGGTGGGCAGGACATGATGACAGACTGGTCACATGAGAGACTCCTTGGTGCAATTTCTATGTATGGCATATACATGTAACAATTACACTGACACAGGTCCACTTTTAACATTACCCACCAATATCAACACAAGCCAAATAAGAAAGCAATAATTTAAATTCATACAGTGAGTTATAGAGTAGCAAATCTTTATATCAGAGCTGCTTGTGATGCTTCAGCCCTCCGGGGAGCTTCCAGGTTCCTGACTGATGAGGCTAAAACTCAATTGGAGAGAGGGAAGTAAAACTTCGCTATCTTTTTAAGGTTGTCCCCAAAGAAAAAACATTGTAAAGCAGTCAGTCTCAGAATATACCCAAGAGATTATTTCGTCTTTCCTATTTAAGGGCTATTTTTAAAAGTACTCTTTTAAAAGTCATTAACTTCAAAATATGATTGTGATTGGATGAGTTCCAGTGAGTAGCTTCCACTCTATGTGTAGAAATTAGCACAGCTACTTAAAAAAAAAAACTTTCAAACACTGTCAGTTGTTTGCCAAATTGTCTACTAAACAAATGAGCCCTGGGAGGGAGGAGGAAGGACCTTAAAGGGAGCTGGAGCATAGGAAAGGATGAACTTCCTTGGAGGAAATTCCAGTAAGTGCCACAAAGTATAAGAAACATGGGTAAAAAACTAAAGTAGTAGTATACTGGGCATATATATATATCAACATAGGAATCAGGAGGAGAGTTACTCCTTTACTTACAAAACACGTAGAATAGATTCATAAAAATCTCTAGGAAGATGCAATAAATACGATCTGCTACGTACGAAGCAAAAAGGAAGGAAGAACACTCGCAAAGCCACACCAGCACTCTCTCAGTGTATGTGCACTGCAACGACGCAAGACTGGGCTTGCATCGCAAAGTTTGCTCACTAAATTGCCAGCCTAAGCCACAGCATCTTGAGTTTTGTTTTCCTTGGATATGGGACACCTACAAGAAAGGATGGCATCTGTGGAATTACACCCATGAAGTTTCTGGAGTGCAAGTTTTCTTGTCTGCACAGGTCTGTGGTTTGAGATCTCCCACCCTGGCACCCCAAACCTTCCTGCACTCCATTTAAAACACCCATAACCGAGTCATACCAGGGCAATGCCAAGGCACCGCATCGCTTCACTTGCTGATGGGTGATTCACACATCAGCACACAGGGAAACAGGTAACTTGTATATTCTTTCAAAAATCATTGACAAAGAAGATCCATATGCAAACATTTCAAAAACTATAGCACAGACCTACAAACCAGCAGGCAGTAAGTTTTAAATACTCAGGCGCTTGTGAATGTTAGTGTTGGATGTTCGTGCCCCCAAAGGAGGAGAAATCATTCTTAAAAAAAATTCCACACAACTCTCAATGCTGTATTTTTAATTCACTGCCTGAGGCATAATGGTTCTTACATCTAACTACTTGTTTAATTCATGTAATTAGTTTTGAGAAGTCAGATCTAAAGTAGTAAACCTTTTATTTTTTGAAGTACTTCCTTAACCTAGTTTCATACAAGTATAAAAACATACAGCTGGATTTCTCCGAAGTAATAAATGTACTTTGAATCCATTTAGAGTGATAAAAATGTTATATAGATTCCAAAGGACATTGTGAAAGTTGACAAAAAACTTTCAGGAGACAACCAGACCCATTTGAGATGCAATGATTTGCACTTATAGAGCCAGATGATGAGAAATAACATAGGGTCCTAAGCATTTACTGTAATACAGGATAGTTCTGTGAGTTTTGTAACCAGTGGGGTTTTTTTTAGTTTACTTTAAGGAAATCCCAACATTGTCCCAGCAGATTAACCCTGAGAAGTTATATTTGCACCTACAAGTAACTATAATGTTGTCTTTGCATAGAGAGATCAATGTATCATTTGCAAGCAGTTAATTGGGTACGGTTTTAAAAATTGAACTACTAGCATAACATTAAAAAAAATACTTATTAACCTTGAAGAAGTTAACACAATAACCTCCACATACCAAACCTCAGAGTAACAAAAATAAATAACAAGTGCCCAAGAAACAGGAAACACAGTTTACATATCCAAAAGCAACTATTCTCAGAAGCAGTAGGAAAGGAGGCTCCAAATCAGCAGAAGTCACAAAAACAGATAAAAAGCATGTAAGAAAAGAGAGAGGTAGAGAACCACAGAGAGACAGGGCCTAGAGACACCATGTATGGCTGGCAGCCCCCTTCCTCCTTGATGAGGAGCTGATTCTGCAATCAGAAGGTTTCTTCACAGCACGTTTCTTTGACTACAAACTGAACTTGATTTTCACCTAACCTGGGTTGCTAAACTCTAAGGACCAATGATTTCCTCCCTCCCCACCTCAAGGTAGGCAGCTGTTGGATATACTCTTATTTCACCAGTCAGTTTGGCAGCAGACAGCTTATGTGACTGAAGTGGCACAAAGATAGCCAAGTCCTTAATGTTTTAAATTCCGTGTAATGTCACAAAGAACAACTAATCCACCGAGCTTTTGCTGTGCTGCGCATCCTGCCTGGGCAGTATTTTATCACTCCATCAGCCACACCATGGAGCAGAACAACCTGAGAGCGCTGGCAAAATGAAGATAAATTACTTGTTTCAAATGGCAAGACTTACTTATTCTCAGTGACAGAATGCCAATGAAAACTAGACAAAAAGACAAACAACAGTTCATGAAAAAAGCTAATGGGCCTTGGTAGACTAAATAATTTTCTTTTTCACATCTAAGTAAATTCTGTCATCCCACAGACACAGTAACCTAAAAAGCTGATGTAATAACCTAATTTACAAGACAACATCCAAAGTAGATGTGTCATCTCAGAGAATAAATTTCTAGGGGAAAAGAAAAGAAAGTTGTTCTCTCTCATGTTATGAGGTGTATTTTGGAAAATATCCGTTTTGGCTCTGGTGAAGTAGAACATCTCAGGTCACAGTCAAGTAAGGACTTTACTATGTCAAAATTGACTCACACCGGACACAAGCTGTCCATTTCGCTTTTAGTTTTTTATTATGTATTCCCTTAACTAAATACCTTGAGATGACTTCTCCATAAAAATTAATACTACAAGTCTCAAATTTTAAAATTATAATAATTCACATTTTCTCTCTAACCCACCCTTTGATCAAATAAAAGAATCTGACTTTCTAATATGACTTCCTACCTACCACAGACCTCCACATTTCCCCTAGTTGTTATGCAATTAGTAACATTAAACTATGTTGTAGCCAAGGATTGGAAAACATTGCCATGCAATTTTAGAATGTCTGTTATGAGAAAGTTAAACGTGCAAGCACCTGTCGCGAAGGACCATAAACACCGTTGCTCCCACCCACCAAAAAACAGGCAGATGGACTTGCTGACCTCAAGGCTGTTCAGAGGTGAAATTACAGAGCATAACTCTGCAAAGAAATTACAGAGCAAAACAATCATTCTGTCAAAACTTGAAAGTATCAACTCATTATTACTTTACTCTCACTTCAAAAAAAAAAAAAAACAAACACCACACCAAAACAAAAACTCTAATTTCCACTTTGAGTTTACATTGTTTCAGCTTTCAATAGTAAATTCTTGATATGTTCAAATTCAACAAAGTCCTTGAACACCAGAATAATCTCTCAGAGAGCTGAGGTAGGAAAGAACCTCTAGAGATTATCTAGTCCACCCACTACTGCTCACAGCAGGGACAACTAGAGCAGGATGCTTATGGCTGTGTCCAGTTGGGCTTTTAATATCTCAAATTATGGAAGTTTCACAACCTAGGACACCTTTTCCAGTATTTGATCATCCTCACTGTAAAATCCTATGTTTAAATGGGATTTCTTGCATCTTAATTTTCACTCATTGCCTTTTGTCCTGTCATCAGCCACTACTGAGAAAAGCCTGGCTCCATCTTTTTCAATCCCTCTTTATTCACCATCTCTGCTCCAGGCTCAACAGTCCCAGCTCTCTCAACCTCTGCTTGTATATCAGATGGACCAAGGTCTTAACCACCTTCATGACCCTTCACTGGACCTACTCCAGTATGTCCATGTCTCTCTCATACTGGATAGCCCAGAACAGGACCCAGCACACCAGATGTGTCTCACCAGGGCTGAACAGAGAGGAAGGATCATCTCCTTGGACCTGCTGACAATGCCCAGTGCAGCCAGGCAGGTCACAGGTGGGCTCTGCCTTAAGAGTGTGCTGCTGGATCATGGTCAATCTGATGTTCACCAGGACCCCCAGGTCTGTTTTCACAGATCTTCTTTCCAGCAGGTCAGCCCCAGCCTGGCCTGGTGCACAGACTTGTTCCTCCCCAGGGGCAGGACTCTGCACTTCCTTTTGCTGAACTTCATGAGGTTCCTGTCAGCCCATTTCTCTGGCCCATCAAGGTCTCTCTGGATAGCAGTGCAACCATCAGTTATATCAGCTACCCCTCTCAATTCTGTATCTTGCATATCAATCAAGCCATCCCTTAAATAAGCAAAATATTGCTTAAGTTGTGCTGTAGGGCATTTCCTTCAGACCTTGAGTAATTTTTGCTGCCCTATTTAACATCATCTTCCATTTTCAACATTTTCCCTTTACAAGCACTAGCAGTGAATTATCTGTTATTTTGAGTATCAGCTGCACCAAAACTGTTCACTGAAGCAAAAGTATCCCCTCTCCTGTTCCTTTTTCTGTACATGCCAGGATGCAAGCCGCAGTGCCAATGCTCCTCGGCATCGTGCTGGAAGCTGGTTTGCAGTTGCTTGTCCACTACAGACTTCTGAGAAGTGCTGCTTTCCAGGATACAGGCCTTCTTTCATAAGGCATAGCTTGCATTCCCTGTTCTCTGGCATACAACTTTGCCTTTGGCTGTATTAAAGACACAGTGTGTTTGAATGTGCCCACAGAGCACGTTGTAAGAGCTCCATTATTATTTGCTATTCTGCTAGCAATTACTATCAGTAACAGTTTTTTTGTTTACTTCTGGGACAACTATGAAAGTGATGAAAGATGCATAGTATTTGGATTGGTGCAAATACTCACGAGAATCAAAAGGATCCTTTTTCTGTCACTTAACCAATTTTTAATCCAATGCTATACTGACAGTTGGAGGCTTTTTTTAATCAAGATGCTTTACGAAATCAAACATCTTTTCTATCAGCCTTATTCACATGTTGGACAGCTACACCTTATCTTTTAGCTTTTGGTTGGTGGGAAGAAGGCAGGAAAAGGGTGAAAGTGGGAAGGGCTGGCTCTTGGATACTTCTGGTAAACATTTTTAGGAAACACCACAAGCACTTTTCACGGTGCTGTATAAGAAGAACTTCATGCTTACAATTGCACACTACTTAAACTCTACAGAAAGGGTTATTTCAAGACTGTTGGATGTCTCAAGTTTTGGAGAAGTTTTATGGATGCCAAAATGAGAAGAGTAGAACATTAGCAGAGAGGTAGAAGAGACAACACCTAGGATGAAAGCAGAAACTCAGGTGTTTATTCCTATTCATTACAATCTAAAGTTCAGAGAAAGCCCATTTGGCTTTTTGCACTGCTGTCTTCACTCTCCTTACCTTCCTGCTACCTGCCTTGCTGTATAACTGTGCAGTTATAAGAACTATCCCATAGGCAATGGACAGCCAAATGGGATTTTTCCAGAAGCCTGGAGAAGTCTTCCAGTGGAATCTAGCACTAAAATACTAAAATATCACCTATTCAAGGCTGCACTAAAAATGCCTTTCTTTAAATAGATTTCTTCTCCCTTAAAAATTAGCTACTCAATTCCAGCTCATGGATTCTTCCACAAATGTACATTAGTCTGTTCAGAAGATAAAATGACCGTATCATTTAATCGTGCCTTCACAAAAAAACATAACTTCCTCTTATTATTAGTATGCCTTGATCCTTTACATTTCAAATCCAGTCCCACTTATGAGTCATCATTCCCTCCTCTCATGCACATATGCACTTTCCAGTCTCTCCTCTTCATCTTTTGCCTCTTGTTTTAGTAAAAGCTGTAGGTAGGACAAACTAAAATAAGCAAGTTTCACTACTGGACATGAGACATCCTTAAATTTAGATCAAACAAGCCCCTTCAAAGTACACTGGATCTTTCCATCCAGACAGATTTATAAAAGCTACATATAATTAGAAAAAGGAATAAGATCAAAAATAGCCTGTGTATGATGGCCTTTCTCAACAGTATTGGATAGGAAGAAGGACAGCCTTATTCTCTTAGCAGCAGCAGGAAGGGTAGGATAATTCAGGGCAGCCAAGGGAAACTCCCACCACTCTGTAGGCTTCCTAGAT
This sequence comes from Patagioenas fasciata, assembly GCF_037038585.1. NCBI lineage: Eukaryota > Metazoa > Chordata > Aves > Columbiformes > Columbidae > Patagioenas > Patagioenas fasciata. The sequence goes on along the minus strand of NC_092521.1, from coordinate 98,873,328 downwards.
TGCTAAAAAGCCTAGAATGGGGTTGGTTCTCAGAAAAAAAACCTCATTTTCTACACAAGTTTTCACAACCCTGATTCCAAACTATATCAAACCTTAAAGCCAAGATTACCCAAGAAAACTTGATTACATTTTACTATCTGAGGTTGCAGGTTCTTATCCAAGGTGAAGCGAAAGTAGTTTAAAGAGAGTCTTGGAAGAAACCTGCTTTGCCAGTCATACATTTGTCTTGGAAGTGTAAAACTCAAAAAAAAAAACCCAAAACTTATTGTCTTGCATCAACATCCATAACTTCTGCCCTTTCAACAAGTGCTTGTTGATGATAGCAGCGAGACTGCTCTTACTCCTGACTTCCCTCCCACGCTTTGCACTGGCAAGAAGCCCTCACTCACTCTGCACTAACTTGGAACCAGCGCAGCTCTGCACTTTCCACAGCAAACTGGAAATTTTGTGTCTGCTTCAGGTAAATACATTTTATTGAGTTAAATACAAGAAAGTAAATATGGCAGAGTTACAGTGTTCCTTGTGCAAAAAACTGAATTCCAAAATAAACAAGAATGCTACACAGATTTCACAGTTTACTATCCTGCAAATGTTTCAGTGCACAACGGTGCTAAAGAAAGTATCAGGAGAAGGACGGAAATTTTGGCAGCTGCTGTGGGGAGACCTGAGGCTTCTGGCAGTGGGCAATGTGTGAAAGGATTGAGAGATAAACACATTTGAAGCTTTTTGCTGAAGTAATCAATAACAAAATAGTTACCTTCAAAATTAGGCAATGGATTAAAGTGATAACTTGTTTTGCATGCCTACTAGTTACAGGCTGTCTCCAAAGTTAATTACTTAGCACCACACTAGTTGAGTTTATATATGGAGGTTTCCTTATAACCACAATGATATACCTCCTTTTAGGCTGAAGCCAAAATTCAGCAGTGTATTTTGGTCACAAGAGCCGAATTCTGCAGCAGTGTGGAATAAGCAGGGCAGTGGTTTCTCTTGCCACCACACAGGCTGGCTTCGCCTCTCCACCACAGGGGCAGAAAGGAGACTTCGCTCTGAGCACAGTCACAAAACCCAGCCTTCCTTGATGAACTTTCCATGTGACTACTGTTAATTACCACTCACCTAACCAGAAGCTCTAGGAGCCTTCCCATGCTCATAACCCAACACAAGATAAGCCCCTCAGCTGTGGCTATCAGCAGTAGAAGTTGTCCTAATAGCTATCTCTGGGGATTCTGTGACCTCTCATGCTGTACTTTCAGGACACCTGTACTTTCATGACTCTCATGACACCTGTACTTTCATCTGTTAAAAATCAATCATGTTAAAGCCCTGATGAGACCAACTGTACCTGTCAAAGCAGCAGAGCCTGTCCTTCCTCAGGAGGTATTAGGAAATACAGCAACAATTTGCGAGAAGGCCTCCAGTATTACAAGCTCACTCTACACACATAACTTCCAGGCACACATTATATTTATATCTTTACCTACTTCAACGCCAGCCATCAGAATGTAATTAAATTACATGTAGCCTGGGAGCCTTGATCAGCAACTGGAAGCCGAGTGTACGAGGCACGGTACAAACACAACTCTGAGAAAATGCAGATTCTCAGTTTAAGCAACTGTGGATTTCCTCTGGGGATTGAGGACATTTTCAGCCATGTTTTCTCCTCGATGTGCTCACAAAACCCCAAAGCTGCCTCCAAGCCTTTAACAAGTTGCAAGCCGGAGATGGGGAGAGCGTGCACGTTCCCCTCAGCCCTTGGGCACCGGTGGCTGCACACGCTGGGTAACCCAAGCAGCACAAAAGCTGCCAACTTCTGTACAGAGCCATCTGTTACGTTTTCGCTATGCACAACTCCACCAGCTCCCAGGCGATGCTGAGGTCGTGCAGGCAGCAAGGCTCTGGGTCTGTTGCCACACCGAGCGAGGGGTCCCAGACCCAGGGAGAGCACCCTGGTGCACTGGGGGTCCAGCCTCCCTGGGGGGCAGGCACTGCCAGCCGCCCACACCACACAGCCAGCCGGGCCAGGGAGCTGGCTGGACTGAAAGCTAATCGCTCATCCAGTGTCAGTTTTCAGCTGGAGCAGCTCCCCAGGCTGGCCAAGGAGGTGGGACAGCCTGAGGGAGGGCAGCATGACCCCGTTTGTGGTGGCACCGACTCGGATCACCATAAGCTGACTGTGAAACCACATCCTCAGTGTCTCACCCAGGATGGTTCCAGGAAATGCTCTCCATCATAGGAAGCGCTCCCTGTAGCACAGGCCCAATCCCTAATTCACCTTTTCCTTCCTGCGCCAGCAGGCAATTATGGCTACCCTGACTATGATAGGATTGCATTTCATTTCCAAGAACATGCAGAAAGGAAACAGAATATTTTCATTTCCAAGACAAACAGCCATTCCCATGCTGCTGAAGCAAACAGATCTAACATGTTGGTCTGAAGCATGATGGTGAGGAGCAACGGGAAGACGTTTGCCCCTCATTCACCTACTACAGATACCTGTTACAACTGCATTGCTTTGTGTTTTAGTCCTCACATGAAGCTACTGAACATCTGAATGATCTTGACATGGTATTTAATCCTCTATGTTATCATCTTCAGAGGTACTGAATAGTTTAACAAGTAGCATGACCATTTAATAATAGCACGTGACTACTGAATTTAACATGCCGAAAGCAAGCCTTGTTATACCTGCGCTGAAAGAGTGCCTTCAAAGTGCAACAGGGAAGAAACTGGAACAGTCAGTAATATTTTCACTTTTTTCTCACAGCCAGAGCTGCATCCATCAGATGGACTACAGAAAACAAGGAGAACAAAGCTAATCAAATACTACCACCTTTCTTCCTCTCCGTTATTGCCTCTCCTAAGACTGACCACATTTGTGGTTAAATGCAGGGAGTCAAACTTCCTATAAGCAGTGTTGTTATGGTTCCAGATTTCCACTGTGGTTCAGCCATATCACAGCTCTGGAAAGGCATGCTGGCATATGCTCAAACTGCTGCCTTCACTAGTTAAGGTGAAAAAATTCCCTCTTGCAACTGTAAAATGTTCTTACCTGAATCACCTCATTGACTTACCTTCTTAAAGATCTTAATATTAAACATAAAATAAAACAGAATTTCAAAAAGATCACTTTGTTGAAATTGGTAGTCTGGATAAAAACACTCAGTGATGGGACTGACGTGATTGCACCATGCCAGAGGAGATGCAAGCAGCTAGCTAAACTAGAGAAGCACAAGCCCAGCTCCTCAGGATCCCCAGTGCACACCTTGTTCCACTGCTCCTGAGGATTCCTGCTCAGTCCTCGCAAGACTTATGGCGATATATGTCCTGTCTTTTTGTCCAAGCAATCCAATACCTTCATCAGTTCCTTCACAATTTGAAGCTCACATCACTGAGACAAATAGTCCAATCTCAGCTGTAACCAAGATGCTAGATGCAGCTGGCATATCCAGTGGCAGGACTAACAGCTTTTCCCCTCAGAAATCAAGTCCAAAGATGACACAATCTTCACAAACTCACAGGTACTCCAAGCACCTGCTGGTAAGTGTAGCTCCTCACAATAAGAGAAACTCATAAGTTTGTTTTCAAAAAGGGATCAGCTCATTGCAAAACAGACAGAGTAAAGCATGCTGGTTTTTGGAACCTTACCCTGAAAAATCAGATCAGGATACCAAAAGCCTGTGTTGGTAGTCAAAATAGATCTAAGAAAGTGAAGAGTTTCAACTCTGCCTCTGAAAGCAATAGGAAGCAAAGTGAAAGCTGAAGTTTCTCCACTCTATGCAGCAACACACAAGAACAAGAAAGCAACTAGTTGCGGCCCTGATCAATATTACTACCCAAGTTCCAGTCTTGCATGTGTGGACCTGTAGTGACATGTGCATGAAGATCTCCCCCATGTAAGTGTGCCACTGCATCAGTCCTGACCTGCATGACCGCTTCAGTTCAGGTTAATACACCTAGTAAGTTACACTCCACATTTTTCCTCAGAGAGGAATGGACCATGTACCTTCCCACGCTCTTAATTCAAGATACTCTTAATTCAAAATTCTAATTGGGAAGATCATTGCACCCACTCCAAGCTGGGGCTCACTCCCCACAATCCCTGCAGTCACAGAGGGGCACTCAAACACAAGGTAGAGCAACAAAGAGGACAAAAAACATGGTCTCTGGCATTCAGGGAGAGATTAAATACTTGGAGAAGGTGTCCAGCACTACTTTGCAGAAGAAGAGAGATACATTTTCCTACCATTCATGTAACATTAATCAAAGACTGAATCTAGACAAAGTATCTGAGAGCAGTTTTCCAGAAGGAAAGCAACCCTTCCAGGGCCATTCCAGCTGCTAGCAGCCAGGCTGTCCCTCATCTTCGAGGCATGGCACACTTGTATGACCAGTGAGAGAGCTGGGGCTGCCCTGATGTGCTAGTACACTTGCTGGGAACTTTATGCCATTTTTACACAAAGTTCAAGAAGTTTAAAACTGTTCCAGATGTGTTAGCTCTTTCCATTTCAAGAAGGGATCACCATCAAACAAGTCAATAAGCAAGATCAAGTATCTGATATTTTTAGCTAGATATACTACAGCATCTCACAGATGCCTAGAGTTTTCTCCCTGAAAGATCTTAAGGAGATTCCTCCATTCTTAACTGCCAGTCAAGCAGAGTTTGGGGGCTGCTCTTCATACACTGAGGTAACCAAACCCTTGAAACTGCTCGGAAAGCCACATTTCTCCACTTCAGATGAAGTACTAGCAACAGATATAATGCCTGCCTGGTACAACCGGTGCTGCTTCCCCCCTTTCAGAGGAAGTAGAGAAATGTGTTCAAAATGGCACTGAGGCCATTGAAAGAGGTAAAAGGTAGTCAAGAAAACAAGAACTCGGCAAATCTGAAGGGGAAAACAAACAGGCTGAAATTCTGATAGTTTCTTAACTAAGCATGGACTCTCTTGGAGGCAAAAATACCTGATTTTGGTCTGAAAGAAAGAGTCAGTTTTAGCCTCTGCATTGCAGATGAGAACAATCACATTTTTGCTTGTTCTGACTTATTGCTAAATTGATTATTCTCCAGGACTGAGAAAGAGGGAGAAAGGCAGGAGATGGTAATCACCCTTATAAAATTATATAAGGGGGTGAAAGAATTGAATGTCTTACTTTTCCTAGCAACCTTCTTTCCAAATTCTGAAGCAAATAAACCACACTAAGGATAGTAACCTGAACATATGGCTCTCTCTGAATACGGGGAATTTGCCTGCCTACAAGCTTGCTTTTTTTTTTTTTTTTATTAAATATGTCAGTATCTGGAATCCCCTACATGGCAAAATGGATTTCTGCCCCACAAAAAAATATGTAATTAACTTCTGTCCACAGAAGGCTGTACCTAAGCTTAATATCTAGCCAATGGCATGCAACCTGTTCACTACTGTTGCATTCACTTCCCACACATTCAGCGAAAGCATGATGTTACCACAATGAGAAAAGGGAAGGACTTCAGTGCCCCAAGGCAAGCAAGAGCAACTTTGGAGAACGGATGACAAGCAAACAATGTTGGAGGTCTCCAAATGATCTTGAACCTTTCTCAAACATCTCTCATAAACACCTGCAAAGCACATTGCACCAAGTGCAGCGACTCATGGGACACGCTTTTATTTTGCCACTCTGTGTTGCATGGTCTGGACTCTGAATGCTCCCCAGTCCTTCTGTAGAGCAGCTGAAGCAGACGACTGGGAGGGATCCTGCTGACCCCCAGATCTGGAAGAGGGGACTTGCAGGCTCTCAGTTGCAAAGTGGCTGTTGCAAGAGCCCCAAGAAGGGAAAAAATACCCCCTGAAGTTCCTCACTCTCCACCTGCAATTCAAGAAGGCAGTTGGCAGCAGTGTGCAGAAGACAATCACAGAGATATTTGCCAACCAGCATGAAAGGGTAGCAAGGGTGCCAAAAGGTAAAGGTCTGCATTTTTCTTAAGTAACAAATAAAAACCAGGAACAAAAATGTGACTAGTGATTGAAATCAGAAATAAAATTGAAGTAATTTTATAGAAAGAAGTGTGAACTGAAGTCACACCAAAAGCCACCTAAATTTTTCTCTGACTATCATATGCAGTTTCTCATGTTCATTTGTCATCTTCACGGTGTCACTTTTCAAGAGAACAGTTCTCGGCTCAGCACAACACAGCAGTAATACAGTGGGCATGCAGAACATTAGCATGTTATAAATAAACTGCTAATTTGAGGTGGGAAAAAACCATCAAGGCAGCTCCTACGATCAAGAACCAGAGAAAGAAAATGAGCAACTTGCTTATGCTTTCACGACATCATCTTTTTGTAAAAGAGCTTTTCCTAACTCTCGGTTCCTGAGAGGAAAAAAAAAAAATATAAAGCCAGTGAAATACCCACTGTGAAGACAAAGTAGCCACTGAAAATGCTATTATCCCTGTCCCCACATTGAGTAGTAAGTTGTATTTTCTACCAGCTCAAGAGGTTTGTGCTTAAAAAGAGTACTACAGCAGAGTTGTGAAGCTTCGGCTTCCTTTCACCCGACTCGCAGTTTTACATAACTTTCAAGAGGCGTTTTTAGGCTACAGATACCAGGCAGCTGAAAAAAAGAAAGAACGAGGTGCAGAACTATTATACAGCAATTTGGATCTGGGTTACTTGGTGCCGCTCAATAAAAGTCTTACCATGAAAAGTAGAACTTTATTCTGCTGAGCCACCGGCCAGGATCATTCGTGTTTGTGATAGCCCTGATCACCACCCTCCTTCTGCCCTGCGCGGGGTTCCCTTCCCACCCCGTCCCTGGTCTGCAAGGACAGATAACGCCCCGGCACGGCACGGCTGCCACCTCGGGTATTATTTCTGTACCACTCCGACATTGTCACTCCTTACCAGTGTGCCACTTACTAAGCAATATTATAAAAGTTTCTGCGAATATCTATGTTTGCCACAAGCTGCGATAATGGCCTCATTGCAATAGCCTTGATAAAAGCTCCAACAAGACAGCTTTCAGATATCGCCACACAAAAGCCTTCTGTGAGAGCTGTGACCAATATCAATTCCCGCTATGCGAAGACATTAGACAAAGTGTGAACTAGCTTACTGTACAGGGACAAAAAAACGACTGTCCATGTGTGGGACCAACACTGTCTAAAAACACTCCGCTGGCAAGGCAAAATAACACCAGCCTATATGCATGGTAATTGTCATTTAATTCCAGAGTTAGCAGCACAAGAAAACAAGTACTGAAGTCACTATTAGGTTACTAGCATCACTCAAGGCATTTTAATTTCATGTAATTCCATTTCTAGCCTTTCTGACTGGAAAATGACCTTAAAACCAGCAGATGTTTAAAAAGCCCAAACAGAAGCTGAAGGAAAGTCCAGTTTCTACTACAGAAGCAGTCAGAGAACGCAGCAAACCCCCAGACCTGCTTCTTAAAGCATATATTTTCCAGTACACTGTAGACAATCTGATCTATGGGAACCACTATTCTGCATATGGTACAGGATGAGACACTTTCTGCACATCATTTTATATTTTTACATTTCTACTTACACTGTGGTAGCACCCAAAAAGGCAGAAGCCTACTGTCAGCATAAATGGACCATACCAATATAAATGCCAGGCCAAGAGGTTACTTTTTTTACTTCCAAACCTGAAATTTGCTGGATGACACCTCTTAAATGGGAGTCTAGGCAGAAGGGATGCAAGCAAGTCTACATGCCTGTTTGTTTCTGAACAACAGGCAAGGCAAATTTGAAAGCAAAGTTTTATAGAGAGCACAGTAAAGTCATTCTATGGTGAAGTGTTTCCCTCTAAAATTACATTTGTACTTTAAAATGTGTAAAAATCCAAGTCCTACCATGCAGATTCAATGTCTTGCAGCAAAAAAATAAAAGAATATATCTGTTACTGCACTCCAGTTCTAGTAAGATTTTGTAACTAACAGGCAGAACCAAAATTAAGACAAAGTCATATTTAGAGAGAACTAGTAGCATCAACCAATAAGCCTGACACAATATCTAAGAATTCGACTCTTGCACTGGATGGTGACAGCCACCATTGAGTCCTAAACCAGAGACTTTTAATGTCACTTAAATTAACAAGGAAGGAAGTTTGCCAATGAGTTTCTTCCCCTGCCCCACTTTCTAGCAGTAAATTATGCAATATGCAACAACCTTTGAACCAACAACTGTACAACAACCAAAAAACACAAAACCAGAATAGCACTGTAAAGAGAAGAAAGTCTTTCAAGAAGTTCATTAATTAAAATTACTTCTAGAATATACATACATATACCAACACACACATACCACAACATGGACCAGGACTGCTGAAGCAGCCAGGACAAACAGACACCTCTTGTTACTCAGTTTCCCAATACAATTTATTTTTACTGAAAATAGTTGTTTACATGTTTTCTATGAGTTTTCACAGATCTTTGTGAAACAACTAGTGCCTTGCAATGTCTATGTGATGAGACTGTTGTGAAAGTATAGAAATGAAAGCCAAAATAACAGCAGCTGCCTCTTCTAACAGTGGCTTGTTCATATAAAGCTTGAAATACCAAGGACCCAACATCTGCAGTACTGCAACTGAACATCACAGGAAGCACCCAATATCCTCCCAAAAAATAGGTTTCTAGACCCATGAAGCAGGGCACCTGAAAGTGTCATCAGCCATAGGTAGTGGACAGTTCTAGGCCTAGATGCAGCCACATACAAGTTGGATGAAATTTTGAAAGTACATGGAGGTGATCAAATTAAGTCTCTTACTTGAAGTGATGAAATGGGGTACTGGTTTTACTTCTAGAGGTAGGAATAAACAAAAGCCATACTTGCCCACTTAAGTCAGCACAGTCACAGAAAAGATGCCAGCTGATTCTGAAAAGGCGATCTTCAATGCCCCATCCTTCCTCCCTAGCTTAGTCCCAGGCAAAACACCACTGGCACAAAAGGCTGAAAGCTGCAGGGCACAAACGTACCATGGTGACAGAGTTAGCCTGTTAGTCTTCACACTGTAACGGGTCAGGTCAACAACTGTTCACACTCTCAAGTAGGACAGGAGAGATGCAACACATGCCATTAACCTTAGGCAAGTTCAGTTTGCAAGCAACTACCGATGCATTTGTGAAATATTCAGATATGTATAAAAAGGCAGGCTAAACTGCATGTAGTAGAATGCTTCTACCACATAGCAGAGGCCATTTTCAGTATGTCCCAGCTACATCAACATCTAATCAAACTCTTCCCTCTTTACAGGGCCTGCAGACAGAAATATCTACCACAGCTCACCTTGAGCCCACAAGGCATTAAGAACTCCACAAATGCCATAAGAACCAGCAAACAGCAGCACCATCCAAGCAGACAGCACTGGAGACATCCGTGCCAGGCATAGCACTTCCAACTGTGGTTTTGGACCAACTTACTTGAGGAAAACAGAAGTGAAACAGCTCCCTTTTAAAGATGTGATAAATTGGGCAATTTTGCCAAGTCTGCTTTCAAAAAGAATTGAAATTGAAACTGAGTCCAAATACTTCAGCAGCAGCAGCACCTCAAGCATGGCAGCAGCTCCATCCTGGAGCCACCAGCAGCCTCTCTCCCACCGCACCCCCGGCCGCTGGGCACACGAAGGGGGTTTCTTCTCCCAGTAGCAGCAAACACAATTCTGGTCTTGGAAAATAATGCAGGAAATGACTAACTCTGCCAGCCAAAACAAAAGCCCGAAGTCCAACTTAGTCATTTGTAAGGATGAGAGTTGCCACCATATATACACACACTCAGTGCTGCCAGCTGTAAATGAGATTATTTGCAGAAACCGTTAAAACCTGGAGATTCAGTTATACTACTAAGAGATTTTCATTTGCTGAAGTCTTGCTCTGGGCAGGGCTAAATCTACATTACCAGCATCGGTGCAAGAAGCCCATCTGAACTGAAGCCATCGTCTGCAACCCATCCTTAGCCAGCAGCTCCTCCAGCAGCCAGGATTAAAACCCAAGCCACCCTCCCACTCCTCCACAATGAGCCCTGCCACCAGAACCATGGCCATTGGCCCAGTACACACCTTCAGAAGCAAAGCCTGAAGGTTTGAAAGGTCACATACTTGAAGATGTAAGCTTTTCTTAGTAGCTTCATTTTTCATCCAGTCCTCCTCTCAGTGCTCTGAATGGGCGGAGTGGTCTGGACTCTTCTCCCACAGGCACACCAGACCTACTGGCCTGCACAGGACAGGGGGTCCAAAGAGGAATGGTGCTGCTTCATTTTCCTTTTTGCAACCCACGCTTTGCAATAAGCCTTTCATACAGCAGTTGGGCACACTCAGACCCTCTGGTCCATATCTCCTGTTTCAACCCCAAGGCCAAGTTAAGACCTCGTGAAACAAGCTGTCTCTGAAAGGGTCTCTGGTTCCGGCTAGGCCCGCAAAGTGAGTTTACCAATCTTCAAAGTATCTTTCAAAGCTGCCAATCCCCAAAAGCTTCACAACTAAAAACTCACAACTAACACATGTGTTTGTTCTCATGGCCTTTTATAAAAGGACACTTATTTTAACATTAATGGCTTTCATTTCAGGAGAAATTAGATGGTCTACCACTCTTCAACATGGAGAAGACAACTGAAGACAGCAGATAAAGTATCATAAACTCTGTAGAGAAACATATATGAGAAAACCACTTTTCCCTACCACAATATCTAGGAAAACTCAATAACACTATAGACTGCAAGTTGAAAATGAAGAAAAAAAGAAAAAGGCGGAACCAAGGAAAATTTTTTTCTTCCATACAATATAACTAAATCATAGATAGAATTTGTTGCTACATAAGGTCAGAATTACAACTACATTCAAACAGGGATTAGGCAAAAATCACAGGCCTTTGCTGGCTATAAAACTCATTGGAACCCCAAAACAAGGAAGTGCACTCTCAAAGCAAGTAAGAGAAAGGCTGTCCTGTGGAAGGATTCTTCTTGTGGTCCTTCCTCAAGCATTTTCCACAGCCATAGTCAGAGCAGTAGTGGGAGAACACTTCATCTTGCAAGGTACAGGTACAGCTATTCCTAAATTTCAAGATTTTTTTTTTTAAATACTTATACACACTCACAAACGAGCACACTAAAAATTAACAGAGCAGCACCAACATACCTGGGACAAAACAAGGGGAAAGAAAATGCCTTGAATTGCTCAATCAGTGGAAGCAGCCTCTACAGAAGAATAAAATAGCTGTAATATAGCCCCCATGAAGCCTTTGACAGGCTGGTGGCACAAGGAAAATACCTTCATGGTGAGAACAGGCAAGACCAACTACTGACAACTGAGGCTTGGGGAGCTGATTTAACACCTCAACACCACGGCATGGGAATGCTCCTGTCTCCTTCCTTCATCTCACCCATCCCACTGTGGGCCACATATGCCCAATACCTACCACATGCCAGACTTAATGCTCATCAGACCCGGCTATTTTACCTTGTTGAAGCAGTGGAAAACGGAACCACCAGCACAAGTGGATGCTCCTCAAGCACAGAGGGGCAGAGGGGAGAGAGGAGTACTGCAACACCAGGGGTAGGGTGAAAGAGATGCTACAGAGGAAATGGTAAGGGAGAAGCAAGACTACTCCTTCCAGCAACAGCGAAGCCTTTGAGCAACTCAGCTGCTCATGGAAACCTGCCAGATGTCCTTATCATCATGGGGAAACAAACCTACTGTACTTCAGTAGTTCTGGTGCCACACCAGCATAGCTGGGCTCTGCATGAGGACAGCAAAGCCACCACCAGCAAGCACAGCAAGCTACCGGTTACTCCTGTACAGTTTTATTAGGATGCCTGCTTTCCACTAGGTGCTTGTTGGCACGGTTGGGCAGTCAGATTTACACCTCTTCGAACTCTCCTCAGGCAGCTGTACCAAAGGACGATGTGGTACCTCCTTGGGCTCGGCAGCAGCCTGTCACTCGAGGAGACGGATTTAAACCAAAGAAACTCCCTTAAGTGATATTTAAAAAGTGAAGGCTCCAGACTCATGCTAGCATTCACTCCTAGTAACACAAGCTATCAGGCAAAGAAATATGAAAACAGCTCTGAATGTGAAAACACCTATCTCTTCTAGACACATAAAACTTGCTATTTCTGCAAAATAAAGTTCCTAGTTAAACCTACAAGTTGTAAAAAGGAAGTGTGTAGTTTTCTCCTGTACTTTAAATCCTTGTTCAGTATTTACATCATATTTGGCCTGCTCCTTTACCTAAAACCTAAGAGAAGTATTTTGCATTACCCCATTTTTTCCCCTTCCAGCTGTGACTTGCTGAGGAGGAAGAGGTGCTTTCTAAAACACCAGAAAAATGAGAGAGGTGCTAAGTATTCGGTTTGGAAATGTAAATCCTCCCACCCCCTTCTGAAGTATGCCGACCAGGCTCTCCAGAGCTCATGTCATCTAAAGGCCACAGGAGTTCTCTAAAGATATTCTTGTTAAGAGGATTTAGCCCCTTTTAAAAAGGACTTAACATGTGGGTGGTGTCTCCATTTAAGCATTTTCTCATGGCTAAGAAAATGGCCCTCTTCTTAAAGGCTTATCTTCATAACCCAAAGACAGTAAGAAATTCTCCACTATTTGAATTAGAAACATTTTGAGCAGCTTGCTTTTATAGCAGCCCCATTTTTAAGTACTGGGATTTGCAAATGGTAGTGACTTTCTCGCACCAAGTGAGAAGCCAACACTAGCGAGAAAGCATTTGGAGTACATCAAACATTAATATTTCTCCCACATTTTCATGAGCCAAGCTGATTTGGAATCTCACTGCCACCAAAATGGCATGGTGTCACTAGTCCTGTGCCCTCTCCCTGGCCACCACCTTCCCTTGATGGTCCCTGGCACTTATCAGACCTTCCATTAGCTGGTTCCACCTGCCTGCCCAGCCGAAAGCCTTTATTTATTTTGGTTGGGGTTAATTTTCCATCCTGGGAAGCCTGAGCTTCCAGAAGGGAATTAGTGGCACCAGCCCCTGGTAGGGCACAGGAGAGGACACAGGATCACCTGCTCCTTGCAGCAGCACTTGACCCCATCTCCAGATGCTAAGGCTTTCCACAGGAGCTCAAGCCAACAGTTGCTTTGCAAGGGTTAATTCTTCATTACCGCTTGTGTTTAAGCCATGGCAGGGGTTGAGATCTGCCCGGTAACACTTTCTATTAACTCCACAGGAATTGTGAAAAAGCTCCTCAAGTTGAAAGGGCAGGCAGACTGGGCCAAAGCCTCCCAGAGCCTGGGCTCAGCAAGGTCCAAAAGCCTGGTTAGCAACCCTCACAGGAGCCTCTGTGACAGAGCGAGGAACAGGCTTTGGGCAGTATCAAGAAACCTGCTTGAGAGATGGAGGAGTGTGCAAACTCTCATCTCTCCAGGGTTGGAGCCACCTGTTGTTATGGACTAGGCTACCTTTCAAGGCTTTTTCCAGCACAGTTACACTTAGACAACCATAGATAAAGTAGCTAGTGAATTCCCAGGGGGGGTGGGAAAAAGCTTAGTTTGAAAAAAAAAAATAACTTTTTATTTTGCTGGTACAGCCAAGCACCTCCCTGAAGAGCCTAAACTGTACTGCTACACTGGCTCTTCCATTTACACCATAGTTCATATTTGGAAGTGATGAGTGGGTTGCCAGTGCAGTTACACCTGCAAAGATAGAGTATTTTCATAACCAAAGCAGGTGTGCTGGCCAAATTTTACACTTTTCCCTAAAGTCTTTTGCATAGTAGGGCCTTGTTTTCAGATTGGGGGGGTCTCAGTCTCCATGTGCTACCTGCAACTCAAGTAACAAAGCACTAAATTTATATCAGTGCTGCTCGCTTGTGCTTGCTGCCTCAACTACCCAGAATTTTCTTGCTCCGCTTACCAGGCTTTGACATCAGTTTCTCAAAAATGCTCATCTAGGAGCCAACTGGGAAAATACTCTTGCCCTCCCACCCCAGAAAATCCTCTTCAGGTTTTGGAGAAAACTAGGTGGGAGCTGGAGAACAACAGAAGGGCTGGGTCATCTCCTCACCGAGCTGTTCAAGGAGCAGAAAGACAAGGCAGAGCACTGAGGCACTTCAGCGTTACTTCCCAAAAGATGGTCTGCAGCAAACCAGCACGGCTCCACGTGAGCACAAGCTGTCAGGGTAGAGCGGGATGTGCAGCCCCTTTCCTGGCACGTGCCACGGATGGCTTATCGCCCTAGGAGGGTGCCAGCCAGAGCCTATAGATACCACTGGCCTGACTGCTCTCTTCCTCCCCCATCCCACATCTCTCCCAAAAGTAAACATGGGAGCTGAGAGCATACAACAAACTCACCTACAACTTGCTTTGGGACTTGTTTGCAGGCAGAGCCCAAAACTGCCTTCCTGCTTCCAAGCCTTTAAGGGGGGAAGAAGCCTTCCTAGAGTTTTATGGACAGGAGTTCCTCCCATTAGAGAGGTGAAATTAGAAAGATGAGTGCTATACCAAGAAAAAAAAAAAAAGGCACTAAATTCATATTTAAAAGTCTTGTAGCACTCATTAAGGAGAAACCTTAGGAGTTCCCTATGACAACAGCACCCCTCCCACAGAGCCAAAAAATCCCATACAATTATTCTCCCAGAATCATCCCGTAACATATACTCCTCTTTGTATTCACTTAACAGCACCTTCTAGGAATCAAACCTTTGCTTAAGACAGACAAATATTTACAAAGCATCCTGAAACAGCCTGTTTGACACTCATCACTGTTAGGGTATGCTGAAGACCAGGGGCCCTGAGAAACCAAGTATCTTTTACAGCAAAGATACTTAATGAAAAAAAAAAAAAAAAGGTTTGGATGGGATTTGAAACTTCCATAACTATCTCAGCAACCAACACCTGCAAAAACCCATGCAAAAAGCAGCTCCTGCCATCCTCAGTCTCTCAGCTGCACGAAGACACAAACGCTGCTCTTGCAAAAGTATTTCAGAATTACAGCAGCATCCAATACCTGGACCATCACCGACTGCATGTTGGGGGAGGGGGCGGGAGGGGGTGTTAAAACCCCTTTTGCCCTGGCAGGGGCGCATCGGAACGGGAGGGGAATGGGTGAGAGGCAGTTTAGCGATTCCACGCCACCGGGCGGGGGTCGTGGGCACTGGGGGGGGGGGGGGGGGCGGCTCCCACGACCTTCGCCCGGTGGGGATGCCCTGCGTCCTCCCCCACTCTCCAACCCGGCGGAGCCCACAAGGGCCGAGCGCGCACCCGAAAACAGAGAGGACAAAGAAAATCCCATGACTGAGGGGGCGGATTTTTTTTGGGGGGGAGAGGGGGGAGCAGATATTTGCGGGGGGCGCAGAATTAGGGGGGACAGAATGAGGGGGGCGGGGGGAAGGGGTCGGGCGCGCCGCCGCCCCACGAGTCACTGACCTGCTGCAGGGGCATTTCCGAGAGCGGCGGGGGCCGGGGGCGGCCAGCCGGCGGTCGGGCTGTCCCAGGCCAGACGGAGGAGGAGGAGGAGGAGGAGGAAGCGGCGTCCCCCTCCCCGCCCGCCCCGGCTCCCAGTCACAGCCGCGGCCTCCGCGCACGTGTGCCAGACGTCACCGGCGGCTCCGGGGGTGAAGCGGAGACACCGGCGGGGCACGGCCCGGCCCGGCCCCCCGCCCTGGGGGAAGCGGGACCCTTCCCCGCCGCCGGCTTCTCGCTCTTTTGCACCCGTGCAACGGGACGTGGCGGGGGATTTTTTTTTTTTTTTTTTCCTTTTAAATAAGACCCGGCAGCTGGGGGTGGGAAGAAGGCAGGAAAGTTTATTGCAACAAAGCGCTGCCTCCGCCTTTCCTGCCCTCCCCCCCTAACCCGCCCGCCCCCGGGCCCGGACGGCGGCGGGGAGAGGGCCTGCCTGGCGCTGATCCCCCACCGTCCCCTTCACCCTCCCGCGGGGACGGGGGAAAAAAAAATTACCGGGGGGCGGCCTCCGCCTCCGCCGAGAGCGGGCTGCAGCAGCGCCGTCCTGCCGGCGGGTCCGTGGGGGGTGCAGTACAGCGAGCTGCCAGCGGGCTGGCCCCCATCCGCCGCCGGGGCAAAGGCACCGGGAGCCTGGGAAGCAGCAGCGGAGGAGGAGACAACACAGGGCGCCCCCGCCGCTGCGCCGGTGCTGCGAATCTGGATGAAGGTGCCGGCGGCAAAGCGGGCCGGGAAGCCGGCGGGGGCTGCTCTGAAGTCCGTGGACGGTGCGGGCGACGGTGCTGCCGGGGCCGGCGGCTGGAGTCCCCTTCTCATCCTTCCCTCCGGGTCTGTCCCCGCAGCCGCGTCTCCTCCTCCCCCCGTCCCTCCCCCCCCGGCCTTCCCAGCTCCTTTCCTCCTCGATGCCGAGGCCCCGCGTAAAATACTGGGGGCTGCGGGTGCTGGGGGGGCCCCGGCTGCAGGATGCGGGGTGCCGGGGGGGGACGGAGGCGGCAGAGCGGGCAGATGCGGCGGATGGAGCGGGGCCGCTCCCGCTGTGTGGGGCCGGCTGGAAAATGGCTCCAGGAAGCGGCGGCTGCTGACAATGAATGAAGGGAAAGGAGACGGGTTACGCGCCAAGGGCCTCCCGCGAAACTCGGATTTCCCGCCCTCTTTTCAAACCAAATTTGCATGGCCCCGCCCCCGAGGTGCGCCCCTCCCGCCTCGCCGCCTCATTGGCCCCCGCCGCGCTCCTCGCCGTCCAACGGGGCGCCGCCTCCCCACCCCTCTCACTTTCCACTGGCCCACCGCCTCCCGGTGCGGCCGCGATTTGCATATCGCCCGCCGATTGGCTGCGGGGGCGAGGCTGGGGGATTCCCCCTGCGAGGAGTCGGGATCCCGGTTCGCCCGCTCGCTGACAGTGACAGCTGCGGCGGCGCCTGCCGCAACGTGCCCGCCGGAGGGGCCACCCCGACGGGGGGCGGGCGGGAGGGAGGGAGCGCGCCCGGGACACGCCCCGCGGCGCCGCTCCGCCCCTCGGCGCGGCCGGGCCGGGCCCACCGGGTTCGCCCCGGGCCGGAGGCGGGGGACGCCGGTTTGCAGCCCCGGGAAGGCTCTGACCCGGCCGGCGTGCGGAAGCCCCGCCGCTCCGGAGCGGCTGGGAGGTGCGTGGGGCGCGGGGCTGGCGCCCCCGTTCAGCAGGGCCGGGTTACTGCCCGGCGCCTCAGGGGTCACCTGAGTTCTCGCCCTGGTTTGCTCGACCCGCCTGTGCGAGTGAAGATTTCAGGGGAGGCGTTTAAAGGCGTCCCGACGCGGGATTCCATGCTCCAGCAGTTTAAAAAGCACTTTCTGTTGTCTTCATACTTCTGCACCCAAAAATCATCAAACCAGCCTGTTTGAGACATTTCCTTTTTTACTTTTTTTTTTTTTCCCCACGAAAAGAGACCACCCATCAAAATATTCCTTTCCCTTCCCTTACGCTCTGAATTACTTCCAAAAAGTAAAACACTGTGACTATTGCCCACCAGCTGTTTCAACTTTCTGGGCAGCATCTCCACGTTTTAAATGCCACCTAAACTCAAGTACCCCATCAACTTCTTAAATCCTTCCACCCCACCCTACCCAGCACCCACTAGACACGTCAAATTTTCCCATGGTTTGTTTCCCCGTCCATGTCACCAGAGCTCTGGACAGACAGGCTGCACATCCAGGCCGACACTGCTGATTTGGGCAGATGGAGACCCTTTCCCTTGGTAATATTCCCCACTTCCAGCTCCAGCAGTTATACAAACAAGTTGCTCCATCCAGCCTGTGACCCTGCTCAAACCCCTGGCCTGACCCCAGTTCAAACAGAGCAGATGCCCAAGGCGTGATGCTGTTGCGCATAAAACAAGGGCACTGTACATTAAGGAAGATACAGGCTGGAGAGAATCCACAGGAAAACAGAATTAAAAAACATGGTCAGAAGAATGTTTCCTGCTACAAAGGTTGGCTTTTTTTTTTTTTTTTGACAGGGTGAAAAGCAGGGGAAGAGGACATGGCAGTGGTGATCTGACACAAAGTCACAAAGAGATTGCTGCTCCTTCATACGAAGGATAATGGACTTTTAAGCAACATTAGATTTAATCTAGATAATTGGGGATCAATAGATGCTAGAGTGAGAAAAACCTGCAGCAGCCTACCCAGGGATACCAGAGGTTTTTTAGTAGATGAGGAAGACTTCTTTTAGGGGTGATGCAAGTTTGTGCTGCGCACCCAGGACCTTCCCAAGTCTAAAAGCCTTTCCAAATCTTCATCATGGTCCTTCCAGACCAGGCAGGAGCAGGGCTTGGCTGAAAGATTTCATGTTCTTCTGCAGAACCTTAGCATTGTCTAAAATTTTATCTAAACCTGCAGTTCTGCTACAGCGGACCACTCTTCAGGAGTCAGTTAGCAACGTCCAACCTTGTGGCCATGCACAGCGTGAAGCTGCTGAGACCTGTGCTCCCCATGCCTTGGCCACGGCAGGTATAGCAGCACCTCACTGCCCAGGTCAAGCGTATCCTTAGCAGAAGTGAGGAGAAACACCAATCTCTCACCATCACAGAGTTACTCTTCAGTTTTCTTCTGGCATGTCTTTTATGGTTCTATCTGCCATTATCAGCAAACTATGCATCATGCAAGGGTGCCCCATGCCAGGACTCACTGCCTCAAAGCGAGAGGAGGTTACTGGGGCACATCCAAGGGCCAAAGCAGGGCAGAAACTGAGGAGAGAGGACAGCAGCTGAAGGGGGAGGAAAAGGTCCAGATACAGAGAAATGTGTGGGCAGGAAGCTTCCTTACAGTTCAAAATAAAGATTTTTTTTTTCCCCCATGTATGGAAATGGTAACACTACACTGGTTTTGCCTATCTTAGAGGAAAGGGCTGGAAATCACAGGAAAGAATGGTAACCATGGGCAGCTGTGAAAGGAGTAATGGCAACTCTTAAGGAAAAGGCAGGGGAGGGGAGGGGAGGGGAGGGGAGGGGAGGTATCTGGGAAACAATGTGGATAGAGAGAACAGAATTAAAACAAAAAGGGGGTGGGGCAATATGAAATTATCAAGGAACCTGCAAGATGAAGAGAAGACACATTGGCCATGATCTTACATCATAGGGAAAGAAAAGCAATAAAGAAACAAGGTACAAATACAGCAAAGTAACAGCAAGAGAGTCCTTAGAGCAGACCTTTAAAGAGAAAGAACAGAGAAAGGCTAAAGTATAAAAAGAGCCATGTAGATATAGTAGAAATAGCCAGAATCCCAGGAGTAGAAACAAAACACAGGCAAACAGAGGGAGGAAAAGAGGCAGTGCACAGGCTAAGGCATGGTACACTTCAGAATTCACTTTTGTATATTGATTCCTTCATTATCTAAGTTTCTAGTAGCTCATTAATCTGTAAAGAGCATAGGTCAAGCAGTTGAAATAAAGCTAAAATATTTACAGTTAAATACTATATTGTTTCTTTGTGTGTTGTTTTTCATTGTGATGGAAAAGGGTCTGGCTTAATGCATAAGAAAGGTTAAAAGTTTCAAGAAATAAACAAAACCCTGTTACACTCAGAAGGACACTTTACCTGAACTGTAATAAATCCAGAAAGACAACATCTATTTTTACCCAAGAAAAATAAGAGAAAATAAGAGAAAATAAATCCTTAACTCAGCAGAAGAAGAAACTCTGTCAGGGAGCATTTCCCTGTAACCAAATGTAAAAAGCTAGTCCTAGAAATGCACACCAGCGAAATGGGATGGCTGGGAGACACGGCACTTGTTGTCTGAATGGGAAGGTGGTATGTCCCTGCCTTCTGGAAGTGGAGTTGTACTGTGACTGTGATGAGGGTGGTGGAGAAACTTCAAAAGAAAGCATGGGGTTCATCTGAAAAGCAACTTTGCCCACCCGTGCAGAAAACACTGGAAGAAAGGTATATTTTCTTCAAACACGATTCTGTACCAGATAGTTCGGCTTGCAGCAGGGCCTATTAAACACGTAATTCACTTCCTAGAGCTAATGGAAAGTGGAAAGCAGAAAGTAAAACATACTAACAAGTGTACAGAGAGCTACACAAAGGAAGATAACTGCAGGCCCAAGAACCTCTGTTGATCTATAAAAACCAAATTGCTGCCTACTGGGATGTCATCATCCAGGTACCTGTTACAGAGAAAATACCCTGCAGAACTCAAAGGCTTAGGAGATATTATAATTAAGACTGATGCACAGCTGTGATTTACCTTTCCTTGTGAGCATGGTACTATGGGACAATAATACTGTCCTTCGAGGATGGTCTTTATCTACATGGCGATATGCAATTCTACCCACACAGTATAATTTAAGGAAAATGCTGCATTTGTCCTGAAAATGGATGGACCTGTGTAATGAGGATTGCCTTCTTTGGGATTTTGACTATTGATGCAGGTAGTGGAATAAACAATGGAGTTTAAGCTTTGCCTCAAAGTTAAAATGATTAAATGCTGCCCTGGAGACTTGGATTCTCCTGTGACTTCTCCCATGAAGAAGATTCCGGACAACGTAAAACTGAAGATTGCAAAAAAGTTCCTGATTTAAAAAAAAAAACTGTCTCTAAGAAAGTTTTTAGTAGTAACAGACGGTAAATAAAATACTGAACAGTTACTTACTACGTAAGTCCTGCCCAGGGGCAGAACTAAGATGATACAAAAAATCACTTTCCTAATTATTAACCTTTAAGAACTCATTTTCTTCAATTTTGGAGCTTGACTTCAGAACAATCCAAGAAAGAGCGGAGAAGGGAGGGATGGGATGATGTACTTGTAATCACACATCTGGAACACATCTTGCATGAGAGTAAATGGGCAGCTGGAGGGAGTACTGAGAGTGGTGGAATATGTGCTTCCTGCTGTCACTGGAAGTGTGATATTCAATCATCCAGGTCATTGAAGAGGATGTTAAACACTGTGGGCCCCTGCGTTGACACCCCCCAGACACCACTAATGCCCGGGCTACAGCTGGACCTTGTGCTGTTGTTAAGATACCTTTGGGCCTCACAGTTCAGCCAGTTTTCAGTCCACTACACTGTCCACCTTACATAGCCCACACTTCATCCATTTGTCTGTGAGGATATTACAGAAGTCACTGTCAAAAGCCTTACTGAAGCCAAGATAAACATCATCCACAGCTCTCCCCTCATTGACTGAACGAGTTAGTCTCCCTGTAGAAGGCTATCACGTTGGTCAAGCTTATCTTTGTCTTAAAAAATCCAGGATGATTATTTCCAATCACCTTCCTGTCCTTCATATGCTTGGAAATGGCTTCAGGATAATTTGTTCCATCACCTTCTCAGAGACTGAGGTGAGTCTGACAGATCTGTAGTTCCTCATTCCTCCTTCTTGACCTTCTTGAAGACAGGATTGACATTTGCTTTCTTCTAGTCATCAAGAACTTCTCCCAGTCACTATGACCTTTCACAGATTGGTCAGCTCCTTCAGCACTCATGGGTACATCCTGTCAGGTCCCATGAACTTGTGTACGTCCAGATTGTTTAAATATTTCCCAGCTTGATCCTTCTCTGCCTAGGGTAAATCCACCTTTCTCTAGACCTTCCAAGCTGTCTCTCAGGACCTGAGATTCCCAAAGGTAAATCTTACCATAAAGTCTGAGCCAAGGAAGGCATTCTGTACCTCAGCCTTTCCCACGTCCTTTGTCTTCAAGTCCCTCTCCCCATTCAGCAGCAGGCCCACATTTTCCCTCATCTTCCTTTTGCTGTTGATGTACTTAGAGAAGCCGCTCTTCTTACCTTTCACATCCCTCTCAAGATTCAACTGCAGGTGGACTTTGGCTTTCCTAACCCCAGGCATGCATGACTGGACAGCATCTCCATATTATTGCCAGGTCACTTGTCCCTGTATCCAGCTCTTACATGTTTCCTTCTTGCACATGAGTTTTGTCAGGAGCTTCTTGCTCATCCATGCCAGCATTTTGCTACTGCCTCTGCTTGTTTCTAGCTCATTGGGATGGACCAGTCTTTAGTGTGGAGGAGGTCATCTCTGAAAAACCTCTTCTGGTCTCCTCTCCAGGATGATCTTCCACGGAATTCTACCAGGCAGATACCTGAAAAAGCCAAAGTCTGCTCTTTTCCAGTCTGGGTTGTGATATTACTTTTTACCTTGTTCCCTCCACTCATGATTGCCCTCTTAGGACGACATCTTCTGAAGCAGCTATGGAGCATTAGTGAATCTTTGCTAAACAACCGCAAGCTGTGATGTTTTGTATGTTTCACTTTCCAGAAAAAAATCATTTTCAGAAAAATAGTGTTAGAGCTATCCTTGACAAAATTTCAAGGCTTTCCTTCAAAGAAAAGCCTGCCAGATTTTTTAAAGACAGCTTGTGTTCCTTCACCTTGTTTCTCAAGTAGTTTAATAGTTCTGGCCAAAAATGTCAAGCTGAGGCCACAATCTTTGTGAAATTTCTGTTCAAATAATTTAGCGTTTAGAAGACGACAGATGATTGAAGAATTTGGTCTCAGAATGAGAAATCATGGATAATGTTAAATTTAGGCATGCCTACCCTCCCAGAGAATAACATACAGGCATCCCATCTGGAGAACAATTTGAGGATAAAGATGATGGAGCTGCAGTGAAGTAACAGGAGATTCTGCTTTTTTCAGGGAGATGGATATTTGGGATATCACTGGAAATAATCTAATATGGTCACGAGTGGTGCTCCCCAGGGCTCAGTATTGGGGCCAGTTCTGTTTAATCCCTTTATCTATGATCTGGATGAGGGGATTGTGTGCATCCTCAATAAGTTTGCAGATGACACCAAACTGGGTGGGAGTGCTGATCGGCTGAAGGGTAGGAAGTACATACAGAGGGATCTGGACCAGCTGGATCATTGGGCTGAGACAAATTGTATGAGGTTCAACAAGGCCAAATCCTGAACTTGGGTCATCACAACCCCACGCAACACTACAGGCTTGGGGCAGAGTTGGCTGGAAAGCTGCCTGGTGGAAAAGGATCTGGGCATATTGATTGACAGCCAGTGAATATGAGCCAGCAGTGTGCCCAGGTGGCCAAAAAGGCCAACAGAATCCTGGTTTATATCAAGAACAGTGTGACCAGCAGCACTAGAAAAGTGATTGTGCCACTGTACTCAGTGCTGGTGAGGCCCCACCTTGAATCCTGTGTTCAGTTTCGGGCCCCTCACCTCAGGAAAGACACTGAGGTGCTGGAGAGAGTTCAGAGAAGGGCAGTGAAGCTGGGAAAGGTCTGGCACACAAATCTGATGAGGGGTGGCTGAGGGAACTGGGGCTCTTTAGCCTGGAGAAAAGGAAGCTGAGGAGAGACCTTATTGCTGTCTACAGCTACCTGAAAGGAGATTGTAGCACTGTGCTGGTTTGAATGAAAATGGGTTAATTTTCTTCATGCAGTTAGAAACCTTTCTTTTTCATAGCTAGCGCACTCATTATTTGAACTTAGTTTGAGAACATGCAGATAACACCCTGGCACAGAGCTAATATTTTTAATTGCTCTGTTCTGAGAGTCAAGGACATTCTGAGCTCTGCCTACAGGTGTGAGGCATCGAGGAAGAGGGGGGCAGAGATGAGGCAAAGCTTGACTGACATCTAGACCAATCAATAAGAGTATTCTATCCCATTAGCATCATGCTAACTTTTAAGGAGAGCTCTTTTCAGCTCTTCCAATCTCTCTGGCTCTTCCACTCTTCTCGCTTGCTCTATGGTGCAGCCAGGGGAGATTTTGGTGTAGGACATTAGTCCAGCTTTTGCCATTTTGTAGAGGCCTCTGGGCTTTTCTACCTTTTCCTCTTTCTTCTGTCTTTGGGATCAGCTATTTTGGGACCAGGGTGTTGCTTTGCTGGGGCTGGCTGCTCAGTTGTGAACAGAGTTTGTGAGGAATTGCCTTGAGTATATTTTATTTCTATTTTATATATATATTTATTTACTAGTAGTGTATTCGTATCTTATTATTTTATTAAACTGTGTTTATCTCAATCCAAGTTTCTCCCTTCATTTTTGATTCTCCCCTCTGTTGAGGCGGGGTGGGGGAGGGGGTGAGTGAGTGGCTATCATGGTTGTATTGCTAGCTCGAGTTAAACTACGACAAGGATGTTGCTCAAGTAACAAGCGATAGGACAAGAGGAAATCGCCTCAAGTTGCGCCAGGGGAGGTTCAGATTGGATATTAGGAAAAATCTCTTCTCAGAAAGAGTTGTCAGGCATTGGAACAGGCTGCCCAGGGAAGTGGTTGAGTCACCATCCCTGGAGGTGTTTAGACAAGGTTCTTAGGGACATGATTTAGTGCCAGAGTTAAGTTATGGCTGTACTCATTGATCTTAAGGGTCTCTTCCAGCCAAAATGATTGTATGAATCTCTGATTCTATGATTCCACAACTTTTGAACACCATTTATGTCATTGGACCCTTTTTCTCTTAGTTGAAACTCAGAGTTAAAAGCAAACATCCAACTAACCAACTAAAAAAAATGAAACTTTGTAAAGTAAATGCCTAAAACTTGGGCAAATTCATTAATTGTGTTTACACTTACAAAATTGTGCTGGTTTGAATGAAAATGGGTTAATTTCCTTCATGCAGTTAGAAACCTTTATTTTCCATAGCTAGAACACCCATTATTTGAACTTCATTTGAGAACAAGAGAGAACACCCCAGCAGAGAGCTAATGTTTTTAATTGCTCTGGTCTGAGAGCCTAGGATGTTCTGAGCTCTGCCCCCAGGTCTGAGGCATCAAGGAAGCAGGGCATGGATGGGGCAGAGCTTGACTGACATCCAGATTGATCAGTAAGAGTATTCCATCTCATTAGTGTCATGCTTCATATATAAGGAGAGTTGGCAGCCTCTGGTTGGTTCTTTTCCTCCACTCTTTCTCGCTCTTGCTTGCTCTGGGGTGCAGATGGGGGAGTTTGGATCGGGAGTTTTAATTTGGCCTTTTGCCATTTTGCAGAGGCCTCTGAGCCTTTCTGCCTTTTTCCTCTCTTTTCTCTCTTTGGGACCAGGTGCTGTTTCCTGGAACTGCCTGCTCAGCATGTTTGTGAGGAATTGCCTTGAGTACCTTTTATTTACATTTTATATATATATTTACTAGTAGTGTATTAGTATTTTGTTATTTTATTAAACTGTGTTTATCTCAATCCAAGTTTCTCCCTTCCCTTTTGATTCTCTCTCCTATTGAGGGTGGGGGAGCAGGTGAGTGAGTGGTTATTGTGGTTGTATTGCTAGCTCAAGTTAAACCACAACAAAAATTTACAGTATTATATTTTCTAGGATAGAGACCAAATTTCAAAAAACAAATAAATGAAACTAAACAAATTAACTGACTTCCTCATTCTGTAATTTCTATTAAGAAGGTGTTCTGAGAATCTGGAAGTGAAATGACTCCTATGAGCAGCATGTGGTCTATTTAACTGTTTCTGGAGACATTTACAGGACTATCAGCCCTAAATTTTCAAAAGGCATCAAACTTGAAAAATCACTTTGCTATTAAAAATAAGATTAGACATGGGCACAACCTTTTTTAGCAGTGAGCCATCCCCCCTTTATGAGCAGTTTCAGGGAAAACACGAGACCACCTAGCAAAAGCAAGGGCATACAGTACGCATCATAAATTCTGTTTGTCAGCATAGTTCTGCTTTAGGGAGGATTTTAGTGAGGAAGGTCAAGTCTGACTATCTGAGGCGATGGAAGGGTGCTACACCCCTATCATGGAAAGACAAACATACACTTAACCTTATGCAGGCTAGTTATCACAAGGTAACTTTAAGTGTCTGTGTATTGCCGGATTAGGGGATTGGCTGCTTGCTAGACTATTGGTCCTTCTGCCGCAACTTTCTGTTTTTCCTGCTGTGGGATTATAGCACACCTTGTAGTTCTCACTCTCTGAGAACATGGCCCTGTACAAGGAGTTTCACTTGAAGCAAAAAGAGACATGGGGTCTGTTCCTCAGTGGCAAATTTTGTTAATTTAGTCCAGCTCAATGGAGTTAATGTCCAATGGAGTTAATGTCCATAGTAGCCTCCTGCACTGTCCTCCTGTCCTCACACAGCAATCAATTGAAACCTTGCTCATTTTGATCAAGTGCTACTTAAAACACAAAGCAACCTAAAATAAAGCTGCTCTCAAGCCATCCAACCCTCTTAAGTCTACTGCTCAGACCTTCAATCTTGAAGTTCTTTCAGCCTTTGTGTGACTGATCACCTTCCAAAAGACCAAACAATCCCCTTGGAATAATCAAGCCTAAACAACTGTTTGTGAAGACATTCTGCACCCAGAAGGAGTTGCTTTGCCTCAGCTCCTGGTCTCTGGAACATGCAGAACTCTGTGGGACAGCTCTCCATGCAGGCCCTGATCCCCATATGTTCTTAACTTCAGGAGAAGAACTGGCTTCAAAGGGTTATTACAATCAGATATAATGCTGATAATATATGTTTTGTTCTTTTTTGTGTATTTTCATCTTCAAGACTTTCTTTTTAAAGAGCAAGTTATTTAGGGACTTTTTGGGTGAGAGACAGTTCCAGGGCATGCTGATAGGAATCTGCTTCAATTTCATCTTCTGGAATTTTGTCTAGTTTTCTTTACTGGGGCAAGGGCTGCAATCCAAGTCTCTGAATCAATCACTCAAAATCATTTGTTGAGGAACTGCTCTGATAGGGGTCAGGTCCACACTGGAACGGCTCTACTGGAGGGTGCCCAAAGTGTTGTGGACTCTCCTAGGCAGAGATGTGTGTTCAAAACCATTTCCCAGAGCAGGCAGAAGACAAATTTGAACCTGGGCCTCCAATATCCCTTGTTCTGGGCAAACAAAGAGAGAAAACCTCAGCTTTTGCTCAGTAAGTAACTTGCTGGGAAGAGCTGCAGCAAGGACCCTTCTGAAGCTTCCTGCTAATTTTGGATTTCATTATTTTGGGGGGTTTTTTGAGGGTGGAAGGCTAGCTCTTAATCTTGGGTGTCTGTTTCCATCCATGCACTGGATAGGAAGAGCTTGGGTGTTTTGTTCACACCCGTATGTTTTCCTAGACAGCACAGGAATGGGTGCTGAGCACACAGCTGGATGGCAGGAGCCTGGGCTGGAGAAGAGGTTGGGCAGGTGGCAGAGCAAGGAAGAGCATCAGTGGCTGATGGCTGGGGGATTGTTTCCTTCCCTGTTCTATGAGACAAGCACCACAGTGCTCAGCTTATATCCTCTCCATCAATCCAGCTCAAAATTACCCTCTTATTAGAGGAGACAGAAGCAGAACTACTTTATTAGGGTGCTGTCTCTTCTGTAACTAGAAGATTTTAATCTTTGTGTACACAAAGTCTCCTTTATCCTTCTTTAACTAGTGGGCTTGTTGTAGGGAAGTTACACAAGTGGAATGTCTTAATTCAGTCCAGGTTTGTTAAGTTCCTTTTCCAACATTCATCCAGATCAGATAATTCACATGCTGTATTTAATTTTTTGAATGCTTGCCTAAAGAGTCTATACACTGAGGTTGTTTCTCATGATGTGCTGACTTTTGGAACCTACTCTTTATTTACAGGCTTTGGCAAAATGGTTGGATTTATTATTTATTAACCAGAAAACCAACAGCCCTTTATTTTAGGAAGGTACATAGTTGCACAATGTATACTGTGCTACCAAAATTACAAGTTTCATTCTGGATTGTTTCATAGTGCCTATTATCTATGGTTTTATAGGTATTTTGGAAATGGAAAACCTTTTCTTCCTTTCCTTTCATTTTCAAACTTCCCTAATATTTCATGAATGTTTGTTGCACCAAGAATTTTTGTAAAGTTTGCTTTGAGATCATAGTTAGATTTTTCCATGGCTGATGAAGAGACATTTCTTTACTGTGCTTTAAAAAATTTTCTTAAATAAATCCACCTTTCACTTCACAGTGGGTTTCTATAAGTAGAGTTATATTCATCCTTATCTTCCTCTTCATTATGACTCGATATAACATCAGTTAGCATTTTTCTTCAGTTTGAATGGTTTTGTGAATATAGCTTTTGCAGAAATATAGCCTTTCTCCAGTACCTGACAGCTTGTCCAAAACTCTCATATCTTGTCATCACAGGAGTGTTAACTGTGAGACATGCATTTTGGAGACATAAGAGGTATTTACAACAAACAATAACACTTTCAAATAATGCTTAATATTATTTCAACATATAAAGGTTTCAGAAACCTGTTCTACTTAGACTACAGTTGAAACCAAATTAGCAAGAGCCAGAGGTGGAAACCTGTGGTCAGGACTATTCCTGTGGGACTATCTTCTGTCTTTCTGTCAGAAGCTAGGTGCTAATAGAGTATGATGCTAATGAAGACATTTGGGGAATTCCTGCTTTCTGACTCTGGCCTTCTCTTTTGTCCAAAGCTGTTCAAATTAGGTACCTTTTGGAGGAACAGGAATATGGGGTACAGGAAGAGCAATCCAACATTGCTCACACATCATCTGTAGCTGATTCAGGCTTAAGCATTTACCCTAAGAATCTCTGCTCTTAAGCTGTATTTGCCTGCACAAACTTAAGCAGGCAGAAGCTGTCATTGCCACCAGAAGATGCAGTCCTGCCTTTCACTTATCATTTGTTCGTGTTCCTGTGCTACCCCTCCCTTTGCTTGTGGCTAGGGAACTGATCTGAGTTAGAGCCAACTATTATTTGGGCTGGGTTACTCTTAGCTTGTATCAGTTCCTGATCTGTTTCACTGCAGGGCTGCACACAATATTTTGTGCCAAAAACAAGGGAGGGGACAACGTGGAGGCAGGGATGATCCAGGCACCTGGAAAAAAGGAGCTGAGATGTCACCAGTTCAAAGAGTTCATGAAACTCCAGTCATTTTCTTGATTGTGCTTTGCAGGAGTTCAGTTAATGAGGTCAGTTGAATTTTTCCTGTTTTGCCATGTTTCAATTGTTTCTCATCCATCTCTGCATAACGTGTGATGTACACAACTTCCTATTCCTCTGAGCTTCTCTTACCATTCCTGCTTTCTGAGGTGTGACACTGGTAGCAGTGAGTTCTGTGAAGACGTGGGTGTCACAGCTACCTACATCCCAGGCAGGACAGTGGAGTCTGGTGGTCAAAGAGAAAATTGCAACCAACGAGATGTCACCTTCCACCCTTGAGGTCTTTGGCAAACAGCTTTGGCCTAACAGCTTCTGCTCCATCGGCACAACAACAGCCTCAAACAGGCTTCCTCTTGGCTGAACCAGAGCTGGACAAACTGCTTAACACTGCACGTTCCTCATAGCAGTTTCTGCATTATGTTGACTGTAGATGGGATCTTAACAGGGCTGATGCTTTCTCTGGTTGCTGTGGCTCTGGGTTGTGTTTGGTTTGTTGGAGTGCAGCTGTAGATCCAAGTTTCCTCAAACGTGGCAGTAAAAGCTGACGTAGTAGAGACCAGCTGGCATTGTCCCACTCTTCAGGACTCTTCTACATAAAATGCTCCTGGGGTGATATCATGTGCCCTCAAACTCAAGGGAAGGACCAGCTGCAGATGCATCTGGGGCAAACAGCTACAGAAGCAGCTGTTGATCAGCCTCTTAATCTCTGTTTTAATGCACACCTATCATTAGCAAGGTCCCATTTGCCTACTTCCCTCATTATTTACTTAGGTTGGCCTTTCTCAGAACCTCCTCCCACCAAACCATGCCATTTCCTGCCTCCACTTCCTTGCAGTTGACTTTGCTTTGATCTCACCAGTCTTTGTCTCATTAAAATAAAAATAATCTCCATATAACCAAGTGTCATTACACTCTGTGAGTTCCATCACAAGGACAAGAATTATAAATATCAGAGTGGTCGGCTGTTGAGGTCCTGAGTGGTAGTTGTGAGATGGGAGGGACTCCAAGTAATATCACAAAGATGAGCAAATATTTCTCCCTTTCTCTGGGGAACTTCCAGATGCAAAAATGGGGGTGCTATGATGTGGCAATCAAAGTCTAAGAAAATGATGAAGCTTGTGGAATGGACAGTTGTGAGATAAGACACTAAAGTAAATTACTCCGTATTTTTAGTAGGCAATAGTGTCTGTTGTGATGCAGTTCTTGCCCACAAGGAAAACCTCTCGTCAGGTTTTCTGGTCCTTATGTTTTCCCAAGTTCGAGCACAATCTGGTCATGCATAAAGATTATAGGATTCAGTTCTCAAAATGATCAGTCTTGCTATGCATCTTTTACAAAAACAAAGGAATTCAAGTCCATGAAAATCCTCATTAGCCAGACAAATATTCTGAGACTAAAGAGAGTAGCTGTTGAAAGAAGCATATACTTGCAAAGTGTATTATTATTTATCAAGGTGAACAGAAGGGAAATGCTTCTCTGATCCTAGCTCTTTTTTTTTGTTTAAATTCTGAGTAAAATATTTTTCTTATTATAATCAGAACAAAGATAATTCATGCCTCAGATTTAAATTCTAAACTTAGCAGAATAGAAAACAGAGGCTTGTGCTCTGTTTTTCAGAAACAATTTAGCATTTCAATTTCAGAAAAAGTATGATGTGAGTTGAGTTAGCTGTGCTGGGGTATAAATGCATTCTTGTTTTGGTCCTC